>NC_138066.1:40343690-41601630 GCF_964194185.1 Rhinolophus hipposideros | reverse complement strand
CAACAGAAGGCGATGAGGCAATTAGTTACCCATTCGGTAGAAAATTGGATTCCGTTCTCTATATCATACAGTGTAGTCAGTTCCAGGTAGAATAAATCCTCAATGTGAAAAGCAAGACTTTAAAACTTCAAAAAGAAAATAATGAGATTATGACTCTGGAATAAGGACAAGTTCTCTCCTTCCCTCTCTCTTCCTCCCTTCCCCTTTCCCCTTTTCCTCTTTTCTTTTTATTCCTTGCCTGTCTTGTTCTCATTTTTGTTTTTCTTACTCTGTCCCTCCCTTCCATGCTTCCTTCCTTTTCTCCTTTTCTCTTTGTCTTGTCTTCTTCCCTTCTGTCATTCACTCTCTCCCAAAATGTACCTAAGGCGGCCATTATTTCTTTTATTTATAAGCATGTTATCTGTCAGATAAAAGTGATGGGCATGTATGTCTGTGTCTGTACATACTACAAGTGTCTTTCCTTTTTTATGTTTAATATGGTGACACGTACATGAGGTTGTATGTCATATATAAGCTATAATGGATAGTAATAAAATGAACACCTGTGAATTCACCAATTTAAAAACAAGAACACAATCATTATTATTTATTTATTTATTTTTTATTTTATTGGGGAAGGGGAACAGGACTTTATTGGGGAACAGTGTGTACTTCCAGGACTTTTTTCCAAGTCAAGTTGTTGTCCTTTCAGTCTTAGTTGTGGAGGGTGCAGCTCAGCTCCAAGTCCAGTTGCCATTACTAGTTGCAGGGGGCGCAGCCCACCATCCCTTGCGGGAGTCGAACCGGCAACCCTGTGGTTGAGAGGACGTGCTCCAACCAACTGAGCCATCTGGGAGGCAGCTCAGCTCAAGGTGCCGTGTTCAATTTTAGTTGCAGGGGGTGCTGCCCACCATCCCTTGCAGGACTCGAGGTATTGAACTGGCAACCTTGCGGTTGAGAGGACGCGCTCCAACCAACTGAGCCACCCGGGAGCTCAGCGGCAGCTCAGGTACAGCTCAGCTCAAGGTGCCGTGTTCAATCTTAGTTGCAGGGGGCGGAGCCCACCATCCCTTGCGGGACTCTAGGAGTTGAACCGGCAGCCTTGTGGTTGAGAGCCCACTGGCTCATGTGGAAATCGAACCCGCAGCCTTCGGAGTTAGGAGCATGGAGCTCCAACCGCCTGAGCCACCGGGCCGGCCCCCAACATACCGTTATTGCATCTACTTTCCATTCACATTACCTGGCCTCTCCTGAGAAATAATAATTTTTAAGTTTGTGTTTTGTTATACCCTTTCTTTTACTATACAGTTTTATCAGTAAACAGTGGATTGTTTCCAATTGTTTGACTTTTATATAATAGTAATGTATCATTCTAAAAGATTTAAGTCATAGACTGGTTGAAAGTAATTTTGTTTTATTGTAATAAAAAAAGGGTTAATATCCACAATGTATTCAAGAATTTCAGTTCAATAAGAAAAAAAAATCAAACAATTTAATAGGAAAAAAAGGCCAAAGATAACAAAGATAATTCACAGAAGAGACATAAATACTCAAAAAACATGGAAAGATGCTTTACCTTTGTGGAAAGGTGGGGAAAATGCACATTACAACTAGGGCCTATTATTACACATCCATCAATTGTCAAAACGTTTAATTAGAGTATTGGCAAATCTATGACATAATTGGAAGAGAATTCTGATACATTGCTGATAAAAGAGCAACTAGTACAAGGGTTGCTGCGTGCATTTTGGATAACAATTTGGTAAAAACAAAGTTGAAAATGCAATTCTGCTAATTAGATAGCTTAGAGAAACCTTGCATGTGTACCTGAGAAGACACATAGTAAACTGTTCCTTGTAGTATTTTGTAATGGTGAAATTTGGTAAAGGCCCCTAAATGCCCATAATCAGGCATGTTTACATTGTGGTGCGGTTCTGTAATGGACTACTGTACAACAGTGAAAAACAAAGTAGAGCAACAACTGTCAACGACTTTGAATCTCATAAAAGTACAACAGAGTAAAAACAATTCTTTTCCTAGAAAATACATAAAACATGCATGATTCCATTTATGTAAAATTTACAAGCATGTATGCTAATGTCATGTTACAGTATTGTTCAGGGATATAGACATTTGTGGTAAAACTTTAAAGAAATGCAGGGGCTAAGGGCTTGTATGCTTGAAATGTAAGGAATGCATTTCTAAATAAATAAAAAATGGTCAAAGAAAAATAATGGAAACTAGAAAACATTTTGAATTGAATGTTCATGGGAACACTACCTATATTGAAATTTGTGGGGTGCAAATAAAGAGTACCTAGTGGAAATTGGTAGCCTTCAGCATTTATATTAGAAAAGAAAAACTGCAAATTACAAATCTCTGATGTGATTATCAGGGAAGGAAAAAAAAAAAAGAAAGCACAAATAATATCAAGAATAAGAAAGGGGATATACCAACTAATATTTCTGATTCTCTGCCGCTGGTGTCAGGTATTTTAAACCTTCACAGGGTCCAGTAACATAGTATTCAGGCTTCCTACATCCGCAGGGAAAGGGGCCTACTGGACTCCTACTTTTGGGTAGGAGACGAGTTGGGGGAGGAGGAGCCCCCTGATCTCAGTCATTGGACTGAGTAGGTCATAGGCCACAGTTTTCTCAGGCAGGAAAATGATTTCTATTTCAGTTTAAAGGCTATCACTGGAGATGGGCAGGACCAGATGACTTCATAAGGATGTTCTGCAAATTTCAAGAAGCAGATCATTCTATTTGAACTCTTATACAAAACAGAAAAAGAAGGAAATCTTGCGTATCATTATTTATGTTAGTATAAAACTTATAAAACTTGATAAGTAGCAATAGATAAATAGAAAATTATGACCCAGTCTCTTTCATTAATATTTACCACTGACTAATAATGGCAAATGGATGTACATTCAAGAAATTTTAAGCAAAATATTAGCAGATATATTCAGGAGTAAATGAAAAGAATAATAAACTACAACTAAATGGGCTTCTCTTAGGCGTGAAGACGTGTCCATTATTAGGAGATGATTCATGCTATGCTATTTAAGATATCAAAGAAAGAAAACTTAGATCATCTCATTAGATGCCAAGAAGTTCTTTATTAACACGATTTAAGTTCATATAAGAAATACGATCCCATTGTTTTGATTTACATTTCTTTAATTATAAGAATTGTAAACTTTTTTTTTTTTAATGTCTACGGGCCTTTTGTATTTATTTTTCTGCAAAATGCCTGTTCAAATCCTTTGTCTTGTCTGTACTGGACTACTAGTCCTTTTCATTTATTAAAGGTCTTTGTCAATTAAGGAAATTTTCCATTTGTGGTGGTGCAAATGTTTTTCCTGTTTGTCATCTGTCTTTTGAGTTTGATTATATAATTATTTTTCCACTCAAAATTGTAAATACATAGATCTACTTTTTCCTCTCTGGCATCTGGGTTTTATATCTGTTTAAAAAGAAAGTATTACAACAACAACATAAATTCATGTTTTCTTATTGAAGTTTTGTTACTGTTTTTAAGAGTATTTTTTTTTTTGTCTTCATTAATCTGAATATTGTTTGCTGAGGCAGGGATCTAGGTGATATTTTCCCCAGACATGCCCTCTTCTTCTTCGATATGCGATGCTATCATAGCTATATTCCCACATATGTTTGGGTCTATTTCTGGATTATCTGTTAGAATCAACAGCTCTGCTTCTTCTGCTGTACAAATTATTGATTGATTGATTGATTGATTTAAGATTTTTATTGGAAGGGGAACAGGACTTTATTGGGGAACAGTATGTACTTCCAGGACTTTTTTCCAAGTCAAGTTGTCCTTTCAATCTTAGTTGTGGAGGGTGCCGTTCAGCTTCAAGTTGTTGTCCTTTTAGTCTTAGTTGTGGAGGGCGCAGCTCAGCTCCAGGTCCAGTTGCCGTTTCTAGTTGCAGGGGGTGCAGCCCACCATCCCTTGCAGGACTCAAGGAATCGAACTGGCAACCTTGTGGTTGAAAGCCCGCACTCCAACCAACTGAGCCATCCGGGATCTCAGTGGCAACTCAGCTCAAGGAGCTGTGTTTAATCTTAGTTGCAGGAGGCGGAGCCTACCATCCCTTATGGGACTCGAGGATTTGAACCGGCAACGTTGTGGTTGAGAGCCCACTGGCCCATGTGGAAATTGAACCGGCAGCCTTCGGAGTTAGGAGCATGGAGCTCCAACCACCTGAGCCACCGGGCCGGCCCCTGTACAAATTATTTTGATTATTGTAGCTTTAAAACATTTTCTAATACCGATTCCCCTTTTTGTAATACCTACTTCCCTTTCTTGCACATTAATTTTTCTAAATGAAATATTAGTATCATGTCTGTCAAGCCTCCCTGTCGCCAAGGAGGAAAAATCCTATTCACAATGCCAATAAATATTAATTTTAATAGCTTATACGTATCTAACCATATCTTTTCATTTACTCCAAATATCCTTTTTTATCTTCAGTAAAAATTTAATGATTCCTTTATGGTTCTATTTCCTGTTAAACTTATTCCTGGTTGTTTGAAGTTTTTTTGTTGTTTTGGGAATCTTTTCTATCATTATGATTTTTAAGAATATATAGAATGTAACTAGGTTAGGAAATTAAGCTTTATCAATAGCCAATACATTGGAAGCTAGTGTGTCCCACCCCCATGTAATCATTATCCTGACTTCTGTTTTACAATTCTTTTGCTTTTCTTTATGTGTATATACTTCAAGCAGTGTAAAGTGTGGCTTTTGAACTCAGTAGCAAGAATAAAACTAACTGCATGAGCAAAAGAGCAAAGTTCCCTGGAAAAAATAAACGTGTTTCTGGGTCACAGTTTACAAGTTTACAAGAACCTCTTCAGGTGAAATTGAAGGGTGAGGTCACAAGCGAGGCCAGGAAGATGTGGGCTCACCACTAACAGGACCTGGCAGACATATGTAACCTGGCACACTGCAGAGACAGACCTGAAGAGGGCTGTTCTGTAATTCCTGCTTCCGCACCTTTGGAGGATTCTGTGGTGTAACCTGTGGAAAGTCTCAGTTCTCCCCACTGATTTGGGAACCGGCCGTCTTAGGGGGTGTTACCTACAGCTGTCCACCTGCAGCATCGCTTTCACCGTTTTACTGCTGCCAAATTCTCTGTTGCTCCCCTGGTCGCTGCGGGTTTATGTTTTAAAAAACTCCCTTTGCCACAGTTTCGGTGGAGTTCAGTAGGGAACGACGTTAAATGTGTTTATTCAATTTGTTATTTTAACTCAGAACTCCATTGTATTGTCTCATGGTTACTGTTTGTATACATAAATCCTATTGGTCAGTATGGCATATTTAATTTTCGTGTAGTTTCTGATAGATTTTCAATTTTCTTGGGTTTCCTAAGTGTATTACTGCATAATAACTATGCATATATCTACCAATATATAGTATATGTTTTATTTCTCTTGAAAAATTGGCTAATACTTTTAAGAAACATTAATAATAAGTTGTGATAGTTGACATCTTGTTGTGTATCACCTAAGTGTTAGTGGGAATGCTTCAAGAGTTTCACCGAAAAGCATGATGGGTTTATTTGAAACACATCATTACAAAAAAAAAAAACTTCATCTATTCCTATTTACTAAGTTTTTTCAAACCAAGAATTAATATGAAAACTTCAATAAGAAAGCGTGGATTAATTTGTTTTTGTTGTAATACTTTCTTTTTAAACAGATGTAAAACCCAGATGCCAGAGAGGAAAAAGTGGATATATGTATTTAAAATTCTGAGTGGAAAAATAACAATATAATCAAACTCAAAAGACAGATGACAAACAGGAAAAATATTTGCACCACAAGTGGAAAATTTCCTTAATTGACAAAGACCTTTAATAAATGAAAAGGACTAATAGTCCAGTACAGACAAGACAAAGGATTTGAACAGGCATTTTGCAGAAAAATAAATACAAAAGGCTAGTAGACATTAAAAAAAAATGTTTATATCTCATAATTAAAGATATGTAAATCAAAACAATGGGATAGTATGTCTTATCTCTCAGTTGGGCTAATAATTGAGAAGTTTGGTACTAACTTGAGTGAACGTGTGAGAAAGCAGGGTGTCTTTGTAATTGATGGCAGTGTAAAGTATACAGTTTGCCACTGTCAGCATTACAAGTGTAAGAACCTTTGGACTTAGCCATCCCAGCACTGACGACACTGCCAAGCTGACCAAGAAAGACAGAAAACATTGCTTATTGTACCTTTGTTTGTAATAGCAAACAAACACAACAAAACCCTGGGCACACATGGAGATCAGGAGTGGAGCAGAAGTTCCATCCACAATGCCAGTCCGGCTCACAGTGGAACCTGCAGATGTGGAAGGACACCTGGAAGCTGCGCAGTCCAGCCTGATGGGGCTGCCTTCCCCGTGGGGGCCTCCAGGCTGGCAGCAGGGGCCAGGCTTTCCACCCAGGCAGGTGGACGTGAACTTCCTCAAAGCTCCTCTGTTGCTGCCTTTTCCCATAAGGATCGTTTTGGTGGCAGTGAGAATACAATGTCCTCTGAGTTAGCTAATATCACCTCACTGGCCTGGTATCCCCATCAAAGTGAAGTCTTTGGTAATGAAAATGGACCTGTTGCCCGTGTTAACACCAGTAGCACAAGCTGAGTGTCCAGCCCAGCCCATCCAGGAGCTCCCAGAGGGTCAGAGCACTGGTGTCCTCCACACACAGTGCTCCATTCCTGGGAATCGGCTGCTGTGCTGGACCTGACCTTTCCGAGGTATTTAAAGCTGAGCCCACAAAAACTCTGCTGAGATGCTACCTGGTGCTGGCTCAATCATTGCTTACTCTGCTGGGCTGAGGCTGTCATGTGATTGCCATGCTGTGCCTGCAGAGCTTGCCCCACTCCCTGGTTCCAAGAGTGGTGGCAATCAGTGGTATTTGAATCAGTGACTTAGTTTCCACTGAGAATCCACTCCCTTTCCTCTCCTTCCATCAATTGTGAGAGAAAGAAGAATGTTTGCTATATTCGCTGTGTGCAGTTAATAAGCATGAGTTCTGTCAGCCTGGGGGAGGCTAGATTCTAGGGTCCTATAGTCCCAGAGACACAAAGCTTTCTTGAAAGTGGAGATAGATAGGGAATTTTGGTGGAGGGATGGAAGTAAAAAGAATTAAATCTCCCATAGCTTACTAGCACCTACTCTCTCTCCCCAAGTTGACAAATGGTCCCTATTCTTTCCACATAGCTGTGCATGCAAAATTGGCTACAACTAGGTAGAGTGTGATAAAAAGCAATCCTACCTCTAGAGCTCTCAGAACCAGGAGCTCCTCTCTCTCTAGGTTTTGGTGAATGTCCCTGTTTATGGAAAATGGTCCCATTCACGCCCATCTACGCCTTAATGTAGAGCCTAACCATGGGCCTGCCCGTCTCCTTACTGCTGGGTGCAGTGATACCTGGTTTCCTGCCTGAAAAAAGAGTGTGGCCTGCATCCTGTGACTTAATAATTGGTGCCTAATCAGCGTGGTCCTTGCTTCGTAGTCCTGCCCCTCGCCCAAAAGTAGGAGACATCATACTCTGTGGATGTGGGAAACCTGAATTCTATGTTAGTGGATTCAGTGAAGGCTTTAAAATCCCAATACTACATAGAAAGAATCAGAAATATTGGTCAATAAAATAAGAGCTTTTGAATGTGTTGGTCTTATTTGGGGGGAAGGAAATAAAGTATTCCCTGTAATAGGGAACTGGTTTAATAAACTATATATAGTATGTCCATTCAGTGGTATATAATTCTTTAAAAGCTCTGTGTATCGTCTGGTATGGCGAGATCTTCTAGTGCAATTATTCATTGATTAAAAACTGGGTAGTTGTGTTTGTGATATGATATAACAACATAATATAATACAACCCCTTTTGTGTAAGTATAGTGTTGATGTATGCATGAAATATTTCAGGAATAAGTCATAAGTAAATATATTTCTTATGGGGAGGCATATGGGAAGGATAGCATGTTTTGTTTTGCCTTGTACTATGCGATTTTTCTTATTATGGAATTGTATATCTACTTATTTTTCTGAGTTGGGATTGTCTGGGTTGGGGATTATAGCTAAACATTCTTTGTTTTTGTTTTCATAATTTTCAGTAGTTTATTTTTCAAAGTGTTTATTTTTCAAAGTTAAATGTAATTCTATCCTTTTATTCTTAGGTTACATAGGATGACATCAATTGAAAGAGAAGAAAAAGAGAAAGTCAAAAAAAAAGAGAAGAAACAAGAAGAGGAAGAAACGATGCAACAAGCTACATGGGTAAAATATACATTTCCAGTTAAACATCAGGTAATTTTTATTATAATCTTTTAAAATGGTGTTAGCCATTTCTGAGACTTTTATTCTGCAACTTAATAATTTATTTTACTTTTGACTCAATCTTTTAATAGTTGGAGTGAAGTAATTTTTTTGGCAATTTTGTAAGCATGTTTTATCTTTGGAGAATATAAGTGTGTTATTAGACCAGTTAAAATTGTTATAAAACTATAAAATTGTGTTATACTTTTAATATCAAAGGAATAATAAGTTTTTTCATAAATCTTTGATCCTGGTGAAAATAAAATTGGTAAATTTAATTAATTTGCTTGTGTGTTGACTTCATTTAGTTAAAATATACAAAACCACATGTGCTTTATAAGCATTCTCATTCTTGTTTAACCAGAATGTTTTTGTTTACATCAGGTTTGGAAACAAAAAGGAGAGGAATACAGAGTAACAGGATATGGTGGTTGGAGCTGGATTAGTAAAACTCATGTTTATAGGTTTGTTCCTAAATTGCCAGGCAATACTAATGTGAATTACAGAAGCTCTTTAGAAGGATGTAAGTAATTGAAGTTATTTTTCCTGTATAATTGTTTCTGATTTGTATTTCTTACAGATTTATAGTATACTGACCATATTTTGGATAGAACTTTTTCTGAAATTTTTATTTGTATGTGTAAAATAACTAATGTTATTTATTAATTATAAACTATAATTTTTAAAATTACCTTTACTCAGTGGATTTTGACATCTAGGATTTCAGTTAAAGAAAGATGATAGGACAGAACTTAAAAAAAAACAAAATGAAGGCCTCAGCCACCTAATTATTTTTCTGAAATCTCAAATTCAGTACTACTTGAGGACCATATAGTCTGGTAACCAGTATTGTAGCACATGACACAACCAGAAAGGACGTGATAGGCTTCCATGACACTATCACATAAATGAGGAATTAACTTGATTTACTCTACTGGCTGATGACTTTTGTATTTAGAATCACAGAACTCGAGAGGTGAACTGCTTTTTTAAGAGACCTTGTATCTTGAAAGTCATGTTGCATGAGCAGATTATTTCATGAAGATGTTAAGTGACTTACTGAAGTTCATGTAGATAGAGAGTGATATGGCTGGAATCCATCCCTCCTGACTTCCATCGCCCTTTTTGCACTCTGCCATGCATTCTCTCCCTTGTTATCTAAGTGATTTTCGAAGGCATTTCTGTTCGCTGTACAATATAATTTGCTAATATATGGTGTGATGTGTTTTTTTCTATAAAGCCTATGCTGTAAGTGCCAAATAGGTACTATGTATATATCTAGCTAACAGATTTGGCTTCCTTTTTTTTTCTCTTTTCCAATTTATTGGGGTGACAATTATTAGTAAAATTACATAGATTTCAGGTGTACAATTATGTGTTACATCATCTATAAATCCCATTGTGTGTTCACCACCCAGGGTCAGTTCTCCTTCCATCACCATATATTTGATCCCCCTTACCCTCATCTCACACCCCTCGGATTTGGCTTCCTTGTGAATGATACTAGTGAAGTCTGGACTAGTGAAGTCTTGGAACTGTTAATTTGGGAAAGTTATCATTGAATTACATTTTAACAGAAAAAATGTATTTTATAAGGCATCCGCCCCCCTCCCGCCCCGTCCCCCAGCTGAAGCAGTCGGTCACCAGTGATCAGTTGGCCACTTGAATTTATTGTATAGAGACTAGAAGTGTCTTGTATATAGCAGATGCTCACTAAATGTGTCTATTTACCAGATATTCAATTCTATTATTCTATTATTCAAACTAAATGACCATTATAATAAATTCCAAAAGATTGTTACAATTTTTATCACCATTTTGTTACTCCAGTTACCCATGTAGCACTTGGAATTATAGAAATTTTTTGTTTCATTGTGTCTGATCTGTGTAATAAAATACAGGTTATCAATATGAAAACTATTTAGGCTTTTGCAAATTTACTTTATATACACTTTGCTTAGCATAGGACTTTCCATTGTCCAAATGCTGGGCCTTAACAGTCAGGTACTAAGTTGGTCTCCTAGCATCTTTTGAGCCTTTCCACCCAGATGGTAGCAGGGAAAAAAAGCAGCAGTGCATATTGTTAGCTTAGCTTAACTACAGAGTAGAAATTACAGAGAAGGCAACAATATAGTTTTATACTGCTTATATAAATCAGTATAAATTATACAGTGTATCATTTCAGAACTCTTGGCCCCTATAATAATGGCTCATCTGATCTGATCATGTGGTAGCAGCACAGAGGTGCTGTACAATAGAGAGAAATGCAGTTCAGGGAACACTGGACTTCACACCAGAGACCAGAGTATTCGACTTCTTTGACTGCTGACTGTATCTTTTTTTTTTTTTAACCTTTATTTATATTAAGTGTGTTTTTCCAGGATCCATCAGCTCCAAGTCAAGTAGTTGTTTCAGTCTAGCTGTGGAGGGCGCAGCTCACAGTGGCCCATTTGGGGATCGAACCGGTGACCCTGGTATTAATGAGCATCGCGCTCTAACCAGCTGAGCCAACCAGCCGCCCCAAATCCATTATCTTTAATGTTACTGTGTTCTAACTCAGACTGGATGCATTTGTTTTGCACATTAATATATAAGCTTCAATAATGGATCTATATTAATAGTCTTCCCCCCCCTTTTTCCGCCTTCCTCCCCAAAATCCGGTTCAAGTCATTTTTTTCTCAGTCTCGTTGTGTAGGACACAGCTCCCTGGCCCATGCTGGTATTTTTTGAGCCTTGCGTTTCCCATCCGTCCCCCTCCCGTCCTGTCCCCCAACTGAGGCAGTCGGTCGCCAGTGATCAGTTGGCCACTCCCAGCAGCTCTCACCGGCTGGCTGCTGGCCGCTCACAGCACCACACAGCAGCTGTCGCCAACCTCCAGCTGCTCACGGCAGCCCAGCTCCAGGGAGAGCTGTTGTTCACAATCTTAGCTGTAGAGGGCGCAGCTCAGTGGCCCATGTGGGAATCAAACTGGCAACCTCGGCATTAGGAGCATGGTGCTCCAACCACCTGGGCCGGCTGCCCTATATTAATAATCTTTTTGTCAAGAAGACCTTTAATGGAGGGGAAGCCCAAAACATTTTATAGTTGTCTATTTTAAATATCAGGAATGTTACAGTTTATAGAGGGGACTACCACTGTCATACAAAGCTCTTTTTGAGCAACTGGAAACTATTGAAACTATATCTCCTAGTTGTTCTGCAGTAATTAAAGAAGCATTGAATAAAGAAAACACCATTTTAGTTTTTTTTATCCTCATGTAAGGTCCAGACACATCCCGTCACCTTTCTGTATGATGCTTTTCTTCTCTCACCAGTATCCTGCTGTCATGACAGGTACTGGGTGCATTTTTTGCATTCTTTTCCTTTCCTTCATCCAAACCTTTCTGGGAAGAGCCATTTATTTAAATAAAAAATATGTACATCCTGCTAAGGCCTTGAGATATTTGAGTTCAAGTGAAGAAGAAAATAAAAGGTAGAAAGTGCCTCTAAGGCCCAAGAATATTCATTCAGACAATAGGTCTGTTTTGTGAGTTTGATTATTTTTTTTCTTTCTTTCATGGAAAATTTGAAACTACACAAAAATAAAAGAGAATATAATAATGAACTCCTATGTAACCATCATTCAACTTCAATAGTTACCAAATTCTATCACTCTTCTTTCAGTTGTCACTGACCACTTTCTTTTCCTGGGGTTTTTTTCAAGCAAATCCCCAAAGTCATGTCCCTTAACCAAAACTAGTTCGGTATACATATCTCTAATCGAGATGAACAATTTTTCCTCGTCATCATGCCATTATCACATTCAGCAAATGAACAACAGTTAATATATTAACCATCTGATTCTCAGTTCATATTCCAATTGCTGCAATTGTCTCAGATGTGTTTTTGCTGTTGGTAGTAAACCAGATCCAAACTAGGCCACACACTGCGTTCGGTTGTCTTGTAAGTCTTTTATTCTGTGGTACAGACTTAAGTATTCTTCACCTGGAGTCCATGGATAAACTTCAAGGCTATCTGGGAATCCAGTGAAAATGATTAACAAAAGTTTGTGTATGTACTTTTTTTTCGGATAGGGCATCATAACATTTATCTGATTGTAATATGGTTCTGTAGTACCATGTGTGTTAGAAACCACAGGTACAGGCGTTCTGGAGTCAGCAAACAGGTTGAAATAGTCTCAAATGTGAAGGCTTCTGAAGCACCTCTAAAATGCAGTCATTCCTTTTATGCTTTAGGTCACCCGAGCATATAAGAAAGTATATAGGATCTTCAACTTTTTTTTAAAATAAAAAATAATGACGTATATACATTGCTTGAAAACACTTAATAATGTCCACTACACTAGGTATATGACAGTAAGTTGCTAATATTCAAAACACCTGTACTTAACTATATACTTGGTTCTTTTTAGCCAAAACTAATATGGATGAAAACATGGATGAATCAGATAGAAGAAGAAGTCCACGAAGTCCAAAAAAAATAAAAACAGAGCCTGATTCTGAGAAAGGCGAGGTAAAAGATTCAGATTCTGCAAAAGGAGCAGACAAAAGTGAAATGGACATTTCAAAGATTACTGAGAAGGACCAAGGTAAGGAGGGTCAAGTGAGAAGGGCAGCCTGAAAGTGATAAGAATGCACTGGATCTAGTTCGCACAGCAGGAAAGGTACTCCATTGTCTATTTGATAACAGCTTTATTGAAATGTAATCCTTGCACCATGTAATTCGCCCATTTAAAGTGTACAGGTCAGTCACTTTTAGTATTTCACAGAGTTGTTCAACCATCACCACAGTCAATTTTAGAACATTTACATCACCCCAAAAAGAAACTCATACCCATTGGCAGTCCCAAGTCTTTCTTAAATCCTCCCTCCCCCCAGCCCACCAATCTACTTTCTGTCTATGGATTTGCCTGTTTTGGACATTCCATATAAATGGAATCATGTAATATGTGGCACTTTGTGGCTGGCTTCTTTCATTTAACATAACATTTTCAAGGTTCATCCATGTTGTAGCATGAATCAATATTCCTTCATTTTTTAAATTTCTGAATAGTATTCAATGGTATGGATATGCCACATGTTGTTTATCCATTCATCAGTTGATGGACATTTGGGTCTTTCTTACTTTCTGACTGTTAGGAATAATGTTAATATGAACATTTGTGTACAAGTTCTTGTATTTTACCCAAGAAATGGGTAAATACCTAAGAGTGGAATTGCTGGGTCATGAGATAACTCTGAGTTCAACATTTTGAGGAACTTATATTGTGTTTTGTGAAAAGTTGTTTTTTAAAAGCTAGATGAGCTGGATAGTGCCATGAGCCTTATGATATTTTATAACTATAAAACACTCTATACAAAATTTTACATGAAGGTACTGGCATATACAATAGCTATCACATACTAAGTAATTTTTAAATGTGGCATTCCATCATTTTTAGATACTAAGAATCAGAATATTTAAATATTTGGAACACAGGTTTTTTAACCTTTTAAAGTTCAGCCTTGTTCGTTGACCTATTTTTTATCATACATCAAGAATTTTGAAATACATAGATGTTTATATTTAAGTTTTTGAGTGAAAATTCATGGTTTTTAAAATAAAAGTATTATGAATTCCACACTTCACACTAAAAATTTACTTACATAAATGTCTTTGTTTCACAGATGTAAAAGAAGTCCTAGATTCTGACAATGATAAATCTCTTAAGGAAGAACCAATGGAAATAGATGATGGTGTGAAAACAGAGTCACATATAAATTGTCAGGAAAGTTCTCAAGTAGATGTGGTCAATGTCAGTGAGGGTTTTCATCTAAGGACTAGTTATAAAAAGAAAATTAAATCATCCAAACTAGATGGACTTCTTGAAAGGAGAATTAAACAGTTTACATTGGAAGAAAAACAGCGCCTCGAAAAATTGAAGTTGGAGGGTGGAATTAAGGGTACAGGAAAGACCTCTACAAGCTCTTTGAAAAGTCTGTCAGAGTCACCAATAATAACAAAAACAAAAGAAGGGTGTCAAGGTGACTTGCTTAGACAAGAACAAAGCCCTAATGTAAGGAATGATAAATCTGAAGACTTTATTCAAGAATGTTCACAAAGTGATTCCTCAATTCTGGGAATCAGTGATCCTGATCACACAAGTAAACTTTATCCGAAAGATCAAATGTTAGATGACATCTCCATTCAGAGCCCAGGGACAAATTGTCAGAAACAAAATGCTGTTGGAAATGACATAGATGAGAGTCTCTCTGAACCTTGCAGTAAAGGTCAGGAACCCAGTAAGATTAAAATAAAAGGAAGTGACTTTCTCATCGATGATTCTAAACTAGCCAGTGCAGATGAAATTGGTACTTTGATCTATAAGAACGAAAAACCACTCATACAGGAGGATAATGACACCATTGTTTCTCCTTCCCAGAGCCCTTTACTTCCATCAGTATCTAGAAGTACTGATAATAGAGATATCCCATCTCTGTCAAAAGCAGTGGACTTTGAAGGAAAACTGGGATGTGACTCTGAATATAACAGCACTTTGGAAAATAGCTCTGATACTATGTCTGTTCAAGACAGCAGTGAAGAAGATATGATTGTTCAGAATAGCAATGACAGTATTTCTGAGCAGTTCATAACCCAAGAACAAGGTGTCGAAGGCTTGGAACCATTGAAACATGAGTTTGTTTCAGATAAGTCCACTGGAAACTGTGATGAGAGGCTGCAGGGTAAGGTAACTGAAGCAAATGGTAAAAAACCAAGTCAAGAACAGAAATTAGAGGAGAGACCAGTTAATAAATGTAGTGATCAAATAAATCTAAAAAGTAGCAACAAAAAGAATAATGAAAATCGAGACTCTGAAAAGAAAGGACAGAAAGCAAGTACCTTTCAAATAAATGGAAAAGATAATAAACCTAAAGTATATTTGAAAGGTGAATGCTTAAAAGAAATCTCTGAGAGTAAAGTAGTAAGTGGTGATGTTGAACCAAAGGTTAATAATATCAGTAAAATAATTCCTGGAAATGATATTAAGTCTCTAACTGTTAAAGAATCTGCTGTAAAGCCATTCATGAATGGTGATGTCATCATGGAAGATTTTAATGAAAAAAACAACTTGGAAACAAAATCATGTTTACTGAGATCTTCAGATGCTGAGGGTGACTACCAAGATGGCCTAGAGACCCTGCCATCAGCCAAAGAGTCTGAGAGTGTACCACCTGCCACATCTCCACCATCTTGTCTAGAAAGCAGTTCAACAAATCAGGTAGAAGATATGGAAATTGAAACCTCAGAAGTGAAGAAAGTTACAGCATCACCTATTACTTCTGGAGAGGAATCTAACCTTAGTAATGATTTTGTTGATGAAAATGGCCTGCCCGCCATCAAAGATGAAAATGTCAATGGAGAATCAAAAAGAAAAACAGTCATCACAGAAGTCACCACCACCACATCCACAGTGGCCACAGAATCAAAAACTGTAATCAAAGTAGCAAAAGGCGATAAGCAAACTATGGTCTCCTCCACAGAGAATTGTGCCAAATCCACTGTCACAACCACCACTACAACAGTAACACAGCTTTCCACACCCTCCACAGGCAGTAGTGTGGACATCATCTCTGTGAAGGAACAGAGTAAAACCGTGGTCACGACCACAGTGACAGACTCACTAACCACTGCAGGGGGCACTCTGATAACATCTATGACTGTGAGCAAAGAATATTCCACAAGAGACAAAGTGAAACTCATGAAATTTTCGAGACCCAAGAAGACCCGTTCAGGTACAGCACTACCATCCTATCGCAAGTTTATCACCAAAAGCAGCAAGAAGAGCATATTTGTTTTGCCTAATGATGACTTAAAAAAATTGGCCAGAAAAGGAGGAATCCGAGAAGTCCCTTATTTTAATTACAATGCTAAACCTGCCTTGGATATATGGCCATATCCTTCTCCTAGACCAACCTTTGGTATCACGTGGAGGTATGTACTTTAAAATGTATTTGGGGAAAGGAGAAAGTTTAAAAGAATTATCTAATAAGCCTATCTCGTTTTTAAAAATGAGATAAATAGAGATAAGACAGGAAGCTTATACTTAATGGACAGTGTTAAAGAGTTTTGAATTCAGCCAGCTGATAGATACTAAAGTTTACTTAGGGAAAAATGTTTGAAGACTGAAAATGTAAGGGAATCCTTTAATATGAAATTCAATTTTACTTTTCACAAGACAAAAAGAAACACATCAAATAGTTGTTTTTGTGGTCCAACTAAGTTATTGCCATGTGTTTGATCTGGGCGTGAGACAATCACAATATCAGATAATCATCAATTTTCTGGAATGCTTGTACAATTGTCCCTAGAACAAAGCAGGAGTTAGGGGCACTGACACCCCCCCGCAGTCAAAAATCCGCGTATAACTTAAGACACCCCCCCCCACCCCCCGCATACACGGATTCCCAGTCATGGATTGAGAATCTATTTTGTTTCTATTAGGTGATTCATAAAAACATAAGACATGGGAAACTTGCCTGTAAATCACATAAGATTCATCATAATGTGGAAATCTTCCTAATGTAATTCATTTGCATGGTAAACATTTGTTTTGGAGTCCTCTATTATTTATGTGAGTAAAGGTAGTGTCTGAGATTCCTTAGGGATTTTTTTAAAACCCAGAAATAGTCTTAATTTAAAATTTCCTGGGCATTAAGCTTTGGGGATGAGTCATAAGTATGTAGTGTTGGGGGTTGTAAGATCATGTAGTCATATTGGGGAAAGGATCTTCTTTTCTTTTGTAGACTGGCCACAGAGGGATGAAGTTGGAATAGTGCCCAGTTTTCCTAAATTCCAATGGGTACTTCATCTGCTCTATCACATTTCACACATTTATCATCGCTTTGTCCTTTTTCATGTCCTTGTCTTTTTTTTACCTTTTCACTGTTACAATTGAAAAGAAAGGATGGAACATAAACATTGAAAACAAAGAATTCTATGGGACATGTTCAGAAATTAGAAGCGATCTCAGTTTTAGTCATATTTTGCTAGAATCCTAAAATTGATTAATTCAGCAAGTGACTGGGCAGACTGCATTTTGCTTTAGGCTTTATTTCTGTGTGTCTTTAATATGATCCCAGTTTCCGTAAGTTAAAACCATACTTTTTTGTTTCCTTTTTATTACAATTAGCTAATATTATAAAAGACCAAAAAAAAAAAAAAAAAAAAGAGTGTAAATGAGTACTCTCTATAAAGGAATTAATGACCAGTCATAGTTGGTTTGACCAAGTTTTTATAACTCATCTTTTGATTTGAATTAAAATATCATCACTCCATTACACATTCAATAGAGACAGCTGAAAAGTCCAATTTCTCTGCAGGGCCTGCAATGAAGGATTTGCAGAATCCTGCAGGGAATCAAGGAACTCTTCATTACAGTTCATGGATTTGTAGGATTACTCTGCTCTTTTCTGCTTTCTTCATTGAGAGCGGTCCCAAACTGTATCCTTGACTGTCCTGCAGGTAACTTCTTTCCCACTGGAAAAGTTACTATGTACAAATACTTTCAGTAGAATGACGGGGCAGTTGTGAAGGCCGGCCTTTCTGCTCCTTTCTATTACGAAATGGAAGGTAGGCTCGACTGGGAAGCATTTCCTCTGAACCAGTTCGGACCCAACAGGTGTTGAGCCAAGACCCTTACCCGCACAGCTGGGTTTCAGGGGCCTTGTATTGTTATGTTTTAGTATGCACTGTGGGCACAATTTGTATCTGTTTAATTTCTCACTTTTTAATGGAAGGAAACACCTTCCTGTACATTTTAAACAGATAATTGCCTTCAAATATATGCTGACATCTTAATTTGCTGAAGTTGAGAGAAATATAATCCCTTCTGTCTAACGGAGACATGGATAAATATGTAAATTATTCCTGACTTTAGAATGCAATTTTTGGAAAACGTATAGCTATAAAAACATGCATGTAAAAAACACACATACACATGTGAAATACATTATTATACTCCCACTTGAATAAAGTATGCGGGATGCTTAGAGTAGGAGCTAAGACTGCCAAATGTTCAATCTTTATGTATTCAATGTTAAGTGTGAGCGGTATTGACTAAGTGAACCTCGTCTCATCAATTCACAGGGCTTCTTTTCCCCTCCACACTGTCCATTCTTTTAGTCCCTTTTCCTTAGGCCCTGATTCTGTGTTTCATTATGACTTTGAACCTGTAGTTGTCTCCACGGTGCTACTGGATCTACCCTGTGACTATTCTGACTAAGCTGAGCAAGCATTTAAAGGGGACATGTTAACTTCTGCAGGGCTGAGAGGGGGAAGGCGTTTGTCACCTACCCTTACACCACATCTGTGAGAAGTACTTCCCATTACAACCCATTCAATGCTCCATAAATTTCAGAGTCCTTAATATAGATTGTCTTTAAGGCTCTTTACTCCTTCCATTGGGTGCAGCACTTTCTGGCTCTGCCTTCCTCTCGTGTCAGCTTCATCTCTTACTGCACCTCTGCACCCCTTCCCTCCAGCCATAGCACACTGAGTGTGGTTTCTGGGAAGAAGTGTGTGCTCTTGTACACTTACCTCCTAAGCATATATCTGCCCCTTGCCTTCAGTCAGCCACTCCCACATTCTTGTCGTTGGAGAGTCCCCATCAGTAAGCCATATCAGGTGCCCCTCCCTTTTGCTTCTTTTGTTAAAGCTCCTGAGGACACAAGAACAGATTATGATTCATTTCTGTGTCCCTAACGTCTTTCAGTGAGTCTAACACATAGAAGGCGCTCAGGTATTTTTTGAATGAGTAAATGAATGAACAGGCTGATACCACACGAAGTGTGTTCCCTATCTGGTGTTTCCATTGTAAAATAGAGATGCTTTAAAGTTGTTTGTAGAGACTGATTGGAGGAAGAAGAGAGACCATGAAAATTACTTCTTTCAAAATAAATATTTATTTGTTTTCTCTCATGAGCCCAGAGTTCCCTAGGTATTTCTGTAGGGTGTGGTCTGAAAGTGACACACATTTTCCCCTTCCCAGGACATCCCTGCACTAGTTAACCTTTGCCCTCTAATTTAAAAATTATTCTCTGCATGTCAGAGGGTTCACAGGACGATAGGTAGCACAGCGAAGAAAATTATGGTGTCACAGGTGGAGATGGGAAGTTAAGTTGCAGCAACTTTTTGGCTAGAGCTTTCCCTTTCTCACATTGTTCATTTTTCCAATTTAACATTAAGAATAGAAAGTACTGCCTTCGAAATACAAGTTAGTCTAAGATTTACCATCTACCTGTGTTAAAAGAGGAAATTCTTTAAGTTTTATAGGTTTTCTCTACAATGCAGTCATCAACCACTGCATTCATTTAAGTATGTGGAAATGTCAACAAAGTAACTGCACAAAGATCATTAATGGGGAATTGACAGCCTAAGGCTGCTTTAAAATGTTTTATGGTTAATTCCATTTTAGAACATGATAGTCATTGCAGTTGTTAAGTTCGCTTTGAAGTGGGTTTTTAATATTATTTTAAAGAAAATATCTAAAATGTTCTTTGCACACAGTATTTAGAAAAAAACAGATTCCTTTGTCTCCTGATGAGTAACTAATACAGTATTGTCCTTTTTTATTATTCATTGTATTGTAGGATTCCCACACTACACTAATGTTATTAAAGTATTATTAGTATTAGCAGTATTCATTATCCAGGAGCTCATGCTTTGCAGAACCACCATTTGGATACAGAATTTTCTGTCCATTTGGAAAGGTCTTATTGGATTTGCAAGGTCTTTTTTTGTTTTGCTTTTTGAGAAAATATAAACATTTCCAATTAAAAATCCCTTAAGACTTTTAATCCTTCAAAACTCATCACGTTTGTAACACATTTATTTCTCTATATTTGCTCTCCCTCATAATTTTTCTAACACTATTTTGGAATTAGGCTAAATTTATAAACTTTTCATAAATTGTTGCCATATCTATCTTGCAGTGAAACCTGCTCTTGTGCAAATTTATATGGCACTTGAAGTGGCTACAGCCCCTTTTTAAGTTGTTAGATACATGGTATGCTTAGGAACAAACAATTTTTTTATTAAGGAACATGTAATAGCCAGAGTGCTTACAAACCCGTATTATAAATACTGACGTCACCAGGACAAGGAACAATCCGTTAGTTTAGTAGAATGTGTATGTGTGTGTCTATATGTACACATCTGGGGTTTTTCTTGGGTGTTTCTTTCAGGTATAGGCTTCAGACTGTTAAGTCTTTGGCTGGAGTGAGCCTTATGTTGCGGTTACTGTGGGCAAGTCTGAGGTGGGATGACATGGCAGCCAAGGCGCCTCCGGGAGGAGGGACGACACGGACAGGTAAGAGGTTTTGTTTTCTAGTTTAAGTTTACAAACGAAAATCACTTGACAGTTTGCTTACTTTTAAGCATATCTGTTGTTTATTAAAACACAGTACTTGTGTGCTGTAAAATTCTGGGGGCCGGATACGGGGGTTCTGATTACAAGGTGAGGCACTTACATGTGACCCAGTCTGAATTTTTAAAAGATACTTCTTATTGTGGAGTAAAAATCATTTAAACTGGGACATCTGGTACACTATGCTTACCACTTCCCTCCTAGTGTTTTATTATTTTGACTGAGTTTTGCCACCAGGAACTAAGTTGCCCCCGAACAGTATTTTGCTCAGTTTAGAAGTTTTCAGTGAGGAAGAAACTCAGTATTATTGCATTTCAACAGTGATCCTGTAGTCATTAATTAATCAAATGTTTCCAAAAGTTTATTCCATGTGTGTCTTCTTTTTAAAGCCGCAGATATCATACCTTTTCTTTTCTTTTTTTTTAAGGAGGGCTCAGCTCACAGTGGCCCATGTGGGGATCGAACTGGCAACCTTGGTGTTATTAGCACCACACACTAACCAACTGAGCTAACCAGCCACTATCATACATTTTTATTCTCTGAGTTTTTTAGGTGCTTATTAATACTTTGTGAATTAAATCCCCATAGAAACATCTGAAACTGAAATCACAACAACAGAAATCATTAAGAGACGAGATGTTGGTCCTTATGGTATTCGATCTGAATATTGTATCAGAAAAATCATTTGCCCCATTGGAGTTCCAGAGGCACCAAAAGGTAAGGAATAGAAAGAATTCTGTTCTTTCATTATTGACTTGTTAGCCACATTTTTTTTTTATCAATTGAAGTTTTATTGTAATTGTTTCTTTAACTCTTTATTCAATAATGTGAAAAAAAGGATATTTTTTATTGTAAACTATTTTATTTTCAAAATGATCTTTAAGTAGTAAACATAGCAAGATTTTACTAGGCATACATCGATGCCTATAGGCATTTGTGCCAAGGACGGGGAGGGTACAAAGAGCTGTAATAATACCTCTTAAAATTAAGGTGTGGAGCAGTGATTGGCACCACCATCAGCTCCAGGAGGGCCGCCCCTGAGTCTGTCTGATGCATTGTAGTCCTGGCGGCTGTCGTAGCAGCTGATACATACGAGGTCCGTGGAGATCTGGTCATTCAGGGGTTAAAGCTACTGGAAAACACTTGAATGCCAGGGTAGAAATACTCTAAGAGACTAAAACGTTACTCAGGAAACATTTATAGAGCACCTACAGATAGGCGCTGGGCCTGAATACATAGCCCCTGTTCTCAAAAGTTCAGTAAGGTGTCCAGATTCAAGACACACAGACAAAAATCAATAATTTTATTTTATATCGCAATAAAAATATTTATGAAAAAATCTATTAAGAACTGTGTAAAAGGAAAATGCTGCCCTTAAATTTAAAAATGTATAAATTTAATTTTTGAATCTGGATGGAATTAACTTAAAAGTTCATCCTGGAGAATAAATGACTGAGAATGGCCTTTTTGCAAAGAACAGCAATAAGAGGGGTGGCTGTCCTAGTAGATGATGAAATATGAGCATAATTAAGATGTTGTTGTCCTGGAACAGTATCAGATAGCTCAGCTGACAGGCTGAGAGACCCAGATGAAAGAAGGCATTCCTGACGAGGCTTCAGTCTTGACCCCACAGCTGTCATGCAAACCAGTGCAACCTCCTTGAGTCACTTTTCTTTGCCTTCTATCACTGGACAGCCCAGGGCCTGCTGCTATTTCAGTTTCCTTCTGCTGCTTCCCTGTTCCCTGAACATATGGGGCAGTTCACTGCTTGTCTCTCCCTCCTTTTTATTTTTAAAATTTGTATTGTTAGGATATTTTATGTATTCTTACTAGTTTCAGATCCCTCTGTTATGTTGGTAACTCACAAATTCCCCTTCTCGGTGCTATGAAGGGGAACTGCAGATTGCCAGAGTCGTGCATGGTGAGGAAAGTCAGCCCAGCTGGAGAGAGAACGAACTCCGCTTCTTGAAGGAAGCGGCATCCATCCATGCTGGGGGTCTGAAGGATAAATAGGTGTTAGTCAAATGGGGGGGGGCTAGGGTTAGTGTCCCAGGCAGCGGGAACAGCCTGTGTAAAGGTTCACAGGCCTTTGTGTTAGTGGCCAGCAAACCGTGGCCCATGCGCCTGCTTTTGTTAATAAAGTTTGATTGGAACACAGTCACGTTTACTCACTCATGTGTTGTCTTTGGCTCCTTTCATGATACAAAGGCAGAGTTGAGAAGTTACAACAGAGACCATCTGACCCCCATAGTATTTACCATACGGCTCTTTAAGAAAAAGTTTGCCAAACCCTGTTTTACATGATATATAAGAGGGGATGCCAGAAGTATTATAATCTTAGAAGCTATATTGCTTAAAATATTCTGATTTTTTTTTTTTTCATAGAAACACCTACACCTCAGAGGAAAGGCCTTCGATCAAGCGCATTGCGGCCAAAAAGACCAGAAACACCCAAGCAAACTGGCCCTGTTATTATCGAAACCTGGGTAGCAGAAGAAGAGTTGGAATTATGGGAGATCAGGGCATTTGCTGAGAGGTAAGGGAATAGTTAACACATTATCAGATACTTGAAAGTTTTATCACTTCAGAACTAAAGAATTACCCCTTTAATATTTTATTCAGTGTGTCCTAATTTTATTCTACCATTGATTTTAAGAACCAGCTATATATCCTAATTAAAGTCCTGTTTCTAATTTTATCCATTTGTCAATTCCTAATTATCTTAATTTAAATGTTTTCTTTTTAAATCAAAATAATTTCATACCTCTGTGTGATGGGAAAATCCACCAGATGTCACTTAATATTAGATGCCAGATGCCTAATTGGTTTGTTTCTGATAAGTTCCTCCTTTGTTTTCCTGCAGAGTGGAGAAAGAAAAGGCACAAGCAGTTGAGCAACAGGCTAAGGTTAGTGAACAGAAGAAGGCAGAGGACCTCAAGGCCCAAATGGAGGCTCACCTCAAACAGCAGCGCTTGGCTGCCCAGCAGGTGGGGGAGTTGGTACCAGTCCCACCTGGCAACGAATTGACATTTTTAGCCAATTTCATGCACACTAAAAGCACAGTAATTATGTATTCTTGTGGTCTTATTTTTAAGTGTATCTCATGTATGTCTTAATTTCATTACTTGAAAGTAGCTTGTGGATACACCAAGCCGTACTTTTACAGAAAGTGTACATATCTGAAGAACAACGTGTAAAATAAGATTTCTTACTTTTTATGTTTATAATTTAGAAGCTGGTCTCTAAAGGTAATTTTTTCCTGTAAAATTCCAATCCGTAAAAATCTGTGAAAAAGCAAAATGTACTAAAATTCTGTAAGAGTGTGTTGTAATTGATAATTATCCAGCTATAAATAATGTCCCATAAGCGCCTGAATATTAGGGACCCACATAAAAGATGACTACCCCTTTTTTGTGTTAAGAAGATGCTATAACAGTTTTTAGCCAACTTGAATGTATAAGTGTTCAAGATATAGGTGAAATAGATATATGTCTATTTTTAATATCAGTAACATAAGTTACACATAACTTTAAAAATTGCATATTATTTAAACCAAACTGTTCATTCCAAACTACTTTTTTCCTCTCACATTTTATGAAACTTTTTAAAATTCTTTTATATCAGCTTATTATAGGTTATTATGTTCGTTATATCAAAGTTTGAGATAACAGCACTTTTGGATTCTGTCTGTTCATTCATAGAAAAACGGGCTAGTTTTCATTTTATGCAAGTCTCTAGTCATCTTTACAATGTAACCTAATGTTTTACTTTTCAAAACGTCTTTAACGTGCTTATTTACAAAGATAGTCAACATGTCTACTTTTGAAGGTAAACCCCTAGGAAATAACTGCTAACTACATGTTCGGTTTTTTTGCATCCTTTTTTTATTGGTTCAGTGAGATGGCTTATCTATGTATCCAAACTAAACTCCTTTTTTCCTGGGGAATGTGACATTATGTGAAATACCTCCCATTACATTCAGGCATAGAGGACGTGTATAGCAGTAGTCCTGAGAAGATTGGGTGTGATGTCATTGGTGAGCAGTTTCCAATTGCAGGAGATAGTTCAGCACTGGAATTTGATCTTAGTACATATCTCAGCTCCACTACTAGCGAGCTCTGTGGCCTTGGGCCAGTTACACACCCTCTCTGAGTCTGTTTCCTCATCTTTAAATTATAATACCAGCAACTTGATTGGGTTAGTGTAGTGTCAGCATTAAATAAGATAATGAAGGTAAAGCGTCTGCCATCAGCTTTGTAATCCATGCCACCTGTTTTTACATGTGTAAGCTTACACCATCACGTCTGTAAGCTGTCGGGAAATATTAGCAATCCATGATAAAAGATACACAAATTTTCTTTAATATGGTAGTCTGAAAGATGAGATTACACCACTCTATGTAAAACAGTCTAATGTATTTTTCTGTAAAATATGTTCGAACGGAAATTTATAAGAAGTTTAGAAAAATTGTTTTATAATTTTCAGCTTATTTGATTGCAGATTTGCCAACTTGAATAGTGATATTTAAATATTGATGTGGTGTTTATGATTGGATAAATTAGCCTTACGGTAAACTGAAAACCTTTTACAGTTCTTGTCATTTGTTATCTGCTCTACATCCTGCCACTGAGCAGCAAGGTATCCCTGTTTCCAGTGAGATCCGCCGCGTCTCTTACTTTCAGTCTGAAGCGTGGATATTTCTAAGGGCTGGAAAAACTCAATTGTTTTTTATTTTTTATTACGAAAAACTACTTTTAATAAACTGTATGTGACTTAGAGTCATAAAAATATTTTATGACTTAGAGTCATAATCATGTTTTCATCAAGAAATTAAATTCAAGGCAAATTTATATGGGCATATCTTTAGAAGTAAAATTTTTTTTGAACTATGGCGCCATTTCTTAAATTGGGAAAAATTGTAGCTGGACCTCTTGCAGAATGGTATTATTTATTTAGAATTATTTTGGTTCATGTTTTCTCTCCCTGACTTTTCTAGAAACGATTGGAACAGCAGAAGCCTACAGTAATTTCAGCTTCTACTACTTCCCCAACAAACAGTACAACTAGTACCATCTCTCCAGCACAGAAAGTTATGGTGGCCCCCCTAAGTGGCTCCGTTACAACGGGAACTAAAATGGTACTAACCACCAAAGTTGGATCTCCAGCTACAGTAACATTCCAGCAGAACAAGAACTTCCATCAGACCTTTGCTACCTGGGTCAAGCAAGGCCAAGCAAATTCAGGTACACAGTTGTGAGGAAATAAAAGATGGTTTTCATTTAAGAAAAAGAATTTCAGTGCATTATCTGCTGAAATAAAACCTTTCTTTAGAAAATTATATTTCTTCTGCAGCCGACTGATCAACCAAGCTGTAACGGTGTGTTACAGATAATATTCATAATATTACATTAGCAAAACTCCTCTTTTACATTATTTCACTTTCAACATTTACATAGTTCACTTATTTTGAGTGGAAAGGAATGGTTTTTTTTTCGTTTTTGTTTTTGTTTTTTAATACAAAATGAACCACATTTCATGCATTGGTGCCCTTCCTAGAAATCACTACGTTGCTGGTTATTTTAAATGTAAAGCTTATTAAATGTCTTATACCCCATTAGCCACCAGCACAGCTGCCACATCTGCTACAACCATTGCCAGCACAGGTCAGACGTTCCAAATTACAGGCAATCCAGTCACTATGGCAGGAAAAGTAATTACCAAACTGCCACTTCCTGCAAACAGCAAGATTGTCGCTGTAAATGTGCCAGCAACACAAGGAGGTAAGGGAAATGTGAAGTTTTAATTCACATTTGCCAGATCATACTGTTGCCATTATTTTTCATTTCCTTTTCACTGATTTCAGTCCTCGGATCTCACATTCTATGTAGTCCACTATAAAACCCTGCCACACGTAGTTTCCCCTCAGAATCCAAACAACACCTGATGCTTTTTATTGACGGGGCAGACATTAATTACTTCTTTATCTTTTTTTTTTAAGGCGTTGTTCAAGTACAGCAGAAAGTCCTGGGTATCATTCCATCAAGTACAGGTACAAGTCAGCAAACCTTTACTTCATTCCAGCCCAGGACAGCAACAGTCACAATTAGGCCCAATACCTCAGGCTCTGGAGGAAGCACAAGCACTTCACAAGTAAGCATTCTTTACAGTAAGGCTCGTTTTGTTTTCAAGTGTTCACCATGTCAGCTTTTTAGAATGGCCTCTTCCAGGATTAATCCAGCTTCTAATTTCCCTTTGCCTTTTACTTAATCTGTGACAAAGTACTGATTTTTTACACACGCTGTTATATTTCTAAGTAAAAAAATGATACATGAACTGTTCATTTTTAACATGTAGTTAGTAGCATGTTAGTATAGTTTATGAATCATAATAATTGCTTCCGAGGATTTTATATAAAGGAAATCCCTTTATATAAAATAATGGACAGCACTGGACCTCCCAAGGAAACTCGTAATGCAGCTAAGAAATAAAACGAAAAATGTAATCCAGAGCACAATAGTTTTATAATCAGCTGATATGCACATGTTAGAGACATCATCTCTTTGGCCCTAGTATTATGGAAAAAGTTTAGTTTTACAGACTTGAAAACATTCTGAACCTAACTATAGAACTGAAAATAACACGCTTTTTGTCTCTCCTTTAAAACTGTGAAAGGACATTTGGTTTCTGATCTTGCTGTTATATTCCCTAGGTTACAGATACGGATTGGAGCTCAGGGAAAATAGAACTCAGTGTTTTCCTGTGAGCAACTATGGTGGTTATAGATTAGAGCTTCACTGTCTTCCTTCATTCCTTCTAGTCTGTAGGCTGTTCCTTGTATCAGTGACAAAGAATTTCATATGATCTCATTTGAATGAAATTTTCTTCCCTCAAAATTCCATCTGTATCCTGATGCTTAATATAATTTAAAATGTAATTTTCAAGAGCCTCTCATTTCTGTAGATATGTTTATCAATATAGAATGTTTAAAGATCTGTGTTCTAAGTCCATCATGCCATAGTTGTTTAAAACCATTTTAATTCATTGTCTTTTGTGTCATTTGTAGGTAATCACAGGGCCTCAGATCCGCCCTGGTATGACGGTGATTAGAACACCACTCCAACAGTCAACACTAGGAAAGGCAATTATTCGAACACCTGTGATGGTACAGCCAGGTATTCGTCCATCCAGTATTATCATTTTACATCTAAACAGCCAGTCCAGGAAATCTGTAATACTCTGTATTTGGCACTCTGCATACTAGAAAATACCAATTTGAATTGAGACTTCAAAGCATACTAAATTTCTAATCCATCATGGGATGCACCATAGATATTTTTTCATATCTGGCATTGCAAAATAGATCCAAGTATGCTTATTTAATATGTTTTTTAAACTTCTAATAAATGGAATACATGCATTCAAATCATGGAAATAAGAATGAGCAAAGAAAATAGTCTTTGTGTTAAAAGACGGAAATAAGGAAACGGCTAAGAAGCATTTAAACGGAAAGCATAAAACAAGATTACAAGGACAGTGCCAGCCCTTCATTAATGTGAAAATAGGTTAAAGCTCCCATATTAAAAGTCGAAGACCATAAAGATTAAGTAGGAAAAAAAAATGCAACTATGCATTTTTGAGAAACATACCTAAAATCGAATTACCCCCCAAGGTAAAAAAAATTAAAAGATGGGTAAGGATACATGAAATAAAGACAAAAAAGAAAGAAAGAAGGGGACAGTGGGGAGGACAAGGATAATCCTAGTAATTTTGTACAGAGTAGAAGTCAGTGTTTAAAAACAACGTTAAATAGGACAAAAAGGGTCATTTTATATTGGCTTAAAGATACAGGTTGCAATGAAGATCCAGTCTTGGATTTTTATGAATTAAATATCACTGAAATATAGAAAGCAAAAACTATTTGATATCAAGGAGGGATTAACAGAGGCATAGTAGACCAGAAACAGACTGTGTGTCAACTTTTGTACCTTCAGGAATACAAATTGGTTTTAAATATTTGTGGACAATTTATACAAAAATGGTCATATAATGCATCAGTGGTAAAACCTCGATGGATTCCAAAAAGTAAAATCTGTATGGGCCACTTTCTATGTAGTAAAGATAGAAATTAATATTAAAGTATTATAGTAATAACCTTTACTTGCTTGGAAATTTAAAAATGTTTGTTCTCATAAGTGATTTTTAGTTTAGAGAAACATGAAATGGGTAATTACAGACAGATTATCAAATAGCAACTGAGCTATGCTGCTAAAGATGAACTCAGGCAATTCATTCATTTAACACATGTTTGAGCACCTGTTCTAGGCAGTTGAACTACACTGGTGAACAAAACAGACAAAAACGCCTGTATTCTTAAATCTTAATCAGAAGTTAGAAAAATATATAAAACAAGTCTTACATGAAAACAGGAGAGAGAAAGTAAAATAAAAGTACAAGTAGTAATTAATAGAAAGGCAAATATTATTAAAATAAACCATTTTTTTTGCAAGTCTAATCTTGAGAAAAGAGAACAAAATGCTAGTTTAGAGAATTTGGAATGAGAAAGTGCTATAAAAATAGAATGAACTTTTTTAAATCAAAAGAGAATTGTGTGGGCCGGCCCGGTGGCTTAGGCGGTTGGAGCTCCGTGCTCTTAACTCCGAAGGCTGCCGGTTCGATTCCCACATGGGCCAGTGGGACTCCTCAACCACAAGGTTGCCAGTTCAACTCCTCGAATCCCATAAGGGATGGTGGGCTTCGCCCCCTGCAACTAAGATTAAACACAGCACCTTGAACCGAGCTCCCTCCCAGATGGCTCAGTTGGTTGGACATGGGCTCTCAACCACAAGGTTGCCAGCTCGATTCCTCGAGTCCCACAAGGGATCCTGGGCAGCGCCCCCTGCAACTAAGATTGAACACAGCACCTTGAGCTGAGCTGCCGCTGAGCTCCTGGATGGCTCAGTTGGTTGGAATGCGTCCTCTCAACCACAAAGTTGCTGTTTCGACTCCCGTGAGGGATGGTAGGCTGCGCCCCCTGCAACTAGCAATGGCAACTAGACCTGGAGCTGAGCTACGCCCTCCACAGCTAAGACTGAAAGGAGAACAACTTGACTCGGAAAAAAGTCCTGGAAGTACACACTGTTCCCCCAATAAAGTCCTGTTCCCCCCCTCCCCAAAAAAAGAGAATTGTGTACAGGTATCCTTGAGTTAAGACTTTGAGAAGTCTCACTCTTTATACTCAGGAACTAAATCTATTTGAATAATGAGGCATAATTATATACTATGCTTATAAATTTCAAATCTCAATGACTCATATCAAGGAAAGAAATTTAGAAAGTTACTATAGTATTACCTACAAAAAATAATTTCCCACCTCATGGTTTTATGGGTAAAATTCTTCAAAATGATTAGGAAACAATTCCTTATAAAAAAAAAAGTTTCAGAGAAAGAAAAGATTAAATTTTTTACTGTTCATTTTACAAATTTAGCACAATTCTAAGAAGAAATATAGCATCCTTTTCTTTTTAAAGGAAGTCTTCTGATGCCTAAGTAGTATTTATCACAGAAAAGAAAGTATGATTTATTATTTCAGTTAATGCTACAGGGAAAATTGTTAAATTCAATATCTACTCTTGTTTAAAAATAGATGTCAGTTATGCAGGTAACTAAAAGGAAAGATAGAGTAATGTAAAGGAGAAAAAAATTTATAGATGGTAAATTGTAATGTACTTACAAAATTGAAAAACGTGGTAATTGCAAGATGTATAGAGCCTTTGTTCCTGAATGCCTTATGTAGCTGCAATTATATGTTTGACTTGCATATGTCAATCTGTAGCTTCACAAATAAGTGTGTCTGGTGTGGAAAGAAAAGCAGGGTGGCCAATGGGGCTGATGGGGCCCAAGGAAGATGAGAAGACTCACAGCAGTTGTAGTCGGACAGATGGAGGGTGGGTACATGTTTGCACTGTGTCTGAGGGTGCACAGAGCCACTTAGCGTTTCCCAAAATAGAATCCACAGACTCCCGCGATATACAAAACTTTTTAAATTTTGAATTTGCATTTTGATGATAATCAAAAAATAACATGTACTATTGCGGATCATCTGAATGACCATCATATAATCAGTTGGTACCAGTCCTTTTATCCATCTGTGTTTATGACGACACTGCATCACTACCAGGTGATCAACTACAGTAACTTTTCATGCATTGTTCCTCGAACTGCAATATGAGAACGTACTGTTAGGGTTCAGAAGTTCTCAAATCCAAGCACTTGACTACACGTGCTGTACTGTGTTTTTGACTCATCTTGAAGAACGAATGGATAAGAGTAGCCAAGTAAAGTTTAGAAGAAAGAGTAGTGACAGAAAATTTGCAAAGCCAGTTTTGAAAGTATATTTTAAGTCTCCAGAGTTAGGAGTGTGACACCAAAGGAAACTAGACCAATAGAAACCATTCAGAAAGCATTATATGTGAGAATTTGCTGTATGACAAAGGCATCATTTTGAATCAGAAAGGAAGGACTGGATTTATCAGTAAATTGTACTGGAATAATCATTTTATAGTTGGGGGGGGCCAGAAATAGACTTGCTAATATGTACCATGACAGAATATACTTGGAAGGATATGACTAGGTAATGCAAGAAAACCTTAAAAGCAATAATTAAAGCAAAAAATCTTTATAAGAAAACTTTAATAGGTTTACAAATAAATGAAATTAAAAAGCAAACAACAAAGTAGGAAAAATACATTTTAGTAATTTATATCTTTAATCTGTATGAAGAGACTATATAAGAGAATTCACAAATGAAGTATAACGACTTGACAGATATAAACACTGTAGTAATTGAAGAAATTCAGGCCCCGTGATCATAATCTTTCCGATTGCTGGAATATTTTGCTTTAGTGATAACACCTATAGTTTCATTGTTCAGTCAAATGGTCACTCAGTGGTGGTGGGAGTATGAATTGGTATAACCTTTCTAAAATTCCGTTTACTACTGTGTTCCTACTGTGAACCCAGTAATTTGGGGATTCTAAGGAAATAATTGGAAGCACATAAAAATTTATAAATAAGGATTTCACCATGGAGGGTTCCTTTTAAGTTTATTGGGGTGACAATGGTTAGTAAAGTTACATAGGTTTCAGGTGTACAATTATGTAATAATACATTATCAATATATCACATGTGTGTTCACCATCCAGAGTCAGTTCTCCTTCCATCACCATATGTTTGATCCCGTTTACCCTCATCTACTACCCCTCAGCCCCCCTTACGCTCTGGTAACCACTAAACTATTTTCTGTATCTATGAATTTATGGAGTTATTTAAAACAAAGAAAAAGGAAAATATTCTAAATGTCAAAATAGGTTCAATTTTATACATATGCAGTAATATTTACACAAGTCATTAAAAGAAATATACACAGAAACATGTGTTCACAGAAGGAAAATGAATATAAAACTTAGAAAATGTGATATTATTCGCTAATTAATAATGAATTAGGACTTTGTAAATGCAAAATTAGCTACCAAATAATTACTGTTAGAGACTATTTCACCAGGGAAAAATATCCCACCCTGTTTTTTCTTCCATATTTCAGCAAGTTAAATGAGAAAGCGAAGTTTTTAGAAGACTGTAGAGCCATTCCAGTTAACTGCATTCATTAGATATTTATCGAACAGTAACTATGGAAGCATTCTTTTAACATTTTGCCCTCGTACAGGCATATCTCAGAGATATTGATGGTTAGGCTCCAGACAACTGTAATAAATCCAGTATCACAATAAAGCAAGTCAGAATTTTTTGCTGGTGGAGGGTCTTGCCTTCAATTTGAAGAAAACATAACATCTCTGAAGCTCAGTAAGACAGGGTGTACCTAAATTAAGGATATAATGATCCTTCCCTTCTTGGTTCTCCCAAGCTATCTGGTACATAGCTGTAAGAAAAGTTTATTTATAAATGCAACTAGCCCAGTGTATGTTTCAATATGTTTTGTTTAAAATTCATGAATTAATTATATATTAAATTTTTTAAAAATAGCATATTCCTAAGGAAAGGCAGCCTTATAAGTGGCATATTTTACGCGTTCTTTCCTGTCTTCCCTCCTGTTCATTTTGATTTAGACATCTAGGAAGAGTATTGTTTTTTCACTCTACTACAGTTAGCAGGAACTGGAGAATGGTTGTCAGTGAGCTGGTTAAAAACAGGCTCCCTGACAATGAGGTGGGTCCTTTAGGTGTGGGTGTATGTCTGCATGCATCTTGGGCTGTTGGCATCCCATAAATCTTTTTTGAAAATTGAAAAGAATACATTCATATGATGTGTTGATGAATATTTCATCTCAAAATACTGCCGAGGACATGTAAGTATTTACAATGTTTTGCCATTTGCATTAGGTACTCCTCAGCAAGTGGTGACTCAGATCATCAGAGGGCAGCCTGTTTCCACTGCAATCTCTGCCCCTAATGCAGTTTCCTCAAGCCCTGGGCAGAAAGGCTTATCTTCAGCACCATCCACTGCAAATCTGCAGTCGTCAACCTCACAATCCCCTCGGCCCCAGCAAGGACAGGTGAAGCTTACCATGGCACAGCTCACCCAGTTAACACAGGGCCACGTAAGTACCACGACTTCATTTTAACCTTAGAGGTGATCTCATTTATTTATCTTGCTGTAAGTTTAGAAGCATGTACTTATTTTCAGAAGTTAAAAAAATGTACTTATTTTAAGAAATGGTGGCTTTCTAGGGTTAAACAAAAACACTTAAAAGGCGCCGGATATACCACAACCTCAAATATCTAGAACCCTTAGACCATGCATGCTATAACAGCGAGATGGTAACCTTTTAACCACCAAAAGGTATGGGTTGACCAATTTCCAAGGGAAAAATAAAATTTGGGTACATTAAGCTGCTTCCTTGCAAGACTCATTGTCATCAATTTTTCTAATAGTAATCAATAGATTGAATGCAGTTTCCATTAAAATCCTAAGAGATATTTTTGTAGAATTTGACAAGTTGATTTTTAAAATTGATATGGAAGTGCAAAGGACCGAGAATAGCTATAACACGTCTGAAAAACTGGAGGATTTGCCCTATGTGATAATCTGATATCAAACTTACCATACTGCTTTATTAATTAATACAGACACAAGGCTGGCTAGACCAACGGAACAGTAAAAAATGCAGAAAGTGACCCATGCAGATGTGGACACTTGTTGTATGCGAGAGGTGGTATTGTAGATCGTTCAAGAAGGACAGACTTCAGTAAATGGCGCTGGGACAATTGAGCGTATATGGGAAACTATGAAAATGGACATGACCTCACTCAGCCCTCATAACCTAGGGTAGGAGAGGAAAGGCTTTATGAACACACAGAAAACACTAACCATAAAGGAAAATTTTGTACATTCAACTACATTATAAAAGAGAGTGAAAAGAATGAGAGAAGCTATAAATACAATTAACTAAGGAATATTATCCAGAATACATGAATTACTGCAAATCAGAAGGAGAAAATCCAATAGTTCATTAGAAAAAAGGGCAAACAACCTAGATGAGAAAAGAGAAAATCTAAATGTCTAAAAATCCAAAAATTAAAGCTGCTGAACTTTATTAGTAGTGAAAGAAATGCATATTAAAACCATTTGCATAAAAGGTTAGTATAAATCAAAATGTCAGACAGAATCAAGGGTTTAAAGATACGGAGCAGAATGAACTCTTCATGCACAACTGGTTTAAACATTTTGGAAAGTTGAAAATATGCTTGCCCCCAGTCCCAGTAGTTCTGGTTCTCCTTCGGGTGTATTCCCTAGAGAAGTTCTTGTTCATGTGAGCACCAGGGAAATGAATCTTCATAGCAGCACATTGTTCGTGAGTCAAAAACTGGGAACGACCCAAATGTCTGTAATCAATTAGATACATAAATTGTGGTATATTCCTGCAGCAGTGAAAATGAACACACTAGATCCACACAGAGCTACACCGTTGAGCTAAAGAAGCAAGTAACGAGCAAACTTACATCGTGATTCTATATGGGTGTAATTCAGAAACAGGCAAAACCGGCTGTATTGTGTAGGGACACAGGGCCACTGCATTGTGTCCCAAACTGGAGGGGACACCATTCCCATCATCATCTTCGTGGATGGTGCTCCTCAAGTTGTGAGCCTGTGGCCGATAAAGCACCGTTCCTAAGTAGTAGCACTATGAGGAAATGCAACGTTGTCATAACAGTGAAAATAGTGGTTACCTCTAGGGGAAAGGAGGGAATTAAGATCAGAGCAGGTCATATGGATGCTTCTTAGGTACTGGCAGTGGGGACCTGAGTGCTGGTTTTATACATGTTCACCTTCTAATTATTCTTTAAACCATACATGGTGTTTTATGTATTTTTGAGTGTATACACAAAAAATACATTTTAAAAAAGCAAGAGTATATAAGGGACTCATGAGTAAAGTATGCGTTGCTTAGATTTAGTACGTGAACTTTGTAGCATAAGTTTTGGCTGTTGGGAATTTGGTGGGTTGTTTTTGTTTTGACTTTCACTTTCTTTTTTTTAAAATTAATTTTATTGGGGTGACAATTGACTTTCACTTTCTAATTCTCTGCCATACTCCTGGTAGTTAAGGTTACTGGATTTAATAAGTACTGACAGAAGAGACAGTACATACAGAGTTTTTAGTTCCTGGTCCCCATTTTGATAATTTCTGGTGACCCTCCTGACTTGGTATTTGTATTCCATGTCTAAAGCCTAAGCTCTTTGACGTTAACACACACAAACACGCCAGAACTAGGTACATGCTGAAAAACAAACTAAGAGACCTGGGTTCCTCATTTTATCTCACCTTTAACTTGGTCTCTAACTTTGGGCAAGGGACTGAACTTTCTAACTTGAGTTTCCTATTTGGTAGTAAGATTATAGTAATATTTTCTCTCCCTACTCCACAAGGTCACAAGTCCATTGTGAGGAAATCAAATGAGGCAGTATGTATAAAGATGCTTTGAAAATTGCAAAACAATATGAATATCAGATGATTTCAAATCAGAGTTTTGTGTTGACGTTAGTCATTCCCTTCAATGCCCTTAGAGTAGTTCCCCCCTTATCTGTGGAGAATACATCCCAAGACCCCCAGTGGATGCCTGAAACCCTGGATAGTACCGAACCCCAGATATACTATGTTTATTCCTATACGTACACACCTTTTCACTTAAATAAAGGAAGCACCTTACGGCCTGTCTTTGGCATGTTCGAATTGCCAGCATCACTACCCTTATGCTTTGGGGACATTATCAAGTAAAATCAGGGTTACTTGAACACTGCAAGGACTACCATTACATGACAGTCGATCTGATAATCAAGAGGGTTACTAAGTGACTGGTGGGCGGGCAGCGTATACAGTGTGGAGACACTGGACATATTCATATCCCGAGTGGCTCGAAGCAGAAGGTTCGAGATTTCATCACACTACTCAGAACAGCACACAATTTAAAAATTATGAATCATGTATTTCTGGAATTTCCCGTTTAATATTTCCATACTGTAGTTGGCCATGGGTAACTAAAAGTGAGGAAAGAGAAACCATGGATGGTGGAGGGGACTACTGTATTTTATAATTTGGGAAATTTAAATCTGGCTGCCCAGGTGGAGAGCTTGGATTGGAACTCTGGATTGTTCATGGTTTTTCCACTAAACGGCATCAGTCTTTTTAAATAAATATTTTAGCTTATCTGAATTCCTTCTGCTGCCATTCCATAGACATTCAAATATATATTTTCATTACATTGCAGGATCTTTTCAATATAAAAGTGGTGTTCTTACAGAGAGATGGTTTGATCTCTGTTTACATGTTGTGTGTTTTTTCCATAGGGTGGCAATCAAGGTTTGACAGTAGTAATTCAAGGACAAGGTCAAACTACAGGACAGTTGCAGTTGATACCTCAAGGGGTGACTATACTTCCAGGTCCAGGACAGCAGCTGATGCAAGCAGCGATGCCAAATGGTACTGTTCAGCGCTTCTTGTTTACCCCTCTGGCAACAACAGCCACAACGGCCAGCACCACCACCACCACCACCGTTTCCACTACAGCAGCAGGTAGAACTTGGGCTGTTACCGGAAATCCCACCCGTTATTACCACGGCTGCTGGGCTAAGAGGGGAGGAGAGGACCAGTGCTTACCTTTGGGAGGATATACCTCAAACCAATAAGCCTAACAGCTGACTGGTCAGCTGCACAAGATCTGAACAAGATACCTTATTCTTCCAGACTCCCTGTCACCTCCATTCCCCCATAAAAAATATAGAAAGGGGGAAGGGCCAGCAAAAAGTAGTGGGTATTATGTTAACTGTGCCTACATTTACTCCTTGCCACGCCTTATAGGCACTGAGTCATGGAATTAATCTCAGGGTGGGTGGACATATCCAGCTCATAACCTGCAGGTGAGAGCTGCAGGTCCAGCCAGCACCATTTCGTTAGCCTGCTACTGTAAGCTGCTGTCACAAACTGCCACCATGCCATAGGAGAAAAATGAGATTTCTTAGCCTGGACCAGAAGACCTGCCTGATTTCCAGAGACTACGCCCTGCTTTGGAAGCCAGCTTTCTGGAGAGTCAGCAAAGTGTGCAGAGGGTGGCCCTGAAACAGCTCAGGTTCCCCAATTTAAGAGAGTCCTAACCCACGTGTATCTAAATGGAGCATTTCCAAGGCATCAGTCTTTTATACTGAAATGTAGAATTCTCACCTTTAGAAAATCCCCTTCAAGTTGTTCTTTAACCTCAGTCTTAGGTTCTAGAGTAATAGATTATTTGGTCTTTCCTTTTCACAGGTACAAGTGAACAAAGGCAGAGTAAATTATCACCCCCGACACAGGTGCCACAAGCCAAAACCCTGCCACCAGCTCAGTCATCAAGTGTGAGTCCTCCGGAAGCCCCGCCACCGACTGCTCAGCCTTCAGCTCAGCCCCAGCCACAAACCCAGCCCCAGTCCCCAGCTCAGCCTGAAGTTCAGACTCAGCCTGAAGTTCAGCCCCAAACAACTGTTGCACCCCATGTCCCTTCTGAAGCACAACCCACCCAAGCACAGTCATCCAAACCCCAAGTCGCAGCACAGTGTCAGCCTCAAAGTCATGTCCAAGGACAGTCTCCTGCTCGCGTCCAGAGTCCGCCACAGACTCGAATACGTCCATCAACTCCATCCCAGGTGTCTCCTGGACAGCAAGCCCAGGTTCAGACTACAACCTCCCAACCGATTCCAATTCAGCCACATACATCTCTTCAGATACCTTCCCAGGGCCAGCCACAGTCACAACCCCAGGTACAGTCTTCACCTCAAACTCTTTCATCAGGACAAACGTTAAGTCAAGTTACTGTTTCATCCCCATCCCGTCCTCAGCTACAAATACAGCAGCCACAGCCCCAAGTCCTGGCTGTGCCTCAGCTGCAACAACAAGTCCAGGTTCTCTCTCAGATCCAGTCGCAGGTTGTGGCTCAGATACAGGCTCAGCAAGGTGGTGTGCCCCAGCAAATCAAACTCCAGTTACCTATTCAAATTCAGCAAAGCAATCCTGTGCAGACTCATCAGATTCAGAATGTGGTCACAGTGCAGGCAGCCAGTGTGCAAGAGCAGTTGCAGAGGGTTCAGCAACTCAGGGATCAGCAGCAAAAGAAGAAACAGCAACAGATAGAAATTAAGCGGGAACACACCCTCCAAGCTTCTAACCAAAGTGAAATCATTCAGAAACAGGTAAAGTTATTAAGTAAAAGCAGCATGTTCAGTAGCTTGAATTATTGTGCTGTGCGTTAGACTTAGTGTTTGGTTGTGTTAGGTTTCCTAAATGAGACAAAAGTCATTGATGTTTCGATTTGGAAGCAGCACTGGATTGACCAAAAACTACTGAATGACTACTGTGGTTTGGAATTCTTTTTTGGCTCTAAACAGTCAGTGCTTATTAGAAAAACTACTTGTATCGTGGGAGAACTAAGATGGGAAGCATGGAGTTAGGAGTTTAAGTATCATAAATACAAAACTAGAAGATTGAATGAAGTTCTAAAGCCACTTGAGGCATCATGGCAATTTGTTTGAAGTTATTTACAGATGTCATCCCTTAGTTTGCATGTAGACTAAGCAAATTATAGACAGATTAAACTCATTTGCATTTCTAGCTACACCTTTATAAACAACTTTTAAATACCATTATTCCATAGCTGAAGTAAAAAAGTGGCATCATGCAATAGCATCTTAGTGAAGTAAGGTAATTTAGATAAGTAAGCATCATTCTACTTAAAATGAAGTCACGTGTATGATGACCTGCAGCATTACTGGGAAAAAATTCTTTGCATCTACAGCATGTGCCGCTTGGCACTAGTTAGGGGTTTGAGTGTGGATTTCAAGTGTTCCCATGTTATGAGACCTGCATTCATCTCCTGGGTCTCCCATTCACAGTCCATGAAATTTACGTCCTATGAGCTATATTCTCACTAAAACTTCCTCTCTTTCCAGCCTCCCAGGATTATTGTAATGATTAACTGAGGTCATGTATGTAGAAGCACTTTATATTTGACATATAACATTCTGTAAGTTTAAGGTGTACAACGTGTTGAGTTGATAATGTATGTAGTGTAATATGATTGCCGTTGTAGCAATAACTAACACCTCTATTGGGTCACATAATTGTCATTTCTTTTTAGTGGCTGGAATAATTAATATCTAGTCTCAGCAAGGTTGCTGATTATAATACAATATTGTTGTTAGAAGCACTTGTTGAACAACAAAAGGATTTTAAAGATCTATGGTAATATTCTCATAAGATTGACATCAGGTATAATATGTTCAAATGCATTGTGACCCAGCTTGGAGTACTATATAGTCTGTAAATTGAGAATTATGTATTACAGTAGCTGTCTTTACCCGAATCTCTTCACCCCATCTGTGGGATGGTGGTGGGAGAATTCTCAAATTAATGCCTAGGAAGAGAACATAAGGTGAATAGCATGGCCTTTGGAGAATGATAGCTACCGGGAGGCTCTTAATTGCAGCCATATTATTTACTGTGTCTCAGTATCTTATTAATAAAATTATTCTTACCTTTCAGTATTGTTTTGAGAAATAAATGAGGTCATGTCAAGTGCTTACCTTACTTAGCACAGTGACCAGGACATGGTAAACCTAGACCACATAATAGCTCTAATTTTGTTTGTATTGTGATAGAAAACTCCTAGTTTCTTTGGGAAACACATGCTTGTGCTCCGATTTCTACTGTTACCTGTATACCAACTTGTGGTCATTATAAAATACGCACTTTTGGATTTTGTTCTGTCCTGAAGGTGGTGATGAAGCATAATGCTGTAATAGAACATTTAAAACAGAAAAAGACCATGACTCCCGCTGAAAGAGAAGAGAATCAAAGGTAGGGGGAAATGCTTATAACCCGATAACACAGGGTCTCACTGTATGGCGGTCTCTTCTCCTTAGCGTGCACGGGCACAGGCTCTGAGTTTATATTTTTTATCTTAACTGAAGTTCATTAAATGAGAACCCCTGGCACTAATGGGTTCTCATTGCTGGTTGGAATCACTCTTTGAAGCTTTCCAGTCATCAAAAAATCATGTCTGAAGCCTTTCAGAATGAAATGCCCAGCATTACATAGGTTGTGTATTTCTCTCTAGAATGATTGTCTGTAACCAGGTGATGAAGTATATTTTGGATAAGATAGATAAAGAAGAAAAACAAGCGGCGAAAAAACGGAAGCGCGAAGAGAGCGTGGAACAGAAACGTAGCAAGCAGAATGCTACCAAGCTTTCTGCACTGCTCTTCAAACACAAAGAGCAGCTCAAAGCTGAAATCCTGAAAAAGAGAGCGCTCCTGGATAAGGACCTACAAATTGAAGTGCAGGTGAGAAGGGGTTTCTTTTCCTTTTGTGCCCACTATTTAGCATCTAATTTCATTCGTTTTTCCCTGTGAAATTTTGGTTGAGCTTAAAATTGCAGCTTGTTTTCTAGAATTTACATTTTTGTACATTTAGTAAAAAGCTATGGGACACATGTCTTTTGAAACAAGATAGCGATTTTATATCTAAATATACATTGTAATCTATAAACTGGACGGACACTGGAAGAGATTAGTTTATTGACATAAACACTTGAGAAGTCTCCTGGGAATCGCTTTTTGTCTCTGACACAGTCTTGCCAGAAGTTATTAGGAGCCAAGTTTCATGAGAAAGGTAGACAGAGAAACTGCGAAATAATGTTGAAAGAATGAAAAATAAAGGTGTGCTCATTAAGTAAAACCACATTTCTTCCTTGATTTGTGACCGATCTGGCAGGCTTTGCCAATCCTCTGCTTACTTGGGGAATTTATTGAAAAATGAAAGAAAACATCAATTTATACAACAGCTTTTACAAAGAGAAGTGGGCTATCTAAAGCATCTATAAAAGTACATGGTATATTTTAAGAGGTGAGAAATATTAAAATATTGATCAGCCCCAAAAATCAACATTATGCGTAACTCTAAGACATTAGAGATCTTCCCACAAAAGTCAGACACCAGATGATAATGCCCCAAATCTCCCTTATTATTGAGCATCTCTGGAAATTCTAGCTAATGTGTTAAGCGAAGAAAAGAAAGAAAAAGATGAAATTGTTAACTGTATATAAAATTATTACATCAAAACTCCAAAAGAAAACTTACTAAAACTTACGAGCGAATTCAGTAACTTAGTCACTAGATAAATACCAAGACTATAACCATTGTCAAAGTGTCAAAAACAGAAGAGCTAATTCACAGAAGCAACAGAATGTATAATATACTATCTTCCACCTTAAATTAAGACACATTTTTTAGATTAGAATTTTAATATAAAAAAGGAAACCACAAAAATAACAGAAGAAAACATGATTGTCATTTTGTAATCTTGGAGTGGGAAAAATCACTCCTAAGCCTAACATATTCCAAATGCCACATGGGAAAAGAGATTTGATGGCACAAAAAGAAAAAAGTTTATATAGGAAAAAAAAATACCATAAACAACATTGAAAAACAAATAGCAAGAAAAAAATTGGAACATTAATGGCAGAATTAATATTCCTAAAATTTAAAGAGCTCTTTAAGAAATAAGAAAAAGCTGAGACTAACTAGGTGAGGGGAATACTTTCACAATATATATGTAAATCAAATCACTATAATGTATACTTTAAATATCTTACAACTTTTTTGTCAGTTATAAAAGTACATGGTATATTTCAGCTTCAAAAAAGCTGAAAATTTTTAAAAACTCTAGTAGAAGATTGTATAAGACATAAAAACAAAGTTTTCAAATCTAAAAACTCAAGTACTAATAAACATAAAAAGATATTCAACCTAACTATTAATGAAAGAAATGAAAATACTGTTTTTTCTAGAAAAAATATCATGTATTTCTAGAGAACCGTTTATCAATATGTATGAGAAATTATAAAATGCAGATACACTTTGATGCATAGTTTCACCTCTAAAATCATCTAAGATATATGAGAAGAACATAGTGAGTGTTGATAATAACAAAAATCTGGAATCAGCCCAAAGCCCACAAAGAAGAGATTAGTAATCAGTGTTTCTCACCAGGTACAGTCTGCGCCCTTTCGACAGGCTAGTTTTTTGCACAAAACTACCAACTTTAATATTGGTTTCCAAAGGCTAGTAGCATCCCCTTCATTTTAACAACCAAAAGAATGACCTTGTCCCCTTCACATACATTCTCAAATACTCTCTAGAGGTATCATTACAACCCTCAGTTGAGAACCACTGGATAAAATACATTTTGGAGTATCCACACAATGGATGCCATTTTAACAAAATGGTGAGTGTAGGATCGGTGCTTTTTCTGTTTTTAATTCGTTGAGGAAATTCTCATGATAAATATTTGATGAAAAGTGCCGGTTGCAGAATAGTATTTATAATGTGAGGTATCCATTCAGTTCACTCAACAAATGCTTATTTAACATTTAAAGTGTTTCACCTACTGTTCCCACTGCATATTCTACACAAATTGGGGATATTTTGTAGTTTATATTCTTTATATATAAATAAATTGCCTTCCAAAGCAATGACTTTTAGCCAACAAATAAAAATAATCTGTAAGTCCATTCTCCCAAAGATTACCATTTAAAAATAATTTTAGAATATATCGTGTATATGTTATTTTTAATATGGGTATTCACATAAACAGATTTTATTCAAAACAGAATCACACTGGAGACAACATACTGAACATTTTTCTACATTCATTACACTATGCAGCCATTTTTAAAAGGTTATTGCTACTCTAAATATTCAATTGTAGTTATGGTGTTCTTTTTGACAATGCATTACTTACCTAATGAGGAAGAAAATTACACTTTAAGAATATAGTCCACATTATTTTAACTAGTAGAATTTATTGCTGAGATAATTTGCTTTGAAGGACAACATTCAAATGTGTATGTGCTATGAGTTGAGTATGTGTATGTGTATATTTTTTAAATAATTTTTAATTATAATTTTATTTTTTATTTTCAAGATATGTGATCAGTCCTTTATATCTACCTGTTCTTTGTTGTTTCTGCTTGTCTTTTTAAAATAGACTTTATTTTTTAGAGCAGTTTTAAATTTACAGGAAAATTGCACAAAAGGTAGAGCTTTCTCATATCCTACCCCCCACTCCCAGTTTCCCCTATTAATTAACGTCTTGCATTAGTGTGGCACACTACAATTGGGGAGCCAATATATTGATTCATTGTTACTAAGTGAAGTCCTTTGTTCATGTTAAGTTTCACTCTTTGTGTTGTGCAGTTTTATGCCTTTGACTAATGCATACCATGTATCCATGTTACATAGAGAATACAGGATCGTGTCATTACAGTGTCATACAGAGTAAGTTTCACTGCCCTAAAAATGTCCTGTGTTCTATCTTTTCAGCTCTCCTCCGTCGTCTTCTGCTTGTCTTTTTGATAAAATAATTTCTTACTCATTTTTGAGTAGAACTTATACCTTCATTTAGCTCTTTGAATATCTCAAACATACATATTAGTATCTCAGACATACGTACTTTAAAATTTTTGTCAAATTGTTCTATAAAATTGATTTCATATGGAGTGAATTCAGATTTGGTTATTGCTTTTGTTGGTAGTCTTTTTTTCACATTACGTGTTTTCATTTGGTATGTTAGTGAATGGGGTTTTGTTTTGTTTCCTCTCTTGAAGCCCAGTGTAGCCCAGCCAACCCTAACACCAAACGGAAGCTGTCCTGTTTCCCACCTTAACACCAAGCGTGTTGAGTCCCCCTTTTTCCTGCAGAAACTGTTACTGTTGTTGGGCTACCACTTCCTGCTTCTGGATCTGGAGCCCAGCAGGCCTGCAGCTTCGGCCCTGTTCACAGTTTCGTGTTTCCATTCCATACAGACATTAATATTGTATTCAAGCATGGCTGTGTCTTCAGTTTTTTCCTTTTATGTTTTACTATCATCAGTATGTTCTTGAAGGAGAGATCATTGTCCTACGGTCTATTTCATTATGTTATAAACCCATATTAATTACAAAATGAAACTCAAAATTTGCTTTCTTCCCTAGGAAAAAGTTCCAACTTTTTTGTGTTTTTTTTTTAATTTATATTGGGGAACAGTGTGTTTCTCCAGGGCCCATCGATCTAAGTCGTCCTTCAATCTAGTTGTGGAGGGCGCAGCTCAGCTCCAAGTCCAGTCACCGTTTTCAATCTTAGTTGCAGGGGCGCAGTCCACCATCCCATGTGGGAATTGAACCGGCAACCTTGTTGTTGAGAGCTTGCGCTCTATGCAACTGAGCCATCCAGCCGCCCTCCAACTTTCTTTTTAAATAGAGAAGGTCTGTTGAATGTCACAGAGCTTATCTTCTCACAAGACTATCTAGACTACATGGAAAAAAATACTTTATTAATCCAGGACCATTCAGGTTTGTTAGAATTTTTGTGATGTTTAAAAGCTTGGTCATAACTATAGTTTCTTTACACCAAGTTTGTTCATTGATGCCAATCATAGTGGTTTTTCTAAGAATAAGTTGTAGCACTGGGTAGCAGAGGTGTATCTGTAAAGTATTTCGTATGGAAAGCAGTGAGAATTTTAATTTATGACAAAAATCTATATTAAAAAAATGCTCTCCCTGCCGTCTTAAATTCTAGACATGAGAGCATAATAAACAAGGCAGATCTCTCATTCTGCTCTGGGCTGATCAGATCACATTTTGAATATCATGTTTAGTACATGTTCAGTCTCACTTAAAGGACACAGGAGTGGCCAGAAGAAAGAAGCCAGTGGGTGAGGACACTTGAAATCACACCCTGAGCCACGACTGAAATAACCAGGACATGATGAGGGCATGCTGGGAAGGGATGTTCTTTTTAGACACTTGGGCGTCTTTCTGTCAGATCTCCTTTGAGGATAACTAGCAGCTTTCTAGTTGTTATGTAATCTTCACTTTCTATGTCTAGTTGTTTTAACTGGGTTTAAGGTATAGTAGGAACACTCTACTCTTGTTTGGAATTGCTGAAACTCCCTCACATTAGGCTGAACTTTGGAGCTACTTCGACACGGGAGGTAATGTAACATCCTCTGGCCTGAGCGTACATTTACGTAAGTCAAATGATAGTCTTGTATTGTCTTTAATTGACAATAGGAAGAGCTCAAGAGAGACCTGAAAATTAAGAAAGAAAAAGAAATGGTGCAGGCCACAGCAGTAGCTGCCACTTCCCCGCCTCCGGCCCCCCCGCCTTCGCCTCCACCTCCGCCTCCCCCACAGCACTCGGGTCCCCTGGCCACGGCCACGGCCACGGCCACGCTGCCTGCAGCTTCCCAGAAGAGGAAGCGAGAAGAGGAAAGAGACTCAAGCTCCAAGTCCAAGAAGAAGAAAATGATTTCTACTACCTCAAAGGAAACTAAGAAGGACACAAAGCTTTACTGTATCTGTAAAACGCCTTACGATGAATCTAAGTGAGTAGATCCTTTTGAGCTCTAGTTTATTTTCTTAAAGTTCAGCTGTTAAATCTGTAGTTTTGAAGAAAATGAGTATATTGATAGCAATGTGAAGTAAAATAGTTACAAGAAAGGGTAATAGTGTTTCATCTGTGGTGTTGCATCTGATATTCTTAACCTTGACACTAGAAAGTGAAAACATTACCTCACGTGTTCATGGTTCGTGTTTGTCCTTCATCATATTCTTTTCTGTCAAAAACAAGCTTTCTGTTGCTCCTTTGCTTTCTCCTCTTCTCTGGATTAACTCGAAATCAATGAGTCATGCTGTCTGGAGAAGGAGGTGTATGATTCTTGCTGCCCAAAGTTGACTGCATCCTTTCTGGAATCTTTGCAACCCTACGATCACAAATTCTAGAGACTGTCTGAGGATGAATGGTGCAAGAGGTTTCAAGTTTGCGTGGCTTTGGTTTTTCTATTGTTTAATTTTAATTCTGTGGTTTTTGTATTGGAATACTGTAACAATATTATTTTTGTCAAAGTTCCCATTTTCTTGTTGGGGACAAAAGTCAGAAAAACACAAAAAGTGTTCCTTTTACCCATTCCTCAAGTAAGACACTCCAAAATTTGATAAACATGGCAGCTGGAAACTGTTTTTGACAGTTGTGACTTGTATCTGGTGATATATAAACATTTTAGAGATACTAATCTATAAATGTAGTCTCATTTTTTAAAATCATTATTATCATTCAACTAAGTATTTAGCTTCCATTTTAAACATTTACATGTAGGCCAGCTTTGTAAAGCCAAAATAAACCATGATATTTTTACAGTACTGAAAAGTTTATTTGTGCTATCAAATATGATCATTTGGTATTAGTAATGCTTATTGTCTACCTTAAATGGATGCCTAATCAATTTCTAAAATAAAATTGTGATCTCTTTAATGATGTGTAAGTTGCAACCTTGAAGCTGCTTTGATGGTGCTATTTAAGTTATAATGTGCAAGTGCTAGATCAAAACTTTTTGTTGGTAGATCTAGCTGTGTGTTGAATTCAACACAGATCAGTTAAGGCATCTTCACTTTGCATTGTCTTCCTTTATTGGGAATTACACATAATGTAAAAAGTGGAGCCCTATTAACTGATTTTTCCCATAGTCTAATACAAGTGTGCCTCCCTTTAAGCAAAATAAACTAAATGATTTCTAGAACAAAACAGAACCATGATTTTCTTTCTGACAAAAAATCTGCTTGTGAAATTTCTTTAACAGTCTTCTTTGGCATATTGAAAATACCCAGATCACAGAAATTTATAAGTTGCATAAAACGAGGCACACATGGACATGTATTCATTCTATTGAGATTGCCTCATTATCTCGTGGATATTTCATATTTTTCAGTTTGTCATTATTAACATTTCAGGATACCAGATTCATTTGAGTTAGTGGCTGTGTAGGAGTATTTTATAATCGCTTGTACCAGACGTGGCTGGTTTGGGAATCTAGTGAGAGTGACTAAAACTTGAAATTCAGATCCTGAGCTTACTTCCAGAACATACAGCCCACCATCTGGTGAGGGCAACAGACAAAAACACCTTGAAGGCCCACACCTGTGGCATTGAAAATCATGCAAGATTCATATTCAAAAGAAAAAAGTTAGTGGTAACAAGATAAACCACACAGTATGTATTCCTTCACGTTCATAAAGCAGGTTAGGTTTAAAGCTTGAGAGCTACTTCCATTTCTCTAGGTCCATCTACCAAGAAACACCTTTAGAACCAGTGGCAGAAGCAAAGCCAGTCTGGTTCCCTGTGATTCATACTAATCTTGCTATGACTTGGGCTTGGCCATCCTACACAGTGCCCGCCCACACTTTCAGATAAGCTATGTTTGTCGTAGAGATACTTTTCATTTTGTCACTGGGGACCTCACATTACAAAAGCCTTGAGGGTTGACCGTACCCGATGAACCCCCAGTTACACACTCACACAGCCCCACCCTGCCAGTTACTGTAAAACCTCTCACTGCTCTGGATAACTACCCTTACATTGCCCTCCACACCATAATTTTGAATTGAAGCCGTTCCTTACCAGTTAATTAGCATAGCCACTCTCCGCAGTGTCACACACATTATATTAACATTATATTAACTGGCCCACGTCATCATCTATTACAGTTAGATTAAATTCCAGGGTTTATTTAGAAAACTTGTCAGAAATTGAATTATTCCATGTACCTTTCTTAGTTTTTCTTCTTCATATCATATTTTGACCATTTATCTTCTACACCTGGCTGACCTGCATGTTTCCTGTAGTGTAACTTCTACTTGGTGTTTGCGCTTTGCTTTGTTTTCAAATTTAAATTGTGCGATACATTTTCAAACCTATCTAAGAAATAGCCCTGATTTTGAAATGGCTTCTGTGGCATAGGTTTGACAGATGTAAGTCTTTGATTCTTTGGCTTTGGTTTTTGTGCCTGTTACAGTTTTACACACATTCATTAAGAAGCAGACATTATCATCAGTGTGTTCTTTATTTTTTTCAAATTCCAGTATGTTTTTAATGACCCATATTTCACTAAACAGTGTATTTGTTGAAATCGATGTTAGTGACTTTATGTTTCCATACTTGATACAGTGTCAGATGCTGTAGTTTGCCAGGGTTAGGATGGTCGGATTCAAGGTGTCTAGTTTGACTCATTGCAGAAAGTTATCCTGTAAGAAAGTGAATCAGTGCAGGGAAGACAGATTTAAGTACCATGCAGCTCAAAATGACAATTACATTGTCATTTTCATTGTGAATACTTTTAGGTTCTATATTGGCTGTGATCTTTGTACTAACTGGTATCATGGAGAATGTGTTGGCATCACAGAAAAGGAGGCTAAGAAAATGGATGTGTACATCTGTAATGATTGTAAACGGGCACAAGAGGGCAGCAGTGAGGAATTGTACTGTATCTGCAGAACACCTTATGATGAGTCACAGTGAGTTCTGATAAGAGCATCATATTTAATAATTTAGGAAGCCAAATTGCTCTGACTATTTATTTTAAAATAAAAAGCAAGGTATTTTTCTGCATATATTATACACTTACATTACAAATTCCTTTCCAGTTTTTTTCTCTTTTTCCCTCTTTACCTCCCTTTCAAAATTTATGTTGCTTCATAGTGAATGTTTGAGATTCATTGGAAAAAAATATGGTTTAATGGTAGACTTGATTGTTCAACATGTAACATAGAAATTAATGAGATTAAAATAGCCTGACTTGTTTGGACTTCATCAGTGTTTGAAATGGCTTTCTTGTAGGTTAGAAAAACACTAATTTGGATACAAGCTCTGAGACTGTTATTAGTTTATAGGCTTTGGAACTCCCAGTTGGGTGGTTAATATCAGCTTCCCATTTGATATGTATGGTACTTGTTGAAAGATTTTTGGCTTTATTTTGTTTTGAGCTTTAAAGTCAATTAAAATGTTTTACTTTTTTTGTATTGGTTCTCTAATATTATAGTGTTCTTAATAAACTATTAATGCCTGTTCTTAACATCAGAAATACTAAATTAACACATAGGAACGTCAATCTTTAAAAGTATTAAAGCAATTACAATACTAAATGTTTTATATCCCAGAGTTAGAATATTTTCAGGTGCATGTTTTATCCCTTTTAAAGTAAGTTATAAGTAATGTGATCCCATCTGTTTTGAACTCACATTTCCATTTCGGACCTTGCAGATTCTATATTGGCTGCGATCGATGTCAGAATTGGTACCACGGGCGCTGCGTTGGCATCTTGCAGAGTGAGGCAGAGCTCATTGACGAGTATGTCTGTCCACAGTGCCAGTCGACAGAGGATGCCATGACAGTGCTCACGCCGCTAACGGAGAAGGACTATGAGGGTTTGAAGAGGGTGCTGCGCTCTTTACAGGTGAGAAACCACTCTGTGCAGTGTTTGAAGATGAAGTCAGGCAGCTAGACTTGGGAAACACTTGTAGGGTTGAACTTGCCAATCTTGGAGTACCTGTTATTTACTGACTCCCGGCCAGTCTAGCGAAGTACTCCGCAGACTTCAGTCCTCCACATGCCAATGTCATGAGGCTCACCAGATCCACACACTAGCCGCACTGTGGTTTACCTAACACTTGTACTTTAAATGACTCACTTTTCTTAACCTAAACTTGATCGCAACACCACAGATTGAAAAACAGTTTAATTCAGTTCTAGTGAGACACAAATGCTTATCTAAGGTTTTGAGCCAAAGCCTTCCCTCCTGTATTAAAAATTTTAAGGGGATGGGATGGCGTGTGAGATTAGCAGATGTTAGAGATGTGTTGTAGACACACGAGTGCTAGGTTGACACTTTCTCCTGTTGTAATGATAATTACAACTGAAAGCACTAAAAGGAGATGAGTAGTCTCAATATGTGGTCGAATGTTCTTTAACATCACATCTCTGCCACCTCGTTAGCCAGTAGAGGTAACCATTCCACACTTGGAACCCATCCCACCCGTTTTACAGATGTGCCTACAGGGCCAGCGTCGCTAACGGGCAGGTCATTCGGTGGAGCTAGTACTCCAGCTTCCCATCCCCCATGCCACGGTCTTCAGACAAGCCTTTGAGAACCGTATTATAACGTGCTCATCTGAGATCATTTGGGATCAGAGCAAAAATCGTCTCAGGATAAATATTTTATCTATCCAGTTTAAAACTGACTTTTGGAATTTAAAGGTTGTTTGATACAGTAGCTCCAATGGGAAACTTAAATGGAATTGGTATTTTCATCTGACAGTAATGATGCTTTGTGTTTTTTTTCCTGTCGTAGGCCCATAAGATGGCCTGGCCTTTCCTTGAACCAGTGGATCCTAATGATGCACCAGATTATTACGGTGTTATTAAGGAACCAATGGGTAAGTACTTGGGTTGAATGTGGAGTTTTTTCAGGAGTCTGCAGATATTAGTCATCCATAAAATTATATCATGAGGATATGTTAAGTAGATTTGGTAGGAGTATAAATTGGTATGGTAACTTGTAGGATAAACTAGGAGTATGTATTTACAACGCACATGTGCATAACCTTGGACCTAGCAATGTCATTTCCTAGGATTTACATTGGCACAAGTTCATTGTTCATCACAGCAGTGTTTATAATTGCAAAAATACTGGAAGTGAAATAAATAGCCACCAATAGATGAGCAGCTAAGTCAAATGATATATAAGCAGAGAATTATACAGCTGTATAAAAGAATGAGTAAAATCAGTGAATGGTCGGGGTCTGTCTGAGCCTCTTGTCCTTCCCTATCAACTCTTCCTTATCTTTTCCTAAAGGAGAGCAAGTGTGGTGGACCCGTGGTAGAGATCCAAAAGATGTAGCCTCATTTCCTGGTTAAAGAAGGGGGGGATAATAAGGTACAGCTAAAAGTGATTGTATTAAGATGGAAAGCAACAGTGATTATATTAAAAAGTTTATCTGCAAAAAAATTATAAGCTTATAAAAGCTTCCAAAACTGACAAAGGATTAGCTCCAGCTGATGAAAGAAGTATTCTAAAAGCCAGCTAAGCATTTTATAAATGCAAATGGTTTTGTTGTATATTTGAAAGTTGCTAAGAGAGTAGATCTTAAAAGTTCTCCCCACAAGAAAAAAGATTGTAACTATGTGTGATGGTAGTGTTAAGTAAATGTATTGTGGTGATCATTTTGCAGTATATACACATATCAAATCATACTGTATGCCTAAACCTAATACATTGTTAAATGTCAACTATATCTCAATTTAAAAAAATTTTTATTTTTTTTTAAATTTTTATTGGGGAATACTGGGGAACAGTGTTTTTTCCCAGGACCCATCAGCTCCATGTCAAGCCATTGTTTTCAGTCTAGTTGGGGAAGGCGCAGCTCACTGGTCCATGTGCGAATAGAACTGGCGACGTTGGTTTTATGAGCACTGTGCTCTAACCACTGAGCCAACTGGCCGCCCCCCAAATTTTTTTAATGGGAGGGATTTGTTTTTGATGACAACTTTTCAAAGAGAAGGAAACGTAGAAGAAATTAATGAGGGCTTAGTTAAAAGTATCTTTCAGAAAATAAATAAATAAGTAATCATTACCTCTGTTCTCTAGATGTTGAAGATAGAAGTTAGTCCTATTTCAGATTTGTATAATCTGCTTTGAGAAAGTACCTGAGGGGGAAGGGTGGATGGATAGATAGATAGATAGATAGATAGATCATTCTACTTCTAAAAATAACACAAATTAATTGTAGAAACTTTAGGCAATAAAGAAAAAATAAGAAAAGATAAAATGCCTTTGCATCTTTTCCTCACTGAATCCCATTACATTTTGGTGTGTTTTTGTGTGTGTGTGTTTAAATTGAGACTATAGAATGACCCATCTGGCACACATCTTCCTGTGTCATTAATCTTCAGTAACGTGATTTTACTGACTTCATATACTCTGTAAATTGAATATACCTTAAGTTAGTTAACCAAAATTCTATTCTTGAAGAGCTAGGCTGTTCTCCTATCTTATTTTCTTTTTTTTAATACCACCCAGATAAACATCATCTTATGAATGTACATAAACATAGTATAGATCTCCATAAATATAATACTGAAAGAAAAATGAAAGTTACAGAATAATACCTAGGTTTCAAATAGTAAACAATTACATATTTTCTAAGGGTACATAAATAACTTTGGAAATATATAGAAAATGTCTGGAAAGATATAGACTAAATTGAAAATAGTGGTTTCTTTTGGAGTATTAGGGAACCAACAAGATCAGCAGCTTTTATAAAACAGAAATAGGTTACATGAATTATCATGTTTTATAATATACTTTGTGATCTTGTCAGTACCTTTCTCATATCAGCTGTGGTGTAGACTTACATTGTTTTTTAATTACATGAAATTAAGGTAATTTATTTAATCATACCCCCCCATTAATGGATTCTTCAGTTGTGTGCAATTTTTGCTACTATATAAATAACACTTACGTGAATATGTTTGGTCATGCATCTGCCTACGCTTGTTTGTTTTCTTAGGAAAAGTTCCTAGAATTAGAATGTCTGCGTCAAAGGGTATATGTACTTTTTAGGCCTTTCTAAATATTTTTAAATTGCACTTAAACAAACTGAATCAGTTTCCACTAATAGTGTGTTTCTGTACCAGTATGAACTGAAACTATCAAACTGCACACTTGGAAACACTGAATATTATCACTCTTTTGAGGGGAAATTTTTTCATTGTAAATATTTATTTCAAAATAATGTATCTGGTATACAAATGCAGATGTTAAAGAATGGTAGAGAGGGTGGTGAGCGGAGGTAGAAAAGGGTAAAGGGGTCAAATATGTGGTGAAGGAAGAAGATTTGACTTTAGGTGGTGGACACACAATGCAATATACAGATAATGTATTATAGAACTGTATACCTGAAGCCTACATAATTTTATTAACTGATGTCCCCCCAATAAATTTAATAAAGCTAAAAAGACCTGTAGAGAGTAAAATGTAAAATTTACTGCCACTCTTAATACTCTCCATTAGAGGTATTGTTAATAGGTTGATATTAAAATTTTCAGTTTCTGCTAATTTGGCCAAAGAAAGAGGTTCTTCGGCTTTGCACGATTTTAGTAACTAGTGATTACTGTTTGAATATTTTCTAGGTGAATTTCTTGTTTGTACATTCTCTTGTGCTATTCATATTGTTAATTATTTAATGGCTGTTTATATAGTAAGGACATTTAAAAGTTTTACAGCGACTTTTTGAAGGGGGCATATGATAGTTTTTAACATCTTTGGATTCACATGTATGAATCATTATAAATTCTGCCTTTGGAGTCATGCTTTTCATGTTTTTCCCTACCCAAGTTTGTAAATACTCACCTATATGTTCTCCTAATACTTTTTTCCTTTTAAGGGATACCTAATTAAGTTGGAATCATAAAATGTCCAAGCACTACTCATATACTTTATTAAAACTAGTCAGGCGTAAGTACCCAGAATTTAAGTATGGAAACAATAATATCCTGTTGTGATGTGTTAAGCGTTCACTTTTTCCTGTACAACCTTTACAACCCACATAGACTAGATGTGCTCAAAGCGTGCTTGGAATGTAAGCAGGCTAGGTGCATTTTTGCAGTTGTTCTTGTTTACACTTTTTCCTCTATCCGTATAAACTGAAACTATCAAAGAAGTGTGCATGTGTTAAAATACATATAACATAAAATTTGCCATTTTAACTTTTTTTTACATGCACAATTTAGTGATTCATTACATTCATAGTGTTATGTCTCTTAGTACTTTCTTTGGTTTTAATTTTTGCCCTAATATTTTAATCCACCTAGAATTATTTTGGCTCATAATGTGAGGTGAAATTTTTTTCTTCGGATATGTAATCAGCTGCCCCAGCCAAAGTTTTTAATGAGTTCTTCCTTCCTCTGCTTATTTGAAATGACGTCTTCAACATATATGAAATTCTTAGGCTTAATACTAGGTCTGTTCCTGTTTTGAACTTGGTTCCATTAATGTTTGTGTCATCCTGCACAATGCCACACCTTTCATTATCACAACTTTGTAATATTTTTTTAATGTCTGGTAGATTAAGTTTTCTCTCATTACTTTTATTTTAAAAGTGTTTCTTAGATATTCTTGAATTTTTATTTTCTGACTGAACTTTAAAATCATTTTCTCAAATTCTAAAATAATCCTTGAGATTTAATTTAGAATTGTGTTATCTATCAGTCAGTCCTAGAATGATTTCAGATCACTGGCCTTTTACTTTCCCAAATTTTTATGTGAAATTGTATGTGGAATTTTCCTTCAAACACAGCTTTCTCCTAGGACCTAATATTATTTCAAGTAGATTTAGCTCAGTATATCCAAAGCAGTTACCTTTGTCATTTTGGCATATTATCTGTACTGTTGATTTTTGTTGTTTCTGCATGCTACCTATACTATTACATACTAACATTTTTATTCATATCAGCTAACATTTTTCCCTTAAGTTGATTTAAATATACCCTTTATATCATTACCCCTCTAAGTGGTGAGTCAGTATCACTTGTCACCAATATAAGATAACAATAAAAATGAATAAAGAAAACAAAATGATGTTTTTAAAGTCTGATACGAAGATTACAAAACCACAGAGATTTTGTTCTTGATTCTGGATATCCCCCTTTTCTTTGCACATCTAATATGCTTAGTTTTTTGCGTGTGAAAATGTATTATACTTAGATATGTATTATCATGTTGGTGTGGTTTCCTTTATTTCAAACCAATTGAATAAAGAGCTATTCTTTGTAATTAACTGAAAGTTAAAAAACAAAAATCTTAACAGTAGCCAAGATTCATACATTAGACCCCCAAAATCAAACACAAAATTGGAAAAGTGCTCCTATTTTCTTCATGAATTGCTAAATAGTTTTCAGTGGTGAGCCAGCTTGGTTCTAGGACTGCTTAGGCAGGAAATGTATATTCTTATTACTCAGCACTATGGGCACTATTCACATTGGAACAACCTTAAAGCTTTGAAAATGTTTTACATTTTGTGTTTTTAAGACCTTGCCACCATGGAAGAAAGAATACAGAGACGATATTATGAAAAGCTGACGGAATTTGTGGCAGATATGACCAAAATTTTTGATAACTGTCGTTACTACAATCCAAGTGACTCCCCTTTTTACCAGTGTGCAGAAGTTCTTGAATCATTCTTTGTACAGAAATTGAAAGGATTCAAAGCTAGCAGGTGAGCAGATGTGTTCAGTGTTCTGAATTAATTCAGCTCCTCAAACTTGTTATACTGTTCTGAGGAATCAACCAATGCAGTTTATTGTAAATTTGAAGCTTCAAATCAAGAATCCTAAAAAAAAAATAATAAAAAATCAAGACTAGCCCTATGATACACTGCCAAGGACAAGAGGACAGACTCATAATGACAAATTGCTGAGTTTTATGATCTGCTTTAAATTAAAGTCATTTTTTAAAATTCAAAAAGCATTTATCAAATGTTTACAGTATGCAAGGTGCTATCTTACATGCCATGGGGCACGTTCAGAGGTAGTAGTAAGTAAAATTGTGTGCTCTCGTGTTTACAGAAGTATAAAAATGTTCTGTAGGATAGAGGGAGGGGAGGACCATAAGGGGGACATTTAAGCATTTTCGCCTTATTTCACATTTGCTATGTCTTTGAAATCGTAAATCGTTTTATTTTTCTGGATATTTTTTTCTGTGGGCAAATCTAGACTTTAAGCCCACAGACCTTTTCTTTGAAACCTGTGGTAACATAAAAGCATTGAGTAACTTTGCGTGCTATTCAGATATTATGACTTTAGTGACATCTGTTTCTGAACCTCAGCCCCCACCTTCTCAAGCCCATGATTTTCTTCCAACAGAAGCCCGTCTTCCATTCCTATGGTAGCGGCCACCACTCTGTAGTCCCTGAGATTCATTATACACCACCCCCCATCCACCAGCCCACAAGTTTGAATGTCCTTAGATATTCAGATTGGGTAGATCTTGGCTGAGTTGGGTTTGGGAATCTGTATTATCTAATGAACTCCCAAGGAACTCTGCATACCAAAGTGTAAGAACCAGTGCTCTACTTAGTAATTTTCCTCAGAGGAAAATATATAAGCTGTTTCGTCTATCTCCTCCTGCAGCAAGGGAGATCAAGTAGGTTTAGAGTCAGTTTACGTAAACTAAGAGTTAAGAACAATCCCAACCGAAGTATCCAATTACCTTCTCAGCAAAAGAATCAAAAACTGGAGGCAAAGAAGGAAGGAAAGTAGGTATGGAGGCAGTTAGGCTATAGGCCCAAGAACCAAAAAGCTTTACCAAATCTCTAAAATTTTCTCATTTTTATCAACCCCTATCTGTTAACCAATTCGCTGTAAAACTTAAAATGGAAGAGAACTTACTCAATATGCTATAATCACCAGGAAAATAATAATAAAGGGATAAGCTTAGAATAGTGAAAAGAATATGGTACAAGTTAGCTAATGAGATTTCAACCAATTCTGGAATACAGTCAGCAGATGGAAGAGGACGGATTAATGAAGCCTGGCGAGCCACAGCCCAGCCTCCCTCTCGAGGGCTCTTCAGCGGAGGTGACAGCTTCCTGTTCAGTAGAACCCCAGAGAGCCTCCAACACGGAGATTTGGAAATAAAATAGGCAAGAGAAAAGGAAAAGGGAGGGATTAACTGAAGATCTATATAGGTGCTACACAACTGATGATGGGTTATGTCCCGATAAACCCATTCGTTGTAAATTGAAAATATTGTTAAGTCGAAAATGCAGTTAATACTCCCAACCTACTGAACGTCACAGCTTCGCCCAGCCCATTTCTACTGAATGCATACCTCTTCCACACCATCGCAAAGTTGAAAAATCGTAAGTTGAATGGTAAGTTAGGGATCATCTGTATATATGAGCTAGTCACCTTCCCAAACCCCTGTGTGCAGACCTATATAGGAAGCCTGAAGAACTGAAAGAACACAAGACAGGGTTCTCTAAAGAAAAGGAATAAACTGTGCAGAGAACTAGAGTAGACAGAAGAAAATTGAACCCCGAGTAAAGTCCCCTGACCTCTGAAGGGCCAGGTCCCCAGCTGCCTTATTCTAAACTTGTGGCTCTCAACAGGGATAACTTGTCCACCCCCTGCCCCCCAAGGGATATTTAGCAATGCCTGGAAACTTTCTTTCTGTCACACTTGGAACTAGGAAGTGATACTGGCATCTAGTAGGTAGAGACCAGATATGCTACTAAATGTCCTACTATGCATAGGATAGCCCCCTGCAACAGAGAATGATCTAGCCCCAAAGTGTCAATCTATACTGAGATTGAGAGATCATGATGTAAAGCAAAACCTGCCAGTCAGTATGCCTTACACACACACACACACACACACACACACACGGCTCTCCAGGCACCTATCTAGTGTGTTAACTTACTCTTAAGTGTGAACAGACAGTCAGATATGTAAGGAAAGCCTGCAGTGTGAAAGAGAAAGGCCAACAACGTGTAGCAGAAAAATGGATTCCAGAGAAAACAGAGAACTTTAAAAAAACAAAACAATCCTCTAAATCACGGCCCGAGAGAAATGTTAGAAGATAATTGCATCTAAAAAATGTGAACATGATATTAGGAATAAAGAACAATCTGAGAAAATGAAGGAGTGAATGGAAAAAATTTAAACTGATTGCAAGCAGTGAAAGTTAAAATCAAGGAACTCTCTCAGTGTAAAGAACAGAAAGACAAGGAGATGAAAAATATGAAAGAAAAAATGTTTTAAAGTACTCAGTATTCACTTAATGGAAATTCCAGAAAGAATAGAAAGACAGAGGAGAGGAAGTTATTAAAAGACTAATATAAGAAAAATTTCCTGAGCTGATGAGAGTCACAAGACTTCAAATCCAAGAAAAACAAATTAATTCCTTCAGCATATGGCGGAGACCCTGCTGTGTGTCAGATATTGCATATAGCAGTGAATAAAATCAAGCTCCTGCTCTCTGTGGAGCTGACTTTTTTGTGGCGTAGGGAAACAGGGCAGAGGGGCCAGGGGTGTGTGGGATGATGAGGACAATTGACAAACAAACATAATAAGCCAGCTGGACAAATGGAAACAGCTCCACCCCTCATATACATCACTGTAAAATTTCCAGATGCCAAGGATAAAAGATTCTCTTCTGAGAGCTTCCAAAGAGGATAAAACAGACAGCCAATGAGAATTAGACAATATCAGACTTTTCTCTAGCAACATGGAATGCTAGAGATGATTATGGAGAAATAAATCCAAAAGTTTAAGGAAAATTTTTCAGCCGAGAAGTCTGTGTCCAGCCAAACAATCAAACAGAGGCAGAATAAATACATTTTTAGTCACGTAAAGACTCAGGGCCTCCTTCCCATGCCTCCTTTCTTAGCAAGTTATTTTAAGATGTACATTAGCAAAATAAGCAAATCAAGAAAACAAGAACTTGGATCCAGGAAACGAGATTCAAGACAGCAGTGGGAATTACTCTGGCCCAAGGTGACATTTGCATGGCAGGCCTATGCAGCAAGCAGCCCAAATTGGAGGAGAATGGAGCACTCTTCTGAGGGAGGTGTCTGGGGGGAAAAAGATAATTTGTTAAGACTGTAAGGGGAGAAAATGAAAGGCAGTTGGAAACTATGAAAAACAAAATGTTGTGTAGGAATGCTGAGAATGCCCTCTTAGGAAAGGAGTGAGTGCTACAGGGAGAAGTATTTACATAGTCATAATAATGTAAATACTACATTGATTTTCAACTTTTAGAATCAGCCTGTAGACAAAGCAGAGAAAGATTTAATTTAAAGTTATAGGGAAATAAAAACTGGACTCAAGAAGGGAAATGGTTACATGAGCTCTGTTTTGCCATAACAGATTTTTAAACTATAAAATTGATAAGACAAGAAACAGCAGTGCAATAAATCTAACTACCTAAGAACTGAAACGTCAAAAAGTCATTGATCCTAGAGAGTGTGAACCTCAGGATAAGACAGGACAAAGGACCACAACTCACTCGCCTCTCCATGCTTTCTGATTTATACCTCCTGCAGTTACTCCTTCGATTAAATTTTTTTAATTGCTTTTTTTTTTCAATTGGAAAGGCTCTAGTTTGAGTCCCGCCCTGCTGCTAAGCTTGCAGGCAGAACCCTGAGTGGAAGTGGCAGCTGCTGTTCAAGGAGAGGACAGCTCCTGTGGGCCTGTGCAAACCAAAGTTGGGGGAGGGGCGGACGAGGCCTGGATGCTGGGTCTGCACAGCACAGGGGCCGCTGCAGATTTTTCCTATGTTCCAGTTTACATAGTTCCCATTACAGAACATGGGAGCCAGTTGAGAAGTTTGCTCAATTTTACTTAAATAAAATTGAAGAGGTGTTAGGGAATTTTTGTTGATTTCCAGATTGAAGGCAGAATGAAACATGTAGCCCATCATTGAAATTTGATTTATTTATGGATTTCCAGTATTTCCTTGGCCATATTTTCCCCACTTTTAATTTATGATCTCCAGCATTATTTGCAAATTATTTTCATTACTGTACTTTGTTATAATTCATCATTTATACCATCCATGTTCTTTCTTTTCTTACAGATTGTGATATCTTTAGTCTGAATTTTTAACTGGAATCAAAACTGGATGTTGGGGTCACTCTTTTATTGTACCATGTGATTACCTAATTCAAAATTACCCCCCCAAGTTCAGATTAGTTAATATAATTTTTTAATGTTAAAAAAAGATGTATAGTAATAAACAGTTTATTCTAGCAGCCATGTTGAACAATGTATATAAGAATTGTAAACTCCTAAAATTCTGTATATACACCATTGCCGTAGAAAGTACTTCGACTTAGTCCTGGTAACTGTACAGTAAATTGGTTTACTAACGAAAATTGTGAATAAAACTGTGAAACTAGAAAGGAGACTTTCTGGATTTTAATAGAAAAATGTGATTTTAATACTGCTATTTTTCTCCTTTTAACATTTTTCTTCATAGTCCTCAAATCAATGTAAATAAGCGTGCACTTGTGCGTGCACGCATACACACACACACACATACACACACACACACACACACACACACACACACACACCTTTTACCACAATGGTAATGCTTCTGTAAATGTCTCTATTTGTCCCTTTGGCTAAGAATGTAATTTTTATTAAACACATATATATTTTTAATATCCGCTTTTTTTTCAGTGAACTATCATGTTTAGTGTACAGTGAAGATTTTTACTATTATAGGTTAGAAAATTCTGGTTCTCATACATGTGCTCACCAAGGATAAACGAAAGAACATGGCTGCTTCCCCCAGACAGACTGACCTTGGCATCCACAGAAAGAGCATCATTATTTTCGAAAATGAAGGGTGCTTAATTGTTCCCTTTTTTCTGTATTCTGTAGGTCTCATAACAACAAACTGCAGTCTACAGCTTCTTAAAGTTCAGCGTGTTAACCTAAACATAAAACACAGCAAGAATCTGGTTGTCTGAACTATTTTAAATTAAGGAGCCAGATGTTTTTAGTCAGGTTATCCTGACAAGACTTGACCTAAACTTCGTTTTTATTGGTCATAACAGTCCAATTATATTCTTGACCAATTTTGTCCAACGGACAAGGGAAAAGCAAAGTCAACGACACCATTATCTTGTCAAGATCAAATGGTTTTATTGTTGTGGCAGAAGCGGGAAAACTTTATTGAAAAAAAAAAGAAAAAAGGAAGCAAGAAAAAAAGATAATATGGGGTCAAGTGTAACTCCATGGAAATGCCACGTCTGCTCTTCAGTGAAGAAGCTGGTTTAGAGTCTCACAGAAAACTTTTGACTGTATTTATTTATTGTTGCAAAAAAGACGCTTTTTTATTGCTGCCCTCATTTGTCAGCTAATTATTTTTTCTTATAAAATTCAGCCCCGGTTACATGTAATCCATTCTGTACCTTATCATGATTCCTGTAGGTAAAAGTACAAGACGACCTCTAGATGTCTTTTCTTTCTATGAAAGGAGCTGCTATGTACACATGTGCACACATACACACACACACACACACACAACTGGGAATCAACAATGCGTTCATTGTTCATGATAGATAAAAATTAAGCTTGCATAAAGGTTGGGCTAAGTGGTCCTGGACTACAGACTCTCTTGCCTTGAATATAACAGTACAATTTGTCATTTACTCTGCACCAGGCTAAAATGAGTAAAATCTATTTGAAAGTATCTTGTTTGTAAACATTTGTCAGATTCTAATTTTTTTCTTTTTGTATTAAAATTCAACTATGGATGTATATGAAACAAAATAAATGGAGATCATTTTTCTCCCACAGATGGTGTCTTTGAATGTGCGCTAATGATTATCTGTAAGCCTTTAAGGGGAAAGGGAGGGCTGCAAGGTAAATAAAAGGCAGAAGAATCTAATGGGACCTGGATTTGTCCAGGATATTAGTGGCCCTTCAGTTTACAATGCCCAGCCCATTGTCACATTGTCATCACGTCAAAGAAAAATCTTCAGGGGTGCTAGTCCTGCTGCATCAATTGATCGTACTAGTAAAAAAGGTAACGTGACAAAACAGACATTGCCTTCACCTGTGTATTATATGCTACCAGGCAAATGAACAGTTAGCTACTTGTATTTTATGAAGGGCATTTTTTTAGATGACATCATCTTTTTTTGTATTTTTTGTTGGTTGTGTTGTTTTGGGTATTTTTCCACTAAGGAAAAGTGGTGTAAGCCGTAGGAAAAAAGATGGAAACAAGATGGAGGAGGTTGTATTTTGCATGTTTTTCCTTTCAGTGTTCTAACCTTACACTTGTATTACGGCATTGTAATAATAGCTTCTAGAAGATCTTCCACAGTTGGTTTATGCAGCTTTGCAAAAATTTGACTAGATTTTGCACTAATTCATATTAGCTTTGTCCTGCCAAGTTCTGGAATTTACCTAATTATTGTTTTTAAAAAGTTTCCTTCTGTTTAATATCACCCTGCTATGCAAAACCTTTCCCAGACCGTAGTTTCTCAAAAGAAAGATATTGCTACAGTTCCCAGTTCTTTCTTATTACAGGCTCAGGTGTACAGGTTATTCTGTGTTTTTATCTAAGGAAGCCCATTTTTGTACATAATAATGTCACTTAAACCTATGCTTACAAACTAAAGAGATTAATTGCTCAATGTGAAAACATGGAAACCGTCTTTGCTTAAAATATTAACATGGAAGTAGTCAAATATAGGTTATTTTGTCCTTTTACTTTTTGAAAAATGTTACATATTGTATGCACTGTGCTGATGCAAGAATGCTACATTTTAATGAATTATAAAATTATTCTGCATCTCATCACATCACAGTATTTCTGTACTATTTATTCATATATATAGAGATACAAATATATATGGGCTTAATCATTTAAAACTTGTTGCGGCAAGAACTTTCCTACCTGTAGGCAATAGATTGCTATGTTTTTAACAGATTGTGGCAAATTCTAAACAGCTATTCTTTTTGTACGTAATAGGACATTTCATCCTAGAAAAATAAAGTAATGTTTTTGACATTGGGTTTGGTGCAGTTTCTAATGAAACAGTGGTTGGTTGATATATTTTCTGTAGCTGTTGGCCTTGCCAGATTGTACAAAAAAAGGTAAAATTTTATGGTAATCCTCTGTCCGGGAAGATGTTAATTTCATATGTGTATTTAATATTATAAAGTTTTGCAATTTCTATCACCATATAAATACATAGACATTTTATAGTTTTATCAACTACGAAGCTTTAGTCTTCCAAAAGTAATTTTTGAAAAACATACATTCTTATAACACGTAAGGAGTTTCCAAAGCTGCTTTTCTAAAGAGTATTCTTTGACAAGCTTCTGCTATTCAATAAAATACACATATTACAGCTATTTTGCTTTCAATAATCCAAGTAGTAGAATGCACATTTGTGATACTGTTAGGATTTTTCTACTCAGTCTTTGGGCTTGTAAATAATTTGCATTACTGGATTTCCTTTGCTAAAGGTATTTTCAATGCTTGTTGTGTTGCATCTGCCAAATTAACAATTCTTAAACTACTGCGTTTCCCGGAAAATAAGATCTAGCTGGACCATCAGCTCTAATGCGTCTTTTGGAGCAAAAATTAATATAAGACCCGGTCTTAATTTTACTATAAGACCTTATAGTATAAGACTTTTACTACAGGTCTCATAGTAAAATAAGACCGGTCTTATATAACATAATAATATAATATTAATATAATACCCGGTCTTATATTAATGATTGCTTCAAAGGACGCATTGGAGCTGATTGTCCAGCTAGGTCTTCTTTTCAGGGAAACACGGTATTTCATAAAAAGTATTTTCATAATATTGGTAAGGCTTTTTTTTTCTCCTATCCAAATTCTGCAGAATTTGTATTTCAGTTAATATCCTGCAGTGGGTTAAAAAAAAAACGTGAGTTTTTAGTGCTATTTTCTAAAGTAAAACAATTACCTTTTGATATTCGAAATGGCCTGGAGTGTTCTTTACAGACACTGACATTTACTGTTGTTTGTCATCTACCTTCCTAGAATCTGCAAATAAAAGTTCTTTCCCTATTCCTGTTGATTTCTGTCAGGCAAACTCCCTGCATCTTTGTGTGTTTCTCATAATCAAGAGCCAGCCTGGTGACCTTTTAAATCTGCACTTACAGACTTATTGCAGCACTCACCCTTTTCATAATTGAGGCTATTACCCATAATTCTTAGCCTTCTAGTCCTTAAAATGAAAATGGTGGTATCTCATGGGCAAAGGGATGTTTTTATAAGTACTTGGCGGAGACAGAGCCAGCTGAGAAGTATTTTTAATAATTTGAAATCTTCAGAGGTACTTCCAGATACTTAGAATAAGATACCAAAAAAGACAGTTCTTAGAAGATAACACCCCACTTCATCCAACTTGGACCAAATTCAACTGAAGAAATAAGCCATATATTTTAAATGATAAAGTCCTGTTCCTGAAGTTGGGTTGTACGATAGAGGTGTCAGGTCAGTTTTTAGGTGTTTGCATATACGTGTGTTTGATCCACCTTAAAAATGATTTTAAGAGAAATATAAACAATGCCAAATTATACCTTTAAAAGACAGTGACAAGCTAGTACCAAAAAAAAAAAAAAGTGTACGTTTTATAGACCTTTCCCTACCAAAAGAAAAACAAGTACTTTTTTGTTGTTGAATTCTAGCAGCTTAATTCGAAGGAGATGCTAATGAGTTCCTCTCAAAGGCAACTGAATATTTTATTGATGAGGGACTGTTAGGTGTGCAGAGTCCTTACTTTGGAGCACAACAAATCCATGTGCTAAAAAGTACAGTAGGACAAAAGGATTAGGAACTACAATGAATTTGCTAATAAAATTTGTCCATAATATTCAAGATGGTATCCAAGGTACTGACTGAATATTGAAAAGCAGATTCTTCTTGTGCTAACCTGGAGTTCCCAGCCCGTCGTTCATTGCCTCCTGTGCACAGCCCCACGCCCATCATGGCTCTACCTCTGAGCCTCAATCGACTTTCATTGCAAACCTGGTCTTAAAGGATGGCCTGCATTTTAACGAGGAAGTTGCTAAAAAGCTGGCCTGCTTGTGTGTGCTGGGGTGTACATATTAACTGTATGGCCAAGCATCACACAGGTCACGCAGTTTGGGCACTTTGTGTTTCCAAAACTCAGAAACTTGAGTTGTTATCAAATCAATCTAATCAAACCCTAACCCTCCGGCTATGTATTATAAAAGTGATTTCCCCCCCCCCCTCCCTTTTAAACCAGAGTTATTTCTAACTCAACTCTACATGCTCAAACATCTGACCATCCAACCAACAATTTACCCATTTGGCCATTTTATTTTCCATGTTACTCAAGGTTACCACTTAGCCTTGTGACATTTGAAAATTTGGCTTTGACTTTTGTGACTGGTGCTACATTTGAGTTAATTTTTATCCTAAGAAAAACTAAGGAAGCTCTTGACTTGCTGCATCCTCTGCTGTTGATAGTTTGTGTAATAATGTTGCTGATTTCCCAAGAAGCAATTCTAATAAGTTTAGGCCAAGACTCATTTTTGGAAAATTCTCTAAAAATCTCTCAGTAATGCTTTAACCACAGAATAGTCAGAACCTCTCAACTTTTATTTTACCTCTTGGCCCCCTGTTTGGGACAAACAAGATAACAGTATCTCCCATTACAATCAAACGTTATATCTTGGGCTATTGCTAGGTCCTGTCCTGGCGTCCTTTAGGTATATTCAGTGCTTCTGTATGGCCATTAAAGACTGTGTGCCATTACAGGCTAAAGGCACTTGCCTGAGTGCATCTCCTTTAAGACCACATAGGCTGTTTTTCTCTCTTCAGTGCAGTTCTTTTTTATCTTTCTTTAAGCCGTAATCTTCAACCATAGATTATCAGTGTCTCTATTCACAGTGTTTCAAATGAACTTGTACAGCTTGGTCTTCTGAAAAAATTTGTTAATATCTGTGGAGTCAAGTATAAAATCAATATTAAATTCAGCTAGTGATTAATCCTTTTTGAAACCAACTGGAAAACGCTTAAAATTCACATGCTTGCAAGCTGTCATTGAATATTGGTTCCAGGGTTTTTGGAGTAAGTTTGAGAAAGGCTTTTTCCCAAACCTTTGGGGCTCGGTGAGGCTAAAAAAAACCAGGTGCATCCAAGATCTGATTTCAAGGCAAGATTTACTGCTTTACAAACACAAACATGATACTTGGTCTTAATAGAAAAATGACATCAGCTACACCCAGAATATGTTTAGCATTGGATAGCTGCCAGTTCGGCACAAAACATACGTTTTCAGGAGCAGGGAGACATGAAAATAAACTATATCTTACATTTTGGTACATCAGAAACACTTGTTGAAAAAATATTTTGCTTGAATTAAGCCCTTTAGTATTCTTGAAGTGAAAACTTTATAATTTGTCTTGGGTTCTGACCCTAGTGTTTGATCTATATGACATTTCATACATGTCTGACTAGTGCACTTACTTGTTATGTACAGAATTTTAAATGTGATGGTTTGGGTATAAAATTTGCTTTGATACGTGATATAAACTATTCAAAGTTGTATATAAAATCAAGGAAATGTTTTTGTGAACTATTTCTACTGAAGAATGTATTTAAATTAAAATAATTAAAAATAAACCACATGAAGCAGTGATCTGTTAACCGGACAGGTCAGTTAGCTGTGTGCATAACTGGTGCTATAGTTGAATAACTTTGTCATGGAGCTCAGAAGCATACCATTTAAGAAGCATTTTGCAAATAAAGTGAGAACTTCAAGATTAGAGTTGGAACTACTCAGCTAGTTCCTAAATGAGCATTGGGCCCTATTCTAAAAGAAGATCCCGTTAACATGAAGATAGATCTTTCCCATCTTGTAGCTGAATTCCAAGTCTCTCATGATCCAGAAATGCCAGGATGGTCCAATTCAAACGCATTGGGTGTGAACTGCACCTTGAACTTGCCCATCCCTTTTTCGGTTAAACCTGTTCACATAGCTGCTGCCGCTCCAGAGCAGCCCGTCTCCCGGTCGGAGGCGCCCTCTTAGGACCTGGAGCAGAGCTGTAGGGAACTGCCGTCTCTTATGGTAGATGTGGCCCATCACAATATACCTGCTGCCTGAAAAAACAAAACAAAATATAAATTCAGTGTCTTTTAAATGCCACAAAACAAGAAAATGTAAGAGCTTTCAGAAATGCCTGAGGTTGAATTTACTATTATCTTGAATCTCAGACATTTATCCCTCAGAAAACAAGTGGAAACAGTCTAGGGAACCTTTAGAACAGGGGTGTCAAAACTGCAGCTCGCAATCCATTGTTAATTGCCCAGCAGCAAATTCCAAAAATATATTTAATTTACTTAAATAAACCAGGTGAGGCAATACGCACTTCCCCTTGAGTGAGTGGCCCGGCTGTTTGTGTATTTTATCGCATATGGCCCTTGGTAAAAAACGTTGAAAAAAGTTTGGACACCCCTGCTTTAGAAAATAAGCATCATCAGCCTGTTCATAGTAAACATTAGAGAACAGAGGTCCTAATCACAAGTATCAGCAGGATTTTCCAGAGCACATCTCTAGAAAGACGTGGAAGTGGGTGACCGACATTCCCGCCCCCATGACATAAACTCAGTTTAAACAGAACCCCTTATACATCCCTTCTGGCAACGGTGTTTCATCATGCACTCCACTTATTGACAAGTATTTCCTGAGTGCCTGCTCTGTGCCAGTCTGGGCTATTCTCACCTTTAACCGGAGGCGCGGGAGGGGGGGGGGGGCTGATGCAGCTTAAATCACAGTAACCGAAATATCTGTCATCGAAAATCTATTCATTTTCGAATACCCCTCCCCCAAAAAAGGTACTGGGGTGACCAACTGAGACCGAGCTGTGGCACCCAAGTTACAAACGGTGACATAAAGTACATATGGAAAGGTGGTCAGATCAGTTTCAATACCAGGTTTAAATTCTGGACATGGCTTATTGCAACTGGCGGAGTCCAGGGCTAATATGTGGACTCGGAAGAAAAACCCGTCCGGAGTGATGTACAGGCGGTTCATCTTGTACAGCCCGTCCCGGTCCACCAGCAGAGTCACCAGCTGGATTCCGGTGCTGAGCACGTCCACATCGTGCACGATTCCGTTCACTGCTGCTTTCAAAAACATAAAAGAGTTTGGAGACATGCATAACGCTCATTTCCTCTTTCTTTCCCCAGTGCGTTTTTAACAAATCACGACACAGTCCACACGGATGTGGGGCCTGCAGGATCGAGCGGGTGGGTTTCTCTAGAGTTTGGCTTGGGGTGTCCGCGAACACGGCCGGGCGCTCTCGGCTCGCAAGGGCTCGCGCGGCGGCCTGGGTGGGCTGTGCAGCCCGAGCCCGGGAGGAGCTGCGGGGCGGGGCTCACCGAATTCGCTCGCGCAGAAGGACTCGCGCTCGTCCAGGTCCGCCCCGCAGGCGCGCGCGCAGGGCTCGGCGCTGGGCTCGGCGTCCCTCCGCGGCGGGCTGAGACGCGGCGGCGGCCGGTTCGGGTGAGCCAGGGCGGCGGCGGCGCGCGCAGGCGGCCGCGCGGCTGGGAAGCGCAGGGCCCGGGCGCGCGCGCGCCGCGAGGTGTCCTCCCGCGCGGGCACGCGGTGCGGTGACGCGCGGTTCTCGGCCAGCGGGAGGCGCGGGCTCGGCGGGCCGGCGGGCGCGCGCGCAGCCTCCCGGAAGCCGGCCCGGTTCTCGGCGCTCGGTGGGGGCTTCCGGCGCCGCGGGTCCGACCAGGCTCGGGGAGCGGCCTCGGGGACCGGCTGCGCCCGGGGCCCTGGCATCTCCGCGCTCGGGCCGCCGCCGGGGCCGGGCTTCCTGTTGTGGGGTGCCGAGGCTGTGGGCAGAGAAGAGGGGAGGCGAGCGGAGCTGAAGCTGCGGAGGGGAGGAGAGGCCGATGGGGAGAAGGAAGACAGGGCCCCGGGAGGGAAAGGACATGGGGACAGTGTCAACTGAGCAAGCACCTGCGAGAGGAGAGATGGGGAAGCCAGGAGCCCTGGAAGTGGAGAAAAGAGAATGGAGGGGGAGAGGAAGGCGGAGGGTTGGGGGGGGAAGCCGCCTCAGCTTCAGGTCCATTTCCTAGGCCCCAAAGGAAGACAGGGATGAGGGGTTTGCCCTGCAAGAAGGAGGCCAATTGAGACAAATCTTCTTACCACACGGGAGCATTTCATTTTGTTAAGGAACCTTTTCCAAATCTATAGCTTTAAAATTACAACCACCTATTCGTTCTAGGACTAAACATCACTGACAGCTCTGGTTAAATAACAAACTCTTTTGCCTTTTCTTTACTATATATGTGCACATATAGGTACAAACATCCGCCTTTTTGCTGTGGTCAATTTGTTGAGAAAGTACCAAGAGCAAACCGCAGGGGGAGAGGTCTCAGATTACAGGTCCTCCTAATTGTTTAAGCGCCCCTGACAACGGAACTATTTGGTTTTCCCATCCGTGTTTACACTGTCATCTGGGTCTGCAGAATCGAGCATTTGTGAGTGGATTTTTATCTGGCTTCTTGGACACCACTCACTGGTAAACCACAGCTAAGTAAGATTTTAAAAGCCTGACTGGGAGTTAGAGGCCCCTGGTTAAGTATAAAAGCACACACGTCGCTTACGTTTCCCCCTCCTTTGATGATGGAAAAAAAAACAAAACTCCTAAATAGTGTATATCATGAAAACAAATTTTTTACATTATTCATGATTTTCCCTAGCTCTGCATACAGGTTGGTGAGCACACTTCAGCCGACTTGGAAGCTGGGCAACTTGGCATGCCCAGTTACACCATGTCGGCTCCCCGTTTGCCTGGGTCCCAGTGCCTTCCCAATAGGCACAAGAACCCGTCTTGATTTTAATTTCTGTTGTTTGATTTAATGGCTGGTTTCCAGCATTTCTCTCCTCTTGCATTGAAGAGCTTGGTCAGCCTATTTGTAGCTCTTGCCACACTTCATTTAAAGTGATTTATCTTTCCAAATTGACAATCTTTAAAATCAGTTTTCACCCATCAATAATAGCCGGTTATAGTTCCTGTTTTTGCAAAGAGATTGCTTCCAACTCATACTGGTCAGTGTTGTCCCATACACAGCTGAATAAAGTGCTGGTGGATAGCCAACTCCTGACTGTCAACTGTTGACCTCACAACTGCTTCCCCATTGATATCACCATCTGTTGTCATGGGAAAGATTGTCCGATATTTGGGTTAAATGCCACTGAAGTCATTCAATTTCCATGTGGAAAAATAACCCAAAGTAAATTGCCCCGTGAGGAGGGGAAGCTATTTTTCCCAGAGATAGTGAGATCGAACAGAACATTCCCCCCAACACACCAAAAAAACAAAAACACCTCCCCACAGAAAATCCCTTATTTTTTTAATTCCCTCGGTAACTTACCTTCATTTCATGCATGAAATTCTGTGTGTGTGTGTGTGTGTGTGTGTGTGTGTGTGTGTGTGTGTGTTCGACTCAGGTGTCGCAGGGCCATTCGTTGGCTTTACAGGGAGAGGGGAGAAACGTCTGATTTTCGCTCCTTTCACCCTGAGCCCTGGTGGGCTGAGCCGGGCGCGGGCGCAGGGGGGACCCCGCGCTCCTCCGGGCGCCTGCCACCGCCGCGTCCTGCGAGCCCAGCCCGCGCGGCTCCCGAAAGGCGCGCTGCGACCCCTTCTGACACTTCCACTGCTCTGTGATGGAGCAACTACTTAACATGCAAAGTTTTCTCCAGCCTGCCTGGCTCGCTCGAGATCATTTCAGTAGCTGAACTGGCTTCTTTCCGAAAAGGCTGCCAAGACACACAAAACCTTGGGGACACATTTTGCTCCCTACGAACACGGACCCGGGGTCTCTTCTCTTGCAAACTCTGACGCCTTTCTCCTCGCGTCCTCTCCCCAGTCCCCCCCCCCCACCCCATCGCAGCCCCTCTCCCAGGGCTCAGCATTTCATCGATCTTACCTTTTCTCTCCGCCACTGGGGCTTGGGGAGATGATCCAATGACCAAACAGAGGAGCCAGAAAGCTCTAGCTGTCATTTTTGTAGACACGGTTCCCAGGCTCTAAAACTGAGCCTGAGCGTTTTGCTCTTTCTCTCCCCCCACCCCCACCCCCGTTCATGCTAATGAGGGGCAGCCTTTGGGGAAACAGGAATCACTCACTGGACAGACCGTTGGAACAACACGGAGCCGCGGGGGTTTCTCCCACTTCCTAAGGGGTACGAGCGCATGGCCTCCCAAAGTTGTCCCCGCGAATGTCTGTCCCGCGTGTGTGGACCTCAAGTCCTCAGCTCTCAAGCCGGTGGGTTTGCAGGCTGGGCTGGGGGGAGGAGAGGGTGGAGAGGCAAGTGGAGAGGATAAGGGTGTTTGGGGCTGAGGGACAGGGTCGGGGAGAATTCGTGATAGGAAATTTTTGTCTGGATTAAGTCTACAACAAATAGGCAAATTAGTGCTAAGACGATTTGGGTTTGTGGAAGGGAGGGGATCTCAGATGACAGAAAGTTCATCCCAGAATGTGTCAGGGATTTGAAAGAAACAAGTCACTGCATCCTAGGTTTGGTTAAACTGTTTTACTATATAAACAATACTTATATTCTAGAACCCGAAGGAAAAAAAGCCTTCAGCAAAATAGCTTTTCTTCTCCCTTCCTTCCCTCTTCCCACCCCCTCAATTGAAATAGATTCATCAAGCCTTTTACCCACCAGGTCCTAGATGAGTAAGACACCTTCCCAGCTCTTTTGTGATGGCTCATGAACTCTAGAAAGGTGGACTTTTTTTTTCTTTCTAAGAAAAACTCTTTCGCTGCTTAGGTCTGAATTCTTGAAATGGCTCTCTATATTGATCCTGAGCTAAGGACCCACTTCCTCAGATTGAACAGAAATGGCATTCACCAAAGGGAAAAATAAGCTCAGCATCGTAAACCCACAGCCTTCCCGACATGTATCCCATTTCAACAGCTCCAAATCCAAGAGGAAGGGGAAATGCATTGAGATGAAGGCATTTTATCTGAAGCATCTGAGCCAACAGTGAGATGCAGCTGCTAAAAGAAATAACAAACTTTTGCTGCACTAATATCTTCTGTCTCAAAAATAATAAAGTTAGTGGACTGACCAGATTCTGGGGGAATCATATTTTCAAGAAAGACCCTGGAAAGCTAGAAGGAGAACAGTGGGGGTGGTGAGAGGACTGAACTCCATCATGTTCAAGTTCTTTTGGAGGAACTTAGGATAGGCAGCCTAGACACCCAAAATCATTTGTTACATTTTGTGAAAGAACCCGTAGGTAGAAATTATGAAGTGACAGGTTTCATTGCAATCGAAGAAAGTATATTCTAAGAGCCAAGATCTCCAAGAAAGCAGATTTCTTTGAAGGGTTGTGACAACGAGCTCCAGAGCATTCAGGGCATCGAAAGACAACATCATTCAGGGATACTGTAGAATTGTCCTGAATTAGGTGTGTGCTGTTTTGAGGGATACAGTGAGGTAAATATGTTCATCTAGAGAAAAGCTGGCTGTCTAGTCACAGGCTGACAATATGTTGGAGGGTGTCCTCATGTTCTGTAGTCTGGTTCTCAACTTCCTTCAGCTTGAAAGTCAGTTCTGGCAATGAATCAGATTTGTGGGGCCGACTCGTGTTAACCAAACTCACAAAAAGCAGATGTATAAATAAGAATGTCATTTTATTAATATGCAATGGAGATGGTATTGTAAAGATGATTTAGAGGTCTAATCATCGTTAAATCAGAAGTTTGCATGTTGAGCACGAGATTGAATAGAAGCTGAAGGTGGACTGATCTTCCTCATTCAGCTTTTAGAGGAGCGAATTTTCTTATTTTCTCCAAAAGAATACATCTCCAGTCACTGCAAGGCTTGAGCATACCAGAGAGTCTCCAGCCTCTGGCCAGGACCAGATAAACACCGTGAAATTCATGCTTTGGGAGCCTAGGTTATAGATGTCCTCACATCCCCTTCTTTCACATGCTCTTTCTTCAAGTGGAATAAGATTAATTAAGATTAAATAAGTCAAGTGGAATAAGATTAATTAGACTTAAGCTTTCTCAGTTACAACCACGTCTCAGACATACCTGCTTGAGATTATTTATATTCAAGTTACCCAGATCCAATTTGAGGTGATCCCAAGACTCTTCTGTTGCAGGGATGTTGTGAATGCCTTGCTCTGAAGCCCGTACCCTGAAATGTACAGGCAGAGAACCAGCTGGATGGTTTTTATGGGCTCCGACAGGCTCCGGGATGGCACCAGCCTGGAAGAACTTGCCTCGGCCCAGAGCAGCATCCAGCTTGCAGGTTCAGAAACCACATGAGTGGTGGAAGGCACAAAGAGCTCAGAGACTGATCGATGTGAGTCAGAATGCCACTTTACTCATTTACAACAAGAAATCAACTCAGGTAGATGTGCATGCTCTTGTCAGCCTGGCTAGCATTGTCTTTCTTAAACAAGTCACATGGGCAGCCAAATTATCATCATGGTGCTTGGTAATATAAACCAGAGCATGGGAAGTCCATCGTGTGATTGGAATGTTTAATCGTTTCTCATAGCCTAATGTGTCCATCTCCACACGGGTATATACGAGTACACGTGTCAGGTGGCAGAATCTGAGAGCCTACCTGCTTTCCACTTTCCTACCAATTTCTGGTATTTTTGAGTGTGTCTTTCTGTTTAGCAAATATTTGTTGAGCATATACTGTGTGGCTTTGTGTTGTATAAGAAAGAACAGGTTCCTGGCATGAAGCTCCTAAAACTCTTGGGATTTCCCAAGGGATAGAAATGTCTTCGTTATTCATGGGCTTCCTGGATCTCACCTGAGTTTATACTAATGAGGTGACTCTTGGAGACCCCTTTGATAGCTTCCGGACAGGGAGCTAATCACCAGAAAGACCAACCATGGGATTAGAGGGCCAAGACTTTGAGCCAACTGAACTCCCAGGCAGGGGAGAGAGGCTGGAGATGGCAGATGGCCGGTGATGTAACCCATCATGCCTACTGGTTTATTGAAACCCCAGTGAAAACTCAGTGGTGCTTCCTGGTTGGTGAACACGTTGATGTGCTAGGAGGGTGATACACCCTGATCCATCGAGAGAAAATGAGGTATGCCATTGGGCCCTCTCACATCTCACCCTATGTGTCTCTTCATTTGGCTGGCCCTCATTTGTATCCTTCATAATAAAGCTGTGATCATAAGTATAGCACTTTCCTGAGTTCTGTGAGTCATTGTAGAGAGCTATCAAATCTGAGGGGGATTGTGAGAACCCCCCAGATTTGCAGCCAGTTGGTCTAAAATGAGGGCAGTCTTGTTGTGGACCAGCCCTTTAATTAGTGGGGTCTGCACTAACTACAGCCAGAATTGAATTTGCAGTTCACCAGTTGGTATCAAAATCTTATGGGCCAGGTACTGTTTTAGAAGCCAGAAATACCAGTCGTCATCATTCTTCCAAAAAAGTACAATACAAGTGCTTTGGTTCCCATTAGGTAAATTAGGGTCATATCCTAGTTCTGCTTCAGGACCACCTTGATTGGGGCCAAATTCTCCCCAAATTCTTCAGACTTTCACAGACAGTCCTTATAAGTTTACTCCCACAGGCACTGGGCCAGGTCCTGGGATATTAGGACATAAATCCTTCCCTCAGGTAGACTACTGTGGGAAATACATTCAATCACGGTGTTAAGTAAGATTTGAAAAAGCTGTACCTGTTAGAGAGAAAGCATCTCCACAGGAGATGGAGGTCAAGTAGAGGTTGCTAGAGATGGCACATAAAGTCTGGTTTGAAGAATGACTGGGGTTCACCAGATAGACCAATGAGGGCAAGCACTGCGGCCTGAGGCAACAGCATGCAGAGACACGGGTATAAGAGAGGCCTATGACACTACCCAGGCTTAGGAAGTATGGCAGCACACAGGGAAGGAACCCCAGGGGGAGAAGGTGCTGGAGAGCCTCTGTGCCCTGCAGACAGAATCTCCCACAGACACGGTGAGCCCATGAGTGGTTGTGAGTAGCTTCATTTCAATTCTTTATTTTCCTATCACTCTACATTATTGTAATGGAAAACTTGAAAAATGAGAAAAGTATAGACATAAGAACTACAAAATGGAGGCCTTGTCTCACCACCCCCCACCCCCCCACCAAAAATCACTGCAACATTCCCACGCTGTCCCTTCCAGGCTCTTAGGTAGTAGTTTTACACAGGTGCATTGTCAGAGTATCTACACTGTTTTGGAACCTGTGTTGTTTACATAACACCACGATAGAAGCGCTTCCCCATTTTATGTTTTGTGTATACAATTTTGTATCCAGCTTTTAGTAAATTAAATGTCGTACGATATTATTACAAACTCTTTGTAAATGTGAAATCTCATAACTGCCTAACATGTTCTCATTTAGACAAGCCATAATTTGTGAACATTTTGTTCACAAATTTTCAATTTTTGCCGTTGTAAAACATTCTTTGTCCCCATCAACAGAGGAATGGCTATAGTGTGACACAGTGGAATGTTATAGAGCAGGGTTTCCCAACCTCGGCACCATTGACATTCGGGGCAGATAATTCTTTGTTGTGCATTGTAGGATATTGACCAGTATCCCTGGCCTTATCCACTGGATACCCATAGCACCCCCCACCTCCATTTGTGACAACCTAAACTGTCACCAGATGTTGCCAAATTGTCTCCTGGAGGCAAAATCATGAACCATATTCATTGCTAATACAGCAATGAAAATAAATGAGTGACTATTACAAATGCAAAATAAAGATGATATTAAGTAAAAGAAGTCCAACACAAAAGACTGTATACTATATAATTTCATTTCTATAAGGTTCATAAATAGCCAAAACTAATCTATGAAGTTAAAAGTCAGGATAATTGTTATCCTTGGAAGTAAGTAGTGTGACGAGAAAGAATACGGAGGGAGGGAGGGTTTGTGATGTTGACGTTGTCTAGAGCTGGACCTATTAATTTTTGATATCTTACATTAAAAAAATGTTACTAGTTTATGTAGTCAAGTCTCTTGGGAGTTTTTTGGTGACATCTTCCATTCCTTTATAAAAGTCTAAATTTATGCAAGTAAAACATATTCATTCCATACTTATTAGATATTACAGATAAGAAAAAAAGAAAAACATCAACTATAATCTTATTGTCTAGAAGTAACTGCTATAAATATTTTGCTGTATCAATTTCCAGACTTTTTTCTACACATATATATACATGTAATATACATTACATAATTTCTTTATATAAAAGTGGGATGATGGTGTATACATATTTTATGACATGGTTTTTAAAATTTTAATGATATGTCAACATCTTTTCACTTTTTATGACTGAATTCCTAGACATCGAATTTGCTGACTCAAAGGATACGGTAATTCCAATGTTTTTGCTACATACTGCTGAATTGTCCCCCAGACGTGCTTTATCAGTTTACACTAATCAGTAATCAGTGCAGGCCTGCAATAATGGCTATTTCTACACATTGTGATAGCAAATCATCATTATTTGATATCCTTGCTGTCCTGAAGTGTTTTGTTTTAAGGTTTCTCTTTGTGTTCATTCACATTTCTTTGATTGCTAGTGATATTGTACAGTTTTTCATAGATTTCTTAGCCATTTGTGTTCCTTTTGTTTGTTTCCTGTTCATGTTCCTTGTCTATTTATTAGGATGGTCATAGTTTTCCTTTAAGAAATATTTATAGCCAAAAATTTTAACCCTTTGTCCATTATATATATTGCAAATATTTCCTCCCAGGATGTTGTTTGATTCACTTCTCAGCCAAATTTTAACCATAGAACTTTTAAATTTTGTCTGGAAAAATCCATCAATCTCTTGTTTAACAATGTCTCTGAAAAAAAAAACAACAATGTCTCTGGTGTCTTTTTTCATGCTTAGAAAGACTTCCTCCGACTCAAGTATTAACCCATATTTTTCTAGTGCTTGTAGTTAAATCATGATTCCATCTGGAATTTATTTTGGTAGGTAGTATGAAGTAAGAATCTAATTTTATTTTTTTCCTCAAATAACTAGGAAGTTGTCTAACTCAATTGGCAAATAAATCCATCCTTTCCCAAAGTTGTGATGTCTCTTTAACATAGAGAATGTTAGCTTATAATAAACATAGGTTTATTTCTAGACTTTCTACTCTGCTCTCTTACTTCTTCTGTTTCTTCCCATGCTTATCTGCCCCTAGTGGAACATTGCTATAATTATCATGGTGTTATGTCTTTTCAAAAATCATTTTGGCTAGTGTAGTGTTTTGTTCCAAGTGAAGTGTAGAATTATTTTGCTAAATTTTTAAATCTTGTTGGATCTTTTCTTGAATTTTCATGACATGTCTAGCACTGACACTGAGGCCTGCCAATAACCAGCCAGTGAGCTTGATAGCGAATCCTCTCCCAGTTGAGCTTTCAGATAAGACGGCAGCTCCAGCGCACAGCTTGACTGAAAGCTCCTGAGCCATAAGCAGAACCAGCCAGCTAAACCATTCCCAGATTCCTGTGTCACAGAAAGTGTGAGTAATAAATGTTGATTCTTTTAAGCCGCTAAATTTTGCGGTAATTTGTTTTGCAGAAATAGGTAACAACACACAGTTGAGGGCCCCTTACGCCCCTCCCTAATCCATTTTCCTATTCTTCCCAGAGATAATCATTATGTTGAGCTTGGGGTTTCTAATATCATTATGCTATTATGGTAGAACTTGGGGTTTCTACCATTCTCTGAACCTGGGGTTTTTTCCTATTATGATTATGCCAACTACTATTGTAAAATATATATATATATATATAATAAATTAATTTGGAGGGTTTTAAAAAAAATCTAATTCCAAATTTTAGAACATTCAATATAAATATGTACTTGTAGTTTTTTTTTTATTAATTAGATTTATTGGGGTGACAATTGTTAGTAAATTTACATAGATTTCAGGTGTACAATTCTGTATTATATCATCTATAAATCCCATTGTGTGTTCACCACCCAGAGTCAGTTCTCCTTCCATCACCATATATTTGAGTACTTGTAGTTTAATAAGTGATTTTTTTACATTTATGCATAATTGGGACACTTTTTCTTTAACAATTTGGGTACTTGTCTAAGGTTACAATGAAATGAGAAAGAAAATCTATTGTCAATAATAATAATGATTATAACAGCTGGCACCTATTGAGCACTGTTCCAAGTATTTAAATCTTTAAATCAAAATGAGCTTATACTTTTATTATCCCAGTTTTACAGATGAATAACTGAGGCACAGAAAGGTTAAGTAACTCGCCCAAGATTATACAGATATAGTCAAGTGATCCCGAAACCATTAGGCACTACCAGTGCTATCTATATAAGGTAGGAAGAAAAAAGAAGGGTAAAGAGCCAATGAACATGAAACATAGCTATTAGAGGCTCCTCAACAATTGGCCATAAGGTCTAAGTTGATTATTATAGCTGCCTTCTTCCATCACTTATTCCACATTTCTCTTACCTGCAACTGGGCAGGCCTCTATGCCTGGTAGGGAGACCCAAAACTGTATTCCTGTAGGTCCTGAATTCTTGATAATCCTGTCTTTATTGGATTGCTGTACTTTCCCACTAACCAGGTCTTTGGGACAAGGGCACACTAAAATGTGCCCCCGGTGAATCTTTGGGTTCCAGACATTGCCTCCTTCCTCCACTAAGTAGCAGAGGAGTTTCCCCCTTGGTAATCACATCAGTCATGCAGTCTTAGCTGGGGCTGCTATAACAAAGATGGCTTAAACAACAGACATTTATTTCTGGGGCTGGAAGTCCGAGAGTCCTAGATCAGGGTGCCAGTATGGTTAAGTTCTGGTGAGAACTCTTCCTGGCTTGCAGATGGCTGCCTTCTTGCTGTATCCTCACATGGGGTTGGTGGATGGGGGAGAGGGAGGGAGAGAGGAATGGAGAGGGAGAGAGAGAGAGAGGAAAGGGCTCTGGACTCCTTTTACAAGGACACTCATCCCATCATGGGGGCTCCACCCTCATGACCTCATCGAACACTAATTACTTTCAAAGGCCCACCTTCTAATACTACTAATACCAAAACATTGTGGCTTAGGGTTTCAACATATAGATTTTGAGGTGACATAAATATACAGCCCATAACAGTGACCCTCTTCTCCATGTCTATGGATTCAGCAGCATGAGGAATCCAAATGGCCAATGGGTAGCCTCAGCTTCCAATGAATGGAACCATGATGGTATTCCTGGTTTAAACATTTCTCCCTTGGGCACTGGAACCTCTGGTGGTTCCACTAAGTCACAGATCACGGGCAGTGAAGCACAAAGTTCTTCCAGTGAATTATTAGTGGTCCGAGTGGGAGGGGCCACTCCTACATCCTCGTTGGTTCCTGGACCCGTGCGTTCTGGCAGTGCCTAAATCCCGGAGTGGTGGTGCCAGCAGAAGCCCTGCAAGCAAGGAAAACACATCCGTACCCAGAACGCGGGACTGTCCCTGTGAGGAGGCGGCGCTGTCATCCACCCCCTCCAGTCTTGTCATTGCAAACAAGGGATTATTATTTTGCCTCTCCGAGTGATACCCACCCCTTAGAGAAGCGCCCTCTGCTGGCCTTTCCTAAGATCTGCGGCCACGAGCTTCCTTTTCTAATCCTCGACCTGGTTCCTCACTGCTTTAGGTAGCTTTTCTCCTTTTAGGGGAGGGGATTCAGATGTCTCCTACTTTTATTAACGATGTTGTTTGTGGTTCTGCTTCTCATCCTCTTGTGTTTTTTTTGTGTGTGGGATTTCCGACAGGGATAGAGAAAAACGACCACTTGCCTGTAGTTTTATACTGCAACCTGGTAGATTTTAAAGTATGATACTTCTGTTTGTCGGTATTATTGGATTGTGTTTTAATATTAATTCTGATGTATTTCCTGAGATTTTTAAATGCGTTTTAAAAATTTGAACTAATACAATACTCATAAATATTTGTATTTATTCAAGCCTTAAAAATTAAAATTCCAAAGTGATCCAGTACAGAATCAGGCAAGATTAAACAATGCCGTTAGAAATAAGGCTCCTGGCCACCCTGGGAGGAGGCAGAGATTGGAGGTGGCTCAGGGGATGGGGGGGCGTGTCTTCTGCCATGTTCAATGTCTCCTTTCTTGATCTGGGTGCTGGTTATACAAGCGTGTTCAGTTATGTGAACATAAATGAGCTGCACACTTATGATATGTGACTTTTCTGTGTGTATGTTACATGTTGATTTTTTTTTTTAGCCTCAGAGTAAACAGCCTATAATTAAAAATAAATCATGATTCTAGTAAAGACCTGATGTTCATCTGGCTCAACTGAAATGAAAAGGAGAGTCTTATGCAAAAACTTCAGATGTCTGAATTTGGACATCTTCTTTCATTAATGAAGGATTCTGTCTTTGATGATAGGTATAATATATCTTGCCTGTGGGGAAAATGGGTTTCTCCAAATAATTGAGTCCACAACATATTGAGGTCCTGCCATTGTTTGTCTCCTCACACGCCATCCTGCCTCCCGTGGCCATGTTTGGGTTCCAGAACCAGGCCCTCAACTCAGCACGATATGCATTAAGTGCAGCTTTACACCCAGCTTACTTTGAGCATTCCCAGAATTCTGTTTGGAAGCACACTTTGACCTACTCCTCACTTTGTCCTTGAGACTGCTTGGGGACAAAGGAAAGGTGATAAAAACAGGACAGGGACAACTGATGAGGCCCTAAAATGGTTTTTGTGAGGCCCCCTCAATGATATAATCACACCATTCCTGTTTGTCAAGTGTCTAAGGCAATTCCTACACGTGGATGATGTTGACATTTTGGGCCAGATCATTCTTTGTTACGGGGACTGTCTTATGCCTGTAGCATCGCTGGCCTCTACCCACTAGATGCCAGGAGCACTCCCCCAGTTGTGACAATAAAAAATGTCTTTAGATAGGCCAAACATCCCCTCGGGGGCAAAGCTGACAGAGTTGAGGAGCCCTGCGGGAGGCCTGGGCAGGCCAGTCAGAAGCCCTAAGGCAGAGAACACTGAAGAATCATGTGCCTTTGGGGACCAGGGAAACTTTGTCACTGTCCATTGTCTCCAGATGCTGCCTAGTGATAGGAGGCAGGAGACAATTCAGTGCAGAAGTTTTGAACACCTACTGCACGCAAAGACCTAATGTGTCCACCAACTCTGAGATACCAGAAATGGAGCTGGAAATTAACCCCTGGTCTTCATTTGTTAATGTGTCTGGTTTTAAAATTTCAGCACTCCATTCCTAATCTTAAAAAGGGGGCAGAGGTGAAGGTATTAGTTAAATTTCTCCATTGGTTGCTTTGTTGTTCTTTTTTTTTTTTTAATAAATTTTTAATTTTGGAATAATTTCAGCTTCATAAAAAAGTTTCATCGATCGAGCAGAGGGCTCCCATGTATCTTTCTTCCCGTTGCCTTTAATGTTAACATCTTCCATTACCATGACATTTGTCACCACTAAGAAATCAACATCGGTACATTACCAGTAACTCAACTCCAGACTGTGCTCTGATTCCACTAGCGTTTCCACTAACGTCCTTTTTCTGTTTCAGCTTCAAATCCAGGGTACTACATTGCATTTAGTATTTAGTAGTTTTTAAAGAGTAGGAAGTAACTCAATGATATGCCTCTTGTACAAGTTTTGCAAGAGTTTAAACTTTTCAAGATAGTCAACGGAACCAGTCTGAAAAGCTTAAACTGATTGTATTTCTTTTTTTTTTTTAATTTAAAAAAGAAACTTTAATTTGCCGATCGAAGAAAGTATAAGAAGAAAATGCAAATGATCCCATTTGCTGCTCACAGCTGACTGGCTGCAAGAGCCGACCACGTGGCCCAGCCCTGCGTGGTCACAGAATCTGATTGTATTTCTTTATTACACTAATTTGCAAATGAAACGCCCACACACCCAAAAACTTTACGTGCTCTAACTACAGTATGTTGTTCATACTAGTTTGGGGACAGAAATCATAAATTATGTGTATTATATTTGTGTGTTGTAAAACAGCACAGTTGCTTTTCTATGAACTCTTCTCTAGTACTGGAAAAAAATGTTTGAAGCCAGCACAGTGGGATCTGCTCACACACCCCCTTGGGATAAAAATGGGGAGAAAGTTTTCCATGTGTGGATGCCCTTGTGAAACAGTACGAGACGGAAGACAGAAAAAGGGGTGACGCCATGTGTCTGGTCGGCTTTTTTCTTTTGAAAGTCAGTACAAGTTAAGCAAGAAAAGCGCTCCGCTTTGGAGTCAGATCTTAGCTCTTTCACTTTGCAAAGTTTCAACTGTAGTGTTTTGAAAACGCGGCGATGCGTTTCCTAATTGTAAATACAATGGTCCTCGAGCTCGCTAGAGACGTGAAATAACCACATTTCGGAATCTGCCTTTACGGTTTCACTGCCCATCATCGTCTCTCTCTCCACCAAAACAAAACTCCGTGCGACCCAGATGGGACTCGAACCCACAATCCCCAGCTCCGGAGGCTGATGCCTTATCCATTAGGCCACTGGGTCACCACAGGATCCGGGTTCTCGCACCGTCTCCTTACGCGATGCCATCATCGCGCCCCGCCCTTGCGCTCCGCAGCCTCGCGATGGGCGGTGAGTGTTTTGGGAGCCAACCCCCCCCAGCGGCGGCAGCGCGCGCCTGCGCCTTCCTACACCCTTGACCCAGACAGCAGGCCGACGCCGGCGCGCGTGCGCGTGGCTCTCCCGCCCCAGTTCCCGGGACTGCGTGGCCCGCACGCGGGCGGCGTTGTGCCTGCCTGCGGGGTTCTTGGAAGGTTCTCTGCCCTCGTTGCACATTAGGCGTTTCTGGGGAACTTCAAACAAAATTCCAATGACTGTACTCCCCCCCCCCCCGTTGTATTTCTTTTTACCTGGGCGAGCCCTGGGCATCTGCATTTTACGAAGCTCCCATGGACCTTCTTCTGCCACTGGCCTTAAGAACCACTAGCAGAACGTAAGGTCCGCCGCAACCCCGTCCCCCAACCTTCCCATCCCTTACAGCCACTTCCCTCTCTTTCTTGCCCGCATGTATTCCACGTTCATTAATTTGATAAGCTATTATGTACTGTGGACTGTTGGGGGATTCCAGGGTGAACAGCCTTTTCTTTAAATCTGGATTAAAGGGAAAATGGATATAACAAGGTTCCTACATACAAAACAAAAAAATACGGGTTTCTTTTAAATCCTAAAGCTTGGTCTTGGATAGATTTGGAGACTTTCTGGTTCCGTGCACAATATCTCTATGTTGCATGTAAAGATGCTGCATTTGGGGTTTTAAAAATAAAAAATTTCTTTTTAGACACGTAATACCTGTTCATTAAAACTGTATAATATATGGGTAAACCAAACGAAGAAAACTGACTATAATTCTACCATTCAGAGTTAAGCACTATTAACATTTTGGTGTGTATGCTTTAAATGTTAGGTGTCTATGTGTCATGTCACTTTTGTTAACCTGTGGACCACGAGTCATCGAGTCACCCAGGAAATGTTTTTCATGAAAACCGAGACATTATTAGTAAATAATAATTCACGAATCATTTAGCACTGATGGTGCAGAAGCAATGGTAAGTAAAACTGACACTTTAGTGAATCTAGGCAGTGGCACCAAACAGGTAACAGTGGTATTTTCACCTTCCTGCACTGGGGATGGCGGTGTGGGGGGAATCAGCTTCATGTAAGAAATGTCCTGGACTATGTTATAAGAATCATCAGTTGAATTACGTCTTGACTCTTGAGTACATGCTTTAAATATTTTGTGTGACAAATGGGAAATATGCATAATCATTTCTGCATACCAAAATACAGTGGTCTCTGGAGGAAAACATTGGTGCAGTGTTTGAGTTGCAGGCTAAACTAGCTACTTTTTCACCGGAACACAGTTTTTACTTGAAAGAATGACTGAGACAAACTAAAATTATTCAGATTTAGGGGTGGCCAGTTAGTTGGTTAGAGCGGGGTGCTTATAATACCAAGGTTGTGGGTTGGATCCCTGCATGGACCACTGTGAGCTGCGCCCTCCTTAAAACAAAAACAAAAACAACAACAAAAATTCAGACTTGGTCACATTTGAGTTTGCTTCTCCAGAGCAGCTGCATTCTCAGTCTCACGTCATCACAGCACAGTCCTGTGCCAGAGAGGTTATCTCACTCTTAAAGGTCTCAGTAAACATTTTATTGCAGTGTCACTGTGTTAAGGCTTCATCACCAAACCAATCCCTGTGTATGGGTGTGAGGGGTGGGGGTGGGGTATAGAAGGTACTGACTGGCCTAGGCCTGAATCTCCAAACTACAGTAGTTAAGAGTGGAGGATATGGTTCCCCAGGGCAACATTGTATATTTCAAAGGCAACTTTCACTTGTGACACTATATTTCTGTTTTAGGTTGTTTTCAGGTACAAGTGCAGAATAGTGGTTGAGAGCATGGATCCTGGAACCAGACAGCCTGGGTCTGAGTCCTGTCTCTGATTTTACTGGCTGTGTAAACTTGAACAAGTTACTTAACCCCTTGTGATTCAGTCTTCTGTAAAATGGAACAGATGATAATACTAGCTCACAGAATTGTGAGAATTAAATGTATTTATATATATATATATATATATATATATATATATATATATATATATATATATATATATAAAACACTTAGAATACTTCTGGGCATATAGTACTTAATATTTGCAAACAAAAGAAAACTCAATTTAGCTGAAACAACAAAAGAAGTGTATTGGATGACATAATTGCAAAGTCATAATTGCAACCTTCAGAGGCAGGGCAGGCTGTTGATCAGAGCTTTCTTGGTTTCTCTACAACTGTCCTAGTCAAATTTCTAGGACTCATATCCTTCAGCTCTGAACAGCAAACAGCACCTGCTTTCCCACCTCCAATCATTAAACAAAAGGCATAGCCTTCCAAACTGGATGAATTTAAGTCACATGTCTGCCCCTGAACCATTCATAGTAGTCAAGAGAGTGCCCTGGGGTGACTGGTTTAGGAGTGAATTCCTTTCATATTTTTGCATTTAGAGGGATGGGATTCTGCTGATTGAGTAGGTGGGAGTAGAATCAACCTCCTAGGAATCCCATGGCTGCTGCACAATGAGGGAGGCTGGCACACATGCCTGCAAGAATGAACAAAGTTCAATGTTTGAATTTATAGTAAAAAAATTAATAAATCGCAATATAATTTTCTAAAAATACCCTTTTTGGAATACAGAAAACTTGCATAAAGCAAGCAAAATGGCCCATACTCCCTATGCTCTAGTGACCATCATTGATACTTTAAAAAATATACGTGGCAAAAATACAAACATTTTATTCAGAAATGTGTAAAATACAGCATAGAACATTACTGGAACGGTTGGCAAAACTTGAACACAGATACACACACACACACACACACAGCAAATATGCAGTCTTTTATGACTATGCAGTCTTTTATGATGCAAGTTTTTTTATTTTTTTTTTATTTTATTTTATTTTTTTTTTAAACAAAATTTTTTTTTAAGCCACGCAAATGTGCCATATCCTTCTACTTCATAACTCCATAATGGCCAGAAACCACTGCCAAGTTTCTTCTGTCCTATCAGGGAAAATATGCATAGCAATATGTTTCTAAACATTTGTGAAGGACATGATTTTGGGAATCATTTGTAGTACTTGGTTAATAAGGGAAACGACCAAGAACTTCAAATGCGCAAACCCTTTGCAAAGGCCACAGTCTCAGGCCAAAGCTGGGCTGAGAACCCGTCCTTCGTGCTGCATGCCGGGATCTGAAGTCTTTCCACTCCAAACTGCTAGGCGCTCTGGGATCGCCCGGCCGCTCCCTCATCTCGCGATGCTATGCTCTTTACGGCTAGGCCGTACGACCCCCGCTGCAACGTGTTTTTTAAATCCACCAATGGACGCCCATCGTAGACTCGAACCAGCCAATCAGAATGCGGAGCCACCGGGAAATTTAAATCGCGCCGGCCGGCTGCTCGAGCCACACGGTCGTCTGGCTGATCCGTGGTGTTCGTTGCCGAGTAGCGGACCCGCAGCTTGTGCTCCCCTGCGCCGTCTCCTGTAGAAGCCCGAGCCGGCTGTGTAGGTACGAACTCAGGTCCCAGCCCGGCCCGAGCGGTAACGGCTGACCTGCAGGCCGCGTTCTGCCTACGGGTGGCGGGAGGGGGAGGCTCCGGGTACACGCCCGGCCTGGCTTTGGCCTCCTTGGTTGACTAAGCCTCTGGGGCGTCGGTTGTTGACGAAAGGGCTGTTCCGCGAAGTGAGTAAGTCCTTGGGCTTTAGGCCGCCGAAACTCGGCAAGCCTCATCGAGATCCTTTGCGCATCGCGGCTCGGAAAACAAGAGTAAGGCCGGAGGGCCAAAGTCCCGGGAGGGGGCGGCCGATCGGCTCAGCTGGTTAGCGATCGTGCCGGTGTTCCCAAAGTGCCGGGGTGCGCCCAGGACCTCTGGCCCCTCCTCTGGCGGTTACCGGCTGAATCTTCCCCGGGGTGGGGGGCAGGGGAAGGGCATAGAGATGGAGGGGGCGGTTGGAGAAACTAGCGCGGCGCTTAGGCCTGGGGTTGGCTGTGTCAGTTTCGTCAACGGACACAAGGGAATAAAGGTAAATTGTAAGGCGCTCTTTTACTTTTGTCACCTTTTGGAGATTGCTCGTAAGTATCTTAGTCTGAATAACGTCAGCCTAATGAAGTGCAGTTACTCGAAATTCCTGGAAATGAAAATGGAACCGCGATGCAGAATTGTGTCGCAAATTTTCAGTGTTGACAAGAACTGTTATGGGAGACGCCATAATGTAATAATAATGAACCACATTTTTCTCTTATTTTTTCAAGTGTGGAGAATGTGCCTATTTGGGCCCTTTAAAGACAATAGAGAGAGCCTCCAGAGAATCTGAATGTATTTGCGCCTAGGACATAGATATTGACCGTAAGCTCAGTTCGCCTACTTTGTCTTCAATTACCCATTTACAGACTCTGTATGGTGGAGTCTAGAGCCACACTGCCCAGTATATTAGGAAAGGCTTGTGGCTAGTCCGAATTTTGAATGCTGTAAGGTTAAAGTACACAAAGATTTTGGAGAATTAGTATGGAAAAAGGGTGAAATACCTATTAATGCTTTTCTTACTGACAAAGCAAAATGACATAAGGGACACATTTTTTTTCTCTCCCCATCTTACAGCTTTCTCCCTTTGTCTCATAACCATGTCCACCAACGAGAATGCTAATTCACCAGCTGCGCGCCTTAACAGATTCAAGAACAAGGGAAAAGACAGTACAGTGAGTACTTTCTGTTACTTTTGTCTAGTATTTTTTGAATGGGAAACTATTTGGGAAGGGGTCAAAACTATTTGAGGGAATTTGGAAAAAATGCCCTCACTTTCTAACAAAAACTGAAATGTTAGGTGAAATGGTATGTTATCTTTTCCCAAGGAAATGAGGCGGCGCCGAATAGAAGTTAATGTAGAGCTGAGGAAAGCTAAGAAAGATGACCAGATGCTGAAAAGGAGAAATGTAAGCTCATTTCCCGATGATGCTACTTCTCCACTGCAGGAAAATCGCAACAACCAGGTAAATATGTTTTAGCTTATAATTGTTTGAAAACATTCCTACCTTATGGTTCTAACTATAAAATCTGTGATTTCCTTTTTGCTCTGAATCAGTAATTCTGATGGGTTTTCTTTCCTGCCCATCTTCATAATCTGTTGAATCTGATTCCAAGGTCTTCTGTAGCTTTGATCTCCCTTCAAGTTTCCCTGCGTTTACAGCTGCCAGCTCGGTACCTTGACCTGGTGGCCATTCCAATACCAACTGAAAGTGTGTCCAGAACCAATTGCTTTCTGGATTATTTCTACTTTTTGTTATTCTCTATTGTTTGTACTTGTCACCAGTTTTGTTCATGTCTTTTTCTTCTTGAAATACTGTTAGTATTCTCCTAATTTATTTTCCTTTTCATTCTATGCCACGTACTATTTACCTAAAAATTTTCCTAAAATACTGTTTTAGACATATTCTTTCTTTGCTTAACAACTTTGATGGTTTTAAATCAATATTTTTTGAAGGCTGTTTTTGTAAATTAGACCCATCTTAGATTTTTAAACTTATCTCTTGTCTTTCAAAGATAATTAGGCACTTAATTTCTTTACATTATGCTTTCTTTTAGTGCTCCGCATTCTATCATTCAAAATAGAATACTACTTTTGTGCTGTTTCTAGAGTATTCTACTTAAATCCCATCTTCTCAAGTTAACTATAGCATTGTTTCTCAAACCTTTCTACTGTGATCACAACATAAAACATCTTTGCTGCACTATACTTGGGAATGTGTCGATTACAAGGTTAGATAAGAAAATCCTCAGCACATTGCTTATAACTCCATACCTTGTTTCCTAAAAGCGTATCTGAATGCAAGTGATAGAGATTAATGTCGGAATAACCTTCAGACTGCTGTAATTTTTTAAATTGTTCACAGTCACCTTTTTTAGTGACAAAATGCTGGGATACTCTGTAACTTGAGATTCCAGTAAGTCATGACACCAAGTTTGAGAACTATTCTACATATAAAATAATATTTAATTAACAGGCAAAGTTAAATATAGGGCTAATACACGTTTAGTAACTCATTATAAACCTTAAAATGTCTTCACAATGGCAAATAGAAATTTTATTGTTTGTATTTAATCTTACAAAGGATAATTCCATTGTTTTTGTAGGGCACTGTAAATTGGTCTGTTGAGGATATTGTCAAAGGCATAAATAGCAACAATTTGGAAAGCCAGCTCCAAGCTACTCAAGCTGCCAGGTAAGTCTTGTCTGTTATACATGGGTAACCTGAGAACTGAGCCTTTTTAGATTTTTTGGTTGGAAAGAGATAGATGGTGTGGGTAATGGTTAAGCTAGCCATAGTCCTATGTTCATTAGAATCTTCCTTTGGTAAAACTGTAATTTTCTATCATGCCTAAAATCCCACCCACACCCCATGACTATCACTATTAAACTTTTGGTTTACTTTAAACAAAACATCAAAATTTTTATGAAAGTGGCATTTCAAGTCATTGTCAGGGAAAGGAGAAATTATTCAGTAAATGGGATTCGCACATCCATTTAGAATGGTACATCCATTTAGAAACTAAGTATGTTTAGGCTTTTATCTCTCACCATACACATCCATAACAGAAAGGATTAATAATTTCTGTAGCTTGACAATGTAGAGGAAATCCAAATGACCAATGAGCGTGGAGAAGATGTTTAACCTCACTTGGTCAGAGAAACACAAATTAACAATGACAGTGTGATTCTGTCAGATTGACGAGATCTAAAGTAGATTTCTGTAGGGATGAAGAGAGGAGGGTAATTAATCTACAAAACTGGTAATAGTTTGATTTTGGAAAAAGGTGGTTTAAAGACATCTCATATGATAGTACCGTGCAACCAGTCTGTTCACCTCCTTTTAAATTCCAGGATATCTGAGCTTTAGTTCTAAAGTTCTAAACTCTTGAGTTGCATTTTAAATTGGTTTTTACACAAATTTTATATTAATCTCCTCCAACTTTTGTTTCTCTTTTTGCTCACTCTTAGGAAACTGCTTTCTAGGGAAAAACAGCCACCAATAGACAGCATCATCCGGGCTGGTTTGATCCCCAAATTTGTGTCCTTCTTGGCTAGAACTGATTGTAGTCCCATTCAGTTTGAATCTGCTTGGGCCCTCACTAACATTGCTTCTGGAACATCAGAACAGACCAAGGCTGTAGTAGATGGAGGTGCTATTCCAGCATTCATTTCCCTATTGGCATCGCCCCATGCTCACATCAGTGAACAAGCCGTATGGGCTCTAGGAAACATTGCAGGTACTTGCATTTTAAATTCTTTTGACAGAATGTCTCTAATTTTGCTGAGGTTAGGAGATGTGCCTTGTCATAAGTGATAGTGTCCTTTGTGTCAAGTTTTGAACTTGCTTCCAGTGCTTATTGGGGCAAAAGTGGCCTCTAAGTTAGGGAACTTCCAATATTTTGTCTTTGTATTATAACACAGGTGTTCTTGGTCACTGAACATTGATGGTACTAGGAAAGTAGATAGGACTAATTTTGTCCTTTATTCAGGTGATGGTTCGGTTTTCCGAGACTTGGTTATCAAGTATGGTGCTGTTGACCCACTGTTGGCTCTTCTTGCGGTTCCTGATATGTCATCTTTAGCAGTAAGTTACTAACATAGTCAAGTTACTTGTTGATTCTAATTTTTCCCACCCCCTCAGAAAACAAAACCTCTCATTGCATTTTTCTTTTTCCCCAGTGTGGTTACTTACGTAATCTTACTTGGACACTTTCAAACCTGTGTCGCAACAAGAACCCTGCGCCCCCATTAGATGCTGTTGAGCAAATTCTTCCTACTTTAGTTCGTCTCCTGCATCACGATGATCCAGAAGTGTTAGCAGATAGCTGCTGGGCCATTTCCTACCTTACTGATGGTCCAAATGAACGAATTGAGATGGTCGTGAAAACAGGAGTCGTGCCCCAACTTGTGAAGCTCCTAGGAGCTACTGAATTGCCCATTGTGGTGAGTTAACTTTCGGACGAGACTACGTGACACGGAGCATGATCAATTGATGCTAATGTCAACCTACTGCCTGTTTTAGGCCATGATGAGCCCCGTTTAGGGTACAGAGTTTTTGAGCATGTTGGAAAAAAACTAAAGATAACTGCCAACATCAACCACTGTTTTCCTTTCAGACTCCTGCGCTAAGAGCCATTGGAAATATTGTCACTGGGACCGATGAACAGACTCAGGTTGTCATAGATGCGGGAGCACTTACTGTCTTTCCCAGCCTGCTAACAAACTCCAAAACTAATATCCAGAAGGAAGCCACGTGGACAATGTCAAACATCACAGCTGGCCGCCAGGACCAGATACAGCAAGTGGTGAACCATGGATTAGTCCCATTCCTCATTGGCATTCTCTCTAAGGTGATGAATGAAGTCTGAGACCTTAATCCAAGGATTATTAGTAGTTATGGATGGGCATTTGGTAGAGCTGTGCGTAACAAGATTCTTGATGTACCAATGATGGGTTGCACTTGCAGTCCTGTGCTAAAGAATAGCCAGTAATCTTTCACTTAACCATTTGATGGAACCAGTTGATAGTTTTAGTCATTGTTTATCTAAAATGGCACTTTTGGAATGTTATTTTTACAACCATTCTGAAATAAACCTGTTTCCTTATGTTTATAGGCAGACTTTAAGACACAAAAGGAAGCTGTATGGGCTGTGACCAACTATACAAGTGGTGGAACAGTTGAACAAATTGTGTACCTTGTTCATTGTGGCATAATAGAACCATTGATGAACCTCTTAACTGCGAAAGATACCAAAATTATTCTGGTTATTCTGGATGCCATTTCAAATATCTTTCAGGTAAGTCTTAACAAGGTGGCATGTCTTTGAGTTTGGGCTTGAGGATAATTAGCTTACTATTTAGACTAGATGGGGCAGCTTAGTTTACTCAGTAGGTCACAGAATGAGAAAGCCTGTTTTTGTTGGCCACACTCTTGGTAGATGCGACAGGCGATTAAAAGGCAAAAAGGAGATGACAAGTGCCTGATGTGACCTGAATTGAAGTCAAATTCATATGTGGACACTTCATTCCTGTCAAAAAATTTTAATTCCTCAATTTCATACTGAATTTTGGTGAAACTAAATTTGAATGACTTACCTGATTACATTTCATTCCTAATTGATCCAAGCATGCTAGCGTATGGCACTTTGTCACAGTGATTAATGGTAGGTAGGTCCTTGTCACCAGCTTTAAACTTCTGGTTACGTCAATTTTATGTACAAAAGTTGAGTTTAGTATAATGATCCCTGGTATATACATCACCCAAGATAAATTTGTCTTGACCTAAACGTTTGACCTATTTTCCTATTACCCCTTACTACCCCTTGCTTAAGCCTCCTAAAGTATTTTGAAACAAGTAAGTTGTTTCATCTGTAAATATTTGTGTATCCTGAAGGTTGAGAACTTAAAAAATTTAACCACAGTATTCTTATACCTAATACATTTTTGATACCCACAAATAATTTAGGGAAATTTTGTTATTGTGCACCATAGGCCATCTTTGCCTTTAGATAATGGTTCCCATCTGACTACACTTTGGGATTATCTGGGGTGCTTTTACAAAACAGAAATTTCCTGTTGCCGTTGCAGACCAATTGAGCCTAGGTATGGTGGCCTTTTTAAAGTTACCCAGGTGATTTTGATGCACAGAAAAGGTTGAGAACTATTTGAAGATCTCTGTGGCCAAAAGCTGCAGTGCTAGTTGCTAAGAGCAAGTGCAGATCTGATCACCTTGAATTTTTAAAAAACGTAAACTGAAGATACGGATTTTATCTTGTAGGGTTGTTGAAGGAATTGTCAAGTGTTTATTTCTGTCTGATATATATTAGTACTCAAACACAGACATTGTTTTCTTCATTAAAATCAAGCATCCAGAGTATATAGGCCAGTAAACTTGGAATTTTTTTTTAGGCTGCGGAGAAACTAGGCGAAACTGAGAAACTTAGTATAATGATTGAAGAATGTGGAGGTTTGGACAAAATTGAAGCTCTGCAAAACCATGAAAATGAGTCTGTGTACAAAGCTTCATTAAACTTGATTGAGAAGTATTTCTCTGTAGAGGTAAGTAACATGGTGATGTTAATAAGAACTTGGAAAATACGCATTTAAGGTCTTTATTTATACATTTTAGTGAGCCCTGTACCCCTTGATAAATATAGCAAAATATCAGTGTAAATAGGACATGATGTACATATTTGCTCTTCTCACGTTTGGCTTGATGATTAAACAATCTTTTTAACTTGAGATTTTTTTAAATCGCCAATTTACTTTTAAATGAATAGCCTTGGGAATTGTGCAGTATCTTGAGAGTAAGTTTGTGTGGGAGTTGGTAGAGAAGTGTGCCAACCCCATGACCAGACTCTGGGCCTAATTAGCAGTTTTTTCCTTTCCTATTAAAGTGACAGGTGGAGAAGAAAAATACTGTTATTGTAGTAGCATTCTTTAACCCATTCAGAACCTTCCCCTTCCAGACACTCATGAATTGGCATGTTTTAGCAGCCGTCTCTCCCTCCCTCCACTATTTCAAATATTGAAATACGGTACAGGATTAAGTGTGAAATACTCAGATGAAGACCTTAAGAGTAAATAAACTAAGCAGGCTACTGCTTAGACATGTGCCATATTTATGGGATTAATATTTTTTGTTTTAAAAAATATTTCCAGGAAGAGGAAGACCAAAATGTTGTGCCAGAATCTACCTCTGACGGCTACACATTCCAAGTTCAGGATGGCGCTCCTGGGACCTTTAACTTTTAAATTGTACAGCGGAGGCATAAAACTGTTGTGTGCTATGGTATAAGTTTGTCTTACTGTTTCCCTACTAAGAATTCTTTTTAAATGTGGTTTGTTATTGTAGCACTTTTTACAACGAAACTATACTTGAACAGTTCCAAACTGTACATACTGTACGAAGCTTCTCCTCTTGATGGGTTTCTAATTTCTATGTGGAATTTCATATCTTGCAGTGTCCTGTAAATAAAGATTCAATTCCACCCTTTCGTTACTTCACCGTGCCTATGTTTTTTGCTTTCCAATTTGGACCTCTTAGGTTGCAAATGAAGGGTAATGAAATCACGCCTATGTGACTAATTGGAGGTTTAGTTCTGGTTATAGTGCCGTTTGTGATGTCATCAAGGATGCGGGGTAATAACTTTTCCTTCCTGCGTCTGTGTTCCAGCTTTGCTTTAGGCTGCTTTGCTTCTTGGTGATAATGGCTGTTGGCACTGCCAGACTTCACATCTATTTCACACAGCCAGAAAAAAAAATTTTCAGAACTTTTCACAGAAGAATGAATAAAATTTCCCAGAAGCCCTCAGCCAGTCTCCCTAATAAGCTCAATGGCCAGGGAGATGGAATAAAAATCTTAGTTAATTGTGAGTCTTTGGGAGCTACAAGTGAAATTCATCCCTCCCAAACGTCAAGGCTGAGTGTTTTCAAGGCTTACTTTGGCATCACCTGCAAAGTTTACCCCAAAGTTAGGTTTATTTGGTAAGGGGTGGGGTCCAAATATCTCTTTTAATTGAATCCCCAGGTGCTCCTTCTCTGTAGTCTGGGTTGAAAGTCACTATTAAGGAGTAGCTGTACTGTTCGAATAGGAAATGGATTGGGGTGACCGTTAAATACAGTACCCTGTAAGTCTTCGGAAAACAAACGCATCTTAAAAGTACACTATTGTCTGTTTATGCTTTTTTGATTAGTGGAAAAAAGTGATGAGCTAAATCGCCCCTGCTGAAATCCGACAGCTTTGCCAGCTTTTTTTCCCCAGACAGGATAAACAGCTATGGTGGCAGAGGCTAGGATTTGGGTTGAAGACAGAGTTTAAACTTGATTTGTGACCTTGAAGGCCTTCAAGTCAGCAATCTAATGCAACAAATTTCCACTTCTCATTGGGTATAAATGTAAGGATGTTCCTTCAGTTCATTAATCCTCACTAAATACATTTTAACTTTTGTAGGTAATGGGCTTTTAAAATTCCTCCGTGAAATAGAAAGTTTAGTGCTTATCTTGTTCAGGTGCAGAAATAGTGCTTTAGCTAATGCTTATTTAAATCTCCTGCCACAGCAGATTCCTAACCTGGACCTCTAAACCATGTTACAGGTATTCCCCCTAAGCTTAGGGCATCTTGTTAGGAGCCCTGGTCTTTTTCTCACTTCTCTGTACAAAGGCTTCCATGAAAGGGAGGGGGAAGAGAAGTAACAAAACCGGTTCTGTAGACTGCCCTCCTTTTCCCAGCTACTTGCTCCACTCCCCTTTTTTCTTACTCTTTCCCCAACGTAAGTCTTGTTGGATGCTGGATCCAAAAGTCTTTGACTTAAAAGATCATGTGGAAGTAACTGGACACTAGGCTTTTGTTTTAAAGATAGGTGGAGCTTAATGGCTCTAGAGGGACTAATGTAATACACACTTTGATAAACTAACATCTAGATTTGTTAAGAGGAAAAGCATGACTCATTGTGAAGTAATGGACAGGAGACAGCTGATTTGAAAATTGCATTTTCATATTTTAGATAAAAACTTTATTATGTTAGTTCCCTTGGAGTTAAAATTCATAGAGGCATTTGTATGTTTTTCTGTTATTAAGAATGAGTTTTCATAGTATCTAGCCACCAACTTTTCTTTCAGTGTTAATGTCTAAATTGCTTTTATTAATGCACTACATTTTTCAGCTCCTAGCAGTTTTAAATCTCATTGAAAAGTTTAATAAATTATACATCTTTGCCTGTAACTTTCTTTTTTAAAGATTTTCATTGTGGAAGGGAACAGGACTTTATTGGGGAACAGTGTACTTCCAGGATTTTTTTTTTTTCCCAAGTCAAGTTGTCCTTTCAGTCTTAGTTGTGGAGGGCGCAGCTCAGCTCCAGGTCCAGTTGCTGTTGCTAGTTGCTGGGGCTTCCGCAACCCACCATCCCTTGTGGGAGTCGAGGAATCGAACTGGCAACCTTATGGTTGAGAGGATGCGCTCCAACCAATTGAGCCATTTGGGAGATAGCTCAGCTCAAGGTGCCGTGTTCAATCTTAGTTGCAGGGGGCGCTGCCCACCATCCCTTGCGGGACTCCAGGAGTTGAACCTGCAACCTTGTGGTTGAGAGCCCACTGGCCCATGTGGGAATCGAACTGGCAGCCTTTGTGTTCAGAAACATGGAGCTCTAACCACCTGAGTCACCGGGGCGTCCCTGTAAGTTTCATCTTTGTATTAGTTATAGGTAAAGGGTTATAGGTAAGTGTGGGAAGGTAACATTTTCATGAGGCAGATATCAAAGTAAAAACTGCCAGCACTATTTTGCTTGTTGCAAAAATCTTTATAAAGAGTAGCATTATTAAAAGACTGACCATGAGTGTTAAACATCACAAAGTATTGATTTTTTAAATCTTTTATTTTTTCAATTACAGTTGCAATTCAATATTTTATATTAATTTCAGGTGTATAGCATAGTGGTTAGACATAATTTACGAGGTAATCCCCCCATTAGTCTAGTACCTGGCACAATACATAGTTATTATAATATATTGACTATATTCCTATTCAGTACATTTAAGTTGACTTTTTAAATCAATACTTTGTGATATTGTATCAGCTTTAAAGCCCATCAAGCTACTGACTCTTTGGAAAAAAGGAAATAAACATTCAATTTTCTAGGGTGGTTTGATTCCCTCACACCCCCACAACTTCAATCTTTCTGTAGCTGCATCATCACTGAAAAGATAAACTTTGGAAAATTTGTTGTTATAGTAAATCTTCATTGTAAAATAAGGTTTTTGATTCAGCATTTGGCTTCTAAAATTGCTTTTTTTTTTTTTTTTTTGAACTTCCAGAACCAAAATTCTGTTCACTAACGTGGTATATTCCTTTCTATCCTATCAATGGTGGTAAAAGCAAAACCTTGTTTTGTTTGTATGGGCAGTTAGAAAGCTTGTGATATACAGGACCCCAAGTTCAGAAGGCCATTAAGAGGAATGTAGCTGGCTGCTTCTTGCCTCCCTCCACCCTGCTGAAGCCTGCCAAAACCCAGCTGGCTGATGTTGGAAGCCCCTGAAATATATCACTAATGATGCTTTCTTTTGACATTGGACTGTTGACCTAATTTGTGATTAACAAACCTGGCCAAGTCATGCAGCGTCCCCCTTCTCCAAGGGAAAGTGTTAGTGAAAAGTGTTTTAGCAACATCACTGATAAGTGTCATAACCCCAGCTAATAAAGATGATAAAAAACACTCAAGCTATCAAATAGGGTTTTTTGAGGGCACGAGCAATTTAATTTTGAGCATTGTATGTTAAATAGCATGTTGTTGGCATAGTTTGAAAGCATAATTCTGGTGTCTATAAACAGCCAGTTCCTCCTAAATATTTGGGACAGTTTCATAACACTGTAGGAGTTGTATTCACCAAACCCTTTTAAACTGATCGGTTTATGCATTCCTCATAGGCTTTTCACAATCACAAATGTCTTTTCCCATCCTCGTTATGGGATGTGGTGCAGTGGATGGACTAGTAATCAGGTGCCAAGTCTGCTGTTCAACTCCTGTGTGAGTAAGTGACCTCTCAGCTGTTAAAATAGAACTATCTCTGGTATAAAATACTCTATAGATATTAATTACGATGTAATATTAATATCCCAGATAAGTAGTATAACCATAGAACAGCTATTCCCAACCTTTTACCAGCAAAGACTTAATTCTTCACACACCTCTATTTTGATACATTTTACTGTATAGGCTAAGTTTATTGTTACTTTTTTTCTTATCAATCACATATAAATCAACACAACATCACTACATGGTTTGTTTCTGTATTCAACAATAGGATTCTATCCAAAAGTTGGATGTTTTGTCAGCCTTTAGGCCTTTTCCAGGCTTGACAAAGATTTTTGAACAGTGGAACTGGCCCAAGGCCAACCAGCTTTTAGCCTTTGCAGCTATCTGGGTGAGAGCTCTGTGTTCTCTTCCTGTGCCCACTGTTTCCTTACTCTTAATTCTATTGGGCAAAATATTTGGAGCACCTCCTCATATAACTTTTCACTGGCTTATGAGAGAACAGCCACCCGAGTCCTGTGGTGACAGTTTGTTTGGAAGCTTGTCAGTATAAATGACAGCTAGGCCTTTACTTACTGGTGATATGAAGCTCCTTCTATGAACAAACACTTGACTGAGACAGCAAAACAAAGCTGTATTTTCTACTCTGAAAAAGGTTTACTGTTTAGAGCTTGAACAGGTACAGGCAGAAATATTGGAAACTTATCCATTAAAAGGGAAGATGAGGAAAATTGGGGTGAAGAAGAAAACTTGGAATTCCTGTTGCAGCTACAAATATTTACAGGTAACCCCTGTATAACACGGCACGTCTATAACACGGTTTCGCTCTAACACGGTTTGAGAATTGGGGAAACCCCTCATACAACACGGCATCCTAGAACACAGTTTTACTCTAACATGGTTTGAGAATTAGAGAAATCCCCGAACAACACAGAGCATAATAAGAGCTTTTAAGAGCAAAAGATATCTCATTTGAAATTTTTCATTCGAGCATGGATGTCGTATCAGATTTCACTGCAGAATTTTAAAATTTATTAGAATTTTAAATCCATTTTGTTTGTGTTAAGTTCAGAGGGTATTAAGTTCAGAGGATGAAGATATCTTGTCAAAATGAAAACGCCCTCGGTTAATGGTGCTTATTAGTGAGGACGAAGAAAACATTATTTAATACATATTAATATGTTATACTTTTGGTGAAAATTGTTTTAATAAAGATAGTTCTCTTAATTGTCAAAATATAATGGTATGGTGTTTTTTAATTTCTGGAACCTAACCCCCTTTTTTGTACTGGTTCTTTGTTTCGTATAACACGGACTTGCATAACGGCATTTTAGGAACCTAACAATCGTGTTATACGGGGTTTACCTGTATATATATATATATATATATATATATATATATACACACCCTGTTTCCCTGAAAATAAGACCTAGCCAGACAATCAGCTCTAATGTGTCTTTTGGAGCAAAAATTAATATTTAAGACCCGGTCTTATATAAGACCCAGTCTTATTTTACTTATTTTACTATAAAACTGGGTCTTATAGTAATTTGTGCTCCAAGAGACTCATTAGAGCTGATGGTCTGGGTAGGTCTTATTTTCGGGGAAACATGGTGTATATATCTTAGCAAAACTGTTGCAATAGATCTTTCCAGTTATTTTCTACATATTCATAGTGGTGATTTTTTTAATGTTACTACCTCAGCTTGCTTCACATGTAGTTTAAGACCTCCAAGCAATGAATTTAGCTATAATTTGACCAAAGAACTCCAGTTGAACAGGAGCTGTAAATGCTGTTCCCTAAGTAATGGCATTTGGTTAACATTCATTCCAAAAGCATGTTGAAGCACACTGAGAATGTGGTGACTTTGTGCCCAGAAACAAGATGGCAGAAACAAAGATCCCTTTGGCATCGGTTGGGCTTCTCTGCAGTGGGTGGGCGGTAACAACACACAACCTGTTGGGCTCTTCACCCTCCTGCTGACAGCCAGGTCTCAGAGGCAAATCACACTTATCAAGTGTTGGGTCCTGAGCCCTGCTGGGGAATGGTTCCTAATGGTTATGAGGAAGCAGGGAACTTGCCTGGCCTTCTCTAGCATAATCAGATCTGTCATTCTCATCAGGAATTGGCTTTCTTTTTAGGTCTGTTCTTTGCTTTGGAGGCAACAACTGCCATTTTCCTCTGGTATTTCTGCTGTGCTGATCATGCTTGCCCTTCTCATAGGAGACCGGAGGAATTTGCTAGCCAAAGTCACAGCTGACTCCCAGATGGTTTTCTGTCCCGAGAATCCCTCCCCCCATCCCCAACATCCCAACATTGACTTGCTTGGGAGGTTTAAACTCTCTAGAGGTGGGATGGGGCTAATCAATTTCCTTTTGCTGGATATTCTAGAAACTGCCTAAAACAGAAGTTGACTTCATTCTTACCTCCTGTCAAAGATTCAGTGAGGATTAACTAGATAACTAGCAAGCTATTACTGACATTGGTAAATTACCTGGTGAAGAAAGTTCATTCATTCATTCATCCTCTCTTCTTCCTTCCTTCCCTCCCTCTCTGTCTCTATACACACACACACACACACACACACACACACACACACACACACACATACACGATATGCTAGAAGAGTTCTCCTCCAGGGTATGTTCTTTAGGACACTGAGTATGACATCAAAATGATCTAAGACAATTATCGTCTTCAGTTTCCAGGGTGAGAGCATTCACACTGTTCAGGTGGAAATGGGCAGCAAAACTCACATAGTTTCTTGTTGCAAAGAAATTCTTCGGCGTCTATTTCCTGGAGATAATGTAGAGAATGCTAGCAGGTTTCTAACATGCTTCAGCTGTTCAGGAAATATTTTACATAATTTCCTGCTCCAGAGAATAGGAGGAGGGCCAGAAAGTTGGAAAGTATTACTCTCTTTCTTTACGGTCTCAAATGCTCTTCACCAGGACTCTTTCACTATTCATAGAAGCTCCTATGAGCTGTTTTCTGACTCTCTCAGCCTTTTTCTGCGGGAATGTTCTCTTTTGAGTGTGGCGAGAATCCTAGTCAGTTGGGCTTCCCATAGCTCCTGGTCTGAGCTTCCTAAGGAACCTTACAAATGAGAATTAATTAAGCTTGGAAAGCCCCATGAAAGTCCTCCCAGCCGTTATTGAAATGCTGCCAGCTCTGAGGTGGACCAGCCACTGTTACTGCCCGGAACAGCAACAGCAACAGCAACAATTCAAACCATGGAGAGGAAGAGAAGCCGACTGCCACATGCAATTGAAACTGCAAGGAAGAAGCAAGTTAGGCTCCACTTAATTGCCTCCTTGATTTGCTTTTGGCTGCATTCAATGGGGTTCAGATACTGGTGTTTAAATTGGGTCATTTAGAATTTTGAGCAAAATTTCAGGTAACCGGAAAAAAAGAACAAGTTTAAGATTAATTTTTACCTAAGGCAATGGTTCTCAATCGGGCAATTTTGCCCCGCAAGGCGAAATCTGACAGTCTGGAGACTTTTTTGATTGTCACATCGTGGGGAAAGAATGCTGCCAAACATCCTGTAATGCACAAAACAGAGCCCTACAGTAACAATGATCTGGTCCAAGTGCTGAGGTTGAAAAATCTGGGTCTAAAAGTTTCAAAGCGATTCAGTGTTGGCTTGTCCTCTCTCTCAGCCCCAGATCTTAGGTTGGTGACCCCTGAGCCCATTCAGATCTAGACTCTAAGCTCCTGGGAGCACCCAGGGTTCCTGGCTCAGTACTGCCGGTGATGACATTCTCCTAAGGCCTGGGGTGTTGGAGCCTCGCCTCTCACTGCACCATATGTCCCCTGGGAATCAGATGCATTTTGCATCTCGTGAGTGATTTTTCTGGGAAAGGAACTTTTTGCACAGTTCTGGGTTGGGCCCCGGGAATTTTGAGAATCCTGCTTTTGCGGCAGTGAGTAGAGTGAGGCTTTGCGTTTCTCAGACAGCGTCTATTCAGTGAGCAGCTATTTATTTTCTCCTTCCTCAAGGCCCAAGTGCCAGGGAGACTTGTGTCCTCATCTGTTAATGTGGAAAATGGCCTCCCGCTCATGGGGTTGTTGTGAGGCTTAATGCAGTTAAAATGATTAGAGCAGCTTGGGGCACAGGAAGTGCTCAGGACCACTCAGCTGTTAGCAGCGTCGGGGGTAGTCTGCCTTCTAGGATTTCCGCAGGTTCTTGGCAAACTTCACTCTGAGAACTCTGATTCAGAGGTGGAGACGTTTAGAAAAGATAAAGGAAACACAGTATCTCTGTCCTTTTAATGCTTTTATTTTACCTATTTGCAAGTTCACCTCCCGTGTCCACACACTGACTCTGGGCCTCAGAGCCCTGTCAGTGGGTCATCTCTCCTACTCACTCCTTTGCCCTTGCCTTGGGCTGTTTCTTGGGCGCCTCCACATTACTGGGTAAAAAGGAACCAAATGCCCAATCAAACCTTAATTCAACCCACCCCATCCAGATCCCATCAGCTCTGTTCTAATCTTCTAATTAAAGGGGCCACATGTGCTCCTAATCCCACCAAATAGATCAAACCTACCCTCCCCACCAGGACCCTCCCCCGCCCACAACCGGCTCCCCACCCACCACACAAGGAAACCGACTTCCAAGGCCAAAAGCTTCCGCTTTGAACTTGGAAAGTTTTAACAGGAAGAAAATAAATCTGCTTTCTTGCCTCCAAAACAGCGATATGAAGAACGAAGATATTTCTAAAACTTTGGAGATGCAAACCACCCCAGCGTTCCTGATCTCCGCCCCCCCCCCCCCCCCCACACACACACCTGGGCCAGGCATCGCCACTTCCCCTTACTGGACTGAACCTGCGGGGCTTCTAAATGACTTCCGAAGTGCGTTGAGTGTTGACAGTGAGTGAACTCTTTGGGTCTTACATAGGAAGGTAAGAAACCATGCTTTCCTTGCAGTCTTCGAGAGTCAGAGAAGGCGGAAAGTGCCGGTTGAAAGAACACCAAACCAATGTGTTGTGTTTTTTTTTTCCTCATGGTGGGTTAATATTTTATGCATGTTGAAAATGTGAACACAGGGTGTGGAGTTTGCTAGGAAACGCCACATGAGAGACACTGAGTTCTGTGAGTTGTGGGCCAGGGAAGTAGTAGGATTTGTGAAAGCTGTGGTTGCCTCCCGACTGGAAATCCGCCACAGGGAGGCAGTAGGAGCTCAGTGGTTAAGGGCATGGGCTCTGGAATCAGATTTGAGTTTGAATTCGGCCTCCGCCACCTACACAGCGGTGTGACCTCCAGAAAATTACTTAACTGCTCTCGGTCCACCTCAGCAAAATGGGGATAAAACTTCTATCTAACTCCTAGGGATATTTTAAGGGTGAATGAGATAACCAGCTCTCAAGTGCTCAATTGGTGTTAGTTTAAAAAGCAGGAGACTGTATTGCATATTTGAAAGTTTTAAGGCAGTGGGGTCCTCAACATTCTCACCACAAGAAAAAATAAGTTTCTAACTACTATGTTTGGTGATGGTTGTTAACTAGACTTGTGATCATTTTGCATTATATACAAATATCAAATCATTATGTTGTACACCTGGAACTAATATAAAGTTTTATGTCAATTATACAATTTTTAAAAAGTAGAAGTTTAATGGAGGGCAACACATTTCTGATAGACGACAGACAGATTATTATTATTATTATTTTTAAAGATTTTATTGGGGAAGGGGAACAGGACTTTATTGGGGAACAGTGTGTACTTCCAGGACTTTTTTCCAAGTCAAGTTGTTGTCCTTTCAGTCTTAGTTGTGGAGGGCGCAGCTCAGCTCCAGTTCCAGGTCCAGTTACCGTTGCAAGTTGCACGGGGCGCAACCCACCATCTCTTGCAGGACTCGTGTTGAACTGGCAACCTTGTGGGTGAGAGCCCACTGGCCCATGTGGGAATTGAACCGGCAGCCTTCGGAGTTAGGAGCATGGAGCTCTAACCGCCTGAGCCACAGGGCCAGCCCAGATTTTTTTTTTTGAGAGTACACAGTTTTCAACCCAAATACCTCTAAACCCAGTGAGCCTGTCTCCAGTCCTCACCTACAATCACATCCTATTCTGGAAGCAGATTTAAACAACTGTGACTCTCCACAATGTTATTCTAGCTCTTGTCATGAAAAAATGTGTAGTTTGTTTCATTTCACTCTTGAGGGTGACTAACTTCCTCTTAGCCTTTGGTTGGGTTTACACACACACAAGTGATATATATTATATAATTATTTTGTTAACATATAATATCACTATATTACATAACAGTATATTATTACATATTATAATGATGAATTTAATTTTTCTTTGTTTTTTTTATTTTGGGCTTTTCATTTAGGATTTCACAGAGGTGGGAAACGCTGCTTTTTTCTGCTCTTTTTCTTGATCAAGGTTTCAAAGAAAACTTGAAGTGAAAGCTTTCCATTTTGTGTGTTGATTACACTGAGAAGTGTCCAAGTTAGGGGCTGGATAGTTATATCATGGCTGGTCGTTAAACCGGTGATTGTTTAGGGGACTGATAGAAGAGGAGAGGGGTTTACTGAGTGTGTTGGGATTTGGGTGATCAAATGAGAGGAATTTAGACTTCATCACCTGATTGTGCTATGGTTCCATCTGAAGATTCGCTTGTCTGGCTGGTTTATAGGAGTGGGTTAGATTTTGGTGGCATAGATTCCTCACTAGTGACAGGAAGTGACAGAAACCAAGTGAGAGACTGTCTCTCTCCCCAGGAGCCCTGGGAAATCAGAGTTGAGTTTGAACCCTGGTGAATTCTGAGCTGCTCAGGAGGTATTATTTAGAGCTGGAGAAATTCCAAATGAGAGCCAATCATCATAAGAGTGAACATTTACTGAGCACTTATTATGTGCCCGGCACTGTGCTAAGTATGCCCCCTATGTACTCAAACCTCTCAGGCAAGCCTCATCACAGTCTGTAGGGTGAGTAGTGACTATGAGCCTCAGGCACGAGGTCAAATGATTTGCCAAGGTGTATCCAGCTTCTCCGGTTTCACCTTCTTCTCCAAAGAACTAAAGGAGGAGGTGTTTCAGAACCCAGACTTTGCTCTACAGACCTGGCTCCTGGCCAAGGCTCCTGGCCAAGGCTCCTTGCAGTGGGCAAGTACGCCCCTGGAAGCTGCATGGCTCCCCAAGAACACCCAGGAGGGCACGAGAGAAGACCAAGCTGCTTGCACCTGGCAAAGGGGCAATGTCCTTTCTATAAGTTTGAGGACTACAACAGGCAAGACCAGGGGAGGAGGCTGAAGCCTCCAAGGGGCCCTGGCTGGGATGCGGGGCCTTGGAGATCTTTCCCTAGAATGATTCAGCTCTCTTCTGGCTGCTGCCAAGTTTTGAAGAGGAAAGAACTAATGCTGGGCAGAGAAAGGGTCAAAGCCGGATGGTTTTAAGAGACACTTCCGTGATATGCGTCAACCCAACACTTGTTCTTTGAGCTTTGAATATGAGCCCGGGAAGGAAAATAGTTTATACCACAAACCATCCCCTGACATGCATTACCTCTCTCAATTTTCACAAACACCTGGGATGCAGGGGCAAAGATTCCACTTCTGCAGAGAAAGACACTGAGGCTCAGAAAGGTTAAGAAAGCTTCCTAGAGTCACATAGCCACCAAATAGCAAAACCAGAAAATGAACTGTTGTCCGTGTATCCCCTGCCTCATACTGCCAGGGATGGTACTAATTGCTGGGGTACAACGCCTGGAGGAAAAAGTGTTTTCCCCTCCAACATTTTTACTGTTCAACAGAAGGGTAAGACTGGTATCCAAATGACCAGAACGAATGGTGGGCATTAATCGAGGCTTTCTGGAGCGATGACTGTACTTTCTGTTCAGTAGCTCTAATAGGGTAATCATGGCCCCGTGGGGAAGGGATTGTGCCTATTATACAGATTGAGAAATGGGGGCTCAGAGAAGTTCAGAAAGTTTCTCAAGATTCCATAGCAAACAGTTGTCCCTTCCCAGCCAAGGGAGGTGCCATGAGAAGCCCAAGCCCTGTAGGGTGGAGGTGGTTACGTTTGGTGTATGTGCAGCTCCAGCCTCATTCCAAACCTAACAATGAGTCATGTGCAAGTCACAGAACCAGCCCCTCTGGACACATGATGAGGCTGTTTTGTACATTAGGCAGAGCTGGGCCCAGAGAACGTGGTTCTAAGCAGAGAAGACGGCCCCATTCCAACTGCATCCTTCCACAGGCCCTTGGGAGCTGGCCAGGCCCGGTGACCCGCGGAAGAGGTGACGCTGTGCCTTGGTGTCCAAGCAGCACTCAGCTTGGCCGAGTTTGTTGGGTTTCTTCCCTCCCAGAAACCCGTTGGCTTTTTCCCTTCTATGCGAACCAGATGTGGGGCACCTCACTTTGCAGGGCAGAGGCCACTCCGGGAGGCACTTCACCACCCGCCAGCTCCTCAGCTCCTGGGGAAGGGGTGGCCCAGCCCCCTCCCCTCTCTCCTGCTTGCCTTACCCCCACATCCCATTCCTTATGGGCACCCCCTGTGTCTTCCCTGCCCACCAATAGGAAACAACACTGGACAGAGCTCAGAAGTCCATATGTCCTGGGCAGTCTCTCTAGGAATTTTCTGGGCCTCTCCTCTGCTCCATGTGTCATATCCTTTCCACTCATGGCTTTTTTTTTTTTCCAATCAGAAAAAGAAAAATGACTGAGTATTCTTCTTCCCCCAGTGCTACCTTACCCTCTGTGGTCTTGGGCAAGTAATTTATTGATGTCCTCGTGGACTCATAGAGTCAATAAGTTATAATCCATTATTTTCATGACTTACTTTGTTAATTAAATCATCCCCAATTTGGCCAGTGGGAGCCCATTCAAGCTAGTTGCTTTGTCCTTTGGCCATGACGTGTCATTCTTTGAGCTTTCTAGCACAAACTGTTCTAGGCTCATCTTGTACTTTTCCTGTCCCAGCGCTGGAATCAGTTGTTTCTCCGAGGAACCTGGTTCATTTTAGTGAAAATGGTATTAGAAGTCAAGATCTGGATGCTGGGTTTGCTCACTGCTGCTTTGTAGAGCAAGGTTTCCCAGTCTCAGTGGACAGAACTAGGGAATATAGGTGTGTATACACATACACACACACACACACACACAACACAACACAACACAATCATTTACGTCTATGCTTGTTTATCATTTTAAAAAATTGTGGCAAATTACACATAACGTCAAATTTACCATCTTAACCAATTTTAAGTGTACAGTTCGGTGGCATTCAGGACATTCACATTGTTGAACAACCATCACCACCATCCATCTTTTCATCTTGTAAAACTGAAACTCCCCTATAAACTCTCATCTCTATAATGATTTTTTAATTTATCTGTATATGTACTGAAAGTCATGCGTTCACGCTGATATGTCCAGTTCCCATCCAACACCACAAGGCTCTTTCCAGCCTTCTCCCTTGCTGTATTTGTCACTCCCTTGTCTGACAGCCATGCTTTCCCCTTTCTGCTCAGGCTCCGCCTCCCCATTCCAGGCCACGTCCTATGGGGACACTGCTTGGGCTCTGACTCCTTATGTCAGGCTTCCTCCCTGTGTGGGCACCCACCCGATGTCACCATGGCTCCCCACCTCTTTCCACGGGGGACACCTACCTTGTTTGGTCCTATCTAATTTTTAGGACTGAATTTTTCAAGAAGGGAAGAGGAAGGGGAAAGTGATGTGAGGAAGAAGCGCTATTAGTCCTGTGAGCTTTCAACCTAAACTACAGACTTTGTTAAGATCTCACCAGTGGTTCTACTAACAGCCTTATTCGTCCCAGGGTCCAATCCAGGATTTCATGTTGCATGGAGTTGTCGTGTCTCCTCAGTCTCCTTTAATACGTGACAGTTTCTCAGTCTATCCTTGTTTATCTTGACACTTCTAAAGCGTGCCCAGATATTTTATACAATGTTCCTCAATTTTAGCTCGTCGGATGTTTTCTCACAATTAGACTGGGGATGTAGAGTTTAAAGAAGAATACCAAAGTGATGAAGTGCCTTTCTCATTATATCAAGGGGTGCGTGATATCAACATGTGTTAGTTACATTTTAAAGATGTAGACACTAGGATTACAAAACTGTCACCTGCCTAAAGTCACGCAGCCGGGAGGATTTGAAACTGCGCCATTCTGAGCTTTGTTCCATTTCCTTAGTTTGAGAGGAAGAACTGTCTGGGGAAGATTACAAAAGGCCCCTGGTGCTGAAGAGAAGGGTGGGAAGTGGGGAGACTTTACATCCATATTAGGTCCTTTCGCCAGGGCTGATTCACCACCGGCGGCCTTTTCCCCGGGGCCCTGTCCAGTCTTGTCTTAAATTCCCTCTGTCTGGTGCAAGCGGCAATGAGACTCCTCTTCAAATAGATCTGGCAAGATCATCTTTTGTCCATTAGATGAGATTGTCTGGTCTTTGTGCCTCTAGCGCCAGGATGAAAATAATCCGATTATTCAATAAAGATGCATTTTTCATGAGGGTTCAAGTTATACAAGAATCCTATAACCAAACCAGTTAGCAGTTAGAAGGCCATCTGTGCCCCCACCCCAGCCTCCTGAGTTCCTTCTCGCTCTCTGGGCCTATCCCAGGGGGGTGCCTGCAGGAGAGGCCATCCAAATGGAATTGGCTCATGGACCTTGGTGACGCTGGCTTTCCTTTGCCTGCTGTTGACCTCTTTGTTTAGCAATTATCAGCTGTCAATACCATCACTGTCAATACATTAAAAACATCCTGAAGTTTCAGCATAGAAGTTCTAAACATGACCTTCAGTTAGTGGTCAACCAGCATATGTGTTTTGTTTGGCTCTCACTTAATTAAAAAAGTTTAAAATTTGTTCACAACTTGAAGAAATCAGGAGCTCATCACAAAAGTCTAGATTCAGGCTTCTCTTGAAAAAGCCAATGTGGCGATAGATGGTCCCCATTCCCACATGGCAGCAAATGGCCAAGACTGCCCCTTTAGATGTGGCGTACACAATCCATTTCACTCTCGGCCTCAGCACTTCCTACTGTTACTATCCCCAACCTCATTCATTTGTACTGTCTGCCTGGCCGCTGAAGGCATTTGAGTCCACACCCTCTAGATTCCTGCAGTTCATTCATTCACTCAACAAACACTAACAGAGACCCGACTCAGGCCAAGTTTTGTGCTAGGCTCCAAAATCAATGGCATAGATACTGCTGTACTAGAACCGTATGGTAAGTCCCTGATAAAGATAAAGTCTGTTGATGTGCGAACATTGAAGGAAGGCCCCTAGCTCAGCCTGGAGGGAGTCAACAGAGGCGTCCTGCAGGAGTCACACATCCTTGAAAAGGTGGTCACCATCTAAATTCCAGTGAGGTTTACAGGGGAAAGCTGCTTCCTTTATTCCAGGACCTCTGATCCCAGGCGGGGCCATCTGCCTGTTTGGCCTTGTCCTGTAGTTTGCTCTTCAATGGCCTCCCCTCTCTGCTCATTCTTAGAGTGTGTATCCACAGAGGGGGACTTTCTGTGTTTATGTCAGGACCCCAGGTTCCGGGGAGTATGACAAGGACAAGTGCAGGATACTCAGCTGTGGCGTGAGATGACATCAGGGCTGGAATGACCTGTTGCGTGAGTAATGGAGGCTCCATGAGGCAGGGGAAAGGGCAAAAGGCTTGGAGTCAGACAGATTAGGGTGCAGTCCTGGTTTTGCCATTTACCTGCTCTGTGATCATGTGTAATAACATTCTCTGAACGTCTGTTTCCTTCTCTTTCAAGTGGGGACAATAGTGTTTATTCACAAGGTGACTGTCAATATCATGTGTAATGTATGTGAAGTTCCAAAAGTAGTGTTAGGAGCATGGTACTCCCTGAATAGATGCTCTTCAACTTTTTAAAAACACATGCGCTTCTTTATTATTACTATTATTATTTTGGTGTATAGTTCTATGAAATTTTATGACATATACAAACTCAAGTCACTGTCCCCACAATCTGGATAAAAAACTGTTCCATCACTACTAAGAAACTATTTTGTGTTGCTTCTTAGTGGTCACATCTTCCCTCAAACTTTAACTGCTGACAATCACTGATCTATTCTCTATCACTACAATATTGTAACTTCAAAAAATACACCATTTGCAACTTTTTTTTTTTTTTGCAATGAACATATATTATTTTTCTTACCTCAAAAAAAGGGAGCAAGAACAGCTTAAGGGAAGGGTTTAATCATTATTCTTTCTTTCTCCCCCCCAGTTTTATTGAAGTATGACTGACAAAAATTGCATATATTTAATGTGTACATGTGAAAAAAATATATGTATATATATATGATTTATGTGTGTGTGTGTATATATATATATATATACACACACACACACATATGATGACCACAATCAAACTAATTAACACACCCATCACCTTCAGCATGTAACCTTTTGAGCTTGGCTTTTTTCACTCAGCATAATGCCCTGAGATCCTCTCAAGTTGTTCTGTGTATCAATAGCACGTTCCTTTTTATTGTTTAGTAATATTCCATTGGGTGGATATACCACAATTTGTTTATCCATTCACCTGTTAAAGGACATTTGACTTGTTTCCAGTTTTTGACTTGTGATGATTAATATTATGTGTCTACTTGACTGGACCATGGAATGCCCAGATATTTGGTCATACCTTATTCTGTGAGGGTGTTTTTGGATGAGTTTAACAATTAAATTGATAAACTGAGTAAAGCAGATTGCTCTCCCTAATATAGGTGGGCCTGGTGTAATCAGTCGAACGTCTGAATAGATGAAAAAGGCTGACCCTCCCCCAAATAAGAAGAAATTCCTCCTGCCTGCCTGACTTCAGCTGGGACATTCTTTTTTCCCTGCCTTCAGACTCCAAGAGCTGAAACATCTGCTCTTTCTGGGTTTCAGGCCTTTGGACTCAGACTGGAACTGCACATTGGCTCTCTTTGGTCTCCAGCTTGCCTACTGTAGATCTTGGGACTTGTCAGCCTCTCTAATCACATGCACCAATTCCTCACTATAAATCTCTTTACATATAGGAGTATATATACATATATGACTATTCCAAGTAAAGCTGCTATAAACATTGGTGTACAGGATTTTGTGTGAACACCAGTTTTCATTTCTGTGGGATAAATACTCAGGGGTGTAATTCCTGGGTCTTATGGTAAGTGTATGTTTAACTTCATATGAAACTGCCAGACTGTTTTCTAGAATGACTGTACCATTTTACATTCCCACTGCTCATCGCTTTTATTGTTTTAGTATACTAGTTAAACTACTTAACTTTGAAATGGGCTGGCATTTTGAAGCCTGGTCATCCAGGGAGTTTTGCTCATTTGTATTATAATCATGGCTATCACACGCATCCTTGTTTTAACTTTCATATTTATTAGCCAAACACAGAGGTCTGCAGGGTTAAAGATTTGAAATAACAAATCTGGCTGCCTCATTTTCTTGGCTGGCACCAGGTCTTGCCAGGCCTTTGAATCAGCTGGGTGCAGGGAAGGGTCACCAGGAAACTCAGGCTGTCGAACCCGACAGGAAGTGTGGGACGAAGCTTACTCTGGGTCTGGCTCGTGGTCAGCCCTGCTGGGGCCCGAGGCTTCTAGGCTGGCTCAGTGTGCACCGTCAGGAAATGGCCCGGGCTCTTGAAATCACCCCACCCCTGAAAAAGAAATTCATAAACCAGGAAGCTCTGAGCTCCTTCCTTTGAGAAATAGCATCTTAAAGCTTGGAAGAAAATTGACTTGCAAAACAATTAAGACACTGTGCTCCTTGAGCTCCAGATACCCATAAGTCAGTGACAAGTGGCTTTGGGGCTCTTTTCCTGGAGAAGACAACTGTAGAGTTATTTACTGATGCTTACTGCCATGACCTCTCCCTTCTCCCCTTCTGCAAGCCCTCCCATGTTGGGACGTACAGAAGTATTTGTCTTGCCGATGGTTATTATTGCCTAACACTATAATTTTAGTATATTGCATTTGGGGGTTGAAAAATAGGTTCAATTAGACATCACAGCTGTATGGACTTTTATAGTTTTATGCTATCTCCCCAGAGTCTCCTAATAACTCTGTGATGTAGGCAGGTGAACTGTTAACTCCATTTTATTAGGAATTTCCCAGGACTAGGACTGAGATTCACAACTATGAAGGCACTTTCCACAGGTCCCACGGCTTTAAGAGGTGGAGCTGGGGCTGGAAGCCAGGGGTCAGAGGCTGGTTCAGAGCCTCGCTCCTCCTTCTACCCAGGAGCTGTCCTATACAGAGCCAGGAAGCCACTGGCCACATGTGGCCATTGAGCCTTGAAATGTGGCTAGTCCAAACTGAGACGTGCTGTGAGTGCAAAATACACATCGGCTTTTGAAGACCTAGTATGAAAAAAATAATGAAAGTAGACATCTCATTAATGATTTTTGAATATTGTTTACAAGCTGAGATGATGTTTTAGATATACTGGATTAAAAAAATATTTTGTAAAAATGAATCCCATCTGTTTTGTTTTTTTTTCAATGTGACTACTAGAAATAAAAAACTACGTGTGTCTCACATTGTAGTTCTAGGGGATGGCGCTGCTTTCGACCACATCACAGGAAGTTTTGTTTTTGCTTTTTTTTAATAGAGGAGAGTTTTAGACATATGATCTCATTATCTTGTAAAACATAGTCATCTCCAGTGTCTGCTTTCTGGATGGCATTTATGCAGATTTCTCTTCGCCATCTTTAAAAGTAACCCTTCTCTGATAAATTATGTGTGCGTATGTGTGTGCGCCACATTTTGTTTATTCATTTATCTGTTGATGGGCATTTGGGTTGTTTCCATCTTTGGGCTATTTTGAATAATGCTGCTATGCACATGGGTGTACATATATCTGTTTGTGTTCCTGCTTTCAATTCTTGTGGGTACCGTGTTTCCCCGAAAATAAGACCTAGCTGGACCATCAGCTCTAATGCATCTTTTGGAGCAAAAATTAATATAAGACCAGGTCTTATTTTAATATAAGACCGGGTATAATATAATATAATATAATATACTGGGTCTTATATTAATTTTTGCTCCAAAAGATGCATTAGAGCTGATGGTCTAGCTAGGTCTTATTTTCGGGGTAACATGGTATATATCTAGCAGTGGAATTGCTGGATCATATGGTAATATTAAGCTTAACTTTTGGGGGGAACCACCAAACTGTTTTCCACAGTGGCTGGATCATTTTATATTTCTACCAGCAAAGCACGAGGATTCCAAATGAGTGGTTATCTTTTAAAACATCTTTATTCTAAGTTCCAAATTAAGGCATACTCATTATAACAAATCTAAACTACACAGGAGAATAAAAAGTTAAACGTTACTTGGCGGTAACCACTGAGAGTTTGCTGTGTTTCCATCTGACCTTTATCTGTGCTTGTACGTAGAAGGCTGGTCTCTCTGCCTCCATTCCTGCCCCCTAACACTTTATCCTCTGCACACAGGCACAGTTGGCTTCTTAATATGAAGCAGAACATATGGCTTCTCTTCCCGGAATGCTCCATGGACTGCCCATCTCACCTTGCATTGATGCCAAATCCAGACAGTGGCATCTAGTCTCAGCTGGCACCTAGCATCTCTCTTTGTCAATATAGCCTGCCTCCTATGACACTCGTAAATGGTCATTTTTGGTCTCCCTGATTAGGATGTAATCTCCATCAGAGTAGGGGCCTTTTCTATTTCATCTCATCTTGTCTCCCCACTTCCCAGAACAGTGAGTGCCGAGTAGTAGATGCTCACTTGTTAGGTACGTCTCTTTGTGAGACAGATGGATAAATACATGAATAGATGTGCATAAAATACACATGTTTCTATTTATAAATATTTAAGATATTTGAAATACATGTGTATTCAGATCTGCTTGCAAAACAAGTGAAAATGACTGCCCTTCACGAGATTACTGCCGATGATTCCGACATGACTATAGCAGTCCTATAAGTAAATTCAAGGCAATTATGCAGGTCAAAAATATGCAGTCACTTTTTAAACCATCACATTCACCCCAGAGCTCATTTGTTTCCTGCAATCCAGAGCATGTTTTGCTTGGCTGCAGGATAAAGTGGCAAGCAGTCTTGATGCCACACTGCAGCCTGTAAAACTGGATTCTGACACAGGGCTCCAGCTTCGTTTCCTCACAGTCTTCGTGGGAGGACAAGCTTCTGAGCAAGGGCCAAGTCACACTCCCATATGCTGGACTGAACCCCCTCCAGGGAGACAACCGGGGAGGGACAGAGCAGGCCACAAACTCCAGCGTAGGAACTTCTGTGTGTTTTCATAAATTGAGGTATAATTCATGTACCATAAAATTGACCCTTTTAAAATGTATGAGTCAGTACTTCTAGTATATTCACAGAGTTATGCAAACATCACCACTATCTAATTTCAGAACATTTCATCACTCCAAAAAGAAACTTGTATCCAATTAGCAATCACTCCCATTTACCTCTCCTCCCCAGCCACAGACAACCACTCATCTGCTTTCTGTGTCTATGGATTTGTCTATTCTGCACATTTCATACAGATGGGATCATACAATATGGTGATTTCTGTGTCTGGCTTCTTTCACTTAGCATGATGCTTTCTAGATTCATCCATGTTGTAGCATGCGTCCGTTCTTCATTTGTTTTTATTGCCAAATAATATTGTATTGCATGGGTATGTCACATTTTGTTTATCCATTCATTGGTAGATGGACATTTGAGTTTATTCCACTTTTTGGCTTTTATGAATAATGCTGCTATGAACATTTGTATACAAGTTTTTATGTTGGACATACGTTTTTAATTCTCTTGGGCATATAGCTAGAAGAGGAATCGGGCAACTCTACATCTAAGATTTTAAGGAACTGTCAAGTGCTTAACAAAGTAGCTGCACTATTTACATTCCCACTAGCAATGTATGAAGGTTCCAATTTTTCCACAGCCTTACCAATACTTATTATCCATCTATTTGACTATAGCCATCTAGTGGGTGTGGAGTGGTATATCATTATGATTTTGATTTGCATTTCCCTAATGACTATTGATGTTGATTGTGTTTCCACATGCTTATTGACCATTGGTATATCGTCTTTGGAGAAATGTCTATTCATATCCTTTGCCCATTTTCTAATTGGATTATTTGTAATTTTATTGTTGAGTTATAAGAGTTCTTTGCCAACACTTGACATTGTCAGTGTTAAATTCTTGCCAATCTACAGGCCTCTCAGGGTCATGTTAATTTGCATTTACCTCTAAATGAATTTTAGGACTCTTTCCACACAGGCTTTTGACCATTCTCTGAATTTCCTGTTAAAGTCTTTGCCCATTTTTCCACTTGGTTTGTCATTTTCTTTTTGCTTTTATAGGAGTTCTTTATATCTTCTGAAAACCCTAAAGTCTGTAGCTTTATTTTCACTGTGACAATGGGCCTTTTCTTTTCTTTTCTTTCTTTCTTTGGGTACAGAAGTGTTTTTTGTTTTTTTTTTATAGTTTATCCTATTTGTGTCTTATTTGAGAAATCTTTTTCTACCTAACACTATAAAGATAATCTATATTTTTTTCTAAAAGTTTTAAAGTGTTCCTTCCACATTGTGGTCTCTGATCCATCTAGAATTTATGTTCGTGTTTGCTATAAGGAAAGGATGGAACTGTTTTCTCCCATTTGGATAACTAATTCTCCCAGCACCACTTTTGAATAGCTTAGCCACCTTATTTTCACCGATTTATAATGTCTTCCTGTCAAATGTTGTTTTCATATTTCATGGGTTAGTTTCTGGCCTCTCTATTCTGTTCCACTAGTCTTTTGGTTTCTCCTTACACAAATACCACACTGTCTTCATTATAACATTATTACAGCATTTGGAAGGGCCGGTCCTGCTACATTGTTCATCTTCAGGTATTTCTTAGCTTTTGTTATTTTTTTTGACTAAGTTTGATAAGAAAACCTATTTGGATTTTTGTTAAAGTTGCATTATAGATGATAGGTTCTAGAATAATTTTTTGGGGGAAATGACATCTTTACAATATTGAACCCTCTCATCTCTGAACGGGTTGTAGTTCTCCATTTCTGGATATAGGTCATCTTCTTATGTCCCTCAATAATGGTTGGAGATTTTTCTCCATAGAGGTTTTGTACATATTTTGTTAGATTTATTCTTAAGCATTTTAGAGCTTGTGTTGCTATTGTAAATGGGAATTTTGTTTTGTTTTGTTTTGAATTGGTTATTCCACTGTCTAGGAATGCTATCAGGTTTTTGTATTTTGATATTACATCAAGACACCATTCTGAACTCTTATTTAAATTTATTGTTTTGTACAAAGTTGCTCGTGAAGTTTTCTATGCAGATCTTCTGCAAATAAATGCTGTTTGTCTCTTCCTTCTTAATTCTTATACCTCCTAATTAATTTTTCTTATCTATATTGTATTTCCTTGACCCTCCAACAGAATGTTAAATAGAAGTAGGGACAGTAGACTTTCATTTCTTGTTTCTGGTTTCAATGCTTCTGCATTTTCTTTTTCTGAATGTGTTGATAGAAAATTTTCATCAGGTTAAGGAAGTTGGCAGCTAGTCTTGTTTCCTATGAGTTTATTATTACTCTTGTTAACAAATGTTGACTGTTTTTTCTGCTTTTATTTAGATGATGATATGTCTTTCCTCCTTAATCTATTAATGTTGTGGAGTACTTTCATTTTCTTTATTATGAAACACATCAAACAGAGAAATAGAGAATAAACAATAGAGAAGTGGAGAATAATCAATCACAGTTCCTTGTTGCAGGACTCAGGAATCAACTTTAGCTGATTTTGGTAGAAAAACAATTCATGAGGAGAGTGGCATCTCTCAGAACTGCAGGAAAACCTGGCCTTTGAGCTCTAAATGCTGCAGGTGACATTGCTGACACATCAAGCACTAAATGCTGGTGACCCCATCAGCAGCACTGCCACAGCTACCCCAGGAATTCTGTCCTGTGCCACTAGAGGTGGAGTTACTCATGGCCCATACAACTCTGGGCTGAAGGTTTTTGAATGGCTGAGCCCAGGTCGTATGCTTGTACCCAGATGTATAGGAAGAGGGGTTCAGATGTTGGGCGGCCAAAATGCATGAGACATGCCCTCTACAATCAAAAACACTCACCTACCCACCAGCTAGCCTGATTGTTTTTTTTTTTTTTTTTCTGATTGTTAAGAAAGGCAATTTAGTGAAGTGGTTAGGAGAATTGATTCTGGAACCAGCTTCCGTAGCTCAGTAGCTGTGTGATCCTAAGTTACTCGTCTGTGCTTCAGTTCCCCATATGTAAGTTATGAATAAGAACAATAGCTCCTCATGGAGTTTTTTGGAGGATTAAATGAGTCGGTATATGTATAGTTCTTATACCAATGCCTGGCATGTAAACTGTGCTACATAAGTGTTAGCTATTGTATACAGTTAGGGACCCACCCAGAAACAGACTGCACCTTCAAACTGGGTAATTTGAGGAGAGTTTAATAAAGGGATTATTTACAAAGTTATTCTCCAGAGAAACAGATCAGGGAGAGTGAGAGAGACAGACACAGAGAGAGAGAGAGAGATGTATTACGAGGGATTGGCATTACGGAGACTGAGAAGTCCCATAATCTTCCATCTACAAGTTGGAAGCCCAGAGAAGCTGTGGTGCAGTTCTAATCCCAACCCAAAGGCCTGAGAACAAGGAGAGACAAGGGTATAAGTCCCAGTTTGAGGACAAAAGCCTGAGAACCCAGAGCAGCAGCATCTGAGGGCAGGAGAAGATGGACGGCCCAGCTCAAGCAGAGAGAAAATTTGCCCTTCCTCCGCCTTTTCGTTCTATTCCTACCCTCAATGGATTGGATGACGTCCACCCACACTGGGGAGGACAATATTCTTTACTCAAGCTACCAACTGAAATGCTAATCTTTTCAGGAAACACCCTCACGGCCACACCCAGAAATTGTGCTTTACCAGCTGTCTGGGCATCTCTTAGCCCAGTCAAGTTGACACACAAAATTAACCATCCCAGTGGGGGTCAGTTGTACAGTACCTCAGGGTTAATAACAATGGGTAGCCTTTATCACCTGTAGGCCTGAAGGGGTAAGAAGAGGGGCAGTTACTGGAATCTAGATATAGAGAAAGCTGTGTGGATTGGAACCCTCGGCAGGGCATTTGGGATGCAGCCAATCTAGTGCAGCCAATCCAGTGACTTAATTAAGTTCGCGAACTTTCCACAGTGAACTTAATTGTCCGACCCATATATGACTGAAGACTGAGCCCAGGGCCTCACTGTACAGGTAGCAGAAACGCAGCTTCAATTAAATGCTCAGGGAGGGTCCCAATGGGGAAGTGGCAGAACCAAGATTTACAATGGGAGCATCTGGGAAGCAGTTCCTAGGAACCGGTGATCAATGGCCATCATGTCAGATACCCACAAGTCAGTACAGTCTGACTATTACTCCTCTTTGCTGTTTATTAAGTAACTGTGCCATGTGGTATCTGACACTCACCTGACTTCTACTCTTCTGGAGTCTGGTTAGTCTCACTGAGATCAAGGACTCTGATTTCTTTGTGGCATCACAACGTCACCTCCAGTGACAGTCACCACAGAGCTCCTGAAGGATACTGGTGACCCCATCACAATGCGTTTCTTAGTAAAGGGAATATCCTGGAGGCCTTGGGGTGGAGGAGGGGAGATATGGTTGGCAGTGACTGAGAGGTCATATGTAATTGACACACTTAAACATATACTCAGCATGCCAGGGAATTTTCTGCATCTCAACCTCATTAACTTTAGGTCACTGTTAAATCTAGTCTGACTTAGAATTAGTCTCCTTCATTGTAGGAGATTATTTATGCCAAACTCCAAACCCCAAACCCGGGCAAGTATATCCATGTCCATGAATTCAGCCCATTCAATCTTTGTATTTATCTTCCTTGGGCTCTAATGCTTTGAATCTATTCCCATACACGCTCCCAGGACTCTTGATTTAAATTGGCAAGGTCCTGCCACTCTTTCCTCTCCTTCTGGAGCAGGGCTTGTACTTCGCCATCTGGGCTATGTTGGGATCGAACTTTCCTTTTGGGGCTGGAGGATTGGGAAGGAAATTTGTCATCCCTTTTGGGAAGAAACTGTCTTAGGTTCCTAGGTATAGTCACTGAAAGGTTCCTAGGCAGGGATAAGTTGGTTTCCCCATACGGGGCGGGACAACCTGAGATGACAAGGGAGGTTCAGGAGGATTTGAGAGTTCAAACTTCTCAGCCTTGTCTGCTGCTTCCCAGATGCTCCCATTGTAAACCTTGGTTCTGCCACTTCCCCATTGGGACCCTCCCCGAGCATTTAATTGGAGCTCCATTTCTGCTACCTGTACAGTGAGGCCCTGGGCTCAGTCTTCAGTCATATATGGGTTGGACAATTAAGTTCACTGTGGAAAGTTCGCGAACTTAATTAATTGTCCGTCCTTCGTGGACTGCAAGGACAGGGGGCAAGGGCTTCTTCACAGCTGCCACCAAGCCTTTCTCACTGTCCACTGCATGCTCAGTTTGACATTCATAGCTTTCAATTTTTCCTTTTTCCTATGTATTCTCTCTAGTGACATTAAGAGAAGCCAAGTGACTCCATCATCTTTATAATGACCATTATTGCCTTAGTATCGAAGTACCTAAGTCACTCCAAATCCTAGTGCCTTATCCTCCACCTGCCCTTCATCCCATGCCACTCCTGATAAGTTGAGTGGTTATAATGCCACCTAAAGCCATTGATTATACCAGACCCATTCCACACCCACCATTCTCTTCACGGAAGTTACCACTGCTCTCCTCAATTATATACGCAATCTAATCACAGGATTTTATTTTGAGAGGCCACCCTTGGTACTGGGCCACCTCTACTCCTGGTACCAATCACTAGCAGGAGACAGGTAGTGTACTCAAATTGGATAATTTGAGGAGAGTGTAATGAAAGAAAGGTGAGTAAAACAACTAGGAATAGTGCAATAGCCCAAAGGTAGTAACAGAGGAATGCTTTGCCATGCCTGGTCCTAAAACGGACCGGATAGGAGTGGTTACTGAAATCCAGAGATGGAGAGAGCTTCAGTCAAGGGATGCGGTAGTAGTCTAGTGGCAAGCTGTCAGACTGAGAGATAGAGGAGTCAGCCTATCAGAAGCCAGGGTGAGGAGGTAGATGGATGTCGTCCTTGCAGGTCAGTCTCCAGGGACGTAGAGCAGGATGGGGAGGGGTAAAGAGTGGATCTGGAGGGGCAAGTGCCCAGCGAGGCTATTATTATTATTATTATCATTATCATTTTGTTGTTAACAATCATTGAGTTCCTGAGGTAAATCTTACTTGATCATTTTATTTCTTATTCCCTAATAAGTTCAATTGGCAAATATATTGTTTACAATTTTTAAATCTCTGTTGTTATTTTCTAGCCAACTAAAGGAAGGGTTTTCCCAGTTGCAATTAGTTTTGGGACAAATGTCCTTGGACTGAGAGTAGATGGACCTTGTCCTGATGTGCTTCTCCTTAGTACCCACGCCATCCCCATACAATACCATGAGAATGTTTCCCTATTCTTGTTCCAGACTCTGTGCTATTTAGTTATCGTCTCATAAGTCAGTGGACCCCAACTTTTGCACATCACATAGGAAGTCACAATTTTACATGGAATGCGAGAGTAATGAACCAGGCTGCTTGCGGCGGGAGACACCCACCAGGCCAGGTCTCCGCTGGCTGCCTGAAGAGCCGAGGGGCTCACCCTTTCAAGCTCACCTGTCATCCTTTTGCCCCTAGATGTGGCAGGCTCTTCTGACTATATTCTAGTCTCTAAAATGTGAGGAGAAATAATGTGTTCAACTCTCAGGTTGTACCCTTTCTTTTACATGATTATTTTTAAAATTACAAGCAATGGAAAGCACCCGTGGGTCAAGTGTGGACCCAGAGCAGGCAGCCTGCAGCTCTGAGGCAATTACTGATGAAGTTGTAGGGTTGTATTAAAAGCCTGGGCGTTGCAGTCAGACAGTCTTAGGTTCAAATCTGATTCAGCTAATCCCTACCTGTGGTTCTGGGTGAAGAATTTAAGAATGGGTCTGGGTTTTCTTATCTGTAATATACTGTGAGGATACAAAGAACCGTGGTAAGTAAATCTTCTAGCAGCGCTCAGTGGCCCAGAACAGGGCTTTAGCAAACTGTAGCTGCATGTCACTACTCTCTGTCCCTAAGGCTGCCTTCTTCTCCCTCTCTGCCTGTCTTTCCTCCCCCTTCTATTTTTGCTGTCCTGTTCTTTCTTTGCTTTCACTTCCTGGGTTCCTTCTGTCTTGAGCTAAACTCAAATGACCACTGGCATGTTTTACCTATAGCTGCCTTCAGGAGCCCAGCCGGTCTCCCTGGCTGACCTGTTATTTATTATCCCTCCTTCTACAAAGATGCCTCTTTAGCCCATTAAGAGATTCTCTCTCTTTCTCTCTTCATGGGGCCATCAGCTGCAGAGAAATCTCCATGGGCAATTGTAACTCAGTCTAACTTGGTGACCTACCAGGCCATCCCTTTGGTGCAGCCACCCCCTTCTCTTACTCTACTTTCTCTTTTCCCCCCAGAGAAGCCCAGGACAGGGCGCTGGTGCCCTGGGCCACCAAGCTAGTGACGAGGCACAGCCAGCAGGGGGAGAGCGACAGCCAGGACTGTCCTGGACCTTTGATATGTCAGGTCTTAGATAGCACTTTCCTCTGTGTTTCTCTGGGAGCTTGTTCCTGGGGTTTGCAGTACATATTTAATACTTCCTTGGAAAATGTATAGAGGAACAAAAGAAAAACAGAGAGGGAAGTAAAGAGGAACCAAAATGCCATCTATCCCATAATGGAGCTGAGGCCCCAACTCTGTGTCCCTCTTTTGGCAGCAGGGGGAGCCTAGCTTCTCGTGGTGGCCTCGCTTCTCAGGCATGAGTTGCACCCCAACTCTGAAGGTCCCCAAACACTTCACCCCTCCCTGAGAACTCAACCTCTTGTGCAGCCACATAAAGGTAACCAGTGTCTGGTGGCTGCCTGGGACAGACTTGTAGGGACTTCCTGTCTTTTGATGCACGCCATTCCCGTGAGCACGGCTGGGCCTCTGAAGATGAGAGAACCCTTTACGCTTCCTGAGTGTCTCAGCAGTCAGCTTCTTGGGGTTTGTGGTCTGAGACGCTGGTATGAACATTGTGTTCTATAAAATGTGCCCTCTGGGTCCTACAAAGTTAACAAGCAAAGCTTTGTGTGAACCACCGCCTAACCAAATTGACTAAGAGGGTCTGAAAGGCCCTTGACCTTGCTGACATTGGGGGAGAATGAGTGAACAGTTGGATGGATCTGGGAAGATGAGGGGAAGTGCCTGGGTGAGGGGGTGGTGACAGCATGACCCTCTGCTGAGAGGTCCCCTGCACTCCACTCTGGCACCTCAGAGCTCCCTCCAAATCAGAGGTTTCTCCAGCACTTGCTCTCAAGGGGCAGACATATGTCACCACACTCTAATCCTCTTCCCACTTGCAGATGAGGAAACTGAGACTCAATGAGGTTAAGTGACTGCCCCAAGGACACACAGAGGTAGGATTGGAACTCAGATGCAAGCTCTTCCTGCCTCATCAGACTGCCTCCCACAGTGCTAGAGCATGCTGGCAAAGTCAGGAAACATAGGACAAACTCTTTCTTCTGAAATCTGAAATCACCTGGCTAAGGTATTTGTCAGGTTTCTCCACTGTGAAGTTCCAACCCCTGCTGTTCTGTCCCTCCCCCCCACCCACCCACCCAGCACTCTTTCCAGACTGTGCTCTTAGGAAGTCGTTATTCACAGACCAGGCTTAAGGACCAGGGAGTGTGCAATACTTGCATAAATTACTTGGAATTCTTCTGCATGGGAGATTTATCTTTTGTCCTTCCTGCCTTCATTTATTTAATCATTTAGTTTTTAAAGTCTATGCTACTTACCTTTTCAAAGAATAAGCTCCTTATGTTTTCAGGGGAAGTACCTTTAAATTGAAATTATTGGGTCCAGTTGTTAAGCTGAGAAAAGTATAATAAATACCACAGAATATCCAGAAAGTCTGGAAACACAGGGAAAGTCTTGTGTATTTCCTGATTAATCCAGACCCACTGGTTTAAACATAGAGGTATTTTACCTGAAAAGGTGTGAGGAGGCTGAATGAAAAGCATGTGGAGCATGTTATTTCAAAGTGTTCCTGACATATTGCTGAAACATAAGTTTATCCTGGTCTCGATCTTCGCTGGCCCCGAGCGGTGTCTCCTGTGGTGACAGTGAAGTCTGTTCTACCTGTTAGCAGCTCCTCCTCCCATGGGGTCCATCCGATTCCCATCCGTTGCTAACACTCAGATGGGAGGAAAAACCTTAGGTCTCCTCCCAGGCTGATCCTTTTCCTGATGCTACGGACTGGGAGAGGGAAGGGCCTGGGAGCCATTTCATTTGATGACAAATAGAAGACTCTGGGGAAAAGCTGTGGCTGGCTTCAGACATGTGAAGGCTTTGCAGAGTGGAAATGGTCACAGTCCTCAGCTGACCCCATTCCTGGATAGTTCTGCTCTATCTCCCAGGTAGCCATCCCCTACCCTGGGGATTGTTTCCAGGGTGGACCTATGCAGGCCCACAGCAGGCACTATTAACGAGAATCTCTGAGTGTGCTTTCTGGAAACTTCCAACTGACCTTGGTGGAACTGTGACAAGGGGATCTCCAGCAATTCAGTCAACATTGATCATGCCCCCACCCACCCCAATTCTGGGAATAGGGTGACCAACACTTCTGATTTTCCTGGGACTGTCCTGGTTTTAAAAAGTCCCATGTCCTAGGAAAACCCTCACTTTCAGGCAAACCAGGAGGGTTGTTCATTCTGCCAGGGAGACTGTTGCTTTGCTTTCCATCTTCAGCTTCTCGGGGGAAAAAAAAGTAAAGTGAGAGCAAGGTGAGGGGAAATTGCAGGAGGGGAGAGCTCAAGACAGCCAAGAGGAAGTAGTCTCCGCACCTGACTGTCACACAGAAGAGGGGGTTCAGACAAAAGATGAACCGGTTTCTGCTTAACAGGAGAAAGGGCTGACGTGATGAGTTGGCTCCTCCTGGGGAAATGTTTAGCAGAGCGTTCAGCAGAATGGATGTCTGCTTTGGGGCCCACTTCCAGGCCATTCCCAAGATGGCTCCATCTCTTCCATTGAGGAAGACCCCTTAGTTACTTAGTTTACAGGAAGCACATAGAAGGATGTAGCTGTATATACATCAATATGTATATACACATCATAAAAAAAAGCTCACGATTAATTGGTGAAGAAAAAAAAAAAAAGGTTGCAGAATGCAGAATGCTTTATACCATATGAATTCTTTTCTGTAAATAAATAAGTTAGAAGCAGCCTGCAAGGATAATGACATCTCCTGCTATCGCTAATCTTTTATCACAAACACGCTTCAAGATGCTTGTTCTGGTTTTTAGAGAAGAAGAAACAAAGACTGCAGCTTTTATTGTAATAATTGTGGTGCTCATGATAACATTCCCAGCTTTGAGCTGCTCACTGCACTTCACCATAAACGTCAGGCCCAGAGCTTGTCTGGAGACAGCTGGGCGAGTTTTCTTGCTTTTTCTGTTCTTCTGGGAACTTGAATTAATGCATCTGCCCATTTCCATGCCGAGCACTGCGTTTGTTAACAGCCAAGTTGTTTTTCATCAAAACTTTGCTGGTATGGGTCTTATGACATTAATGCCCATTTGGCCAAAATGCAGAGCCCAAATTTTAGAGCCCACCAAGGCAGAACTACTGTGGAGAGTCTGTAGGAAATGTTTCTCTCTCTTCTGGCTGCAAAGTAAGACTTTGGGCCACGGCTCTGGGGGTCTTGAGGCTGGAGTATCTCAATTAAGCTGGGAGATCCCTGTGCTGGGGTGCCTGAATGTGAGGTCCCAGGGCTCGGTGAGGTCAAACTTGCTTCCTTGCCCACTTCTGGGGATAGTACAGAGAGCAGATTTCCTAGAGAACCATGGCAATGGCCTTCTAGACTTTCTAACCTCAGACCTCAAATTAAGGAAGACAAGATTGGTAAAAGGACCTGCTCCCCCTTTGACAGTTTCTGCAGAGCCTGAAACACAGACGCTCTTTTCTCTCTGGCACTGAGTTAGGCCTCCCTGCAGCGACAGACACAGCACCAAGCCTTGCCAAGTGCTCACTTCCTCACCCACATCTTCCCCAGGAAGGTGTTGGCACAGAAGCAGGGTAACCTCACAGCCCACCTGAGCTGGCTGGGGGCTTGGCATGGGCATTCTCTCCTCATCGGCATCCAGTCACCCAAGCTGGGAACCCCAAAGGAGGAAACACCTGTACGCCCTGTCTTAGGGATGGGCTGTGAATTCCCCGAGGTACAGAGTGAGTCACTGCGGGACATGGAGCGGAATTTACTCATCCCCCAGGAATGGACCCTTGGAAGGCTCCAGAATGACTAGCCTCGAGTGTTCTGTCTCAGGCACAGGGCATTTTCCCCCTGAACCATGTCTACAGTCACTTCCTCTCTGGACACATCCTGTTTCTGGGATCAGGCGACTTGCCAGGCAGATCGCAGCCTCTGCTGCTGGGAGCCGACGGGCGGAGACATCCTTCCTCTAATTTCTAGTACCTAATCCCATCTTCCTTCCCAGTCAGAGATATCAATCAGGATCTCCGCTTTTCCCAGGTCCCTGCACGCCAGGAAGGGAGTATAGAAGGCACATGTTTCTATTGGCAACACTAGCTCACTGGAGGACTTAGAAACCACTGCTTCTCAGGCACAGGTAATGAATGAGGAAAAGATCTAGGGCAAAGAGGCATCCACCCATTCACTCGTTCATACAATAAATGTTTATTGAGTACCTACTATGTGCCAAGCCCTAATCTATATGTTGGGCTACAGAGGTAAACAAAACGTAAAAATCAATGTCCTCGTAGCAATTATGTCCACTGGGAGGGGCAGCTGATAAACAAGATAAAAAATATAAAATATTATGGCATGTAAGATAGTGATCAATGCTAAGCGGAGAAAACAAAGCTGGGAAAACAAATACGAAACGTCTGGTATGAAGGGAAGTGTGAAACATTAAACAAGGTGGCTGGAAAAGGGAATTTGGAGTAAAGACTTGAAGGAAGCAAGGGAGCAAGCAGAGGGAGCGAGAGCATTCTAGGCCAAGGGAACAGCAAGTGCAAAGGCCCTGAGGTGCGAGTGTGCCTGGACTGGGGTGAACAGGAGAAAGGCCAGTGTGGCCGGAGTGGAGTGAGAAGGGGAGAGGCAAAAGAGTTAAAGTCAGAGAGATTAAAAGGAGCCATATCAAACTGCCATATCAAAGGGGAGCCATATCAAACTTGTGAGTGGTAGTATGGACTTTGGTTTTCACCGTGTGATACGGAAAGCCACGAGAGAGTTTTAATAGGGAAGTGGCTGGATCTAAATTATGTTTCAGCAGGATCTCTTAGGAAGCTGCACAGATAGTAGCCTGAAAAGGGCGAGGGCAGGATGTGGAAGCTGAGAGACCATTTAAGACGGGACTGCCATAGTCCAGGGGAGACATAATGGTGGCCTAGAAAGACAGTGGCAGGGGGTGTGGTGAACAGTGGTTCCAGAATATTCTGAAGATAGATCTCACAGGATCTGCTGATAGACAGAATATAGGGTGTGAAAAAAATACAAAAAGACAGAAATAACACCAATAACACCAATATTTTTGACCAAAGTAAATGGAAGAATGGTGCTGCCATTGAGGAAGATGGGCAACCCTGTAGGAAGAGCTGGCTCAGGGCAGAATATCAAGAGCTTGGTTTTGGCCATCGGAAGTTGAAATGCATATGAGACATCCATGTGGAGTTCTTAAGTGGGCTTTGGAAACATAGGTCTGTGGTTCAGAGTCGAGATTCTGGCTAGAGATGTAAATTTGGAGTCATGCTTTTTGTGCCGGCACCGTCAGTTTGGGTTTTATTTCATACGGTGAACATTTTGAAAATGTAATCTTAAAAAATTTCTAGTATGTGATTCTTTAAAGAGGTAGGCCAGATTACGTAATTTCTCTACTTTTAACCCTTCAAATGATTTCCCTTTTCATTCAGATTAAAAAGTGAAGTCTGAAGACAGTTCGGTACTATCTACCAAAGCAAAACCTGTGTCCAGTGAACACACTCCTGAATATCTACTCAGCTGAAGTGCACACTCATGTATTCCAAAGATACAAACAAGAATGCTCATAGCAGTGTTATTTCAAATAGCCCCCAAATTGAAAACAACCCAAATGTTGACCAGTGATAGAATGTGGTTTATTTCTATGCAGAGAGATAAATTGTGGCTTATTTATACAGTGCAATACTATACAGTAATGAAAACAATGAACCGTGACTATACACAACAACATGGAGAAATCTCACAAACATGACACTGATTGAGTAAAGCCAGACACCAAAGGGTAATACTGTATGATTCCATTTGCACGAAGTTCAAAAACAGGCAGAATTAATCTACGGTGATAGACACTGAACTAGTGGTTATCCTTGGAGGATAGTGACAGGAGTCAAGGAAGAGGCTTCGGGGTCGCTGGCAATGTTGTGTAGGTCAGTCAGGGTTACATAAGTGGGTCCAGTGGCTGAAAATTCATTGAGTTGTACATTTATGATGTGTGTACTTGCTCTGCATGTGTTATATTTCCGTAAAAAGCTTACACAAAGTCCTTATCTATAAGGCCCTACATGATAATGCCACTCCCTCTCCCCAATCTCCATTTCTTGCTGAACCCCAACTTTGCTCACTCCACTCTTATGAAGATTTTCTCTTTACTGTTCAACATACCATTGTGGGTTGTTCCTCCCTTGAGGATTTTGCACTTACATCTCCATCTATTCCCAGATATAGCCACAGCCCACTCCCTCACCTAATTCAGGTCTCTGCTTGAACTTCTTACCGGAGAAATCTTCCCTGTGGAATCTATGTGAAATAACATCCTCTATGCTCTTCTCCCTTACCCGTCTTAATTTTTCCTAAGCACTGGTCACTGCTTTACATGTTATGGGTTTATTTATTCATTTATTTATCATATATCTCTCTTACTGAATCTAAGTTCCATGAAAATAGGTACTTTGTTTGCTGTTGTATCTCCAGTGCCTGAATTGGGACCTAGCTCAGTAAATATTTACTTGCTGAGTGAATGCAATATATAGCAGCAAATAAGACAGACATGGCTCCTGCTTTCCTGGAGAAAAGAATGCTTAGATCTTTAAAAGGTGTATAAATAGTCTAGCTAGCTCTGATGTGGGAGATGGATTTCTTTGTATTTTCATAGGTTCTAGCACAGGGACTGACTTATAGAGTGGATTTTTCAATAAATGGTTGTTGTGGTCCTTAAAACTGTATTTATGGGCTTAGAAATTCATTCTCTTAACGAAAGAATAAAGACAATTGATAGAATAAATGAATGAATGAATGAGTATTTTTAGCCCCATCTGGTTTCCAAGTCATAGAAGAGACCAGATCCAAGCTCACCAGCAAGTTCTTGAAATCAGGTGTGTGTGTGTGTGTGTGTCCCTCCTGAGTAGATGTAACTGCCAACATTATTGGAGATGATTAAATTGTGCCACATTTCTACATTTTGACAAGACCATTGCATTCTGAGCAGCACCTCTAGGGCATTGGAGTTCCCAGTCTATGGAGACTGGACTTCTGATAAGTAGGAGAAAGGCAGGGCAGTGAGGGGCTCTAGATGAGCACTTTAGTCAGGGCTCCAGATCTGGGGAGGAATAAGAGTACTGAGTGGGGGACCAATGAGGACATGTCACTAGCTCTGTGGGAAGTAGCTGCCCAAAGATGTGCCTGGGCTCGTGCCCCAGCTGGGACTCTCACATTCATTTATATCTTCACAGTTGGCCAAACCTGCTCTGTTCTTACAGTGACGTGAGCGTTTAGCCAAGCCTGAGTTACGGTACACCTGCTAGAAATCCGAGTCCCTGAGAGGATCACAGGATTTAAAGGGTTACATGGCTGGGAGTAACCTTCCTCCTGCTTGTTGGGTCTTTTATGCTACCAGCTTACATACCTTCTCAAACAGTAATTAACCTCCCTGCAGCCCCAAGTAGAAGCAAGAGATGTTAAATACAGTGCTCCTTGTTCAGCGGGGAGAAAAGAGGCAAGAGCACTTCTAAGTGTCTTGGCTCAAGGGCATACACAGTGAGTCAGCGACGTCTCCCAGGAGGGGAGTCTGGAGTCCTGTCCACAAGTGACATGTTTTATTTTAATCACTACCCCACCCAGCGTCTTCTGGTCGCTTCTTTTGCAGCTCTGTGGTGTCTGTTACCACTCCTCCATGAGCTTGCCCTCTCCCAAATTGTATTGGAATTTTTCAACTATGAGATCTTTCTCTTTCCTCTGTGTGTGTGTGTGTGTGTGTGTGTGTGTGTGTGTGTGTGTGTGTATGTGTTGGTTTGTAATCTTCTTATTTCTTTACTATCACATTAGTGAGGTCTCTGGAGGCAGAGGAGAAAAATCTAGGTGGACAATCTGCCATTATTAAGAAGTAAACTTGAGAATTATACTGATACCACCACTTTACAGAAAATTCAGGGGGATGGGAAAGGTGCGGGGAATCTCTTGTCTCTCATTTTAACAAAACCGCTATTATCCTTCTGATGTATTGCTCATGTGGTTCTCTGCGACGCATGTTTTCAGAATGTGGTCATTCTTGGTTTGCATAAAACTTATATCCTTTCTTTCTCACTTGACATTTGCATCAGAAGCATTTCCCCCATGTTTTGACAATTTTTATAATCATTGCTTTAAAGGTTGCACAATATTCCATCAGGGAGATTTACAAAAATATACTTTAACCAGAATCCTATTGTTGGTCTCTGTTCCCAAATACTTAAGGTGTTCTTGGTATTGATTTATAAAGTAGTGGGGAGGGGGATGAAGTAGGGTGACTACACCCGCTATTTTTTTTTTTTAACTAGAAGAAGCTATCATTTGAATGTTGCCAATAAAATTGAGTATGTGATAATGGTGTATAAATTAATGGGCTAATATATAGAATTAGAAAAAATAGTATTGGGGACAACTGAGTAGCCATTTTTTGGAGAAAAACTTGGATCCATATTTTTCACTGGGATAAATTCCAAATGCACCAAATATTTAGATGTTCAAAAAAACTATAAAAGCACTAGAAACTCCATTGGAGAATTTTTTTTAGTATTTTATAAATGGAAATTTTGTCCAAGTATGAAACTATGTCCAGAATCCATAAAATAAAAAAATGGATAAATATGACTATATAAGAATCTAATTCCTTCATGGCAGAAATTACTATACAAGCAGTCAAAAGACAAATGACAAACTGGGAAATACATTTTCAATTCCAAATACAGAAAGGACTAATTTCCCTAATCTATAAAGAGTTCCTACAGATTGGTAAGGAAACAAGCCAATAACCCAGTAGAAAAATGGGCAGACTATGTACAGACAATTCACAGAAAAGGAAACACAAATCATTCTTAAATACTGGGGCTGCCAACAAAAATGTATGTAAATGGACCCTTTGGTCAATATTGCTCAACATTGTTCATTGTAATCAGAAGTGTCTGGATGCTGATGGTAACCACATCTTATAAGAGGCAAGCACCTCTTGTAATTGCAGAAGTCAAATGTGACTTGTATTCATCTTTTGTTATATATTGAGTATTATAATTTTATTAGTTTTCCTTTCTTAAAATGTGTATACATTGTTTTGGCACCCTCTGTATTTTTAAAATGTTCACTTTCTTTCATTGTAAGAAAAATTCACATGAAAACTGCCCAAACATACTACTCTTTATTTCTAAGATTGGCAAAGATCTGATAGGCCATTTCACCTAGTGGTTAAGAGCCTGAATTTTGCCTCAGAGGATCTGGATTTGAATTCAAGGTATACTGCCTCCGGGTTAGGTGAGTTACTAAACTTCTATGGAGAGCAAATTGGTGATGTCTACCCAAAATTAAAGTATATATGCTCTTTAGCTGAGCATTTAATTCATTAATTTATCACAAGCAATGATGCTTCTGTGATATTATGATTTATAATAAGGAAAATATATTTGGTCTTTCTCCCATTTTTTTGGCACAAGGCTACTATAAAACCCTTGGAATTCCCTAAGTGATAAAAGGGATAAATGTCTTTTGTTATGTTAATAATGTGACTTTTGGCCTGCATCTAAGGATGGGGCCCGGTTGCCAAGAGACGCAAGCATGTGATTGGAGGGTTAGAACTTTCAGCCTCACCCTTAGACCTTCTGGGAGAGGAGAAGGGCTGGAGGTTGAGCTCAGTCACCAATAGCCAGTGATTTAATCAATTATGCCTGTGTTGTGAAGCCTCCATAAAAAACTGAAAGGAGAGCTTTGACCGGGTTGGTAAACACGTGGAGATGAAGGAGTGGCCCACCTGAAGAGGACATAGAAACTCCGTGCCTTTTCTGCCTACGGTACCCCATGCATCTCTTCCATCTGGCTTTTCCCAAGTTGTATCCTTTTACAATAAACCCGTGATCTAGTAAGTACACTTCCTGAGTTCTACCAGGCGCTCTAGCAAATTAGTCAAACCTAAGGAGGGGGAAACTCTGACCTATATAGCCAGTGTCAGAAGCACAGGTGAAGGTGTGGGGGGGACAGTCTTGTAGGTTGAGTCCTTAACTTGTAGGGTCTGATGCCATCTCTAGGAAGATAGTGTCAAAATTGTGTTGAATTGGAGAACACCCGGGTGATGTCCAGAGCACTGCTTGGTGGTGTGTGGGGGACACCTCCCCTACACATTGGTATTTGGGTACAGGGTACTTGTTTCATTGTTGATTGATAAGTAAAAGATTGGAAACAACCTAATAAGGGATTGATTAAATAAGTTATGCTATGTCCAAAATGTGCACTGATTGGGAATGATAAACAAGGTGTGAAAAAAGATTATGTGTTATCAGTTTCCATATTGGAATCTTGGCTAGTCTCTAATATTATCCCTAAGCAGGGGTCAGGGACAGAATTGGAGGATATCTTTTCACTGTGTACCCCTCTGTTTTTTTTAATTTTTAAGTGAAATTTATTTTCTCAAATTTATTGAAATTTATTTCTATTACTCACGGGGGAAAAAAAATAACATTTACATTTAAAAAATGAAAAATAGAAACTGCCAGCAGTGGGGCTGGTCTTTAGGAAGACACCCCCTTGAGTGGCTCCTTGTGGATAGGAAGATGTAAGGAAAAGAGTACCTCATCATTGGGGGCTTCCAGAGCACGAGCCACTCCACCCGAACTTCTTGGAGGGCGGCGCTCAAAAGATGTTGGAGGGGTGTGGGAAAATCTGCCCTTACAGAAGCTTAATGGTATTAGAGCCTCCTGACCCTCACTGAGGTCATCTAATGGACATGGGGGACTGGAGCAGGAAGTCACCAGGAACTCAAAACTTACCCTCTTAGGGAAATAAGCAGAGTGCCTGAGTGCCCAACAGCTTCCTTCCAACAGTGATTCTGTGGGAGAGCCACTCCGGTAATTGGCAGAGATGAGCCCTTTTGGAGACCAACCGATTTTCTCTTTGGAAAAAGCCTCTTGGAATAAAAGAAGGACAGCAACCTATCTTCAGTTATTTCAGTTATAAAGAAGATGGTTTCTCATTTTTGCATCTTACGCTGGAGAAGCAGGACAAATTGGTTATGCTTAAATAACATCACAATTAGCAGCTTTCTACTTGGTGCTTTCCCACATTGTGTATTTATTTATTTGAGTCAGATTCTGAGAAGTGGCATTATGGAGTTAAAAGGAATGGACATTTTATATATGACTTTGTCAAAACGTTGCATGCAATTTATAGATTTCCAGCTGTGTAAAAGACAATGAGTTCTTCCACGTGAAAACGTGTACATGAATGTTCATAATCACCAAAGAGTGGAAACATTTCAAAATGCCCAGGAAATGATGAATAGATAATCAAAATGTGGTATATCCACACAATGGAATATTATTTGATAATGAAAAGGATTGAAATACTGATGCATGCTACAGCATGGATAAACCTCGAAAACATTATGCTAAGTAAAAGAAGGATGACACAGAAGACCACATATTGTATTTGAAATGTCTATAATAAGCAAATCTGTAGAGGCAGAAAATATATTAGTGGTTGTCTACAGCTGGAGGAGAGTGGAGTAGGGAGTGACTGCTAATGGGTACAGTGTTTCCTTTTGGGTGATGAAAATGTTCTAAAGTTAGATAGTAATAAGGTTGTACAACTCCGTGAATATACAAAAAAATACTGAATTGTACACTTCAATCAGATAAATTGTATGTGAATTATACCTCAATAAAACTATTATAAAAAAGACAATGAGTTCTACGAAACCCTGACTAATGTGAGGTTATATATTTATTGTTATATTTTTCTAATTCAATTAATGAGAAATATTTTAATATTTTTTAAAGTTTTTGTAATATTAAAAAAAATTTTTGATGAGCTGTATGTGCAAGTACATTAATCTTTTAACCTTAATCCATTAATCTTTTGGGTTAGTGGGTTTTTTTTTCTTAGGAATTTAAGTTCTCTACATAATAAAAATATTAAAACTTTCCTAATTAGGTTTGGGAACAGAATGTAATCAGTTTCTTTTACTTTTGTGTTAATTTTTCTTGGATATGTGTATGTTTAAAAAATAATTATATATAGTTAAATCCAGATTTTTTTCTTTTGTAATCATTTTTGTTTTTTCTAGGCTTTGGAAGTTATTCTCTGAAGAACTAATAAAAGTAAATAAGAAGTCATAAATAAGGTTGAATTGAAACAAATCGAAGGATTGATTCTTTGAAATATCAAAATAATCTGATGATCTAAGTAAGCTATAAAAGGGGGGGGAGAACCCCCTTCAATAACTAGAATTAGAAATGAGAAAGAGAACATAATAATGGGTGGGAAGAAATTAATATATTTACTATTCTAGTAAATCTGTTCTTAATGAAGTAGAAAGATTTTCTGGGAGAATATAAATTACCAAAATGGATCGATGAAAAAATAGTGTATCAGAATAAGCAAATAGGTATGGAAGAAATTGAATATGTATGTCATTAAAAAAAATTAATTCCAAGAAAATGAGTTTACCAGTCTTTACAGAATTTACCAGTCTGCTTTCTTTTCAGGAAAAGAAAGGCTGGTAGGCATGCATTGAGATGGTGAGTCTTACTTTTCTGAAAAAGGGTTATACCTAAAAAGAGTTCATGCCCTTTGACCTCAAGGTAATTCCAATTCTAGGACTTACTCTAATAAAATAACCAGGGATTTATAAGCAAAAGTATTCATTATAGATCTAAACTTGTGAAAAATTTGAAGCAACCAAGATATTAATCAACATGTAAATAGGCAATGAATCAATTATATTTACAGGTTAAAATATAATACAGCCACTTAATTTGTGTTCAAATAATATTTAGTGATATGGAAACAATGTCATGATAAGTGAAAAATCTGGATATAAAACTGATTTTCCAAAATAACCTTTTTTATACATTTATGCATAAAAACACAAGTTGGATAGAAATATTAATAGTGATTATGTCTAAATATTTTTAAATTTCTCCTTTGTACTTTTCTGATTTTCCAAATTTCCTATATCAATCAGGAAAATAATTATCTAAAATACATAGTTTGCATAGAATAAGGAATAAAAGGAAACACGATACCAAAATGATAACAATGGCTATCTTTGGGTATTATAATAAATTGTTTTTAGTTTCTCCTTTTAGTGTTTACCATTTTCCAAATTTTATAATGAGCAATTATTACTTTTATAATAAACATTTTTCAAAAAGTCTCCATAGGCTATACAACTTTTAATTATATTTTTAACTTTTTCATAATCATTTTTAGGTTAATGGTAAGTGTGCATGGTGAATCTCACATTGTGTATGTTGTAATTTGTTTTCCCTTAATGTAACAGTATTATGAACTTTTTTTAATGTTCTTAAATATTCATCTAAAATATTTTTAATGGGTGCATTAACATTTTCCTATGATAGTTTTTACCGGATTTAATTATTTTCATTTTGCTTTTCAAATTCAAACTCTGCTTCAGTGAATACCCTTACTCATCAGTCTTTCTCAGATAGTCCTCCAGTTTGAGTTCTATACAGTCTCCTGAATGAGGGTATCCCAGATTTGGATTTCTCCCTAGAGCAACAGGATACTCTTTCCCTCCCCAGGGGGCAGTCCAGACCAGTGCCCCTCCAACCTCAATGTGCATTTGAATTGCCTGGCCATCTTTTTAAACTGCATGTTCGGATTCAGTAGGTCTGCACTGGCCCTCAGATCCAGCACTTTCCTAATGGGTTTCCCAACTGCTCTGGCTCCACGGACCACACTTTGAGGAGCAAGTTCAAGGCCAGTATAACTTCCTCCTGTCTCAAGGTCTGTCTGAATAGAATTCCAATCCTAGCTCCAGCACACATAGCTTCTTCCTGCAAAACCATATGAACAAGTTTAATTCACCTGGATGTGACAGCTTGTCAGTTATTTTAAGGCAGCAGATGTGTTCCTCTGGGTTTTTTTCTCAGCTTCTCTAAGCATTCCACATGGGACATGACTTGAAGCCCCTCAGCATTTTGATTCCTTTCCCCCTTGTCCGTTTTTACAGTATAGCACCCAGAACTGAAAGTATTGTTTGTAGAGGAGGCTGATTGGCTGCAAGTAGAAAGGGACCATCAGGACTCTCATCCCCAATAGAATCCTGCTCTGAATTCAGCTAAGAACCCATGTCACTGCAATGACTCATGCTGAGCCCATTGTCAGCTAAGAGCCTGAAGTTATTTCCACAGGGGCTGTTGTTGATTCACATCTCCCTCAACTTCTACTTGACCCTAAGTCACTCCTTGAACCCAACAGGCCCTGTTAAGCCTGTTTTCTCACTTGAGTTTGGCATAGAGCTGTCCTTGTCTCAGAGAAAGACGCTATGACTACAGGAAGGGGGCAGTGTTGAGTCAGGGATTCCACCACCATTTGGACCAATAAAAAGGTGTCACTGGTGTTTGCAAATTACACCTTTATCAGCTTCATGTATTAGGAATCCTGTTATTGACAACCAGATATTTCTGAAGAAAAAAAATCTATAGCAGTAGATGATAATGCAGTTTTCATTTTTAGTTTATTGAAGTGACCTTTCTCTTAACTGTGTAACCACTTCCTTTTCCCTGCCCATTCATCCAATATGGGGTGAAATAATATGTAGTAGTAATATGTAATACAATTTTAACATATGCTCTTTGTGGAAAATTCAGAAAACATTAAAGAGGAAAGTGAAAATCCCATAAGATGCCATTATCTAGTGGCAACCATTGTTGACATTTGGTATATTTCTTTCATTCTTTTTTATTTGCATATTTTTATCTTGCTAAAACCCCACATTTTAACTGTTTAATTACATAAGTAATGTTCATTAAATAAAAGTGGAAAATACAAATATGTGAAAGAAAAAGAGATAGTGAGATGTTTAAATCTACATATATTTTCTGTTAAGAAATGAATTTATACAGTAAAATTACATTATAAAGCTTTTTTCCACTTGATATCATGCTTAAAGCAATTTCCCATGGCAAGAAATAGACATATTAATATTTAATATATATTTTATATGCTATATATAATACATGCATTTCTATAATATTATTTTAATGGCTATATTAAAATAATATTCCATAGTATGAATGTACCATCATTTATTTAACTTATCCCGTATGATTATATATTAAGATAGTTTAAAATTTCTTGCTGGAATACAAACTATAAACAGAAGCACTCCACTAGGTCACATTTTTTTAACTTTGTTAACATATACTGCTTGATACCTAATTCAATGTTCTTAAACATTTTTAAACTTAACTTTATACAAACCTGTATTTTGGTATATCAATGTAGTTTACCTACTTGGCATTTTTAATGGCCCGTATGGCACTCTATTAATTGAATATATTATAGATTGTTTAGCGTAATGTAATACAAATGTCACAATAGAAATTGCTATTTTCAATAAGAATATTCACAATGAACATGAATACAGTCAATAGCTTTTGTATTTATTGTCCATATTTCTATATATTGTATATTTTCTATATTCATATTCATGAACATTTTTTATATCCATGCCTCTTCTCAAGCCTGTCGAAGATGAGATAACTCGAGCCAACAGAACCTTCTCCTTTCGGGCTACTCTACCGTTGGGGATAGGCAGATTTCCTCTTGGTTTGCTCAGAGTTCTTCCTTGTATCTCCTGCATAATGACGCAGGAGAGGAATTCCCTCCAGAGTCTTGACCGGTTCAATCACTTTTCATGGCTTTGGTTCTTTGGAAAACTATTTTAGAGAAAGTTTACTGAACTCATTCTGTATGTTTTCACATTGTGAGGATTTACTCTGGAAGAATATTATTTCACCTGTATTTAGAGAATGTTGCTTGTTTTGGCAAATTCCTCTTTTGTTCTGAGAATTCACATGAGCCAATTTCCACTTTCAGAAATGTTGTGGGCCGAGCTTCATGCTGTGTAAGTTCATATCTAAAGACTGTAAATTTCTGAATGGGTTCATAAGATGAAATACAACTTACTTGTGCTCACTGCCTTTCCTTAGACATTCGTTCTAGAATGTTTTAAATGCCTACCTACAGTCATAGATGTAAGCTGCTAATGATACCAGTGAATAAATTCAGAAAAAAAGCCATCAAACCTTTCAGGCAGATTAGACCACATGTTTTGATAATTTTGCAAATAAAGAAATTTTGATATTGAGGAGAAAGCTTCGTGGTCCCTATAAAGGTAACACAAGTCGTTCTGAAGACAACTTGATAAGTACGAATTTAATTTATTTCATGTTTGACAAGAGTTTGGCACAATAAATATTTGATGAATGAATGTATCACTTGTATTTACCAGGATAGAAGAATATATGGCTTTGATCTCTTAATTACCATATGGAATATGTTTGGTTTTTTTTGCAGGGTGACACAAATTGACGGTATAATTTTGTCATTGGGTTTAAATATTTGATTTGGTTTCCAGAGATTCTCCTCATGTTTTCTCATCCCAGCCTCAATCCATTGACCATGGCTGCTTTTCTAACTCTCTGTACTAAATCCATGTCTCACCTCTTCGTGTCACCTGCCAGCTCTGATTAAGAGTCCTTGTCCTCTAGGAGTATAGGTGATGTGTTGACCAGGAAATAGGCCAACCTATTGAACACTGTCTGAACTACAAACATAAGAATGGGCATAATGTTGTACAGAAGTGTTATAGCATCTATCTTTCTGTGGAATGAGAAAAAAAAATCCTTTTTCAGCTCATTCCTTAATCAAAAAGTAACTTCCTAATCCAAGCTAGGTCTCAAGAGACCTTGCATATTTTCACTCTTGCTCTTGGCACTTGGCTGGAGGATGAGAGGCCACGTGGAACAAAAGCATGCCATTGCATCTGAGGCCATCTTAGACCAGCCAATCCCCAGTTGATCTGCTAGCTAACTGGCAGCTGACCAAAGATGCATGAGTGAGTCCAGCTGAGACCAGAGCCCAGTCCAAATTGCTGACCAATATAATTGTGAGCTAAATAAATTATTATGGTTTGACACACTGACTTAAAAGGTTGTTTGTTATATAGCAAAATCTCAGTGGTACACCCTGCTAGGGAGGTCTGGTCACATCACAGGTTTAATAACTGACTCGACTTTACTTGATTGTGAGGCAACCTTTGGAGTTATCCTCCTCTTCCCTAACACCTTCAGCTTCTACCTTCAGTGTGTTGGTTGAGGTCTTGGGCTCTGTAGTCAGAGGCCTGGGTCTGAATCTAGTCTCTTCCACTTATTGGTCATATGACTTTGGGCAAGACACTTTCCTTTCTCTGAACTTTATTTTCTCATTTATAAAAATGAAAAATAATATCACTTGTGGTTGCTTATTCAATATCGATTCCTGGCTCCCATACTTTCTTCCTGACAGAACCCTGATTTTTTTCAGGTTTTAATACATCCTTTACATCATTCTCTGTACTCTCTACATAGCCTAGAGTAGGGGGTAATTCTGATTAGTATCGGCTAATCTTGGAAATATCATTGTTCTTGACAATGGTTTATTTAAGAGTGGGTATATGATTAATTTCTGACCAATGGACAGATAAGAGGGAAGATGCTAGTATGGAAGAGCTTTGTGGAAAGATTTCTTTATTCCTAAGTATCAGACAGGAGGAGATGATCTGTTTCTTCTGAAAATTGTTTGGTCTGGACATGGTGAAGCCTGCGACTGCTGTAGCCATCTTGGTCATGGAGAGAGTTACTTGAAGGTAAAGCCAAAGCCCTGAGGAAGGCAGAGGCATGAGATAGAAAGAACCTGGGTCCTTAAACATATTAGTAAACCACTGATACTCCAATCATGGCTTCAATCCTATCTTAGAGCTACTTGTTATACGAAATAGCATATCTCTATTATTTCAGTTTGATTCAGGTTTTTCCTTGTTAATCAAAGCATCCTAAATCATATGTTCCTTAGCATAGCATCTAGCACATAGTAAGTCCTCAACAAATATTGGTTCTTATAATTATATTGGTTTCTTTCCCTCAACTATTAAATGGTTTCAGATTTCACAGATCTGGAAATCTGGATCCTGTTGACCCTTTCAGGTATGGTACTGTTTTCTTTATTTATGGCTCTGGATCTAGAACAGGGCAATATGTCACACGGGCCAAATCTAGCCCACTGCCTGCTTTAATAAATAAAATTTAATTGCAACACAGCTACATCTGTTTATCTATGGCTGCTTTTGCATTACAATATCAGGGTTGAGTAGTTGCAACTAAGACCCCATGGCTGGTGAAGCCAAAGTATTTATTCTCTGGCCACTTGTAGAAAAAATTTGCCAGTCTGTGTTCTCAGGCCAATTCTTCACCTCCTCAATGATAATTCATGGGTAGAACCTAGGTAATAATGCAGACTGCAGCTTCCATCCAGAGATTCTGCTTCACTGGATTTATTAGTTAGGATCTTGTGGGCAAGTGATTGAAAACCTGACCCAAACTACATGGTGGCTTTAGGAATGGCTGGGTACAGGAGTTCAAAAGGGATAATCAGAATCAGATTTCACTCTCCATCTCTTGGCCCTTCTCCCTTTGTGTTGACTTCAATCTGACAGTTTCTGCCATTGAGAGCCACACGGAGGCACAGCAGGTCCTCTCCTTCGTAGTTCATGTCTAGTGGGAAAAAGGTAAAATGTTTCTCAACACTTTGGGTAAAACTTTGGAGAATCACTGTGATCGATTTGACTTAAGCATTGAAAATACACTCTAGAAAGCAACAGACAATTCCCTTCTTACCCTTTGTATGCGATGTCTTGTTTCCTTGTTGGGTGTCTTCCTCTGTTAGATTTCAATCTCTAAGAACAGTGCTCAACAGCTGGCATATGCTTAGTACATATCATTTTGAATGAATGTATACTTATTTAACAATTGGAATTGGGATCATTCCTCACATATATTTTTGTTTTCTGTTTTTTAAAAGTTTCTATATGTAAATCGTGAGCATTCCTTTATGTCATTAAAGCTGTTTGGATTGGCTTCTAGATGCAATGAGCAGCCATTGAAGGTTTTTAAGCAATGGTTGACATCGACCCATTGGCTTATGAGCCGTGTTGATCTCATTTTGGCCCATGTCCTCTGCATTACCCATGAAGACTGCATCATACAAATATTTCCACATCTCCTCCCATCCCGCCCTTAGAGAACCATGTTGTAGCTACTACAGTTTTTATTTTGAAGATGATTGGATATGACTTCTTTTTTGAGCTTGGTCATGTTGCTCTGTTGTCCAAAGTAGTTGCAGTTGAGTGATGTGCCCGCTCCCTTTCCCCTGGGGCTGGGGCTGCTACCTCATCCTGAAAAGATGTGTTGTTTCATGATATCAGCTTACAGCAAACCATGCACAGATAACTTTTCAAACATTTAATTGTAATACTTCCATGCTTAAATCACCAAATTGGCTTTGGAAAATATGCAATCTCTTCAAATTATATTCTCTTTTAACCCAGAATTCACAATATAACAGGGCAGTCGGTTAAGACATTTGAAAATGAGTGCATAAAAATGGCTTAGCGTTACAGGATTTTCTATTTTTTTAAGAAGCACAGTATTGCAAATGCCACAAATAATGACAATCAGCCATGCACTTTTTTTTACCTGTATTGTATATAATATAATCGGGTATGGAAGGGACTTAGAGGTTATATTAGTTTCCTGGGCCTCCTGTGACAAAGTATCATAATAGTGTGGCTGAAAACAACAGCAATTTATTCTTTCACAGTTCAGAAGGCTAGACATCCAAAATGAAGGTATTGGCAGTGCCATGCCCTCTCTGACACTCTGGGTAGACTCCTTCCTTGCCTCTTCCTGGTTTCTGGTGGTGGTCAGCAATCTTTGGCATTCCTGGGCTTGCAGCTACACACTCGAATTCATCTCAGGCATCACACGACGTTCTTCCTGACTGTCTCTGTCTTCACATGGTATTTTTCACTTATTGTAAGGATACTAGTCGTATTGAATTAGGACCTATCCTGTAGCTTTGTCTTAACTTGATCACAAATTCAAAGACCCTGTTTCCAAATAAGGTCACAGTCACAGGCACAGGGGATGGAGTATAGGACGTCATCATATCTTTTTGGAGGATATCTTCCTACTCTCACTAGGGTGAGATAGTTGCTATCGAACTGACCTAGCTGTAGAAATTGGTTGGAGAGCTGAGTGGGTAAGAAAAGGTCTAAAGAGGGATGCAGGGAAAGTCTGATGTTGGGCAGAGCCCGGAGCCCACTGGTCAGGGGATCCAGCTGGTGGCAAACCTTCTGGAAATAGATGGATGGGATGGCCATCATTGGCTAGATTACCACCATTCTATGGACGTACACAGTGAGTCACATTTGTAGTTTCAAGTAGTCATGTTAAAAAAAGGAAAATGAAATGGGGACCTGAACTTTAATAATATATTTTATTTAACTCAATAGATCCCAAATATTACCATTTTAATATGGCATCAATATAAAAAATATTAAGATATTTTTGTCATCTTTTTTCCCATACTAAGTCTTCCAAATCCAATATGCATTTTATACTTGCAGCAAGCACATCATCAGTCATATTTCATGAGCACAATAGCCACATATGTATTAGGCCTCTCTAGATTCTAGAAGTGCTGCCCTTCAACGGTGGATGTAAGTCACAGGCTGCGTTGCACGTGAGTCTCAGTGCTGGGGAAGTAAGGCAGATAATCAAGGATGTTTGGGGAAGAGCGTAGGACATGCCTGAAAAGGAAAAGGTGTTCTAAGTGGAGACAACGTGAATGCAAGGGACAGGGACCCACTTAAACTTCCTTAAGTAAGGTGTGGGGTGGTTATTCTGCACAGTAAAATCCCTTGGAAATGAATTGTAAGAAGGCACACTTGAGCCAGGAGTCCCTGCAGGAAATATGTCAGACAGTCACTCTCTTTGTCTCTCTCTTTGGGGTTATGAAGCCTCTTATCTCTTCTCTCTATCTGCTTTTTAGTATCTTTTTACACACTTATTTCCTCTTTTATTTATCTACCTGAATGTTAAAATGGTGTCCTCAGCTGCTAACTCTGTCATCTCTCAACCCAGCTCCCCACCACTGTCTCCTAGTGTCCCCATTTCATGTTCCAAGAAGAGAAAATCTGATCGGCTTTGAGAAAATCTGACCATCGGTGGATGGTCAGCCATCCACCTTTGGGATCAGTTAGCTGAGGTCAAGCTCATCCAGTACAAGCAAGGCCACTCATCCCTGGTGTAAGGCAATGGTTTTCAAAGTGGTTTCTCCCCACCAGCAGCATTAGAAATGCAAATTCATGGGCCCCACCCCAACCTGTTGAATCAGTATCTCTGGGATAGAGCCGAGGACATTATGTTAGAGCAATAGGTGAGGGCAGATTCCTTCAGAAGGGGAATCCGCCTTAGTACACTAAGGTAGAGGCCGAGAAGGCAAGAGGTGAGGTGAGTGGCATGGGGGAGCCCAGATGTGGAGAGAGACAGGTCCCAGATGTGACCTCAGCTTCCATTATTGGGTACCAGGTCTTCTGGGAAGGGGGTCAGGGAAGGGATCACGGAAAATAGCTTGGAATGTGACCTAATCCTAAACCATGTCAGGTCAGGACTGCCCATTGGGGTTTTTAGTGAACCTAACTTTGAGGACATGGGAGAGGCAGAGGAAATAATAGAGATGGGGGAGGAAGGGTCAGCTTGACAACAGCAAGTACACGGGGGCAGTGCTGGCCGCTTCATCACTTATAAGCTAATTCAGAGGAAGCTAGAAGTAAATATTAAATTCAATTCATGGTGTTCTAAAGATTAAAAAAAGGTGAATTTTAAGCAGGGGTGGAAACTGCTGAGTGCCTGATATTTGCTTTTTCCATGGCGCATAAACTATTACATTTGAAATTTATACTACAAAAATAGCTTCACATTATTACCATAACCTTACCTCAGACAGATTTTTTATTACTGGAGACAACTCTTCTGTGTAAAAAATATATTAATGGCTGGAGCAGAAGAAAAAAATACCAACTACAGATGGTAAGCATTTTCTTACAAAGTCATATGAAATTTAACATTAGCCTTGGAAAACAGAAACATGTTTTAAACAAAAGATTTTAAATATTCTTATAACCGGGTGTTGATTTCTACCTCTCGTCTAGGATACCATAATAAAGAGTGCAACATTAAGTGGTTAAAATATGCTAATGAAAAAGTTTAAAACTTTTGCTCAAAAATGCTATTTAATGAGTTGTTACAGCATTTTCATTGGAAGGTTCTATTTAGTGGTATTGATAGAAAAAAGCATTTTATTGGTATGAAATAGGTGGTGTTAGTATACTTGAGACAGATGCCTAAAATAATGATTTGATAAAAGGTGCACAGTTCTACAGGGAGCAAATTGGAAGTCATAAGGGAATAAAAAGGCTTTGAAAAGATTTTCTGCAGTTCCCATACCCATTAGAGATATGTATGGGTACAATTTACATTGAAAGTGGATTTCTATTTTAGGAAGAAAGAAAAGGGTAAATTCCCTAAGAGTTGTTGTTCCTCTCTTTTTTCCTCATAAATGACTAAATTGTTGCCATTATGAAGCAATGCTATGCATTTAATGTAACATGTAACCAAATGAAAGTTTAGCTCTCCTTAACAGTATGAATGGTTTTAAAGCATCATTCTTATCTTAATCTTTTGTTTTAAACAGTTAAGATTTAAACTTACACATAGGCAAGCCTAAACAGAGTTTTACCTGCATATTAAGTGTGTATATATTTTTCTGTACTGTCACTGACATATTTGAATGTACTGCTTTAAAATTCTCAACAGGCCGTCTCCCCAGCTCCCCCTATCATGTTCTGAAATTCTAACTTCTATACCTAATACAACGCTACAAATTATGTTAGTGGGTGGTTGGGAATAGTGTGTGCCATGAGAATGAGACAAATATGTATGTATGTATCAGTTTGCTAAGTTTTATTGTTATTATCCTTCCAGTCTCTTAAATTGTGATAGTGTCTGTTGCTCAAATTGGTTAGTGTATCTTCAAAGCCTCTGTAATACAAAGAAGCATTTCTAAATGATTTTGTTCACTGTTTTGCATACAGTAGGCAATCAGTATTTGTTGAATGAATTTCTAGTCTGACTGTCAGAACTTCATATAATCACTTTTGTTGTAGGGTTGTATTCAGACTGATGAGATGCTCTTGGAGGAAACTTCACCTGGAGAATGAAGTGACATCACTGATGAATTGAAAATTACAATTGACACTGATTTAGGATTAAAATATATTAGACTTTGTTGAACATTTAAAATTGCATTAATGTTATAACAGCCTTAAACAAAGCACACAAAAAATCCCTCATGCTGTTATCCTTAGTTTTCATTGTGCTGGATACTTTTGAATGCATACATACAACTTTTTATCCTGCTTTTAAACTTTGATTATTTCTAAACTCTTCCACATTAGATGATCTTCATAATTGTCATTTAAATGGGCGCATAAAAATCCATGAGGTTGACGTAATATAATTCACCAGACTGTTTGCTCAATCCCCCTTTTGTTATTAACCAAACTTTACAAGTAACATCTTCCGTATTATTATATGTCAAGAATATCCCAAGAGTGCAATTACAGAGTCAAAGGCTCAGGTACACTTATTATTTCATTTTTAATTTTTTTCCTCCAGAGATAACGACATACAGTACTGTATGAAAAGCTTTTCACATATTGCTCTCCAAGGTTTATCTTGTTAATAATCCTTTAAGGCAGTATTATTATTATCCTTCTATCCATGTGCTACAGCTGGAAAAAGCCCGAGCAGGCAGGTAACCTGATCTTCACCAGGTGAGTCCTGGATGGAAGTGGCAACTACGATACCAGGAGCAAAACATCCCTGGGGATTGGCTGGCATCTTCGGTATGGAAATAGTGTCTTTTCCCTCAGCGAAGCTACATTCCCAGAGGGAGCGGTGCTAACCTTGTTCGCCCCATGCTCTCAGAGTCCTGCGCGCAGTGGAAGACTAATAAATGGAGTCCGCGCTGCACGGACAAAAGCTCTCCTTAAGTGGGCCGGACACTAAGCCCCTCCTTGTTCAGAGAGCTCCGCGCTGCCACTTATTTCCTTTGCCGACTCCCTCCTTAAGTTCTGCGTGAGACCCTCTGCTGCAGGGAACACCTCCCTGACCGCGGGCGCCTAGGCCGAGCCGGGCCTCGCGCCCCCGCGCCGCGGGCACCAGCGCGCGCCCGCCCAGGCCCCGCCCTCCGGCCCCGCCCCGCCCCGCCAGCCCCGCCTCCCGTCTCTTCCCCGCCCCCCGCAGCCGACGAGTGGCGGTGGCGGCCGCAGGACCGGGTTTGCTCAGACAAGAGGGCGGGTGGAGGAGGAAGCGGCCGATCCCTGAGTCTGCTCCGGCGCCGCCGAGCACCGCCCGCCCCAGCCGACCAGCCCCGTCGGCTCCGGGGCCTCGCCGAGCCGAGAGGAGGGAAAGGCGCAGGCGGCTGCGTGGAGGCGGCGGGGGCGCGGGCGGAGGCGGCGCGCCGGGCCGCGGCTGCCGCTTTGTTGTGCGGCCCGGGCCGAGGAAGGAGAAGTGGGAGGAGGGGGGAGCTCGGCGTCCCGCTCCCTCCGCGGCTCATGGCGACGACGCTCGGCACATCCGGGACCCTCCGGCCGTGGCGGCCGCGGCGCCGGCTGCTCGGGCCCCAGCCCCGGCCGCTGTGGTGACTCTGTCGCGCCTCGCCGTCGCCCCCGCCCCGCCTGCCGGCCCCGCGCCGCGGCCGCTGCCCCGCCGCCGCCGCCCCCGCCGTCGGGGACATGTCTAACCCCGGGGGCCGGAGGAACGGGCCCGTCAAACTGCGTCTGACAGGTGAGGGGGGGCGGGGGGGCGCGCGGGCGGCGGGACGCGGCCGGGGCAGCCGCGGGCTGGGCAGCCGGCGGGGGGTGTCTGTGGCCTTGGGGAGGGCCAGGGTCGCGCTCACTGGTGAGTGTGGGGTCGGGGACGTGGGAAGGCCTAGTTCAGGGAGCGTCACGGCAGAACCACTCGCCCCTGTTGGGAAATTCTTTAAAAAGCCAAGGGTGACTGGGGGGGTCTTTTGTTGAGGGGAGGGGGACCCAGGTTGGAATTCCAGGCAGATTTGAGGTGGACAAGCCTTGGCCGAGGAGCGCGGTCTCCCGGAGCCTCGGGGAGCGGCCCCTGGGCGGCCGCCCAGGCGGGTCGTGGAGGGGATGAGGAGCTCCCGCGCGGGGATTACTGAATCCGGTGGTGGACTGCGCGCCGTAAACACTCCTTAAAGATGGAGCGCTTAGCGGGAGGGTGCGTGTGTGCGTGTGTGTGTGCGTGTGTGTGCGCCCTCGTTGTTAACTTGTTCGCCCACTCGTGCCCGCGTGCAGAACCTTCACTTGCTGCTGCCAGTCTCGGCGGCCGGGGCCACGCACCTGAAACGCACGTCCTTGGGAGGGAGGGGGACGGAGGTGGGCTTTTCCGGTGTGTCTGCCTGGTCCCGGCGACTCCGGCTTCGCGTGCGCTCTGCGTTTTGCAAGTGTTTGATTGCAGGGCGGCGTGTTCTGGGATGTTCCTTGTAGGCCGCAGACCTGGTGTCTCGCTGCTAACTCGAGACCGGCTTTACAAGCACACTTTTTTATTTATTTATTTTTTTTTTGGGGGGGGGGTACATGTCTAAGGATGTGCTCACACAAACTTTCAGGCGGAGTGTTTTCTCCGACCCCCACCCCCCTCCGCTTTCCTTTTTCTAAGTGGAAAAGAATGTCTGGAGGGGCTGCGAGATAGAAGGCTGCTCTGAACCAAGTGTGTGTGAGTCCAAGTGCATTAAATCGTTAACATGACAGGTCCTTGATGCTTACAGTGCCATTATTATTATTATTATTATTTTTGTATTCTTACACGGTCGTGTTGCCTCATTTTAAGGAACAAATATGTTTGGTTTGAAAAAAAGGTGATTGAAATCAGCATCGTTATCCTAGTTTCACCATTCGCTATGAATACATTACCCACGTTGGTATTTGGATGTGGGGTGAGAAAGATCATTTTCCTGAGGATCTGGGGGTGGGGGTGGGGGTGGGGGGGTGGGTGCGTGTGTAAGAATAAACTGTAATTATGTTTGCCTGCGCTAGACTTTGAGATTTATATGGACTAATTTTGTAATTGGATGCTTGTGTGTTACATCCCAGTCCACTGGCTGAACTTTTGAGATAAAGACTTGCAGTGAACTTGGTATTTGAGAATTGAGCCTGAGTGTATGTTGGCTGCAATTTAAAAAAATATATTTCTTTCATGACAGTTTTACTTTTCCTAGGGAAAACTGCAAAGAAGCATTAACTGAGTGTTTCTTAATGGAAAACCTGGATTAGGGGATGCCTGTCTCCCCCATTCAGTTTCCTTATTTTCATATGAATCAATGGAAACCTTTATGAGAGATGTTTGTTGCTTTAGAGTTTTATCTACTGCTGTTCCTCTGCAGAGTCAGTCCTGTGTCAGTGATTATGGAAAGAACCTGTGACTCCAGGTGTGCAGAAAGCATCAAAAATAGGCTATTGGCCGTTTACTTCCTTCTAGCCTATATACATAATGTGAAAATGAGGAAGAAAACAGGGATTTTTACTTTCTGCAGATAAAATGAGTTTGAGGTTTTTTTTGTGTGACTCAATAGATCTAAAAGTGTTTATCTGTGGTTTCCTGACTGCAAATGATACATTATAAAAATTCATGAGTAAAGTTGGGAGCAAAGATTACACTTATTTTTTTGGGGGGGTGAGGGACATGACAATTTATGGACTGACTTTGTATTTTTAGATTTTTCTGAGGAATTTGAAATATACTGTGTCCCCTTAATTGTAAAAACAGTTGAGGTACTCTCAATTTCTTAAAATGGTTGGGAATTTGTCTCTGTCATATTTTAAGAGAAAACTATTCAAATATTAAAAACATCGCCCTCTCCCTTTTGGTTACATATGGTGAATGTTCTTCTGTTTTGCCAGGAAAGTTAACATATATTTTTCATTTTTGTTCATTTACAAATTAGATGGTATATATTTTAACAAATAGATCTCAAGAGCTGGATTCAATTAGCAGCTTTTTAGGACATAAACATTAAAGGGTTAGATGGAAAAGATTGTTTTGACTGACTGGATAAATGACAGGGCTGTGTTTGATGTGTGTCCAGGAATTGGTCTGGAGCTGGTGCCCAACTTTTCAGTCCATCTTGAGAAGCCAAATAAAATATTTAACCTAGGCCTCGTTTTGTTTTTTTTTAAAAAGTTGATTCTTTGTTAAGACCTTAAGAAATGTTTGGCATACCTTTAGACTAAGTGTTTAACAGTTCATTTAGATCCGGATTCCATAATAGAGGAAAATCACTATTAAAAAAAAAAATTAGATCCCACAGCGATCTTGTATTTGGTTTACAATATACTGGGGCTGGAGGATGCTTTAAAATTTTTGGTTTTTGCTTTATGTTAATACCATACCACTATTTTAAATTTATAAAGTGTCTTTGATTTCAAGGTGCTTTCTGAACTGTAGTTACTCAATTATATCCTTAATACAGAGTTGCCCCTTTACTGAAAGGTGTGAACAATTCTTACATGATGACACACACGCACACACACACTTCTTGCATGATGACGCGCATGTACACACACACACACACACACACACTCAGACACACATATACACAAACTGAAGGAGAAGAAATATTTGAGCTATGAGATCTCTGCCCACAACAGATATTAGACTTTTCCACATATTATTCCTAAGACCACAATCAACTAGTGAACTGTTTGGTATTTGTTGATGCTAAGAAGGCAGGGCTAATTTAATACTAAATTTAAGATTCCTCAGGCCATTAGTGGTTAAAATCTGATTGGGTCCATCAAGCTACTGTTCTTTATGACACATTAACACTTGGTCATTAAAATGGGCCCTATGGTAAAGCTATCAGTTTCCGCAAGTATTTCTAGAGCAAATTGATTGTAAAATGTGAAATTTGTATGCATTATACTTATGAATATCTGATCTAGGCTTTTCTTAAAATGGTTTGGATAGAACCTATTCTTTGTATTTGGTTATAGTAAAGAATTGGGGGTAATTTTTGTTTTATATCATTGTTTTTGACCACCAAAGACTGGAAAAAGCAGTTTAGTATAATTTCTAATATTTAAAATACTTAGATCTGGAGAAATAACAGATTACTTCTCCAGAGCCTTTTTGTAATTTAAATATTTTTGTACGCTCCTCATGTTATTAATTTATAAAACTCTTGGCAGTAATGAGGTTAACCTTGTCTATCGCTGAGGGAAAATTAACTTTAAGTCTCATTTTAGATATGATGGCATCTTAGTATTTTCTTCCATATTTTATTGATTCAGGGCTTTAAAAATTGCAACTTGATCATAACTCACGGGTTTTTAAGTAGGAATGTGCCTGTAAACCATAATGACTTTTTCTAGGGGTGTTAGTGATTTGAATATCCGCAGTTCATTTTATTTTCTTGGTTTCTGAAGAGGAAGCCAATCTGGCTTAGCGCCTTCCTTTTTTCTTCACATTATCTCTTCCAGTCTAACCTTAACCTTCATACTGAACCTGCCTAGGTGCTTCATGTAGTTTAGTTTTCATTTGTGAATCAAGTGTGTGTGTGTGTTTGTGTGTGTGTGTGTGTGTGTGTGTGTGTATTTTCCTCTTGAATTGTAACTATCACAACTACTACCATCATTTATTTAGCATATAATTTAGCATATTCATATGCTGAATATGCATATGACTTAATTTTTAAAGTAAATGAAGGGCTACATTTTAGGCACACAAGATTTCTGTTTAGCCATTTTTGATGTCTTTTAAAGATTTTGAAAGTTTTTAAAGATGTGATATACCCTACTTCTTTCAAATAGACCATACTTAACAGAAGTTAGTATTTTATTTACGATTCTGCATAATTTTGAGTATAAATTATTGTGCTGTAGTGTGAGGATATCATTGTGGTGTGTAGAGAGACCTGTTTGACCCTGGCTATGTGGTGATATGCTGTTTAACCCTGTTCTTAACTGCTTTGCCCTCATTTTGTTTTTGTTACTTTCTCTAAGAATACCCGACCCTTGAAATAAACTTTTGCAATCAGCATTGTTATGTGTTTCCATATGACTGACACGTATTAAATGCTTATTAAGTGCCAGATACTGTATTAAGTTTATACCTATTATCACTTTTAATTCTCACAGTAGCTCTAAGAGATAGGAGAAAGTTGGAGAGGTTAAGTACACATCAGAACCTAAGTTGTCTAGAGAGTCTGTTACAAACTTACAAGATTTTGTGTGGAAACATAAATACTTTCCATTTATTTGGAATTAGCGTTGAGATCCTTGCTCATTTTTTAAGGCTCATCTCCAGGATTACCCTTATCCATAGGCCTTCCCTTGACTTGAATTGGCTTTTCCTCTGAGCTCACTGCAGGGCATTGTGTTTCTGTCTGTAAACTCCATGAAGGCAGAATCCTTGTTTCAGCATGGATTAAGAGGTTTTGGCGTATTACTGAACCAATGCTGAAGACATGGAAGTAGTTCTGTGTAATTCTATATGTGTTCCTTACGGCTAATGCACTGGGTGTGAGTGGCAAAAAATGAGGCTATCGACAGGGACAAACCCATTTAGGACCTTGTTATATTTTGCCAAGAAGTTTAATTTTTTTTTTAAAGGGTTGGAACCATTGAAAGATTTTAAGCTTTGATATATTTAATGTTTAGAAACAATCTTGGGGCAGTAGGGATGGACTGGGATGGGAACTGAGAAGACTGATTTTAGGATAACCAGTTAAAGGGATGTGACCGCAACCATTGTTCATGTGTTTTTCTCGTTTTCACTTTTTAATTTTTTTTATTTTTTATTTTTTATTTTTTATTTTTTTATTTATTAGTTTCAGGTGTACAAGACAAGGTAATACTTAGACGTTCATCATTTATATCCCTCACACTGTGAACCCCCCTCCCCCCATCCACTATCCCTCCGACCTCACACTGAACCATCACATTATAAATATAAAATTATAGTTGGCATTCATTAATGTTTAGCTTCTGGTGTACAATGCCATTGTCAGGTATCCACAGTATCCCTGAGGTGGTCTCCCAAATAGGATGCATGTCCATCGGATACCCAACATCGTTTTCACTTTTATTTCCAAATTTTATTACAGATAATTGCTCTAAACATTTTGGTGTAGATAATTTTGCTTTTTAATGTTTTTTAAAAGATGATTTTCTTAGGATATTTCCATAGAAAGTGCTATTGCGTTCAAGGGTTTTTGAAGTCTTTTTAAGGTTCTTGATTAATTTTTTTTCTCAGGCAGCTTCCTAAAAGAATTGTGCCTATTCAGAGCGGCAATGGATAAATAAATGTCCCTTTTCATTATTCTGTTATAAGCATTGACTCTCGTTTTTCAATTTTTTTGCTAATTTCATGGCAGTTAGTCTTTAAACATTTACTCGTGAAGTTGAATATTTTCCTATTTATTAATTATATTCCTCTTTGTTGACTTGTTTGGCCCTGTCCTTGTTACCGCGTTTCCCTGAAAATAAGACCTACTCCTAAAATAAGTCCCAGTGAAGATCATCAGCCAGATGGACGCATTTAGTACGTTATGACGATGTTCCAGAAGAAAATGACATGACTGTATTTGAATAATAGATTGTTGTACATGAAAAAATAAGACATTCCCTGAAAATACGCCCTAATGTGTCTTGTGGAGCAAAAATTAATATCAGACCCGGTCTTATTTTCTGGGAAATATGATATCTGTTAGGGTCTTAGTTTTTGTCCGTACTGATCTGCCTGAGAATTAAAAAAGATATTAGTCTGTTCTCATATTTGCTACAAATATTTCTCCCAGTCTGTTACTTGTCTTTTAATTTTGACCATTTTTGGACATCCAGAAATTTGTTATTTTAGAAGTCAAATCTGTCCAACTTGTTTCTCCTATTATTTTTATACTTAGGAAGGCCTTTTTCCTCAAGAGGCTTAGTAAATATTTAAATGTATTTTATTTTAGTGTTTCAAAAAATGGTTTAGGAAGCTATTTCTGTCCAAATTGCTATTAATTATCTCATCATTATTTATTAGCCAATTCTTCCTTTCTACAGTGATGTGATTATCTTTTTAGTTATGTTAGTTATAGTAGAGTCAGATTACTTCTTGTTTAGTGCCGTACTATTTTCATTATTTTAGCTTTATAATTTATTTTAGTTTTCTCTTTGTGCCACAGCATATTTTTTGCTGTTTTATATATTTGCTTTTCCATGTGAATATTAAACTTATTAGGTTTAAAAAGAAATTTCACTGGGATTATAATTAGAATTGCATTACTTTGGGAGAAGGAACCATTTAAGTGTAGTATTTAGTTTTCCCACTTAGAAGCATGCTATGTTTTTACATTTATTTAAACTTTTTGTCCATATTACTCAGGATAGTTTAATAATTTTCCCTACATTTTAATATAATTTCAGCTAATTTATATTTGTGGCATTTTCATTGTATATTCTAATCTTGATTATTGCTTGTATTCAGAATGCAGTCATGTATTTTTGGTTGATTAGAGCAATTTTGCTGAACCACTAAGCCTATTTTTCACTTGATGCTAGTTTTCTAGGTATCAGTATTTGGCATTTTTTACAGCTGAATGTTAACATTTAAAATTTTTCATTTCTTTTGGGTTTTCCCACTAATGTATGATCAGTTGAACAAAGTTAGGAATTTTATTTAATTTGTTTTAGAATAACTGCTGAAAGCATTGACTGCTTTTTTTAAAAAACACATTTGACAAGACATTAAGTAGCAACATGTATCTTAAGTATGGCAGTTTGATTTCTTAGTGAAAGTTGACAGCAGACATAAAACTTCAGTTTTAAAATAAATCTTGATGATTTTTTAGGTAGGAATTACTACTCTGGTGATTGTACAGAGGGCATTTCTTCCCAAAAAGTTTCCTTGTGCCCCTTCATAGCCAGTCTCCTCCCATCCCTAGTCCTTGGCAACCACCCATTTACTTTCTGTCACTATAGTTTTGCCTTTTCTAGAATTTTATGTAAATGGAATCATACAGTATATATAGCCTTCTGGATCAGGCTTCTTTCACTTTGCACAGTGCTTTTGCGATCCTTTCATGTTGTCTATCACTTGTTTGTTCCTTTTTGTTCTTGAGAAATAATGTGTTGTATACCTACACCCCATTCACAGATATTTGTTTCCAGGGTTTGGCCTTGAAGCTGCTACAAACATTTGAGTACACTTCTCTTTGTGAACATGTTTTTATTTCTCATGAGTAGGATTGTTGGATCGTATGGTAAATATGTATTTAACTTAAAAAAATTTGCTAAACTGTTTTTTCCCCAAAGTTGTACCATTTTGCATTTTTACCAGCAATGTATGAGAGTTCCAGTTGCTCCCAATCCTAGCTAACACTTGCTGTTGTCAGTCTTTGATTATGGCCATTCTAATTGTGTAGCAATATTTCAGCGTAGCTTTAATTGTTATTCCCTTATTGACCTATAGTACTTGTTAAGCATCTTTTCATGGATTTGTTATCCATTTATCTTTGGTTAATATCTGTTCAAATTTTTTGCTTATAGTTTTAAAGTTGGACTATGTTCTTATTATTGGGTTTTGGCAGTTCTTTTTGTATTCTGGATACAAGTCTTTTTTTAAAATGAAAATTTCAAAAAACTTTTAATGGCAGGAACAGACACAAGTCCTTTACCAGATGTTTTCTCTATATTGTGACTTTTTACCCCCTCAATAGTATTTCAAAGAACAGAAGTTTTTAATTTTGATAAGGCCTTGTTCAACTATTTTTTCTTTGTGGTTCATGCTTTTTATGTCCTAAGGAATCTTTTCCTAATTCACAGTTCTAAACATTTTCTCCTATGTTTTCATCTGCATTATTTAGAATATTAGCTCTTACATTTAGATCTATGACCCTTTGAAAGTTAATTTTTTAATATGGTGTGAGAGGTAAGGATAAAGGTTTATTTTTTCCTTTCCCATGTGGATGTCCAATTTTCCTAGCACTGTTTGTTAAAATATTTCTGATTTCCTCCATTGAATTGTCTTGGCACCTTGGCTGAAAATCAATTGACTATGTGTGTGTGTGTGTGTGTGTGTATATATATATATATATATATATATTTCTATTTCTGGACTTTAATGTAAGTCTTCTAATTTCAAACATTGATAAAAAAGCTTTTGTAAACATTTTGATTAGATTAATAAGCATAATTGAGTCTTGTTTATTTATTTTTATTTATTATTAGTTTCAGGTATACAAAACAATGTAATAGTTAGGCATTTCACCCCCTCACATAATTGAGTCTTAAATTTAGGATCCATTAGGACCTTGTAATGCTTTAGAGCCATTCTTTCATTTGTATAGCCAACAAATATTTATCAATTTCTTGACATGTCCCAGACATTATTTTTATTTATGGGATTGTGGGTGGAGATATAAGAAATCAGAGTAGACACAGATTGGACTCTTTTTCTTTTCAAAATTTTTATGATTATTTTTATCTCTCTGACTGGTGAAAGTGGATTGCAACAAGTATGACTTAGGAAGGTTTGCCTGTTGACCAGCTAGCAACCCTCCTCAATTCATTTTTAGAAGAAGGTGGGCAATAGAAAATATATAATTGTTTTATTAAATGTGAATTGGATCATGACTTTTTAAACTTGTATTTTTTATGTTATGACTATGTATTTTTTTCTATCAGACCAAAGAAAGGAAGCAACTTTATTAAAATCTAAGCAGACTTTTTTATTTGACCATAGTGCATTCCTGGGAACTGTCACAAAGCAAACATCATAATGTAGGTCTTACTGTGAAAAATATACTTGGTCATTTTGTGGGAGACAGTGAAATGTTGTGGAAAGAGTATAGAATTTGGAGGCAGAAAATTTGGGCTCGGAGATTAGTTATGCCACCGATTAGCTTTATGTCCACAAGCAAATTACTTATTTTCTTGGTGCCTCTGCTTTTAGTTATAAGTGCATGCGTTAAATACCAGTGTCGTTTATTTTAGGATTCTGCTGGACAAGATAAAGTGTATGTAAAAAATACTGTTAAAACTGTAAATTATTATGTTAATGTATTTTGTCATTTTTGACCACACTTTTAAATAAGTTAGTCATAACCGATTATATATTGTTTTATAGGAGCAAGTACAACATTAATGTAGGTTTTTATTTAAATGGTATCATGCCGTATAAGATAGGCATAAATGTCTTGTACACTTTGGGGTACCAGTGTATCATAAAAAATTCATTCATATAGTTAAATTAGCTACTATGTTATAAATTTTATTTTTAAATAATACAGCCAACATTTAGAAAATTCATTGTATTTACCCCACACTCCTTATTTTTGGTGAGAAGTAGACGAGCTTTGGAAAACAATTTGAATGGCTCAGGATTTTAGAGGTGGGGGAAATGTTTGTATCCAAGTCTTTAATGAATTAATACATTTCCCTGTAGCTTGCTGGCACTTTCAAGAGTAGCCTGTAGTTTCACCTCTGACCAGTAGATGGGGTTATTTCAACACAGGTAGATGTCAACAGTGAGGAAAGACCTGTAAAACTGCAACACTCAATGAGTGTAGTACTTGAAATAAATGGAGTTGGAGAATTAGAAACTATCAAAGGTGATGCTGCTTCTAATGAAAATTCCTACTTTACGATAAAGTTTCTTATATAAACTATGTGCTACATGTTATTTGTTATATTAGAATTCCAAATATTAGTGGTTAATTAGTTCTACTTTTATTTTTGTATGATCTATGTCATCATGTTGTCAATATAACTTTCTCTAGTGAAGAAAACTTACTGATTGATAAGTTTTGACTATTCTGAATCATATGAACCTAATACTGTAAATAAAGTTGAAAGAGTTGCTTTTTAAAATTGAGTTTTAGAAATTTTATAAAGGAAGATGATGGAAAAAATCCTTTTTAAATTTAAGAAAAATAAAATGGCGTTTGATACATTGAAAATACCGTGTCTAACCCAGTACTCGGTACATAGTACATCTTCAGTAAATATTTGTGAGTTAAAGAATGATTGACAAAATTGAAAAAAGCTCACATGGTCTTAAGAACCTCATGTGAAACAAATAATAGGCTCTCTGTGATGTCATTATTGAATTAACTGACAGTTATACTTTAATAATTTTGACAGTGTTAAATTATAAAAATATAGGACTGAAGTATTCATTTGTTAATATTTGACTTGATGGATAGAACTCTTACTATACTCTGTAGAATTTACTTCCTAACAAACTAAAGAGCAATCTGATATTCACTGCCAAAAGATCTGTTTTTGCAATGTCACCTAAGAGAAATTACACATATAACTAGTCTGTCAATGTTAGGAAGATAATTTTCTTTCAGAGCCCTACAGTTTTAAAGTGTTCTCATTTATTATCAAATTTAATTACTATTCTGACCTTAACTTTATAGGTATTCTGAATCAGTGACAGTGAAATGAGAACATTTTATTTGATGAAATTTTTTCCTTACATCTTAAGAAGAGAAGAGTAATAGATTTTTGATGGAACAGTTGGTGCAACTATTCTAGTTCTATCAAAACGAGGCTAGTTGTACCCAAAGTCTTTGGTAATAAAATAGGAATCCTTACGTATTTTAGTTTTCTATTTCCTAGTTGTTTTGAATTTTTCTTATTTTAGGTAGATAGGAGAGCTTAAGTAAGAAACCAGGCTTTTTGTTACTTTAAAATGGGATTGGTGATGATAGTTTAAGTTTCTTCTGATTTTCATTTTGGTTAACTCGTAAGTCTGTTTTCGTTAACTAGAACAAGGACTTGGTATGGTGATGAAATATTCATATTCATTGAACATTTGTTGAGAGTCTCACATGCACCTGTCATGGAGGTGTAGGCTCTGGGATTTCAAGAAGAGGTTTGGACCCTGATATTGCTCTCAGGGAACTTGCAGTATAAACAAATAGAGATGAGACTTGATGGATGAAATAACCAGGCAGGACTGAAGTTAGTGGTACATGCAGTGAGAGCGAATGAAATAAAAAGAAGGAAAAGCTCATGGATATTTTTAAGGGAGTTCAATTTTCAGATTCTAAGATTGATTAGTCTTTCATATTTCTTTCTTCCATTTTACAAAACAAAAGTATGTATCTTGGTCATCCCAAGTAGTATGTTGTCTTGTGGTAAGAGGCCTTTCAGGACACCAAAGAGACAAATCAGAATATTGGTGAGACTGTTGAGAAGGCATTGACTCCAATGATGGATTAACATCTTTTCACAAGTCAGATGGTTTCCAGTCCTTAATTTTCAGCAAAATTGAAGAACCTGGTCAAGTTGTTAGCTGATCATTAAAAGTAATTTTCATGAAAACAGAGAAGTCAAATACATGCCATTACTTTTCAGAAAGTTAAAAAAATCTAAATGATTATTGTAATTTTTCAGGGGGCATATAACTCAGAAGAATTAAAATCGTTTGATGACATTGCTATAATAAAACTCCTATGCATATTTATGTAAGTTTTCTTAGCACTTATATTTATAATGAAAAATAGGAATAGAATAGGAATGGGATATTTACAATAAATACTATTCACTCATGGATACATGAACTAATTGGAAATAAGAAAACTGCATCCATCTCATGAAGAGATGCATTTCCAATTCTTCTTTTCCTGGTTTTTCCCTCCCACCTTTTGAACAATTGGTTTGTTCTCATCAGGATGCAGGAAAATTTTATTTGGTTGGAATGTCTCAGTTTCTCTTAAACTATAGTTCCCCCTGCCTTTTTTCTTTGAATTTTCTTTGAATTTATTTATTATAGAAACTAGGTCTGTTAAATACCTTCATCTAAAAACTATAATTTGGTTCTGGAGTTGTTTCCCGTTATGCCTGTGTTCCCTTCATGCTCCTATGTTGCACCATTCTGAACTCCTCACCTTTTCTTAATTCTTTTCATAGTTTCTCGAATTTCCAAGTTTTTGACAGTGTTGTTTCCTTAGACTCTATTACTTTCCGTCCTTAGTCTTCCTAAAACATAGTTCAGGCATTATCTCCTCTGAGAAGTCTTCCGATTTCCTCAGACTGAGTTAGGCTCCCCTCTCTCTCAATTAGGGTCCGAATAGGAAACAGTTAACATTCCCAGAGTAGGTGAAAGAGAATGCCATTAAGGGACTACTTACAATGAATAGCAGAGTTAAGCGAATCCTGATAAGAAGCAGGAATAGTGTAGCATGTAGGGACTAGCAAGGATAGGAAGTTGTGCCATCTTTGGGCCAGATAGGGCGAAGGGAGTGAGTAGTTATGGGAACCCAGAGAGATCCTCTCGGTTGCTGCTCATTTACTGAACCCAATTTGAACCCAGAGGGCAAGGGAGCCTAGTTTATGTCATTCATAAAGTTTAGCTTCGGAGGACACCAAGCGCTGAACAAAGGATGGAGAATGGTTCTGGAGGAGCAAACAGAGAACATCCAGCACACCTTTATTTATACTCCTTACATACTTTAGCATACTTCTTTGTGTCATTTGTCGTATTGACTTACAAGTCATTGCTTGTATTGATGTTTTCCCCATAGCACCATCAACTCCTTTGTAAGCTATGAACTGGCCCTTATTTATATTTGTATACCTACAGTGCTCATTAGATATTTGTTAATTAAATGAGTAAAAGTATAAAAAAGAAATGGATGAAATACATAATTTAAATAGATACACATACCTACTTAGTGGTGATGTGTAGTGATTCTTATTTTAACATAAGACCGGGTCTTATATAATACCAGGTCTTATGTTACTTTTTGCTCCACAAGACGCATTAGAGCTGATGGTCCAGGTAGGTCTTATTTTCGGGGAAACACGGTAGTTCAAAAGAGAGTAAATCTAATATTTGCTTGTTTGGCAGTTTTGATGCTTCTGCAGTATCTGGCTCAATTGTTTGGTTGAAGAGAGCCCAGGGATTAGGCCATAATCGATTACTACATTGAGAAGGATTATAATGTAGAACTTTGAGTTTGCTGCTCAGTAACCTGGTCAATACATGTATGGTCTTTCTTTTGCTCTATGAGAATCATAATGCAGGGAAAGAATCTGTAGAGATTCTAAGGCCAAAATGTTGACTTCAGGAGAATGTGCCTTATTGCATAGCCTTTTCAAATCTCCTAAATATATGAAAGCTGGTCCTTCTCTGGAAAATCAACCTGTATTGATAGCCACAGTTATTGATAGATGTTTTTCCCTTCACTCAGTTAATTGAATTAATTATCATGTATTGGCTATAAAGGCTTATTATACTTGCTGTGTAAAAAATTACTCCAAAACTTAGAGGGCTGAAACACACACAGTAATTTTATTATGTCTCATGGTTTATGTGGGTCACGAGTTTGGGAAGGGCTCTGCTGGGTGGTTTTGGCTTAGGGTCTGTCATGTATTTTATTCACGTGGTGGCTGGAGCGGAATCGGCTGGGCATTTCTCTCTCTGTTCAGGTCTCTCTGCATGGGCTATGAATAGTGTATGCAGCTTCAGGGCAGTTAAACTGCCAATATAACTGGCTTGGCGCACCAGCAGGAATTGCCCAATGAATAAGGCGAAAGCTGCATCTCCTTTTCTGACCTTGCCTAGGAAGTCCTTGCCACATTTTATTGGTTACAAGCAAGTTAGTTGTAAGTTCTTCTAGATTCAAGTGGAAAGAACACAGAACCTATCTCTTAATGGAAAAAGTATTAACAAATGTGACAGCCATTTAAAAAGTTGTCATAGGTGGCAGCAGTGGTAACTGCTGCTGTGCTACTACCTTTTGTTTTTTGGGCTTGACTACATCCTCTTTGGTATCCTAATCTAAGATACCATTTTCTAGCTTTTATAATTTAGTTATTTTATGTTTTGCTTTTGAAGTTTCCAAGAATTTTATTACAGAGCACTTAACAAATGACATAAAAATTTTGAACAGCTTGTAGAAAAGTTATTATAGTTGTTATTAAAGTATAAAAATCCATAAATTATTTTGGTAAAAGATAAAAAAGATCCTTAAAAAAAGGATAATGGAAACAGAAGCAGACTGATAAAAAGAGAGAAGGCAGATGCTATTTGAATAAAATAATTGATGCAAATGTATGAATTTAATTCTTTAATTCTCTGGAATTATTATAATGAAATATTATAATTCAGGGTTAAGAATTAAAGAATTTTAGTGCTCCCCCTTTGGGTCTGCATTGTTTTTCTTTAAATCGTCTATAATCCATTCTCCACAAACAGATTCATTTAAAAAAAGAAAAAGTAAATTGGATAATTTTGTTCCCCTGCTTCAAACCCTCCAGTGGCTTTTCATTATGCTTTGAATGAAATGGATATTATTTGCACAAGATCCTGTATAATCTGTCCCCTGTTGACTGGTCTTTCTTTTGCTCATTATGTTATAGTCACATTATGTTTTAATTTCTTGGAAAATGCCAATCTCTTTCCCACTTACATATATATATGTAGGGCCATATATATAATTTATTTTTTTGTGGGGATCTTCTTGTTGCTTATTGTTTTTCTGTGTCGGTGTAAGTATCATCTCAAAGAGTTTTTGCTGCAGGGAACTCTTTGTCTACAGTATCTTCTACAGTATCTTCTACGATCATTAATCTCTATCACAGTATCCTATTAACTTTAGAAGACTTATTACAGTTTATTTTCATATTTATTTCTTCACTTGTTTATTGTCTTTTTTGAAGGTAAACTTTTTTTTTTTTAAAGATTTTATTGGGGAAGGGGAACAGGACTTTATTGGGGAAGAGTGTGTACTTCCAGGACTTTTTTTTTCACCCCCAAGTCAAGTTGTCTTTTCAGTCTTAGTTGTGGAGGCTGCCTTTCAACTTCAAGTTGTTGTCCTTTCAGTCTTAGTTGTGGAGGGCGCAGCCCACCATCCCTTGCAGGAGTCGAGGAATTGAACTCGCAACCTTTGTGTTTGAGAGGATGCGCTCCAACCACTGAGCCATTCAGGAGCTGAGCGGTAGCTCAGCTCAAGGTGCCGCGTTCAATCTTAGTTGCAGGGGGCGGAGCCCACCATCCCTTGCGGGACTCGAGGAATTGAACCGGCAGCCTTGTGGTTGAGAGCCCACTGGCCCATGTGGGAATCGAACCGGCAGCCTTCGGAGTTAGGAGCATGGAGCTCTAACCGCCTGAGCCACCGGGCCGGCCCCCTGAAGGTAAACTTTCAATTTTAGATTTATAGAAGAATGGCAAAGAGAAATATAGAAAATTCCTATATAGAGAAGTACAGAGAATTCCTATATACTCCACACTCAGTTTCTCCTATTATTAACTAATCTTACATTAATATGATACATTTGTCACAATTAATGAACCAATAATTATATGTCATTATTAGCTAAAATCATACTTTATTCAGATTTCCTTAGTTTTTACCTAATGTTGCTCATTGTTTTCTATTCCTCCTAGATTGGGAGCTCTGGCAGGGCAGGGAGTGTGTGTTTCATTCACCAAGTGTAGTGCTAAACACTTAGGAGGTTCTCTAAATATTTCTTGAAAGAATGACTACTAGAAAGATGTCTTAGAGTATATAGTCTAACTTCTTCCCCATTTTAGGTGAGTAACTTGCTCAGGGAGGTCATGTGTGTCTTCTGTAAATCGCATGGCTAGTTGGCAACACAAGTCTCCATGGTGGTACTGGAAACGACATCTTGTGATATCCAATTTGCTATATATGTATAGAGGTGAGTTTACTATGAAATTCATGAAGCTAATGGAACTCATGAAACTTAACTTTTAGGATCCTATCTGAGGGACCAGGAGGGATGTTAGTAATGAGTTTATATGGTCATTTTTATAAGTTTTATTGGTACATATTATATACACAGAAAAAGTGCAAAGATTGTAGGAGTGCAGCTTAAGACTTTTCACAAACGTAACACACCTATATAACCAGCACCCCAATCAAGAAACAACATTTCCTGTACATGGTCACGTAGTTATGAAGAATTTGCAAATGTAAGCTGTCTTAACCACAATCAGTTTAAATTGTTGTCTCTTTTTACACCGACTTCCCCTCTATCAAACTTCTCATGTTGGTAGTATTGGAATGGCTGTAGGCATTTGGGGCGTCTGCTATATAGAAATTGACTTGGGGGTACGTTTAATTGGGTTTTAGTAGGATTATGTGGTTCACAGTCTCTTTAGGTGCAGTAAAGGTATTGCTAGCCATCTCAGTTTGGGGATAGTTTCTAGGAATACTACACGTTGTGTTGACTCACCTGGCATTGTGACATAAACGCGCAGGCCTAGAGATGGTAGAGTGGTACGAATGTGTCCCACGCATCTGGCACCTGAAGCACATGCTTAATGGGGGAAAAACAAGGTTTAATGCCAAAAGCCAGTCTATGGAAAATTCTTCCAAATCTAAAGCTTCATATGAAGGAGACTTGTTAAGAGTTTCCCCCAAGTTTGACAACAATCCTAAAAGTTTACATAACATTACTAGTAATGGCCCTGTGCTATTAATATAAAAGAAACTTTTCTAAGCTATTATCAACAACGAAAATGTGTTCAACTATGTTAGAGGAAGGACTGAATTATTTTCCTGTTATCTCTATGGAAAATGACATTATAAAACTTGTGAGAAATGTGATACTGGCGTAAGTGTTGACGTATAGATCAATGGAATAGAAACGAGAGTCCAGAAATAAAATCATACATCTGTGGTCAGTTATTTTCAATAAGAGTGCCAAGACCATTCAATGGGGGAAAGTTTAGTCTTTTCAAAAATGTTCCAGGTGTTGGAACAACTGTGTATTCACATGCAAAAAATGAAGTTGGACTGCCACTTCACACTATATATATATAAAAAAAATCAACTCAAAATGGATTAAAGACCTAAATGTAACTGCTAAAACCATGAAAGTTCTTAGAGGGAAACACAAGACCTCGGATAGGCAATGACTTCTTAAATATGACACCAAAAGCACAAGCAACCAAAGAAAAAAGTAAATTGGACTTCACAAAAAAAATTATAAATTTTTGTGCCCCAAAGGACACTATGAGCTCATAAAATTTGTTACAAAAAAATTTGTAAATCATATACCTGATAAGGGTCTAGTATCCATAATATATAAAGAACTCCTACAACTTGACAACACAAGGACAAACAACCCAATTAAAAAAATGTACAAAGGATTTGAATAGACATTTCTCCAAAGAAGATATACCAGTGGCCAATAAGCACATGAAAAGATGCTCAATATCATGAGTCATGAGGGAAATGCAACTCAAAACTGCCATTTGATACCTCTTCACACACACAAGGAGGGCTATAATAAAAAATGGGAACGTAAGTATTGGTAAGGCTTCTCATACATTTTGGTGGGAAAATAAAATGGTTCAGCCACTGTGGCAAAAAGTTTGGCAGTTCCTTAAAAAGTTAAACATAGAATTACCATATGACTCCATTCCATTCCTAGGTACATAACTAAGAGAATTGAAAACATATGTCCACACAAAAACTTGTACACCAGTGTTCATAGCAGCATTACTCATAATGGCCGAAAGAGTTGGATGGAAACAACCCAAAGGTCCATTAACTGATGAATAGAGAAACAAAATGTGGTACATCTATACAATGGAATATTACTCAGCCACGAAAGGGAATGAAGTACTAATGCTTGCTCCATCATAGATGAACCTCAAAAACATTATGCTGAGTGAAAGAAGCTAGATACAAAGGGCATGTGTTGTATGATTCCAGTTAGCAAATTTTATAGAGACATCAAGTCCATTAGTGGTTGCCAAGGGTCAGGAGAAAGAGGAAAATTGGGAGTGACTGCTAACAGGTACGGGGTTTCTTTTTGGGGTCCTGTAAATATTCTGGAATTAGTGATGATGGTTGTACAGCATTGAGGATATACTGAAAACTAATTGAACAGTTTAAAATGATGAATTTTGTTATGACTTTTATCTCAGTAAAACAAATTGCAAAAAAACCCTGTCATGTGGGAAGAAGTCATCAAAGATTATGCAGAAACTAGGAAAAAAGGTAGTATAGGGGTGTGTCAAAACACTGTTTTCTGCTTTTTTAATGATGTTTGTGGTATTTATCAGCTTCTTAAAATTTAAGATTTATTTTCTCATTCTAAATTGAATATTTTCTTTCATGCCTAATTTTGTATTCTTAAAGTGGGGCCCCCAAACTAAAAAGTCTAGGTCCACAAAACCTAGATGCACCCCAGTATAATACGTGTATTAGCATCAAATAAAAATCACCTGTCAACTTTTTAAGCATGGGGGAATTGAACAAATGTTTATTTCTGTTCTCTCCCTACACCCCATTCAATGACAGTAAGGGATAAAAACAGCATATATACCTACAAGAGCAAAAAGAATAGGAGACTGCAAGTAAGTGATGTTAAAAAATGTCAGGAAAGGAGAAGGTGGTGGTTGGATGAGGGAATTTAACTGAGACAGCAGGCTATAAAGTGTCTGCGGAGGGAGATCCCCAATCCTTTAGTATCCCAGCTAGTTCATATCACAGAGCTCTAGAAAAGACTCAGGAATTGGAGGCACCAGATATTTCTCTGAGGGTGCAGGTGAGATAAAAGGCTGAAAACTTCTGCTCGTACCTTGTCCCAGGCAGCCAGGTGACTGTTCTTCCTCAACCATCACCAAGAGTTAAAGACTTATTTTGTGGAGAAAATTAACCAAACTGGTTCCAGACCCAGGGATACCTGGCACCTTGGAAGGTGGGGGGAGAAGTCCTCACCTGAAAATAGGGGATCGGAACATCTTAGAATGTGAAACTCCCAGCTCCCTTGAAGGGCTCAGTTCCAAGAACACTAGCAGCCAATTACGTCTCTTATCCTTTATGAAGAAGTCTTCTCTGGAGCAAGTTGGACAGCTGCAGAGAAAGCACTTGTAAATACTGATCTGTAGTCTCCCTCGCTAGGTCACCCTGCCAGACTCCTTACAGTGAATATTATCAGTTGCCAGGTGGGGGAGGGAGGGCCTCACCACCAGTCCCTAAACATTCATATGAAAACTTAGAAATGGCACCAGATTCTCATCAGCAATATCAGAAGGGAGAAGACAGTGGAACCACACCTCCAGAATTCTGAAGGAAGATGACTTCTAGCCTAGAATGCAACCATTTGGTTGGTCAAGTGTGAAGGCAGAATAAAGGCATTTTGGGGCATGCCAGTTCTCAAAAAATTATTTCCACTTATCCCTTCTTAGGAAGCTACTGAAGGATATGCCCACTAAAAAGAGGGAGCACACTATGAAAGAGGAATACATGGGTGATTGGATCTTTGTGCACAAAGGGAAAGGCAGACAGGCAAAGGGAACCCTGGGACAGTAAACTTGAAGTCCAGGGTAGGAGGCACTGGAAGTCTATGTAGCATCTTGGGTATGCTTTTCTTGGGAGAGGATCTGCATTGGGACTGTTGTTTATAAATGACCAAAAGCCAAACTTGTGAAAAAGGCATTGCTAGCCATGAACATTATCAGTGTTTTAGTGTTTGGCAATTTTATAGGTGAGTGAAATGGTATGTTTTAAAATTTTTGAGTTTGAAAATCTTTTGTTTAGTGAAGTTGATCACTTTTACTGTCACAGCTTTTCTCTTTTCCTCTGTTTTGTCAATTACCTTATGGCTTTATTGCTAAATACTTGCTCATAAAAACAAACACTCAAGTTTTAGAGCTGGCTGAGAACCAAGTAATTACCTTTACTTGGGCTATGTAGACCTTTAAGAAGTCTGTGGATTGGCTCCTGGTACTGTCAGTCCCCTGGGTTGCATGTAAATTTGTGTATGTGGACAGTTTTTGTTTTTTTTCCCTGGCATAGGGTGCAATTTCATATCACAGAAAAAGAAGCTCAGAGGTTAAGTGACTTACTCAACAATGGTCTTCTGACTCCTATTTTGATGTGCATTCATGTTATAGCATGCTGTCTTCAGAGTCCTGAATTAGTGTAGTTTTTGTCACATGATCACTTTTAAATTTCTTGAATAGCGTGTATAATGAAGAAGATGAATCTAAGAACTGATAAGAGTTTCTCTTGAGTGATATAGTACTGTGCTAAAAGACTTTAAAGTTAAAAATTGTGACTAACCTAAAATAAACATTTCAAATAGTCCTTAGCAATATGGAGAATGAAATTTTTATACTTTTCTGTTTGTGAAGGAAAAGAACTGTGAAAAAGAAAAATTCTAGAAAAATTCTTAAAGGATCAATGTGTGCATCTCTTTCTCTTGATGTCACGAATGACAAAAATCTAGGACTAAGGATCGTACCCTCACATTTGAGTAGACTGAAAGGAGCTAACGAGTTCTGCAGATCTGATTTTTAAATTTCAGTGTGATAAACATATTTCTGCGACTATTTGACAGTTTGAAGTTTTAATAAACCATTAATGTTGCTTGCCTCATTTTGGGAATAAAGTACTGATGAGTCTTTTTGTGTCCAAGAGGATGGTCATTTTTAGTGTTAAGCAGACCAACCTGCAGATAATTGGAGTTACTGTAAAATGTCATCACACTTCCTTGACAAAAAAGCTTTTACACATAAGTAGTCATCAGTAATTGGTGATTTTGCAGTTACTTCTTAGTTTCTTCTGAGATAAATTATCCTCGTTTCCTGTGGTTATTCATTCATTCATTCTGCTGTCTGTTCCGTCAAAATAAGGCCCTGAGTGTGGTATTGCGGCTGCTTGGATGGATGGAAAGATGAATGAGGCAGTCTCCCTCATCTGCAGATCAGTTGATAGCTGTGGTGATAAAAATTATGTAAACAAATGTTTCATGGGTATAAAACTCATATATATATACATATATACGAGTGTCATGTAAAGGGATATGTATCAACTATGGGAAAATAGTGAAGTAAGAAATCGGGCCTATTTTTGGACTTTATATTCCATCAGTCTGTCTATTAATGTACATCTATTTATGTGTTAGTGGTTTTAATTATAGAGGCTTTGTAGTTTGTTTCAGTATCGGGCAGGGCTAGGTCTTCCCTTCCTGCATGGCTTTTCCTTTTCTCGATTTTTTTAGCAATTCTTCTGCAATATTTTTATATGTGCTAGTATAAATTTTTCTAGCTCTAGGGAAACATTGCTAATATTTTTATTGGGATTTCATTAAATTAATAAATTAACATAGGGACAATATTTTCATGATTTGGAGTGAAACATTCTAATCAAGAACAAAGCATTTAATTTTGTTTCATTGATTACATTTCATTGTGATCAGAGTGTTTGTAATATTTCTTCTTTATTAAACTTTCTGACTTTTTGCGGTGTGTGTGTGTCCTAATATGTGATCAGTTTCTGTGATGGTTCTGTGTGAATGTGTGCTACATATTCTGTTACCAGAGTATTATATGTAAAATCTGTCAGAACATATAACATTTATATATTATTCTTTTACCCATGTCCCTCTCTCTGTCTTCTTTTTAATTCTTTATAAATAAATATAATAAATGCTCACCAGCAGTCTTTTACTTAACTTGCCTCAGTTATTTCTTGTTTGGATGAGGCTCATCCTGCAGTAGACTCCTAAAGAAGGTCCACAGATAGAATATTTTTGAATTCTTACACATTTGAAAACTGTTTTTTAATAGCCTTGTTACCTGAAGGACCGTTTTGCTAAATGTAATACCCTTGACTTGCACTTTCTTTCCTTGGATTTCTTGAAAATGCTTCTCTACAGTTGCCTTGCTGTGTATGTGTGTTGTTCTTGAGAAGTTTGATATCGGCCTGTTTTCTTATGAATAATTTGATCTTGCCTGGAAGCCCTGGGGAATTTCTTTTTTGTCTTTAAAGTCTTGTTTTACTAGGATATGTCTCGTGATTTATTGTTTTGAGTCAGTTTTCCCATGTATACAGTGGGCCCTTCAAGTATGTAGACTTTTTTTTCTTATTCTTGGAAAGTTTTGGATTATAGTTTTAAATATTAGTTCTAAAAATCTTTTACTTGTTTTTCTTCCATAGAGACTCCCAAGTATAAGTATATTGACCTTCTTTGCTTCCCTTCCATTTCACCCTCTTTCTCTGCCCTTTTTACCTTTTTTTTTTTTTTAAAATCTCACTTTCATTCTCTTGGTTGTCTTTTGCCTTTCTTACTTGATTTTCATTTGATTCTCTTCTCCCATCAATGTCTTGCAATTTCTTTTTCATTTTTTCAATAGTTTTATTTTCAGTTTCTTTCTTGATTTTGGTCAATTTTGTCTTTTGCCTCCTCCTCATTCTTTGCCTCCTCTCCTCTTTTCCTTTTCCTTCTCCCTATTCTGTTAGTTTTGGTGCATCTCCAGATTCTTGTTTGAGCGTATTTAATTGAACTTGGAATGTTTTGTTAGAGGTCCCCCCCATTACATTTTTTTTTGAGGGGGGCAGTTTTCATTGACTGAAGTGTTTTATTTACATTTTCTGTTTTTATAGTATTTTTGTATGGAGAGTATAAAATTTTTCACAGCTTTTTTTGGGTAATTTCTTAGTAGTTGCCTATGTCCTTAAGTTACCTCTAAATACGTATAGCATTGAGAGTTGTTTAGTGGTTTAAGCCTATTATTAAAGCCTCAGAATTGTAGAGACTAGAATTTTACTGATGCTCATGATGCCTTTAATTAATTGAAGTTGTGAAATCATTCATATTATGTAAACAACAAACCAGTGAAGGCAGTTGAATCCTGGAATTTAAGCTTGCAGTGTAGTGAATATGACATACTTAATGGTTATTCTTATATTGTATTGTAAATATATGTTAAGGGGTTTGTGTACATGACGGTATTAATTGTTACTTTTACCCAGCTAATACAAACATTTCAACTGGGTTGGAAGACACTGGGGTAGGTGTGGAGGGGTCAATAGAAAGGGAGTTTCTTGTTAAAGTTCTTGTTCCTCTATCTGATTTCAAGGAATTCTGATCACCTCCCAGTCAGTACCCTGGGTACAGAGGAATCTGTCATGGGATTCTTCCTTTTATTATACTAATAAATAACATATACTTCTGTTTGCCAAGTATGAAGAAATTCTTTACCTAAATCATCTCATTTAATTCTCAAAGTAATCCTGTGAAGTAGGTGGGTACAAATATTGCCATCATATCGTCAGAAAACACTGATCTTAGAGAGGTTCAATAATTTCTCCAAGGGCTTAAAGCTAGTAAGTGTGGGGGAGCTAGAATTTGAACACAGATGTGTTTTACTCTGGTCTCTAAGCTCTGTGTTGTATTGTCTTCCTAAGTGGTTTAGATCTCTTGACAGAGGTCTGGAGGCCTTTGAACAGTTTTTTCTTTTTCTTTTTGTTTCCCCCCTAAGGAGTTCCTTTTTGTCTCACTTTTCCCTCCAGCTAAGAAAAAAGGGTGTGGGTTGGGGGGAAGCGTACTGAAGTGTTTGTAACTTCCTTTAGAACCAGGTTGTAGGTCAAATAGGCTGAACCAGTGTTTTGAATTAAGAAAAGTTTGGTTTTTCTCTGCCCATGTCACTTTTGACAGCTGACAGAATGTAAGTCAATTGGAGATTCATTTCATTTAATTGGTAAACATTCCCTGGGAGGACTGATGTTAGGAGCGTGTGGGGTGTGGTGAGTTATGAACCATGTGGTGTGGATTACACAGGATGTTTCGGCCAGTTCACCGTCAGACATCTGAGACAGTGGAGAAATTGTGACTAATGTGCCAAAGCTTAATCAAGTCAAAATTTGTAGAGATTGAAAGTGTTGCCATTTCCCCCCTTTTAAAAAGAGAGACTTAGAACACTCGAATGATGGTTAGTTAACTGGTGATGAAAGGCAGTGTATGACAGTAAAGTGCAACTTCACTGGATATGTTGATTTTCTAAACTTTATAATTTCCTTTAGTAGAATATGAGTAATATTATTAATCCAGAGGATTTAATGAGCTACCTATATAAAGTGCTTAGCGCAGTGCCGGGGAAGTAGTAAACACTCAATGAGTATTAGTTATTATTGTGTAAATACTTTTTTTTTTTTCATAAATTTATTTATTTATTAGTTTCAGGTGTACAAAACAAGGTAATACTTAGACGTTCATCATCCATATCCCTCACACTGTGAACCCCCCTCCCCCCATCCACCATCCCTCCGAAAAAATATGGAACGCTTCACGAATTTGCGTGTCATCCTTGCGCAGGGGCCATGCTAATCTTCTCTGTATCGTTCCAATTTTAGTATATGTGCTGCCGAAGCGAGCACTGTGTAAATACTTTTTACACCCAATAAAGGACGTGTGAAAATGAGTTCAAAAGTAGAATTTAGGATCTTGTCACGTTTTTTTTTGAGGGCACTGGTTAAGTGCATTTTGTGTCATGAAAGAATAGCTCATAAGAACTTGGGCGGATTTTCGAAGACCTGTCAAAGTGTGTTCCTCATTATTCAAGGCCAATTAATTTTCCTTTTGGGATCTGGAACTTTGTCCTATCAAGAATCCGTTTCCATTTCTTTCAGAATTTAAATATCCGCGTGTGCCTCTCATATTAAAAAGTCTTTCTTTAGACTATTTCCTTTAACTTCTGCATTTATTCTTTCCAAGGCTGACTTTTAGAAAAGGGTGGTCTACTCTCATTTCTATCCACATTTTCCCCCTTTTATTTAAGTGCTAATCCGGTCTTTGCTCAGTACTCTTCCGAAACTGCTTTTGATGAGGATATTGGTTCCCTAATAGATAAACTGAATAGAGACTTTTCTGTGTTACCTTTTCTCTCTTGACCTCACTATGTACTTCATTTGACTAGTAGTTGCTTTTTAAGGACACTGTAGAGCTAGTTAAGTGCTGGCGAAAGTAGGACCCCAGGGGATCATCCAAGGAAAGCTCTTACCCTGAGCTTTCAAGGAGGTTGGTAAAAACGACTTATTCTTTATTAGTTTAGCGAAAGAGAGGCTAACTCTGAGTCAATCTTACAGTTTTCTAAGGACAGTTTAAAATACCTATTTGGGCTAAATTTGTTTCAGCTCAGGATGGACCATCATTTGTTTTCTCTCCTCTGATGATTGTCCTAGAGCCCTTGGAAGTTTCCTGTCGGACATTACTGACAGTTCTCCAGCCTTATTGCTTGTTTACATCTGCTTGTTGCACCGGCCTGGTTGGGTGGTGGCAGGAACTGATTTCTTTCTTTCTTTCCTTTTTTAAAAAAAATTTTATTGGGGAATATTGGGGAACATTGTGTTTGTCCAGGGCTCATCAGCTTCAAGTCGTTGGAGGGCGCAGCTCAGCTCCAAGTCCAGTCACCGTTTTCAATCTTTAGTTTCAGGGGGCACAGCCCACCATCCCATGCGGGAATTGAACTGTGAGAGCTCGCGCTCTAACCACCTGAGCCATCCAGCCACCCCTCCGGAGGCTCAGCAGCAGCTCGTTGTCTTCAATCTAGTTATGGAGGGCGTAGCTCACCAGCCCATGCGGGAATGGAAGCGGCAGCCCTGTTCAGATCTCTCGCTCTAACCAGTTGAGCAATCCGTCCACCCCAGGAACTGATTTCTTGTGTTTTGGCAGATTAGCTCTCTGCTTGCAGAGTAACACCTTTCTTTTGTGGCATTTAATTTGAGTGGGATCATGTATTTTTAAAATTCCCAATTAACTGATAATCTCTCAAAGTGGTTTTCTACTTGAGGCAGGCATGAAGATGTTGGAAGCCTCTTATAAAACAAGCAAAGAAAAAACTTCTAAGATTTTTCCTAACCACTTACTCTGCATTAACTGTGTTTTACCACCTAGGGACAAAAGCAGATGATTATTCTCTCTAGTCACCTCAAGTGGCTAGTCTTTCCTTGTCATTCATTGTCTCCAATGTCTCCTATTCCCTGAGGTCAGGTGTATAGCCAATCTTCATAGTATGAGGACACTTCTGGGTTTAAACTATATGTAGTTGAAATACAAGTAGTTTTGTGTCTCTTAGCTTGATACTTGTTTAAAATATTAAATAACTCCTTTCAAGTACTTTTTGTGATTTCCCAGGTCATTCTTCTAAACCTAACACTTAGGGTTATGGCTTTATAAGTTTTCTCTACATCTTCTCCTGGGCCTAAGTCTTTTCTTTCTCTCCCGGCAGCCTGAGTGTCTAGGTAAGTATTTTCCTTGCGTTCAGGTCACCAGATTCATTTCCTGTAGACTTTAGGTCAAAACGGTTGTCTTAAGGTAGCTCCCCCTTGGTGGGTGTCCTAGGCTCTTCTCCTAGGAGATTTCTGAGTAGTCTTCCTTGGGTTCTGGATAGTTAGTGTACCTGTTTGTTATCATGATTGTTTTCCTGGCCTCTGTTGTCTTAGTTCTGTTTTTTAGTTTGCTTTCTGTTTCCTTTTGCTATGTTGTTCTTCAAATTCTATTATCCTGCTGTTCATCTCATCATCTTTTCTTAAAATTAACTTACCTGTCAGGTTCACTCTAGCTTTTCTTTTTACTGCATTGTTACTAAAAAGTCGTCTTCAGGATCTGCCCTAGGACATCAGGCCCAGTCTCTAAGATTCTTTTCCAGGATGTCAGTTGGTTCCTGTGGAAATTTTCATCTCTTTAGAAACTTGTGGTTTACCCTGGTGTGATTGTCCTTTTAATTCTAGTGCAATGATAATTGCTCTAACTTGCCTTAAGGATTCTTAAATACTCTTTACAGCTAATAATCATGTTTGGCGGGGGTGGGATGAGGAGGGATGAAGTTGCCACAGTAGATGAGGGGAGCTATTTTCCTTTCTCAATTTTACCTGTAAATAAACAGCAAACATAGTGGAAAGTGTATGCGTTTTGAACTGAGATTTTGAATTTTATATCTTTTTTCCACTTCGTAGTTTTAGACTCTGAGTCTAAGTTTCCTCATCAGTAAAATTACATCCCCCTCATATGATTGTCTTGGGACTAAAAGAATAGTTTATATAAAAAATGATACCTAGAAGATACATACTAAAGGTTTTTATTCCCTCGTAAGAAATGGACCTCAGTTAACTAATCTTATTGTGGTAATTATTTTGCAATATATATGTGTTTCAAATCATCATGTTGTACACCTTAGAGTGTTTGATATGTGTCAGGTGCTGTGGTACAGGAAGAGGTTTAACAAGGTCTTAGCTTTATTGTTAAGGTAGCTTACAGTGTGGTATTTCAGTATATTTTGGTAAGTGCCGTGGTAGAGATAAACACAGTACTGTGAGAAGACTAAGGAAGGAAAAGCGAACTTGGCCAGATCACTAGAGGTCTGAGTAGGTGTTAAGGATCACTTTTAGCTGGGAAATGATGATTGTGCTCAATTTTTAAGGATTAGTGGGATTTGGCCAGGTTTGTAAACTGGAGAATAGTGAGGAAGGCATTCTGAATTGAAGGAATTTACTAGGTGAAGGGTACTTGTGAGTGTGTGGTGAGATTAGGCTGGGGAAGATGGTGTTTAGGGACCAAATTATAAAGTATCGTGTGTGCTACAGTGTTTTGGCAAGCCATTGAAGGATTTGAAGCAAGTAAGTAATACAGTCTGAGTTCTGTTTTATAACAGTTACTATGGAAGTATATGGATGATGGATAAATTTCCAGGTTTCCTCATGACTATGTGGATTGCTGATGCTGTTAAACTTGAGGGGGGAAAATTTGATGGGGAGAGGGAATGATGAGTTAGACTTTAATAGTGGGGAGAACCATAGAAGCAAAGACTGTTAGAGATAAAAAAAAATTGAGCATTGAATGAAGAAGTTTTACTGCCAAGCAGGGAACCTGATCCAGCAGAGTCTAGGTAGGCTTTGGGGGATAACTTTTGGGGAAGGAAAAATGGAGTAGGTCTTTTAAAGCCAAAAGACCTGGAGATACCTCTGGTTTATATTAGGTAAGCAAAGTCTCTGTGCGTTGTTGATAGGCTGGTGGGTTTGTTGGTCAGATAAACAGTGCACTGGTCAGAAGTGCTCTTGTATGTATCGTGAGTGTATATGTATGTGCTTGGCTTGAGATTATGGTGTGGAGAGCTGCCCTGTGTGCGGGCTAATGTGAACACATACGTTTTCAGTGTGCTAGGAGCTACACACAGAGTTAGGCTCAGTTCCACCATACTAAGAGAAAACAACGATCGCTTCGTATTTGAGTTAAATCACCAGAAGAATACTATAGCGATCATTTTTAAAACACCAATACATAATTCTGTTTTATTCCAAAGTCTTGTGCAGCCGTTGTCCATATACATAGTCCTGAGCTTCATCTATGGTTTTGGGGAAAATTGTGTGTTTCTTGGAGTCATCTGCTTCTAGAGTCCTTTTAATTAGACTCAGTTTCTGATTACTCAGGGGTGTGGAAATCCACTGCTCTGGATTGGTAGCTTGTTTTCACTGTGACACAGAAACCCATGCATCAGCACCTTGAAGCTTGACTGTTGTCGCTGTTGACAGGATGGCCTGAAATGGTCGCTTTAGATGAGGTTCTTTCCAGAGAAGAAAGGTCTAACTTAACACTTGTTTGAGTGTAACACTGAGTGAATCAGATTCGTCTCTGACAGTATTTAGATTTGTATGTGAGAGTAAAGAATAAGTTTTCAGTGGCGTTTGATTCCATTTGCATTGGGCATATTGTAATGATTTCATAGGGAGAAAGTCTGTGTGAGCTCTGAGGGAATAATTGTGTGGCCATTAGTGTTAGTGGGAAAACTTTAGGCTGGAAAACACAAAAGGTTTATGAAACTTTGGGGATAATATTAACAATGGAGTGTCTGTATTAAGAGAAGGGTATCACAGAGTTTCTGCTTAACTCCTCCACTGAGGTGAATTCCTTGATCATTTGACAGAAAGGTAGGGATTCCCCAGGTTTTATTAAGCAGTGAATTAATACTTCAGTGTCGTATGTTCTGTGGTGACAGTATATCCTACACTAGGAATGTCTTTGTTATTTATTTATTTATTTGGTTATTTTTAAGATAAGTCATTTCATAAACAGTATTAAATCAGAGTTGACAAAAGGGTGGGTAGCTTTAGGATCAGAGCTGGGCATATTAATTTTTGAGTGATTGCTAAACAAGCATGTAGTTTCCTTTCATCTAAAGAGGGAGTGATGTTGCAAAATTAAGTTTTGAGCAAAGGTGAAGAGTGATACACAAAGTGAGCAAAGGATTTCATAAAAAAAGGATTTCAGTTGACAAATTGTTGAATGTTGCTCAGAAATAACAAGAATTGCACGGCAAAAGGTGAGTGGAGAAGTGCCACCAAATGCAAACAGGGAGGGTATGTCATAGCAAGATAAGCAGTATGCTTGTGTGAACAGTGTTAGATTTCTTCTGGAAGGAATGGAGCATAGGGAGGTACTTGGTTAAGAGCAGCTGGGAGTCTAAGGGTCACAATTCTATTGATTGCTTTGAGAACTTGAATGACTGTAGTCTTTTCCATTAGGTTTCTAAAGGAGCAATAAGGGAGTGTTACAAAGGACAGTAAATCTTTCTTCTAATAAAGACTCAGTGTCAGATTTATTCCTGGTAATCACTTCAGGTTTAAATAAATATTGGAGTAACTGAGGCAGGCTTATGAAAGGATCAATTTGAACTTTCAGTATGGTCAGCACCATGTATTCTGCCTATTCTGTCAGTAAACTCTGTAGCTCAGAGTACAGGTATCTGATAATGACAGTGGGTTAGGAGAGTTCAGTATCCACAAGAAAACAAGGGCATCTAGGGCTGCCACAATTTGGTTTTGTGCACATTTTAAAATATGGGAATCTCTAAATATGTGCTTTCTATAAAGCATTTACTTTCACAGTGCTATCTACAAAACAAGCCTCAACCTAGTAAATGAGCCAGAGTAGAGGTCACACTGGGCAAAGGTGTCTTCCTTTTCTAATGGACTTGTCGAAGTTGGTAAAAGTTGGGAGACTGGGAAGATAAGATTATTGGTGTTTCCCACCTCTGTTACTCTCTTAGTACTGTGAGGAAGAATAGAAAGGAATTTAAGATAGAAACAGAGAGCCCTGTACCCACTAGGAATTTTAAGGCCTGTTCTTGAACAGAAAGTTATCTTCCTTTTGTCTAGTAACAGCAGAGAATATAATAGGGCATTACTGAGATGCTCAGAGGTGTGTCATTACTACTCTGGTTCTAACTTGGCTTGTTGGACTCCTTTCTCAGTTTTGAAGGGATAGTAACTAGTACCTGAGCTCTATGGATTCAGCACTCCCTTATCCCCAGGACAGTCTTTGCCATTATCTGTCATAGGAGGAATATTGGACTTTGAGTAAGTTGTTTAATTTGAAGGGACATGAGTTTCCCCCCTTTTTATTCTTTTAGAGTTCTTTGACAATGTTCTGTTGTAATATATCAAAATGATCTATTTTCCAGTCCACTGACATTCATCTCACTAATCTGGCTGTTTCTGATTTTAATCCATTAAAGGGCTGAAAAGATCTTGTCGTGGTCTGCCTCTAAGTGTATACTAAAATATTTCCTAAAGGTTTCTCTGATCTTCGTATGATTACATATGATTTTGCGTGCAGTTTGGGTTTTGGTTCAATGTACTTTGGTAAGAAAGGCTTTCTGGGATGTCCAGAAGCAAACACTTTGCTGTATCCTCAGCTTCTTTAAACTTTCTTCTGGTTTGTGATATTTGATCTGCATTAGGATCCCAACCTGTTTTTTCAAACCATCTTTGACCTTCTGTTGCAGAAACTACTAGTCTCTACAAGCTTGTGAAGTTCTGGCAGCCCTGGCAGTATAGAGTATAGGTATCTGAAACTACTCTACACTCCTCAGAAAACCTTGGTTTCCATGTGAGAAACCCTTGGGGATTCCATGTGAGATCAAAGTTTAAAAACAACAGCATGACCTTCTTTTGAAAAGTAGGGGGTAAATCCTTAATGGAAGTTGTGTGATCATCTCTTTTACTATGTGGGTGCTCGGCAATAGGTTAGGACCATGATATCTAAGGGAGGAAAGTATTAGGGAAACCCATGATGATAAAGAAGTGTGAAGATGAGGTAAAGACTGAACTTTGCAGATAGGGAGTTGGGAAAGAAAAACTGCCTTTTCTTTAGCTTTTGCCAGGGAAGCCTTCAAGAAAGTTTGTTTTGAGTTATTGAGGCATTTAGATGTTTTGGTGTACCAATTTAAGGAGGTAGATTGTTGCCTTGGGGGATTTGGCTCCTTTGGTTCTAAGGCATTGCAGAAGTATACGCTTGTTGAAGTCCTAAGTTCCCCAAAGTAGCTGCTGCAATTATAAATTATCAGCTTGGTGTAATTATACCGTATTATTAGACATGTATATGAACTTGGACTGTAGTGAATATACATACACTTGATTCTTTGAATTGACAGTCCCTACAACAAATATTAAAAAGGAGAGTCCTTTACCATTTGATAGGCAAATGTATGTACAGAACACCTAGGGAGTTGAGAGAGACCCACTAGTACCTGAAGTCCTTGAATCTGGCCCAAGCTTTGACTTTTCTGAGAAATCTCTTAGATAAGACATAGGTGGACTAACAGTGGTTTGTAGAATAGATCCCCTCTTTTTGTCACTCAAGAAAGAGGCCCAGTTTCCTCTGCATGTTTACCCTGAGAAACCAGGTGGTTCTGAGCCAGAATACACACAAACTTGTGAGACAGAACAGAATAAACTCGGAGCTGAAATCAGCTGAATCACCATCAGAAGTTTCCAAAAACCTGCTAAATCTAGGGCCCAATTGATTCTTGTGTCGGTGGTCTGTCAGTTTTAATGGGTAGTTCAATCACATGATCTCTGTGGGGTCTCCAACCTGTTAAAGAAGGCATAATGACTGAGGCCAAAGATTGTGCACTAAGTGAAAAAGTTTTATTGCCAAGCGTGGAACGTGATCCAGCCCAGAGTCCAAGCAGGCTCTCAGAGATGAAGTTCAGGGCAGGAGAAATGGGATAGGTCCTTTAAAGCCCAAAGACCATGAATTATCTTTGTTTCATATTACAAGAGCCAAATTTTTGAATGTTGTTGATTGGCTGCTGATATTTGGGTTGGTTGGTAAGCACTGGACTGACCGGAGATAGTCTGTAACATATCTATAGAATGGAATTATGTCTAGCTGTGTCTCTTTTGTATGTAATATGTCTGAGTTAAGGTTGTCACCCAATTGCTGCATTGGCATCAGCACGCTAGGTGGCCATGTCAAGGTTTATTAGAGTTTAGTAGTTGTCTGGATATGAGGGTGTGGGTGTTAGGAGAGAGAAAGGTCTGGGTATGGTTCTGTAGCTATATACTTTGGAAAACTGTCTACTAGGAAAAACAGGCTGCTTGAATGGGTCTTCGTCCGCTATTAACTCATCTAATGGTGTTGTAAATATCAGTTGATGTTCAGCAAACTACCTCAGAACTTAGTGGCTTGAAACCACATTTATTTTGCTTGAGAATCTGCAGTTGGCAGGTGGCTTGTCGCTGTTGCACTCAGGCTCAGCTGGGGTGGTTTAGAGGCTGGGGCCTACATTATCTGAAGGTTTATTCACTAATATTTCTGGCAGTTCAGCTGGCTGTCAGCTGAGATGTTAGCTGGGACTCTCAGCTGAAATTCCTACAAGTGGCCTCTCTGTGTGGCCTGGTCAGTTCAAGGTGAGTCCAGAGAGATCCAGCTCACCTCCCGAAGGCCCACCCCCCAAATACCATCACTTTGGAGATTAGGTTTCAACACACAGGTTTGGGAGGGATACAGACATTCAGTCTGTAGCATACCCATTTTTCAACTATATCAACGTTATATACCTTAAAATAGCGTGTCTTAATTTCCATGAAAGAACACCTTGCTAAAAATAAAATATCATTATCTGAGATTTTCCAAATGTGGAAAAAAAGGTTTATGAACTACAAATAATGAAATAGGATGGCTTTTCATTTTTTATAGATTTTATTACAGTGCCTGTCACATTTTTGTCATTATGATAGATGTTCTTGAGGATACAAAGACCTTGAGGGTACAAAGACAATCTTTTGAAACAAAAATCCTAAATATTCTGCCCTTGCAGGATAAATGATCTGAATATTGTACCTTATGGAGAAATGCTTGTGCATCTGGATTTTTCCAGTAGCCCAGAGAGCTTTCAGAGAATGAGTTTCTCAAGCTCTGTCCAGATAGGGTAGATTTTATGTGTAGGCTCAGTGGAGAACTTGCTATTTGCAATAACTCTTCGTAGAAGAGAATTTGTGCATTTGTACATCTAGAGGGTTTTTTTATTTTTTAAAGGGAATACAGGTATGTCTTTCATGTGATAATTTAGTTATTCCTAAATGTCTTTTCTGTTTAATTAAATTAGGTACAGATTTTTGCTTGTTTTGTAGAAACAATTTTGTCTTTTTTTGTGTGTCAAGGTGAAATTGTTTTCAGTTAAGTTTTTAAAACACTCTTCATTATGTTAATTAGTAATTCGAATGAAAAAGCCTGTGCTCCTTAAAAAATCAAGATAAATGTGTGAAATAAACTTTAGGTAAAAGTTCCAAAGTGTACTTGATAAACATAGATGTGTAAGACGCTATGTTATTTTAATGAAGTTCTTGACCTAAGTCATTTGGAAGAGGACGTAGAAGAGCTTCTGCTTTTCCACAAACCCTTTAAAGTGTGTGTGTGTGTGTGTGTGCAAATACATAGTTTTCATCAGATTTTCAAAGCAGTCCTTTATCACCACCGTCTCATTCCCCCCAAAGTTGAGAATCATTACTTCCTGGTCGTCGTTCTCTGTGTTGTGCAGAGACCAGCAGCATCTGCGTCCCCTGGAAGCTTAGTTCTGGGACCTACTCCAGACCCACGGAATTAGAACCTCTAAAGGTGCCCCGCCACCCTGTGTGTTTTAAGAAGCACTCCAGGTGATGAGATACATGCCACAATTTGAGAACTGTGACTTTGAGGCGATAGAGTAGACAGTCTAACAACTACTAGTTCTGTATGTATTGACCCATAATCTATACTCATCTACTTAATCTATACTAATTTTAATTTGCTGATATGATTATAGAACAGAGATATAAGCATGTTCATATGTTGTCTGCGTAACAGTTTTTTGAACACAAATACAACTGTTTTGTTGATATTTAAGTATATTTGAAAACACTTAGACTTATAAAATGTTAATGAGTTTTGGGTTTAATGTATTTGCACTTTTGATTAAGTGCCTTTTGGTCTATGACAGTGTTTTGGTAAGCAGGGTGAATTACCTTGATCTTAAGACATTTTTAGTCGCAAGTAACAGGAAAACAACTCACTTAGGCTAACTTAAGCAAAAAGAGACATTATTGGGAGGATACAGTTTTGGCACCTAGAGGGGAAAGTGCAGCCAGGGTGAGATAGGACCCAGGAAATTGAAAACTTCAGGAACTAAGACAGTTATTCCCTGGGGCCTCCTTGGGCCATTTAGAACCCTCTGTTTCTCAGTGCTGTGCTTCCTTCTTTGCAGGGGCTCTGACTTGCTGCTTTCCCAGGAGAGAGGATCTAACTGGTTTATTGGGTCTGAGGGCTGCTCATCATCCAGTCAGTGTGGCCAGTGGGTCAGGGTGACGTGCTGCAAATACAGCCACTGATACCTGTCTTCCATGACTGTAGCTATAGGTTGCGCTTTATTGAGGTAGTATGATTTATAGCGTTCTGACGTCCTGTTAAGGTTAAAGTATGACTGCCCCACTTTGCCTTTTGTTTAGTAGTGAGTAGTTTTCTTTTTCCTTACAGTAACTTTCTCTAAAAAAAAGCCATCACAAGTTATTTAGTGAAATTTATATTGTAGATATGAAGATGTTTAGTAGAACAATCCCATCATAATCTTGGCTTGTTTTTGCATGTCTATGGATAGGCTGTGGAAACATGCCTTCAAATTGTAATCAAACCCTGTACACATAAGACAGTATATGTTTAGCTTGTGCTTTTTCCTTTCTACATATTACAGACTTATAAAAAGATATTGGTACGTTTCAGATGTTTATTTTATATACATACTAACCGGGTGTTTGAGGGGGTATTATGTGTAAACAGGTTTTTGGCATTTGCATTGTCAGTAATTTTTGTTCTGCTGCCAATGTTGATAAGAATTTGGCATTATGCCTTTCATTTAAACTTTACATAGCAAGGTAAAACGATCATTTGAATAGAACTTGGACAGGATGATGTAAATGGCAACATGCCATTACAGAAAAAAATCTAGGAAATGTGATGCATTAGTCCCTTGCACTGGAAATTTTACTGGGGAATACTTAGCAAACTTTTGGCTTGCAGTGGAATAAGAGGGAGGAGCAGTGGAAAAAGGAAAGCTTTTGTTTACTGTAAAACAATGCAGTGAATTGGACAGAGTGATGTTAGAACAGAAGTCTGAACATGACACATCTCGGCAGATTCCATGGAAATGGCGAGATGTTGGACTCAATCCGGAGCCCTCTTACAGACCTTCAGGATTTCTGAGACTTCAGTATTTACAGTAGTTATTGAATTGTGTACGCTGTGCATGGTTTCATAGGCTCTGGGGGTGCAGTGGGGATTAAAAGTTCTTAACCTCATGGAGTTTAATGTTCTAGTTGGGGAAGACTTTAGGAAGTGAAGGGTTAATTGGGTTAATTGTTTATATATGAAAAATGTGGGTCTTTGTTGATGTTTAAATTTGGTAATTCCCAGGGCTCTTTGGCGAAATGACTGCTTCTAGGGCTGGGGCAGGGATCATACAAGATAGGCGTAGAGCATTTTCTAGTGTCAGAAAGTATGGAGGCATGAGCCTCCACCCCGCCCCGTGAGGTGGCTGCATCAAAGGAACGCAGAAACCCATGGAAACAGCTCCCAGGGCCAAAGCTGGAGCAATATGAGCAACACAATAAAGCAGTATTGGAGTATAACCCAAAGTATAAAATAAATGAGTCCACACTGACATGTATAACCAAATGATTGAATAAGTAGATACATGGAGGAGGACAGACAAATCTCCCATGCAGAATTCCAGATCATTTATGTAGACATTTCAGTGTGAAGGAGGAGGAGAGTAAATCCCTGGTTTTTCAGTGTAGACTGCACATAGCAGTGACTTCCTTTCAAAGAGTATGGTGTGGAAAGGAGGATAAAAAAGTAACTTTACAGTGGAGAAACCTTACAGACACAACTTTTGCCAGGTCAAGGTTAATATGAACAGTGACAAGTCATGTTGACAGAATATACCCTTGATACGATGTTATGAGAATGGTACCTTTACCTCTGTGGTCTTTCTCCCAACAACCCATAAACCCAGAATAATCATTTGGGAATAAACCCAGAGAATTCAATTGAGGGACACATTCACCAAAACACCTGACCAATATTCCTAAAAACTGTCAAGGTCATAAATACCAAGTCTGAGAAACAGTAACAAAGTCTGAGAAACTGTCACAGCCAAGAGAAGCCTAAGGAGACACGATAACTTAATGTAATATGGAATCCTCAGTGGGATTTTGGAACAGATAAAAGATGTGAAAACTAAGGAAATCTGAATAAAATATGATTAAATATGATTACTAAAATATGAACTTTAGTAATAATGTATCTATTAGTTCATTAAACTGTGACAAATGTACCATATTAACTAAGATAAGATGTTATTAATAGGATAAATAAGGGTGAGTGTATGGGAACACTATTATCTTTGTAACTTTTCTGTAAATTTAAAATTATTCTAAAATAAAAATTTTCTAAATTTAGTAATTCCCTATCAACCCAGGAAATATTTCAAAAGTATAAAGTTACAAGGAAGTATTTCCTTATTATAAATTAAAGCTTTTTACAGCTGCAGTCTTCTTTCCTATTTGTACTAGAGGCCTGTGTTTACAAGTGGAGCCTATTTGGGAAACTAAATATCTTTGGCACTTTGCTCTATTAGAGTAGATCATCAGGTATTTGAGTGACTACAGTGTTTATAGGTTGGAAGGATGCAGAAGACCTGGGAACTTATCCTTGTTTACATAGTAGTAGAAATAAGGTTAGTATAATTGGAGGACATTATGTTGACAATACACCATTTTATTGTGTACGAGAGAGAAGGCTCAATGAGATGTTATTAGGAAAGGGCTCCAATAGGTAGTTGGGCCCTAGGGTAAGCAGTGTGCTTACGGATAGTTGAGGGAGCAAGCCTGATTTGAAGGAAAAGATTTCCTAGGTTTCGGGAAGCAAGGAGTGAATTTTGCTTTATTATTTACCTTTTAGTTTGCTCATCCTTATACAAAATCAGATTGTGAGAAAGGAGAATCAGAAAAAGTTTCACATGGAGTTGAAATTTGATAAATGGATAAAATTTTGAGGGTCAGTGGTTAGAATAATAGCACTTGAGCTGGGAGGAATATTTTGAATAAAGTCAAAGGCAGAAAAGTCCTGGGCTTATTTGGGGGGGAAAAAGAGGATGCCCTTTTCAGTCTAGGAGTTAATGAGAGAGAAGTCTGGGATCATTAATAGCCTTCTGAGTGAGGCATCTATAGAAAAAGAGGATGGAGCCTGAATTAAAAATGCTCACTTACTAGGTTACAGGCTGGGGGAAGCCACAACTCTCAGCTCTAGTTTCCTTTTCTGTGGATATTAAAACAAAACTCACAAACTTTTAAGGATCAAGCAAGAAGTTATTTTGGCACATTATAAAATATATAATTACTTAAATGTGAACACTGGAAATGGAAATAGGCAGAGAGATATGTGATATGTGATGTAATCTGGCAACTGCTTTAGATGTGGGGTGGTTAGAGAGGGGGAGAGATAAGAAAGACGTTTGCTTTCTGGATGATTGGAAGCATGTGGTGCAGTTTACAGAGCTAGGGGGGTCAGAAAGAAGAAGAGCTGGTTTATTAGGGAAGCTGATTAATTCAATTTTGAATAAATATAATTTGAAGTGCTGGTGAGGTTTCCAAGTGGGTTTATGTGGTAGTCAGTTGAAATGTAGGCTTGCATCTTGGGAGAGGAGTGAAGTTAGACATACAGATTGAGGCTCATCAATATTTGCTGAAAACTTACATGAACTTTGTTATTGGCTGAATGTTTGTGTCCCCCCATATTTCTTTCCCCAGTGTGATGGTATTTGAAGGTGGCGCCTTTGGAAGGTAAATAGGTCATGAAGGTGGAGGCCTTACGATTGGGATTAGTGCCCTTAGAAGAAAAGACTCAAAAGAGATGATACCTCTCTTGGCCATGTGAGGATATAGCAAGAAGGTGGCTGTCTGCAAAACAGGAAGAGGGCCCTCACCAGACATTGAATCTGCTAGCACCTTGATCTTGGACTTCCCAGTCTCCAGCACTGTGGGAAATAAATACAGTGGTACCTTGGTTTTCAAATGTAATCCGTTCTGGAAGACCGTTCAAGTTCTGAAACGTTTGAAAACCGAGGCACAGATTCCGTATAGAAAGTAATGCAAAATGGATTAATCCGTTCCAGACCTTTAGAATCAACCCCTAAAACTGCAAAGTTAGCATGAATTTTACTATTTAATGATACCGTAGATCCATAAAATTTACGGCGTTCGTAAACCGAAATGTTTGTCAACGGAGATGTTCGGAAACCGAGGTACCACTGTATTGTGTAAACCACCCAATCTATGGTATTTGTTATAGCAGCCTGAACTAAAACAGGCTCTTCGCCAGGTTGTGAGAAGACCACTTTCTTGCTCTTTAAGATACTTTCAAATGCTTGCAAACTGGGGGATTAATTTTATTAGATATTTTAAAGTAGAAAGAACAATAATAGCTAATATTTACTGAGCACTTGCTGTATACTAGGTACTATTCCAAGTGTTTTATGTTTTTCAGTTTATTTAATCTTTAAAACAACACTGTGACGTGGCTCTCATCATTTTTATAAATGACATATCTGAGGTACAGAGATATTAAATAATTGTTCAGGGTCTCAAGTTGCTAAGTTACAGCACCAGGTTCAAACCCAGGCATTATGACTCTAAGTGTTTAATATAGTGCTTATAGCTTAACACTATACTATGCTATCTCTTGTGTCTCTAGAAAAAGAAGGTAAAGGAGAGAAACTTGGGAGTGGCCAGAAAGTGATGCAACTTTTTCCCTACCTGTAGAATTGTGTTCTTCATTGCAACTATCTGCTTGAATTTTATAATAAGGTTTCTTTCTCTTGGTGTTCTGATGTAGAAAATAAACTACTGTGTGGCTAAATTTAGATATACTATATCAGTCTCTTGAGCAGCCATCAGTTATGAAGTGGGTCTGTTTGAATGAAGGTGTTCAGTCGGGAGGAGGTGGTGGCTGAGTCTCCAATAGCACGAGCCAGGATAGCATTTAGCATAAGCGTCCTTGAGTTATAGTGAATTTACTCTCTTTCTGAATGAAGGAGAGTACTTTTATGTATTTTTATCTTCAAATTGGAGAAATGAATTTATGGAAGTTTTGATTGAAGATGTACAGCTGAAATGCTTTCAGGTAGTTTCTTGCAGTAATAGCTTCTACAGCGCGCCTGCTGTGTGTCTGGACTACCCTGCTTTACGTTTATTTCATGCTGAATGTCCCTCTTGGCTTTAGCTGAAACTTAATTTATTTTTTAACATGTGAATTTACACCAGAACTTGATTATTATTCTTGTAGGAAGAGCTTTATTTTAAAGTTAATCTCTGATCACTATAAGACAGAAATTTACAGTTGTGGCTAGGAGTAATATCTGCATTTATTATGTCAAAGTAGATCATTGTTTTTGTGTTGAAAAAGTTAATAAACTTGCACTTGACTTTTAGAAAGCTTATATGTATACTCTTAACCTTGTTTCAGTTTTATTCAGTTAAAAAGTACACTTGTTTGGGAAAAAATTTTCACCAAAATCTTCATGTTTGAAATTTGAAAACAAAAAGTATTTACTTAAAAGTTGTTATGAGTGCGCTAGAAAGGTCGTTTTTAATGGCTTAACTCGAGAACCAGTTTTGCTTTTGGTGAAATATGTAAGAGTGTGTGTGTGTGTGTATTTTTTAGTAAGAATACTTACCTCATAGTGTCAGAACCTGTATCTTTTAACACATCATCTGGTATACTAATTAAATTACCTGTCAGATACTAAAATGCATTAAGTTAAACTTAGAAGCCCAGTTTGCTTTGCAACATGCATGAAATGAATTGTCTAAAATTCCATGATTAAATGGCACTGTAGCAAGATACTTAGTTAAAACAGGTCTAATACGATTGTAGAGGTAAACTATTATACCTACTGAAAGAGGGAAATTGCATATCTTTTGGAGAAGGTCCTCCTGCATCCTAGGTTTCTTATAACCATTTTGTGAACCTGTATCACCGATAATTGTTTAATCAGTGTTTAAGTTCCTTTGAAAAGAAGAGTTGACCTTGGAGACTGTTTCATTCTATATATGATGGTTAAGTTTGGGTTCTGTAATTAGATTATTTGACTTGGAATCTCAACTCTAGAACTTAGTGTCACCTTTGCAAGTATTTAATGCCTCAACCTCAGTTTCTTCACTTCTAAAATGTAGGTAATACTACTAATTTCACAGAGTGGTTGGTGGACACTTGCACATAGTAAATACTCAATAAATGTCATCCAATCTTTTTCTGTTTCTTACTAAATTTACATTTTATTAAATGTACTGTTTGTAAATGGACTTTTAATAACATTAAGAAAATATTTTCTTGTCAGTAAATACATTTACATAATTTTAATGGCCGTGTAATATTTCAACATGCTATTTGTCATCCATAACCATTTCACTACTGTTGTGCACATAGGTTGTATCTGACATTTTTGCTCATTGCAACATTTTGTAATAATGCACTTGAATGGTGAGTCTGTGTCGTGCTCCTGCTTCAAGCAACAATAACTAAAGCACATACATATAAAAATTGTGTACAAGTTTTCTGTAGAACTTACATTTCATTTTCACATTTAGGAGATGAGTTTGAGGTTGTTTCTTGGAGCAGAAAGATCTAAATGACTGTCATATGCCAGTGATCAGGAAGGGTGCGTATTAGATGTTTTTAAAGCACTAGGCCATCTTGTTGGAATTTGTATAGGAATGTTATCCTGAACTTCAGTTTTATTTTACAATGATAATAAAAGTTCAAAGAAAATCCAGAGAAATCTACTCTGTTCAAAGTAGTCTATACAACTTTGGAGTTACAGGAACAGTATAAAATCTGTTTTTGTGGGCTAAAGGAAGACGGGATGTCTGCTTTTTTTTTTCTTCTTCCTTTTTCTCAAGCAGTCTCGTTCCAATCAGCAGTGTAATTGGAATGCAGCTCCAATCTGGAGGAGGGAGGGGAGTTTTTGGCAAGATACTGAGCAGTTGGGAGTTTTATTCAGATGAAGCATAGACAGCCATTCATTATGAGTACAACTCAGTAAGAACAGCAATGGCATTCTATTTCTCCAGCTGGGATTTATACTCTGATGTTACATGGCGTGGTCATATAGATAATTCCTTTCCATCCAGGAAAAGAAATTAGTGACTTAAATGAAATGGTAATATTTATTAACATCTGCACTTCTGCAAATGGTTTCCTTCAGTCACTGCCTCAGATAAAATATACTAAAGGAGATTTTTCCGAAATTCAAAAACATGTCTTAAGAAAACAACAGGAAAAAAGGTATTTAAGGCATGATATTTGAATTATACCTCATCTGCAAGCTCTAAGGGCAAAGGACTATGTCTCATTTATCTTTGTATTATATTTGCAGAATCTGTCATAGCACATGACACAAAGTGGGTGCTCAGTAAATATTGAGTGAAAGAGGGAGTGACCTGAGAAGTGCTCCTTCTCATTAAGCATCTCAACATGGTCACATCCTCATCTCTGTGAAATAGGAGTTACCAGCATACCAGCACGGCTGTCTTTAGCCTATTTTGATCATCTCCTCTACCGGTTGAAACTTATTCATATATTAGCAGCATATTATTTGTTATTTTTAAAAGAAAATTTCAAATATGACCTGATGAGTATGTTTTAAATAAGGGAAATGATAAAAATAAGATTTCATAATTATGTCAAAATCACAATTACTTGAGGATTGGTAATTTATCTGTCATACAGTATAAAAAGTCCCCCTTTCAATGAAATTATTTTAGATTATTTTGGAATCTGTTTCATTCATTCAGCAAATACTTTTTTGAGTGCCCATAGAATGCCTGGCTCAGTGTGTGCTTGGTGCTGGAGATGCAAAGAAGTGACATGATTTATGCTGTATGGAGTTTACCATCTCCATAGTTATAAGCAACATTCTAAACTTAAACAATTATAATAGAGTGTGATGAGTGCCTGTGATAAGAATGGGCTTCTGTGAAAATACAAGTGGGCGGAGAGTTGAGAGAAACTTGTTCTAAAAGACTTCCTTCCCTTTGAGACCTGAAAGATGAGAAGATGAAGCCTGAGAAAAATGTTTCAGGCAGAGGGAATGGCATGTGACGGCTGTGGGTGAGAGATGGTGTACGTTTGAGAAATTAAAAGTTTGGTATGGCTGGATATTGGACTTGGGGGCTTATACGGGAAGGCTGGTAATGAAAGATGAGATCAGAGTGATAAACAGAAGCCAGAGCCTGAAGGGCACTGTAAATCAATATAAAGTTTGGGCCAGAATACCAAGTGTGATCAATACGGTGAATGTTTAAATAAAAAAAAAATTATTACAGTAAAAGACCCATTGCCGTTAATTGCTCTCAAAATATTCCCCCCTCACTTTGAACACACTTATTCCATTGTTCTTGCCACTTTCTGAAGCAGTTCTGGAAAGTCCTCTTTCATGAGTGTTTTTAGTTGGGCTATCGTGCTGCCTCTATATCCTGAATCATTTTGACTTTGGGGAAAAGCCAGAATTCGCACGGTGACAGATCCAGTGAATCAGGTGGATGAGGACACGCCGTAATATTTTTATTTGACAGAAATTGCCATACACCAGAAGTGATGTGTGACATGGAGCCTTTCTGTTGTGATCACAAAGTATGATGAATGCTGCTGCCGAGTGCCATCCAACGGAAAGGCAGGGATCTTCAATATGGGAAGTGGTTCGTCGAACCTTAAGTAACAGTGTGTGACAAGTTTCAACTTGTTCGGTACAGTCAGTCGGGTGTGAGATACGGTCGAGAGAAGGTGTGTTTTAAAGTGTGCCATAAATCATCCTCCATTATTGACAATGCTCCATGTCACACATCGCTTCTGGTACAGCAATTCATGTGAAATAAAAACATTACCCCCGGTCCTCATGCACCTTATTCACCAAATCTGGCACCATGCGACTTCCAAATCAAAATGACCATGGAAGGTAAATGTGTTGAATTGATTCAGCACATCGAGGCAGCCACGACAGCGCAACTAAAGACACTCACAAAAGAGGACTTCCAGAACTGCTTCAGAAAGTGGCAAGAACGATGGGATAAGTGTGTTTGAAGCGAGGGGTAATGTTTTGAGGGGGATTAATGGCAATGTGTCTTTTACTGCAATAAAATTTAAACATTTACCGTAGTTTTTGATCACACCTTGTACCTTGGGAATGTTTTTAGGATGGAGGTCAGTAGAGGAGACAAGAGACAAGGTCCCTGAGGAAGTGGTAGGTTGGGCGTGAGATACAACGCATGGGTAGAAGGATAGTTTTGAGGAATGTTTTAAGGATGTTTTGAAATGTTGTTAGGAGGAGGAGAAATGGATAGAAGGACTTAATCACAGTTTTAGGAAGATCACTTTGGGGCCAGTGTGGAGAACTGACTGGAGGGGTGGAGGCTTGAGGCAGGGTACTGAGTGGGAGGCTATTGTAATGACCTAGACAGGAGTCGATGGTGGTCTGGACTGGGGGCGGGGGACGTGGCACTGATAACAGGGAAGTGGAAAGATGAAGGCTATTTCAGAGGCAGTACTGATTAGAATTGGTAATTGCCCGCAGGCGGGGAGGAGGAAGAGTAGTGAAGGTTGCTGTGGAGGTTTCTGACTGGGGCAGTGGAGTGGAAAGCAGTGGTATTATTGAAAGAGTAAACTGGAGGAGCAGTTTTGGGGGACCGGGAAAATGGGGATTTACTTTGGAGACATATTTAGTTTGCCTGTGTGGACCTGGAGTTCAGGAGAGAGCAAAGGGTTGGCGTTGTAGATTTGGGTGTCATAAAAATGGCACAGACCAGGGAGAATGTATGGAAAGCGGCTCTTCTGATTTGTATTTTGAGAGGAAAGAGCTTTGTCAATCTGTTAACTATGAACTTTCTCCCAGAAAATAATGAGACTTCTTTCCCTAGAAAAATGCACAGACATATAACAATTTACAAATAAATCAAAGGTGGGCATCTGTGCTCCTTGGGTTATAGAGTAAAAGAAGAGGACCTAGGGCAAAACCCTGAAGAACCTCAACTTCTTGGATGGAGCATAGGAACAAAGATCTGGCGAGGAACACTTAGAATGAGTTCTGCCTGGTGTGAAACCAGTAGAGTGGTGTTAAACAAACCAAAATATAAGAGAAGGGTTCCTAAAGAGGGAGTCAAGTGTGATAAAGAATGAAAAGTGTCCATTGGATGGATTTAGTAATTAGGTCCCCAGGGCTTTGGAGAAGCAATATGGGGACAAGGGTGACAGAGGAAGCCAAGTGACAGTGGGAGGTAAAGAACATGTAGACAGTTCTTTAAAGTAGTTTCGTTATGAAGGAGCAGAGGTAGGATGGTGGCTGCAGGTAGGAGGCATGAGCGAGACTTGCGTATGTTTAAATTGCTGATGAGGCTGTTGAGGAGAAGAGAGACTAGGTCCCTGAGAAAGTGGTGGGTTGGTATGATGAGATCCAGAGCGCAGGCGGAAGGATAGTGTTTGACAGCTGAGTGGACGTGGTAAATGGATGGGGGAAAAAAGAATGTGTAGCCAAACAGTAAGTTTGTAGGTTTAGTTTTGCATATGTTTTCTGTTTCTCTGAAGTATGATATGAAATCATTTCACGTCTTGAATCCTAGGATGCTGGTTAAATCATGATAACCTCATCATACTGAAGACCATATAATTTGTATTTATGTGTAAGATAGGACCTAAGAGTCTCTGACTAATAAATCAGTATCTTGTGCTTACTTAATAATTTTATTCATTTACTGATGGCATCTGTCTTTAAAATGATTTTTACTTGAACTTTAAAGTGGTTAGTTATATTGAGACTTATTACCAGGATTTATAATGTTAAATGAATTTTTACACACTAAACTTCTAATAATTGTAACTAATTGAACAAACCACTTAATAAACAGAGTAGAAGTGGGTAGACATTAATTAAACATTACTTTTATAGATATTTTATAAATTTAACTACAAATATATGGAAATTGGTGTTTTCCCTTCACTTGTATCAAGTTTGATTTAAAAAAGTTAAGTTTATGACTGTATAAGCAGTAATTTTTAAATTGAAATATAATTCACATGCTATAAAATTCACCTCTTTACAGTGTACAATTCAATGTTTTTAGCATATTCACAAGGCTGTGCATCTATCACCAAATAAGTAATAATTTAATGCAGGGTAATCCAGAGAATATGGATTTGGGATATCTAGTTCAATATATTAACTTAATTTTTGGAAGAAATAGTAGATCTATCTTGTCATTGAGCTGATGATTTAGAAGGTAATTTATCTCTCCTGAAAGGTTTCTGTGGAGTTTAGGTGCAGAGTAAATAACAGAATGCTATTTAAAAAACCCAAACTCATCTAAATCAAGAAAGCTTTATATTATTTATGATCCTCATCAGTATAAAATTATTTTATCCCTCAAATATATATATCAACGCGAATTTACATATTTCCTCCTTGCCCCCAAGCTACTCTGAGAATAGATCTTGATGGAAGATAGGAATTGGGTCCTTATAAGAATACCAGACATAAACTTTCTTGCCCTCAGCTGTTACTGCTGATCATTGCTAAAGTTACAAACAGGTTCAGCTGTCTTCTGCTAGTCTTTAATGAAAGTTTATGATCATAATTCATACCTTGCTGTGGTTAGTGTTTAATTATTATTCACTAGTGTTTTCAATATGAAATTTTTGACAATGCAATCCTACCATTTTATTTTAATTCTTCCCATGTATTTTTTGTTTCCTTTACAGTACTCTGTGCAAAAAACTTGGTGAAAAAGGATTTTTTCCGTAAGTAAATTAACTTTAAATCTTGTATGTTGTGTGTAAACTTTTTGGATAACATTTTCAGAATTGTCCGCTTTAGGGATTTCTCTATTCAGAAATATTCTCAATGTTATTTTATGAATGCTTTGGTTCAGAACCTTTTGGCATCACATTTTTGAAAGAGGATTTTGTGCTCTTTTTGCCTTAGCCCAGTTCCTTTTACCCACCTCTCCCACATATTTCTGTGAAATGTATGTATGTGCAGCGTGTATATGCGGATATGTGTAATGTATATTGAATGTGTGCATACTGCTAGATCTCTAGAAAAGGTTTGAGATTATTTTGTAAACACTTTTTTCCCCATAACGTTTGGTAGGAAATTTTACCCATGCATTCAGGATTCCTCGGAAGGGAGAGAAGTCATTCAGCTTTTGCTTGGAATTTCCAGAGTGTAGGAAAGTAATCTCTGCCACATTTGATTGTAGATGCTCTTAAGTCTCAGACTCCAAAGTAGATATTTGGTTCCCATGTTTGCTGTCTCTTTGCCGATTTGTTGTGAAAATTTTTGTAGCTTTGTTTAGGATTAAGTTTTGTGAGGGAGGATTGGACAGAACTCCTTGCGTGTGTTTACCCTGTAATACACTTCACAATAGCTTTAAGTTATTGAGTAAAAAATGATATAATTTTTAGTAAAAAACTCTTAAGCCAACAAAATTTTATATGTCAAATATTTGAAGTTAGAAATAGAGTATATTCATTAGATTTTTAAATTCAAGTCTTACAAGCCAGCAAACCTGGCTATGAGTGCTAATTTAATATGAGTAGGTAATTCTCAAGGGTTTGGTTAAAAGACATAAGTTCTTGATATATTTTTAAATCATACTTAACTCATTCCACTTGAAATTGTATTACTTCCAATCTGTCTAGAGTAGAACCTGAATTAAAGTTTATAAAATAACATCTTATAAAACCATGTAATTAAAAAATTTTATATCTGTGCTTATATGGAAAAGCAATTAGCATGATTTGGGACATAGTTAAGAAGAAAGTTATAAGCAGCCTCCAATTTACGTACCACGTGGCCTCTACCCCAGTTTTTGTACCCAGTAGCCTCTCTGTGCTGCCACCAATTAATGTTATCTTCACAAGCTGCTGCTGAACTGCCCACCTCATCTCTGTTGCTAATAACCAGTATGTATTCTTTTTACCTTTAGGTTGATCTGAGGTAAGATTTATCCAAGTAAGACTGCAAATTGGCATAGGATTGGATAGGCTACTGACAAGGAGAAAAGGGAGAGAAGTGAGGAATGCACACTCTTACAGATGCTTCTATCCCAAAACATCTGCTCTAGTTTTAAAGATAAAATCTTCAGTTTTGTCTCTTCGCCTTCCTCCCCAAATTCTTTGCCTTCCTCCAGAGTCCCAAGACCCAGCTCCTCCAATAAAGTATCCAGATATCCTTGTCTCAGTTTTCCTAGGAAATCTAGAGGGATCTGACTTTTAATTCTTTGTAAACCTCTGAGAGGAGGTTATTACCACTTATATGTTCTTTATCTGTCCTTAAGTTGCATGTAAAAAATAAGAAAAGAAGGAAATCTTTCCCTTATCCCTTATTAAGCAGTAAAAATTGATAAAATTATTTAAAAGTTGTGAGCTTGCTTCAGGGATAAGAAAATTGGGGGAAACTGTGATTATCTTTAAAACCCAGGGTGGAAGAAACACTGAGGGCCCTGGAAAGGGAAACAGGAAAGCCAATCCTGAGGCCTTCAGAGGGGACTCAGAATAATCCCCCAGGTTCACATTGGTGAAGGTTCTCCCCCTGTGGCAGACTTAGCATTTATTTTCCATCTGCTTATGAGTTAAAGGTTGCTCACATTAATTTCAGAGAAAGAATTAAATAATGGTTCCTAAATCTCTTAATTAAGTTTGAGTGAGAATGTGTTTATTGATAAGAATGCAGTTACCATTGATACTGAAATATACCGGGGGTGCCAAAAAGTGTATACACGTGGGCACTTTGGTCAACGTCGCTCAAGCAGTAGTTTGCCATAATCAGAAGTGTCTGGACGCTGATGGTAACCAATTTGAGCACTCTTGTAATTGCAGAAGTCAAACGTGACTTATATTCATCTTTTGTTATCGGTATATATTGAGTATAATAATTTTAATACAGTTTTTTTAAAAATGTGTATACATTTTTTTGGCACCTTCTATAGTTAAGGTTTTGCTTGTAATTCAGTTTAAATTGTGTTGAATGAGAATGAGAAAATAAATTTTAATATTAAGCACGATTATATGCTGATGAAATAGATACATATATTTTTTAACTATAGGAAACACTGCACAGCCATGTATTGTCTTTTGTAGAGTAACTTGTAAAACATGAGATAATACTGTTTATTCCAGGATATCTACCCTTTCTGAGAAAAGGTTTTGCTCAGTCATTTTTTAAAGAACAGCTTTCAAATTTATTGGCTTTTAAAAATAAGTACTTCCTCCTTTCCCCAAAATTTTAGCAGGAAAATTTTCAAGTATATAGGAACATGTAAAGAATTTTATAGTGAGTACCCACTATCTAGATTTTACCATTAACTTGATCACATATCTATTCATTTATCCATTATCTGTGTTTTTTAAAGAATGTTGTCATTAGTATCAAATTTTTTCTCTTTTATGCAACATTGAAATTAAAGATTTGTGTGTAAGGTACTGTGTTAAGGTGTTGTATAGGGACCTCGCATTGAATTCAGTAAGAACCAAGATGGTGGGTTGAATCCTGCCCCAATCAAAAATAAAGGTTTCTTTCCTCTGATAACTCACTTTTAAGTTGACATTTTTGTTTCAGTATTTTCATAGCATTAAGTGCACTTGTGTAGTGAGAAAATTCTTGAGCTTTAGGTGTTTTATATGACTCAGAAATGATGGGGAGAATTGAGAAGTTTAAAAAAATACAGAAAATACTTTAGCCACTTTATATTACCACTAGAGGTCTCACTAACTTCAGAAAAGTTGATAGTTTTTGACCACATTAGAATAACTTGGCCCTCAAGTTAAATTTTTGTAGAAAATATAATCAGGTAGGTTGAAACTTAGGCATTTTTTGGTTAGGGTATAGAGCTTGTATTTTGTGTTATTTAACAGAAGAGAAACATAGGAAGACAGGACTTAGACATTCATACTTAATTAAGAATTTGGAAGCCATGCCAAATTTTGTGTGGAAAAGGTTGTTTTCTTAGTCCTTAGTTCTTTAACTAGTTAAGCAACATTTAAAGGGAAAGCTAGAAATGTGATTTTTGTTTGTTTTTGCTTACAAACATACATTTATATATCTATTTGTTTAGAAAGTAGACTCAAAAGAACAAGGTAGAGTGGATTTCTCTCAGAAGAAAATAACATTATTGAAGGTAGAGAGAAAAGTATTCTTCTGTTAAACGCGTTACTGGTTGTTAGGTATTATGGAAATAACACAACCCTAAACTTCAAGAACAATATAATTAAATAGATTGATACCCTAACCTACCAAGTTTCTTCTTAAATACTTAATATTCTTAAATTTTAGTATTATTTTTTTGAAGTTGACAGATCACAGAATCATGGAATTGGAGCTTGCTAGGTGACTCATTCTGCTGTTTTTCATGCCACCTACTGTCTGAAGCTTATAACAGTTTCGGAGATAGTCTCTGTGCCTCTTCTCTTTTCTTCTTCCAGTTCATCCTGAATACCACGAATGGAAAAATAGGAAAATGTATTTACAGCCATGCTTCAGAACCTAAAGTGGCTCCCTGTTAGCTACCCCAGTCACTCTAAGACTTTATTTTCTGATTTTCAAGCCTTTCTCACTGGATCAGTCTTATCTCTCCAGCAGCATTTACTTTTACACCTTAGCACAAACCCTTTGGTTAGAGTCCTCAAAACCTTCAGATATTGTACCCTCCTTGATGCTCTTCCTGCTTCTTTAAAGCCCAAATGAGTCCCATCCCCTCAAAAAGAAAAAAAAAAAAAGAAGCAGCAGCAGCCTTTCTTTACTGTTCATACTCAAACTGTCCTGTTTTTCTGAGCTCTTACTTGTACACACTGTTGAACTGCATAGTAAATGAGAGGTACCATAGTACAGCGTAGCAGCTCAGACCATGAAATCGAGAACCAGACTGTGTGTGCTTGGGTTTAGAATTTAAACTTGAGACCCGGGCTCTTCTACTTATACTGTGTGATGCTGGGCTAGTTAATAAACCTTTTATGCTTCAGTTTCCTCATCAATAAAATAGAGGTAATAGTATTATATAGGGTTATTGTGAGGATTAAGAGATTTAATATACGTAAAGCATTCATAGTATCACAAATCAGTACAAACACTTGTTTATTCTCAGGTCTTTTTTGTTTTTCGTTTTTGTATATTTGTATACCATTCTTACTTCCTCAATTAGATATGAAGCTCTTTTAAGGCAGGGTATTTATTAGATTTTTTGTTTCAATTTCTCATCACTCATGGTAGTTATTCAATAAAACTTTTTGGCTGATTTAATTATAGCCCATGTTCCTGTGTGAAAACCTTTAGTAAGCTCTTTCTTTAAATGAGCTACTAAGGGAGACTATAGAAAAGTTTTAAGAGAGCCAGGAATGTTTTAAGCATTCTCCTTCTTACGGTCAAAGGGCTGGTAAAGAGCAATAAAAACGTCCACATTTGGGGTAACCTCTAGACTTTGGTGGTTTAAGCTGAGAATGTTTTGAGACAAACAAGAAAAAAATGTAGTTTTTGGTATTTAATGTAGAATTAACGTTAAATGAACCACTTTTCTTTTATAGCGAAATGTTAAACTTTTATAAGGAATGAAATAATCTTTTGTTTTGCAGCGAACCAGTAATCTTTATATAATTAGTCTTGTATCTTCCATGTCAAAATATTCTTTAATTGAAAAAAAAATCTTCCCCTTTTCTCACAGGACTTCCTGACCCATTTGCTAAGGTGGTGGTTGATGGATCTGGGCAATGCCATTCTACAGATACTGTGAAGAATACACTCGATCCAAAGTGGAATCAGCATTATGATCTGTAGGTTTAAACGGTTGATCTGAAATGAAACATAGAATCAGTATTATTTGATATAGTCTTTGAAAACAATCACTGAAATGATCTGAGTTTGATCTGGGTATAATTTGGTCTTCACAGAGGGATATAAAAGTTAGTGGGAGAGTACTTTGGCTGATTGATAACTGGTTTTGGAAGATGAGGTACCCTTCATAATAAGCCTATGAAGAACAAAATGTATATACAGTATAAAGCAGTTCCTTCTCCCACCCTTTTTCATTAAATAAAGGTATTAATTTCCTTTAGGCCAACTGTAAGTATAAAACAAGAAATCATAATTGAGGTGCCCTCATAGGCAGTTTTTTTGCTTGTAAATGGATGGTTTCTTTTAAATTTTATTTTAATCATAGTAGTATATGTACGTTTTAAAATAGGCAGGTGATACTCTAAGGCTTTTAATGGGAAATGCAGTTCTCTGCTCCATTCTTATTCCTCATTCCCTTTCTCAAGGGAACTGCTTTCAATAATTTTGGCTGTTTATTCTGGTATTCTGTTTCTAGATATCATGCTCAGTTTATGACATCTCGATATAGAAATATAAACATAAATAAATAATAGTTGTTTAGCTTTGGTATTATTTTAAAATTTCCTACCATAGAAGATGACTTAGCTTTTACAACTGGTATCTGTCATCCTCACTCCTTCAACACCTGCATGCCGCTTCCTTTCTCCTAGCATTCCTATGTAGTTATTTGAACCTTTTTGATTAAATCGTTGTTTCATGTTTATATTATTATGGTCATGTAAATATTCATAACTGAGTCATCTGGTGTTCAATGATTACCTTTCCGTTCTTGACAACTTTTATTTTTCTGTAGTTACTATCTTACTTTACCATTTATTAGTTTAATTTATCTATCTCATTCATTCATTCACGAACTCTGCTCTGGCACTGTCTCCTTTGCGTATGTTCAGCCTCATGAGATACTCCATTGGGTTTGTTTTCCTCATGGAGCTATTCCCTCTGGAGCCTCTGTCCTTTTGCTCTAGTCTGGGCTGGTTTTTTGTTTTTTTTTTTTTTAAATTTATCGGGGTGACAATTGTTAGTAAAATTACATAGATTTCAGGTGTACAATTTGTATTACATCATCTATAAATCCCATTGTGTGTTCACCACCCAGTTTTCCTTCCATCACCATATATTTGATTGGCCTGGTTTTTTTGGTGGTTCTCTGAGGTCTGCTGCACAGTTGTGGACCTGGAACTTGCCTTTATCATTATGTTGGGAATTTCCTTTCTCTCCTTTGGTTCCAGTGACTTCCTACTTTTTTGTTTACTTCCCTGTTTTGGTGAAGTCTTGTCTTCCATGAAGTCTTTCTATCTTTGTACTCAGCTTGAGGAAGAGTACAAAAATGTGGAAAGTTACTTTGAGATCTTGTCTGAAAATGTATTTTGTCTTGTTACTTGATTGATAGTTTGTCTGAGTGTAGATTTTCAGGTGAGACATCACTTCCTCCAAATTTTGAATACATTGCTCCATTATCTTCTAGGTCTAGATCAGCATTACTGGATAGAAATATAATGTGAGCCACAAATGGCAGCTTGTCTGTAATTTTAAATTTTCTAGTAGCCACATTCAAAAGAGTAAAAAGAAACAGATGAAATTAAGCTTAATATATTTTATTTAATTCAATATATCTAAAATATTTTTATTTCAACATGCAATCAATATCAAATAATTATTGAATTATGTTATACACACATACACGTATGGGTGTGTATTTCTTTTTTTAACCCAAGTCTTTGAAATCAGGTTTATTTTGTACTTACAGAGTGCCTCAATTTGACTTAGCTACATTTTAAGTACCCAATAGCCACCTATGGACAGTGGCTACCATTTTGGACAGTGCAGGTGTAGAGTATTGCTGATGCCATCCTGATTTTGGTCATTCGTGATTATTGTTTTCCATCACAAGATTTCAGGGTATTCTCTTTATGGCTGATGTTAAATTGTTTTGTGATGGATTTGGTATGTTTGATATATAGTGCTGGATAATGGGACCTTTTAATCTAGATACTCAAACTCTTCGGTTATGGGGAAATTTTCTATTTAGTTATCTATAGATGATTTCCTCTCTTCCATTTTCTTTCTCTCTTTTTTCTTTTCTAGAACTCCTGTTATTTGGATGTTATCCCTCCTAAATTCATCATTTAGTTGTCCTTTCTTTTATTCTCCTATATTTTATCCTAATTTTTAAAAAAAGTTTTTAATAAAAAACCTTGGTTTTAGTAAAAACAAATTAAAACCTATGATGAAATTTCTGGGCTGTTGCCTCAACTTTGTTTTCCAGTATTCCTATTGTAATTTTTGCCCTCATATTTTTAACTTCCAGTATCATTTTGCTTTCTGACTATACTCTTTTCATAACTTCCTCTTATTTCTTGGATGCAATATCTTCTCTGATGAGAGAAGTGTTATAATTGTAGTTTTCTTCTGTTGCTGCTTGTATTGCCTCTCTTTTCTCAGAGTTCTTTTTTTCCTGTTAGTTTGGTTTGGGTTTCTGCTGTTTTATATTAAAGAGGAGCCACTTAAATGTGGATTCGAAACTCTGTGCCCTGCTGGTTAACTCTAGGGTAAACAAGTGTAACTATGACGTTTTCATTGCACATAATTCTCCTGTCTCCTGCCTGGGGTCTATATTCCTAGATGCTTGTATTCTTGGAGCTGAACAGTATAGGATGCTGGGAGATCTCTCCATTCACTAGAGTAACCTCTTCTTAATAACCTAGCTGTGTGTAGTGTCCCCAAGTAGAGAACTTTTTAGAGAATAAACCTATGGTCTTCCAGGGTTGAGGATGAACTGGGTTGGGGAAGGGGTTCAGGAGGTCTTTCCGTTCCTTTTCAACACTTTCACCGGTCCTGTTTCAGCCCACGATCACCATCAGAGTAACTTGGGCTTACAGTTTGGCAATATTTCAGGAGTTTGGTGGTAGGAATAGTCTTATTTCTTGTCTGTTCCTTATGTTTCCATTTTCTCCAGGTTACTAATTCAGTTATCACATCTTCTCTAAACTTCTTCCCTTTGTCAACATCTCTCATGTTACAAACATGTTAATGGTCCTGATATCCTGACTTTGTAAGTCTTTAGTCTTACATTTAAGCTTCACGGTTATTCTACTTCACTCTCATCAACCTTTCATCAAACTTTTCATCAAAATGTTCCACTTGACTTTACCTACTAATCTTAGATCTTCTATCAAAACCTCTATGCCTAACATCTCACCTCCTTACTTCTAGACGATTAGCTCTACAACTATCCTAGAGTGCCCAGCTCATCCTGGACTCTGGTCAGTTATTTAAATTGGACCTTCTAAACCACATGTGAATAAATGTTATTCTCCACTGCAACGTTAAGATACCTAGAGACAACTAAGAGCAATGCTTTTGTGTATGCCCCTCAGTGCTAAGGCTCAGTAACTCCAAATTAACTTAAGCAAATAATTAGGAACTAAAAAATAGGCAATAGAGAGAAGTGAGACTGCCTAGCTTCCCACGTCTGTCACTTACTATGTGATCATCTGCTCGTTATCTAACGCCTGCTCATCAATTTCTATTAATAATAACAACGATAATGCCTCCTTGAGAACTCTGATATGAAGATTAAGTGAGATAATACATGTAAAGTGCTTGGACTAGTACCCGGCACGTAATTCTCAAACATTAGATGCTTTTAGTAAATATATGATTTTAGGTCACAAATGTTTTATTACTTGATTTGACTTTTAGGGATTTTGAAAACACAGCTATAATAAGCTACTATTTGTGCAGCTGAGTAAGCTTTTGAATTCTTAATTAGATTGTTTTAAGCCATTTCTTTTAGCTTTGGTCAGATTTATTTTTAGCCAGAGATCCAGCTACTACATGGAACAAGACGTGGTCCTCCGAGCTTACGGCCAAGTGGTGTTTAAAGACAAGTAAATGGGAAACTATAAACAGTGTGATACAAATATGGTGAAGTATAGAATAATGTGGAAAACATATAGAACTTCTTTACAGGGAGTTAGGAGTTGGGGAGAGCTTCCTAGAAAGAGTGGCATTTAGGCTTAGACCTTAAGTAGGAGTTAACTTGGAGAAAGTGGGAAGGCCCTAAGCAAATGCAGTCTGTGAAGACCCAGAGGTAAAAGACAACATGACTGAAAACAATTTAGAGAGGCGGCACTGGCGAGCAAGTTCACATAAGGTAAGGGGAGTGTGACAAAGATAAGCAGAAAGAGGCGAGCAGGATGCAGCTCACCAGGGTCCTTGAAAGCCTGGTAATAGCTGAAAGCTCCCCTGAAAGCAGTGGGGAGCAACGAAAGTTTTTAGTGGGGAAATACTATAATCAGATTTATAGCCAAGAACGAACACTTTGGCTATAATGTGAAGAATGGCTTAGAGGGAGGCAAGAATCTTAAGGACACTAGTTCCAACACTATGGAGGAATCCAGCAAATAGAAAATGATGAGTATGTGTTAAAAAAAGTGGTGATGTGAGTGGAGGGATGTAGACATTCTAAATATTTTTTTTTTTTTTTTAGATTTTTTTTTTTCCAGATTTTTATTGGGGAAGGGGAATGGGACTTTATTGGGGAACAGTGTGTACTTCCAGGCTTTCTTTCCAAGTCAATATGTTGTCCTTTCAGTCTTAGTTGTGGAGGGTGACATTTAAGATCAAGTTGTCCTTTCAGTCTTAGTTGTGGAGGGCGCAGCTCAGCTCCAGGTCCAGTTGCCGTTTCTAGTTGCAGGGGACACAGCCCACCATCCCTTGCTGGAGATGAACCGGCAACCTTGTGGTTGAGAGGACGCATTCCAACTAACTGAGCCATCCAGGATCTCAGCTGAAGCTCAGCTCAAGGTGCTGTGTTCAATCTTAGTTGCAGGGAGCGCAGCCCACCATCCCTTGCGGGAGTCGAGGAGTTGAACCGGCAACCTTGTGGTTGAGAGCCCACTGGCCCATGTGGGAATCGAACCGGCAGCCTTTGGAGTTAGGAGCACGGAGCTCTAACCGCCTGAGCCACCGGGCCGGCCCGACATTCTAAATATTTTTAATAAGGCCTTAAAACCTAATTTTTTTTTTTTATCCTTGAAGGAAATGATGTTATACTGTATTCTGTGCTCTGCTGGCTTTGGCTCACAGGCCGTGGTGTGCTGACCCCTGCCTTAGGCTCCCTGCTGTTCTAGCCTTGCCGCTAGTCTTTCTCAACAGATCAGCTAGAAAGATCCTGTTCAAACGTATTTCAGATCTTGTTACTCCTCTACTCCGAATCCCCATTGGCTTCCTCTTCTAACTTGGAGTAAAAGCCAGCGTGCATACCATGGCTGACAAAGCCTTTTGTAATTTCTCCCCTGGATTGGTTAGAAAAGGCTAACTGACATAATAGATAACACCAAATTTTCAATGGCTTAGTACAATAGAAGTATATTTGGCAGGGAGGCGAGATACTGTGAAATAGTCATTCAAGGGTACAAGCTGACAGAAGCTTCCCTATTTTCACTGTATATCCTCAAGGTCTCTGTGGGCCTTGACATCCAGCCTCCCGGCAGGACGCTTAAGCCAGTGGTGGGCTGCTCAAAGACCTGAGGAAATCTGTATTTTAGCATACTTGTAGGTCATGTTTCCCAGTTAGGAAACTGATTTAATGGGATTTTTTTTGGTAATATTTGTTTTGGGGTCATTTAGCTATTTAACGCTTGATTCTGGTTCTAGAATTTTGACATCTCATGCAGTAGATACTTGCCAAGTTAGGTCTGTTTGAAGACTGGTACATGCATACTGAATGATACTTTAGTTCAGATGTTTTTCATTTGCAAGCAACAGAAATGAAATTCAAATTGGCCATAATTTTAAAAAAGGGAATGCGTTAGCTTGCAGAATTAAAAGTCCGGGGGGGGGGGGGGCGGGGGGGCATGTTGTAAGCACAGCTGGATGCAGGGGCTCAAGTGTGGTTACCTGGTTTAAAAGTTTTAGTTCTCACTTAATGGCTTAGGCTTTTTTATATACTAGGAGAATTTTTTTTGATATTACTGCTTAATTGAATGTTACATTAAGGTCAAGGTTGCTGGACCAAAAATTTGACCTCTTAGAGTCATTGAAATAGCTAAGGTTCAACTGATATAATTATGTTATTTTCTTATATTTTTGCATGGGATGACACCATGTTAACAATTGGCTGTGGTAGAGCTTTTACATACTTGCAGATATATGCACAGACAAGTATAGTAACGCTTTTCCCTGCTCTGCTTGTCTGCAGGCAGTGAAGTGAAATCTGCAAGAGTCCTGCTCGCTCAAGGCCTGCATACAGGAAAGAAGCAGGGGAAAAGCGTTACAGTCAGCTTTTGTTCTACAGCAATTTAAAACATAACAGGTATGTTAGATTTTTGGTCTGTCAGCCTTGACAAATGCCCCTTGAAAATGAACTGAGTACTCTCTGAGGTAGTAGGTTATATCATGGAAATGTGTTTAAAATGTGACTGTGATAAAAGTTTTTGTAAGATTTTTGTTCTTGGAAAGAAATAACCATAAATTCCCATAGTGTTATTTGGCACCAGCTACTAAAGTAGTTTTTTTACTAACAAAAATTGTTACTCAGCCTGACAGTAGCATATGTGATAAAGGATAAATTGAAAATTCTTTTTAGATTTTACTTTTAAGATTTTTTAAAAATTTAAGTTCAGTCCTGTGGATTGATTGAACTCAAAACATATTTTGCATTATCTAGCTGTACTCTGAAACATTTGTGACTTTAGACTACAAAAACCAAAGAAAACTTTTACACTAACTACTTGTAATAGCCAAGTTACTCATGCAGTTATTTTGTTTTTTAGATATATTGGAAAGTCTGATTCAGTTACGATCAGTGTATGGAATCACAAGAAGATCCATAAAAAACAAGGTGCTGGATTTCTTGGTTGTGTTCGTCTTCTTTCCAATGCCATCAACCGCCTCAAAGACACTGGTTGTGAGTAGATACTAGTTCTTTTTAAAATTTACATACATATGTATACATACATATGTGTTTTGGGGGGAGGCAGGAGTGCAAAAACTTAACTTCCTGTGTGTGTTTGAAACATTGGTAAAAATTCCTGGTCTAAATTTATTTTGTGGACTTTTAAAAAACAGTGAAACATTTTAATTATGTGAAACCTAGAACTGAATGAGAGATGATGCCTACTTTCCAGTGAACATATAAGGGTTAATAAATGATTGATATCCAGAAGAATAAAAAGAAAGGTGTCAAAATACATATGCCTTTTCTCTTAGCACCCTTCTCTGGTTTTGGTGGACTTGTGAAATAAAGTGAGTTTTATTTAGGTGATTGGAGTGTTTAAGGTGGTAGTTAAAGGGGACTTATTAGTGAATAAGAATGAGACATAAAACTGAAAAAATTGCTTGTGTAACCACTGAGGTGCCTCATGAAGTATCCAGAAGTGGTGGTCTAGGAAATTGACCACTTATCCTGCTTCAATAATAGCTCCATGTACTAACACCTACAGTGAGCCAAACACTATCCTCAGTACTTCATATACATTTTCTTTTTCTTTCCCTTGGTAATTTTTGTGTTCAAAACAATGTAATAGTTAGACATTACCACCCTTCACAAAGTGATAACCCCCTCCACTCCCAATCTACTACCCCTCTGACTTCGTATATAGCTGTTACAATTCCATTGACTCTATTCCCTGTGCTGTACTCCACCTCCCATTTATATTTAATTATAGTTGACATTCAATATTATTTAACCTCAGCTTCCAGTTATAGAAAGGTAAACATTATTTTGAATGTAAAACAGCTGTATTAATTACTCATCGATAGCTTAGTTTTTCACCAACTTGGGCATTTAGAAGATAAGATCAAGCCATTAGAAATGATTTCCATATTGGATTAATAAGTTGATGTAACATATGTGTAATTTCATATAACCGGGTGACAAAGCATCTTTTTGGGGGTTTTTCCATTGGGATATACTAGAAATATCTTTTTCAACAGAATTTTTTTATTGTTTCTACAGAATTATTTTTTACATAATATAAAAAGTATTGCTAGCCATTGTTATGGGATTTTTAGCCCAGATGCCTATACTAAGCAAAAATTCACATAGAATATAGCTAAGGTAATTAAAAAATAAAAACAGAGTAAATCTAGCTTTGAATGTTAGCTATATTAAGAGATGATCCCTGTTAATGTAGTATGACACCACAGCCCAGATACATAATACTGACCTGTTGAAAAAGGGAAGCAAACAAAGAAACAAAAACTCATAGACACAGATAACAGTTTAGTGGTTACCAGAGGGTAAGAGGGCAGGGTGGTGGAAAAGGGTAAACGGGATCAAATATGTGATGATGGAAGAACTGACTCTGGGTGGTGAGTACACAATGTGATATATAGATGACCTACTGAGTCAGGGAAATTTAAAAGGACCTGAGAATTTCTTATGTTTCTGGGTTGACAGGGTGACCTACAGGAGATAGAAGACATTGGGATTGGAAAAGATTTAGCATACAAGTAGAAAAACGAATTGTTTTATTACCCAGACTAGCAGACAGACTGAAAACTTATAGGTCACATGTATGACCTTATCTCTGGTTCAGTTTAGTCAACATTTATTGAACCTTCAATGTGCCAGTTACTGTTCAAAACCCTGGTGATATAAAGGTGAAAAAGGCATGGAATTCTGACCTCTGAGATGCACGTACAAAGGCCTCCTGGTTAAGGGAGCAGGACACACTGGAAGGATGGAACAGAAGAAGAATTGCTCTGCTCAAATCCACTGTCTGGCTGACTTAGTAGCATCCTTTTTATTTGCAAAGGAAAAAATGTCTGTATTTTTGGCTGGGTAACCATGTGGTATAGTTTTGGGGCATGGATTTTTCTTTCTGTTGCTTATGAGTGTTTTATTGCATTAATTTGACCTTTTTGATGTGCATAATATTTATCAAACATTTATTGAGCATCTGATGTACTGTTCTACCAGGTTGGAGTGGACAATACAAAAACTAAGATACAGTCTCCTCCTTTTATCAGTTCATGATTTATTTAAGTAGACAGATGGCATATAGCTGTAAAAAAAAAATCAGTTTTAAGTGCCATATAGTAGTACCTCGGTTTTCGAACGTCTCCGTTGACGAACATTTCAGTTTACGAATGCCATAAACCCAGAAGTAAATGCTTTGGTTTTCGAACACACCTCGGAAGTCAAACATGTCACGCATCTTCCACTGAGTGCAAGTTCCTGAGGCCTAGCTGTCAGCTGTTTTCTAAGGTTTCAGAACTCAAATGGTTTTCCAGAATGGATTATGTTCGAAAACCGAGATACCACTATAATCAAAATAACACCATCATGCTAAAGGTGACATTGTTCCTCTCTGTAACCGGTCAGGCCAGTATCATGTCTGTTTTATAGATGAGGCATGAGAGAATAAGTGAGTTGCCCCTAAATGAGTTAGTAGAACAACTGACCCAAACTCTTACAGTTTATACTTGGCGTCTTTTTATTATAACACTTAACTCTATGTGTTGTGGAGGGTCATTTGAAATGCTTAGAGAAAAAGTAACAATGACAACTAACATTTATCAAACACATATGTGCCAGGTACTTTGCTAAGAGCTTTACATGATTACCTGATTTAATCCTTAGAAAATATGAAGTAGGTAGTGGAGAAAGTCAAGACTCGGATAAATTGCTTAAGAAGAGCAACTATTAAATGGCAAGCCATGACTCAAACTGAAGTGGTCTGAAATCTTTGGAAAGAAAGTAACTGCATGTTGGCGATTATATATACGGTTTCTGAATTTATCAAAACTTTTGTTGAGACTTTTACACTAATTATATATATGCAGTTAGAGAATTTAAAACATTTGTTTCATCATTAAAACATGATTAATTCTTTAAATGATAGGAGATGGTGGAAATTTACTATTACTCAGTGGATGTTAGAATGTCTTGTACCAGCTTACTTTTTAATTGTCTTTTTCTTTTTTTTTAATTTGTAATAGATCAGAGGTTGGATCTATGCAAACTTGGGCCAAATGACAATGATACAGTTAGAGGACAAATAGTAGGTAAGTGTGAGCTTAAAATTGCCTCAATTTTGGCTTCATTCAAGCTGACCTATACTCTAAATATATTTGAAATCAAAGTACAACTGTCATTTCATTGTATTGGCATGAATTAAATGAGTCATGTAAAGTGTTTCGAATAGTGGATTCAGGATCCATGCTAACTTAATTAAAAACAACAAACTTAAAAAAAAAAAGTCTCCTAGTATTGTGAAGAACTGTTGATCCTTTAGGAAAGAATTCTTTTAAAGTATACAAATAGAGTAGAGCACTGAGACAGAAGAAAGATGCAATTGGAATCTTACTGTTATACTTCATTACAGAGCAGAACTTAGAATAAGATATTGCATGATGAACCTACGAAAGAGGTTTTATTATAGCTACCGTAGGTACTTGAAGGGCTTCCTTTTACAAGGCAATGAATAGGGTTCATAGTTCGGGAACTGCCAGAGTAGCAGCATAACAAAGCCCTACTGCGGTTGTCATAGGGAAGTAGCTACACTACAGCAATATTGATAATGCCTGTCATTCTTAGATTGAGAAGAGAGCAAAAACTCAAAAATAAATCCTGGCATACAGACTTTAACTGTAATTGTTCCTACTTTATTTGATTTGATATGTAATGTTTGCCAACTAATGTCTAGTAACAAAATAATTTTACTAGGTGTGAATTTGCATTTATAAAAATAGCAGACTTTTCTTTTGTCAGTGGTTAGACATATACCTACTGGGGTATATGTACGATGTAAAAAAAAAGAATGTTTCACTTTAAAATGTGTGATCAAGATACACATTGTGATCAGGATAGCGTAGTAGGACACTGAGATGGGCTCCTTTAAGGATACATTTCTGTCGTAGTGCTAATGTTGTATGGTAGTCCATGTGGGCAAATAATTTAACCTGTGCCATTTTGGATATTTAGGTTATTTCTGATGTTTTAATATTACGAACCGTGCTCTAATAAACATAGTATTTCTATGATTCATTTTGCGTATTGCTAGAATTAGGCTATTTAAAAACACAAGCCTATCTAAAAATTGCTTAGATGTTTTATAATACAGCATTCTGGAGATGTACGTTGAAGCTCATGAAATCCTTTAGCTTCGATTCTTAATATTATTCTAAACAAAGCTAATGAGAAAATACATTGTTTCTGCTGTGATTGTATTTAGGTAAGCATTTCACTTAGCCTTTCTGTATAAAAACTGATTAATATAGTTTTCTAGTATAATTTTGACTAACACTTTGTTTCATTCACTGAGGAGGTTTGTTACAGTGTTGTCTCCTGTAAATGGAATTCATATAAAGGAACAATGTGTTGAACTTTCTGATTTTTCAAAATTTTTATAGAGCTGGGAGATTTCAGTATTATGAGACTCTTTCTAGAATGAAGGGTTTTAAGATGTCATCTTTATGTAATACTCTTTAAGAAGCTGAGCTACAGTCCGGTTTTCCTCTAACCCTTTCTGTCTTTTGGGAGAGTTGCCAAAAATGGAATTAAAGAATAATAGAGCAGCAAGGACTTCAGGCACATCATTTACCCTAACGTTCTCATTATTCAGATTGGGATTAGCTCAACCTCAAGAAAGTTAAGTGTTTTGTTCAAGGTAATAGTGCTAAGCTAGTTGATATAGCCTTGTTGAGTGTTCACATCTCTTGCTGACAAGTTTATAATGATAGTTTTATACTACACTGCATGGTAATGTATTGTTTTAACTCATGGAATCTAAATGTTGCCCTATTGTCAGAATCTAGTGGGGTTTTTTTGTTGTTGTCGTTTAAGATAGGTCAAGAATTAAACCGAAATTAATGTGAACTTTTCAAATTCCTCTGTACATGAATATACTGTTCATGTATTATGCCTCTTCTTAAGTGCAGTAGTGGCCTTGCATTGCCCATTACTATGGGAAAAAAGTAATTAGGCTCTCTTCCAGGAAAATGATAAAGTGTAGGAAACCTTAAAATTCTGATATTTCTCCTAAAGGAAAAAAATTTCATGGGAAAAGAAATGACAGAATTTAGTAGAAACTAAAGAGTTCATTCTAAAATATTAAAATAATCTAAGCCAGATGTCTTTTAAAGGTATGTGTTTTAAATTGTAATAATTCTTTCTAGTTCTGTGACTCTTAGTAATGTTTCTGTTGTTTCATAGTAAGTCTTCAGTCCAGAGACCGAATAGGCACAGGAGGACAAGTTGTGGACTGCAGTCGTTTGTTTGATAATGATTTACCAGATGGGTAAGCTAAACTCAATAGAGAATTATGTAGATAATAGTCTTAAAATAATGAGAAATCAGTTGGTGTTTATTGTATACTTAACTTTAAAAATTTTCTGATCAGGTCCTCAATCTAGATTTTCTTTGTACTTGGAAAATCAGTAAGGGATCTTGCTTGTCACAGCAAATTTATAAAGTAAGCCATGAATTAGATGTTGAATTTGGTTTATAAGAGTTTTGACTAGGATACAAATCAATTTTCTTGGCAAATATAGCTCCTGTAAATATTACATATTTAAAGGGAAAACTTTTTTGTTTGATTAAATTATTCAAAACTGGGCATATAAATGCTAAATCTGAGACATTGCTCTATTTAGAGGGATAGCACAGATAATTTGTGTAATAGTGTAATAGTAATTATAATAACATAGTAACATTTATTGAGCATGCAGTATCAGATGCCATTATAAGCACTTTATATGATACATTTATATCATTTAATTCTCATAGCATATGATTCTGGAATTAGACCATTTGGGTTCCAGTCCTTACTCTTCTGCTTATTAGCTTATGAATTTAATCAATTTATTTAATTTATGTAAGCTTTGGTTTATATTTGTTTATAAAAGGATGATGATGATAATAGTACAAACGCATATGCCATAAATTGTGAGGATTAAATGAAATCGTTCACGTAAAGCACTTAGCACAATGTCTTGCATATAGTAAGTGCTTAATAAATAATTGCTATTATTATTACTACTGCTACGACTATTATTACCCTCATTCGTTTCACAGATTAGAAAAACAGACTCAAAAAATTGCTGAAGATCACATGGTAAATGGCAGAGTTGCAACGTAAAAAACTGGAATTCCAAAGTTCATGCTTTTTTATCACTATTCTGTCTTTGGTACTAGTTCTGGCACTTTTCTGATTTTATTTTTAACTTTCAAAGTATTTTTAATTAACTTCAATGAGATATAGTTTACATTTAATAAATTTATCCATTTGAAGTGTATAGTTGGTTGAGTTTTTATTGAAATTATTTTTGACATTATTTTAAATTTTACATCCAGCTTGTGATATTGGCTCATTTTGTTTAAACTATTAAAAATCACTGTAATGTAAGTCTGTTGATAGATCATTTTAGCATTGTTGATATTTTGGTTAACTTTTATGCATGTGAGTTAGATTATCGTACTTTTGAAGGGGAAGTTTAAGATGAAGTAACTAATTAATATTGAGAGATTACACTGTAAGGCTTAATCTAAACTTGCTCTACATTATTATACTATAATTGTAATCACGGGGGAAACCCTCTTAGTATCTCTTTATTTTCTATTTTTTAAGGCCTCTAAACCTCTGCCAATGTTTTAGTGGAAATATTAACATTACTACATTTCTATAGTCATTTGCCTATTTTTTGTTATATGAATTAATAAGATGTTGAGGGAGAAGTGACATGCTTGTTTTTTAAAAAATTAGTTTGAGTAGGCTAAATATTTTTAAAAGATTTTTGATATACTTTTCTAGTTTAATTTTTAAAAATTGTGTGATTTTTAGTATGGCCTTTTCTTCCCACTAAATTCTAGAAATTAGTGTAATTTGAATTGGGCATTGTTGACGTTGTTGAAAAATTATCAGTTTGGCTGCTGGAAAATATTAGTCACACCTCAGTGTAAATAACCTAGAAGCTTCAGAATTCCAGAAGATATATTGCACAGTTTTAAAATAAGTTGAAAAAATTTCTATATTCTTTGTATTGATCTTACAGTTTGTCATTCTTGATTCATACTAGCAGATGTCTTCCTGGCTTGTTTATTATACTAAAAACATTGTGTCTAGCTTCCTATTAATACCATGTCTCTCAATGTTTTTATTTAAGCTGGGAAGAAAGGAGAACTGCCTCTGGAAGAATCCAATATCTAAACCACATAACAAGAACTACTCAGTGGGAACGCCCAACACGGTAAGAACATACAAATATCTGTCCATGGTCTGTGCTGTTCACCCTCCTAAAGTCGTTCCTTTCTGTTGAACTATCAGCTTTACCGGATTTCCTGCCTTGGTTTATACTGTTGTAGGTCAGTAGATCTTATAGCAAGTGCCGTTCTTATTTCTAAAAAGTAATTTTTGATAAAGATTATTTAGCAGGTTATCCTGTTATTGTAGTTACAGGGCCTGCAGTGGTACTCAATAAATATTTATTTATTAAATGAGGTAAGTGAATAAATTGAGAAGTCACCTTATTTCTGGAACTCTTAAAATTTTTTTTTTTTTTGAGTCCACGAATGGCTGTAACAAAATAGATATTCAAGATCTCTGTTCGTTCAGTCATGTAGGGGCATGATTACATTATATTACATCTGATAAGGTCTGTAATCAAGATAAGAACGCAGATGCTCTGAGACCATATGGAGAGGCACCTGACTTAGATGTGGGGGGAAGGGGATGGTGGACCTTGCACAGAAAAACTCTGAAGGAGAGGAAGGAATCTCTGAACTAAATCCTGAAAAGTGTTAGGATTTAGCCAGGTAAGGGGAAGGTGAGGAAAAGTGTTCAGGGTAGTGGTCATAGCTGTCATTCAGTTCACCAGATGGTTCTATGCCGGGCACTGCACTCGGCATTTGGGTTGTAACGTTGAACAAGGTGGAAGGACCTTCATGGAGTTTAATGTATAAAGACATGGGGGATGCAAGACAATTTTTGGAAATGCCAAGGAAGTGCTTTATGAGTAACAAAATGAATAGGATAAGTGGCTGAATTTTTTGTTTTAAAGTAAGAACAAAGTTTACTGCGACCTCTACTCAGTGTTTGTTTTGCCTCCCACCCCCTTTTTGTTTTCCTGAGCAGGATTGAAACCAGACATAGAACATCAAATGCTTCTCATTAGCTATACATTCTTTTATTTACTAGAGATTAATTGCTTCACCCATTGAAACACAAAATTTTTTCTGTTGTGATTCTCAGGTAAAAGCTTAGCTCATGTTGCCATTTTTAAAAATGCTTATTTGAAAGTTGCATTTCTAGTATTAAACTGCCAAGGATTTTATTGAAGTCAAAGAACCCATTTTTACCGTATCTAAGTGTAAATGAAGGTGACCTTGTATTAGTGTTTTAGTGAAATCCATTTCCTTCTAATTCATTTAACTGATAAAGTTGACTTTAATTTTCACATGTATATTGATTGTGTTGTAAATGTTAGTGTAAAAATTAACTCTTGATTAATCCTCTTATTTTGGATGACCTACCATGGACTGGAAGCTCTATCTTTTTTCCTTTTCTCATTCAATAAATATTTGTTGAGTGACTCATGTATATATACCAAGCACTATACTAGGTGGGACATACATCGTGGGGAGCAAACGAGGCACTCTCTTCTCTGCCTAAATACCGTAGCGCAGGAAGGCAAAGACAGGGATGCTAAGGAGAAAAACATCAGAAACAATTGCAATGCTGAGGAAATGAGGTGAGGTACGATTACATGTCTGGGTGACTTTAGATTCAAAGGCTAGGAAGGCCCTCTGGGAGGCTGCGATTTGAATGACAAGAAAGGAACGTGGCTTACGGAAAACAGGAGTCAAAAGCATTCTAGGCGGAAGGAATAGCTGTCCAGCATTAAAGGAAGAGTGACTTTGGCAAGTTCAAGGAACAAGGAGAATGTCAGTATGGCAGAAGCAGAGTGGGAGAATGGTGGGAAGTCACATCTGACAGGTAGGCTGGGGCTAAGTCAAGTAGCGCTTTGTAAGCTACTACTCACATCTACAGTTATATGTGGATTTCATATAAAATGTGATTAAAATCACTATTAAATGATTTAAAGACATAATTGACAATTCTGCTTATTGCTTGAGTTTCTTTGTGCTCAGAGGCTTCAGGCTTTTATTCAGAGTTCTTGAAATCATTATATTTGTATTAATCATTGCATTTTCTTAGAAATGATTGTTACTACAGTACATACTTTGTTTAGAGAACGCTACTTTTTTTTTTTAATTAATTTATTTATTAGTTTCAGGTGTACAAAACAAGGTAATACTTAGACGTTCATCATTTATATCCCTCATACTGTGAGCCCCCCTCCCCCCATCCACTATCCCTCCGACCTCACACTGAACCATCACATTATATATATAAAATTATAGTTGGCATTCATTAATAGAGAACGCTACTTTTGATATCTGAGTTGAGTAACTTTTTTCCCTATTCCTTTTTAATAGACCGGCATCTGAGTATTCTAGTCCTGGCAGACCTCTTAGCTGCCTTGTTGATGAGAACACTCCAATTAGCGGAACAAATGGTGCAACATGTGGACAGTCTTCAGATCCCAGACTGGCAGAGAGGAGAGTCAGGTCACAGCGACATAGAAATTACATGAGCAGGACGCATTTACATACTCCTCCAGACCTACCAGAAGGCTATGGTATGACAACTAGCAGAGGAAAAATAAAAGTGTGCTTTACTGATTTCAGCTGGCTAAGAAAGCCGGAAAATCAACTTTTAAAGAAGTTATTAAACTGGATTTAGGAATTCTGCATGAAAATAAAAGCAAATGTAAAACACCCCAACTTTGAAAAGTCTTTGAAGTGGTAGAAGACTACCTACCAACCGTTTGACCTTGGGCTAGTCATTTAACCTCAACCTTTTTGCTCTTTTATAACGAAATAAGATGAATGATACCTCTCCTTATCACAAAAGTGTTGTGAGGAGCATATGAGACTTCTTTGTAAATAGGCACTGTATAAAGGTAAGATGGTATTGTTATTGATAATGGTAATCTGAAGGCAGACCTGAAATGCCATTGTCTAAACATACAATTCAGAAAGAATTTCAAAAGCATATTTATGATGGTATTTATACATTATATTTGTATTGTCTATAATTTTGGGTTATCTCTTAGTGATTGGGTGATTGTAAATGATTTAGTCACTTCTGTTTGTATAAAATTATTGCAATCTTATATAATTTCCTAAATTGTAGAATTTCAAATAGAAGATGACATGAATCTTCTAGTTGAATAATGAACTTTCTAAATTAATCACAATTTGTGAACACTCTTGTAGATAATATAAACGTAAGTAGTACTGGTGTAAACTCAGCTATCCTCTCCTTTCTTGCTAAAAGCTAACCAAGTTACTTGCATCCTTCCCCTCTCAATAGCTATTCTGAGCTGATGGTGACACCTAATGACCAATGTTGGGAATCACCTGATCTAACTTGTGCTTTATTTTTGCCCTAGAATATTTTTTAAACTGTTCTGCAAATGCATGATTTTAACTTTATTTTTAAATATATTTTAACTTTTTTTAAAATCCCCCCCCAAGAATCCCCCCCCACTCCGGTTCAAGCCGTTGTTCCTCAGCCTAGTTGTGTAGGACACAGCTCCCTGGCCCAGGCTGGTGTTATGAGCCTTGTGCTCTGCCCGGCTGAGGCAGTCAGTCGCTAGTTGTCGGACGGCCTCTTACAGCAGCTCTCGCCGGCTGCTGGCCACTCATGCTGGCCATAGGCCGCTCCTGGCAGCACATGATAGCCCACAGCAGCACATAGTAGCCCAAGGCAGCACACAGCAGTTCACATCAACCTCCGGCTGCTCACGGCAGCCCAGCTCCAGGGAGAGCTATTGTTTACAATCTTAGCTGTAGAGGGCGCAGCTCACTGGCCCATGTGGGAATCAAACCGGCGACTCAGTGTTAGGAGCCCGGCACTCCAACCACCTGAGCCACCAGGGTGGCCTGTAACTATGTAATTAAAAAAAAACACCAATTTGTCATTAACTGTTCTATGCTACACAGGTGAACTTATAGCACAGTGATTAGAGCATCGACTTGGGAACAGACCTGGGTTCATATCCTGACGTTGCCACATATTAGTTGTGTGCACTGGGCACGTTGTTCACTTTTATGAACCTCAATTTTATCTTCTATAAAACGGGGAAAATAATAGCACCAACCGTGCAGGTTTTATTGCAAAATATAAACGATAATTTCATGTTAGTGCCTATTATACAGTGCCTATTCACACTTAGTAAATTTTAGCTGTTATTAATGTTCAGACCTCAGAATCAAGTTATCTCCTGCCATTTTTCTTTGAGATTACAAGGCAAGCTGTTTGGAGTGGGGGTGGTTATACTTTCATAATATTTGTGTGATATAAATCAAAAAAATATTTTTTAAACTTTTATTTATTTTAAGTGTGTTTTTCCAGGACCCATCAGCTCCAAGTCAAGTAGTTGTTTCAATCTATTTGTGGAGGGCACAGCTCACAGTGGCCCATGTGGGGATCGAACTGGAAACCCTGTTGTTAAGAGCACCGCACTCTAACAAACTGAGCTAACTGGCCACCCCTAAAAATTTTTTTAATCCAACCAAAACATAGGAGTTAAAGTGGTACCAAGGCTGAAATTTTTGTAGCTGTTATGTCCAACCAATTTTAAATATTTTTGTTTGTAATTTTTAAAAGTTTAAAGTTTAAATTGTTTGCTTTTTGTAGGTTTATAAACAAATTAAGTTTATACTAATAAATACTAGCAATAGCTTTATCATTTTATATGTTGGAATTTTTCATTAAATTTGGTTTAAAGAAAAGTGGTTGTGTTGCTTAAAAATATAAGACCAAAAACCACCGGTGAAGGATCCCTTCTCTTTGCCCTGGCTTCCTCACGCTTTTCCCAAGGGCTTTGAGTTAATGTCACCTTTGACTTTTTTCTCCCCAGTATGCACACTTGCTCTTTAGTCCTCTGCTTTCTAACTTGGTTATTTTTCCACCTTTGCCTATTTTTGACCATAGAGTGTCTCCCTGTATTCCATCTTTTTTGCTTCTGTTTAACTCCAAATGTAGTCTTGAGAATACCTCTCTCAAGAAAAGAAAAAAACGTAAGTTTTTGGTATAAGATTAGGCATACTAAAAAAGCATTACCAACCTGAAAACCCTTTGAAAGTTTCTGCAAATCCCCTCAGGACCTCTCCAAAGTTGGTTAGCCTCTTCCTCTGAGCCTTCCTTTGTTCCCCTCAGGCGCCATATTTAAGACAAATAAAAGATCATTACTTCATGTTTGTTTTGTTTAGTTATTGGTACTGTCACTGTCTTCTATTTTGCATTGCAACATGGTTAGTATTTTAAGCCACATTTTAAGTATAGTTGCCTTTTAGATAGCTGGCTTGTGACCCTCTGCACTATTTACAAGATTGTTTTCAGGAGAGAATGTATTCTGAGTTCAGAACAAATTATTTGTAAAGCAAAACTTCTGTAATAATGTAGATTGGTAATTTAGATAACTTAATATGATATTGTAGTGTCTCTAGTTGTCTGATTTGGACATTCTGAATATGTTTTTATTGTTAGTGTTTCTTAATTTTACAGAACAGAGGACAACGCAACAAGGTCAGGTGTATTTCTTACATACTCAGACTGGTGTGAGCACATGGCATGATCCAAGAGTGCCTAGGTAAGAAAATCTTCTGAATAGTCTTCATACAATTGAATATCCATTTTACCTAGAATCTCTTTGATTATCTAATCATTAACTTCTTAAAATAGTTTATGTAAAAGTTTGGCTCTTTCTAATAGTCATTTCACTTTGACATTTAGTAGAATTTAGGATTTCTCTGCAATCCTTACCCCAGTGCTCTATTCCCCCATCCCCAACCAGTCCTCAGTCCCTCTCCCATCTCACCCTTAAAAAAAAATCTGGGCAAAAACACGAGTCTTTTAGGAGTTTGAGAATTGACCTGGGGAAAAAAATGTTCATACCCTTTTTTAAAGGCTAGTAAATTGATATTTTTATTTCTGCTTATGCTTTTAAAAAAAAAGGTTTATTTTTAATCTCATGTAAGTGTATTCAATATTCTTTTATATGTTCCTTAATAAAGTTTCGTTTTAATGTAGAAAAGAAATAACCTAATTAAATTAAATTTCTGTCAAATGCTAAAACTTGCACATTAGAACTGCAGGTACTGCTGAATGCATTTACCTGAGATCTTTTTCTGCCTAAAGCTTATACTCAGACCTCCACTTGTCAAGAATCATGTATTTGAATCAAAACCAGATGTGGCTAGCTGGTCTTGGATGGCTTTGATACTCTCTTATTTATAAATAAAGCTATTACAATGAAAATGTTTTACTTTGTCATAGAGCTTAATTAGAATCTTTTGAGGGTGGCAACCAAAGAAAAGTGCTATCATTAGTTATTGTATGAAGATTGCCATTTCTGTGTCTTGGTAATGTAAGCTGTTAGTTTAAAAGAAGTAGTGGAGAGGAAATTTTTGTTTTATTAATAAGCTCACTGAAAAAAAATCCAAGGGCCTAACTTGTAGAAACAAGATTTTTATGTAAATTATGAAACAAAGTGTTTTGGATTCTGTTTATTCAATTGAAGGTCAATGATGAGCTTTTTAATAAAATAATTTAAAGTCATTTGAAGGAAATGCATAGAAGAAACTAATTTTTTAAAACTAAGTGATTTATAATATTGAAGACGTGGAATCTGAGTTATCTGTTGAAAGACTAGTATATAAGCTGGCATCAGAAGTTGAAATTGAGAGAGATTTTGGCACCACTGCTGGTAATATGTTCTTATTCCCAAGGAAACATGTCAGTTACTCATTAATGAATTAGTGATGTTTATAAAGGTTTAAGAATATTTCATGTTGTGTATTGAATAAGGACTATGAAATTATGCTCTGGATTATTTTTCTTCTCTTTAGTTTCTGTGCCCTAATTATTATCTTAAAAATCATACCTTCATATATCATTATGTCTTTTGTTTTTTGGAGGATATCCTTTAGTAAATATACCTTTTGTGTGGAGGATCTTTTATCAAAGCAGACTATAAATGTTTAGATTCTATTAAAATATCACAATTTAATCAAAGACATTTATTTATAAAATAGTGTAACTCAGACACTTGAATTTTATTTAAAGATATCCAGTAAACTTAGATTTATCTGAGAAGTCCTATTTCATCAAGTTGTACAGATCTGGTTAAAACAATGATTAATTAATGCTTTGTTATTCATTTACATTGCATACTGACAATGTAGTCTTGAAATACAGATCTGTATTACTTTTTATGGCTGTATAACATTCCATTTTTCTTCAGTCATTTCCTAATTGGAAATAAAGATTGTTTCCAGAGTTCTGCTCTTTCAATCAATTCTTTAGAACTCTCTCACACGTGACTATAGATTTGTAAAATTCCAAATAAAGTGATATAAAATCAAATTCTGCATTATACCCAAAGAATTATTCTTTGATTTCTGTATTTGCTTTTCATTTCTAGAAGTTCTATTTTTAAAAATCCATCTGTTTATTCTTAATCTCTCATTGATAGTTTGCCTTTGTAATTGTTCCCTTTTATTTTTTTTCAATGTTGCATATCATAGCTGTTCTCTCTGTTTGATCTCCGATAGTACTTGGGGATCTAATTCTGTGGTTTATTGTTTCCACTGACTCTCAGCCTTCATGACTTCTTTCTGAGGTGTTTGGTGATCTTTGTGAATTTGTTTGATCTTAATTGGGTTGAGTTCTGTGGACCAAAATGGGAATTTAGGAAGTTTTCCTGAATCACTTCATCCTCTCTTTGAGTTCTCTGTGTAGGGAGGAAGTTTCAGATTTCCTTTTCCAAACTTGTTGCTGGCCTGAGGCTGTTTCCCAACTAACAACTACTCACCCGCAACCCTAACCCTCTGCCTGCCCGCCTGCCACTCAGGTACCCTATCCAGCTCAATTCACTTTTTTTTTTTTTAATTTGAGAAGTGTCCTTGCAACTTCCCCTCTTGTCTCTTATGAGACTAACAGTATCTCAAATAGTGTACTCTTTCCAAGCTTTAGTTGTTCTGTAGCAGAAGAGTCTCTTGGAAAATCTATAAGCAGAACTCAAAATTAATGTTTCAACAAATCTATGGGTGCTTATAGGTTAGCACCCATACATCATTGTGTTTTATTATGACCAAGAATAGATTATTTCAGGAAAAATCTTTTTCTAGTTTGACTTTTAAAACATGATTTTGATGAGATTTATCATTATAATTATCTGTTAACAGTATAAACTTATATTAGACATGCTACTTTTATGTCACTCTTTAAGGTCCTATAAGTCTTTGTCTCTATATAATAGTATTTTAAGAACTTATGATCAATGGTCTTCAGTCCATTAAAAGTCTTTTTGCTTTTTTTATTGTAGCAGTAAGTCTTTAGGAGTAGTCTTCCTTAGGTGTCTTAAACAGATTCTTCATTCACTAGTTTTACAGGTTTCAGAATTCAAAATGGAGACATTATCTTTTAAAATATATACTGTGGTTATTTTTAGGATCATAAAATTCAGTAACATTTCCAGTTTTGCTTTGTTGGAGAGCTTAAAATTAATCACAGAATTAACATTTATTTACACAAATTTTATGATGTAGTTAAGAAATAATTGAAGAGAAATTTTAGAAAACATTTCATTCCTTATATCACTGGCATTTGTAAAACAATATTTTGTCAGATAAGTATTGAAGTATAGTTTATATTGGCAAATGTTGTGATTGCTTTCATATTAATTTAAAATCTGTCTTACATTAAAGCCCAGAAACAAACTTTCTAAAAATGTAGGCTATGTGATAAGTTTCTGAGCCATTTATGGATTGGGTTTTGAATATGCAAGTTTGTTAAACCACTGGGAATTAAAGATTCCAGCTGAACATCTCAAGTTTCTGAAACAATACATTTTCTCAGACTTCATGGAATTGTTCTGTGTCATTTGCACTTGCTTGGCCTAGCAGGCCCAGCAATGAGGTATTTTGTATTTTATATTTGTTTTTGCAGGGATCTTAGCAACATCAATTGTGAAGAGCTTGGTCCATTGCCTCCTGGATGGGAGATTCGTAATACGGCAACAGGCAGAGTTTATTTCGTTGACCATAACAACAGAACAACACAATTTACAGATCCTCGGCTCTCTGCTAACTTGCATTTAGTTTTAAAGTAAGTTTTTGAAATGATACGTGTTAAAATGCGAGTCTGAACAAGAGAAGACGGGTGATGCTTTTTGTAATGAATGTGGTAGAATGTCTGGCTCTCTTCAATTATAAACTACTTTTGTTGAACAAAATTTTATGTAAGAGTTTGACAAGTTTTACTCTGATAGATGAGTATTTTAATCCCACTGTGCTTAAGTAGGAACCTGTCCCGAAATGTTAGGAAAGGGTATGTATCAAAGGTTCTCCCCGGCACACCTTGGAGACAGGCTGCTTTATGGGGTAGATGGGTTTTTCCCCCTCGGGTGCGTCAGAGATAGCTCCAGGATAGCTGAGTCCGTCCCAGAGCATTTTTTGCTATGTCAGTTTTGTCCTTGGGCTTTAAGCTGTTTACAGGACTTAGTCTTTCATACAAGTCTTTGTGAATGAGCTTGATGTATGTTGGATTAAAAAAAAAAGCCAGCTTTATTGAAATGTAATTGACATACAGTTAGCGGTGCATATTTAAAGTGTACAGTTTAAGTTTTGATCTATTATATATATACCCCTGAAACCATGACCACAGTGAAGATAGTGAATATATCCATGACCCCCAAAAGTTTTCTCGTGCCTCTTTGTAATTCTTCCTCCTCTCCCTTCTCGTGGGGCTTCCACCTGTACTAGTTTCCTGGGGCTGTTGTAACAAATAGCACACACTGGGTGGTTTAAAACAACAAATTCCTTCTCTCACAGTTCTGGAGTCCAGAAGTTCAGAATCAAGTTGTTAGCCAGGGTTGGTTCCTTCCAGAGGCTCTGAAGGGGAATCTGTTCCTTGCCTCTCACCTGGCTTTTGGTGGTCACTGGAAACCTTGCTGTTGCTTGGCTTACAGACACATCATCCCAACCTTTGGGATCAACCTTTGGGTCACATGGGCTTCTATGAACTGTTTCTACCTACAAAACTTTTGACACCAAATGTATGGGCTTTCTCCTCGATCCTACCAATTCTCCAAGTCTCCAGACACCAACTGGGTGTACAGTGATTGAATTCAGTTCTGACAGTACCTGCAGTTAGTGTCAGATCCCACAGGTTAAGTCCCACAAGACTGTCCCCACTTCAGATGCCAATTGCAAGTCCCAGTTCTTACTGACTGGCTATAAATTGGGGATTTCCCATGACCCCCTCCTTGGGTTTCATAATTTGCTAGAATGGCTCACAGAACCAGGGAAATACTTTATTTACTATTACGAGTTCATTATAAAAGATATAACTGAGGGACTGCCCAACAGAAGAGATGCACAAGGCCAGGAACGGCGATAGAAGGGCACAGAGCTTCCATGCCCTTTCCGGCTGCTTCACTCTCAGTGTGTTCACCAACCTGGCAGCTCTCTGAACACCATCGTTTAGGGGTTCTTACGGAGATGTCATCACTTAGGCATGCTCGATTATTAACTCAACCTCCAGTTCCTCTTCCCTCCCCAGAGATTGGGGAAAGGGGGCAGAAAGTCCAGGCTTCTAATCAATCCTTGCTCTTTCTGGCGACCAGCCCTGATCCTGAAGCTATCTAGGAGCTCACCAAGAGTCACTTCATTGAAAACAAAAATGCTCTTATGCCCAGGAAATTCTAAGGGATTTAGGAGCTCTGTCTGGACCTGAGGACGAAGACCAAACATTAGAACAAAAGACACTCCTACTATCACCTCTGTCACCTGGAAAATTTCAAAGATTTGAGGAGTTCTATTTCAGGAACCAGGAACAAAGACCAAAGTGTATTTCTTACTATGCCCCTCCTTCTCTTTCCAGTCTGGATCCAAATTTCCCTCTTCTTTATAACCTCATTTAACTTGATTACATCTGCAAAGACCCTATTGCCAAATAAGGTCACATTCACAGGTACCAAGCGTTAGGACTTCAGTATATCTGAGCAGACACAATTCAAACCACAGTACACCCCGTCTTGAGCCAACCACTGATCTGCTCTGTCACTGCACATTTGTTTGCATTTTCTAGAGTTTTAGATAAATGGATTCATACAATATGCACTCTTCGTTTGGTTTCTTTTACCCAGCATAATTATTTGAGATTCATCTCTGTTGCATGTATAGTTCATTTCTTTTTATTCCTGGGTGTTATTCTGTTGGATGGGTATACCATAATTTATTCATCCATCTACCTGTTGATGGACATTTGGATTGTTTCTAGTTTTTGACTATGACAAATACAGGTCTTATGAACATTTATGTGTAAATCGTTGTATGGACATGTGGTCTCACTTCTCCTGGATAAATAATACCTAGAAGTAGAATGGCTGCATTATAGGCTAGATTAGTGTTTAACTTTCTAAACAACTGCCAGATGGTTTTCTGAAGTGATTGTTCCCATTTGACGTTCCCATCAGCATGCGTGTGAGTTGTAATTGCTTCTCACCCTTGCTAACACTTGGTATGATTAGTCGCATTAATTTTAAACATTCTCATAGGTGTATAGTGGTTCCTCATTATAGTCTAAATTTGCATTTCTTTCATGACTGACTGATGATGTGGAGCATCTTGTATGTGCTTTTTGCCATCTGTATGTCTTTGGTGAAGGTTTTTGCCCCCTTTTAAAAACAACTGATTTTTTTTTATTTAAATTTTTGAATTTTGAGAGTACTTCAGATACTTGCGATACAAGTGTCCTATATGAGGTATATGCTTTGGAAAGATTTTTCTTCTAGTCTGTGACTTGTCTTTTCAGTTTCTTAAGTGAAGAACTTTTTCTCAAAGGAAAGAAGTTTTCTTTGAAATTCTGATGAAGTTCTTTTATAGATTATGCTTTTGGTGTCATAGCTAAGAAACCTTTGCCTAACTCAGGTCATAAAAATTCCCTTTTGTGTTTCAGAAGTTTTGTGGCTTTAGGTTTTATATTGTGGTCCCTGATCCATTTTGAGTTAAATTTTTCTGTCTAGTGTAAGGTATACCCAAGTTCTTTTTTTTTCTTTTTCTTTTTTTTGCATAGGATGAATGCAGTTGTTTAGGGAGTAGTTTTTAATGTAATGTCTGTTTTGATTTCGTTTATGTGTATAAAAACACCTTTATCATGTTTGTAAGGGTAGTAAATAGTGATTTGCAATTTTCATCTAAGATACATTTTCTCTGGATAGTTCCATGTTTTTGGTATAAAATTAGGCCTGATAACCTAAGAACCACCAATGTATGTAAAATAAGCTTGGGTGATTTGTCTGAGAACTGAGAGTTATTCTTGTTTATTTTATCATTGCCCTTTACTTGTAGGTTAGGAGACTGCGCTCTTATCAGTCGTGTGCAAAATTAAACTCCAGTTGAATCACTCAGTGTCTGCGTAGACATCTCCATAGTGAATTATTGGACTTTTTAGTTCCTGAAAATTTATTGGAATTAACTAGTTCATTATTATCGTAAGGTTCTTTAAAAAAATTCTTAAATGCAGCTTATGTTTTTGCTAGGAGAACAAAAATATTTATAGGCAACTTGGTTTTAAAAAATTGTATTTCTACTATACTTGGGAGATTATTTTCATGTATTTGTGGTAATCCATATATGTGCAGTTAGAAATCACTTTAGCACAACAGTGTGAATGTACTTAATGCCACTGACTGTATCCTTCAAAAATGCTGAAAATGGTAAATTTTATGTATATTTTCCCACAATAAAATGTAGTCACTCTATAAAGCGTTTAAACTTGTTTGTACAGTGCTCGTTTCTCTGTGCCAGTAACTTACACGTGACCTCCCGCATTCTTGTGGTCTAGACTGTAGCGTGTATAGAAGCAGGGGTCCCTGCCAAGCTGCCAGTTCAAACTGTCTCTTCCAGGGAGACAGACTCTAGATAACAGGCACAGGCCTTGGCATCTGCCTGGATTTTGAAGGGGGTGATGGTAAACTATGCACAAGAAAATGGAAACGGCATTTAAGAAATTTGTTTTTAGCAGCTGTATAAAGCTTTCTGGATAAAACTATTTTTTTCCAATTCTATAAATTCATAGGGATTCTGAGAAGTAAACTTTGGACCTAGTTTATCATTGTCAAAAATGACAAGTCAAAAATATAGTAATGCCCGGAAATGATATTTCTAGACTTGTTTTATAGTATGATGCTATTTGAAATGTATAATTGCAGTCTTTTTAGTGCAAGTGCTTTAATAACATTTTTGTTTACTTCTAGTCGGCAGAACCAATTGAAAGACCAACAGCAGCAGCAAGTAGTGTCGTTATGCCCTGATGACACAGAGTGTCTGACAGTCCCCCGATACAAGCGAGACCTGGTTCAGAAACTAAAAATTTTGCGTCAAGAACTTTCCCAGCAACAGCCTCAGGCTGGCCATTGCCGCATTGAGGTTTCCAGGGAAGAGATTTTTGAGGTAAACTTATAAGTCTTATTTTAAAATAGAGAAAGATTGCATTTCAGTATTCTACTCTGTTTTGCAAGAATGCTTTTTCGGACTGTTACCTCTTTAGAATGGGAGAGTTTTCATTATTTCTTTTTTAATAGTGGGGAATAAAGGCAAGTACTGTTGGAGAGATTTAACATGTAAGATAAACACTTAAATGGGATGAAGAGTGTGAGATATTCCAGTTGGTTTAGCTTGGTCTCTGCATTGCACATACTTATTTGTTAATGAGTTTTAAAAGACCCCAAGTATTGTCCATCTTTTACCTTCTAATTCTCCCAAGAGGTAAGGGACTCTTAAATCAAAAGATCATTGTATTTAATTACTGTTGAACTACTGCCGTAATTTATTGAAAAATCTTCCTTTTCAGTATATTCTTTTATCTTTGGATTTTACAGCCCTAATATCAACTTCAAAGTTCTTACATAATTAGTGGCAGAATTCCAAGGCAAGGGTTTCCCACTCATTAGAGGATTCCTGGGCGAGAGATGTTTGGGGACTTGATAATCCTTTTCCCAAAGGATGAACTTGTTTCTCTCAGAACAGTTCTGACCTTGTTTGTAGTCAGTCATTTGTATTTTAAAATATTACAACATTTTGATTTGGGAAAGACTACGCTAATGATTACTTATGTTCTTTTTCTTACGTTTATTTTCTACTGGTGCTTATGACCTAGAATTAGGTAAACCAACTTTAAAAAAAAATTGGTACTTCTATCAGATTCTGTTTTTAATGCGACTGGAATTATTGCTGTGGTTCATAGAACTTAAATACGGAGTTTTGCACTTAGTAGGCTTTTAATGTAACGTTTATCAAATGAATTGGTTGCAGTAGTATTAAGCTACATTCATTTTGTTTTTATAAGTTCCAAGAGGTTTCAAATACTTGGAATTGACCCATTAATTTGATTGTTGAACACATTTCACCTTATTTAAATAAATGTATGTTTTGTAGGTGGAATGGCAAGGAGAGTTTAAATAACAGGTTAAAAGCACCTAGTAATTCTAGCATACTAACTTTTTTTTCAGGAATCATATCGACAGGTCATGAAAATGAGACCAAAAGATCTCTGGAAGCGACTAATGATAAAATTTCGTGGAGAAGAAGGTCTTGACTACGGAGGGGTTGCCAGGTAAAGACTTGCTTGTCAGGAAATGACATATGGATCCTTACATTTACAAATTTAACATACTTCTTGTGGTATAATCTTCTCATTGGAATTTATTTTCCAGTATAATATTCCCTAATGTTTGCAATAAGAGGATATCCTAATTAGATACATTCATAATGAGTTAGGATAGTGCTGCTATCAGAAGAGTACTTGAGAACTCTCTAGTGGATGACACAGCCCAATGAGACTTCCTCTGTAGACTAGCTGTAACCCCACATGGACTGTTGGTAGGACCTGCAGGCCTAATGTTGTCTTCATCTCTCTCCTTTAGTACATGTTATTCTCTCTGCTTCACATTATCAGGAACAATTTGGAGATTTTACTAACATACAGTCTAAACTGAATACTGTTTCCCTTTGCTTCCATTGTTCTGCTTTTTAACCTTATTAAAGAAGTGTGTGTGTGTGTTTCCCTTTGCTTCCATTGTTCTGCTTTTTAACCTTATTAAAGAAGTGTGTGTGTGTGTGTGTGTGTGTGCGCACGCGCGTGTCTGTGTATGTATGTATGTGTATTATAAATGGTCCTTATGTTACATTCATAAAGTATTTTATATTTTTCCAGGTGTGAAAATTCACTTAATGTAAATGTAGCAGAAACATTGTAGCTCTGTATTGAAACATTCTAAGGACCATCATGATAATTCCCCTTCCCCTAATCTAAATTCAGCCTTAATTGTGTAAATTGTTTCCACCAAGTCCCATAATTGTTACTTTGCATTACTTGTTTTCACCTGTAGGCTTATTTAACTTGCAAATGGTAATTACTTTAGTTAGATTTTTAGCATTGAGCACTTGTTCATCATACTTAGTACTTGATAGTTTCTGTGGAATTCTTATGATTTATTTATAACTAGATTTTTCAATGGTTGTTGGGAAAACTTGTTAATTATCTGCTGATGGAATCTGAATGCTATAATTACATGTATAGTCCAAATAAGTCATCAGTTTTTTTGTTATTTCTTAACTTTGCTGCTTACTCTCAGGGTTTGGGCAGACTAAATGGGATGTGGCAGTGAGCTGCTTTCTTTGATCTTTACTCCACAGTAGAACCCAAAAGTAGTTGGGTTCTGCTTTGATGTGTGTTCTTGGTAGAGACAAAACAAAAATTGGGGTTTTCTTTAAAAAAAACACATACATGCATAAAACATACAAGACACGTTAGGTGATTGTTATGCATACTGGGAAAGTTGCTTATGTGGAAACCTCATTTTCTTTTCCCTTTTTAATCTCTAGAGTTTTTCAAGTATTACATAAATGGTAGTGATTTGAGTTGGACTCCATCACATTATAGAACTTTGAAACATTTTCCTTTAACTACTTGTTAATAGTATTTTCACTGCATTTCCTAAAATTATATTATTCAGTGTGTTTAATCCATATTATCAGAACATATTTAAATACCTATTCTAGCTGAGGAATGACAAGAATTTACACTAGAACTACATCTTAAGTTCTAGTGATTTTATTTCAATTTCGCCAAGATGAATAATAGGTAATCTTTCACACTTTGAAAAATATAAAGGATTTAATAAACTTAAAGTGATAATACTATTTATTATGATGTTTTAAAAATATTGATGCATACTTGAAACCAAGAATTGGTATGGAACATACCCAGAAAATACAGGCTTGCCCTTTTGTTCCTACCTATACCAAACGCCTTGCAATCTTACATTTTTATCAGGGTATATTTTAGGGTTTACACAAAAAAGATTATGAAATGGATAATGAAATTTTCTTACTAAAATAATACCAACAACAAAACACACCCTGTTCAAAAGTGAGAGTAAATCAATGCTATGTTATATGTATTCATATTAATTAGTATAAATCTGCCACGATAGGAGTGGCCCAGGATAGTATAGATCACATGGATGTTTTGAAATAAACCATGTTCTTTCCTTCATTTTGTATTTATCATGGATTACAAATTTATTTAGCAATAAGCAGACCACTGGGCTGCAACATCTAATTAGTAGTTGGTTCTTCTGGATAATACCTTATACTCTCTGATGCTCATGTCATAAAAGTGCCCAAAATGAGTGAGAAATGACTGCATAATAACAAAACAAGAGCTTTCATTTGCTTTTTTGGTGTGGTAGATTTTTCCAGTCTGATCTTATGTAACTAGTCCGTGCTTTATTTTATTTGAAAAATTCTTTGCTAAAATGAATGATTAGTAGTGTATCTTAACAGAAAATTCCTTTGTCATCTCTTCTTTTCTAGGGAGTGGTTATATCTCTTGTCACATGAAATGTTGAATCCATACTATGGCCTCTTCCAATATTCAAGAGATGATATCTATACACTGCAGATCAATCCTGATTCTGCAGTTAACCCGGTATGATTGGTGGTTATGATGACGTGAATTAATTAGTGACCTACAATACTTTTCATCTTTAAATGTCAGTGTAGTTTATGACATAGGATTACTCTCCTTGTCCTAGGCACGACTTTGGACTTAGCAATTCCTCTTTTAGAAAATTTTCTCATGTAAACGATTATAGATATATTCAACAGTTTCTGACAGGGATGTTTGCTGTGTCATTGCTATGGTGGCTCCAATTGGAAACAGCATTATTGCCCATAAGCGACGGGGGGTAGGGGGACGGGGGGGGGGGGGGTTGTTGATTAAATTATGTCATGAAGCAGAATGACATTAATGGTTAAGAACATAGAGTCTGGAATTAGAAAGACATGCGATCATATCCTGGTCCCACTACTTTGTAGCTTTGTGACCTTGGGTAAATTCATTGACTTAAGCTTCAAATTTTGTTACTGCTAATAATAATAAATACAGTTCGTACCTCAGAGAAGGATTATGACAATTCAGTGAGACCCTGCACATCAAGCGTTTAGCACAGTGCTGTACTTTATTTATCCTGTTGTATAAAGCACTCAACAAAGGTTAGCAGCTGTTACTAATTCATTTCTATATTATTTCTATCTTTCCATACAAGGGCATATTAGATAGCCATTAAAATGACATTGTGGGATAATAGTTAATGACATGTCAAGATGGTGTTTGTGATATATTAAGTGAAAAGAAGGTTACAAAATAGTATGATACAATTTTGGTAAATATGTATATATGTAAACATTGAAAGGCTCTATGTTACAATACTGACTTTGGTTATCTGCAGGTATTAGATTATGGGTGATTTTTTTCCCCCTGAATTTTCTGTTTTGTAGTGAAAATTTATTAGTTTTTAAAAAGACACAAAGGCTGTTTTTAAGATAAAAGGGAAGTTTAAAGATTATTTATTAAGTAGAAAAGTAATATAAGTTTAAAATATAAATGTCCAACTGACAGAACAATTTATCATGAAAGACCAAATATATCCAGCCATGGTAGGGCTGTGAGAGTCACTGCAGGGAATCCTTTATAGAGGGAAGATTTTTAGGTGATGCTTCTGCTTGGGGAACCCATTGCTGCCACTGTAGTAGTAACAGTTCTTGTTTGCTGAGCTTTCACCACATGCCACGTCCAGTGCCATGGCCTTCATCTCATTTTACTCCTCAGACATCCTTTTTAGATACTGTTATTCCCCTCATTTTTCCAGATGTGGAAAATTAGTGCTGTAGGGGTTAAGTAATTTGTTTAAGCATGCATAGCTAGTAACTGGAAGAATCAGGACTCTAGTCCAAGTTAGACACGAAATCTGTGCCTTTAAATCTACAATGTTTTGAAGTTTGATTTCTGGTTAGGTCAAGGAAATAGGGAGGTTTAGGATTGAAAGCTTTTTTCCATGACAGCCAGGATTGTAAAGCACTCAGTAGGATATGAGAGGAGAGGAAGAGAACAGGATCTGTGAGTGGTTTAATGAAGCTGCAATGGCACTGTAATCTGGACTTAATTTCTAAAGATAAATTTTACAAAGCGACTGTACCCTTTGAGAGAGGCATTGAGTCTGGTGTAATATTTTATAACAGTGTACAGAATCTTGAGTATGCCAAATAGAAACTCTCCCTAATGATTACTGCTGAGCTTTGATATGATGATAGTCTGTTCCATCTAAGTAGTTGTAAATTAGAGTATGAGTTGATGCTTATTATAAAAAAGATTAATGTTGCTTAAATTTAATTTTTACTAAAAATTCCCTGGATAGTGTCTAACTTGAGTATTTATATAAACTCTTTTCAATTTCAGGAACACTTATCATATTTCCACTTTGTTGGACGAATAATGGGAATGGCTGTGTTTCATGGACATTACATTGACGGTGGTTTCACATTGCCTTTTTATAAACAGTTGCTTGGGAAGTCAATTACTTTGGATGACATGGAGTTAGTTGATCCAGATCTTCATAACAGTTTAGTGTGGATACTGTATGTATTGAGTCTTGTATATCTGTTTACTATAGTTAGAATCTGATCTTTTAAAAAAGATGCTGTTTCAAAATGGATGTACTTCTTTAAAAGTTGAAAAATGCACAGATAACATTAAGAGTGATTATCCTAGTGATAGGACCACATAAGACTTTTCTTCTTTCTACTGCTTTCCTGTATATTTCAAATTTCTAAAAGTTAGTGAATGTTATTACTTTAAAGAGGAGAAAATTTAGTATATTGTCTTCTAAAAGGTACTCTAAATGATTTCCTCAAGGTGATGCAAGTTTGATTACAATCCTGCAGGTATTAAAATAACAAATTCCTGCTGAAGTGGTAATTGTTGAAACCATACTTTAAAAAGGGTATCTGTAAGAACCAGTTCTATTTTGTGGGAGGGCATGAGTTTATTAAGATATATTGGCCATACTTATTTTTACCAAACACATGCGTAGCTTTCTCACTGGGGATACCCAGATTCAGATAGGGCCTCTTACCTGAAAGCCAAACACAACTGCAGTTTCCTGATGTAAAGCCCAGCTTTAGCCAGGGTTCTTTCTCATTCCCCAGGAAGTGAAATGTTTCCTGTGCTTGTGAAGGTTAAAACTCTGGCTTTTCTGCCCAGGAAGCAGGAGGCGTGGTAGCATAAGAACTAGTCAAAGGAATCTGACTTTATATTTGTCATGTCATAAAACACTTTAGTTTTATTTGTCTCACCAAATAATACATCTGTAGAGTCTATGTTTGAGATTTTGCAGTTAAGTATCTTGCCTTCTCTTTCCTTTCTAGTGAGAATGATATTACAGGTGTTTTGGACCATACCTTCTGTGTTGAACACAATGCATATGGGGAAATTATTCAGCATGAGCTTAAACCAAATGGCAAGAGTATCCCTGTTACTGAAGAAAATAAAAAGGAATATGTCAGGTAAATAATTCTGTGTTCTCAAGCCTGAAAACTGTTTTAATGTCTGGAATGGCTGTACAGAAAAACATTTAAGTACAGTGGTACCTCGGTTTTCGAACGTCTCCATTGACAAATATTTCGGTTTACGAACGCCGTAAATTTTATGGATCTATGGTATCATTAGATAGTAAAATTCATGCTAAATTTGCAGTTTTAGGGGTTGATTTTAAAGGTCTGGAATGGATTAGTCCATTTTGCATTACTTTCTGTGGGGAAACCATGCCTTGGTTTTTGAACATTTCAGAACTCGAACAATCTTCCGGAACGGATTGTGTTCGAAAACCAAGGTACCACTGTACTTAGAAAGTGCTACTTACTGCTATAAAATAGACCTCTGCAGAATTGAGTGGCTTAAAAACAACCACAACTTTATTATATCTCACAATGCTGTGGGTCAGGAATTTGGATAGAGAACAACAGGGATGGCACAACGCTCCTCTGTGTGGTATCAGCTGGGACTGGAACATCAAGATGGCCTCTTCACTCAGTATCTGAAGAGTCAGCTAGGATGGCCCAAAAGGCTTGGGGGCTGGCTGGAGTGGGAATGGCCACTGGGTCACCGTCTGGGGCCCAGTTCTCACTGTTGGCTGGGTTCTTTGGTTATTTCCTCATGGTCGCAGCAGCCCCTTACTTTCCCCATGGCCTCTCTCTCCCCAGCAAGATAGCCAGGCTTCTTAGGGGGTGGCAGGTTTCTGAGAGCACAAGAGCAGAAGTTGTTGGATCTTTTTAAGGCCTAAGCCTAGAATAGAACCAACGTCACCTCTGCTGTATTCTTTTGGTTAAAGCGAGTCACATGTCATCCCAGGTGCGGTCTAGAGGAGGGGCTGTACCAAAGGCCCAGAACCAGGAAACCTGGGGCCTGGGCACGTGTAGCATCACCACCACGGCTGGCTACACAGAAGCACTTTGGGCTGTATTACTAGTACTTATCTTGTTTATAAATAGGCACACTGTGAGTTTAAGAGCTAGCTGTAAGAAAATGTTCTCCAGTTTTTATAAAATTACCTGTTGATTAAGGACTTTAAAAGTATCAGGTTAGATCATTTGGCTTACGGTAACTAAAGTTCTTCCAAACATAAAACTATGGTAATCAAATTAGGAGCTTGAACGTCACCATATGTCCACAGAAACATGCACGCTATACTTTTCGTATAGATTATGTCCCCAAGTCCCATTGGCTAAAATTTTCCTGGTTTTACACATGAGGCCCATCAGTCTTACCATTGATGGGTGCGAACATTGGTATAGCTTTTTTGTAAAGCAATTTGATAATAGCTACAAAGTGCATATGCCTTTTAACCAGCAGCTCCATCTTTAGGAATCTATGCTATGGAAACACATGACTTAAATAATTATGAACAAAGATTAAATAGTAATATTAAATATTAATATCAAATATTACTGTAAAAATTGAAAACTGCTAAAATGTTCCTAGAGAATGATTATGTACATTCCAAAGACTGTTATGTGGATTTTTAAAAGAGAGACTCTGCGTAAGTTGTCAGATTTAAAAAGCAAGTCTTAGAAGAATTATGTAGGCACAGAGTCTGGTGTTGTTCTATAATTACACGGAAGATGTTCAGGAAAGCACATCCCAAATAAAGTGTTCATCTAGGATGGGGGAGTGGAGGTGGTGGGCCTGGATGTGGAGAGGGAAAGAGGATAAAAGAATGGACTTTCAGGTTGTATTCTGTCTCCACATTTAGTGTTTGATTTTTCTTTATATAACTAACAAGCGTGTATTACATTTCTAATTAAAAAATTAAAGAATGAATGGGAATTTCCTGAATTTCAGTCGTGTGTCACTGCCAGGATCAAGCGTGGAGTACTCAGCTCCTAGCTCTACGCTCCAGGATCCAGTCATGTTTATAACACAGTCATTACCCTTACCAAACACAGTTTTGAGACTAAAAACATTACATTGTAGGTGTGCAATTTTGGCGCAGAAATGAGGTCCCCCAAAGAATATAATGTTAAGTAACTTATTTATTAGAGAGTTATTTCTCCAACTTTGGAAATGGATGTGTTGACAAACTTGGAAGATGAGTAGTTCTGAGATTTGTGAAATGTGGAGGCTTTCCCTGGGTAGATTAAAAAAAAGAAGCAATTCACTTATAAATTATAAGTCCAAATCAAAAACACGAGTAAAGCTACACATTAGATGTAGTTTAGTGTAATTTTTGTTAGTAAATCACATCTTCCAAGGTTTTTAAAGCCTTCAGGGAACAATGAACATTTAATCAAAAAGAGCTTACTATTGGCTTTTACTGTTTCTTCTCATTTTGGGTATGAGGATTCTCTTTTACTCCTATGCCCCCATATGCCACCCCCCAAACATAAACAAAACACCCAACATATTCAAATCATGTTTTCAAGTGAAACCAGAAGAATAGTCATTTTTGTTGAATGGGCTCTTTTTTTGTGGTTTATTGGCATGCATGCTAGACATTTAGAAAGGAGTTTTATCTAGACTTTGACTTCAGCCCCATCTAAGCTGCAGATAACTTCCAGTTTCTAGGAGTTTCTCTGATTCGAAGAGTTGCTTTATTGGTGTCGCCCTTGTTATACTGGAAGGTTACCACTTTTTAATGTACGTTGAACTGCCTCACAGTTCGGGATCCATCTACCCTCAGTAACTGGAGATTCTTTTAGACTTTAGTCTAAATTCTTCTTACTAGACGCTTGTAAAGTACAGTGTTGCTAAAGTAGAGGTTCATAATAATGACCAGATCTGAACATATTTGATCATATGAAACCCCTGCCCAATGTTCATAGGCTTTATGTCAACTGGAGGTTTTTACGAGGCATCGAGGCGCAATTCCTGGCCCTGCAGAAAGGATTTAATGAAGTAATTCCACAGCATCTGCTGAAGACATTTGATGAGAAGGAGTTAGAGGTCAGTGTATTAATGTCATGACATCATCTAGTGTAACAAGGAAAGGTTAGGAATTTTCTTAACAGTTTTAGAGGAAGGTTGTATTTCTGGTGCTTTTGAAGTTTCATGGTGCAATGCTGTGACAATTCTTATTCATAGGAACAATCTTTCCTGTTTTAGAATTTCTGCAAGTTAGCAATCTCTCATATTGTGAACATTGTATTTTTCCATGTTATCCTTTCTTGTTTTCAACAGATTGCGTGTGTTTTGTGTACCTTCTTCCAGTGTTGTTTTCTATTCCCTAATTAAGTGGTTATTGATTTAGTTAAATAAAACTTTATTACTTGGTCTCCATCATATTGAAATTTACTTGAAATAAAAGCCTAAGGCTCAATCGATTTACACTAAGTTTTATAAGAAAGCATTTTCTCTTCTTTACAAGATCATAGAGGAAATAATTAAAACACTTAGGGTAAACTATATTTAAACATCCTAGTTGCTTTGGAAACATTCCTTATTAATAGTAGCTGTAAGAAACAGTTAACTTGTTTTTTGGTTTTTTTTAAAGCCGGTTCTTCAAATACCTGAGGTCTGGTTTTATAATTAAGACCTTTAACAAATATATCTGAATTTCTACTGAAGTACTGAAAAAACAATAAGGTTTTAAAATTCTACCAGAAGTCCCAAATTTAACTAGTGGCGAGGGAGAGCATAAATATTTGAAGGCTACATGATTTTATTAATTAACTTCAATGTCCTTTCTAATTAAATCTGTCAACAGACTCATTGGTAAACACATCTAAAAAAATTGGTTTGACTCAGTACCATCCCATTTGTGTCCCTCTGGGGAGGGGACCTGAAAGTGAGTGGTACCCGTGGAGCGTCTTCGTGTTACCCCAGACCCACAGAGTTGAAATCTGTGAGTGTAGGACCTGGGGTGTATATTTGGAAGCTTCCTAGAAGAGTCTGATGTATAACCTTGGTTAAGAACCACCACATGAGAGCAAACACTGCAAATCTAAAGCTCTGTTTGGAGGAAGTTTTGGCTTAACTTGGGTTTCCACTGGCTCATAATTTGTGCTATATTTTAACAGCTCATAATTTGTGGCCTTGGAAAGATAGATGTTAATGACTGGAAGGTAAATACCCGGTTAAAACACTGTACACCAGACAGCAATGTTGTCAAGTGGTTCTGGAAAGCTGTGGAATTTTTCGATGAAGAGCGACGCGCACGGTTACTTCAGTTTGTGACAGGATCATCTAGAGTGCCTCTCCAGGGCTTCAAAGCTTTACAAGGTAAGGAAAGCCAGAGGGACAGACAGACATTGCAGCAGATGATTGGGGGACGGGGTAGTCTTTGGTTTATGTAGTTTACAAACCGTGTGCTTATAAACACCCTGTTCTTATCAGTAACTCTCACATCTGATCCCGTCTTCTTCCTTTCCTTTGTTCCCGTCCCAAGAGCCTTTTCTGCTGGGTTCTCTGTGACTGTAGTGAGTGCCGCATGTTAGAGACCGTAGGGGAGGCTCTGCCTTTCCTTTTCCCGTTGCCTTGCTTGTAAATTCTGGTGCGCATTCCTGTAGGGGAAGTCCGTGTGCTTCTACCTTCACATCTCAGCCTGGCAAATCACTTACCCACTTGGGGTGCCTCTCCCGTCTCCCTTTCTATTTTTTTTTGATAGAAAGAGGCAGCATGCGTCGTGGAAGCCGTTTGTTTGGTCAGAGCACGTTATTTACTGCATGGCATCAGATGATTCATGTCCAGCCGTGTTCCATTGTAAAGAATTCTTTTCTGTGGAATAGCTGTTGTACTATATTTTTGGATGAGTTGGTAATCTTGCTAATGAGTGCGGTGCTTCACTGGGTGGCGGGTGCTTCCTTTACTTCTAAAGCTCTTCATTTCCAAAGCTGCTGCTGCTGGTGATGACTGAGGATACACGAAGCCAGACTGGTACATAATCCAGCAGTGTGGCCCCAAGTCCAGATGTTGGGGGTCTGGGGAGAGCACACTTTGAGTTGTGCTTCTGTTCTCTGCTTGGAAAACTCGTTATTAGCAGGCTGCCCAGCTTCATAAAGTGAAGTTGTATTTCTACGTATATTTGTACAGGCTGTCTTATATTTAACTGAAATTAACCCTATAGACTGTTCATCTTTCACTCTCAGCCAAGTTTGAGTCACGAAACCTAAATGTGCGTTTAAGTTGTCATCTTTTTGAATGTGTGTATTTAATCTTGCATTTGCCCACTTACTTTTCTTCTCATACTTGTGGGACATTGCTTTTCTATAGAAGATAGAAGTTGGCAAAGGGCTTCCATCCTCAACTTTTCCTCAAATTGAAATGCTAGCACATTAAGGAATCCGGCCTTATCCAAGGTCAGTTCCAGCTTTCAAACCCAGCTTCCTTTCCTGGGAAAAGAATTTTTTGGCAGCTCGTGTGGCGTCACCAGTATTCCCCTGTCCCTGATCCTGTGGTTTATGTACCAGTTTTCTTCTGAGATTTGGGAGACCGACACTTGCCCCTGCACTGACCTGCCCCACCTTTGCTTCGTTGCAGGTGCTGCAGGCCCACGGCTCTTTACTATCCACCAGATTGACGCCTGCACAAACAACCTGCCAAAAGCCCACACGTGGTGAGCTCTTTTTGTAGCTTTCCTTCCCTTATTCCATGTGTGTAGGTATTAGTTTCAAACAGGTGACTGTTCATTTATTGTTCTTAACCACTAAATGGACCTTTAAAAGGAATGATAAGCAACTCTTTAAGTGATTTGAGATTATTCAGAGATTGGTAAGAAAACCCGAAAGTGGTAATCTCTACTTTAGAGAAATATAACCATTTTCCTTTAATTTTCTATACGGCTGTATTAGTCTACTCTTGCTAGGCTAGTTTACTTACGTTGGATGAACCATGTAAAATCTAATGTGCTTATTTACAGCTTCAATCGAATAGACATTCCGCCCTATGAAAGCTATGAAAAGTTATATGAAAAGCTGCTAACAGCCATCGAAGAAACTTGTGGATTTGCTGTGGAATGACAAACTTCAAGGATTTACCCAGGACTCTATTTATACCCCGGACAGCCTCCTTTCAGCAGAGTTTGAAGAAATGCTGAAATACAGGAAAATGCCCCCACCCCCAACCCCTTAAATTTTAGGACACTGTGAGGGGAAAGGACAATTTTAAAATTCCTTTTCAAGGAAAAAAAAGAGGTCTTTATGTTTTGCCATGAGGCCGCATTCAGCTGCTATTTAAAATTAATATCTTGAACCTAAAGAATGCTGACTTTTCCTACATTTCCAGAGTTAGGCAGTATTCTACACTTAAAGACTACTACTATTTTTATAAAAGGTAATCTATTCAAATTGCTTCACAGATTTCAAGTCTCTCAAACATCAAGACAACTTCAGCAGGCGGTACAAGTCACATTTCATTTTGATTGAATACATGATTTTGAACAGCTCCTGTACTTGCTCTTTGTAAAAAAAACTAAAATAAAATTATTTTGAATTATTCTGCCTTTGTAAACAATTGGCTGAAAGAATCATTATCTTTAAAAAATGAAGCCATTGACATGTTTAAGGACATTTTCTATAGCAAAGCATTATATTTTAAAAGCACGATATGTTTCAACCTAGCCTAAGTAAATCTTTTTTATATTTTTCAAGCACAGATTTCCTGGAATACAGCTATATAATTTTGGTTGTCAAATTTTCTAATGCAACCATTTAGTCTAAACTTAGTAGCTTATTTGCTACAATAGGATGTTTTCAGGGGCTCCCTGTTTTTAAGAGACTTAAAAAAAATCTAATTTTTAAAATCTTGAATCAATATGACCAGGTGTTTTGGATTTACTTTTCATCTTAAATGGAAATCCTACATTTTTATAGCTTCTCAGATCATGTGGATGGGATGGGATTTTCATTCTTCTGCTGGGTCAGCTTATCTTTAATATATATACTATTTCTGTAAACCAAAGTCTTCTATGACAAGTACACCTGACTTCTATTTTAATTATGATGTAAGTTTCTAACAGGTAAACCATTCTGAATCTTTGTTCAGCTGCTCATGATATTTTAATCAGCTAAAATTATGAAAAAGGAAACAATTGCTTTCAAGATTATTTAGCACGCTTAGAAAACCCTGCTTTTACGCAATAAAATGAAGTGAGGGTGGTGGGGTAAGGGATGTGATTACTAAAGAAACAGTGATTCTAATTCTATGGCATAAATTAAAACTGAAGAGTGAATTTTGGAAGTAAGGGAACCGGAGTTCCTTTAGTGTTGTAGATCGGCATCTGATTTTGAAATACCCAGATTTAGCTTTCAGTGTGTATGGCATGTTGCATGATCCATGAGGCAACCAACATTCTGGAGTGAAGGGTTGGAAAAATCTGAAATCATGGGTGGATTTGTAAACTCAGCCATCAGAAATCTGCACTATTCTTTCTTTTTACATTGATGTGAAATCAAGAATAGCACATTTTGATGACACAGCTTTATTTAAATTTTGCAGTTTAATTATCAAGTGAATAGACTCTTTGTGTTCTTTCATTTGATGGACTGGCCTTCAGTCTGTGTTCTTGGAGCCCAGGGGTTCCTCAGAGGTGCCTCAGGAGTAATGGTTTAAGGGAGGGACATAGTGAGAGGGAGAGGAAAGGTCTGGTTGGTATTTCAGCAGAGGCCTGTAAACTCCCCATCCAAGCCCTCCCTACCCAGAGCAGCTCCAATTTTTCTCTTTTATGTATTGGAATTCCAAGTAAGCGTTCATGTGTGGGGGGCACAGGGGGGGTAAAAGAAGTGGAAATTTTGCTGCTTAAAAGACAAGTTGAGAACTACGCGTGTAGTTTCTAAGTGTTTAAATTTATTTCATTCAGCCAAATTTGCTACGTGCAAGCTAGTCCTAGCATAACTGTGCAGTAGTAATGTACTTATGCTGACCTTTTTCTTCTCAAACACTTTGTGTTTTCCCACTGCATTAGTACCGAAGAACATCTTGGAATGTACAGAAAAGGTTTGTATATTACCTGGTCATCAGTAGTTTTCAGCTTACACAATAGTACTTTCCTGGTTGCAGGTTCATTTCTCTTTTATATTTGAGCACTAGAACAGTGTAATTGTGCCTACTCCTCTAACTTTCAGTGGAAATTAAGTACGTGAACACTAGAGAAATCCTAACTGCCGGATGCAGTAATAATGAAATGCTACTATCATGATGTATAATGTCAAGCAGGCAAATACCATAGCTTTTTGAGTGCCTTTTTAACTTTATAATGATTTACTAGAGCTTTAAAAGAAGTAAATTACCCTGTGGTCTGTGGTATCACCAACATAATTTATAAAAAACATGATGATTTAGATTTCATTTTCAAAAGTATGTTACCTGATGACTTCCGAATAGGTGCTAAGCAAATAAAAACCCCCAGTGTGTCACTGAACCTTGGACTTGCACCTCATGTTTAATGTGAATATTTATTTCCACATGTCCCTCTTAACTGGGTTTTTTCTAATCCTTCCTTTAGTTGTGTTATTTCAGATATGTGATGTCACGTTTCCATACATTGCCTTTCCATCCTGAATGCTTAATTACGAACAGTGGTTACTTTGTAGAGCTCATATGCAGTGCAGAGGTGAGTTTATTTCAGAGGGTCTTTTGGTGTAAAGAGTTTTTAAATAGTGCTGTGTATAGTGTACATTTTGTTTTGCACATAGTTTGTTGCCTTGGATGGGTTTTATTTTTACCAAGTCATTTTTTCCCCCTTCTATTTACAGTCCAGAGCACAAGTTTCCTTGCTTTTAAATACAATGTAATTTGCTGTATTAGTCTGGTGCATAAGTAATTGCGGTTTAAAATGTTAAAAACAATTGCAAAAACCGCAATTACTTTTTCACCAACCTAATACAACATTAAGTCTGCTTTGAACTTCTGGTGCATTGAACTGATTACGTTGATGGGAGTTAAGAGATTGTTCCAGCCATCTTTACAGTTTGATAGAGCAGCTCCTTCTGCTTCTGTTTTTAAGCTGCAGCACCGTCAACGGGTGCCGTTCGTGGTATTTAATGTTCTTATGTTAGGATGATGATTGTACCAAATGCTGAGTTGTTTTGTTTCTAGATGTATAGTTCACTTAATGTAATATTCTTCCTTCTCTCAAACTGACTTTAAAAACAAAGTTTTATCATTTTCATTGTATTTGTATTTATTACAGAGTGTTTTAGCTTTGATATTCTTTGTATTTTCACTCAGTTGTTACATGAGCTTTACCAATAACATCTGTATAAATGGTTTTTAAAAATTAACTATGTATGTGCCCATGCTGAAGTTGAGCAATAAAATGAATGCTGTTTGCACTGTCACAGCATCAAAGTTTTTACAGAATATTGAGTTTATAATGAATTGTTTTGAAAAACTTTGATTGGCTCTATGAAGGGCGCCAGCATATGAGCCAGAAAATGAGAAGTTTAAGAAGATTCCCATGCTTTCCTTAGTTGATGCCGTTGTCACTTTGGAGAGCTAGAGCTTCAGAGAACTCAGGACCCCTTCCCGCTTTCTGTCTCTAGGTAGAGCAGGGAAGGTGCCATGTGGCATTTCTCCTGCCGTAGCCAATTGATCGGTTGGCAGTGGCTATTGGGGGACCACGTGGAGATGGATTTCTGAGGCTGATACAGGCTTATTGGGGAAGAGTGTTCCAGGTGTGCACCAATGTCTGCCAGAGCTCTGGCGGGCAGAGTTACAGTGGGGCCTCATTTGCTCCCTTAGTCTGTCTTAAGCAGTAAAATCCTCAAAATGAAAAGGAGAAATCAATTGTATTTTTCCAAGAAGCCATGACTTTAAGGGTCATGATTCACAACCCTATACGTGATAATGGATGAAAGTCCAGCTAAATAAATACATGGGTGGAAAAAGGAATGGATACACGTTTTTTCTTTCAGAATACAGTCTGTATAAATTCCTCCACAGCATAGGCTACACAGGATGAATGCCTGGGAAATGCGGTGTAAGTAGTAGCAGTGGGTGAAAGTTCAAAGAGTGGGCATGGTATCCACTTTTTATGTCCTTTGAAATCTATTTTTTTGCTTTGTCTCAGATTGCCACACTTACTGGTTATTATCTAAAATTTGTAAAGTTTTAGTACTTAGTATTTTAGTAGTAGTATTATAAGCTATAAATTACCCAGAAGTTTAACTAATATATGATGTTTTCTTTATGTAGTGACCTGAAAGTTTTATCCCTTCATTATAATGAAGGTTAACTTTGGCACTCACTGCATTTATTTGTACTATACAGCCTAAATGCGTGTAGCAGGATACACACAATAGAACAAGAGCCTAGTAACAGGATAGACATAATTATACAGAAAAAGAGATACATTCCTGCATTAGCACTTAGTTAACTAGAGAAACCAAATTTTAAAGTTACATTTTTTAAAAAGGTATTTTGCCCTAAACGTGACTTGTTCTTTGTTTATTCAACGAATGTCTGCTGTGTTCCTACTGTGTCAGGCTCTGTACTAGCTTTGGATGGTTGTTAGAAGCTGAAGTTCAAATGCAGGTAGTCAAAACTCAGTTTGTGTACAGCCAAGCTGTCATGATGGGAGCACAGGATGAAATACCTCACTTCAGCAAGTGAGGTATTGGGATTCAGCAAATCCCAGACTTGGTTTTTAGAACAATTAGTTTTGTTCTCCCCTTCCTTCCCCCGTGACACTTCAATGTTCTCTAGGACACGTAGCTCCTCCCTGTGTTCATGTCCTTTGTGCAATTGGCTACATTACCAAGGTGATGCGTGCAACTGTTGTTGATAGCATACCTGTTGTGGATATCTGGGCTGGGAGTTATCTAGGTTCTCAGTCTCTAATATGAGCTATGAGCCCCACTTTCTGTATCCTTTATAGTGTTTTAGAAGTAAAAGAAGTGGAGAGGCAACTGTAGCAGCCTGGGGGGGTGGGCAGGGGACCCTTCCAAGATCTTTTCCCCGCCCACTTAAGTGTTCATGAAATCATCTCGCTTTCAGCCCAGGAGTTGGGAGTGAAGATGGAGAGAGGACATCAGACCAACTTTCAGACCATTCGATTCTCTCAAAGACGATGCTGGGCTGGCAAAAAGGTGGAGAATCATTGAGACCAGAAAGGTATTTCTTTTCATTGAGATGTAACTGACATATAACATTGTATTAGTTTCAGGTGTACAACAGTGATTCATATATATTTGTACATATTGTGAAATGATCACCAAAACAAGTCTAGTTTATATCCATTACCATAGTTACAAAATTTTTTTTCTGGTGATGGGAACTTTTATGTAATACAGTATTATTACTTATAGTCACCATGCTATACATCACATGCTGTATGTACATCCCTATGACTTATTTTATGATTGGAAGTTTGTACCTTTTGATCCCCCTTCACCCATTCCACACCGTCCCCTGCCCCCCACTTCTGGCAACCACCAATCAGTTCTATCTGTGAGTTGAGTTTGTTTTGTTTTGGATTTTAGATTCCACATATAAGTGAGATCATATGGTATGATCTCTCTGACTTATTTCACTTAGCATAATGCCTTCAAGGTCCATCTTGTCACAAATGGCAGGATTTCCATCTATAGAGCTGAATAATATTCCATTGTGTACAAACACACCACATTGCTTTTTATTCTTCATCTGTTGATGGATACTTGTTTCCAAATCTTGTAAATAATGCTGTAGGGAACATGGTGGGGTGTGGGTATCTTTTCCAGGTCGTGTTTTCGTTTTCTTCAGATAAATACACAGAAGTGGAATTGCTGGGTCATATGGTAGTTCTATTTTTAGTATTATGAGGAATCTTCATACTGTTTTCCATAGTGGCTGCCCTAGTTTACAATGCTAACAGTGCATGAGTGTTCCGTCTCCACATCCTCACCAACACTTGTCTTTTTGATGCTAGCCATTCTGCCAGGTGTGAGGTGATATATCTCTTTGTGATTGATTTGCATTTCCCTGATGACTAGTGATATTAAGCGCATTTTCATGTACCTGTTGGTCATCTGTGTGCCTTTGGAAAAATGTCTATACAGTTCCTCGGCCCATTTTTGGGTTTTTTTTTTTTTTTGCTTGGTATTGAGTTGTATGAGTTCTTTATATATTTTGGATATTAACCCCCGATCAGGTATATCTGGTTTGCAAAAATTTTCTTCAATTACATAGGTTTGTCTTTTCATTTTATTGATGGTTTCCTTTGTTTTGAAGAAGCTTTTCAGTTCAATATAGTTTCACTTATTGATTTTTGCTTTTGGTGTCAAATCCAGAAAGTATTGTGAAGACTAATGTCAAGGAGCTTACCCGCTATGTTTTCTTCTAGGAATTTTATGGTTCCAGGTCTTATGTGTAAGTCTTTAAACCATTTTGAGTTAATGTTTGTGTAAGATCCAGTGGTACAGCAGCATATTTTTGCATGTGCCTATCCAGTTTTCCCATTGACAACACCGTCCTTTCCCCATTGTATGTTCTTGGCTCACTTGTCATAAATTGACCGTATGTGTATAAGTTTATTTCCGGCCTCTCTGTTCTGTTCTGTGTGTCTGTTTTTATGTCAGTACCATACTGTTTTTATTATTATAGCTTTGTAATATGGTTTGAAATCAGGGCATGTGTGATGCCTCCAGCTTTGTTCTTCTTCAGAGGGTAAAGTTTTAAAGGCATTTGAGTTTAATGTTTTTTAAGACAAGAAGAAATTGGTCACATCAATCAAATTAGCTGAGTAATGTTCAAATGGCTAGAAATGCCAGATAAAACATGTTTTCAGCTTGTCTAAATTTGGGGATCTGATAGGTCGCTCTATAAGCTGCAGCTGAAGCCAATCCCAACAATTTGGATTCCTCCATTAGTTTATACCATTTCTCTAATGACACCTTCTTCTGTTGGCCCTGCCCTTCTCGCTCTCCCATTATAGACTTCCCCCGAACCGTTTTTTACTGGGATGCTTCTTCCATTTGCAAATGCATTCCCCCCACATCCTTCGCCTCTTCACTAAAGGCTCTTATCGTGCAGCCTTACCTCAGCACTGGCTCTTCCTTTCCCTTCCAAAGTTTTTCAGAGGCAGCAGCTAATTTTCCGGTGCTCACATGGTAACAGTGAAGCATATACACAGCTAAACATAGTTTAAAAATCATACACCAATCATATACTTAGAGGCTTAAAAACAACTGTCACCCTTCCCCCCATCCCTAGTCTTCCTTTCCATAGGCCATACTCCCAAATTTTCTGTCTGTTCTTCTGATACTTCCACATTTCTAAATAAATATGGTAATAATTGCTTTTCATTAATTTTAGACACAGTCTAGTTTCCTTTTTATGGTAGTTAAGGATTTAGCTACACCACTCACCTCATTCTGTAACACTCCTCCCTGACAGTTATATACTATATAACTGTACATAGTTATATATAAAACTATATAGTTGCATACAATATATAACTATATATACAATACAGTTATATCACAGTTCTAAAGACTTTTCAGATATGTGTGTTATTGTGATGAGCCTTGCCTGGGTTTTGTGGGCACACTGCCTTCACACATATACCTTCTCCACAGGTACTTGGGCCGCAACACCCTCCATTTGCCAGTGAGTTACTGCTTCATTTGCTTGTATTTTTCAAAAATATGTTGGCGTCTTTGTTTTGTCTCCCCTCCTGTGCTTTGACCTTTGTTTAGCAATCCTATCCCTTCCCTGGTAAATGCCTTCACCCATTCTTCTTGTTGGTTATTCCTAGTCCTGAGTTTGGTAAAGAGCAGGCAGAACTAAAAACTTAAGACTCTTTCTAAAACATTCACCATTTTAAAAAAATCACAAAAGCATCATTATGCTTGTTTTAACAAATTCAAATAGCATTAAAGTATGTTAAGCAAAGAGTGAAAGTTTAATTAACCACTCAGAGTTGTACCTACTATTTTGGGGGGACTATTCTCCCAGTCCTCTTCTATATTCTATTGATTATATTGCATTATACAAGGTCAGACAATTAAGGTCACAAACTCATCCTAGAAAAAGTGCTACATACCTCATTGCTGAATATCACTATTGTCACCTCTGAAGGACTCCCCTTGGGAAGCTATGCACCGATGCCAGTGCCTAGTCCACCCTTCAAAGCAATTTTGGAACTCTTTTTCTGGATTGGCCATCAGAGTTGTCGTATTACCCTTGATGTCCTGAATGTCATCAAAATGTCTTCCTTTCAATATTTCCTTTATCTTTGGGTAAAGAAAGTAGTCATTAGGGGCCAGATCAGGTGAGTAGGGAGGGTGTTCCAATACAGTTATTTGTTTCCTGGCTAAAAACTCCCTCACAGACAGTGCTGTGTGAGCTGGTGGATTGTCGTGATGCAAGAGCCATGAACAGCCTCTTCAGCACTTCCAAATAGTAAACTTGGTTAACTGTCCAGTTGGTACAAATTCATAATGAATAATCCCTCTGATATCAAAAGGTTAGCAACATTGTTGCATCAAGTTCATGAACTTAATTGTCTGACTTCGTATATGGTACCCACTCATACCATAGCTTTTAAAATAAACAGCATCACTGCATAAAGATTCGCTCGTTTTACTCAAGAATGTACTGTAGATTATCTAGGTCTGTGCACCCTTCGCGTCTCCTCATGCTGTCCTCTATGTACCACTAGAAGCCATAATGCATAAATTCTTATCTCCTAGCTACCATGTGAAAAAGCTACAAACACTTACACCTGTCTTCAAGGTTTAACCTTAAGTCCCGCCTCTGATGACAAGCTCACACTTCTTCCCCCTTTTTGAATTAGAGATTGTTGTCCTCAAGTGCTGTTTTACTGTTTTTTTTGACTTACAGCAGTCGGTTTCAGGAGCTGACTGCTCAGTCAAGGCTTGTTAATTGTTTTAGTACAAATATGACTAATGAAAAATGTGTGCTTTACTCCCCCCCCCCTTTAAGGTTTTAAGTCATAAATTCAAAAGCAGTAAACTTTAAGAAAACAATTTTTATTTAAAAAATGATTTCATCAAAAGTATTGGAATGAATATATAGATAAGACGTTTAAAATGATTCTTCTGGCTTAGATAGTTGAATGGTTTAATTCTAGCTCTGCCCTGGTGAAGTCCTCCAGAAATGTCACTTATGAAGGAAGTCTGGCCTCATGGGAAGGGATTTTTACTGTACTGAAAGGAAGCCAGAAGAAGCCGCGATCTGAAGCGCTCAGCTTCCAATTCCCGGAAGAAAGCATCATCATCGTTCTGTGTTATCATGTACTGCAGTTGTTGAATTTCCTTCTCCATCTTAGATCTCAGCTCCCTCTTCACCTTATGTAATGTCTAAAAGAGAATTCACATCATCCTGCTATTCACAACATATATTCAAGGCCTCATCTGTTTTTATTCCCTTTCCACCTTCCATCTCATCAAGCTCCTGCAATAATTGTAATAATTTAGCAGCAGCTCTTACAGAGACTGAACAGGTAAAGTTAAAAACATACAATGGATGTTTGGGATCATAGATGGATCTTCTTTCTAGCATTCTCTCCATTCCCTTTAAGGTATAATACCGTTTTTTATTTCTAAAAATATAAACAAATGATTTCTATCCTGTTAATTATTACCTGGGCCTGGGATTTCTCTCTGGCTCTGAGTTCTTGACGTTCCTGGGATATGGCTTCTGCCAGCAATGAAAACTGTTTACAAGGAAGACAACAATGAAATCTCTTATTTGTCTGTAGTCCAAATATAACAGATCTTATATTTAATGTTCATGGGCTTTAATTCTCTATTTTAACAGAAATCTAGCAGTATAAATTCTATACAATGGTCAAGCACCAGCTTATTTTACCTTAAATTTCAAATGGCGTCAGTCTAACGTATATAAGTGACAAGTTCTGAATTCATATGTGGAGGTTTATTGTTTCGCAGGCTAAGCTGACTTTTGCCAGGGTGGTCAGGACATCCGAGCATAAACAAGCAACAGTGAACCCACCTGGTCTTTATAGTAGTTCTCCATGGAGTCCAGTTCATTCTGGTGCTGTCTCTTTTGTTCATCTCGCTTTTCTTTGGCATAGTTTCTTAGGTCTCGTAATCTTTGCTTTTGAATTTGTAAACCTTCTTCAAACAGTTTCTTAAATATCTGTCAGTAATTTAGTCAGAAAAATTAATTTATGCTGAACTTTCATGGAAGAATATAATCATTTCACCCAACTGGAGATATATACTTAATGTATTTCACAAGGACTTTTTTTTAGAATAACAGCTTCATTGAGATATAATTCACATACCATAAAATTCGCCCTTTTAAAATGTGTAATTCAGTGGTTTTAATACAGAGTTGTGCAACCATCACCACCAATTTCAGAACATTTCATTACTCCAAAAAGAAACCCCACACCCAACAGTAGCCAGTCCCCATTCTCCCCTCCCCTGGCAACCACTTAGTCTACTTTCTATGTTTACAGATTCGCCTACTCTGGACATTTCGTATAAATGGAATCACATACTATGTGATCTCTTGTATTTGGCTTCTTTCACTTAGCATGTTTCCAAGGTTCACCTATATGGTAGCATGTGTCAATACTTCATTTCTTTTTATTGCCAAAGATTATTCTACTGTATGGATATATCATATTTTGTTTATCCATTTATCAGTTGACGGACATTTGGTTTGTTTCCTCTTTTGGGCTATTATAAATAATGCTTGTGCTAACATTTGTGTGGATATATACCTAGGAGTGAAATTGCGTCATATGGTAGCTCTTTTTTTTTTTTTAAATTGGGGAAGGGGAGCAGGACTTTATTGGGGAACAGTGTGTACTTCCAGGCCTTTTTTCCAAGTCAAGTTGTTGTCCTTTCAATCTTAGTTGTGGAGGGCGCAGCTTAGCTCCAGGTCCAGTTGCAATTTTTTTCTAGTTGCAGGGGGCACAGCCCACCATCCCTTGCAGGACTCGAGGAGTTGAACTGGCAACCTTGTGGTAGAGAGGACGCGCTCCAACCGAGCCATCTGGGAGGCAGCTCAGCTCAAGGTGTTCAATCTTAGTTGCAGGAGACGGAGCCCACCATCCCTTGCAGGACTCGAGGAATTGAACCGGCAACCTTGTGGTTGAGAGCCCACTGGCCCATGTGGGAATCGAACCGGCGGCCTTCGGAGTTAGGAGCATGGAGCTCTAACCACCTGAGCCACCAGGCTGGCCCCTTGTGGTAGCTCTTTTGAGGAACTGCCAGACTGTGTTCCAAAGTGGTTGCATCAGTTTACAACCCCACCAGCACTGCAAGAGGGTTCCGACTTCTCCACATCCTTGCCAACACTTGTCTGTTTTATTTTAGCCATCTTAGTGGATGGGAATGGTATTCAATTGTGGTTTTGATTTGTATTTCCCTAATGACTAATGGTGTTTCAGCATCTTTTTCCTGTATCCCAAAGAGTCTTTACTGCTTTCAGAGAAGATATCTCAAGCAGCTACATATACAGGGCAAGAACCCCAGAGCAGAAGAAACAAATTATCTACACTTGTGCATAACTGAGGGTGACGTGGTTATCCTCTCAGTAGGCCACAGGAAAACAAACTGTTCCGAGGATTTGGATATGCCCATGTATCCTCCACTGATTATTAAGAATTCTTGATCAAAGAACTGGCTCTTGTAGCCATGCATTCATTACCTTATTACATTAGTCAAATTAACCTCTAAAAGCCTTTGTAGTATCTTCTAGAAAGGAGGCTAACAGTATGACCCACTTCAGAGTATTTAGCCCAGTTAACTATAATTACCTTAATGTTTTACTCTCAGGATGAAATTTATTGCCAGTTTGAAATCCCGAAATTTTAAGCATTTCAGCTTGATTAGGATGAGACAGCAAATACTCTGTGGAAACACCTCACAGCACATCTGTCCTATGTTATTTTCCTGATTTTATGTGGAAACTGAGGTCATGTAGTGACACCTTAAGTTCCTGTTTCTGATGACGCATTCCCAAACCGCAGCTGTATGGAAGAAGTCCCTATGTGCAGGCGCTCAGAGAGGATTCAGACCTCACAGCAAGAGGAGTGCAGTGGAGACTGAGAACACACTGAGATGCTCTATGGTGGAATACACGAGGTGCGGCCAAATCTGCACTCTCACAACCAGCGTTTTAGGACTTGCATTTGGATTTGGGGTTCAAATTGGCACAAGAGTCACAAACAAGGTGGTCCTGAAAAGTAACAGACAAAATTCACCTTCTTATCAGAGTTAGATAGAAAAGTCGTATTTACCATTTCTTCCCGGGTCCTCATTCTCATCATTTTTGCACGCAACTGAACTCTATAATCATCATAATATTTTCGGGCACGAACACTCTGCTGCCGATTTTCTTTTATCTTGGATAGGGTCAACTTCTGCCTGTGAATGCGGTCCTTGAAATCTTGCTAAGAAAGGGAAAGGGAAAAGGGTAAGGACAAGAGGAAGACAGACTCCAGCATTCTCATCGGCCCCACTCCCCATCACAGTGTCTTCGAGCAGTAAGCCAAGTAAGGACGAGTGGCTTACTGCCCGGGCATAGAGTATGAAAGACTGTCGGCCCCCAGAAGCCCTCTAGCCTATGGTAGGTTCGTCAGCTCGGACCTAAGAGCCGCTGATTGGGCCCCACTGCTACCGAGAGCAGCTGTGAGCCTGGTGGGATTGAGGAGGATCTCTTCTCCCTGGCCCACCAGGCGGCACCTAAGCCACCCCCAAATGCCAGCTTAGGAAGAGTAGAAAAACGGCACTCTGACTTTCAAGCAAAACTTGAGTTACCAAGAGTATTGTCAAAACAATGGAAATTAGATAATCTCTTACAAAGTAGTGAGGATGGAATGAGGTCATGGACATAAAGCCTTCAGATAGGTGTTTAGATATTTGTTTTCTTTTCCTCCAGACCAGAGTACCCCAGGCATTCCTCAGATGGCTTTTCCTTTGGAATTGTTTGGATTATAGTTCTCACTGTTTATTTCCACTCTACATTCAACCAGGGGTCTTAAAAGCTCTTCTTCTGGCATATTGTCTTTGACCTCTGTCCTCTCCCTTCATTATACTTAACAGAGGATAATGTGCCACATACGATTCTCTACCCAAATTACAGTGGAGGCTGGTAAACTGCCTCAGCTCTCTACTTGGAACCAGAGAAAGGAAAGGACAAAAAGCACCACGTTAAAACCATGTGGTACCTCGAGGGGTTATGAAGGTAGAGAGAGACCTGGCTTAAAAGCTCAACCGTACCCCCTGCTGATTACAGTGGGGTCCAGGGCAAGTTAACATCTCAAAGCCTCAGGTTTTGCATTTCATAGAAAATGTCTCCATTATGACTGAATGAAACTATGTATGTAAAGCACCTAGCACCTTCCCCACGCATCAATTTTGGTTAAAGTCCTAGTTGCTTCCACAGGCAAGTGTTAGAGGTAATAGTCTGTGGGACTATTGCCCAGATGGTACAAATAAAATTAATAAAATTCAAAATTAAAATACCCAACTTGCTTTTGACATACCAGTCTCTTGTTATGTTCATATTCTTTCTTGACAAGTGCCGTAAGCAGGTCATGCCTTCTTAAGGCTTCTTCTATCTTTAAGGGGAACAAAAGGGAAGGAGGTTAATAATGCTAATAATTCTCAAGGATAATAAGCTCTGTCCTTTTCTGCTTTATATTCCTATGCTTGACAGTTAACTTACTTCATCCTGGAGTTTCTTCTTTGATCGATTTTCTCTATATGCATCTTTTTTGAGCTGTTCAACCTGTGCAATTTGCTGTTTCCACATTTTGCTTAGTGTTTGGCCCGAAACATGGAGAAATGGAAACTGTTCAAGCATCAGGGGCAGGAGACTGTGTTCGTTTACTTTCACTGCAAGGTGAAAAAATAATGCTCTTACTCTGAGAAACTTGATCGCTTTTCATAAGAACTCTCAGCTCACCTTCCTGATAGATCAAAGCTTATCTAAGTGATGCAGTTCTGACGCTGAAAAGAGCAATTCTAAAAGTATGTTATTGCTTTTGCATTCCTTCTTTGATCAGGGTAAGCCAACTACTGGTATGGATGAAAATAAGCTCAACAGTTCTGACTGATGACAAGCTGGTCTTGTGAAGTCCATCTGAACCTAACTGCTCAGCTGACTCAGCGCCTCGGGTGGATGCTGTGTGTGTGGTCAGACCCTTCAGCCCTAATGGGAGCAAAGTCTCTGTCGGATGGGATGTAGTTAGGCCAGCAGTCTTTGAAACTGCACCCTGGCATTTCACATGACCTCATTTTCCTTGTAACAGGACTCTCAATACTGACTGGCACCAACTGTCAATATAACAGGAGCTGGACAGGCCATCTGCTTGCTTTGGAGCACCCCTCTGGTTCTACCAACTTCCCAGAAACAAAGAACAGGCAGCCAGCATGAGTGAGCAGAGGAAAGCTAAAGCTGGAGCAGCAGGTAGTGGCACTAGCATTCCTTTGGTGCCAGGATATAGGCCTCCCTAAGATATTATTTAAAAGTTTTAAGTAAATGCCTTATTTAAGAGTTTTATCTCTCTCTACAGAATTCTAGCATATGGCAGTGATAAAGGAGGGAACTTTCTCCAGCTAACTGGTGGATGTTAGTTTTCAGTGCTATGTGTCCTTGGAATGCAGCACACACTTTCAAATGATGCCAGTTTTCCATAAAGTACAATTTTGTGGTTCTTACTTGGAACTGCTTTATTTGGCTTTGGCAGGCCACCTCTTGGACTTGGAGTTGTGGTGTTTCTAGAGTAAATCTTCCAGGGCTGACTACGTTTTGGAGTTCCTTTATGAACAACTTCTCTGTATATTTTTTCCTTAGAAGCAGATATAAAACAGAATAGAAATGAGAGAAGTCTAATAACTTTTATACATCATCTTAAATATTACATATTGCCAAAAATAGCTAACTAATCCCTAGCCAAACCACCTTCTAAATAAAATCTGGTTAGTCTTTATCTACCGTGTTTCCCCGAAAAGAAGACCTAGCTGGACAATCAGCTCTAATGCGTCTTTTGGAGCAAAAATTAATATGAGACCCAGTCTTATTTTACTATAGTATAAGACCGGGTCTTATCTAACATAATATAAGACCGGGTCTTAATGTTAATTTTTGCTCCAAAAGACGCATTAGAGCTGACTGTCCAGCTAGGTCTTATTTTTGGGGAAACACGGTACTCTAAGTAAAATGCATCTTTTGGCTTCTGGCATCCTTTGGAATTTGAAAAAGCACTGAATCTTTTTCAAATTTCACAGTCACCATAGTCTCACACCCTAAATACAACTACTAATGTTTTGATGTTGTTTGACAACTTTTTACACGTACATTTAAAAAGTTCTGAAACAATGTTTAGTTGTAACCATACTGTATTTTATATCCAGTTTTGTTCATAAACATTTTAGCATAAGCATTTTTCCCATACTTTCATTTAGTTTCTGTAACCATCCTTTTGAAAGGCAATGAAAACTTAATGCTTTGGGTTTCTACGAACCAGGCGTAGAACTGAGATTTCCTGTCTTCTCTTATTCCCCTTTAACTTGTCAGCCCAGACTTATCTTTTAAACCCTTCGTGAACTGCTAAGCAATAGAACTCCTTAAAAACCGAGGGACGTTTTGGGTAGGAAGTATTCTTTGGTGTATTGTGTCTTGCCACATTTTAGCAACTTGGCTACCATATGAATAAGAAAAAATCCCTTATCATGAAATGAAACCCTGCCTTTTTCTAAGGAGCTGATGATTAAAGTCCTGCTGATTCTCTTTTCCTTTAAAAAGGTCATCTCTATACTTTCAACTGATCTGATAAACGGCATTTATTACAGTAGAGACTTTTACCCACTGTTTCCTCCTCGTCATTTATTGCTAGAGGTCCAATATTGTCTTGAACTTTATTTCTTCTTAGTTCCCTTTCAAATGCTTCAGTTATTGCCTACAGAGGAAAAGGCCATATGATATTATAGCTATTAAAAACATATGCAAATGAAATGAAGGGAAAAAAATTCACGTAAGATTCTGCCATTCCATTCACTTTTTTAAAGTTCCTTTCAGGCTCTGTATCACAAATACACATTAACAGTTGTGTAATTGGGACATAAAATGAAATTTACATAATGTGTGTTTTTTTTGTTGTTGTAATTATTTTGATAGTCCCTTGAGTGGAAGTTACATACTGAGATGATGTTATTGTAAGACATCTGAATTAGTTTCAATTTTTCATGATTATAAAACATACTATAGCAAACAAGTGTTCTAAATGTATGTCACATTTCAAAATCCCTATTCCATAGCAGAAAGTCTTTCTTGGTACTCATACATTCTCCTTGTTGAATCCTAACCACCTCCTCTTATTCCTGTCTTGGGCACTTTCACTCCATCTGTAACTCAAGTGGCCTGTCACATTTGATCTACCTCAGATTTTCATCTCTGAAGCTCTCTCTCTGAAAATATCAACTCTTACTGATTTACTCTTTCTTAATCCTCTGGAGCACTGGGCTATATCTGACAAGGTTAGTTTTCTTAAAATTTCATGAGTACAAGTGTTTTGCTCCCTGATTGGGGGCATAAAAGCTGTATCATAATTTTCTGTCATCTACTCAGCTCAAGAATATTAAATGCATTCAATCAACTGCATGTTCACTGTAGCATCTGGCTGAGAGTAAATGGTACTGCCTGCTGCCCAATGGTAGTCAAGAGATGGGATGTACCTTTGCTTGCAGTCGGCGGATATCTGTTTCTTTTGGCTTTCGCTGCCTTTTTCTCTCCATATGGAGCTGTTTGTTTTTGTTAACTGGAGATGGAGAGAGCGAATGAGATCTGTAGGGTGGCTTTCTATGCATGGCAAGTCCTACAATACAGAAGAAAAGACCATTAATTCCTGACAGCCAGAAATGTTAAGTTGGAAACCAAATAGTTGATTTTCACCAAATCCAAAAAAAGTGACTATGAATGTGCTAAATGTACTCTAAATGTATGCTCTCCTATGATTAATTTGTATTTGTATGTTTCGTCAGACCAAGTAAACGGACAAATGCACATAAATGTGCACTGTCTCAAAGAAATACATAGGTTCTACATTCAACTTGGGGCTGAAAATGGAGCAAAATGTGGAATGCCTACTGTGCAAAAAGTCTTTTATTAAGTGCATTCAGTGGTGGAGGAAGAAAAAAATGTTAAATTCTATGAGATGTATGTCTGCTATCCTTTTACCTATGTAGGTCCTGAGGAGATGGGATGTAAGTATGTGTGTATCTTATCCTCATGTAAGCAAAAGTTAACGTAGTTTAGCTATTTCTAAGCAATCCCGATTCTTTCCTGCTTAGTGATCTAGTTCTCCTAACTCCACACTGCCTAAGAGATCTAACAAAACACTTCTCTCCACAAAGCTTTTTATTATAGGTGTACTTGAACATCTAATAGTTGTGAGGAGAGGGACTCGCTGCCTTTTGGAAAAGCAAATAATTTAACATAGCTCTAAGGTCAGGGAAATTAGTTTGATACCTGTCTAAATAAATTTTCTCAGAGAATTCAAATTTCCCTGAGCTTTTATTTTTCTTTTCACTCTTTTAATTCAAATCTTCCAAATTCATTTCGAATTCTAAGATATCAAGAAAAGCTGAACTGCACAATCTATTTTAAATGTTTTTGTGACACTTTACTGTAGCCATAATGTATTCTTTTTTAGAAACTGAAGAACTAATTAAAATGACATTTAAACTGATAATGTGTTTTCAAAACGCAATACCGTATGTATGTGTGTAGTAAAAGAAATATGTAGGTTACTGGGTTAGGGTTCCTAGAGATTACCTGACACAAGCTTAAAGGAAGAGAGATGAAATAATCAAGAGAAGAAAAAAGTATTCTTGGAGTATAAAAACAACTGAAAAAGTTAAGGAAGTTTTGGATGCGAAATGCTGTTTTTAGAGAAATAAGGATGGCCAAAGGAGATAAAAGTGAGTGGAAAACATGCAGAATTTTAGTTGGGGGACAGGACAATTACTTGAATATGAACAAGTAGTAGGAAGTATCTGCAAAGATGTGGCAAACCAGAAACTGACATGCATTGCTGATATGAGTATAAACTGGTACAGTCACATTGGAGGGGAATTTCGTATGGTGAAAAAGTGTAAACCCCATGGTCTAGTAATTCTTTTAGATGTAGACCCTAGAGAAATGTTTGTACATGTTGTATAGGTTGTTCATTGCATAATTGTTTGTAGTTATGAAAACTGGAAGCAATCTACATGTCCTACAATAGGGGAAATGGTGATACATACATATATGAACATGAAATGGGTACTATTGTATGACCTGAGTTACATAGTAGTTAAAATGAATGAACTGGATCTGTAAGTATCAAAATAGATTTCTAAAACAATGTTAACAAAAAAAGCAAGTTGCAGAATAACATATCCAGTATCCATGTAAATTTTAAAAAACATAAAATAGCATATTTAGACAGGCAACACAGAGGCCATTAAAGTATAAAAACGGGTAATAGGGCTCCTGTTCAAGATGGCAAGATAGGAGTGACACTAACATCATGACCAAGTGAGAAGACCCCTGTGCATCTACCCTGAAATCTATAACTAGTCAGATCTATAACCCAGTTCAACACACAGCCACACTTGAGAAACCCACACGTTGGCACATCTGAAGGTGGGCATACTGGAATGTGTAGGGGAGGCAGGGTTGGGAAGCACGGGGATGGTGCCTACAGCCCATGGCCCCAGTTAACACAACAGTGTGGAGGAGTCGGGTTGTGACCCACGCATTATGGCCTAGCAGAGGGTAAGAGAGGCAGAAGCAGTGTTGGCACCTGATAATCCGGCTCCTCCCCTGATTGCAGTGGAGCCCAGTAGCAGCAGAGGAGACGTGTCTACAGCCTTCTGGCCACACAGTACAGTGGCACCAGCAGCCATAGGGATCCAGGTAGCAGTGGGGTGGGCTCACAAACCCACTCCCCACCATAGGCCACATCTCCCCACCATGATGGTGATGACCCAAGACCCAGGTGACCCAGACACAGCAGGGACACCCACCACCCCAGTCACCCAGGCAGCTGGCGACTCCTGTGACCACAGCTATACCCCACCAACCACTACAGCAGACACACAGCACAGGTAAGAGAAAACAAAAACTTGTGCTATAGCACCACCTAATGGAAAACAAAAGAAAGACCTCTAATTATCAACCTGCTGAATTGTTCAAATCAAAAAGAAACAAGAAAGGTAATCACTACTTCAGATGTACCCATAGAGGAACAACCCCATCCAGCAGCATGAACCACCAAGGTAAGACGGTAACATGGAAAGAAAATGACAATTCTCTAGAAACCAAATTCAAAGTCATGGAAGGTTGTAATCTAAATAAATGATAAAAATTCAAAATAGCAGTCCTGAAAAAAACAAGGTAACAAGAAAACTGAAAAAGGCAGTTCATTGAGCCCAGGAATAAAATTAATGAGCAGGAGTACTTAACCAAAGAGATTGAAACTATAAAAAAAAAACAAATTCAATAAATGAGATGAAGAATGCATTAGAAAGAAAAGAAAATCTCATTTGCAATCACATAAAAAAGAATAAAACAGGAATAAACTTAAGAAAGGAAGTGAAAGACCTGTACACTGAAAACTAGAAGACATTGTTGAAACAAATTGAAGAAGACACAAAGAAATGGAAAGAGATTTTGTTGTCATGGATTGGAAGAATTACCATTGTTAAAATGGCCATATTACCTAAAGCAATCTATAGATTCAATGCAATCCCTATCAAAATCCCAATGGCATTTTACAGAAATACAACCCCAAATCCTCAAATTTGTATGGAACTACAAAAGACCCCAAGTAGCCAAAGTAATTCTGAGAAAAAAGAACAAAGCTGGAGGTTCACACACCTCGATTTCAAACTATACTTCAAAGCTATAATAATCAGAACAGTATGTTATTGGCAGAAAAACAGACTGCAGACCAATGGAACAGAATTGAGAGCCCAGAAATAAACCCACACATATGTGGGCAACTAATTTATGACAAAGGACCCAATATTATACAAGGGAGAATGGAAAGTCTCTTCAGTGAATGGTTTTGGGAAAACTGGATAGCCACATGCAAAGAGAATCAAACTGAATCTTTATCTTACATCATACACAAAAATTAAAACCAATTAAAGACTTGAATGTAAGACCTGGAACAATAATATAGAAGAAAACATGGGCACTAAGCTTCTGTACATTGGTCTCGGTGATGTTTTTGTGAGTTTGACTCTAGAGGCAAGGAAAACGGAAACAAAAATAAGCAAATGGGATTGCATCAAACAAAAGCTTTTGCACAGCAAAGGAAACCATCCACAGAACAAAAAGGCAACCAATGGAATGGGAGAAGGTATTTGCAAATGATACTTCCAATAAGGGGTCATAGCCAAAATATATAAAGAACTCATACAACACCACCAAAAAACCAAACAATCCAATTAAAAAAATGGGCAGAGGATCTGAATAGACATTTTTCTAAGGGAGACATACAGGTAGCCAACACACATATCAAAAGATGTTCAACATCACTAATTATTAGGGAAATGCAAATCAAAGCCAGGAGATATCCCCTGACACCTGTTAGAATGGCTACTATCAAAAAGACGAAGTGTTTGAGAGGAGGGGGAGAAATGGGAACCCTTGTGTATTGTTAGTGGGAATGTAAATTGGTGTAGCCATTATAGAAAACAGTATGGAGATTCCTAAAAAAATAAAATATAGAACTACCATATGACCTAGCAATTCTACTTCTGGATATGGATACATGTATTCAGAAGTGAAATGAAATCACTAACTCAAAAAGGTATCTGCATCCCCACGTTCATAGTAGCATTATTTACAGTCAAGACATGGAAACAACCTATGTGTCTGACACATGAATGGATGAATAAAATGTGATGTATATATATTTCATCTATATATATAAAATGTGTGTGTATATTATATACACTTTACATATATACACTATATATATATATACATGTATATATATAAAATACATATACACACACAATGGAATATTATTCAGCCATAAAAAGAAAATCCTGCCATTTGTGACAACATGGATGAGCACTGAGGGCATTATGCTAAATGAAATACATCAGAAAAAGATAAATGCTGTATGATCTCACTCACATGGATCCTAAAAAAACAAACTCATAGATATAGAGAACAGATTGGCGAGCGCCAGAGTAGGGGTTGGGAGGTAAGTGAAATGTGTGAAGGTGGTCAACAACAAACTTCCAGTTATAAGTTCTGGGGATATAATGTACATCGTGGTGACTATAGTTAACGATATTGTATTGCATATTTGTAAGTTGCTAAGAGATTAGATTTTAAAAGTTATCACAAGAAAAAAATTGTAACTATGCGAAGTGATAGATATTAACTTTATTGTGGTAATCATTTTGCTGGTGCGCTGTCTCTCTATATATGTCTCAAGTAATTATGTTGCACAACTTGAATGAATACAATAGTATATGTCAATTATACCTCAATAAAACTGGAAATAAAAATAAAAACAGGAATCAGGGAAACAAATACCAACTTTGAGAGAGTAGTTTCTTTGAGAGAAGGAAAAAGAATGGGCTTGTGGGAAGGACAGGGGATCTCAATTCAAAAGCAAATATAATTGGTGAAGCTACAGTAATATAGGTATTATTTTTTATCTTTTCATATACATTTCTGAAGTATTTAAAATGAGAAAGCCAGTCATTATAAACATGTGACAGTGCCTCCGTGGTGCCCTGGGAGGTATTCCTCCTGGCCTCTCTGGCATAGGTACCTGGCCTGCGCTTTTTCGGCCCACACTCCACGATGCTGTCACTGTGCTGAGACAGTGTCTCATAATTTCCACTCTCCACCTCTTCATTTCCAGTATCTTCTTCTTTGTAGTCAGTCTTTTCTTTAATTCGTTCACCCAGGGCACTTTTTAACATCTGTTAAGAAAATTTTTTTCAGCATCTTCAATGATTTCAGCAGAATGCAAGTTGGAAGGAATAGACAGATACAACCTGTAGAAAGCTTCCTCTGATAATCTGGCACTAATAACAAGTTTTCAGATGCTTATGCATGTTTGGTTTCTAAAGAAACCAAACTGTGTGTATCAGTGCTGTGGACTGTTCAGTTTCAATAAACTTTAGAATAAGTCACACAGGGACTTAACACATTTACTCAATGATAATTCCCAAACTGTAATTCTGTATTTTGTGAGAGAATCAGAGATCCATCTAATTTTATAACAAATTATAGAGCCATAACAAAATTATAACAAATTATAGAGATCCATCTAATTTTATAATTTTATGACAAAGGAAAACTATATAGATGTATCTAAAGATAAATGTCTTAACGTAATCACTTATGTGAAATGATTAGTCTTCATCAGAATTCAATAAAAATTTGGATGAATCTGTACCAAATTTAGTTATGTCATGAAAGGCTAGGAGATCATTTCTTATCCTATGTCCTACCTGTCTGACTTAGGGAAAATTTTCACAGCAACTAAGACAGCTAATTTTCCAGTTTCTTGGCTTAGCTTTTGCTTTCAATTGGAAAATCACTTAAATGCTCACCAACTATGGCAGTCTCAATACAGATAAAAAAGACTTGCCCAATCTAATTCGGAGAGCCGTTGAGAGAGTTTCTCTGATACTGCATGTAGTTCTTGTTCTGTTAACCTATTTCTCGGCCTCTGGGAGAGAGGTGAATCCCACGATGAGACTGCAGCTCTGTTTTCATATCTGTAATAAAAGTGACCATGTGACATGTAAGTAGCCAAGTGTATATTGCTTAGTTCAAAACACCTGTAATATGTCCTTTAACCAATATTTCGTACTGGTCTTTACAGCTAAGTTTAGAGAATATACTCCTAATAGAGAATATACCCCTGACTCTTCAAATCTCTTTGCAAACAGATTGGAAACACTGAAGCCTGCAGTAATGTTACCTTTTTTCTTTGGGAGACCTCCTTGTCCTAGGCCCGTGGACTTGAGCTGGACACATTTCCTGTTTGCTATCTTTAGGCAACTTGGAAGTTAAGAAAATTCTATCATCTGGTTCCTATTAAAAACAAGAGAAAATTGACTTGAAAAAACTACAAAGAAGACACATAAAAATAATATTTTGGGTGTGGGGAAAGGGAGGACCTGTTGCCTTCATTCTCTATGTTTTGCTTTTTTAAAAACACATTTGTCAAAACACTCTATTGATCCCCAATGCCAAAGGAATGGAGCAATGTCTATAAACTTGTACTCAGAGAAAAAGTGTGGCTCGGGATGCTATTCATAATAAAGGCACACGAGTGTTCGCAAATTTGAAAATTCAGGGGTTATGGCAACACCTGGACAATAAAAAAATGATCAAATCACAAGTGGAAAGTATTAAAGTCACTATCAAGAAGTCAGCAGAAACTCCAAAATCGAAATAGTTAAAGACAAAACCTCCCAAAATTCAAATATAAACTCCTAACATTTTTAACAACTTATTTAACCTTAGAGGGAATCTTACGGAAAATATTTCTTGTGGTGGAGAAACATTTGATGTTTAACAATCTCTTCAGTTTCACCTCAGTAGTCTTTTATTAAGGTAAAGTTAAATTTAATACTCTTTAGTAAATATCTGTAATATAATCATATTTTAAAAAAACTTTTAAATTGAAGTTTAAGTGTCCTGCTCAAAAATTACTTCAAAATGAACATTCCTACTTAACTGCCACTCAGGTCAAGAAATAGAATATTACTGGCAACTCATAAGCCCTTCTACCAAATGTAACTTTCTACCTCCCCAAATGTAACTGTTATCCTACCATTCTTTCTTTCTTTTTATATATCCACACTCCTATCTGAATAGATGCACAGAATATTTAAATGATGGTCATGTAATGCTAATGATGCTTATTTCATTTCTTTACTTCTTCTGCATTGTTTGAGTTTTTAAAAATGAGAATGTATCATTATAAATTAACCCTTTTTATATACCTGCCTATTGCTTCTAGGAAGATAAGGAAAGGGTGACTGTATAAAAAGGGATTTCTCTTTTTCAAAGAAAAGAGTAGACACAAATAGGCCAAGATATTAATAGTTGAATCTGGACAATAGAAACAGAGATAAAAGGTCATTTTTCATACTTTTTACACTTAAATTTTTTAAAATTAATTAATTAGGGACATATAATATAGGTTCTGAAGCTAGAATGCCTGAGTTCAAATTTTGACTCTACAGTTGCTGTGAGACCTCAGACAAAATACTTAACCTTTATCAGCTTCCCCATGAGAAATAAAAATAGTCTCTACTCCAGAGCTGTGTTGTGAAGAGTAAATTATTCAATACTTGTAAAGTACCCAGAACTGTGCCTGGCACAAAGTAAACACTCAATATATTTTGCTCTTACTATTTCCCTTTTTATACATTTTTCCTGTCCCTATATTCCTGGATTAAAAACATGTAGGTGTATGCAGAGGGAAATTTTAAGAAGTACAGTGCTCTGATTAGTGCAATTATCTTTGACTACTCTTCTAGCAGAGATTTCTTTAAATCTGTACTATAGACTTCTGTCCAATTGAAAGCATGTTTTTCCACTTACCACAGAAAATGTGCTTTCTCCAGTAGAATTCATGGCAAGAGAGCAGTGACTTGAACGCAAGTATTCTTTTCCTATGGGGCAGGTTGCTCGAGGCTCTGACGGGTGGTAGGGTGGATGTAAAGGAATAGCTGATTGGATAGGCTCCCCTAGCTTCCTAGCACTTGGAATCATATCCACAGAAGGAATTTCTGCTAGTTGGACAAATTTAAATGGGCATTAAGATGAAACTAAAGAAATGAAACTCACAGAAATAAATCATCTTATATATACACACACCTATATAAACATGTTCACACATACTACTCAGAAATATATTTTAAACTTGATTTTATGAAAAGCACACACAAAACATTAAATCAAGGACTCATCTTCAGTAAATAAAAATAATCTAATTAAATCAGGAAGAAAACAATTTTAATGTTCTTATAAAAATGTTCCCTGAAAAGTTACTTAAAAGCAATGAAAATTTACTAAAAACCCTAAATGGCTTGAAGAATAACTATATCAATTATGGTTCATCCACATGTTATAAAGGGAACCATTAACAATAGTTTTACATACTGACCATATGATAATCCCAGAGATAATAAACAATAATTTTCAAGTTAACTATATTTTGTCATTCACTAATAATTTGAAGATCACCAACTGATACACTAATGTATCAGAGACTCTAACTGTCCTAAAATCTTTGAGAAGATTTAGATAATAAAATGGTGCAAAGCATGCAAGGTCATCTTAAGAAATCATAGCTCATAATTAATAACAAAGATTTACAAATAAGATCATGTAAAACAAAACAAAAACTGCATAAAATGTAAAGCAACAAAAGTAAAATGGCTACTAGCAACAGCAGTTGTCCCAGGATCTAACTATTGTCTTCAACTCATGGTAACAGTCCAAGTACTAATAACATTACTACTCACTGTCTTCAACAGAGGATGTTGTACTCTTGGGCAAAAGACTACATGAGGGAGGAGGGTTCAACACTTCATGTGATTTAGAACATGGTATGGTTGAGGCTTTTTCAGACTGCATTTTGTTAGGACCTTGTGTACCTAGAAAAGAAAGTATTAAAGGTAAAATTTTTTATTGCTGAATGTTATACTAAAAGCCAAGAGTTTTGTACCCAGGATAAACATCTCAGGAATGACATAATCATAGAACTATGTTGGTCTGATTGCTCTAAATAACAATTACTTTTAACAACTATCAGATAGCAAAGATGTAGTTCTGTAGCCCAGAATCATTTATACAGCTTGAAAGTAAAGTTTTACAGTGTTTCATTAGTTTGCTTTAGAAAAACAGATGCCAGAGTTGTAGAAATGCTGACTGTTTTGTGAGTATATCTCTGTGGTAGGGATCTTGGCTGGTACCATAATCAAATATTTATAGGTCAAATACTTTGTCTAATTTTCGAATGCTTAATATTTTGAATCAGGTTTGTAATGTTATTACATAGAGAGCTATATTAAAATATTATTGAAATTGAGGGAATATCCACTTTGCTCCCTTAGAAATCTACAGTACACAAATTCCCCAGAAAGGAAATGGATTCATGCTTTCTCCTCTCCTAATGACTTTTTATCCCCTTTTCCATTGAATGAAAGACTCCACAATAAACTTATTCCACATTTTCAAGGTATGAGAATGTACCCCGAAAACTCACTGATACCAATATGATCAACTGATGTAATCACTAAATACAGAAAAAGTCACCTTGTACAGATACCAAAGTCCTTGCAATTTATTCCAAGACACTGTGTATTTGTAAATTTTTGGCATTCACCTGATGTCTTTTAAAATCAGCAAACATCTTTTTGTGCTTTCCCTTTCCACAATCCAGTGCAATATAGCCATTTTCACATCAAAATGTTTTAATAAAAATATGCGAATCTCCCTCCACGATCTCATATTTCACATGAATACCATCTCCCTGAAGTCTAATGTTCAAACTTCATAACTTGGTCCACAGTTTCTCTACTACCTGATACTGAATTTGTCATCAGTTTGAGCCCAGACTACTTCATTTTTACATGGTTCTATTTTTTTCTTCAGTTTTTTTACTTCTTATGAATCAAACTCAATTACTTTCCTCTGTAGATTTTCAATAGAATTTAGTCACAAATCAGTATGAAAATAGTTGATGAGATTACAGTAACATTAAATGTTAATTACAGTAATCAGCCCAGCACTGTTAAAAGTTCTTTGGGTTTAAAAAATTTTTATTTTTTCAATTACAATTGACATTCAATATTACATTCAGTATTCAATATTAGTTTCAGGTGTACAGACAGCATAGTGGTTACACATTTATGTAACTTAAGTGATAACCCCCAGTAAGTCTAGTACCCACCTGACACCATATATATAGTTATTACAATATTACTGACTATATTCCCTATGCTGCACTTTACATCCCTGTGACTATTTTGTAATTGCCAATTTGTACTTCTTAATCCCTTCAACTTTTTCACTCAGCCCTCCAACCCCCTGCCATCTGGCAACCATCAATTTATTCTCTGTATCTGAGTGTGTTTTTTTGTTTTTTGTTTAGGATTCCACATATACGGGAAATCACATGCTACTTGTCTTTCTCTGACTTATTTCACTTAGCATAATACCTTCTAGGTCCATCCATGTTGTCACAAATGGTAAGATTTCATTCTATTTAATGGCTGAGTAATATTCCATTGTATATATGTATCATATTTTCTTTATCCATTTGTCTATTAATGGATACTTAGGTTGCTTCCACATCTTGACTATTGTAAGTAATGCTGCAATGAACATAGGGGTGCAAATATCTTTTCGAATTAACGTTTGGATTTCTTTGGATAAATACTCAGAAATGGGATTGCTGGGTCATATGGTAGATCTATTTTTAATATTTTGAGGAACCTCCATATTGTTTTCTATAGAGGCTGAACCAATTTGTAATCCCACCAACAGTGTACAAGAGTTCCCTTTTCTCCACATCCTCACCAACACTTGTTTGTTGATTCATTGATGATAGCCATTCTGACAGGTTTGAGATGATAACTCCTTGTGGTTTTAATTTGCATTCCTCTGATGATTGGTGATGATGAGTATCTTTTCATATGTCTGTTGGTCTTCTGTATGTACTCTTTGGAGAAATGTCTATTCAGGTCCTCTGCCCATATTTTAATTGGATTTTTCTTTTTTCTTTTTTTTTGGTGTTAAGTTGTATGAGTTCTTTATTTTGGCTACGGTATTCATCTCTTACAGGATGTATCATTGATGAATATCTCTCTCATTTAGTAGGTTGTCTTTTCAATTTGTTGGTTTCTTTTGCTGTGCAAAAACTTTTTAGTTTGATATAGTCTTGTTTATTTTTTTCTTTTGTTTCCCTTGCCCAAGGAGACATCCAAAAAATGTTTCTAAGAGCAATGTCAAAGAGTTTACTGCCTCTGTTTTCTTCTAGGAGTTTTATGGTTTTGGGTCTTACTTTTAAGTCTTTAATCCATTTTGAGTTTATTCTTATATACAATGTAAGAAAGTGGTCTAGTTTTCATTTTTTTGCATGTTATCTACTTTTCCCAACACCATTTATTAAAGAAACTGTCTTTACCCCATTGTACAGTCTTGCCTCCTTTGTCCTAGATTGACCATATGGGTGTGGGTTTGTTTCTGGGTTCTCTATCCTGTTCCATTGATCAGTGTCTGTTGTTAGGCCAGTACCATGCTGTTTCACTATATACTTGTAGTATATAGTTTGATATCAGGTAGCATACCTCCAACTTTGTTATTCTTTCTCAAGATTGCTGTGGCTATTTGGGGTGCTGTGGTTCCACACAAATTTGAGGATTATTTGTTCTAGTTCTGTGAAAAATGCCATTGGTGTTTTGATAGGGATTGATTGCACTGAGTCTATTGATTGCTTTGAGTAGTACAGACATTTTAACGATGTTAATTCTTCCTATCCATGAGCACAGTATATGCTTCCATTTATTTTTATCTTCTTTAGTTTCTTCAATATTTTATAATTTTTTTTAAAGGTTTTATTGGGGAAGGAGAACAGGACTTTATTGGGGAACAGTGAGTACTTCCAGGACTTTTTTTTTCCAAGTCAAGTTGTTGTCCTTTCAATCTTAGTTCAGCTTCAAGTTGTCCTTTCAGTCTTAGTTGTGGAGGGCGCAGCTCAGCTCCAGGTCCAGTGCCGTTGCTAGTTGCAGGGGGCGCAGTCCACCATCCCTTGTGGGAGTTGAACCGGCAACCTTGGTTGAGAGGACATGCTCCAACCAACTGAGCCATCTGGGAACTCAGTGGCAGCTCAGCTCAAGGTGCCATGTTCAATCTTTAGTTGCAGGGGGCACTGCCCACCATCCCTTGCGGGATTCGAGGAATCGAACTGGCAACCTTGTGGTTGAGAGCCCATGCTCCAACTGAGCCACCCGGGAGCTCAGCGGTAGCTCAGCTCAAGGTGCCTGTTCAATCTTAGTTGCAGGGGGTGGAGCCCATCATCCCTTGCGGGACTCGAGGAATTGAACTGGCAACCTTGTGGTTGAGAGCTCACTGGCCCATGTGGGAATCGAACTGGCAGTCTTCGGAGTTAGGAGCACGGAGCTCTAACTGCCTGAGCCACAGGGCTGGCCCATGTTTTATAATTTTCCAAGTACAAATCTTTTACCTCCTTGGTTAAATTTATTCTTAGGTATTTTATTTATCTATTTTTGATGCAACTGTAAATGGGATTTTCTTAATTTCTCTTTCTGATTGTTTTTGATGAATAAAAATGCAACCCATTCTCACCTGCAAATGACAGTTTTACTTCTTCCTTTCCAGTATGGACGTCTTTACTTTGATTGCCGTGGCTGGGAGTACCAATACTATGTTGAATAAAAGTGGTGAAAGTGGACATCCTTGTCTTGTTCCTGATCTGAAGGAAAACAATTTCAGCTTTCCCCCCATGAGTATAATGTTAGCTGTGGGTTTGTCATATATGGCCTTTATAACGTTGAGGTATGTTTCCTCTTTTCCCACTTTACTGAGTTTTTTTTTTTTACAGTGAAAAATTTTTGTTTAGAATTAGACACCTGGACTCAGTTTAGATGATCCCAATTTTGTTGGCAACATTCAAAGCATCATAGTTAAGCGCCAAAAATATGCCACCTTCTCTCCATCAGACCTGATCAGGGTGTTGACCTTTGCCAGATCAAGGTCATAGAGCTTCTTCACAACCTGTTTATCTGATGCTTGTTGGCCTTGATATCCACAACGAACAGTGTTATTTGTCTTCTATTTTCTTCACAGCTGACTCGGTAGTTAGGGGGAACTTGATGATGGCATAGTGGTCAAGCTTGTTTCTCCTGGGGGCGCTCTTCTGAGGATATTTAGGCTGCCTTCAGAGCTGCGGTATCTTGGGCCTTTGTAAGGTGGGTGACGTGAGGATCTTTTTTGTGTGGCTGTGGACGCCTTTCAGCACTGCTTTCTTTGCCTTCAAAGCCTTTGTTTTGGCTTCAGCTTTGGGAGGAGCAGGGACTTCTCCTTTGCTTTCAGCACCATCTTCGTGAAAAGGCTTTGCTGAGAGTTTTTAACATAAATGGATGCTGGATTTTGTCAAATGCTTTTTTTGCATCTATTGATGACTTTTATCCTTCATTTTGTTTATGTGGCATATCACTTTAATTGATTTGTGGTTATTGAACCAACCTTGCATCCCATGAATAAATTCCACTTGATCTTTTTTAATGTATTGCTGAATTCAGTTTGCTAATATTTTGTTGAGGATTTTTGCATGTATGTTCATCAGGGATGTTGGCCTGTAATTTTTTTGTAATGTCTGTCTGATTTTGGAATCAGTGTAATGTTAGGCTCATAAAATGAGCTTGGGAGTCTTCCCTCTTCTTTTTTTGAAATAGGTTGAGTATAGTTGTTAATTCTTTGAATGTTTGGTAAAATTCACTTGTGAAGCCATCTGGCCTCAGACTATTGTTTATTGGGAGTTTTTTGATGACTAATTTGATTTTGTTAGTAGTTATCAGTCTGTTCAGATTTTCTGTTTCTTGATTCAGTCTTGGAAGAGTGTGTTTCTAGGAATTTACCCATTTCTTCCAGGTTGTCCAATTTGTTGGCATAAAATTATTTATAGTATTTTCTTACAATCCTTCGTATTTCTGTGATGTTAGTTGTCATTTGTGTTTCATTTCTGATTTTTTTGGGTCCCCTTTTTCTTGATGAATCTGGTTAAAGGTTTATCGATGTTATCTTTTCTAAGAACTAGCTCTTGCTTTCATTGATCATTTGGTTTTTGGGGGGTTTTTTTAGACTGTTTTATTTCTTCTCTGATCTTTAAAATTTCCTTCCTTCTACTCACTTTGGGTTTATTTCTTCTTCTTCTTGTTCCTTTAGGTGTAAAGTTAGATTGAGAGTTTTGTTTCTTGAGGTATGCCTGTATTGTTATGAATTTCCCTCTTAGGAGTGTTTTGGCTCTGTCCCACAGATTTTGGGTCGTTGTGTTTTCATTTGTCTCAAGGCATCTTTTGATTATTTTCTTGATCTGTTAACCCATTTATTATTTAGCATGTTATTTAGCCTCTATGTGTTTATTTTTCAGTTTCTTCTTGTAATTGATTTCTAGTTTCATACCATTGTGATCAGAGAGAAAATGCCTGACAGGATTTCAATCTTCTTAAATTTATTGAGAATTGTTCTGTGGCTTAACCGGTGGTCTATCCTGGAAAATGTCCCATGTGCACTTGGAAACTGTATATTCTGTTGCTTTTGGGTGAAATGTTTTAAAAACGTTAATTAAATCCACCTGCTCTAATGTGTCAGGCTTTAAGGCTGCTGTTTCTGTGTTGATTTTCTGTCTGGATGATCTATCCATTCATGTCAATGGGTGTTAAAGTCTCCTACTATTACTGTATTCCTGTCAATCTCTCCCTTTATGTCTGTCAATATTTGCTTTATATATTTAGATGTTCCTACATTGGGCGTATAAATGTTTACAAGGGTTATATCCTCTTGTTGGATTGATCCCTTTATCATTATGAAATGTCCTTTGCTGAAGGAATATGATGTGGTACTGTCCCTGAAACTCACAGTTAACATAAGAGACAAAGTTACTATGCAATGTGAAAATGGTATTACCAAAATAAGGTGAGAAGGCTAAGCTTTAGGAATACAAGCCTCAGAACCTGAGGCAGGTGTGGAGAGACTGGGCTTTGTAGGATGAGTTTGCCAGAAATAGAAAGGAAGAGCATCTCTGTGAAGAAAACAGTATGATGCCAGAGAAGAGCATTGCAACAAGGTGGGCAGGACAGGGAGTGGGATGGTTGGAGGGCAAGGTGAGAGGCTCAAAACAGGCCTGAAAGATATTCAGGTTTACTGTGTATAAGCAGTAGTTTGTTGGAAATGTGGCCTGAAGCCTGGGAGAAAAATTGCCACTGGATATACAGACCTGTTGGTTGCAACAATGAAAAAAGTGAGTTACCCAGTTCAGGAAATTATATCTAAGTAGTACACCCAATGTGACTAGACTATATTAAGGTGTATCCAGAATTCTCTTCCCAGGATATCAAGTCCTACATATTACAGGACAAACTTGCATCCACCTGTTTGTCCCAGTGCCTATGACTCCCACTTGATTGATTTGAGATAATTGCTCATATTATGGGTAATAATTGTTATTATGGGTAATGTTGGTATTCTGGAATTTCAATTCTGAAATTCAGTTAGGGCTCTCCCATTCTTCTCAACTTTAAACACTCCTAACTATTTACATTTTCATAGTTGTATGCTGAATAAGAATAACTGATATTTAAGGTTTAACTACTCACCATTACTTCTTAGAGAAAAGGTGTGTGCCGTGTCTCCAAGTCTGATTATTTCACCAGTGGATTCTGCTTCATCTCCATCCCAAGAGGGGCTGAAAGCCTCAGATGACAAGGAACGCCTGAAAGAGTACCCTCACTTATTCAGCGCCCAGCATGATCACAGAAGGCCCTTCCTGTGACAGCCGGAGAACTGCTTCAAGCAGCCTGCCTGTGAGTATTCAGACTGTTCACTGTTATACACAGAAAAAAAGGAAAGACACCCCCTTCTACCACTTACCACTTTTTGCTGCTTATCTGTTTTTGTTTTTTTAATTGATATATGGTAGAAACAGCTCTGTATAAAGTATCAAGAATTAAACACATAGGAGAATACACACAAAGAACAATAAACACTTGTTACTATAGTGTGTGGAGTGGAGGGGAGTCTGGGTAGAGCACTCATTTTATATGAAATATCCTTAAATTATTTAACTTTTGCACTTGTTATTTTAAAAAATCTAATAATGAAAAATAAAGTCAAGAAATTTATCTTATGAGGGTCTCCTTTAAGACAAGTTTTCCACGGAATACTACACCTAAAAAGAAGGCATTGACTGCTTTTCAAGCCATGACAAACTCCATAAAAAAACTGAGGATCAGATGTTTAAATGAATATTATCATGTTCAACCTCTAGTTAGCAGAAATACAATCAAACCTGTAACAACATTATATTTTGTCTTGAAAGTAGCACCAATTTTTAAACTCTGATATTGGTCAGTGATATTGGTTCATGAGGGCATAGTAACCCAGCACTTTCATCCTGCTGGGGGGGGTTACAGTCATAGCCTTTTTCAAAAGCAACTTGGCAACTTTTAATAGCTTTATGACATTCATACTCTTTGACTCTGAATACAGCTTACAGATATTGCGGGGGATGGGGGAGAAAGAATAAAAGTGTGTTATCACATTAAAAAAATAATATAAAAACACAAGAAACACTACCTCCACTTCAGAGAAGTGGTTTAGTAAATTATGATGCACACAAGAATGGTATGTTATACAGTGATTAAAAAGGGTTATAAAGAGTTTAATACCTTGGGGAAAGACTTGATATGTTAATTTTAAAATGCAGCAAACAAAATTATATAGACAATATGACTAAAAAACAATAAGAAGACTATAAAGTACAATAAAATGTTAACAAGCAGTTATTTAGTTCTAAATGGTATATTTCATTTATTTCTGCTTTTTTATTTTTCTGTACTTTTCAAGTTTTTTGCAAGGAACATAAACTACTTTGGAGATGAATGGAAATATTTAAAAATAAATAGGTGGTTAATGCTGACAATTAAGTACTGTATATAGCTTAAGGTTCTTGAAACTCCCTCAGGGAGGTTTAAAATATGAGTAGTAAAATTTTCACATTAATTTTGTTTGTTTTTTTGCTGCCATTCTGGTATATTGTGTGCAATTTTAATTCTTAGAAGGAAAAGCATAACTCGTTTTGATTAAATTCACAGACATTGAGTGCTACCTCCCAAAAGAAACTCCTTTCCATGATGATTTGGATTCCTTAGTATTTTCTGACTCTTCCAAAGGCTCTACTCCATGGGATTCTTTAAAACCTTGTCCAGTTTCACCTGTTTAGAATAGATAAAAACAGTACCAAAAAAAAAAAAAAAAAACCCTGTTAATATACTATTTCTATACAGGGGGTGAGTAGAGGTAAGGACAAAAAGGCACCCTCAACTCCTCCAGGTAAACTGGGCTCTTGTGAAAGTGAAATTAGAAAGAACCAAATTATCATTTGTAATGAGCACATATTACTTGGGTAACAAGGCAACAACACAAATTTTGCTTTAAAATCAGGGTCTATAGTTGTATTCACAATGTTTTATTTTTTAAGCTGGTGGTAAGTTTATTATTTTTTTATACCTCTCTGTCTATAAAGGATATCTGAAACAAGATACTAAGGTGTGGCTTCAGAAAAACATGACAGCGTCAGCCTACCTCAAACTCTAAGACAATCACGCCCTAACCTAAAAGTCAGGTATCATCAAGGCTTGGATAAAATTTTCCTTAGGACTAACAACCTTTTTCTACCCCAAACTACCTTATGAATACACACTTTCATCAGAGACTGAGTAACTCACCTGGGGAGTGATTTCAGGAGGTATGTGGGTGAAACCTGCCATGATTCAGACCTACCCCTGTGGATATTCCCATCCCTGTTTTTAGAGATTCCATGTTTGAACATCCCTCTTCATTTTTTATTATTTCTGTATTCACCAAGCAATATTTTAATAACATTAGCTAATAATCATTGTGCATTAACTCTGAGCTAGGCTCAGTGCTAAACTATCCACATCTACTCACTTAACCTTCTCTACAACTGCGAAAGAATTTCAGATAAGAAAACTGAGGCTTAGAGAGCTTCAGTCATACAGTGGGGGGCACTTTGCACTGAGCCCATGATCTGCTTTTAAATCCCTTTTTTCTTCAGTGGTAAATGAAATGCCCACCCAAGTACTAGGGCGAAGCTGTTCTGCACACCTGATGTAACTAGTAATAATAAAGATTCATTTCCCATTGTTTTGAAAAGTCTGACCAGGTCTAGGTAATTCTGCCATATAAACTTGGACCTGCAAAGGTATCAGTCAGACTTTAGAAAACACTGTCAACTAAGGTACTACCACATAGGGAGGCCCCCTCTCAGCCTAGCTGCACTAAGCTCTCCACATTCTACAGACCTCCCCCTGGGGAGATCCCTCCCTGAGCATTTCACTATTACCAGACTCACATGTAAGTATCTCTACGTCACTGCCCTGTCCTCGGCCAGGTCACTATCATCCCTCCCCCACCTGCCATCAAGCACTACTTTGTAAAAACTGCAGCTGTCATTGTAACTTTCCAAATTAATCAATCTCTTTACTTAGAGGAAGTATTCTACCTCTTAATCTTGCAACTAAGATGACTAAAAAGCCACAGAGCATAAAATACCCACTAGTAGCCTTGAATTAGGTGAGTTTCACGTCTTTCACTCTCCCCCAATTCTCCTATTCTTTTATTGTATGCATTATTATTTATTAGTATTTATTTATTTATTTATTTATTTATTTATTTATTTATTTATTTATTATTGTATGCATTTATAGCTATCTCCCTGACGAGTATAGGTGTCTTTGGGAGCACTAAACACGGCATGGAGCTTTGAATCCTCCTAGGGTACCTAGGCTGATATTTAACATACATTAAACACTAAAAAAATACTCAACACTCAAAACATTCAAAAGTTTTTGAAATAAAAAAAGAAATATCCAGTGTGGCATGCCTTTCCATCTTTCCTTTCAGACCTTACCTATATATGCTTTTAAATCATTTTAGCAACAAGGATAAAAGGTAGAAAATTACTGTAACTAAATAATTTAATATTAACTTTCAATGTTATAATCACAGCATAGGTCTCACCATCAACAATGTGAAAATTAGGAATGATGAGCTTATCCAACTTTTTTGTCTTCATTTATACCAGAATTTATGTTAACTGCTATTACTGAAAAAAATTTTTTTGGACAACTTTACAACAGTAAACCCATTCTCAAATGGGTCATATATTATTCCAATTATGACATACATTGTAATAAAGACCTTCAAGTGCCTTCCTTTCTTTTGTATAATTTCCTTAGGATAAACCCCTAGAAAAGGGATTTATTGAGCCGAAGATTATAGCTCTTAAATACTGCTGACCTAGTTTAAACCATAACCTTTTCGGAAAATAATATGGCAATATTGATGTTTATAATTATTAAAAAACAAAATCAAAATTTCACACAATAAATTGTTACAATTTAGGGAACTGAGTTACTGGAAGAGTAAAATAAATATTCAAACTGTCATAAACCTAAGTGTAGGCTGAAGACAGAAACGTACCAATTCTTGCTGATACCTCAGCCAACATCCAAATTTGTAACAAAAACGGCAGTTTTGACATAGGAAATTTTGGAGTAAGGAATTTCATGCAATAATAAGCAATTTTAGCCAGAATTTATCTTCCTATTATAGATTAGTTTTAAAGTAATTTATAAGCAACATCCAAGTAAACAAAGGATATGATGACAGACTAAGAGTTTTCAACCACTCGAAACAGTAAGAATTGAAATTTAATTTACAATTAAATTTATCAGGTGTACTGTATTAGTGATTTTAATTCCTATGAAGAAAACCAGGCAAAAATATAAAAGGCAAAAAGGTATGTAACATAAAAATAAACCAAACCAAATTTCTATTCTTAAACTTACTTCTCTCGTGAGATGTTTCACTGATGTGTTCCGTAAGATACTCCAGCAACCCATCAAATATTTCTAGGAGATTCTTAATAGATTCTTTATCTCCTTTCACTATATTTTCTCCTGAACACAAAATAGAGTTATTAAAAAAATTTAACCAAGAAATCAAAAGCTTCATAATTTTGAAATGGATATACCATTATGAAAATATTGTTCAAGATACAAGGCTTATAAACCAACCCAGGAGAAACAATATTATAAGTATAGCTGACACCAGAACTGTGTGGGTCTACTTACACGGATTTTTTTCAATAAATATATAGTTGGCCCTCGTATCCCTGGGTTTTGCATCTGAGAATTCAACCAACTGTGATTCGAAAACAGTATTTTCTATCCATAGTTGGGAATTCACATATGCAGAGGGCTGACATGTTACACGTGGATTTTTGACTGCACAGGGATTGGCATGCTTAACCCCTCCGTTGTTCAAGGGTCTACTGTATTAAAACATCAATTTTCTAATGCCTTATTATATCTGAATTAAAAAGGGGGTAGTCTTGGATATGGTGTTTGATAATTCATTGGCATAGTCCTTTATCAAGAAGTAAAATAAATGGATTTAAGAAAACATCCTCTGTTAAGATTTATACCAAAATAACAGCTAAGCAGAACTTTTTTTGGCTGGTGGGAAAAAAAATGGCAGGAGAGAACACTTTCAGATACTGGGATCCTGTTTGTACTGAAGAAAAGAGCAATAAAGGAATATAAAACCAAAACAATCAAAAAACTTGCCGGGAAACTTTCATCAGGAATTTCTAACTTTTTCTATTTAACTCCTATACACTTCGTATAGATAATACCTTTAAAAAAAAATTAAAAACCATCCATGGCACCCTACATATAAAACCCTTTTTAATCTTACCACACCCCCAAACTCTCCATCCTCATCTCCAGCTCATCAGCTTCATGCCCAGAAGTTAATCTTTAAATGTCCGTAGCACAATACCTGGCCCATAACAGATTTTTAATAAATGTTAACTTGAAATGTTGACAAGAAATGGGTTGCTTAAAGCATGGAAACTTGACATGTTTAATGCTGCCTAAAATGGACTCCAGTCAGCATCAGGTGTGGATGAACTTAACTCTTGAGACATTCGGTTGTCCTTGGGGAGATCATGCCTCGCTTTCTTGTGAGTTCAAGCCCATATCAAAGAGGCAGGGTGGAAATTTGATATTTGAAAGAATCTAACCGTTTATAACTTCAGTTATGATGCAAAACAAACCTAAACCAGAAATTGGATGTTTTATAATACTAGTAAAAACAATGTTTGACAGGTGTTTTTCTGTTTAAAACAAACAGAAATCTTGTTTTTAAGCCTTATGTTTTTCTGCTTAAGATACACAAGTATACCCCAGGGGTATACTCAGGACTTCGTAGTTTCCAGGATGGGGAGCATACTCTGCCAACCCAGCAACTTAGACTGCCTGCCAGAATGCAGTGCTTCATAGTGGAGGAGAAACTGCTTTACACAACACAGGAGTAAAAAGGCTGCTCTGCAGGCTACTGGAGAAGGTAAGCAGTTTGTAACTTTAAATGGATGGGTGTGAGTTGTCAGGAGAAGCTCTACTGTAAAAAGTTCTGTAAGTGGACACTACCTTGCCATATAGTATGTTTTAAAAGCACGAATACCAGAAATTGCCCTACTCCGGTAATAAAACAATTCTAAATTGCAAAAGAACAGGGAAACCCCACGATTACCCCTCAAAATGAATCATCTCCAAAATAATTTACTACATTTACTCTCCCCAAACTGTACTCAAAAACTTAAGACAGTATTTTTGCAAAAATTTGTTCTTGTCGGTATCAAATTAAGAGATGTAAATAACCTATCCTGATTAATATTTATCTCCTTTAAAGAATAAACCAACAGTATAAACCCTCTTTTAGTGATTTTAGTTTCAAGTTCCCAAGATTCCTTCTGTTCGTTAGCTGGAAATAATTTATTATGGAAAAAGGTTCAAAAAATAATTTATAGTTTTATTTATATTGAATAGGTAATCACAATTCAAAATTTAAAAATTACAAAAGGTATATAATGAAGTCTCATCCCACCCTTGTCCTGCAGCCCTTTACTTCCTCTTACTGGAGGCAACCAGTATTACAGGTTTCTCATATATGCTTCTAGAGAGTCCTTCTACATGAAATCTATTGCATAAATATTCTCCCCGCCTTTGCTTTTACAAATAGTAGCATACTCTGCATATTATCATTGTAATTGCACCTCATTTTTCTCACACAATATATAATGGTGATTGTCCCACTAATATGGAACATTGTACATAAAAAGCATGATCAATCATCTTTTACAGTTGCAGAGTAGTTCCCTGTGTGGAGTTACCATAATTTATTTAACCTGTCATCATGAATGGACATTTAGATGTTTCTAATGTTTAGCTACTACAAACAAGTAGCATGCTAGCTTTAAAATAACAAAACAACAACAAAAACATACCTCAAACTACCAGCTCTAGGACTCTGACCGAGATCCATCATAAACTCAATGTCTGACTCTCCCGGGAAAGCTCTCAAGGATGGCTGCCTTAACTATATATACTCAATCGATTGTCTTGGCTCAGTCTTGCCATTTGGTCTATTTCACAAGCTTATTCATTTGGCTAATTAAATAATGTCCTGGGTTCTGTCTAAAAAGTTATTTTAGTAAAATGCAAAATTATCTGGAGGTTAAGTATATACCAACCTGTTATGTGAGACAAGCTGACCTGCAGGTAATCCAAGGCCAGTGAATCGATTACTGCTTGTACATTGTGAGCTTCGTCCTCTTGACTCCTGGGAATAGCTATGAGGTCTGTGGAAGAAAAGCTACTTAATTTTGCATCTGTGAGGGTCCAGGTTTTCATCTATCTGTCTCAGACCAGGCTCTTGAGTAAGTTCAACTGCTACAAAGTAAGCTCTGCCCAAATAGAACAGTTTTTATAAAGTACAGATTAATAGAGCCTGAATTCCACACAGAATCTTTATTGGTTGCATATTTATTGATTGAATATGGTTGAATAAACTTATGAACATGCTCTACATTAAGTAGTACACTAAAGAAGATAAGGAAGTCCCTAAATTCGGGGCAGCCGGATGGCTCAGTTGGTTAGAGAGAGAGCTCTCCTCTCAACAAGGTTGCCAGTTCAATTCCCACAAGGTGGGCTGTGCCCCCTGCAACTAAAGATTGAAAACGGCAACTGGACTTGGAGCTGAGCTGCGCCCTCCACAACTAGACTGAAGGACAACGACTTGTAGTTGATGGGCCCTGGAGAAACACACTGTCCCCCAATATTCCCCAATTAAAAAAAATCTCTAAATTCAAGATGATTATACGAGTGTAAGGGTGGCAATTACTAACCTATAACCATGGGCTGCTTTCCATGAGAAAAAAAAAACAACAGGTGTGAAATGAGGGTTACTGTATGTCCTTTTAAAGGGCCCTATTAAGAATTATTAGCACAGAAGTTTAAAAGATCAGTATAGACCTGAGTGCAGAAGGATTTTTTAATATCAACTTAAATTTGGAGTTCCTCCTCTGGTGTTGAGAAGGTGAATGTTTTTTGGGAAGGATGAAAATGTATTTTAAAAGATTGGCCTAATAAGTACTCGTATATGCCTCTGAATGCTAGAGGGTTGAGACTAGCATCAAAGATACCAGCTAGAGGCTATTCCATTATTCCAGGAAGTGAGGAGGGACTCATGGTAACAGTGGAAAAGAAAGACTACGTAGAGCTTATTTTAGTACATTTCTTATATGAAGAAATGAAAGCAGAGAAATCTATGGATAAGGACTCTAAGATGTTTAACCAGGGATACAGTACAGACATCAATTCTAATCTATAATATTGGTTAAGCAACAGGGTTGCACAAGTTCCCAAGTTCCACTCAATTTTAGAACCTTTAGTCACAGAAAACGTGTGACTTTCACAAGGCATTAAACATAATTAAACAGTGACAACCAAGACCAGTCAAACTGATTTGACCAAGGTGGTTACTATGGGTGGGTCTCATAAAGTATTCATGAAGGTAATGAATGCAATAATTAGAAATAAAATGCAGACAAAGAGAAAACTCAAGATTTTATAAATACCATAGGATCTCACTTAAAGGCACTAGAAACTTCTGGGGTAAGATATAGACATTATTACTCCCACTTTTTAGCACCCTTACCTGGTACCTTTTCTCCCAAAATGGATTGATAAAAAGCAATAAAGACATTAGCATCACAATCTTCTAGTTCATGTATCCTCAGGTGTATGTGACATTTCAAAAGAAGGTTATTGGCAATGGCTACCCACTCTGTTGGGAGAGAAGGGGAAAAGGTCAGCCTTAAATAGCACTAGAAAAAGCCATAATCTGAAAAAAAAAAAAAAACCCTCACAAAAACACATTGAATTCTGTAGAAGATAAGGAATTTGACTTTTATAGAATTTCAAAGACCCTCCTAGGCATGATTTTTGAAAAGATGTATCTAATTACTTGGGATGACTTCCAGACTGCTATAATTTCAATGCAGTCAAAAATGTAATACAAATCTACTTTTGACTGTTGCAACCTAAAATCTCAAGTTATTTACTGTGGTTCTTATTTTACAAGCCATAGGTAGGTGTTTTTATTTATAATATAGTTACAGGCAAGTGAGAACATTGTGTCCCAAACAAGATAATCTGAGGCTACTAGAAACTACTAATGGATGTTGCTTCAAATTCCCAATAGCATTAGTCATGTTTTTACCCAATTATCTTATGCAAACAATTTCTCTGGTGTCCAAATAGGTGGTGATTAACTTAGGCTGCTAAGAACTGGAGTAATGACACCAACACCACTGCACTTGTTAGTTTTTTTTGTATTTGACTATATGGGAGGAAATATGGAAAATATATTTAAAAGTCCCTAAATTCAGAATTAGCACATCACCGATACCGTGTAAGTTTCCTGTGTACGACCCACCCCACCCCCAGATATTGTTGGAATTAGAAAAGTTATTTCAAGGGTTTCCCGACCGAAGGTAATTTAGAAAACTTGAAACGTTTGTTCCCTGAAATGATTGTTGATTAAAGGGAAAGTTCCTTTATTCTGCATTCGATTGTCTTCAGTATGTTCTAGAAATGTGTGACCGTGTGTTCAAGGCACATTGTCTCCCTCTTCCCAGAAAACAATGTACGTGTGTGTCTCCTAAAGACACATCGTCTCCCTCTGCCCGACACCCATTTCTCACAGCTGACCAAACCGTGACAACTAATCTGAACGCTGTTCTGGAGAAAGGGATGAAAGCGTCCTAGACAACCAATCAATTCGCTTTTCAAAAGCGATGCGAGGCAAAGCCGGCAGCTCCAGAGGGCACTGAAGAGAAAAACCCACTATTTCTCTTCGGTAGGGGCATCAACAGACCTAAAGAGTGCCATTCCTCCAAAGTTCAATACAGACTCCGGTACTCCCTCAGTCCCCACAATGCAAGAGGCAAGAGCACTAGACACCCCAGAGAAACACGAGTCCGGGGAGCAAGCCTTTTGACTGCCCTTTTTTGCAGCCAGGCTGCAAGCATACTACAGGTCTCGCCACAGGGACCTTCTCTCCCCGACCCCCAAAATCGCGCTCGACGGCTTCCAAGCGGGCAGAGAACTGGGCTAAGAGACACCCCAGATAACCTGCTAACTACGACGGAGTGTCTGTCCCGAGCCCCGCTGGCAGCCCAGACCTAGCTGAAGCCGGCCTGAAGTCTCAAGCTGTAACAGGCAGGGGCGTTCGGCGACTTGGACCGCCGTAGTCCACACACACCGGGATTCCGGGTTGAGACTCACCAGCCTCTGAGCTGGCCATGTCGCGGAAGCAGGTCGCCGCCCGACTCCCAGCTGGGCGCGCGGGGGACGGTGTCCTGAAAGGGACGCCACAAGCGGATACAGCGCTGAGAGGAAGGGGAACGCCAGGAAAGTGCAGGGAAGGAGGAGTGAAAGAGGGAAGGGCGTTAAAACGGCTTCTCGCTACTGATTGGTCGTCAGAGGAGCACTTCCTTTCGCAACACGCGCCGAGGCGGCGGTTTGGAGGCTCTAGATACCATTCTCCTCCCGAAAGATCGCGCTCAGCGACTCTCAGGTGCGTGGGTTTGACAGTGCGGGTCACGCAGCAGCCGGGGCCGGTCTCCCGGCGGCATTAGCGCGGCATTAGCGCGGCATTTCCGGTGAGCTTTTCGTTTTGTATTCCTCCGCGGACGCCAACTGAGGAAGTAGTGCGGCCCGCTCACCCGGTGGGCGGGGCCAGCCACGTGACAATGTCAGGGGCCGCCTTCCTGTCGCTTAGGTTCTGGGCGTGAGCGCTGTTTGGAGACGTAAACAACTCCAAGTGGATTGAGTGTGTTACCCTGTGCTGGCCATTTTATAGCCTGTGCTGGACCTCAAAAGGGCGGGGTAGCTTCCTTGAGGTGTGGAGAGACGAGAAAAAGGTGAAGTCGAGAGAGTGTAGGCTGAGGCATTCCGGTGGTGAGTGAGCCCAGCCACGGAAAGGGCAAAAAACGGGCGACTCTAAGGGAGGGACAGTGGGGGAGGGGAGAGGACATGGCGGATTCCGGAACGTTTGCGGGCGTTGCGGCCTCTGCGCAGGGGCGGGGTGATTAGGTCATAGAGCGGCTCCCAGCATTCTCTGCGGCGGAGGAGGCGGTCCAGCCTATAAAACCGGCTGCCGGGACGCGGCCGGCACCTCATTCATTTCCATCGGTCTCTTGCGGAGTAGCTCCGGCTCCTGTCATCGCCGTCCTTCCGCCGCTGCCGCCCCCGCAAGGCTTTGCTTGTCGAAGCCACCTCCACAGCGACTCGTCGCACCAGATTCTCTCCACTTCGTTCCCCGCCAACCGCAATCATTGACGCCATGTCGGGCTATTCGAGTGACCGAGACCGCGGTCGGGATCGAGGGTGAGTGGGGGAACTGACCTGTCAGGCCCGCGGGTGGGGGATGGGAGGCCAGGGAAAACAACGAGGGGTGGGCAGCGATGGGAACTTGGCTCTTTCGGCTCTATTTGGGGCCGCCTCCAGGGAAAGTTTGCGCCATTTTGCTATTTGTCCAAAACTGACTGAAAGGTTTTTCTACAAACGGCCCTCAGTCTCGCTTTTTGTTTGGGAGCGTCGGGGCTTCGTCGATTTAGTGGTTGTGGCGAGAATTGAGCGTGTTGCGAGGGGAGGAAAGCGCGACGCTTCGAGGAGAACGAAGTCGTCGCTGTGGAGTGCAGCCTTTTGGGAGGTGTTTTCGGGTTCTCCGGGGGTTTTTTGGGAGCCGAGAGGGCCGCTTCGAAAGCCCTGGATGCGGCGGGGTCAGGAGGGTGGCGGGCGCCACGGTAATGAGCCATGTGGCTGAGCCGTCGGTACAAAATGCCGGCGTCGGACATGGCGCCGGCGCCTTTGTTACCCCGCCCGGCGGAGGAGCTCAAAATGGCAGCGTCGAGAAAATGTGGCGCAGAGAGAAATGCGAGACAAAGGGGGAAGCGCCGCCCCAGCGGGAACGCCGCCCGGCCGACTCCGCCCGGGCCGGGACTCCTCCCCTGGTCGTCGCCAGCTCCTCCTCCTCCTTTTTCTGGCGTTATATAATTTTGTTACCTTGCTCGGAAGCCGTTCCGCGGTTCCGCCCTAGTCGATGGGCTTGTGTAAGTGTCGCCGAGACCACCCCTCCTCCTCGTTCTGCTTTCGTCGCCCGTGCTGTCCCGTTATCCATTGAAACCAAAGACCCTTTGCTTGGAAACAGCTGGTAAATAACATCGCTGTTAACAAGCTCCTCCCTTCTCGTATTGTCCTTCTCTCAGACACTTAATTCCTAAGCGCGTGGGAAAGACCGGTAGCCGCAAGCTGTTGTCTGTCCTTGTAATCTGAGCTTCTGGTGTTTGGGCAGCCAGTTTCCGACCTGATAAATCCTGGGCTGCTTTTTTGGCTTTAATAGCGTGTACTTGGGACAACGGGGAAAGGAGAGGGTGCTAATTGTGGTTTGGAGAGAATGATCACTAAGGACAGCGGAAGATCTTACCCCTCCAGAAGTCTTTCATCCATCTTTATTTAGAGTGTGCCGAGGAATAGTACGTTAGAGTGTATATGAACTGCTACAGGGAGGTTAGAAAATGTAACTTTCTTTTTTTTAATTGCAGGTTTGGTGCACCTCGATTTGGAGGAAGTAGGGCAGGGCCCCTATCAGGAAAGAAGTTTGGAAACCCTGGGGAGAAATTAGTTAAAAAGAAGTGGAATCTTGATGAGCTGCCAAAATTTGAGAAGAATTTTTATCAAGAACACCCTGATTTGGCTAGGCGCACAGCGGTGAGTAATTTCATGTGGCTTCATCAGGTTTAACTTAGTGACTTAACAGTAAGTCAAAATCCGCCCAGAAATGTGTTGGCAAATGACCAAGTTGTGGGAAATCATGCTTTTTTATTAGTTGGGGAAGAGGTGTTACTTTTGGAAAGAAATGGCTCTGAATTTTTCTACTTAGCATGGCAGAGTATAACACAATAGATACTTTTCTGCGTAGGGTTTTCATCACATGGATCCAGATTAAAATGGCTATGTTAAAGTACCTAATCAATTATAAGATTAGGGGCTTATTGTTTGCGTGTTTAGTTGGAAGAGTTTGTCATAAGATTTAGCAGATTATTATTTGTTTTGTAGCAAGAGGTAGAGACATACAGAAGAAGCAAGGAAGTTACAGTTAGAGGTCACAACTGCCCAAAGCCAGTTCTGAATTTTTATGAAGCAAACTTTCCTGGTAAGTACTAGTTTTGAGTTTTGTCCTTTTTCAAAAATTCCGTTTTCTTGGCCTTACTGATTTTTTCTAAACGTGTGTTGATAATTATAGCAAACGTCATGGATGTGATCGCCAGACAGAACTTTACTGAACCCACTGCTATTCAAGCTCAGGGATGGCCAGTTGCTCTAAGTGGATTGGACATGGTTGGAGTGGCACAGACTGGATCTGGGAAAACATTGTCTGTAAGTTTGGAAGAACTTTGGAGATCCTGTGATATGTGCTAGAGGAATTGGGTTAGAAGTAAAAAGAAACCAGAAATATTTTAATGTAACTTCTGCTGTTTCTTCCCCTTTAAATAGTATTTGCTGCCTGCCATTGTCCACATCAATCATCAGCCATTCCTAGAGAGAGGAGATGGGCCTATTGTAAGTATATATATATATATATACTTTTTTTCTTTCAATTTTTTGTCCATACATGTAATGTAGAGATTTTTAAAACATACAGCAAAAGATAAAACTTGTGGTGGTTTTACATAGACATTATCTTACCCTATTTAGTTAGAGATTGTCTGCCCGAAGAGCAGTAAATCAGTAATTTACCCAGGATTCTGCTGAAAGATGTTTTTCACTTTCTGTTCCTCTTTTAGTGCTTGGTGCTGGCACCAACTCGGGAACTGGCCCAGCAGGTGCAGCAAGTAGCTGCTGAATATTGTAGAGCATGTCGGTTGAAGTCTACTTGCATCTATGGCGGTGCTCCCAAGGGACCACAGATACGTGATTTGGAGAGAGGTATATAACAAAAAAAGATTGTCACTGATGATGCTAAAAAGTTCTAGATGTCATAGTTAACGTTTCTGTGTTTAATTGAAGGTGTGGAAATCTGTATTGCAACACCTGGAAGACTGATTGACTTTTTAGAGTGTGGGAAAACAAATCTGAGAAGAACCACTTACCTTGTCCTTGATGAAGCAGATAGAATGCTTGATATGGGCTTCGAACCCCAAATAAGGAAGATTGTGGATCAGATAAGAGTAAGTACTCTAAAATATATTATTTCTTTAAACTTACATCTGAATTTATTCTTCAAATGCAAACCTTTAATCCAAATTTTTTTAGCCTGACAGGCAAACTCTAATGTGGAGTGCGACTTGGCCAAAAGAAGTAAGACAGCTTGCTGAAGATTTCCTGAAAGACTATATTCATATAAACATTGGTGCACTAGAACTGAGTGCAAACCACAATATTCTTCAGATTGTGGATGTCTGTCATGATGTTGAAAAGGATGAAAAGTAAGTAATATAAATCTTAAAACAATTTATATTATAAAAACAATTGCTATATAAGATAAATTCTTGTTTCATATGTTATCTTAAAAGTGACTTTTAGTGGGGTGGAATTTGAATTGTCATTTAAAATTAGCCTGTCGATCCTGAAAGTTCCTGCTTCCTTAATTCAGATAATTACTTATCACCATATTTATAGCATTCCTATAGGAAAAAAAATCATATCATATTGTGTGGCTTATTTAAGGGTTAAAGATAGAATTGCTTGATTAGTGGGCCAGCAGGTGTTTCTGATTTGTGGCCGTGTACCTTGACCATACATGTGTGATTGTACCATGGACTTTTATTCAAGTTTACAATTTTTTTCCCCTTCAAGACTTATTCGTCTAATGGAAGAGATCATGAGTGAGAAGGAGAATAAAACCATTGTTTTTGTTGAAACCAAAAGAAGATGTGATGAACTTACTAGAAAAATGAGGCGAGACGGGTATGTAGGCTTTCTCCATTGAAGCAGGTGTATTAATTAGAGTTGACTTTAGAGGAGAAGGCAAACTTAGATCAGATCAGGAGTGATGGATTTGAATTTCGTGGATGGGAATCATGTAGTATAGGTAGAATTGTATTAACATTTCAGGTGAAATTAGAGGGATCTGTGACCAAAAAGTTCAGTGCTAGACTAAAACCTATCGGGTTTTAAATAAGCATCTTATTGTTACAACTTTTCTTTAATTTAGGTGGCCTGCCATGGGTATCCATGGTGACAAGAGTCAACAGGAACGTGACTGGGTTCTAAATGGCAAGTATTTCAAATGAGGGTTACTCCCCCCCGACCCCTTCAAAACCTACAATTTTGGTCAGATTAGTGATTGTATGTTGTCTTTTGCAGAATTCAAACATGGAAAAGCTCCTATTCTGATTGCTACAGATGTGGCTTCCAGAGGGCTAGGTTAGTACAAACTCGAATTCGTGGCTTGGTTTTCCAGAAGATCTCCATATGATTTTTAAAGAAAGTTTATTGCTTTCTTTAACCTGCATTTTTTCTAAGTTTTTTTCATATAAAGGTGCAGTCTTTGTGGCAAGGCCTAGGCATGACAATCGGAGGACTCGAGGGGGATGGAGGACTAGTGATCGGCTGGCTCCTTCCAGTCGATTAGAGAGGTGAAAAGCTGAAAGTGTGCCAGTAATCTTCAAAAGGCAGAACATACCACCTCTGCCCCGTAAACTGTTCTCTCCGAGGGGGAAAAAATGCAAGTTACCCTCACAGTTCACTGCCGTGGTATTTCTTCTGTCCCATGCTTTGCATGACTGCCATGGTACAGCATTGTTTTAAACTGTTTACTGTGATCTGTGGGTCTTTGAGTTTCAGTGAGTTTGCTGAAATGTCGAAGAAATATTTCCAAACATCAATGTTCAATGAAATTTTTGTTCAAGTTTGAAATGGAGAGAGCAGCTTTAAAAGGTACTAAGCCTTTTACAAATTGGTGAGTACTGGCACATAAGCTCTAGAGCAGGAGCAACTTCTCACACTTAGTCAGTGGGAAAAGCAAGCAATGCTTTGAAAGTTCCTCCCTCACCTACACAGTAGTCGTCATGTCGAGACCTGCCAGAGAGAGACACATTCTCAAGTGAATCCTGGCTTCTTGGAAGCGCTTGCCTAGACGAGACACAGTGCATAAAAACAACTTTTGGGGGACAGGTATGTTTTTCTTGCAGCTGCGGTTGTAAGGTCTTGGCAAGACAAGCAGTGTGGCCAGAATTTTGAACTTCTGATGAGTGTGTAATGGCAAAGGACCATGTACATTTTTGTTTAAAGGTCCTCAAAATGAGCACATGAAGAAGTTGCTGTGAACCTTTAAGTGGCCCTACTGCACAGAAGCATTCAGATGTCACTTGATGATCTTATAAGGGGACTTGCTGATTTGGGAATGTTAGGGACTACAAGTCCTTTTGACAGATTCTACGGGTGGGTAATGGCATACAAATGACTATTTTTGTTTTTTTTTTTCTCTCAACCTCAATGGTATTCCTACAGGGAATGGATAACCATTTTAACTGTATTTTTTGCAGCCCATACCTTCTTGGGAATACAATTGTCTAACTTTTTATTTTTGGTCTGGCTGTTGTGGTGTGCAAAACTCCGTACATTGTTATTTTGCCACACTGCAACACCTTACAGATGTGGAAGATGTGAAATTTGTCATCAATTATGACTACCCTAACTCCTCAGAGGATTATATTCATCGAATTGGAAGAACTGCTCGCAGTACCAAAACAGGCACAGCATACACTTTCTTTACACCTAATAACATAAAGCAAGTGAGCGACCTTATCTCTGTGCTTCGGGAAGCTAATCAAGCAATTAATCCCAAGTTGCTTCAGTTGGTTGAAGACAGGGGTTCAGGTAAGACCAATCTTCAATAAGAAATGTTGGTGGTTTGGGGTCACATAATTGTCTACAAACCCATTTAAATGGGATTGGCAGGTGAGTAAATTCTTCAATGTGAAACTGACTTCGAGAAAATTTCACGCATATAGTGAATAAAAGCTATCTGATTAAATTAATAATGATTTGTGTCAGAAATAATCGGTTTACAATTTTTCTTGACAGGTCGTTCCAGGGGTAGAGGAGGCATGAAGGATGACCGTCGAGACAGATACTCTGCAGGCAAACGGGGTGGATTTAATACCTTTAGAGATAGGGAAAATTATGACAGAGGTTACTCTAGTCTGCTTAAGAGAGATTTTGGGGCAAAAACCCAGAATGGTGTTTACACTGCTGCAAATTACACCAATGGGAGCTTTGGAAGTAATTTTGTGTCCGCTGGTATACAGACCAGTTTTAGGACTGGTAATCCAACAGGGACTTACCAGAATGGTTATGATAGCACTCAGCAATATGGAAGTAACGTTCCAAATATGCACAATGGTATGAACCAACAGGCATATGCATATCCTGCTACTGCAGCTGCGCCTATGATTGGTTATCCTATGCCAACAGGATATTCTCAATAAGACTTTAGAAGTATATGTAAATGTCTGTTTTTCATAATTGCTCTTTATATTGTGTGTTATCAGACAAGATAGTTATTTAAGAAACATGGGAAATGCAGAAATGACTGCAGTGCAGCAGTAATTATGGTGCACTTTTTCGCTATTTAAGTTGGATATTTCTCTACATTCCTGAAACAATTTTTAGGTTTTTTTTGTACTAGAAAATGCAGGCAGTGTTTTCACAAAAGTAAATGTACAGTGATTTGAAATACAATAAATGAAGGCAATGCATGGCCTTCCAATAAAAAATATTTGAAGACTGAATTAAGTGGAAATTGTACTTTATTTTACATATACAATGTCATGTAAAAGTTTGCTTAGATTTTTTTTAATCAAAAACTAAATTGCTCCTTTCCATAATTTAGTTTTGGTAAGTGGGGAGATCAGAAGGCCGTTCTTTCTTAAAGTGCTCTCTATTCTTATTGCAAGAATTAAATGAGATTGATTTAGGTAAACTTATAATTCTAGGCTAAATTGCATAAAGGCTTTCTGTCAGTACCTCCCAATCAGGTGAGTTATTTAATAGTCAATTAGCAGAGTGGTAAAATGAGATATTAAAGTAGATGTGAAGCAATCAACTATAGCCCCACCTTCTATTGGTTAGTGTGAGAACAACATGGGTGACTGTTCCCTTTTGCAAAATTTGTCATTTGAAAAGCTCCAAATAACTTTTTCAAAAGATGACATTCATGCTCTTCGCTGTATTGCGAATTACTAGAATGCTGAACAAAGCTAAGACTTTACACCTTTTAAGATAAGGTTGGCAAGAGCTAAGTTTTGAATTTTTCAGTGTCCAGGTTAACAAATTACAGGCTTCCAGGGGCTCTTAATTATAGTCACACTGGGAGTCATTGAATGTCTTTCTAATAACCCAGGGAACTCAAGAGGACTCCAAACTGTAAGGTCTATTCATATTTAAACGAACACAAAAAAATCCTTGTCAAAATTAATGGTTAACCAAGAGGAAGCAACATAACCAAAAACGTGACCATAGTACAAGTCTTGTTAGGATCAACATGGGTTCTAGAAAGATCCAGGGAGTAACCGTATTTAATTCCAGCTCACCAACCTAATATTTGATTTCACTAATGGCTAGAAGTTAGGTCTTGAAATGTCTTCCCAGAGAATCTGGTATATATGTTCTTGCCAGGAGACGAGAGTTCTTCATGAGACTTCACTGAATTTCTGATTAAACTGAGGCTTTAGTTGGTATTAATGCCTTACCTCTAAAATACAAAAATAATTTGTGAGGGGATGGGGAGTGGTAATTTTAGGACTAATACACTGAAAACCGATTCAACCTTAACAGTTTTCAATAGCATGGTAGGTCAAATTCATTAATGACTTAAGCTTTCAGGATAGGTTGGAGTATTATTTTACTGTTTAATGTCTAACGTGGGCCTTTTAATTTGTAAACACTGAAATGTGGAAAACATTTACCTTTGAAGTTTTAAAAGACAGTCCACTTTTTAGCATGTGTGTTGTGTCCAGCCTGTGGTTGTCTTAACTAATAAATGTGATTTTACTCCCCAATCTCTCTCTTATTTATTTGCGTATAGGCCTCTCCTCTGGTGTGTTTCCTTAGTGTGGGAAACACGTTAACCGTGCCCAGCTTTGCAATTAATATAATTGCCTTACCAGCAATGCTGTTGAAATTTTGTAGTTTCTTTTACAAACCTGCACATTTGAATGGTTTTCTGAGCTTGTCCAACCACCTTAACCTTGATGAAAATTTTAAACTATATTAAAATTCAATCGCTAAATTACTATCCTGCATAAACTGCCCTTTCCTGGTAGTCTAGTGGAATTTAGTAGTTTGCTCCTGATTCACCTGGATTTATCTTTCAAGTTTCCCCAACCACTTTAAGGGAAGCTAGCTAGTAGAAGAATCGTGAGTGTTGGAATCAACTGTTTTCATCTGGGTTGTACCACTTTCCCAATATTGGGGTAGTTTCTCAGTATTAAAATGGAGGTTGTAAACTCAGAAGCCTGCTAGGCAATTGTGGATCTTCAAGTTTTATTGCATGTTTGGATGAACCCCCTAGAAAGGACCTGTGGTAAAACAATTTGTACACAATGGACGCTGTGCCTCCACATTCATCTGCGGTGCTTGTCAACATTGCTGGGACTGGCCGAGGAGTCGATTCACTTTTGAGAGCCCCTCCCTAGTGTGAAGGGACCATACCCCTTCCGGTTTCAGCCCCACCCAAGCCCAGGAGAGAACTGCTCGGGGTAGGCACGCGCTGGTGGTGCGTTTAGTAGAGTTGCAAAGCTCTGGGTGTCTAAACCACCTTAAAAGACTAAAACCTTAGAAACGGGAACCAAGGTTTATTTTCCTTAGTACTTAAGCTTGAGATGGTTTAAATGGTGATTTGGAGAATATTTAAGTATTCTGATGTCTGGCTTGCAAGAAAGGGAAGGAAACTAATGCTGAGTCAACAGTGGCTACAGTACCATAGCGAAAATAAGATGGGAATGACCTTTACCGGTGCTGGTGAGGACATAAAAAAATTGCGGGGGGACCCGTCTTCACCGAGGAGCAGGAGCACCACTTTTAAGAGTCCGCCATGGCGAGTGCGGGAGGCCCGCGGCGGCCGCGGCCGGAGCACAGTGACGCACTTCCGTGGGCGGGGTCGACTGCGCAAAAATTCACTTCCGTCGCGCCTCTGCAATTAGTCCCGGGATTTTTAGCAGTTGCAGCGGTTTGCTGGGATCACCAGCACATAGGAGACTGAGCTCTTTGGCTCCTAAGGGCGATGCGCTCCGGTGCAATCGTCAAGGCCTGCCAGAAAGTCTGCAGGTGCCTGTTGTCTGGGTTTGGGGGTCGAGTAGATGGGGGCCAGGCAGAGCGGTTGACGGAAGGGAGTAGCCCGCTCGGAGGGGCCCTGAGGTCACACGCGGAGCTCTCCCAGGGGAGCGAATCAAGAGAAGCCTCAGAGTCTGGTGAGGGCAGCGAAGCGCTGGTAGAAATCTGTCGGAGAAGGCATTTCCTCAGTGGCACCAAGCGACATATTAGCCGAGATTCTCTGCTGACCGGGTGCCACTCCGGTTTTGGCCCCTTGGGCATAGAGTTACGGAAGAACCTGGCAGCAGAATGGTGGTCCTCGGTGGTGGTGTTCAGGGAACAGCAGGTTTTCCCGGTAGACGCCCTCCACCATGAACCAGGCCCTTCGCTGCCCGGGGACAGTGCCTTCAGGTTAGTTTCTGCAGAAACTCTACGCGAAATCTTGCAAGACAAAGAGCTCAGTAAGGAACAGCTAATAGCGTTTCTTGAGAACTTATTAAAAACTTCTGGGACACTACGGGAGACCCTTCTTCACGGTATGCTTCACAATTTGATGCTTCAAAATAGGTTGTTGGGGTGGAAAAGCTGTCTCGCTCGGTTTCGCGAATTCCACCTTTAATTCACGTGGAAAGGAAGTTACCTGGTTCACAAATTTTTGAAGTAGTTGGGTGTATTGACCGTGGAATCGTTCCTGTTCCTTAAAGAATCTGGCTGACGGACCTGGTGACGCTCTCAGTTTCACGGGGCCATCTTTTAGAGTCCAGTTGAGGAGCCCTAGAATTAGGAACTACATTAAGTCATGTATTTGCATCATTTGTTCATCATTACTAAAATATTTATAAATATTTCCACAGTCACCCTGCAGTTTTACATACAATAGATTAATCAAAGCTCATTTTTCTAAAGCAAAGAGAAAATACCCTTCCCCGTTTTTTTGTTTTTTGTTTTTTTAACTGAAAACTGATCTGCAATCTGTTGTTTCCAGAGCCCTTTAGGTAATTTTTGAGTTTGCAGAATAATAAGACTAATCAAGCTTTATAAGTGATTCTTGAGTAAATACATACACAGCAACTTATTAGGGGACTAGAACATGATTGCAGCGACTCTGAAAAAAAATTCAAGTTCTTTACAGGACAGATGTGGTGCCACAGCATCTCGTCTTTGCAAAGTGCTATCCTTGCCATTTTTCATTAAGTGATACTATAAAGTAATTTAAAATAACCAGTGTCCCTGGGTCTCTGAAAATTAGTACGTATATTGTAACTTTTAAAGATTTCCTTAAGAAAATAAAGCAAACTAAAACAAACTTGAAAAAATGTGACAGTTTTGCTTTGTACTATATAATTATTCCATGATGACTTTGGGAGCGTTAAATGACTGCTCATTACCATGTTCCAGAACAAATCAATCTTTTCTTCCTTATTAGAAAATGAAATTTAGCTCTTTTAAATGTCCCGTCATCAAAGCATCTATGGTGCACTAGACATTGTCTTGCCTTTAGAAATCTTAAATCCATTTATTTGCAGAATCCTTTGGTTGTCTAGTGTTTTTAGCTGAGAGTTACCCAGTTTGCCTTTTTTTTCTATTCCCAATGCTCTTGCTCTCTTTATTCCTTGTCTGAACTATAGTGGTAGCCATATGACTAGTTTTTTAAAATTCTCAGCCATTATGTCTCCAAGTATTGTTACCACGCCATTCTCTTTCTTCTGTCCTATGACTAATTACCCATATGTTAGATATTTTCACCATCTTGTTATCTTGAACAAAATCATATTTTAAAGTCTATCTATGTGTCATAACTCATGTCTGTTTCTAGTATCTTTTTCTCTGGGCTTTGGGTCATTTGAACATTCTGATATTCTAGGTAATTTGTGTAAAAATTGTAGAGATAAATTGAGGCTTTGGGTCGTGTTTTCTTCCTCTTGGGAGGATTTACTTCTGCTTTTGGCAGGCAGGTAAAGTGTGAGCATATCTTAATACAATCCATGATTAAGTTAATTGGAGGCTGGGCTTCAGTCTTTTCACTTCATCTCTACTCCTAGAGTGTAGCCCTTTGAGTGTCCCTCGTGAAAGGCTGGGGTGTGTACCGGAACCCCTTCTCCTTGATTAGCCAGGAACTACAATTTTTGTACTTCCCAATCGCATAAGATGTCAGGAAGGTCTGCTCAGCACTTCAGCTTCTCTGTTCTGCTACTTGAGTATTGGAAAAGCATCACTAAATGTTGGGTTCACCTCTCGGCTCTTCCCTATTCTCCAAATTTTGGACCCTCAAGTCCTTACTGCCTTGATAGCTCTCCTATGTCTTTAAACAGATTTTTTTAAATTAAAGTTTATTGGGATGTCATAAACAGATTTTTAAAAAAATTTCCTGACCAGCTTTTTGTTGTTATCAACAAGCTAGTCTGCTGTTATCAGAAATGGAAATCTCAAGTAACTTTTGAACACAGTGCTGTCATTTCATGGGATATAATCTTTTATATAACTAGCATAGAGAACTACAAAAAAATCTTGAATTTAGATTTAAAGCAAATGGACGGGCGATTAATATTATTAGTAACCTAGATTAACGTTATTATAAACCAAGGTGTTTTACTGTAATAGTACAGAGATACAAATAGAAGACAAGAATAAACTTTGTCGTGTTAAACTTGAATTGGCAATATCAGTATGAATTCAAGATTTTAAAAAATAATCTATTTTCTAACTTTCTTCATGGGACAATAGTAATGAGCACAACCTTATACCCAGATTTTGGTTTCAAAAATGAATCAGTGCTTGGAGAAATGGCTGATTCCAGTTCGGGGACAGGGAAAGCCCAAGGTCAGTTTGGGACATTTTATGATGCTAGAAAGCAAAGAATTACTCGAAGACTAGTGGGGTCATGCCAAAAGGACACAGATGCTGGCTTCAAGGAGACTCCCAGTGGCTACATTTAGGGCAAACTGAACATTAGAGTAAATATTGATGGTAATGGATCATAATACATTCAATAAAAAATTTAAACCATAGTATTAATCAAAAAATAAGTAATCGAGGCTGCTGTTGGCGGGAGAAGTTGGAGAAACTTTGTTTTTACAGAAGCTATGCAACAAATGTAGAAAGAAGATAGAAAGAAATGTAGAAATATCACCATGTTATGATTTTGCAATCCTCAAGGGTATAATAATGGAGTCAAGAAGGCTCATCAGTGGATTCTAAAATACTGGGTGAAAGGTTGCTCAGGAGCAGAGTATTGTTGGGGAATGGATTACCTTAATCAGGAAGTCAAATTTGTTTCATTGATAGTGGGATAATCTGATACTGTGTTTCTCCTATTAGGATGCAATAAGACATAATATCAACTATGTAGTATTTATTCCTGCTAAAAATGATTAACCCAAATTAAATCATAAGGAAGCAATCAGACAAATCTCTGATGTGAGATAATCTATGATTGGCCTGGACTCAAATCAAAAGTTAATGTCATTAAAAGCAAAGTTAGAGACGAGTCAGGGGAAGTGTTCTAGATTCAAAGATTAGAGACCTCATCAAAATACAGTGCATGAACCTTAATTAGGGAGAAAGAGAACAGCAATAAATAACATTTTGGGTGACAAGTGGAGAAAATAGAATATCGACCATATGTTAGATGAAATTATGGTATTATGATTAATTTTATGGTGTAATAATGGTATACAGAGAATATTTTTAATTTTAGGAGATGCATGCTGAAATGTTTTTGGGGTGAACAAAAAGAAACAAATGTGGCAAAATGTTGATGATTGGTGAATCAATGTGTAGGGTTTACAGGTGTTTATTGTACTATTCTTTCAATTTTTCTTGTAGATTTGGAAAATCTTCAAACTGAAAGGTTGGGAGGAAACTACCTAAAATTCAGTGGTGATTAAGATCTACCTTAATAGCTCCATGGTACTTGTACTGCTGTGTTAGCATTATTATTATTAATTTGTCTATAAATTGACGAAAGTGATTTGGGTTTATAGAAGAGATTTGTCTGATGATTGATTTATCTTTTGACAGGTGCCTTGGAGCGCTATGTTCATTGCCTGGATCTGGTAAACAAGAAGCTACCTTATGGCCTTGCTCAGATTGGAGTGTGTTTTCATCCTGTTTCTGATACTAAGCAGACACCTGACGGTGTTAAAAGGTACAGAACAATGGCAAATAATTTGGCCTTGTATTTAAATAGTCAAGAACCAGTCATTTTCACTTTGAGACAGATTATATAATTTTCAAGTAAGTAACTCTGATATTTCTTATAGCCAAAGAATCGGTGAGAAGACTGAAGCTTCACTGGTGTGGTTTACTTCCGCAAGAACTGCCAGCCAGTGGCTTGATTTCTGGTTACGTCATCGGCTCCTGTGGTGGAGAAAGGTACTACAATAATCACCCTTAGCTTAATAGTGAGTAAGTAAAACATCTTAACGTGTCAGCGGTAATACTTATACTAAATGAAATTTTCTTCGATGTAGCTATGTTATAAGAGACAACTATGTTAAATCAACAAGTACAAATAAAAAACTCTTGGCAATGATTTTTGTTGTTGCCATATAACAAAGTTACTTGGTAAAGACATTTGTTGATACCGCTCTTGCTCAGAAGCCTTTGCTGATAAGCCTTTATATTCAAGGTAAAGTTCAATTCCTTCATCTGGCATTCCTGGATGGTGTAGAGTTTGACCCTTGCCCACTCTTACAGCTTTAACATTTGCTTCCTACCTCCATGAATTCTCCTTATTAGTCCTATGGTTCTGTAATTTGTAATCAAGTTTTAGTATATGCTGAAGGGAAAAGAGTTGAAGTAAGCATTTTGTCTCTCCATTGTCTTATCTTTCTCCAACTCTTAAAATCCCCGAATACCCACCTGAACTAAGTGGAATAATCACAAATAATCAAGCTTTTCACAAGGATAGGAATGATGAGTATAGTATACTTTCCTTTTTTTTCCCCCCTGAACTTTCTCCACGTCTTTAGGGACAAACTTTCTTTTTTTTTTCCTCCTTCTTTCTGCTCCCCACTCGCCCCTCTCAAGCCGTTGTTTCTCAACGGTTGTGTAGGACACAGCTCCCTGACCCATGCTGGTATTATGAGCCTTGCACTTTCCGCTGCTGAGGCAGTCGGTCGTCAGTCCTTGGTCGTCAGCTCATGGCCTCTCACGCTGTCTGTTGTTCATAATCTCATTTGTAGAGGGCGCAGCTCGCTAGCCCATGAGGGAATCGAACCAGCAACCTCGGCATTCGGAACATGGTGCTCCAACAACCTGAGCCACCGGGCCAGCCCAATACTTTCTTCTTCATCCCACTTAGTTCTTGGTTACCTTCCCCTCTTGCTAATTGACCGCAAAAAAAAGACCCTTGTTTTTCTCAAGTTTTTTCAGGCTGCTCAAACAGTATTTTTAGCAATACATTCACTCATATTTAATTAAACTGCAGTTTTTATTTGGGAGTTGACTATTTTCATTCAGTTGCTGCATAAAAAGTCTCAAGACTTTTTAACAGTTATTTTACGTTAATAAGACAGACTGTCTTTTGCAGTTTGCCGTGAGCCCATCTAACTTCAGCAGCAGTGATTGTCAGGATGAAGAGGGACGAAAAGGAAACAAACTTTACTACAATTTTCCCTGGGGAAAGGAGCCAATAGAAACCCTGTGGAATCTGGAAGATCGTGAACTTTTACACATGTATCCTGGAAATGTGTCTCAATTATATGTATGTTTTACTTTGAGCTTCTATATATCCTGCACCTAGATTCTCTGTGATCATTTCTCAACCATTTGAAAATAAGCCGCAGACATGGTGCACCATGACCTCTTAATACTTCAGTATGTTTCTCAAGTGCAAGGGCATCTACCTGCATTACCACAATGCAACGATTCAAATCAGGAAAGTAATAGTAATCTATTATTACCATCTAGTCCATCGATCCCTTCAAATGTAGTGGGTTATTCCCACGTGATTTTTATAGGTCCAGGAGCCAATCTAGGATCACCTATTTCATGTAATGTCATGTATCTTTAGTCTCCTTCAAATGAACAATTCCTTTTATCTTTTCTTGTCTTTCATGACCTTGACATTTTTGAAGTGTACAGGCTAGTTACTTTGTAGAATGTTCCTTGGTTTGAGTTTCTTCCATGTTTCCACAGTCACAGAAATGGTGCTGCCCTCTTCTCAATGCATTGTATCAGGAGGCATATGATATGATGTTAACTTTTATCACTTGTTTAAGAGGGTGCTATTAGGTTTCTACAATGTAAAGTTGATAAGTATTTAGCACTTATTATTAATTAATGAGTAATTAATAAGCCTTTTGTGGGCAGATACTTTACGTAAATAACTTGTTTCTCACCAAATTTTGACCTACCGGTTGCGGCATTCATTGATGATTCTTGCCCAACTCCGTTATTACCATGAGCATTACCAAATGGTGATTTTTTAAAAATTAATTTTATCATTCCTTCTAGATTTATTGATCAGTTTGTATTCTGATTCTATAAGTCATTTTAAGAGATAGTTCTGCTAAACGATCCTTTATTTTTGTTCTACTTTTCTGTGAAGGGCCGAGATGGACGAAAGAATGTGGTTCCTTCTGTTTTATCTGTAAATGGAGATCTAGACCGAGGTATGCTGGCTTACCTCTACGATTCTTTCCAGCTGACGGAGAACTCCTTTACAAGAAAGAAAAATCTTCATAGAAAGGTGCTTTTGATATTTCCGTGGTAGACTTGGGAAAGTAAAAAATTATTTCCTCCCTCCCCCTTTTTTAATATTAGTGTGCTTGGTTTCTAACATAAACTCTGAATAATAAATTTCTTTTAGTGCAAGTAATTTAAGTATCTTTCAGGTTTTTGTTTTTTTTTTTAAATCTGGCCACATGAATAATAAACAGGTTCTCATAGAATTGAACAAGACATCTCTATTGGGTAATCCCAAACGCGTTTCTGTTTGATCCTGGGGAGCCAGGCAGCTATTTCTGATTCTTAGCCTCTGAGCCTTTCAATTGATAGCTTCCATTTGCATCAGAAGCTGAGTGTTAAGTGGGTTTAAATAAGACAGAGCAGCAAGACTTGTGGTATTGACCTCTCTGCTTTTGGTCTGAGCCCAAGTGGCTGACCACTGGATCGGAGAAACTAGATATGGACCTGGGTCAAGGGAAAGGCTTATTTTAGGAAAAACAGTTCTTTGGAGGGGCTCAAAATCCAGAGAGAGGAAGGGTTGAAGCTGAAGGTGAGAAATGAGTAATGGAGTAAATTTTTGAAGAAATAGGAGGGATCAAGACAGAATCAAGAGCACTAGCGGGGGATTTGTCTTGAAAAGGAGTTAGTATTTGAAACAGCAGGGAGGGAAGAAATGATGGTGTAGATATAAGTAGGCTACTGTGGCTGGTCGGCCTTTGAAGGAAGTTTTACTCATACCCTGTATTTTCTTAGGGAATTAGGAGGCAAAATTATTAGCTTAAAATGTGGGTTTAAGTGGCAAGAGTTTAGAACAGTCATATTCCCCTTGAATGTAAAAGGGAGCCCCAAATCAAAAGTTTTAACATGTTGAGTATTCATCTGGGATTGGAAACCATGAGTTTGTAGCACCATTCTGCACAGTTAAGTGATTTATTGTGCAGTGCTCATTTAGCCTGATATGACCATAGAGAAAGTCAGATTAATCAGAAAGTTCAGAAAATCAGAACTGTTCTGAAGATTGGGATTTATAGGGTGCGTATAGCAAACAAACAAGGGGGATCATTTCTTTGTCGTGCCCCGCATCCAAACCATCACCAAACCTGTTTGACTCGAGCTTCAAAATATATCCTGAATCTGACCATTTCTTGCCACCTCTATTCCTTCCACTCTGATGAGGTTGGTGATTAAGCCACCATCATTCCCTCTTCCCCCCACTAAATGGTCCTTTGGAAGGTACATGTTACTTTGCTCCTCTGCTTAAAAGACTCCAGTAAGCTCCTTATTTTACTCAGAGGAAAAGCCAAAGCCCCGAAAATGTTTTATCAAACTATTTCCTCTTTGACCTCCACCTACTGTTCTCTACTTCACTCAGCCGGCACCAGCAGCAAAGACCACCTTGCTGTTTCTGGAACATGCCAGGCATGCTCCTAGCCCAGAGCCTTGTCCTTTGTTCTCCCTTTTGCCTGGAACGCTCTTCCTTCCCATCCACGTGTCTTGTTCCTCAACCTCCTTTCAAGTCTTTGCTCATATGTCACCTCAGAGAGGAGACCTCCTCTTGCCATTTATTGAAAACTGCAAACAGCCCTCCCACAACCCATCCCTTGCCAGCACTTCCTATCTCCCCGCCCCCCCCTTTTTTTTTAGCATTTACTATCTTCAAATATATTCTTATTTATTTTGTTAAAATCTCTTTCTCCCCATCATGAGGGACAGTGATTTTTGTCCCCAGCATCTAGAACTGTTTCTGGCATCAAGCAGCCATTCAAATGTTGAATGGATGAATGAATAAGAAGAGTTGTGGGTTTTGTTAAGAGAAAGTCCCAGTGATAAGCCACATGTTCCCTAGCTAGGTGGGGAAGGCAGTGACGCCAGGAAGGAGCATTTTGACTGAGGGAAATGGAGCTGTCAGAAAATGGGAGAATATCAAATGAACTTATTTCTGCAGAACATCTAAGTGAAGAAATCCATGAGCCAGCTGCATATAGACAGCTGAATACATCATTACATGATTTTTTTTTAATGACCTCAGCTAGCTTCCATTTTCACACAGAAAATTTTAACCGTTTAAGAAGCTCCATGTTTGTTAGTGCTTGTATTATATTTAAATAAGATGTATTGTCCTCCCCCCACCCTCTTTTTCAATTGCTTTAGGTACTTAAACTTCACCCTTGTTTAGCCCCTATTAAAGTTGCTTTGGATATGGGAAGAGGCCCAACAGTGGAACTGAGACAGGTGGGTTAAATGAGTTTTAATGTCATGATTTGAATTATAACCATTATTCCAAGTAAATGAGTAGCTTGCCATTTCGATTTTATTTTTATTCATTTGCTTTTAAAAAATGGTAACAAAGTAATGAACTGTGGATAAATACCATGGTTAATTATAGATAATTCGAAGTATAGTATATTAACGAAAATGAATACAATTCAGTGGATTTTGCTGTCAATGCCATGGCCGTAGTTGTATTTTTTTTAGTGAGTATGCGTAGTTTTGGTAATTAAAATATTTGTACAGATGTCTGGTGAGTTATTTTTTGCCCCTTTCCCTTTTTAAGTTAAGATTTTGAGACTTGCTGGTATAAGTACAGGTTCTAGATCTATAATCTTATTTTTATTTTTCTAATCTATCTGGTCTAAATACTCTTGAGAAAAGCCAGGGGGGTGGTTTTAGTTGCTTTCCAGAGATCCCTTCAGCAGTCATCATTTCTGTCTGGATGACTCAGGCCCTGTACGAGGACACTACAAAGATTCACCCAGCTTTCTGCTGGGGCTTCTATGGAGGGGTCTGGGAAGGTGGGGATAGCTCAGGGACAGAGAAGGTAATAGTTTAATTTCTACTTTATCCCCCAAGGGTTGTGGCAGGCTCCCCAACACCCTGGTAGGTGCAACTTCCTAGGCTTTTTTGCTTGAAGGAGAAAAAAAACCTCTGTTCCTTAGATTTTTGTCATTACAATTGCAGGCCTTGTTCTGTTTTTGTTTGTTTATGAGAATATAGTCGTATTTTTTGCCTTGGGTGTTTTTAATTTACCAGAAGGGTAGTATGTTGTATATCTTTTTCTATTTTTTAACTTTTTTGACAGAAACTGTATGCATGTAATTTTCTGGGCTATGCAAGAATTTTTGCCAGTTATATACATAGGGATGGGATCGCTGGGTAAAATGAATCTATGTAGCCTTAATTTCACTACATCAGCTACATTGCTGTCCAGACCAGCTGAACCTGCTTGTGCTGCTCCAATGGTGAGAGTTCTCGTTTCCCCATGTCTTCAGCACTTAATCATGCTTAGAGCTTTTTCTCTCCTTTTCTACCTTTCATTAGAGCAGATTTTCTGCTGGCCACTAATAACTTATTAAAACCCATACTTAGATTGATTTTTCCCTGTTAATTTCTTAGGTTTATTAATATCTGTATTCCATCTATCCCCAAAATATAAATACCTCAATACCTATTTACTTCACTATGGTCTTTCCCTGGGTAATAACACAGACCTGCTGAATCAGAAACTCTGGGAGTGAGGCTGAGCAGTTGTGTTTTGGCAAGCCCTCCAGGTGTTTCTGACGCTAGCTGAAGTTTGAGAAACAGTGCTCTAGGTAGTTCAGACATCCACACCTCTACCCGCACCCCCTACCTGCCGCACCCCCTACCTGCCGGGGATTTTTGGTATTGTCTGAAGATACTTTTGTTTGTCACAAATGAGAGGGTGGGGGCGTCTACTAGAACCTATCCAATGGAGACCAGGGATGCTGGTAAACATCTTAATGTCAGCCGAGCTGAATGGGAGAAATCCTGCTCTAGAGTGTTAGCCCTAGATTGTTAAGGCTGTTGAAAATTTTGCTTTGTTTGGCTTCATCATGGCTTGTTAAGAAAACAGTAAATTTACTGTCATTTATTCATCATTACTTCTTTATTTCCAGTGGGGCTTTTGTCTCCAGCATTCCACTGAAACTAATGCATCATTCTTTTCTTCTTGAAGCATTTTCTTAAGTTGACTTTAGGAATACCACTCTCTTGGTTTTCCTCATACTTTTCTGGCGACTTCTCCTTTGTTTCCTTTACTGACTCTTCTCTTCCTGACATGATAGTGTCGGGCGGGGGACCCTGCTCGCTGCGCCATTTGTCGTGCGGGGCGTCCAGCGGGGTCTCAGCTCCCACTCCCCACATAAGAACGCAGGACACGGTAAGGCCAAAAAGTAACACCCACGGAGCCATAGATAGGGGAGTCAAACCAATATATTCTCGCTGGCGGCTGGGCTGGAGATACAGGAAGCAGGATCTACATAATCTGCCTAATAGCAGTCCGTGCTTGCCAGCCACCATCTTCTTGCTAGCCCCCATTTCTTTCTCTGCTAGCGTAGCCACAGCAGTTATATTAGTGGCCAATGGCTTATGAGTTACAGCTGACGGCCAACTAGCCACAGCTGCTGGCCATCTGATCACAGTTGATGGCCATTTACTACCCGAGCCAGCACCTTTCTATGTGAGGCCGAGAGCCTGGAAACTGCTTTTTGGGGCTTTGTCCCCACAATAGTAAAACCCTAGGGCTCAGTTCTCAACTCTCAGGTGATTTTAGAGTTAACATAGCCCCTTGGACTTACTGTTTTTCTCTAATAAAATCTGTTTTGGTTTTGTTTGTGTTTTGAATAATAAGGATGATAATAAAAATTATTATATTTGGTATAAAATTTTCTCAGAGAAGATTTGCATTTAGTATTTGGCTTTGCAGTGCTTAATTTCTTCATTGTCAGAGAAAGTATACAATTTATAAGTAAACAATGTAAATTATAAACAATATTATCACGTAATTAAAGGAATTCATGTCCATTTTAAAGATTGAAAAAAAGTGATTTGTGGTTTCACAAAAATAATTACTCTAGCTACTTTTATTTCTTTCATATTTGAAGTTTTTGTATTTTTTTTCCAGGTTTGTCAAGGGCTATTTAATGAATTGCTAGAAAATGGAATTTCTGTGTGGCCTGGTTATTTGGAAACTGCGCAATCCTCATTGGAACAACTTTATTCCAAGTAAGAATTGTCTTCCATTTCGCTATATTTATTCAGAGTTTTTGATTATATGGTATTTCTTAAAAGAGTAACAAGTCTCTTCTAAGTATACCTATATATAAAATATAATTCAAAAGTGTTCCCATCTACAGAAACGTGCCCTTAGTTAATTGCTACAGCAGGGAACAATAATCATCAAATATATTCAAGCACGTACTATGTGCAACTTCAAGATGTTATGTCAGAAGTATGTATACCTGAGTGTGTCAGTTTATGAGGGATGGAATGATATATATTGGATGCATTTATTGAGTCGGGATTGAGGGAAATGAGTGGAGTGCCTTTTCCTTGCTGTTGTGGTTCGTTCTGAGGCTGAGTAACTTCATCTCTGAGGACAGAACTGTTCTCTCAGTGACCGGCACCTGTGTTCATCTGACTACTCAAGACTGAAACCTGGATATGTTGTCCTTAGCGCCTCCCTCTTCCTTACTCTCCATCACTAAATGTTGTCAGCCTGCCTCTTAAATACATTTTATATCTTTATCTCCCCATCTTCACTGCTGCTACCCAAGTTAAGGTCATTAATAGCTTGGCTGGATTATTGAAATATTCTCATAATTCATCTCCCTGTGTCTCTTAACCCTCTTCTATTTCATTAACTTCTGGTTTTTGTTTTTGTTTTTTAAATAAAGGAATTCATTCTTTCCTCCTTTGGGTTTATTTTGTTATTTTTTTTTTAGCTTTTTGTGTTGAATACATATCTTTTGGGTGAAAAGTTGTGAAGCTTTGTGTTTTGCTCCTCAGTTCTCTAATAACTTCTTAAAATGCACCTTTCAGATGATGTCAGAAGAAAAGTAGGTTTCCATGGGTAAAGCAACTTGTTTTATGATATATAAAATGGAGGAGCGGTACTTGAACTTCCCAGTTCTGTCAGGTTCTAAAATTGTATTCTTTGAGTCATGTGGACATTATCAAGTTATAGATTTTCTTTATGTGGTAATGGCTTTATTGTTTCAGGATAGTTTTACCTAAATATTTTAAGCACCTACTATGCTTTATGTACTTTGATACAGCAGTAAATAAGGCAGAAAAGTTCCCTGTTTTTATGAAGCTTATATTTTAGTGGGGCAGAATAGACAATAAACAAGTAAATAAACAAATAAGACAATTTCTGATGGAGTCTTAAAAAGAAGAGAAACATGAATGAGATGGTGTGATGGGGTAAACAGAAAGAAGGCCAGTGTGGATATATTTAGCTGTGGCTGAACTAGAAACTATAAATTAGCATACAAAGTTATATATTAAGCATGATTTGGGCATGATTTATTTGTTGTACACTGGATTTTTATTATAGTAGCATTATAAGAGATTTTAATTTTTCTTGGACTGTATCGAAGTACCAAAAGGCTGAGGTTATTCTGAGGTTCATCCATATCACCCCAAATTATATGCTGAGGAACCAGTGTTTATCAGATTTTATTTTCTCTTATGACTTTAAAGCTATTACAAATCAGAAACTTTCTGAAAATTTTACTTTGAATGTGATTTAGAATCTTGAAAAAGGTGTTTTTTTTGGTATAGCTCTCAAGCCCTGCTTTTGAGTTTTGTGATTCTTGAAAGTGGCATGGACTCAAAAGTAATTAAAGCTGGTGATAGGGTGAATTTACAATTTATATTTGTGTACATGTATTTTGTTTAACTACTTTTTTTTCTTAGATATGATGAAATGAGTATCCTCTTCACAGTTTTGATTACTGAAGCTACTTTGGAGAATGGATTAATACATCTGAGAAGTAGAGACACCACAATGAAGGAAATGATGCATATATCCAAAGTAAAAGACTTTTTAACCAAGTATATATCATCAGCTAAGAATTTATAGATTTTAATATTGATATAATAAATATTCGCCTTTCCTAATTTGATTGTCTTCTATCAACTTAGATTTTTTTAGCCTCTTTGCACTTAGGAAGTGGATATTTTGGTGCTTTTTTGATTCCGTTTTTATTATTTATATTTCTTGATGTATTCCATTGTATGAAGAATATGTTCAGCTACAAGAAACAAAAATCCTCCTATACTAGATTAAGCAAATTGAAAATTGTTTTTCTCATAACAAGAAATCTAGGGGGTAGACTGTCCAGAGCTGGTATAATTGTTTCCTCCGTAGTTAGGGATGCAGGCTTTTTCTATCTTTCTGTTCCACTATCTTTAGTATGTTGGCTTTTATCTTTTATACTTGTTGCTTCATGGTCACAAGGTTGGCTGCTTGTATTTCTAGCCTTCTCGTTCACGTTCTAGTTAGGAAGTCAAAGAGAAAAGAGCTAGCCAGCCAAGACTCTTCCCCTTTTAATTAGGAAAGTAAATCTTTCCCAGACATCCCAATCAGAAGACTTGTTTACATTTCATTGGTCAGAACTTGGTCACGTGGTCATTCCTAGGCCAATCACTATCCAAGGGAATGAGAATATAATGACTAATTTGGATCAGACACAATTTATCCCTTAACAGCTATGGCAGTGCCTTATTCTCTCTGAAGTGGGTTTTGTTAGCGGGAAAGAAGGGATCTTCATGGAGTCTGCTACATTATATTGTCAAATACTGAAGATTAACCTAAAACTAAACTAAATTAGGACATTTATTGATTTTTGAAAAGCTAGCGAAAATAAATGTTAGATGGCATCATCTTAACTCTTACAGTGTATTTCACGTCTGATTCTAATAGATATGTTTATAAGAAATCCTTGAACTTCTATGTGATTATGTCTGTGTTAATTTTACTATCATTACCAACCTGACAAAAATTCCAACTAATCATTTGTGTAAAATATCTGGAAAAGTTGGCTAGCTTATCTTTTTTTTCAAATTTGTATTATTAGTTTCAGTGGCTAACTTATTTGACTTTACTTGATAGGTTTTTATTTTTTGGTTATTTTCTGCTGTCATGGAGAATTTCACAAACATACAGAATAGTATAAATTAACCCCATGTACCAACAACCATCAACCCATGACCAATCTTGTCTCATCTCCCCAACATTACCCTTCCAGATTATTTTGAAGTAGATTACAGCTATCATTTCACTTGTAAATATTTTAGTTAAGGATCTTTTGTTAACCGTTATCACACCTAAAAAAATTAACCCTATCTGATACTCAGGAATTATTGACAATTTCCTTGGGTTTAATGATAATGATATTATGGCTTTACTTTTCTTTTTAAAAGTCCTTATCTAATAGAGACACTTAAATATTTTTGAGTGAAATTATATGATATCTGAGACTTGCTTTAAAAATCTCCAGTTTAAACCAAAAAAAAAAGTGGTGGATTATAGATGAAAAATAAGAATAGCACTGAGTTGTTGAAGCTGAGTGACGGTATGTGGGTGTTCTTTGTGTCCTGCCTCTATTTTTGTGTATGAGAATTTTCATAGTAAGTATTAAAAAGCCAATTATTTAATATCAGATATCCACTCAGTTTCCAATTTGTGTTGTTCGTTTGAATCAGAATCAAAATAAGAATCATCTGTTGATACTGGTTTTTAGGTTTGGGCCCCTTTTATCCTATAGATTCAATCTCTGTCTCTCATAAGAAATTGCATTATTATGGGGTTTTCCACTCTTTGGATTTTATTTATTACATCCCCATGGTGTGGTTTAACTTGTTCCTCTCTCTATAGTTCCTGTAGATTGACAGTTGAATCAAGAGGCTTGATCAGCTTTTAAGTTCAATTTTGGGGGCAGGGTTATTCCATAGGTTATTGTGTTCTCCCATCAGGAGTCGGTAATGTCTAGTTGTTTTGCTTTTGGGGATGCTAGCTATCATTGATCAGTGCCTAGATCAGTCAATTCACTAGAGGTGGCAAAAGGATGATATTTTGATTCTATCTCCCTTTTTCATTCATTGGCTAGAATGTTTTTATAGAGAAAAACATCTCATCTAGTGTTTGCTGAGAGGTATGAGAAAGGTTTGGGATAAATGCTGGATTCGTCCCCTTTAAAGTTAATCTTTTTGATGCTAAAATTGTCCTACCTCTGGCCAGTGGGAACCTTTTCAACTTGGTCTCGAGTCCTTTTGACCCAACTTGAGTAGTCTTTGATAGCTTGGTAGCTAGTATCTAATAATGGAGATTGTATATTTCAGAGTTTTGCCAAGGAGACCATATTATGGGTAGTAGGGATGCTCATTGTTTAGAAGGTGATTTTGGTTTCTGGGCCTTTTTTGTGTGTTCAAAGCTAGCAAATATATAGGGGTGTGTGTGTGTGTGTGTGTGTGTGTGTGTGTTAATCAGCTTGATTGCAATATAATTTGCATAAAGTAAATTGATCTATTTTGACCTGTACAAATATAGGTTTTGAGAGATGTGTAATCACCACCACAATGACAATATAGAACATTTCCATCCCCCAAAAAAGTCTTTCCATGCCCCTTTCGGACTACAGGGTTTTTACTTAACCTCTTCTCTCACACATCTGGACCTCCTCCAATGCCCAGAATCCCAATTCTCAAGAATCCTGAGGGTGATAGAATTAGAAGGCCATGCCACACATGCTCATTTATTTGCTCTATCTCATCTGAATCACGGCAGTCTCAGAATTGCAAGACCAATATTAACACTGTATGCCTACTTAAAATTTTAAATTTCTTTTTTGCAGTTTGGGGTTCAATACTTAGTTTTAAATATAACTGTGAGACCCTAAAAAGTTTGTTTGTTTGATTATGGATTAAATAACAGAAATTTGTTGTCACAGTTCTAGAGGCTAGAAGTCAAAAATGAAGGTGTCAGCAGAATGCTTGTTTCTGAGGGCTGTTGCAGACCTCTCTCCTAATGTTCCTTGTCTTGTAGATGACTATCTCCCTGTCTAAAAAGTTTAATTTTTAAAAGTAATTTTTCTGAAGAAAATCTCAGTCCTGTCCACAGGTACCTTTATTCAGGTACCTCGTCTTCTTAGGGGCCTCAGCCTTTACAGGGGATTGTATTCCTGGGCTCAGACCGTAGAATGCCTTAACATGCAACTAGAATGTCTACACTGCAGCTCAGGGAAGTAGTGTTTCTGGAAGATTGTGTAGGTCAGAGTTGTCCCAACTGTGGTTACACATCAGAATCTCCCTTGGAGCTTTTCAAAAATATATTTGACCCAGACCCACTAAATCTCTGACATACAGATATATTTTTTAAAATTTGGGACCCATATTTAAATTTTTTAAATTTTTTAAAATTTGGGACCCATATTTTTTAAAATTTGGGACCCATATTATATATTTTTTAAAATGTGGGACCCATACAGATATATTTTTTAAAATTTACAGATGGTTTCTGATGTTTACACCACTAGTAACCACTAGTAATCTTATCAGAGAGCTGTATACCCAAATAGTATTATTATGACAGACTTCTGTCAAACACGATTACTTTTAATAAAGTTCTCTTTCCTAATACCCTTCTTAGGTATTACACCATACCAGTGTATATTGAAGGATATTATTAGAAATTGTTCTATGGAACTCTTTGCTGATTTAGCCTTAAGAATGTTCTTGAAGGCATTTGTTTGCTGTATTATACTATGCCTTTCTGTGAGGAAGCACGGGAGACATTCCTCAGATTTAAATACCAGGGATATTGTGCTTCTCCTGAAGACTGGGCCTGGTGCTATGTGTTATATATTTATTTGTTCATTCACAAGGACTTTTTGAGCACCTAAGTCCCAGGGACTCTAGGTGCTGGAGATGTGGTGGAGAACAACAAGACAAGGTCCTGGGAGGGGTGGGAGGGGGTCAGACAATAGCAGGTAGGCGCATAGGCAGTTTGAGGCAACTTCAGACAGAGGTAGTGTTGTCAAGGAACTAGAACAGGATGATGTGCCTAGATCATGGCTGGCGTGGTGTGCTTCCACAGGTAGTCAGGGAAGCCTCTGAGGACATGAGACTGAATGATAGGAAGGAGCCAGCCGTGTAGAGATATGGGGCAGCCCATTCTGCACAGAGGGACCAGCAAGTCTAAGGCCTTTAGGAGAGAAAAGGCATGGAGAGATCAAGGAACAGAAAGCAGGCTGGGGGGCGGGAGCAGGTGAGCAGAGGGGAGATGGGTAGAAGGTCAGACGGGGTTGGGGTCCACATCACTAAGAGTCATGTGGGCCATAAGGAGAGTGGAAGCCACTGAGGCAGGAGGGGACAGTTTAAGCAGAGAAGTGACCTGTTGTTACTTTGAAAAGATGAGTGTGGAGAATGGAATGTAGAGCAGCAGAAGGGAAGCAGAGAGACCTGTTGGGCCTCTGACAACAGCCCAGTGACGGTAGCCAGGATAAGAAAAGTAGCAGCACCCTTCTTAGACCCAGCAAGAGGAGCTCCTGCCCTGGTCCCTGCACTTCAGAGGGTCCTGCTCTTGCCCTTCTCCAGCTACTCCCTTCCCCACGGGATGTCTGAAGGGCCAAAGAGACATGCTTAGAGGTCTTATTAATCCTTGGGTGTCTAATTTTTCTCACCTGTAAGTTTATGTGCTATAAACTTATATGGGGGATTGGAGATCTCAGTTACTGTGTCTGGGTGTGTGTACTGGGGACGGGTCAAAGGTGAGGCAGTAGTCCGTGTCCCCACAGGGCAGCAACTAAGAAAGACAGAAATGATGAGCTTCAGCATCACAAAACCCCTACGGATCATTCCTCTGGTTCAGTCTCCCCTTCCCATCTTTGGGAGAAGCAGCATTGAGAGAAGGCAGTCGCCTTAGGCTGTATTCCACCAGCCCTGGGAGCAGAAAGGGCAGCTGGTCAGAATACACCTATAGGCAACTCCTCATTCCAACAAGGTTTTTGTGCTGCACTGATGTCATCCTGTATGTAGCTCCCTTTTCCAGTTTTCTGTTGGATTGTTGGTCTTAATGATTTGTAAAAGCTCATTATATATTACGGAACTCCATAGTTGATCCGAGATGAGGGTTCAAAATATTTCCCCCCTAGTTATTCTGTTTCACTAATTAATTTTAACAATCCTTTGTGTCTTCTAGATTGTGAGTCATACCTAGAAAAACCTTGCCCTCTTAAAGATTATTTTTAAATCCCTCCTGTTTTCTTCTAGTACTTCTGAGACTCCATTTTTAGGTGCTTTGATATTTGATCTATTCAAATTAGTTTTGTTGTAAAGAATGAAGTAGGGGGCCCAATTTACTTTTTAAATGTCATCCTCAAGTTTTTACAATATAGTAAATAATCCTTCTTATCCCCACTGATTTAAAATGCCATAGTTTCCAAATACTGAATTCCCAGATGTATTTAGATCTTCATCTGGATTTCCTGTCCTGTTCCCGAGTTCTACTTGTCCATCCATATTCTAATGCTGCGCTTTCAAAATAATGGTCACTTGATAATGTTTTCAAGCCTCTCATACATGTTTACTTACGTGCTTCTTGTATTCGATTTCCTTTTCCATCGAGTATATCGTGTGGTTTTTTTCAGTGAGAACGTGTGATGTGAAAACCGCCTTCTTGATCATTATCTTAAAAAGTCTTTATTTCACCCTTAGTCATGATTGGTATTTGGGCTAGTGTGGTAGATATTTTCAATGGCTCTCATAAATCACGTCATAACCCTCCTATATGGTGGGTCAGAAACCTATCAATATTACAATTCCCTTACGGCCAGGGAATGGCTGTGAATATCATCTACCAACTTAGATGCACATGTGTGGGACAGTGGAAGGGAGGGAGGTGGTTTTCTCTGAGAAGCAAATGTCTGCTGTGGCAAAGGTCCACGTTCGCCTTTCTGGGCTCCAGCTTCCGGGAGTGAGGCAGTTGTGACACAGGCAGCAACTGTAACAGTAGCAGCGGTAGTTCTCTGGTCTCCAGATTGTAAGAAAATCTACAGGTAAATTATTAAAATTGAGAAGAGACGTTAGCAAGGTCGCTGGATACAAAGTCAACCAAGAAAAACAATTGCATTAATCCAGAACATGAAATAAAAATACAATTCACTTTAGAGTCAAAATATCAGATACCTATTAATACATCTAACAAAAGGGGTGCAAAATGTTTATGTAGAAAATGATAAAATACTGTTGAGAGAATTGAAGTAAAAAATGTAAAATACTGTTGAGAGAATTGAAGAAGATACAAACAAATGGTGAGATAGTTGTAGTTCAGAAAGCTCAATATTGTAAAAAAATATTAATTCTCCCCAAATTGATCTACAAATTCCATGCACTGTCAGTCAAAATCGCTATTATGTGCAATTTTTTTTGTTTAAGAAAATAACAGGCTAGTTCTGAAATTTATATGGAAATGCAAAAGTTCAAGAATAGCTAAGACATTCTTAAAAAAGAACAAGGTGGGAGAATTTGCTCTTGCAGTTATCAAGACTTATTTAAAACCTGAGTATGGTATTGACACGAGAAAAAAGTAGAACAATGCAGTTGGAATCAAAAGCCCAGAAAGAAACCCACATGTATATGAACATTTGAAAAAGCCTTTAGTAGATAGGCATACAGGATAACAGTGATGTGACCTTGAGTCGAGAGAATATTTCTTCTTCTGGACACACATACACAACAAACACTAATCACAGTAGACAAATTAAAAATTTCTTAAAATTAAAATTTAAAATTCTTAAAATTAAAATTAAAATTTAATTTTAAGTTCTTAAAATTAAAATTTCTTTTCATCAAAAGGTACCATTAAAAGAGTGAAAAATCAAGCTATAAAGTAGGAGGACAGCTATTAAAAAATAAGAAAAAGTCAAAACACCTCCGTGGAAAACCAGGCTAAGAGCCTCAAACTTCATAAAAGAAGAAATCCAAATGACCCATAAATACAGGAAAAGGTGTTCAACTTTCCTAGTCATCAGGAAAGCAAAAATTAAAATCACAGTGAGATCCCACTATAAACTCACAAGAATGGTTAAATTAAAACGAACAGGCAGTGCCAGTGTTGGTGAAGATGTAAGAAAGGAACTTCCATACTGCCTGTGGGAATGAAAAAGTGGTAGAAGCACTTTGCAAAATAGGACAGCACTGTCAGCTTAGTCTGGAGATAAACACACCCCGTGTCCCAGTAATTCCATTCCTGTGCATATTCGTAGTGGCATGCACCTGGAAACCAGGGGACATGTTCACAGTGGAAGAACAGCCCCGTTATTTGTAATAGCCCTGAACTGACATCCTAAATGTTCCATAAAAGAGTAGTTAAGTTGGAGAGATGGGATTGTGCAGAGAGCTTCTGGGCTGCGGGTGACATTCCATCACTAGTGTTCATTTGATATAATTATTAAACTATGTATACATTTTTATGCATCTTCATATAATGTGTGGTCTATTTCACAACAAAAAGAACGTTTAAAGAATATGTAGATTTGAAAAAGAACCAAAGTGAAACTTCTAGACATGAAAAAAAAGTAGACATTGAAATGACAATCCAGTAGATCTCTTCTTTTCCTCTTCTTTCCTTCCTAAACAATTGAATTCCAAAGCCTTTGGCTGAGGGTGAGTGTCTGTGCAGGGGGTAAGGTGGCACTGGCTGAGGAGGGAGCTCTTGGGAGGTCTCCGTGAGGAGAGGTCCACAAAGTGCTGGACAGGACCTGGAATTGGGCAATTCCTGTTGTCATGACTACAGTGCTTATAAAGGAACTGGTGAGAGGTCCTGACCAGCCACTTCTGTATCTTGCGTCACATCCTCCGATTCCAGCTGCAGTTGAGGCTTCACTCACTCTGTGTTGACAGCTTTGTTACTCATTTTCTGCCCTGGGTCTTTGCAGGGCCCTGGTGAGACGCCTGTGGAAGCCAGCTTGGAATGTCCACATGCACAGCCCTGAAGTGGGGGTGCATTATTTCCTGGGGTGACCCCCAGCCAATGGATAAATGCTTCTCACTATCGTCCCCAAGTGGACAATTCTCTTCAACAGGTTCCCGTGGGATCAAGTCTCCGGTGCCCACAGCAGTGCCCCACTCAGCAAAACACCCTTGCACTGGCTTTTCCTTCAGTCCCTCACACCTGTTCCCTTGGGTCACCTCCCAAATAAATTATTTGCACAAGCCTTATCTCAGGCTCTGCTTTCAGGCCTAGCCTAGGATAAGACTGGGTATCAGAAGGTCCTGGAAAGCAGCCCTGGATGGATGACAGGGGCTCTGTCACTGGGGTAAGGGGGGTGGTGATAACCTTCACACGCCACAGCTTCACCATTCCTAAGACTTTCCCCTGCCAAGGCAGATTAGTGAGCACGAGGTTATGCAATCGTTCTAGCACTTGAAAGGCACAAGGCCATGGTAATCAGATGGATTGTGGAGTAGGTTGGCGCCTACTAACTGCTTTAGAAGTTCTGCAAGGAGAAAACGAGAGGCTATTGATTCAGGGCATGCTGTGAAACTCAGAGGCATTCTGGACTTCAAAATCTTGGAAGGTCTTAACAGGATCAAATCCAGTTACCAGTATGGTCACTCATTTGCTAGCCCCTCCGCACCTCTTGTGTTGGCTTCTTTTCTTTCTTTGTTTCACTCTCCCTGGGCCTTCACTCCTGCTCCCTGGGATGACCTCCCATGTAAACAACCTGCATCCTTGCCTCAGGCTCTGCTTCAGGAAGGGGCTCAGGTTAAGACCTGAAGAAGCAGTGGTGGCCAAGTAACCAAGTTCATGACCTCAGAGACTTAAAGATTAAGTCTCTGGAGGTACCTTAAAGGTACCTGACTCAGAATAAGCATCACCCTACTATGAATAGCTAGCCTTTTTTTGAGTTCTTACTGTATACCTGGCCCTGTCCGAAGCCCTTTACATTTGTTACCTGAGTTAATTCTCACAGCAGCTCCATGACATAGATATTATTTCTCTCTCTCATTTGTCCCCTGTAATGGGCTGAATGGTGACTCCCCAAGAAGATCGGTCCGTGACCTAATGCTTGGAACCTGTGAACGCCACCTTATTTGGATAAAGGGTCTTTGCAGATGTATTGTAATTAAGGATCTTGAAATGAGGTCATCCTGGATTATCCGGGTGGTTCCTAAGTCCTGTGACCAGTGTTCCTCTAAGAGAATGGCAGAGAAGAGAAGGCCGTGTGAAGACATAGGCAGAGATTGGAGTGATGCTGCCAGCCGTGAGCCAGGAAACACCAGGAGGAGCCACCAAAACCGGAAGAAGCAAGCCTGGGTCCTCCCCTACAGACTCTGAAGGGAATGTGCTCCTACTGACACCTTGAGTGTGGATTTCTGGCCTCCAGAACTGTGAGAAAAGAAGTTTGTTGTGTGAAGCCACCAGTTTGAGGTGATTTGTTACAACCGCCTTAGGAAACTGAGCCCATTCTCCTCCCGCAACTCAATTCTGGGTTGTTCTCTCCACACAACAGTTAGTCCATGAACATCAATATAAATATTTTTGCAGGCTTCCAAAATCTGAGAGCAAATTTAAATGGCAGTGAATAGTAAGCGTGTACTTGTTGAGTAATCTTGCTTTCCTCTCACGGTGGCTGCAGGCACTGCTTTCTTCAGACATATTTTCAAGGTCACTAATTTTTGTTTTAGAATTTAGATGTGGCTTTTGCTTCTGAAACTCCAGTGGGCCTGGGGGCGGGAAAACCCGAAACATGATCATCGTGCTCTCAGGATGCACTTCTGAAGAGCAAAGTGGTCTGACAGTTAATTCTTTTTTAAATGACATGGAAATGGGGAAGATGGGCCATGCCTAAAAATAGCAAAAGCATTTAAAAACTGTCACCAGCCAGCTCCCACCTGACAAAACTGTTGTCTGATGACAGGATTAGAGGTATCTGAATGGTCCAAAGGAACAGTGTTTGATCATGAAAAGCAGTGATTCATTTTAGGTAACCAGGAAAGACATTTTACAGTGTCAATCAAGTTTGCTTTTCCTTCATGTCAATCAGCTTTCTAAAAATCATCTTACCCTGAGATGTAGTTTGTATCTTAAATTTCAGAAGATGATTTCAGAATAGACATACCCAGTTTTCCCACCATTACAGGCTTCTGAAATATAAACGAGAAAATAATTTAGTAAATTTAGGGTATAAAGCCATAGAGTCTCTTTTTAAAAAATCCTATTTTAGTAGCTGGGTGGACCAACAGAACCAAGTGTCAACTGTTTTTTCCTAGACTATCTCAAGTAATGGATTCTTGAAAATGGTTTAGATATGCCCCTGCGTCGTCCTGTCTGGATGTTTTATATGATGCTCTTTCTGTCACATCCTTCTCTCCTCCCCACCCACCCATTCCCTGATGAGGTTTGTTAGGAGCTGTAGTATTGGTTGCTCTTGGTCTCCTGGGGTGTGTGTATTGCCTACGTCCACCCCCCATCTGTGGGCTCCTACGGCCATGGAGTATGGTGGCCTCACAGGGACCACTGTCTCATTCAGTAGCCTCTCTTATCCCAAACTGTGGCTCACCATGATCTTTTGGTGTCACCTCCTGGAATATGGGGGTGGCGTAATGCATCTCCTCGGAGTGTCCGGTTTCTGGGCAAAAGACAAGGGACGGAGTTATTGGGCCTATAAGCCCAATCTCTGATCATTTGAGGGCAGTGGCTTAGCCAGCGGCCCTTGCAATGGCGTGGAGCCTCGGGACTTTGCAGAGAGCGCTTACCGTCTTGGGCTGTGGAAACACATGGCATTGGTTCCAAGTCTGGCACAGACTCCTTATCTGTAAAATGGGAACATCATTTGGGAGTTAGTGGTGTTTGTGTTGGATAGAGCAGGTAAATTGCTTAACCCTATGCCTGGAATGTGGCTGGCCCTCCATCAACGTTGGCTGGGATGGTTCTTATTGTTGACCAAGGTCATGGGTCTATTTACCATAAAGCAGCGTATGATGCCTGCTTTAAGAGGTGATCATAAAGGCCTTGGGACAGTATGGATCATTCCCTACTGATATTAAAAAAAAAAAAAATCTCCACAACATGTTGTTAAAGTTAAAAAGTCAAGGTGTAGAGTGGCCTGTCTATGACCATGCTGCCATTGCTATGCATAGACTGTCTGTGGAAGGATTTTAAAAGCTGGTTGTTGACCCTGGAAAATGGAACTGGGCATCAGGAGTGGGAGGGAGACATTGTATTCTATGCTTTCTTCAATTTTTTACCCATGTATCTGTATGACTTATTTAAAAAATAAGGTAAAAACCTAAACCAATCAAAATACCCAACAAAGTTCTCTTACCTGCTTGATTTTCACAGATATTTGCATATATTCCAGCTTCCATGGGTGTATTTCCATAGTGTTTGGGCACCTTATCTCTCATAGCTTTTCCTACATAAATTAGTATAGAATTAATTAAATTAAACCAATTTAGCCACATTTTTCTCATTTCCTCTGCCAAGGAGCAGAATCCCCCAAAGTTCTGAAACAAAGAATGACCTGCTCCAATGGTCTAAGTGTTGTCTACTGAAGGGAAACTATGGACTCAGCAAGGAGTCCATAGGACCTGCTTCTCCAAGCCAGGAGCCATCCTGATTTATTTTCCCAGCTCTGCAAGTGACATTCTTTGCCTGTCAGATTATACTTGAGATGGCCAGAGACGCATTTTTTTTCCTTTGCTGAAAAGAACAGTCTGTAAAAAGCTTTGTAACATCTTTAAGAGACAATAAATTCCCCAGCTGAGTTCTATTTAGCCATGGCCACTAGTCAAGAATATTAATTATGCTTTTGCAAAACCCTGGGCTTCTCGTAGGAAGGGGAGACAGGTTTTAAAAATAGATGTGGTATGTGCAAAAAAAGAAAAATGTAAGAGCTGTATAAATTTTGACACCTGTTTTTAAGTTACCTGTCAACTGAGCCTCTGACTTCTCTGAATTATAACTCTCTAGAGGGGGAGGGAGACACAGGAGCTTAACATTTATCACTCAGTTCTCTCCCCAGTTGTGACAGTACCTCTGTAGCCCCATTCTACAGGTCAGAATGCTGAGGCTCAGGCAGGCGAAGGAGGCTGCCCAATGCCCCTTGGCTCGTGGTGGGTGCCAGTGCTGAGACACACACTGTCTTTTGTACAAATCTTGATATTGTGTGCCCAAGGAAAAGGCCTCCATACTTGTGTGCCCAATTAAAAGGCCATTTTGAAATCTTCACTAGAGGTGATCAGAAGACGTGAATCGTGAAAAGCAATAACTAGGGCTTGCTAAGGGGCGGCAGGAAAGAAAGACGCTCTGGTTTATCATCATGTACTGAGCACCCTCCGAGTGGCAGAACCAGCCTGAAAAGTACAAGGCAAAGCTGTTGCCGTTGCGAGCTGGCATCATTTGCAGGGCTCAGTGCAAAGTAAAAATGTGGTGCCTCTTGTTAAAAAATTCTTAGGATTTGTATACCCATGTTCATAGCACACTATTCACAATAGCCCAAAGGTGGAAGTAACCCAAGAGTCCATTGATGGATGAACGGATACATAAAGTGTACATATCTGTATATCTATATCTACATATCTATCATGCAATAATCTTCAGATTTAAAAATGACGGAAATTCTGACACATGCTCAAAATGGATGAACCTTGACATTAAGCTAAGAGAAATAAGCCAGTCACAAAAGGACAAATACTGTATGATTCTACTTACAGGAGGTCCCTAGAGGAGTCAAATTCAGAGACAGAAAGTAGAATGGTGGCTGCCAGGGGCCAGGAGGAGAGGGAAATAATAATGAAATAAAAATTGAACAGAGTTTCAATTTTGCAAGATGAGAACAGTTTTGTGGATGGATGGTGGTGATGGTTGCACAACAAGGAGAATGCACTGAATGCTACTCAACTGTATACTTAGCAGTGCTTAAGATGGTACATTTTATTGTTATATATAATTTTACCACAATTTTAAAAGTAATTTTAGAAAAAGTAAAAAAAAAAAAGTATTAGGAATTTCAAAACAGTGACAGCACAGCATTAAACCAAGTGTGGGGCTCTTAGCACGGCGTTCCGTGTGACTGCACAGGCCACATACCCATGAGCGGTCTAAATAAGAAGAGTTCTTCCCAGAGAAACCGGAACTATCCTGCATGTGAACTGTGCAACAAGTATTTCATTTACCTTCCCCTTTTGCAGAATTTCCTTCCCTTTCATTTTCTTTGTATTCATTTCTGATTCTCCTTTCCCTTCTTCCTCACCCTCTCCCCTGCTGTCTGTATTCAAAACCCTTGGAAAACAATGGTAAAGCTCCTGAAGAACTTACTTGCTTTGTACTTTGGTAGTATCCAAAATGCCAGAATTAGGATTATTACGACTAGCAACAGTAATAACCCCGGAAGCAGTAACTGCAGGCACAAAGGACAGCTGTCTCCACCTGGAAGAAGACAGCATTCACTGGTCACCATACAGCTTTCTTTTCCAATGACACTGAGTGTGAAGTGTTCTGGAAAGGGCAATCACGGCAGTGTCCTGTACCCACACTTACGGACACCTGCAACTCTTGACAGTTGGCAGCATGGGGGGAGCCAGCCCCAGCTCCGGCCTCGCCCTCTTCCCACCCAGGCTCGGACCTGCACTCTAAAGGGCCTCACCTGCATGTAGACCACCCCCGCAGCCTGCATGTCCAAATGCCATGCATACCCTCCATAAGTAGCAACCTTGACTCGGGTCCAGGAATACTCACTTCCTCACTGTGGTCTACCCTTGGGAAGATGAGCTGGGAAAGAGACTTACGTGAGCCCTGTAAGGTGGGTTCTGATCTGACTGGGTAGGGAATTCAGGTCCAGGTACCCAGAGTGTGGTGTAGGAAAGTAGGGATGTAGGCCTAGGTGGACATATCCCCATGGCTGCCTGGACTCCTCCTTGGGGCTCCTTTTGCCTCAAGCTAAGGGTGGTACTGGAAGTCTAGACTCACCAAGCATTGGCAGTGGGGCAATAAGGAGCCAAGTGGGCAAGCACGGTGTTAGGATTCAATTAAAAACAATGAAAAGCAAAAGAAAATCAAGAGACCTGGCAACTCCAAGAGAGATGCAAATTCTAATGTGATTCCTTAGAACCCAGGCAATGGAAGGTCAAGGCAGGAAGCAGGGTCAAGTCAGGCAGTCTTGCAATAAGGTCCCTTCCTGCCCCAGCCTCTCGGCTATCCTGGGATGGTTTTTGTTGTTTGTTTTTGCAGAAAGCAACCCCACCAGAGTTTGTGTGGATCCTACCAAAGGAAAGGCATTTGGGTGCAGGTGGCCAAAGTGGGAAGTGGTCAGGCGGTAGAAGTTTCTGGAAGCAAATCCAGATTCTATTGAAAGAGCTCAGGTACCTTTTGAGGGCATGCGGAAGGTTTGACTGTATTTTGCATGGTTAGGCAATGCGTTTTTAGCTTCACAGCTATATTCTTCCACTTCTCCAGTGTTGTTCTTGGTTAAATTAAATTCAGCAGGCTTCCTTACATACATGGAAATAACGGGTGACATGGCGATGTCTTTTGCAAAGAAAGTATAATTGATGGGCAGAGAGCCATTGAATGAGATGCAGTGTAGTGTCATATATAGGTCCGGTTTTGTTCGAATAACATTAACATTCAGCACTGGCGTGGTCACTGGGTCTAGAAAAATGAAAGTACATGTTACAGGGATAGGCAGATTAGGTTTACTCACTCAGTCACAAACATGGGTGGAACCCCTACTCTGTCCCTGGCTGTGGATCCAAAGGTGAATGACGCCCTTCTTGAGAAGTCAAGAAGCTTGCAGCCCATTGGGAAAGGCCAGTGAATATGTGGCTAAGCAGGAAGTAACCCTGATAAATAGATTCAAGGGAACTTCTCAAAGGAAATGTGTGGGTCTGATAGGCTCTGTCAGGTCAGACCCTAGTTAGAGCATCCAGCTATATGGTTTAGTGTATAATTCATTAATAAAAGTATTACAGGAAAGGAAGGATAGTTGTTGAGTATTCATCACGTGCCAGGCTTGCTTCCCACATTATCTCATTTCACTTCACAACAGTATTGCAAGGTGGAGAGTGTCACACCCATTCCACCCGAGTCAGTTCTGATTCATAGAGGTTAAGAAACTCACCCAAGGTCACAGCTAGTAAAGGGCAGAGCCAGGGCCAACTTCCAAGTAAATTGGTTTTTTTTTACAATATTAATTTGGCACAGAGACAATGAAATGCAGGGACCAAAGTATAAGTAAAATCAAAGAAAAGAATTTAGAGTCTCTTTGTGCCGCTCCTTCCCTGAGCAGGAATCCCTATGACAGCGTCTTTCGACAGAGTGGCACCTAGTGGTGGTGGCCTCAGAGAGCAGCTGTGTTTGGGAATAGCACCAATAAGACATTCTTCCTATGGAACTGAAAATCTACCTCCTACAATTTTCAGGAAGAAGTTGAAACTTTTATGAGGAGGCAGAGAGCATGGACTCCTCTCTGAGCTAGGAATGGTTCAAAGTGGACCAAGGATTGATATCTACATTGATTGGAAAGGTGTAAACGTTCCTGAGAGTTTGTGACAGGACTAATAAAGGGCATTTACAGCATCACAGTGACCCGGGCAAGGGAGTTGCTCCTATGCAATAAACCAGTTATATTTTTTAAAAATTCACAGAGTCCTTTAAGGCTCATTCCGTTGTCACCTTCCTCATAAGACCTTTCCTAAATCCTCCAGACAGAAGTGGTCCCCCCCCCCACCCCCGCCTCCTCTAGCCCTTGGTCTCATCCTTATATTATTGCTTTTTCCACCTCTCATTACATGATCCATTTGGATGTCTCATGGTCACCTCAAACATAACCTGTTTGAAACTGCACTGTAGTTAATCTGCTAGTTAATGAATCGATCAGTAGGTAAATAAACATACTCATATTAAAATCCTATTCTTTCAAAAAATGTATTCATTCATTTTATTGTGGTACGAGCAGTTAACAGGAGCTCTACCTTCTTAAATTTTTAGGAGCACGATACAGTATTGTTAACTGTCTGTACAATGCAGATCTCCAGAACTTATTCATCTTGCCTAACCCAAACTTTATACCCCATGTCCCCATTATTTTGCTTTTGTCCGTCTTACTCAATGGCACCACGCCTCATCAGCTGATCACAGTGGATATCTGGATGTCATTCTTGATTCCTTCCTCACCTTCACTACTTGTGATTCCAAGTCTAATCATCTAGCAATTCCTATTGTTTCTTCCTCTAAAATATATCTTGACCCCATCCACCTCTGTCCATCCCCACCTTTGTTTGCCTCTTGGATGACTGCAAGAGCCTCCCAGCCAATCCCCAACATGATCCGCTCTGACCCACTTAGATTGAATTAACTCCCAGGATGATAAATTGGATCATAGGCCAATCTCACCTGGAGTCACACTCCCCTCATCTGACCTGCAGCCATGCAGGCCTTCCCAGCCAGCCAATTGTTTTCCCAAGTTGGAGCCCCTGCATAGGCGACTGTCCCTTAATTAGATCCCTCTTTCCCCATCTCTTCACATAGCTAACTCCTGCTCAGCCTTCAGGGCTCTACTTAAATGTCGTTCTCTTTGAAAGGTCTTCCCTAAGTCTACCCTGAGTAGATCCTCCCCCGTCTACTGCTTCTCTCTATCATCATGTCGGTTTCTTTTTCTTTATAACATCAATGCAGTTAGTGGTTATGGATTTGTTTGGCCACTTGGGTTTTCTGCCTCCCCAATGAAACTATAAGTTCCACCAGGCAGAAACTAACGTATACCCAGGCCTTGGCACATCTGGGATGTCATCAAACATTTTAGGAGTGAATCAGTGATCAATGAATTTGTGTTCATGGCTCATACCCCTGATTGGGTTGGGAACAAGATTGTGTCTTAGGCATCATTAAAACCCCGGCAGTACCCAACACAATTACTTGCACAGGGTAGTCACTCCGTAGTTATCTATTAATCTGACCTACGTGAAGATGATGCAGTTTTATGGCGGGAAACTTGTGCATTTACTTGGAAGGCAGGATGCGGGAAGATTTTATACATATCTATGGGACAGAAGGTCAGGAAATGAAGACTTGGGGTTCTTTTAATCAGTTGATTTAAGGCTTCAGCCATCAAGTTGATAAATCAGCTGAGACGGAAGTGATGCACTGCAAGTGTGTAGGGCCCTGTTATCCAAAGGGAGGAAACCCACATCACTGGTGAGTCTTGCCATCTTTTCTCCCATTGAATCTCAGTGATTTGATGGGCGATCAGATGCTTTCCCTGCTAAATAAGTACCAACCCTCTTCACCCGCTTCTATCCACTGTGCACTGAGATTCTCACCCAGAGCTAAAATTAGACAATGTCAGGGTCACATCGCCTATCTTCTCAATTTATATTTTAATAATTGAGGACTGGAGATATATCTAAGGTATATGTAAATGGAATATCCAAAGTTGTGGTACACAGGTCCCCTGATGCCCATTCCATTGTACTTTCTGCAATACCAGGCTGCCCAGTCCAGCAGGAGTCTGACCACTTGAGAATATTATCAGTCAGGGTGCTGCCCTCAAAGTATCCACTATGTCCCATGTTTGCAGGGGTTTTCCCCATCCCCTGCTTCACATTTCTTTTACAATTCTGGCTTCTATTCAGTTTATGTTCAAAATTGTCCTAAGATGGTGGGTCTAATCCAGAGTCCATAGCATCCCCTAAAGCCTTGTGCAGAAATTTGCATCTAAAGTCTTATGAGTATTTCTCAGGGAAAGTATCTATCTCTATCCTTAGATTGTTAAAACGGTTACAACTTAAAAAGCTAAGACCCGTTGACCTCGAGCAGAGGCGTCCAATAGAACTTTCTGTAATGATGGAAATGTTCTTTGTCTGGATTATCTAATACTGTAGCCACCAGCTACCTGTGGCTACTAAGCACTTGAAATGTGACTAATGAGACTGAGGAACTGAATTTTTTATTTCTTCTCATTTTCATTTAAATAGCCACATGTGGAGAGCCTAGACCTAGAGTATCAGTCAAAGATTTGATCAGTAAGTCGGGGTGCCTATGTTTAAAAGACTCCAAGTATCACCTGGAAGCCCTCTCTCCCTTTTCCAGGAGGTCATTACCAAGGTCACTTTCATAGAGGAGCCCATTAGTGCTATGTTGTGAGAGTCTTCAGTGGGGGAAGATGGGAGAGAAAAATATAGCAGTTATAAAATGTGGTTGGGCAAGAATGCTGATGGGGCACCTGGTGGGTGGTCACTGCAAAGGGAAGAATGTGGGCAAGACCTGGGCTTTGAAGGCCCTTGCCACAGGGTCCAACACCGATTCTAAGACTTCTTACTTGAATCTTCAGAGGAAAAGTTGTTTTTGCCTACCTGATGGGAATGCTAGAGTAAAGCATCTAGAAAAGATTTCAATATAAGCCTTTTTGTCGAAGGCAAACATCCTATTATTATCTGGAATAGCCAAAAGTCTTTGGAGGAGAAAGTGAAATGGAATTATTAAGAATAAAGAAGTCAGTGACATACTTTCCAGGCTCTTGAGTGAATGCTCATAAGGGGAATGGCTTGACCATTGTAGAATGGGGAAGAGTCCCACAGATTTCAGGGCCCCAAGGAATGAGTGCTCTACTTACCGGCAAATGTGAAGTTAAACTCGTGACTGTATTTTATACAGTTGGAAACATTGGTTTTGCATTTGTAGGGTCCCAACTCCTCGTCTTCTGTGATGCTTAGGTTAAAAGTCACGGGTTCACCTTTTCCACACCTGGTTGTTAAGTGTTTACCATGCCGAAACAAACTATAGGTGATCTGTAGTGATTTGTTCTGGTTGGAACAAATTAGAGATACATTTTGACCCTTCATGATTACATTCGTTTTTGAGCCCAAATTTGGAGAAGTGAATTCTGGAAAACAAGCTAACACAAGAGAGAGTTCTTGTTAATGTTACTTGTTAATCACTCAGTGGTCGTCTGGCCACATTTTGTGGGTCAAGATGGTGTTCCTGGCGAAACTTCCTAAGGGGGGCATTTCTTACTTTCACAGCCACGCTGACCAGTGTGTGAGGAAGACTCATGTTTTCAGAGGCCTCTCCCAGTGAGAGATGGGTAGCCTGGACAAAATCTTTTGTGCTTGCTACCTCTCCTGCCAGTAAGAGCCTGAAGTGCACTCTCCAAATACTGGCTATGCTGACTTAGAAATATTAAAATTCCAGGTTCTATGACCAAACATTATGTCTAATGGCTTGCTTTGTCCATCATTTCTTTTCAATTTCTTATTTTGGAAAATAAAAATTTTTAAACATAATATTAGGGGAGAAGGTATCATGCTCCCTCATGGGCCTATCACCCAGCTTCAACAATTATCAACTCATGGTCGATTGTGTTTCACCTGCCCCCACCCCTTTCCATTATTTTAAAGCAAACCCCAGACTGCATGTGATTTCATCCATACATTTCAGTATTGAGAACGAAAAGCAGCCCCTGACCGTTGGGAACTGACCTGGCTAGGAATTGGCCTGTCACTCACAGCTAGAACACTAATACCAGACAAGGCCACTTGGTGACCCTGGTGGATCAAGACAAAAGCAAGATGACTCCATAATCAAGTCTGAACACAGATTAACACAGACGAACCTTGTCCACCCCACAAACACAACCACAAGTGCTCCTAAACTGACTAATCTAAGTGACTGCTGCTTCCTTATCAGTCACAGCTTTTACTTTGCTCTGTTTTTGCCTTTTAGATAAGAATTATTAAAATACCCAATCATATCATTATCTCCACTTCCTAAAAGAATCCAATCCAGAGTAAAGCCTGCTGCTTTGAATATTTTTCCAAATCACTTCAAACAGGTCCAAATCTTCTCATTAGACCTCTCTAACACCCGCTTGCTGCGGCATTCTATGGTATGCATTTTTTCCCAAAACCCAACTTTGTTCAATTACTCCTGTATCTTTCGTGATCTGTGGCTGGAGGACGTTAATAGTTTGTACCTCTAAAAGATAAGCACTCTTGTAAACAGAACAATACCACTATCACACCTGCAAATTCACATTTTAAAAATGTTATCAAATATCTAGTTAGTGTTCATATTTCCCCAATTGTCTGATTCTTTTTTTTTCAGGATTCAAAATGGTCCATTGTAATTGGTTAATGTGTTTTTTTTGTTGTTTGTTTTATTTTCTTCTTTCATTTTTTTGGCTACATGAACATGTGCTTTGTAATGGAAGAAACCTTGCATTTATTTATTTTTAAGTTTATTGGGATGACATTGGTTAATAAAATTATATAGGTTGCAATTGATATGTTTCTTATGTCTTTTAAGATCTATAGACCTTTCCACCTCTTTTTCCCACCCTGCAATTTATAGTGAGTTGTTTTTTTGTTTTGTTTTGTTTTAAGATTTTATTGGGGAAGGGGAACAGAACTTTATTGGGGAACAATGTGTACTTCCAGGACTTTTTCCAAGTCAAGTTGTTGTTCTTTCAGTCTTAGTTGTGGAGGGCACAACTCAGCTCCAGATCCAGTTGCCATTGTTAGTTGCAGGGGGAACAGTCTACCATCCCTTGCGGGAGTCAAACTGGCAACCTTGTGGTTGAGAGTCCCCTGGCCCATGTGGGAATCAAACCAGCAGCCTTTGGAGTTAGGAGCACGGAGCTCTGACCGCTTGAGCCACCGGGCTGGCCCTGTAGTGAGTTGTTTCTTCTGTAGTTTTCCATGATCCAGATTTTGATGGTCACATTCCCATGGTATCCTTTACCACTTCACTCTATCCCTTGTCCAGAGGCTTGATTCAAATTAGCTTTTATTTATCAAGAATGCATCACAGGGGGTAGTGTGTCCTTCCATTAAGAGGCACATAATGTCTGATTATCTCTCTTTTTGTTTGTTAGTGTGTTTTGACAATAATCACTTTGCAGCATTATTACATTAGAGGTTACAAAATGTGATATACTAATTCTATTATTTCTTCTTCATTTATTATCTGTAGAGGAACTAGTCCTTGTCAACTCTTTGGTTACACTGACATACAGTTAGCATAGAAAAGGCAGAATAAATACTTGACCAGTTTTGAAAATAATGAATTGGTTTCGTAGCATCTTATAATTGTGAGATATTTTTCTTTTATTGTTATTATTTTTCTTTACGAATCATTATGAACTAGATTTAAATGCACTTAATGAGCTTCAATCCATTGAGGTTAGTATTCTTATTGCTCCATTTTTTGGCCATGGGAAGCACTCCAAACCAGCTTCTGAGTCCTTTAGACATGATCCCAATAGTCTTTGATAACTAGTGTGTTTGTATTTGTTATTTAAAAATGCCAAGGGAAAAAATTCACCCTCATCAGAAAATCTAATGTAAAAATATAAGACTATAAAAGAATGAAGAGGAATACAGAGAAATGTTTTTATATCACCTGCTAAGAAAAGGTCTTCCAAGTAAGACACACTAAATAGGAGCCATAAAGAAAAGATTGAGGGTCCAGCCCGGTGGCTCAGGCAGTTGGAGCTCCATGCTCCTAATGCCGAAAGCTGCCGGTTTGATTCCCACATGGGCCAGTGGGCTTTCAACTACAAGGTTGCTGGTTCAACTCCTTGACTCCCGCAAAGGATGGTGGGCTGTGCCCCCTGCAACTAACAACGGCAACTGGACCTGGAGTTGAGCTGCGTCTTACACAACTACAATTGAAAGGACAACAACTTGACCTGGAAAAAAAATCCTGGAAGTACACACTGTTCCCCAATAAAGTCCTGTTTCCCTTCCCCAATAAAATCTTTAAAAAAGAAAAGGAAAGAAAAGATTGAAAAAATTCCCTAAAACTTTAAACTTATCTATGGCAAAATTGAGATGAGTGACAGCCTAGAAAAAAATAAGACATAAATGAAAGCAAAGGATTTTTTTTATACACATGAACTAATAGCAGATCAATAAGAAAAGACACACAATCAAATAAATGGGTAAATATTATGAATAGGTAATTCCCAGAAGAAGAAATGGAGAAGGCCATTAAATAGTGCTGGGGCCAAAGGATGGCTTGGGTGGAAGAGGGGTTTAGACCACTCAAAAATGCTGTCCACCTCCTTTCCACTCTTTGATCTGGACAATTAACATTTTCTGGTCTTGTATAAGCTCAGCTTCAAGACAAGACCTCACCTCTCTTTCCAACAAGATAGCCACCCCTAAATTCCTTTACATGGGAAGGCTGGAGCTTTCAGGGTCAAGAACTATGAAAAAGATGCTCAACTGTACGAGTGATGAAGCAACTGCAAATTAAAACACTGAGATTATTTTTTGCTCATCAGATTGGCACAAATTAAAAAATTCATTGTATCCCCTTTGGAAAAGAGATGGGGAAACATATTCACCTATGTGAGTGAGTGGTCACAGTTGGTGACCATGTACAGTTTCAGTGAGTTGGGAGGACAACTTCGCAGCATCTGTAACAATTTAAATGGATATGCCCTTTGATTTGTCAATTTCACCTCTAGGATCTTATCCTACAGAGATGCTCTCATACTCTCATGTGTCCATAAAGGATGTTTTGTACAATAGTGTTTATTGCATCATTGTTTATATTACAAAAAAAGAAAAACAGGAACACTCAGTGAATTATGGCTGAGTTCATATTATGAAATGCCATGCAGTTATTGGGAAAAACAAGCTAAATGTACATTTACTACTTAAAAAGATGTCTGTGATTTATTGTAAACTAAAAAAGGACAAGCCACAGAAGAATTTGTTTACTCACTATTGAAGAGAAAGACTATTAATAGCTCTTGCTTCTGGATTGGAGTGGGTGTAACAGAAGTTTCACACTTTACATATTGACAACAACCTTGGGCTGCATTTCTCGATGGTTCACCATACACCAGGTACTGTGCTGAGCGACATAGCTTGTCTCACTCAGTCCTCACAGTAGCCATCCTGGATAGGAGCTTTTATTAACTCCATGTCACAGAGGAACAACATTAAGCTTCAAGTGGTTGACTCATGTACTCAGGTTGCCAGCTGGGAAACAGTAAAACCACGATTAGGTACACGACCCTGCTTAGTCTAGTTTTATGATGAAAAAGTGCTTCCTAATATATATTTTTAGTGTTGATTGAATTATTTTATAGCAACTATGTGTTGATTTTCTAATTAAAAAACAACAAAGAGAGTGAGCATCAGAGTGGTCATCAAAATAGCGGCGTGAGGTGAGCCTCTGGAAATCTTCCTTGAAATTTACAACAAATTGAACAACAATAACTCCACAAAGGACTCCCTGCACAGCAGACAGGCAAGACGAAGAGGCTCACTACTGAATTCACCTAAAGGTGGGCAAATTGTGCGAGCGGGGGAGGAGGGAAGGGAGAAGTGCGGAGACGGAGCCGCAGGCGCAGGACGCAGACCTAGCTCAGTGCTCTGAGCTCGCTGCATCCAGAAACTACTGCAGCTGCGGGAGAGGGAAGAACTTGGACTGCTAGGGCTCTGTTTATGGCCCACAGGGCTGAGGGGACAGCATATAACAGGGCTGAACCCAACGCTCACAGCAGAGATGTGGGGACAGGCTCTCAGAGAGCAGTTTCTAGGCTCTCGGCCTCCCGTGGGGAGGTGCTGACTCAGGTAGTGAATGACCATCAACTGTGATTGGTTGGCCATCAACTGTAACTGGTTAGCCTATTGGTACTGATGTAACTGTGGTGCTGCGTTGATTGGTTGGTTGGTTGGCAGGCAGAGGAATGAATGGCAGATTGCAGAACGTGTGGCTACTACTGCGTGTGTTTCTACCGGCCGCCAGAGAGAATACAGTGGTATGATTCCCCTATCTATGGCTCCGTTGGTGTTCCTTTTTAGCCTAGCCATATCCTGCGTTCTTATGTGGGGAGTAGAACCAGAGGTGCCGCAGCCCGCCTCCCATGACAAGAGACCTCAGAGCAAAGACTGAGGGAAGAAGACTGAAAATGGTGGTTTAAGCACTCATTGCTGCAGAGAGCGGAAGCCTTAGGCACTGAGACTAGCTGCCCCCTCCCTACCCTCCCAGAGCTCACCGGGCCCCCACCTGCCCAGTGCTAGAAGCCGAACAATAGCAGTGTCAGATCAAAAGAACAGAATATTTGCTGTCCTGAGAACTGTGGTCCTCAGACACAGATTCGCAGCACAACTAGTTCCAGCGAAGGGGAGGGAGCTGTGGAAACAGGACGGGCTGTGGTGGTAGTTACTGCCATTGCTCTGGGCCACCTCTCACAACTCACCCCGCCCCTGGCCCCACCTATCGCGGCGGATCCCTGCAGGAGTAAACAGAGCTGCTGAAACACACGGGCTCTCAATCTGGTGCAGAAAGACCTTTGGAACTTCAAAAGCCTTCCGCATCCCCACTTGGACGCGGCACCCTATGACCCAGGAGAAGCCTGCCTTCCAGGGAATCCCCCCATTGTGTGAGAAGCTGGAATAGTGCAGAGAAAACATAACACTACAGTGTAAGAGAGAAAAAAAGGCTTCAGTCGGAGATAAAATGAAACATTCTACCAACATGTACTGGAAAACAAAAAGAAAGACTTCTTCTTATCAACCTGTTGCAGAACCCACTCCTGTAGATGTCTAGGAAGAAAAGTAATAAATCATTAATTGCCAGGAATAACCAAGGCAACAAGACAGCTCAGAAAGAAAGTGAAAAGTCTCCAGAAAATGAACTTAAAGATATGGAAATATGTGATTAAATGACAGAGAATTCAAGATTGCAGTTCTGAAAAAAACTCAACAAGATGCAGGAAAACACAGAAAGGCAGTTTAATGAACTCAGAAACACAATCAAAGAACAACATGAACATTTTACCAAAGAGATTAAAATTTTTAAAAAGAACCAAATAGAATTTCTGGTGATTAAGAACTCAATAGAAGAAATTAAGAATGAAATAGCTATCTTAGGTAGTAGAGTTGACCAGATGGAGGAAAGAATCAGTGACATTGAAGATAGAAACCTGGAAATGACACGGATGGAACAAGGAAGAGACTTGAGACTTAAAAAAAAATTGAAAGAACTCTACAAGAACTTTCTGACTCCATCAGAAAGAGCAATATAAGAATAATGGACATATCAGAAGGAGAAGAAAGAGAGAAGGGAACAGAGAGTATATTCAAACAAATAGTCGATGAGAACTTCCCAAACTTGTGGAAAGAACTGGGTCCTCGAATCCAAGAAGCAAATAGAACCTAATTACCTCAACCCCAACAGGCCTTCTCCAAGGCACATTGTATTGAAGCTGTCAAAAAATCAACGACAAAGAAAGAATCCTCATGGCAGCCAGGGAGAAGAAGATGGTAACCTACAAAGGAAAGCCCATCAGATTTTTCAGCAGAAATTCTACAAGCCAGGAGGGAGTGGAACCAAATATTCAAACTATTGAAAGAGAGAAATTATGAGCCAAGAATAATATACCCAGCAAGGATATCCTTTAGATATGAAGGAAGAATAAAGACCTTTCCAGACATACAGAGCTGAGGGAATTTTCTAGTACACGACCTGCACTACAAGAAATACTAAAGGAGGCTATTCGACTACCATCAACAGGGACAATTTGTGGCAACGAAAACATATAAAGGGAGAGAGTAAAGGCCTGAACTGGAATACGGGAATGGAGAAAGTAAGCATGCTGAAGAAAATGGAATACTCTAAATATCAAACTTTCTTTTACATAAACTTAATGGTAACTACTCAAAAAAAATCCAGAACTGAAACATATACTGTAATAAAAGAAGAAACAGAGGGAAAAATCATAGAATATCACCACACAGAAATAATAGACAACAACAAAAAGGCAAAGAAACAATGGAGACAGTCTTACCAGAAAACTAAAGCAAAGTGATAGGAAATCCTCACATATTAATAATCACCCTAAATGTAAATGGACTGAACTCACCAATAAAAAGGCACAGAGTAGCAGATTGGATCAAAAAATTAAACCCAACCATATGCTGTCTCCAAGAGACACATCTCAGCTACAAGGACAAGCATAGATTCAAAGTGAAAGGGTGGAAATTGACACTCCAAGCAAATGGTATCCAGAGAAAATCAGGTGTAACCATACTGATATCAGATGAGACAGACTTCAGGGTGAAAAAAGTAACAAGAGACAAAGATGGACATTTCGTAATGGTAAAGGGAACTATACAACAAGAAGACATAACAGTCATCAATATTTATGCCCCCAATCAGGGACACCGAAATATACCAAGCAACTACTAACAGAACTAAAGGGAGAAATGGGCCAAAACACAATTATACTAGGGGATATAAATACATCATCGACAGCTATGGATAGATAATCCAAACAGAAAATAAATAACAAAATAGCAGTCCTAAATGACACATTAGATGAAATGGACATAATTAACATTTATAGAGCACTTCATACTAAAACATCAGACTATATGTTTTTTTTCTAGTGTACATGTAACATTCTCAAGGATAGACCATATATTGGGACATAAACCTAGCCTCAGCAAATTTAAGAAGATTGAAATCATACCAAGCATATTTTCTGGTCACAAGTCTATGAAATTGGATATCAACTGCAAAAAGAAAGCAGGCAAAACCACAAATACATGGAGATTAAACAACATAATTTTAAAGAGTGACCAGGTCAAAGAAGAAATTAGAGGAGAGATCAAAAGATACATAGAAACAAATGAGAATGAAAATACATTCTACCAAAATTTTGGGGGTGCAGCGAAAGCAGATTTAAGAGGGAAATTTATATCATTACAGGCCTATCTCAAGAAACAAGAAAAATCCCAAATAACCTCACATTACACCTTAAAGAATTAGAAAAAGAAGAACAAATGAGACCCAAGGTCAGCAGAAGAAAGGAAATAATAAAAATCAGAGCAGAACTAAATGAAATAGAGAACAAAAAGACAATAGAAAAAATTAATGTGACAAAGAGCTGGTTCTTTGAAAAGATTAACAAAATTGACAAACCCTTGGCTAGACTCACTAAGATAAAAAGAGAGAAGACACTAATAAACAAAATCAGAAATGAAAAAGGGGAAGTTATAACGGATGCCACAGAAATACAAAGGATCATGCAAGAATACTATGAAGGACTATATGCCACCAAATTCAATAACCTAGAAGAAATGGACAAGTTCTTAGAAACATATAGCCTTCCTAGGCTGAACCATGAAGAATTGGAAAATTTAAACAGACCCATCATTAGTAACGAAATTGAATCAAATTCAAAGTCATCCAAAACCTTCCCCAAAGCAAAAGTCCAGGACCAGGTGGCTTCACTAGTGAATTCTACCAAACCTTCAAAGAGGATCTAATACCAACCCTGCTCAAACTCTTCCAAAAAATTGAAGAAGAGACAGTACTCCCTAACTCATTTTATGAGGCCAACATTACCCTGAAACCAACACAAAAAAAGAAAACTACAGACCAGTATCTCTGATGAATACAGATGCAAAAATCCTAAACAAAATTCTAGCAAATCAAATGCAACAATGCATTAAAAAGATTATTCATCACGACCAAGTGGGGTTCATCCCAGGGGCACAAGGATGGTTCAACATCCACAAATCTATCAATGAGATACATCACATAAACACAATATAGGATAAAAATCATATGATTATATCAATTGATGCAGGAAAAGCATTTGACAAGATACAACATCCATTTATGATTAAAACACTTAATGAAATAGGTATAGAAGGAAAATACCTTAACGCAATAAAGGCCATATATGACAAACCCTCAACTAATCTCATAATTAACGGTGAAAAACTGAAGCCCTTTGCTCTACGTTCAGGAACACGACAGGGCTGTCCCCTATCACCTCTGCTTTTCAACATAGTGTTGGAAGTCCTTGCCAGAGCAATCAGGCAAGAGAAAGAAATAAAAGGCATCCAAATTGGGAATGAAGAAGTTAAATTATCACTTTTTGCAGATGACATGATGCTATATGTAGAAAACCCTAAAGAGTCCACCAAAAAGCTATTAGAAACAATCAACAAATACAGTAAAGTTGCCGGCTACAAAATCAACATACAAAAGTCAATTGCATTCCTATATACTACCAATGAAATCTCAGAAAAAGAAATGAAAAAAACAATTCCTTTTGCAATTGCAGCAAAAAGTACAAAATACCTTGGAATAAACTTAACCAAGGATGTGAAAGACCTATATGCTGAAAACTATAAGACATTTTTAAAAGAAATTGAAGAAGACACAAAGAAATGGAAAGACATTCCGTGCTCATGGATTGGAAGAATCAACATAGATAAAATGGTCATATTACCCAAAGCAATGTACGGATTTAATGCAATCCCCATCAAAATCCCAATGGCATTTTTAAAAGAAATAGAACAAAAAATCATCAGATTTGTTTGGAACCACAAAAGACCCCGAATAGCCAAAGGAAAAAGAACAATGCCGGAGGTATCACACTCCCTAACTTTAGCTTATACTACAGGGCAACAGTAATCAAAATGGCCTAGTATTGGCAGAAAAACAGACACATAGACAAATGGAATAGAATTGAGAACTCAGAAATAAAACCACATAAATATGGACAGATAATTTTTGACAAAGAAGCAAAAAACATACAATGGAGAAAAGACAGCCTCTTCAATAAATAAATGGTGGTGGCAGAATTGGAAAGCTACGTACAAAAAGAATGAAACTGGACTGCTATCTGTCACCATGTACCAAAATTAATTCAAAATGGATGACAGACTTAAGCATAAGACCTGAAACAATAAATTGCATAGAAGAAAACATAGGTACTAAACTTATGGACCTTGGGTTCAAAGAGCATTTTATGAATTTGACTCCAAAGGCAAGGGAAGTAAAAGCTAAAATAAATGAATGGGACTATATCAAACTTAAAAGCTTCTGCACAGCAAAAGAAACCACAAAATAAAGAGGCAACCGACTGAATTGTAGAAGTTTTTTGCAAACAGTGCCTCCTATAAGGGGCTAATTATCCAAAATATACAAGGAACTCATGCAACTCAACAACAAAAAAAACAAACAACCCAATTGAAAAATAGGCAGAAGACCTGAAGAGACATTTCTCCAAAGAGGACATACAAATGGCAAATAGACATATGAAAAAATGCTCAACATAACTAATCATCAGAGAAATGCAAATAAAAAACACAATGAGATAATCACCTCACCCCAGTTAGAATGGCTATCATCAACAAGACAAATAGTAACAAGTGTTGGAGAGGCTGTGGAGAAAAAGGAACCCCCATACACTGTTGGTGGGAATGCAGACTGGTGCAGCCGTTATGGAAGGCAGTGTGGAGGTTCCTCAAAAAATTACGAATAGAATTACCATATGACCCAGCAATCCTTCTCCTGGGTATCTACCCAAAAAATCTGAAAACGTTTATACATAAAGACAAGTATGCTCCAGTGTTCATTGCAGCTTTATATACGGTGGCCAAGACATGGAAACAACCAAAATGTCCTTCGATAGATGAATGGATAAAGAAGTTGTGTACATATACACAATGCAATACTATTCGGCGGTAAGAAAAGATGATATAGGAATATTTGTGACCATATGGATGGATCTTGAGAGTATAATGGTAAGCAAAATAGTCAGACAGAAAAAGCAGAGAACCATATGATTTCACTGATGTGTGGTATATAAACCCAAAACAACAAAAGAACAAGACAAACAAATGAGAAACAAAAACTCATAGACACAGACAATAGTTTAGTGGTTACCAGAAGGTAAGGGGGTGGAGGATGGTAGATGAGGGTAAAAGGGATCAAATATATAGTGATGGAAGGAGAACTGATTCTGGGTGGTGAACACACAATGGGATTTATAGCTGATGTAATACAGAATTGTTCATCTGAAATCTATGTAACTTTACTAACAATTGTCATCCCAATAAACTTTAATTAAAAAAACAACAACAGAAAAACAACAGAGCAAGAAAGAAATATTTCATTGTAAAAACAATGTCAATATTTTGTCTCTAAGTCTCAAGAAAGATACTCCAATTCCCTCCCTAAAATCATTTCATTTTCAACAGCAGGTAATGGAAAAGACTTACTGTTTGGTTGTTCATTTAAGCACAGAAACACTTATGAATGATCATGTTTGAAGCTGACCATCCACTGTTTCGGTGAAGATGGTTCCAGTACAAGAGAAAAGTAAATGAAACTTACTGTTTGTTTCTGTCGTTTTCTCACTATCCATTGCAGCTTTTAGAGCCCAATAAGAGAGAAGAAACACAAGAAAACTCTTTCTCCACATCACGGTTTGGTTTGGAGATGCAAGCCTTAGATGTGACAGAAGAGAAATGCCCCAAAGAGCAGTCTGTTCAAATGGCCCCCCAGTCTCCCAAATGAAATTGAAGAGGGCAAGGGAGGCGTGGAGGCACCATGGTGGTGAGTTATTCAAAGAACTTCCTCTTTTTTCGCCAAGTCACAGCAAGCCAAGCTTGACGCAATGTGACTGGTTGGTATGACCGACCCATGTTCCTCAGTGAGTTTTGTAACGAGAGAGAGATAGTAAGTTGCTGCTACTTCAGGCTGGATGGCCAGTTGAACAGTGGGAAAAAGGAAGTTAAAAATAGGACCATTATATTGTCTTTCTGTAAACCCACCTGATCATCTCTCTCTGGATTTGGCCTATACCAAAAAAAAAAAAAAAAAAAAAATTAATGGAAGTTTGGTTTAGTCTCAGGAAGCAAATATTGACGGTCTAGAGCCCACACACACAAGCATGGCAGCATCACAAATGTCTGATTTTGTTAAATGCGTTTCCTAGGCCCCACTCCAGACGTACTGGGGACTCTGAATTTTAACAAGGGCTCCAGCTGTCTCAGAGTCTCTAAGTTACATGCCAATGCACTGTGGTTTACTTCTACCTGATCCAGAATTCTCCTGGCTCTGTGAAGTATACACAGCAGTAAAATCACATATTCTGGTGTCACCAGTCTGAAGTGAAAAGTAGGGAATACTGAGAGTTTACCCAAAATGGAGCTGTGACTGGGCCACTTGGGTTACTGATTCTTGTTGCCTTGGCCCTGTAGGTCTTGCATATTCCTGTCAACACGCGCCCCTTCTGTGGGGAAGCCAGGTCTCTGCCCAGGTATGGGTTCTTTCAGGACATCATCCAACCTTCAGTATCAGCTCACCCAGGTGCTCCTTGCTCAGGCTCTCCAGGCCCCAGCCTGTGGTGGTCAGTCATTCCCAGTCCCATAGGTAGCCGCCACTGGGAATCTGAGTAGAGACAGGGCCTGCTGCTGTCACCCCCATTTCTTCCCTGCCTGGCCACTATTGTCTGGAAACAAATCATCTTATTTAGCTCTCAGTTCACAAAAGACCTTTATTCTCTTCTGACAGTAAAAGTTACTTCTCAGGTACCTACTCTTCTAAAAAAGATGGCACTCGGGCTGGCCCGGTGGCTCAGGCGGTTGGAACTCCGTGCTCCTAACTCCGAAGGCTACCGATTCGATTCCCACATGGGCCAGTGGGCTCTCAACCACAAGGTTGCCGGTTCAACTCCTCGAGTCCTGCAAGGGATGGTGGGCAGCACACCCTGCAACGAAGATTGAACAAGGCACCTTGAGCTGAGCTGCTGCTGAGCTCCCGGATGGCTCAGTTGGCTGGAGCGTGGGCTCTCAACCACAAGGTTGCCAGTTTGATTCCTCGACTCCCACAAGGGATGGTGGGCTGTGCCCCCTGCAACTAAAAACGGTAACGGGACCTGAAGCTGAGCTGCGCCCTCCACAACTAAGATTGAAAGGACAACAACTTGACTTGGAAATAAAGTCCTGGAAGTACACACTGTTCCCAATGAAAAGTCCTGTTCCCCTTCCCCAATAAAATTAAAAAAAAAAAAAGATGGCACTCAGTGACTGATGGTGATTTTCATAGTGTGATATTGGTGGAATTTCTTTCACGAAAGAGGAGGGAGGGAAAGAGCCCCACAAGCTGGATCTCTAGTGGGATGACCCTAGGAATGCCAGAGTTTCTACTAAAGGGAATTGGAGGTTTTGGAGGTTTTGTTTTTGACACTTTACCCGCCAGTATCTCATCCATCCTTGCCTGGGCAGAGGATGGAGCTGGGTCCCCGACAGCCATCAATCCTGTGAGTACTGAGGGCCTTTTAGAAAAGCTGTCATGTGTGGAACTTCCTGATGGGGTAAGAAGCTTACAGACCACAGCTTTGACTCAAAGACAGCAGAGGAAACAGAGGAAGTACTACTTACAGCTGTTAGTAAATGTTGCTAGGAGGAGCACTTTCATGGGGCCCCCGGAAAAGGAACGCAATTTGTCAAAGTTTCCACAATAAATCAGAAGTGACATCTCAAATGGAAAAAGAAAAAGTTCATCTATAGGACGTGGCACATTCATTGAGGCTCCAAATCCACTTTGTCATGGTCCACAGTAATTCATCATGTTGATAAGATAGGTAACAATAGATACAGTCTTACAAACAGTAAAATGAATATATTCCTTTCTGTTGTCTAAGAGCTTTATGCTGATGATCTCATTTAATGCTTACAAAACCTCTATGAGGTGTGCAAGGGTATTATTAAAATTATTGAGCACCCAATGCAGTTATGTGAATATGTAACTCAATGCATGGATCAAAAATTTAAAATATATCCCATCACCTCCCCTGCTTTATCTCTAAATAACCTAAGCTATATTACAAAGCTACTTAACAAGTGACATGAACTTTCCTGCAAATTACTTGTTGACTCATTCTCATAATTTTCAAAATTTTGTTGATGTTTAGAAATGGTTGGTGTGGTCTTTTGAGACAGGGTTCCACTGTCTGGGATGATTTGACATTTTTCCAATGAATTCCTTGAAATTGGTAGCCACTGGATAATGTTTAGTTCAATAAAAAGAAGATTTCTCTTTATGTCACTGATGTTGTTCATGGTTTCAAATTCTCAGCCCCTGATGGACAATAACAATGACAAAATTTATAACCCTGTTTGCAAATTTTCTACATCCAATATTTCTATTATACTTGTAAATCACAGAAATCACTTAATTCATTGCTTTAGTTTTTATTTATCCTTCCACAGAACTTTAGAGATACCATTTGGTAAAGTGTCAGGATTCAATACATTTAAATGACTCTAGAATTCATTTATTTTCACCCTCAAGTAACATTTATTTTTGCCCTCAAGTAACAAATGCATTTTCCCACGGTGATTTATTTTAAAATATTATGTTTTTTTCTCATAGAATTGATACTTTATTTGGTTTTGTTACAAGTGGCATGCCACATTTCTTCATTTTTATAGTATCTCCCACTTCTTTTTCTTTCATCAAATTAATCTTGTAAATCTAAAAGTATTAAAATTTCTGTTAGAATATCACTACTTCGGGATAAAGCTCCCTAAAATGTTTCATTTTCCAAATATTGTACTATTTCCATTAAAATAAACATGCAAGACTTCATTGTTTCCAAACTCTGTGCCACTGCAGGACTACAAGCTCCTCATAAGGTCCCGTAGCCTCCCAGTTTTCATATCTTGATCCCCAAATCTTGAGATATACGAGGTCTGACAATTAAGTTCGCAAACTTGTTGCAAAGATGTTGCTAAATTTTCTTTTTATTGAACTAAACATTATCCCTTTTTTTATATCAGAGGGATTATTCATAATGAATTTGTACCAACTGGACAAACAGTTAACCAAGTTTACTATTTGGAAGTGCTGAAAAGGCTGCGTGAAAAAGTTAGACGACCTGAACTTTTTGCCAATTCATGGCTCTTGCGTCACGACAATGCACCAGCCCACACGGCACTGTCTGTGAGGGAGTTTTCAGCCAGTAAACAAATCACTGTATTGGAACACCCTCCCTACTCACCTGATCTGACCCCAATGACTTCTTTCTTTACCCAAAGATAAAGGAAATCTTGAAAGGAAGACATTTTGATGACATTCAGGACATCAAGGGTAAAACGATGACAGCTCTGATGGCCATTCCAGAAAAAGATCCAAAATTGCTTTGAAGCATGGACTGGGCACTGGCGTTGGTGCACAGCTTCCCAAGGGGAGTCCTTCGAAGGTGACCATAGTGATATTCAGCAATGAGGTATGTAGCACTTTTAGTAGGATGAGTTCGTGAACTTCATTGTCCAACCTCATATTACTGCTTCTCTCTGATGTTTATTTGATGAAAGATGGTAAATAAAAAAATTTATCAGGAAAATATTGTGACTGACATGATTCACATTTAATTACATCCCCCAGAGATGGGGAGTTGGACACCACTGGCCTGAGGACAGGATCCTGAGATGGGATTCTCAGGTATGTGACTTATTGAGGGAGTGATGGAAGGAGAAGGAAAGGGGACTGGCAAGTAGAACAGGACAGGGAAGAAACTAAGTGTACGGGTTCCACTGAAGTCAACCCACACTGCCTGCTTCCATGGGGATAGCTGGAGTGTGAGTTGTACCCTGAGGCCTGATCCATCTTGTGGCAAGGGAGCTGCCTTTTACTCTCCCCTGTCACCACTAAGTCATTGGTCATGGGCTTGGGGTGGGAGGTGGTGTGTGGGATTTGCACAGAACTACCCAGGCTCCTCGGGACAAGCTGTCCTGCAGAGACGATGACTCACTCAGCCCAGTCTGGAGGAGGGGAGCTGGGCCTACCCAACAGCACTCACCCACCACCAAATTAAAGGGTCTAGAAACAGTTTCTAAAATCTTGTCTGAAAGTCCAGATTTCCTAGATTTCTTCTTTATTCTCCTCTAGTACTCCTACTCTGTACAAAATCCAGTAACATTTTCATGAAACATCATTGAAACCATATTTCTCAAGCAATGACAATAAAATTCAGATGTAATATTTCCAATGTTCCTTCACCTTTAAGAGATGAACAAAAACCAATAAGGTATTTTCAAAGTCTTGAATTGTACGTTTTATGTAAGTTTTAAATACATGTTATGGAAATAACTGAAATTTTGGGGAAAGTGATGGAAATTTTATCGCCTTGACTTACAAATTTTCCAAAATTTGTTTTATTTGAATAGTTATGTTTTATAACAAGTAGGGTCATTAATTTAGGTCACAATGGTACACCAAATGCTTTTTTATTCTTTTTTGAAATTTTATTAATTTCATGTCTAAAAATAATTATTTATAACTATACATCAGGTTGTGTTAAAAATTCTGATAACATTTCATGAATAGTCTCAATGCTTTATAGATACAGTTTTTTAAATGAGTTTCAGGTGTATGAAACAACATAGTGAATAGACATTTACACACCTCACAAACTGATAACCCCACCAAATTTACTACCCCTCTGACATTGTGCATAGCTATTACAGTACCATTGACTATATTCCCTATGCTGTACTTTATATACATATATATATATGTATATATATATATATATATATATATATAGTTGACATTCGATATCATTTTATATTAGTTTCAGGTGTAGAGTGCAGTGGTTAGACATTTACGTAATATATGAAGTGAATCCCTGATAAGTCTAGAACTCATCTGACACCATACATAGCTTTTATAATATTATTGATTACATTCCCCATACTGTATTTCACATTCCAGTGACTATTTTGTAATTATGAATTTGTTCTTCCTAATCCCTTCACCTTTTTCCCTCCCATCTAGCAACCATCAGTTTGTTCTCTGTATCTCTGATCTATTTCTGTTTTGTTTGACCATTTATTCAGTTCTTTAGATTCCACACATAAGTGAGATCGTACGGTATTTCCCAGTCTGATTTATTTCACTTAGCATAATATCCTTTAGGTCCATCTTATAGATACAGTCTTGATTTGAAAATGTACTGGATTTTTATTTCAAATACATGTGTGAAACAGGCTTAAGGTACTATTTTCATTATTTTGCTCACTGAGATTGTAGAATTTGTAGAATTTATTAGAGCAATGAGCTTTGCCAGAATACAATTACCATTTTGATTAAACATATTTGGTGTTTTCAACTTTTCATGTGACAACTTCTGAGCCTCATTTATGCACAATACAGCTTCTGAGTACTGTTCCTATTTTTTGTTATAATAACCTGTTTAGAAATCATTTATTCTGTACTATTTCTTGTACAGTATAAAAAGATGTTCTGGGCTGTTCTGATTTGGGCACTATAACAGAACATGACCTGCAATTCACTGTTCATCTCATTTCTTATTTGTTTCCACAGGTTCCGTACCTGGTTGATTAGTGCCCCGCAAACTTCATATCCACCCAGAGGCTTAGAATGTGAGCTTATTTGGAAACGAGGTCTTTGCAGATGTAATTAGTTAACATGAAGTCATACTGGTGTCCTTAGAAGGTGGCTCTGTGATTCTTCATAAGGACTGACAAGGGCTCTGGCTATATGTCCCCTTGTCCTCCAGTTTTCCTGTATCCAGGATGGCCTGGGGTGCTGCCAAGGAGGAGGCTGCATCCCTGAGCCCCAGAGTGATGTCAACCGACTCCCTTCCCCCTCTCAGAAGGGGCTGCTGAGGATTCTAGGAAGATGGGGTCAGTTCACAGCCCAGCTGCCAGCTTTGCCCTCCTTCTCCCGATTCTTCTTGGGACTTGCTCCATCTTTCTATAGTTGTGAATAGTGAGCTTTTGTGTTCACGCCTGGATGGGGCTGGTGACTCCCCAATTGTAGGGGTCACCACTCAGAAACTATACCATGTGAATGGATTCACCAGGGTTTTTCCTGCCTCTCTGAGTTTGCTGCACCCTCACTTTGAGTCTTTCAAGGACCAAAGGGAAGGATGTAGCACTTACTGAGGACCTCCTGGCCAAGGGTCAGCCCCTCAGATGGGCCAGCTCATTCCATCCTCATAATAATGCTGGGAGTTGTTCTATTTCACAGATCAAAAAACCATTCAGGAACAGACCTAAGTCCTCAGCTGACAGAGGCAGATTTGGGGTACTCACCAGCATGCCTAGCCATACGCAGCTATGGTAAATTGTCATTAGAGGACGAAACCACCTCCCCCCGCTCCTCTATCCATGATCACTGAGGGAACAAGGGCCCACCTGCAAACAGAACATTTACTCTAGCACATATTATAGCCTTTATATTCTTGGAAGAGAGTTGAGGTGGCTTCTACCACCCTAGCTAACATTGCAATTCTTTCATTCCCCTCCAGAGCTGTGTTGTGTAGCCCTGGAATCTTCTTTGTAGATCTACACGGGTACAAAGATAGGCATGGGGCATCCGTGCAGTTTCGCTTGTGATCATGAAGAACTGCAAACACCAAAATGTCCATGGACTGGGAACTATAATAGTTATGTAAATTATAGGAGTTCCTTAGAATGGGTTTTTTTTTTTGACATTTGTTCTTTTATTAAACAGCTTTATTGAAATATAATTCACATACCATAAGATTTAAAGTATTTTCAGTGTTTTTTAGTATATTCACAAAGCTGTGTAACCATTACCAAAATCTAATTTTAGAACATTTTTAATGCCCTGAAAGGAAATCCCATACACTATGAGGTATTTTGGTGCCATTTTTTTGGTTGTTGTTTTATTTTTTAATAAATTTTATTGGGGGATATTGGGGAACAGTGTGTTTCTCTAGAGCCTATCAACTTCAAATAATTGTTCTTCAATCTAGTTGAGGAGGGCGCAGCTCAGCTCCAAGTCCAGTCGCCATTTTCAATTTTTAGTTGCAGGGGGCACAGGTTGCGGGAATTGAACCAGCAAACTTGTTGAGAGCTCGTGCTCTAACCTACTGAGCCATCCAGCTGCCCCTCCAGATCAGTGGCAGCTCGTTGTCTTCAATCTGCTGTGTTTCCCCAAAAATAAGACCTAGCTAGACAATCAGCTCTAATGCATCTTTTGGAGCAAAAACAGTCTTATTCACTGTACGACCGGGTCTTATAATAATATGATATGATATAATATAAAGACTTATATAACATAATATAAGTCTTTATAATATAACATAATACAATATAATACCAGGTCTTATATTAATTTTTGCTCCAAAAGATGCCTTAGAGCTGATTGTCCAGCTAGGTCTTATTTTCGAGGAAACACAATAGTTGTAGAAGGCGCAGCTCACTGGCCCATATGGGAACCAAACCAGCAACCCTGTTGCTTACAGCCCCGCGCTCTAACCAACTGAGCCATCAGGCCACCCTGGGCCATTTTCTTTTTAAATGAGGTAGGTAGGTCTCTATGTATTTAAGTGGAAATATATTCATGGATAGGCAAAAAAACAGACTGCAGAAAATATATAACATATATACCATTTATTTATAATAGTATATGTATGCATATCTACACATATTGGTATTTATGTATTTGTTCATTTATTATTTTATTTGTATATTCATAGAATGCTATGTCTGCAGAAAGAAATAGGGAAGTTTTATTTCAAATACTTTTTTACATGCCATTTTTATATTATGTATTGTATATACTTTTTAACATCAATGGCATGTTTCTGCAATAAACAACTTAAAAGTTATGTGAACAATGTGGGTGTCCAAAGCTGAGAAAAAAGCTGAGAGCTGTTTAGGAGAAGCTGCTGTTGATAAAACAAATCTGAAAGTAGAGGAAATGATTTTTTTTGTTTAACCTTCTAATTTTCCATTAGATGGCGCCATTGTCAAATTTCTGTAGTTTCAAATGGGCCTGGGAAGGAAACCAACAGCCCATTAATCGTTTCTGACTGTAATGACTTGTTTTTGGTTTTGCTTGCTTTTCTTGATTTTAAGTCACTTGGAAAAAAAAGTTAAAGCTCCTTTCAGAAATACCCTACTATTTCAAGCCAATGGGGGTAAATGAAATGAAGGGCTTATTAAAGGAATTTAGTCATAAGATAAAAATGCTGTCAAATGGATGTAAATACTGGCACCTGGGAACAAATTACTTTCCTTCAGTACTGTGAAAATTCACTGCTGATATCCTGATTATCAGAAGTGAAAAATGCTGTCTGCTACTTTAGAATTTTGCTGAGCAGACTGGGATTCTTTCCTTTTTCACTATCATCTCCATTATTTTTATTTCATAAATCTCATTGGGAAGATTTTTTTTATCCAAAATGGCATTTACTAAGTAGTTAATGATTTTTCTAGTTTGTATTTATGTTTGTATACATTTGATTACAGTTCCTAACGGACAAAGGAACAATCTTGCTAGGTATATCTTGCTATAACTTCAGCTAAAAATGAGAGGAACTTGAACTGGGTGGTAAGAGCAAGGGCCCTGGGGTGGGCCCCTGACAAGCTGTGGTGTTGTGGGTGAGTTCTTCTAGCTGTATGGACATCAGAGGACTGAGCCATAAGAGCATAGAAATCGCTTTAGCGCACTACAATAAATACCAGTTACAATTATCAGCATTTTATTCAGCGTCAGCGGCCTCATCTACAGGCAGCCACTTGGACTCTTTTCATTGATCTTCCCACCACTTACCCTGAGAAGTCCCAAGTGGGCACGGTTGCTCTAGGTTTACCTTTGGGCTGACCATACATAGGAGTGCTTCTCTTCCATGCTTGGAATGCCCACTCGCTCTGTTTATATAGGTGGTAAGCTAAGTAACAGGATTCTTAGGTTTATAGGCTTACAAACTGTCCCTGAAGCATCCAGTATTTGGGGTCATTTTTTGTAAAATCCTCTGGTACCGAAATGGTCCCACAGAAGTAAAGAGCAAGGAGTGGAATGTTGATGAGTCCCTTTTGATTCAAGACAAAAATCAGTTTGCAGACCTCAGGTGGGGTGAATTTAAAGAACAGATTATCATAATTTTGACGGTTGGTTAGAATTTGGTACCTGGATTGCTTAGAGCCAGACCTACCAGCAAGCGGCTTTCTTTGTACAGGTGACCCATGAAAAACTCAGGATTTAGGGGCAACGACCCCTGCACAGTCGGAAATCAGCGAATAACTTTGGATTCTACAGTCGGCACTTTGCATCTGGAGATCCAACCAACCACAGATTGGAAACAGTAGTTTTATCCACAGTTGGGAATCTGCGGTTGGGAATGAGAAAATACTGTTTTTGTTCCTCAGTTGGTTGACTCTGCGGATGGGAAACCCAAGGATACAAAGGGCTGACTGTATTTATTGGGGGGGGGGGATCCGCCTATACGTGGACCCGTGCAGTTCTAACCCTTGTTATTCAAGAGTCAACTGTATTTACTACGGTCAAGTGCAACTATGCTAATTCTAAAAAGGTAACATTCTCCTATTGATTGCAAAATGCAGTTCGATAGGCAAACCCCACGGATAACAGGAAAATTTGTTTTCTTGGAGGACAAGGAAAACTTTCTCCCCCATACCAGAGAGAGAAGAGTAATTTTTCTCTGTTTTTAATGCTGTTAGTGTGTTGGTGGGTGGGTGTGTACTGACTGGGCAGGGAAGTGTCATACTTATTTTTGTAGCCCGCCTGCACAGCCTGTGCAGGGCAGGGCATTCTGTGGCCACCCAGCTGATGAGAGTTGAATTGCCCGGCAGTGATTAGTGAGGGTGTGGGGTGGAATGATTTAGGGTTTCGGAGCACCCAGCAAGCAGAGGCCTGCGTGTTTCCGACTGTGTGTGTATGTGTGTGTGTGTGTGTGTATGTATGTATGTATCTATCGTGGTGGGGGTCTTACCCTCTGCAGGCCCCAAACTCCAGGAAATCAAAGCTATGGTGACTGTTTATAGATTTCTTACACTAGTGACTTTTATAGGTTCCTGGCTAGTGGCATGGTTTTTATAGTTGTATTTCGCCAGGGGTGAGAGTGGGAAGGGAGTGGAGAGAGTACACAGAAGGAAAAGCTGTGCGTTTTCTTAATAAACGATATTATTGTAGGTGCTGTGCTAAATTTAACAGTGAAGTATAATTCACACACCATAAAATTTGCCCATTTTAAGTGCATACTTCAATTACTTTTAGTTAGGCTAGCCAATAAAACATAGGATGCCCAGTTAAAATTGAATTTCAAATAAACAACAAATACTTTTTTAGTGTTAAGTATGTCCCATGCATTATCTGGGGCATGCTTACAAAAAAAAATATTGTTTGTTGCTTACCTGAAATTTATATTTAACTGAATGTCTTGTGTTTTATTTGCTAAATTTCAGAACTCTATATTTCTAAACTACATAGAGTTGTGCAGCAATCACCGTAATCTGGTTTTAGAACGTTTTCATCACTCCAAAAGTTCCTTCTTGCTCGTTTGCTGTCAATCCCTGATTCCTCCTCAAGCCCCAGGCAACCATGGGTCTGAATTCTGTCTCTATAGAGTTGAAGTTTATTTTTAAGTGGAGCGACTCAGCTGTTCTACAACTAAGTTTAAAAGCAAAGTATTTGCATGAAGAGCTTGGCTTCATGTTTTCAAGTGAAACCACAGAGGGGACTGGCTACCTGAATGGCCTCGGGTTGCAGATATGTGGATTATTTCAGTCTCTTGGTGTTAATAGACCATGTGGGTAACACAGCTGTGGTAAGGCTGAGAGCCTCTTGGCCTGGCCCAGAGAGTGGGGACCTTTCCAGGCCCAGCCAGGGCAGGGCAGGAGGTTGGGAGGGTTCTCAGGCCATCAGAAAGACCCATTCAAGGATTCTGCATGCTACACTGGCAAAATGCTGGTTCTTGGCTACCCGGGCCCAGTGTTGGAGTGACTAAACTCAATGAAATGTCAAGGTGCCTAATACCATGTCTGTTGCATAAACGGTAGCGGGAAAACAGCCTTCCATGAATTCAGAGTTCATTTGACATTTATTGCTGAATACCCACTGAGGCCTGAAGCATCTCAATCTGAGGATACGCTTGAAAGATGGCCCCTGCTTTAAGAAAGTTAACTCTTTAGTGGCTAATGTTTCCTGAGCTTTAACCGTGTGTTAGCGTTTTCTAAGTGCTTTACGTGTGTTAACAAATAATCCTCACAAAGGCTATAAGCAGATACTATCATTTTCCTCATCTTGCCTATGAGAAAGAGGAGGCTCAGAGAGGTTAAGTAAGTCCCCCAAGGTCACACAGCTAGTCTGGGCCTAGAAGAGTCTTTTCTTGCCACTACTCTGTGCTGCCTCACAATATGGTGTGGTAAGTTATGTGGAAGCCCAGAAAGCAAAGTGTCTGAGCCACTGGGAAGGAGGGGCCAAGCCTCTCCCACTAGGAGTTAACTGACCAAGAAATCAGGGCACAGCATTCTAAGCAAAGGGAACAGCATATGAAAAGGTAAGAGGAAAGAGAAAGTAGCATGATGAAGAGTGACCAACAAGACTTGGGACAAATGACATTTCAGAGCATTTTTTTTTTTTTTAATTCTGGAATTTTTCTTGGGGAAAAAAGTCTGATTTTGGCAAGAGACAGAGTCTCAGATGAGAGCCCTGAAAACCTTCAGGAGCTGCTTGCAGCTGTCTCAACTTCGTAAGTTGTCTCTGGCCCATCATTCTCCCTCACCAGGCCTATTCTGTTGTGAGAAGGGCTAACAATACTTAACGATTATGCTGTGGGGCTTATATTAATAGAACACAGTATCGTGTAGGGCATAATGTAAGATAATGAAATGGAATAATGGAGGTGGTATACATTGACGAGCTTTTAATGAGCACATCGCCACTCAAGTGTGACACAGTGCTGGGCAAGCCAGGTGGCCCAAGCACCTGTGCCTGATGGATACCTGTAAGAGGAGCCGAAACCCCTTCCCTTCCGTTCTCAGTGGCCGGGGCTTTTCAGTCTTTCCATCTGGCAGAGGCCTCCTCTCTCTTCCTCTACCTCTGGTTCTGGAGGCTCAGCCTGGAGAGGCGCCAGGCGTCTAACCAACTCTGGAGTTGGGAATGTGTTTGCAGAGAACCAGAGGAGGGAAAAATCCTCTCGCTGACTCTCCCTCGCTGGCTTCCTGGTGATTTATCACTATGGAAACCGAACTCCCTTCCTCTTTGCTGCCAGCTGGTTGGGGGTGCACATTGTTGATGCCATTGCTACACAGATCAGAAGTTCCTTCCTCTTTCCTGTTGCAGAAATGCCACAGTCACCACCGTTGTCCTAGCACTGCGGCTCACACCTGAAGAGCTCGAGCTTGGGAAAAACAATCTCATTTGATTCCCCAGGGGTCGTGGGCTGTGCCTTCTGGGTAAGCAGTGGGGTCTGAGAACAATGCCCTTGTGAGAACAATGCAGCCGCCTGGGCTGAGCTGGGGCCCCCTTTCCCTTTTCGCTCAGTTCTCTCTAGCCATGTTTTAAAAATGGACTTATAGGCCGTCGCAGGTGTGTTAGGCCGCAGAAAACTCAAAGTGCCTTTGTGTGGGCAAAGCCTTCTGCGAGGGCAGGGCAGATGTGATTACAGGCAGGGCAGAGCCCCCTTCCGATGCATGTGCCCACCCATTCATGGAAATGCCAAGAGAAATCTCTTCTTGGAGGGTAAGGTTTGCAGATGGAGGGCACATGCGGATACAGGAAAGGAGAGATGCAGATGGAGTAGAAATGCCAGCAGAAGGGAGATTGGAATTCAGGGTACACTACACACGTGTGTCATCATCAGTCACTTCCACATTCATGGGAATTTCAGGTGCTGCCAGCTGGAGGCCTGCGGGGAGCCATCTCTGCTGGGGTTGGTCCAGATCTCAGGCTCTGCCTTAGAGGCCAGTGCCTGGGTCAGAGCACCGTGGGCCTGACATCACACATACTGTGCCAGGTCCTGAATGTGAGGACACAGAGCAAGTGATGAGTGGGGATCCCAGAAACTGAAGGAAGCTCCTTGGCCAGGAGGTCCTGAGACACTGCCAGGCCCAGCAGGCTCCATGCTGGCTTCATGGCACTGCCAACCTCAGGGACCTTCTCTGTACGCTGACTTAAAGGATGGCGTGCTCGGCCCCATCCTATGGGAGGAAAAGGGGACGAAGGACACCTCACATTTATTTACCCATTTCACTGTTCCAGAGGTCCACCTGAGGACAATTTGTTTTGGTGCAACTGATCGTGAAATTATCTGGGAGGGAAAAATTCCATTTAGGAGCTGGGGCATTTCAGTGTATCTGTAGAATACTGTTCAAAAATCCCCCTTTACCTCCCTGAACATCCAAGATCTTCCCTATATCTTTCCTAGGTCTCAAAATGTTCCTGTTCGCTTTCCATCTAGAATGTCCCTTTATTTGGAGCATGTTTGCTCCTTGTCACCCTGGGATTCGTCCATGTTCTAAGTAGTCTTAGGAAAAAGATAGCCGTGACCAAGGTGATCCTGCCAGATGCCTTCAGAGCAGCTCAGCTCACCTCTTCCTCTGGGTACGAGAGAATGAGCCTCTTTGGGGAGATCATTCCGGGTGTTCCTGATTCTGTCTGTTTGTGGGACCAGCAGAAATGGAGGACGTGTGTGCAATGCTCAGCATCCTCCACTACCCAAGGGGTGTCACTCCCCATAAGCCCTCAGGTGAGCTGAGGGGCCGCCTCATGCTCCCCTGTCCTCAGGGAGCATTCGACCCGGTCTCGAATCCTGGGACAGGGAACTCGTCCATGTTTTGAAAATAGAGATTTTGATTGGGATAATAGTAGATTTACACGCATGTGCAGTAAATCATGCAGAGGGGTCCCTTGTACACTTTGCTCAGGTTTGCCCAATGGCAACATTTTGTGAAACTACAGTATAATATCACGACCAGGGCAGTGATGTTGATACGACCCATCGGCCTTATTTAATCTCCCCAGTTTTACGTGCACACGTCGCGTCTGTGTGTAAAGTTCTGGAGTTCTTCATCACCTGTGCAGGTTTGCGTGTCCACCGCCAATCAAGACACAGTTCTAGCACCACAGGGGTCCCTCCCGTTGCCCTTCTCTATCCACATGTGTCTGTCCACATCCACTTTTTTGCCTGCAGAGGGCAAGGCCCCCACCACGATACATACATACATACATACATACATACACACACACACACACACACTCACACAGTCGGAAACACGCAGGCCTCTGCTTGCTGGGTGCTCCAAAACCCTAAATCATTCCCACCCCACATCCTCACTAATCACTGCCCGGCAATTTTAGGGGCTGCTTAGACACAACATAAAATTGTTACATACTTAATAAATTATCTGCTGGAGTTTTGTAGAGGATGGATCTCAAGGCCCCTGTGATCTGTGGTTTTGGAATTCCCTATCCCCACCCCGACCCCTCTGTAAAACTCAGGACATTTTCTGGGTTTCAGGCTAGATACTCGAAGGTTGCCCCCTTCCACCTCCATCACTTGGAGGTCTAGCCTAGGAATAGCACCAAGATCTTCATAGGAAATGAAAGCTAGTTGGGCATGGACAGAGGCATACTCCCACACGCCCTGGACTGAGAACCACTTCAACTGGTAATGTTTTAAGTATTTTAAAGTATTTTTCTCTTGTAAATTCCCAGAGCCTATATGCCTAAGTGGGCAAGCCAGAGGGGATGATGTAAACAGCAGCCGTCAGCCAACATTCCCATTTCTTCTGTGTTTTCTGCTACTTTTCCTCAATCTCTAATGTTAAGATGTTAGGAGAAGGACGGATTTCTGAAGCCCAAAGCTGTAGGCTTAAGAAAACCGGTTGGAGAAATGGCTGCCACCTTTTCCTGGACCACCAAGTGCGGCTCTGGCACTTAAAGAGGCGAGAGTCTCCAGGCACTGATGGGGTGACATGAGCGATGGGAAGTTCCTGCTGGGAAGTCCCCTGAAAGAGGGAATGAGGCTCAATTAAAAATGCTTTTAAGGGCCGGCCCGGTGGCTCAGGCGGTTAGAACACCGTGCTCCTAACTCCGAAGGCTGCCGGTTCGATTCCCACATGGGCCAGTGGGCTCTCAACCACAGGGTTGCCAGTTCGATTCCTCGAGTCCCACAAGGGATGGTGGGCTCCGCCCCCTGCAACTAGCAACGGCAACTAGCAACGGCAACTGGACCTGGAGCTGAGCTGCGCCCTCCACAACTAAGACTGAAAGGACAACAACTTGAAGCTGAACAGCACCCTCCACAACTAAGACTGAAAGGACAACAGCTTGACTTGGAAAAAAAGTCCTGGAAGTACACACTGTTCCCCCAATAAAGTCCTGTTCACCTTCCCTAATTAAAAAAAAAAAAAAAAAGGAAAAAAAATGCTTTTAAGTTGTAGACATTGAACTTACAGTAATCCCTGCACACAGGCAGCTGCCCACTTACAGGGAAGGGAAACTGCCCAGACCTGCCCCTGGAATTAAAGGGGTTCAGCATGAAGAGACTTGAGGCTCAGGCCAATCACAGTAAATTTCAACCTGCTTGTGCATAAGACCAGAGGACCTCATCAGCATTTGTCGGATTGTTTTTGAGTACACTTAGTGTTTGCTCAACAGCCAACTTTAAAATAACAAACTTCTGAATCTAAACTTGATGATAAGCTAGAAACTGCCTGTACTTTAAACCAAAGTCACTTTTTGTATCAAAAGTTCATTTTGCTGATCTCTAGATAAACGATAATCATTCCTCCTGCTCCCTACCAAGAGTTGTTCCTGGCAGGGTAATTTCTCCCTAAACTTATGATAAATCCATTAGAATTTCCTCTTATTTTAGTAAAATTGACTTCGTCTTGGACAGAAAAAGAAGCATGAGGACAAAACATTATTATTGTTGTTGTTTTATCATTATCATGACTGCTGCTATGAGAGTATCAACACTAGCCACCATCTAATGGATGTATAGTTTGCCAGTATTTCTGGATTTCATCCTCATGAGGAATCCTCATACCCTCAGGGAGAGGTGAAGGGTGAACAATGGTAGAGGAAGTGGATTTGTAGCTTGCTAAACATTTATATCTAAAGGATTTTAATTAAGATCAGCCTGGGGCAAGTCTCTGGTAGTGTCATAGGGCTCTAGCCTCATTCTTCTATTGAATATTTTTATGAAGGACTTGGATGAGGGCTCTGGAGATCTGATAAAATCGGTGAATGAATCAAAGCTGGGAAGGAGAAGTCAGTGGATAGACTCAGTTGTCAAGAAGGCTCTGCCCTGGAGGTAGATCTCCTTATCCACCTTAGGGAAGGCCCCCTTTCATTCTATACCTGGCAGGATGAGCTTCTCTCAGCTTGCCTGATGGGTTGAATAATCTGTTGATAGGTCCCCTCCCAACACCTGAGGCAGAGCCAAGCCTTTGTCTTTCCTGGTGCTTCCCATGGTGCTGGTTAGGAGTTCGAGAAGCCATCCCTCTGCCCAGAGCATCCTTGCTGTTTCATCCCTATGGGGCCTCCTAGAGGGCACAGACTGGGCCTGGCATGGAGCAGGGGTTGGATCTGAGTCTCCGGCCCAGGAAGATTCCATACAAAGCCAGTTACTGGAGGCCCCAGAGCAAGCCAGGCAGGCATAGGTAGACACATGTGACTATGAAACTTGTTGCTATTTCATGTTCTGGCTGTTTCCCCATCTGTAACAGGGTTCATGATACCCTCTGTGGAGGGCGGATGGTGTTCCCCAAAGATACCAGGTCCTAATCCTGGAACCTGTGAATTTTAGCGTATATGGAAAAAAGAGTCTTTGCACATGTGATTACTTTAGAGGTCTTGCGATGGGGATGATTATTCTAGATTATCTGGGCGGGCCCTACATGCAATCACAAGTGTCCTTAAAAGAGAAAAGCAGAGAGAAATTGGACGCACAGAAGAGAAAATAATGAGAAAGTGAAACAGAGATTTGAGGATGTCGGCCTTGAGCACATATTACAGAGATGGAGTCACAAGCCAAGGCAGCAGCTACCAGAGGCTGGCAGATGCAAGGGACAGATTCTGCGCTGGAACCTCTGGAGAGAGTGTGGCCCTGTTAGCGCCTTGGTTTTTGGTCCAGGGTACTGGTTTTGTATTTCTGCCTTTCAGAACTGTGAGAGAATACGTTTCTGTTGTTTTCAGCCACCAAGTTTGTGGCAATTTGTTACAACAGCCACAAAAAAAAACTAAAATACCTGCTTCCTAGGATTCTTTAAAATAACGGTTCTACTGAGATGTATTTCATATACCATTCCATTCTTCTATTTAAAGTGTATGATCCAGTTTTTTTAAAGTATATTCACAGAGTTGTGCAACCGTCATCACACTCAACTTTTTACCCCTAAAAAATTCATTAGCAGTCACTCCCCACTTCGCTTAACTCCCCTAACATTAGGAAACTGCTAATCTACTTTCTGTTTCTATGGATTTGCCTATTCTGGACATTTCATGTAAATAGGATCAGATAGTATGTGGTCTTTTGTGATTGACGTCTTTCACTTAGCGTGATGTTTTCAAGGATTACCTTGTTGGGGCGTGTATCAGTGCTTCATTCTTTTTATTGCCAAATAACAGTCTATCGTGTGGATATAACACATTTTGTTTATCTATTCATCAGTTGATAGACATTTGAGTTGTTTGTACTTTTTGGCTATTATTAACAATGCTGCTATAAATATAATTTTATATAAACATATTTTCATTTCTTCTGGATATATACCAAAAATGGAACTGCTGCTAGATCATATGGTAACTCTATTTTTAACCTTTTGAAGAACTGCCAGACTGTTCTCCAAAGTGGCTGTATCATTTTCCACTCCCCCCCAGCAGTGGATGAGGATTCCAGGTTCTCCGCACTCTCACCAACACTTATTACTGTCTGTCTTTTTAATTATAGTCATCCTAGGGGGTGTGCAGTGATATTTCACTGTGATTTTGGTTGGCATTTCCCTAATAACTAATGATGTTGAGCATCTTTTCATGTGCTTGGTGGCCATTCGTGTCTCTTCTTTAAAGACATGTCTATTCAAGTTCTTTGCCCATTTTTAAAAATGGTTGTCTTTTTGTAGTTGAGTCTTAAGAATTCTTTATATACTCTGGATTCTTATCAGATACACGATTTCCAAATATTTCCTCACATTCTGTGGATTGCCCTTCAGTTTTTTGGTGTTGCACAAATGTTTTTAATTTCAATGAAGCTGAATTTATCTATTTTTTTTCTTTCGTCCCTTGTGCTTTTGAGAACAGAATGTGCAAATACCTGTCCGGTATTTGACTCCAGTGCCTGGGACATGGTGGCGCTCTTGCCCCTCTTCTCAGGCCAGTACCCAGGCCACTCAGTGCAGAAGAGAGCAGGTCCTGTGGCCCCCTGGGCTGTTGTGTGACTTATCTGCAGTCTGACTCGTCCATTAGGCCCAGGGGTCACAGTGCCAGGGCCTGCGATACAAAAACTTTTTTTTTAAAGATTTTATTGGGGAAGGGGAACAGGACTTTTATTGGGGAACAGTGTGTACTTCCAGGACTTTTTTCCAATCAAGTTGTTGTCCTTTCAATCTTAGTTGTGGAGGGTGCCGTTCAGCTTAAAGTTGTTGTCCTTTCAGTCTTAGTTGTGAAGGGCGCAACTCAGCTCCAGGTCCCGTTGCCGTTGCTAGTTGCAGGGGGCACAGCCCACCATCCCTTGCGGGACTCCAGGAGTTGAACTGGCAACCTTGTGGTTGGGAGCCCACTGGCCCATGTGGAAATCGAACCCGAAGCCTTCGGAGTTAGGAGCATGGAGCTCTAACCGCCTGAGCCACCGGGCCGTCCCAAAAACATTTTAGTTTTAATCAGAAGAATAGAACTTTTAGGTCAAAGGAATATATATAATACATTCTTGTTTATACCAATGCAGTTGTAAAATATATTTTTTTCTTTTTTTAAATGAATGAAAAGGCACATGGCAGCAAAAATGCTACAGCCATAAATCATAATACAACCTGTCCCCTGTCCCTGGAGAGGGGTCTGCAGTGGGGATGGAACAGCACTAACCGCGCCACCGTGTCACAGCCTGCTTCCCCTTTACCCAGCTGCCTACCTTCCTGAGGGGCCAGCTGCGGCTAAGAGGACAGCACCTGAGTGGGCACTGAATTAGGGACTTTGAGCCCCTCTACTCCAGTGCATTAAGACAGTTTCCAGAGCAGCAGTTCAGATGGGGCAGGCTGGGCCCCAAACCAGTCCTACAACTATTGTTATTATTACTCTTGTTGTTTTCATTGTTTTTATATTCTTATTGTACGCTGCTGATTAAATGTCTTTCAAATGTCAGCTCTCCCTTGATCTTTGTAACAAGGCTACATAGGTAGAGTGGGCATATTATTCCCATTTTATAGGTGAGGAAAGTGAACCTCAAAATATTGGAGCTATTAAACTGCAGCGAAGGGAGTGGAATCCCAGGCTTCTGATCTGTGTGTTACATGTACATGTTCCCATTGGGGTGACTTCCACGTGGAGTGAATGGGGGATTCATCCCACGCATCAACTCGCCAAGGTTAATTAATCAGGCTGGCAGCTACGGACTGCGGGAAATGGCAGATATTTTATTTCCTAGCACCTTAGCCATGAAATAGATGAGAGGTCAGCCATGCCTGGTGCCTGTTGCTCTCTGACAGAACTGCTGCCTGCCTGCTCCACTTTTCCTCCCCAACCCCACATACAGCTTCTCAGAAAAACTACTTCCTACGGTTTAGTACAGCAGGCAGCTTTTTCGTGCAGTTAAGAATTTTCATGATTCAGGTTTGTGTGACATCCCTGGCATTGAAAGGCAAAAGCACAGCATGTGCAAAGCACTCTGTCCTCCTTCAAGTCCCTTTGGCCAAGAAGGGAAGAAGGGAGCACTACTGTGGGCACACAGGGCCCTGGGTGAGCTTGCCATGCCTGGTGGGCGCACCTGGGGTCTCCATCCTTGGCAACGTAGGACTCAGTCTCTTGCTTAGTGATCAACAAGCTAACATAGGTGTGGGGACAGACAGACAGGAGAATGGTGGGGGAGGCTCTCCCGCGAAGATCCACAAATCCTCCGGAGGACCAGCCCCCATGTTGATTTGTCTCTTGAGGTCTCAGCATAGGTCACCCCAGGGTACTTCGGGGCTGGAGAGGGAAATCATTTTAAATGATTTCCAACACCTTGAGGCACACTTTGCACTTTAAAATTCAGTTTCTTAATAATTTAAACTAACCCACAGTGACAAAAAGTGGATCAGTGTCTGCGTGGGGGCTGTGGGTATGGGGAGAGAGGTGCAGAGAGAGAAGGATTGCAGAGGGGCGCAAGGAAACTTGAAGGTGATATCTATCATCAGAGCCCAGGGCAGTTCGCTTCAAGATATCCCACACTGGTACATTGATGATTTCAAATTAAAATCCCTTGAAAAGCGGCAGGAGCAGGAGGCTTTCTCTGACTCTCCTCTGTCTTCTAAGTGGAGGAAGTAAATCTCCAGGATGGGTGCCCTCCTTGCTCCTCAGGGCTCAGAGTCAACCTTATCACAAGAGTTTTAAAATCCACGGTGAAAAGCTTGTATAAACAAACCTTGTAAAGCCTTTACTAATGTATTACCCAAGCCCAAACCTTGCTTAGATTCCTTTCTAATGAGCACTAACTTTCTTTGTCCTGTCAATTTCGCAGAAACTTATTGTTGTTGGGGTTTTGTTTTTTGCATCTGAAAAGTCTGAAAAGTTGCCTGATTCAATCATTTCTTTGAGCCTCTTTTTATGATCTGAGTATTATATTGTGGTTTTCCCATGTGCAAGTATTAAATTGGGTTTTCACCTATTAACTTTATCTTATGTCAAGTTTAGTATTATTAGTCCAGCTGTGATAACTAAAGAAAGGTAGAGGGGGAGAATTATGCCCTTTCCTGACAATATGTTCACTTTCTTAATTGTGGCTGTTGTGTCATGGGGTATACTTGTGTCAAAACTTTTCTAATTGTACCTTTAAATGTGTGCCATTTATTATACATTATGCCTCAATAAAGCTGTTAAAACTTTCAATTTCTTATTAAAAATGTAAAAGATAATATTGAAAAAGGTGTCACATCATTTAAAATGGAAAAGTATGGAAAGGTTTACAATTGAGGGCCCAGCTGCCAGCTTCTACCACTTGTACCCCCACCACGGATAACAAGAATTATTTACATTGCTGTAGACTTTCCAAAAGTTAATGTTTACCTTCACTGATTGTAAAAGATCCTAGTCAATAGTAAATAGCAAGTCAAACAAAGGTTTACATACACTTAGAGCAGGGGTGTTCAAACTTTTTTCAACGTTTTTCACCAAGGGCCATATGCAGTAAAATACACAAACAGCAGGGCCACTCACTCGAGGTGAAGTACATATTGCCTCACCTGGTTTATTTAAATAAACTAAATATATTTTTGGAATTTGCTGCGGGCCAATTAAAAATGGATTGCGGGCCACAGTTGGCCTGAGGGCTGCAGTTTGGACACCGCTGCGTTACAGAGTCAGGTAGTCCCTAGGAGAGCCTGCCAATAATGCCCAGCCTTGGAAGGACACACTAGAATCCTTTTGGCCTATTTTCAATTTTCAGATACTCTTTCTTACGTTATCTATCTGTTCATATCCTTGCCCATTTTTCTATTGTACTGTTGATCTTATCTTCTTGATTTCTGAGAGCTCTTTACATATTAGAGAGATTAGCTCTTTGTCTATGATATGAGTTGTAAATATTTTTTTCTGGTCTGTAGATTTTCTCCTGACTGATTTTTTTTTTCCAAGGTAGACTTTTCATGGAGTAGAATGTATCAATACTTTATTTTATGAGTTCTGATTTGAAGTCATAGTTAAACAAGCCTTTGCTATTTTAAGGTCATGAGGCATTCTTTCACATTTTCTTCTAGAACTTTTGTGGTTTCATTTGTACCTTCAGATGGTTGGTCCATGTGGAATTTATTCTGGTGCATGATATAAGCTGTAGGATATAGTTTTTCTGCTTTTCTTTTAAAACATTAACACTTCTTTTTGAAATAAGGCCTTTCTTTTTTCTGCTGTTGTTCTAAAAGTATTAGCATTGTGTATGAAACAATGACTAATTTTTAGAAATTTGCTTTGAAACTTAGAGGCAAAGGGTGGGACATTTGTCACTCTTGTTTGAATGTCACTTTGAGAAGGAAAAGTTGCTTACTCTGCAGTATGTAAAAGTTACCTTTGAAGCCAACATTTATTTTATTCATGGTGTGTCCGTTTTTTCCCTGACAAATCAAAATTTGGTAGATGGGAGGGGATAATTTCCGGCTTGTGCACACATTGCTCTTCAACAGCTCTTAGCAAAATAAGCCAGAAAAGAATTGTTCTCTAGCTGGAAGCCATCACTTCTTGTACTTGTCCTGAGGCCGAGAAGTCTTGGGTTTCTATCCTTCTGGTTCAAGTCTGACTTAGCTTTACCATGTGGTAGGATTATAGAGTAGCATTTCAGAAACAATATGGCATGCTGATTTACGATGACTGGGTAGGAATTAGCCAGAAGAAAAGGGGGAAGAGTACTCCAGGCAGTGGAATAGCACCGGCAAAGACACAGATATGTGATGTGTTCTGGGAACTATAAATTCCAGCAACCAGAATGTAGGACCAAGGAGGGCAGTGGTGAGAATGTAACAAACCTCCAAACCTGTAGATAATTTTTATGAGTTTATTTGAGCCCAAACTGAGGACAGTTGCTAGAAAGCAAGATCTCACATGCTCTAGGGAATGACAGTTTTGCAGTTTCTTTTATGCTTTTGGAATTCAGGAGGGGACATGAAGAAGATTACATGAAGGTGGGAGAAAGCAAGGAAGAGATTGGCTTACAGGATAGTTAACAAGATCACGTGCTCTCTTGAGGGTGGTTACCTATTACAGATGTTGAAATGTGTGTTAACGTAGATTCACAGAAACATATCTATGCCTGGAGAGGTTTCTCATCACATATCTATGCCTGGAGAGGTAAGCAAGCGTTGGATGGTTAAGGATTATAAACTGACTTTCTCTGGAGAGCAATGGGGAGCCACTATGTTACCAAACTAGAGGGGGTTCATTTGCCTGCATGCATCAAAGCCAAATGAGACATGAACAGGGGTTTGCAGCAAAGAAAATAAAGGTTTATTGTTTAAGGAAATTGCGTCAAGCCTGGAGACACAGGCGAGCCAGGGCTCAAAGCCCTGGCTCCCAACGGCCTCTAGAGGATAGGTTATATTGGGGAAACATCATTAGTCATGGTAGCTAAGGGAGTTGGGGTCCTGGACCCCACTGATGGGTCAGGGCTAAGGTAGGAGTGAGTTGATCATTGCCTCCAATTTAAAGCTAAAGTTTATTGTTTTCTGGCATTTTCAGAAGGTTTTTGAACAAAACAGTTGCTCTAAGCCAAATTCTAATCATCATGTTCTAGAAGGAGCACACATCAGGTCCTGATGTCAATCTTGGCCTCCTTCTGTCATCCTGTTGAAGGGGATGTGGCCAGTAGGGTTATTTTGCCTTCATGGGTCTGGAGCGGAAACCAAACTGAAGTCAAGATGTTACATTTAGTTCGACCAAAACTCTATTTCTGTGATCAACAGACCTGAGATTTTGTTCCTAAGACTGTTTTTTGCTGAACAGACTCTGATATCCTACGGGCTTCAGGTTGTGGTCATACAGCATATGCAAAGGTGGGAGGATGCGGAAATGGGCCAGGGTGCTATTAGACTAGACAAGGCCAGTTTGAATCAAGGAGAAAGTAAAGAGAAAAAGCTATTTTAAAGAAGTGAAGATTTCACTTAAAATTATAAGGTCTCCCTTTTGAACCTGCAATTTTCTGGCAAAGTTAGCCGGGTTCCGTGGCCCTGCCAGGAAAGGTGGGAGGCCCAGACTTAATGCTGTGCGGAAAGAGCCCCCTTGGGGGAGGGGCAAAGGCAAAGCAGAGGATCTTGCTGAGTGTCCAAGGAGAGAAGCCCTTTGAATGGAGGTTGGGCAGAGGGAGGAGCCCTCTCACCCTGCCAAGAGAAGGGGCTCCCAAACCCAGGCGAGACAGGCGGGTCAGAAATGCTGAGGCAAATGTCACTTGTGCCTTTTTTCCCCTTAAAAACTAAACAAAGCGGCTGTGTTCAGTGGCCCCTCAGGAAGGCCAGTCATTTCCTGAGGAGATATCAGGCCAGCCCAGGCATTGTTTCAATTTCCAGCAATGGCTGCTATTACCTGAGCAGCAGCACAGCTGGTTTCTCTGCTGTCCTGGGAGAAGTTACCAGAGTGTTTTCTCTGCTTTTCACAGGGCGGGTTTCTCACCATTGGTGCGCGGCAAGTGTTTTCTGCCCCGGGGGCATGGCGCAAAGGCTGAACTAACTGCCCAAAAGTCTTCACGCTCAGGATGCAGCTGGGGTGGGTCCAAGAGGGCAAGATGTGGCTTGGAGTCCTGCTGACACTTCTGCTCTGTGAGTTTTATTCTCTTCCTACATCACTTAAACTTGCTAAGAATCGAAGCTAACGAAACCAACATACTTATTCTGTCTTTTCCAGGTTCAAGCCTTGAAGGTCAAGAAAATTGTAAGTTGTAAAGTTTCTACCTAGCTTCATTATGTCTTTCTGTGATTTTTAAAACTCATGTCAAATTGCTTGGGTTAATGTTTACAACAATTGAGGGGGGAAAATATTCCAATTCAAACCTAAAGTGTATTGCTTTCTGGCATTTTCAGAAGGTTTTCAAACAAAACAGTTGTTCTAAGCCAAATTCTAATCAGCATGTTCTAGAAGGAGCACACATTTTCTAGATTCTAGTGAACTTTTATATGTTAGGATTGGGGGGGAGTATTATTATAAAAAATGTGAGTGATTCTATAATTAGTCTTTTGTTATTCTGCCATAATTTTCTCATTGTCATATTCTATGCCATCCCCATTTTTTTAATTCACAAATGAAATATAATCAATTTGTTGGATTCATGAAAACACAACATAGTTTGAATTGTTACAACTTTTTTCGCCTAAAAGATTTAAAACAGGTAATTGGATTTCATTTCCCATCCACCTGTGATGCTATAGTCATACGTGCAGTATTTTATGCTTCTGTGTACCTTTGAAGTCTGGTTTTTCATCCACTTTAGAGCTGATTTTGAATCTTTAAGATAAGCGGGTTTTGTTTTGCTTCATCTGGGTTCACGTGAAGGACAGGGCTTGGCTGGGTCTGTGGGGAGAGCCCTCAGAGCAGGATCCCCTTTGGCAGAAGTCGCTTCAGTCGGTAAAGAATGTGGGTGACTGGATTGCAGACAGTTGTACAGCTCTTAGGAGATGATGTACGTGGATGATGCTGGTTTGTTGAGCCAGGGTTGGAGCAATGGCTCCAGGACAGGGAGGGCTAGTGTGGCTCTTGGCAAAGCTGGTCTGCGGGTCTCCCGTTCAACTGCCCATGTGCTTCGGCAGGCATTTGATCCCCATAGCAACCCAGAGAGGCAGGCTCTCCATCATCATCATCCTCATCCTCATTCACTGATGATGTCTCTGTGCCTCAGAGAAATAACTGACTTGTCCAAGACAGCCAGTTGGCAGGGTATCGGCACTCGAACCTCCCCTACCCAAAACCCACCTATCTGGCTCCCTAGGCCTGACTCAACTGAACACTTTTATTTTGTCTCTTTGAGCCCTTTTTCCAATCTGTAAAGCAGGGATAAGAGAATCAATCATAGAGTTGGTGTGAGGATGAGATTAAATAAAAGGAAGTGGTGGTCTGCCCAGCACGTGGTGATTAATAAATAATGGTTTACTATCTGCAGCCCTTGTCCTCCCCACCTCACAGCTCTTGCACCACCCTCTGTCCACTCCAGCCCAGGCCCCCCAGCTTTTATCCTGACCACACCCTGCTAACATTCATGCCCCTGGGCTTCTGTGTCTCTTGCTCTAGACATCCTGTTTCCCAGGACCTGCAGTCTCTCCCATCTCCTTTCCCACCTCAGAAGGAAGTAAATCGCTCCCTTCCCAGGGTTCTTAGAGAAAGGTCTTTGTACTTTCAGGGAAGACCTCAGAACTGCAGGACTTACAGCAGGAGACTGTCCCACGCTTCCTCAGACCTCCTTCTTGTCTTATACTAGAGGAAACTGAGGCCGAGGGGCCATGAGGTATTTGGGCATGGTCAACACTCGGAGTTAGCTGAGTAGGGGCAAGGATCCAGGTCTCCCTTTCCTTAGGTCACCCAAGACCATGCTGACAATGCGTTTGACATGCATAACCTACAAGCTCGTGCCATATAGCCTGCTGTCTGTGATCAAGGTGTCTGGTCAGCCTTGGCCCTCCTCACTCCTTTAGCTCAAGCCCTCCCCCGCCCCCTCCCCCCTGCCAGCCTGCCTCAGGAGATGACCTCAGCTCCATCTTCACCTAGAAAACAGTGCTGTCTGGAGGGAACTCCCTCAGCTTCCCGCCCTGCCCTGGCTGCAGGCTTATCTGCCTCCCCACCCTTCCTCCCAGCTTCCCTCCCACTTCAGAAGAGATGTCTGCCCTGTGCTGCCCAGGGCCAGCCTGTCCACCTGGGCTCTGAGCCCAGCCTTCTCATCACCCCCGGGGTCTCACTCTATCATTTACCAGCTTCCACCCCGCTTTTAGTATCTCTCCCCACCCCCACCCCCATCCTTCTGGCTCTTTCCCCTTAGTCTATAAACAAGATTGGTAGCTCTTATTTTTTTAGGAAAAAGGAAAATCACACACAACCCACACCCCTCCATTTATCTTATGTCCCCTATCTATCCACTCCCTTCCTCAGTCAAACTTCTCCGAAGGCTGGTTTATACTCACTGTCTCTGCTTCGTCACGTCTCAGTCACCCCTCACTTAGCAGTCTGGCCGTGGCCCCCACACCTTCCTGCACTGGAATCCTCTCATGGACCAATCCTGTCATGGTGCCAAATGCCATGGACACTCAGCCATTAGCTTTGCATGAAGCCTTCTAGACCCTCTTCCCTGGTGTTCTTTCACACCGCCGATTAACCCTCCTCCTTTCCCCAGGGGACAGTTAAACTTTCCTAGGGTCTCAACTCCCTCCATCGCCTGGTCTCTGCAGACTCCCTGGTCTTACCCTCTATGGAGCTCGAGTCCTCTCTCTACACCTCCACATACCCCCTGTCAGTGGAGCCCTGGCCTCTCCCCTGAGCACCATGCGGGGCAGTAGGTAACATCTCCTCCTGGTCATCTCCCAGGCCCCTTGAAGCTGGCCTCACCACCATGACTTTTTTCTTCGCCCTTATCTCCTTCTGGCATTGTCTACTTTAGTTGGTGGCACCTATATCCTCCTGGGCACTTAATCCAGGAACCTTATCTTCCACTCTTTGACTCAACCTCCAGATCCAAGCAAACAAGTCTTTTTTTTTTTTAAATTATAATAAAATACATACAACATAAAATTTATTTATTATTAGTGATATTTAATACATTCATAATGTGCAAACATCACCACTGTGTAGTTCCAGAACCTTTTCATTACCCGCCAAAATAAGTCCTTTTGCATCCACTAAATATTTCTCAAGTCTGCTCCTTCCCTTCATTCCCACTGCACCTGCCCTACGTCAGACCTCATCACCCTTCACCTGAGCCCCAGTTCCAAGCTGTTTATAGGTCTCTGGTCCCTCCTCCCAGCCCACAGCGATCTTTCTAAAGCTCTGGTGTCATCCTGTCACCCCTTCCTGAAGACCCTCAGGACAGGGCCCAGCGTGTCAGCAGAGCGGGCAAGGTCTTTTGTTCTGTCACTTCCTACCTGGCCTGCTTGGCCCCTCCAGCTCCACACTCTGGTTCCTGTAGCTGTCTGCGCCCGGATGCTTTGATTTCTCATGCCCCTGTGCCCCGGTACATGTTGTTCTCCTGCCCGAATGCCCCTGTTCTTGGCCTGGTCCAAGACTCGGTTCAGGGGTCATTTCCTTCAGACTTTCCTTGGCCTGTCCTGGGCAGCCCTTCCTCCTGGTGTTTATATCACTGTCCTCTAGTTATCTGGGTCCCCACCAGCCTGCACAGTCTAGGACAGCGGGGACAATTGTGTATTTATTTACCTTGTAAACCCAGCACCTGGCACAGCTGCTCGATAAATGTCTCACTGAAGGGTGCCCGAACTGAATGAACTTGGAGATGCTTGCGATTCCTATGAAAAGATGGGCCGGCATGCTCTATGCTGAGCACCAAAGTCCAGCGGGGACGCCATGCTTCGAGGCTCCCTGTAATTTTCCTGACAATAGTGGGTGGTTCCTCCTTCTCTCCCCACCACCTTTTTTCCTGAGTCATTTCCAGGTTGAGGGCCAAGTGGCTGACTGAGTCATAATGTCGCATCTTCCCAGGGCTCATCAGCATCCGCTGACAGGCGGCTAGAGGCCGAGGGAAGCAGGCCCTTTCATTTTGTGTCTGGGAATTTGGCACTGTGGTCCCAGGTGGCCCTCTCTGTGCTGGGGTGACTTTGTTACTTCAGATTCTCCTCCATCAGCCTTCATCTCCCCAGGTCGAAAAGATCTGACCTCTTAAAGCTGTTTCACAATCCATCATTCTTCTATCATGACAGTTCTGAACCTTTTGGGTTCCAGAAGGAAAGCTGTAGATCCTCTCTCCAGAAAAACGCACACTTGCATATAATTGGAGGGTGGCTCACGGGCCTCCTAACACCCACCCGTGAGCTTCTGGGGGGCCCAGGTAGCCCAGGTTGTGAACAACCACTCTATTTTGTGAATGATGAGACCTGCACACAGTAATCCAATTTGGCTATTTCTGGACAGTTTGTTCACAAAGAAGCTTTCTGTATTATCTTAATAATCAGATAGAGATTTTTGAAGATTCGTTGGGTGGTATATTTTTTATCTATTGCTGCTTAACAAATTACCCCAAAACTTAGTGGCTTAAGACAACAATTTATTATCTCACACAGTTTCTGAGGGTCAAGAATCTGGGAGTGGCTTATCACAGTCAGAGTCAGAGCCTCTGACTCAGGGTCTGTCAGGAGGTTGCAGATAACATGTTGGTCGGGGTTACAATTATTTGAATTATGTTTGAAACTGGGAAGATCTGCTTTTAAATTCACCCATGTGGCTATTCCTCTCTGTAGAGGTGCTCATGACATGACACCTGGCTTTGCCCAGAATGCGTGATCCCAGAAAAAGAAAGAGTGACCAAGGCAAAAGTTGTGATGTCTTTTGTAACCTAATCTCTGAAGTGACATACAACCCCTGCTACAGTGTTTTGTGGGTCACAAGACCAACCCTGGTATGATGTGGGAGGGACCAGAAGCAGGTGTGAATACCAGAAGGCAAGGCTGATTTCACTGGGGTCCATCTTGAAGGCTGGCTACCGTAAGGGTGATTTAAACCTTCAACTTATTTCATCTCATGGACTAATCAGATGCCTTTTTTTTTTTTTTGTCATGTCAATTGCTCAGAAGAAAGGGACAGGTGTGGACTGTTGCATTCATTTAAAAACCTAAGACATTATAGACAAATTACATTCTAAATTGCTGAAAAAGTTTTGACTTTGTTACAAGAGAGGGAAAGTTTTTGCCAGTGTCTTTGGCCAGCTAGCTAGCGGTAGCTTTTCTTACGTCTTCTTATTTGAAAACTGACTTGAGACCACTTACAAAAATGATGTGTTGTTGTTCAGTATAATTCAGTGAGGGACCACAGCAAGGTGGTCCAAGCAAGGACCTCCAAAATTTCTGGAGGTCCTTTCTCGGTCTAAAAAATGAGGGGATTTAGAGTATCTGGAAGGCTCAATAAATATACATTCATCAGACATGACCCATAAACATTTTTCACTTATCAAAGTGAATTCAATGTGTAAGAGTCTTATCTAAGCCATGTGACACTGTTTTGCTTGAACAGTACCCGATGCCCCCTGTCCCACGCCATCTCTGGCCTCTGAAGTCCTCATGGGTCACGTAAACTTTGGGTAAGATCCACATGTGGGGCTGCCAAACTCTGTGCATGGAGAGTCACGTTTTGTGTTAAGGAGTGGGAAGGAGTCGGTAAGACTTTACCTTTGTAATTGCTTTTAGATGCGTAAGGACTAGCTGGAAGAAACTAAAATCAGTGGTTTCTTCTGCAAGGGGAGGTGGGAACTGATTGGACAGGGACAGAAACGGCAAGAGACTTTACACTTTATCTTTTCCTCTGTGTTCTTTTTTGGGCATCACATACACAGAATCGGATTGATCATAATCCTTTGCTCCTGTCACACACTCATCCTTGACCCACACATAATTGCCTTTTGTTTTATTTATGTGTATGTTTTTAGTAACATAATGAATTCACAGGACGCCACCCCTCAAGCCAAGAATTAGAGCATTACCCATACCGGTATCTACCTGTGTGCTCTACCCAGTCTTATTTCCCTCTTGCCTTCAAAAGTGACCACAATATTTTAAAAATATGAATCTTATATCCATCCATCTTTTAAAACGTGGATTATTTCAGATAATTTGTCAGTATGCTCTTTGGGGTTTTCTCATAGACATCATATCATCCACCTTTGGGGGTTTTTAAACAATTTGACTACACTATCCACTCAAAAATTTAAATGAAAATTTAAAATCTCATGGTTGTTTTATTCACACTTCGTGGAGGTAGGTGAGACAGGAAGCCAACAAAGCACACGAGGTACAGTAGCTCTCAACCCCAGGTCTGTTGTTGACCCCAGGTCTCTTTGAGAATGGACACAGTGAGGTTTATGGGGGAGATGTGTAGGAGTTTGGAGGTTTTGCGAGGCTAAGATACCTGATTTTAAGGTCATGGACTTTAGATACATTTTCCCCCAAAACTCCCCATGTATTATCCGTTCTTTTTAGTCATGTAGAGACTATGAGATGTTTGAGGTTGTCTTTGTGACAGGAGATTGGAGAGTGAATATTTTAGAGTGCTGTTCAAGTCCAGATATATGTGCTTAGATAATAAACCATAGGGAAGGTGGAGCTGAGGTATTTTGAGGTACATCAAGGGGTATAACTAGGATCCCAGGTGGGCTGCAGAAGGATGTATGGGCAGGACCAAGAGGACCCTCAAAAGACAGAACTGCCCTGGTCCGCTCTGAAGCTTGGACAGAAGTCCTGATCAATGAGCACTTTCCAGAACCTTCTAGCCTGGAAAATTTTCAGAGCAGTGGCCCGTCACCAAAATAGCCAGAGAGCATCTGGTTTTAAGTAATTCATGTTCCCATCAGCCCACCACTGTAAATAAGTCTCAAAAGCTGAATTCTGTTGATAGTCTCTGCTTGCTGGATCTTAGATGTTGGACGACATGGGCTAGAAATGATGCATTTAGCTAGTTGATCTGGCGCCCGCTTTCTGGCAGAGATTAGGTGGCTTGCTGGGCATCGTAGCTGCTCTGGGTGCTTGATCAGAGATTCCCCTCATTAGTAGAGGAAAACCTGTGCTCTTTGCTTCTCAATGGCAGATGGGGATGGGGACAGCAAGTGGCTTCCTCAGAAGTGGTTTCAAGTCCTCACCCATCTGGGGAGGCCTCTGAGTTCATCAGATAGAAAATGCCAGCTAGGACTGTGCTAATTCCATCAGGCCTGCATGAGGAAGGAAATTTTCTGGGCATGACCGTCTGATTTCAGAACGGTGGTGACTGTCATTTATTAAGCAATTACTGTATGCCAGGCACTGTACTAGGTGCTTTCCTGCCCCTCTCCTGTAAGTCTTAACAACAATCTACTAAGTGCGTATTATTATGGCATCTTAAGCAGAGCCTAAAGAGGTCAATTACCCCAATGTCACATCGTAAGTGATGAACCAGGACTTGAATGCTTGTCTGCCTGAATCCTATGCTTCCTCCAGGGGCCACGATGTGGCCGCTTACAGGCTGCATATGTCTTATGGACATGTTTTATTTGTCACACTCTGAAGACTGCCACCTTGTCTTGGTGGGAATATCAGCAGCTTCGTACCAACTGCCTCATGCTTGACCCACTACCCGGGATCATTACCTACCCACCTGGCCCCGGTAGGCATTTGGGACTTCTGGCCACTGTACTGTGTAGAATGTGATGACACCAAGCCGATGTGGCAAAGGTCACCAGGACAGCGTGATTTCTGAGATAACAGGTGTGTCTTCCTTCCTTCCCTTGGCATTTAGCTTTCACCATCAACAGCATCCGCATGGCGTTCCTGCCAGGCCAGGAGGTACAGAACGGGGACAACCTGACCCTGCAGTGCATCGTGGATATCAGTACCACCTCGCATGTCAAGCCTCAGTACCAACTGCTGTTCTACAAGGATGACACGCTGTTTCACAACATCTCCTCCACGGAGAGCACAGAGAGTTATTTCATTCCCCAAGTCCGGGTCTACAACGCAGGGATATACAAATGTACTGTGCTTCTGAGCAACAAGGAGAGAACCACTTCGGAGTACAAGGTGTTGGTGAAAAGTGAGTCCCTGGCATTGAACATAGCTCCAGCAGATAAAGCTAACACATGCAGTAGCAATTGAATGCATAGTAACACTGGACCTACCTGCCCATCCATCACCCTTCTCATTCATCTTCCTGGCATTTTCCTAACCTGAATGTAGGCATTAGTAAAAACTATGTATAGTGTCAGATGGGTCCTAAACTTATCAGGGGGAATCACTTCATAAATTATCTAAATGCCTAAGCACTATGCTGTACATCTGAAAGTAATATAAAATAATATGGAATCATTAAAAATATATATATGGTCCTGGGATGTAAAATACAGCATAGGGAATATAGTCAATGGTATTGTAACAATTATATACGATGTCAGAGGGGTAGTAGACTTGTTGGGTTATCACTTTGTGAGGGGTGTAAATGTCTAATCACTATGTTGTTTTGTACATCTGAAACTAATATGGAAAAGAAAAGAAAACATGGGCATTAGACATGCTCCCGACATGCCAGGCTCTTTCTCACCTCCTTGCCTTAGCACATGATAGTCCCCTCTCCCGGGAATACTTTTCTTTATCTCATCTCCTTGGAAACTACTATTTCTCCTCAAGACTCAACTGGATCTCTTTTCTGACACTGTCCCAAAGAAAATTGGTCTCCCCCAGGGTCCCGGTCCTCTTTCAGCTCCACTGAAGGCTGTCTCTCCTTTCAGGGGGATTTGTATGAAGGCCACTGGGCAGAGAGTTGACACTGAATTCAACAGTCACTCTGCCTGCAGGTGTCCAAGCTGGGCAAGTTCCTGAACCTCTCTAAACTTTAAAATTCTCATCATTGAAATGAAGATACTAATAATACCCAGTTCAGGGAATTGTGAGAGGATTAAAAATATCGTGTAGGTAAAGTGCTTGGCCTGATACCAGTACATAGAGAGTTCTCACTAAATGGCAGTTAGTTTTTCACTTGTTGTTGCAACTGTTTCTCCCACCTCTGTCTGCTCTTCTGGAGGTGTGAGATGGTGTTTGGTTTGTTGTTGTTTTTTCCTCGAACAAAGAATCTGACTTATGGTAGGTACTTAATAAACGATTGTGAAACATTAAACAGATGAGAAGGGGAAGTAGAAATAGATGGGGATGGAAAAACAGAAGAGAATCATTGTAGGAAATTTGGGTTCAAAGACATAAGGATTCATTCATTCATTGATTCATTCATTCATTCATTCATTCATTCATTCATTCATTCATTCCCTCATGAAGCATTTCCCAAGGCTGCAAGTCAGGAAAAACCAATGCAAGTCATGAAAACGCATCAGGTAGAGCCCAGCTCCAGAGGCAGTCTGGTGGGAAAGAGAGACATGTAAACAAATAATTACAGCCCAATTGTTATATGATCTGGGTGTCCTGGGAGCACAAAAGCACGAGAAAACAATTCTGCCTAGAGAAGTTAGAGATGACTTCCTGGAGGAAGGGACATTGGGTGTAGATACAGAAGATCGTGTAGGAGTTTTCTTGATGGTGAAGTGGGACAAGGCCACAGAAAAGGGACGTAGCATGAGAGGGAAAGAGCAGAGGCTAAGAAAGAGGTGAGTATGCCAGCAGAGTGCCCCTCAGTCAAATTCCCCCACCTCTTAGAGTCTTCATTTCCTGTCTCTAAAATAGAGATAACGAGGTAACTAACTACACATACTCTTGAAGGACACTTTGTTTTGAGGATTAAATGGGATAACGAATGAAACATGCTTAGTAACCAAGTGTTGAGTGAATACATGGCCCATCATGTGTGAGATGCTTGGCCAGGCCATTCTTAGAAGAAAATAACACTTTCAGCAAACAGGAAGCAGGAAGAAACAGTAGGCAACTGTTTGGAGGCATGTTCTTTTCATAAGTATACAATCTCTGACCGGTTTCATGTCAGTCTTTGGAGCTCACATGCATCGTCTTCCAGGTCAATTCCTCCACGGGTGTCCTATGGGCAGCCAGGGGGCATGACTGGCTAGACAACCCTTTGTGTCACCAGGGGCAACAGCCACAGGGATGCAGACCAGCCCTCCTCCATCTCCACTGAGGACAGGGGAGGAACCAATAGGTCCTCATTAGTGATGAGGAAAGATGGGCAGGCCAAGAATTTGGGAAATGTATGTTGAAAACAAATGTGCCGGCAGGCTTTTGAAACTTAGGGTAATTTTTCTTTAAACTTGGATGGTTTAACAGACACAGTTAGTGAATTCAGCCCTCTGCTTCTTTGACAGCTGCTGCCATAACTGTCATTTCTGTATTTTTGTGCTTTTGTGATCAGAACAGTCATGCATACTATTACTACTTCCAATAATAAGAACTACCACGTATTAGCCCCTCATGAGATAAATGACTATGAGTGCCTTACACATATTTCATTTAATCCCTGCAATAGCATGTGGTGCCTCCCATTAACAGGTGTGGACACTGGGGCTCAGAAAAGTCAAGTGGCGTGCTCAAGTTTCGCAGTTCATCAAAGGCAAAGCCAGAGTTAGAACCAAGATCTATGTGACTCTAAAGTTAACTTTTAACCCTTAATTATTATGAGAGGTCTTTGAGGCAGACAAAAGGCAATGCATCCATTCATTTCACCTGTATAGAGTCCCTACTCTGAGCCAGACCAAGCATCCAACAATGAATAAGATACAGTCCCTCCATTTGGGGAGCTCAGCGTGAAGCAGGGGAAACCCTTCACAAACAGGTGACACCATAGGTGACAATAGTGGTATGAATACAGTAAAGCTCTTCTTCCCAAGCAGAGAGCCCTCCATCTCTGAGCTGGGTGGGTCAAAAAATAAAAAAAGATTCGTGAGTCCTAAGTGTGGGTGAGGTGGCACATCCAGAAAGAGGCATGTTTAAGATGCAAGCAAGTCTGTCTGACTCCAAGATGGAGCTCATAACCACTAGACCATGGGGTTTGAACAGGGCATCTAATCTCAGCTAGGCTCTCCCAGCTCCCCTTAATCTGACCCTGACTCACCACCCAATGTACCTTCCCTTCCACCCCTTTCTCTGCTCTAGATGGCCCTCCACCCATAGTCCTTGGCACAAGCTGTTCTCCGTGCTCCCTGAAATGCCTGTCCTTGGCCCCCATCCCACCTCATCTGTCCAAATAACACCCTTCCTCCAAGATTTCTCTCAGATCAGTTCCTTGCTAGAATCTTCGCTGATCTCCCAGGCAAAGAGGGCCTCCTCCTTTTCTTACTGCTCCATCATTTATTGTCTCTGCAACACACTCTGACGCATGGTTATTTTCAGCTTTGCGTTTTGCACTGGAGTCCATGCATCCCTCCTCTCTCTCACCCCTTCCCCCACCTCTGGCTTCAGAGTCAGGCAGACCTGAGGTTGAGTCTCAACTCTGGGGCTTGATTGCTGTGAACTTTTAGATGAGCCTTGAACCTCTCTGACCTTCACCTTCTTTATCTATAAAATGGGCATAATTTTATCTTCCATGCCCACCTCAGAAGTTTCTTATGAGAATTACATGGGGTCATGGATATAAAGTCAATCCTAGCTTATAGCTGGCATTCAACAAAGTATAACAATAATCACCATAATACTAATGAATACTGGCTGTTTTGTTTCATTTTTAACTGTATCAGGTGGGAAGACTTGTCTTCCCAATGGTGTTATAAATATTAAAAGCACCAACCACATCTTTAACATATTTTATACTTTTCAAAGTACCTGGGGCTGTGCTGGGCACATACATGCTCAATAATTACCTGGTAATTGGGTGTTCTGGGAATAAAAGAAAAGAACCCTTAGATAGGTCAACCCCAGTGACTCAGCCGAGGGAGGCTTGTGCCACTAGATCAGATGGATACTAATGGACTTTCTCTTTCCCCAAAGGAGTGTCCACTCCCATAGTGACGCTGGACAAAAAAGAGGCGATAGAAGGCGGGGTCGTGAGGGTCCGTTGTTCTGTCCCGGAAGAAAAGGCTCCAGTGCATTTCACCATTGAAAAATTCGAACTAGATATAAAAGATTTCAAGCAAAAAAGAGAAAAAACTTCTCCGAGCCAGAATTTTGTGACCCTGGAATTCACTGTCGAGGAACAAGACCGTGTGATATTTTTCCAGTGTCAAGCTAGTATCATTTCTGGGACACGTGTGGAGAATTCTACAATCGTCAGGAGTGACCTGGTCACCGTGAGGGGTCAGAGTCCTGCTCTTCTTTTCTTCATTATTTTCTGGCTTGCTGATTTGGTGTGGGGAGAAAGAGCCCAGGATTGGAAGGGGGTTGGGGACTTCTGGCTGGGCTGCTGTTCTCAAGACTGTTCTTAATTATTTTACGTCCATAGTTTTCAAACTTTTTGACTGTGACAGTTACACACACACACACACACACACACACACACACACACACACACACACACTTACAAATTCCCCAAACAAAAGTTTTACAAACAGTACTTAACATGTGATATTTTGCTATTTTCTATTCTACTCTAGTTCAGTTTTTTGTTTTTTTTTAACTCTGGCCAAAACTCACTGAAACGATGCACCGTGTGACCTGCAGTTTGAAAATCCCAGCTTTAAGCAAATGTGGATCAGATATCAAGAAGTGGGGTTTGGAGGGGATCGGGAGGAAAGGAGGACCAGGTCCTCAGCCTTTGCCTCCTACATTTGATGAGGAGCTCCCCTCTTCTACCCATCCCCCATCACCAAGATGTTGGACAAATAGGAAACAAATAACATGACCTGAGAATTGCTCTTGGGAGAGAAAGGCAACAGCAGAGGGAAGCCTGGGTGAGTGCCCAAGACAGGCAACCAGCAACTCCCAATGACCTGGGGGAGAAGGACTTGTGAAGCAGGGAAGCATGGGAAAGGCACATTCTAACACAAAGAGCTTCACATCTTTGCAAAGCAGGAGTCCTCAAGTTTATCACAGGGCTTTTGGCACCTTACTTCACCCCTGCCCATTGTGTATGTATATATGTCTACATATAGGTACATAATATATGGACAGATGTGTATTTACATACATATAAGAGTAGAAATACATTTATATAACTATAATGTATATGTAATTATATGTAACATGTACATATAATGTAATGTACATGTTACATATAATTACATATAATGTATATGTATTATATGTAATTATACATAATTACATATAATGTATATGTAATTTTTCTGATTAGAATACTTGGTGTGGGTAACCTTTTCAGAAAATGTGGTATGATATAAAGTATAAAGGAATAATCGTACTACCACCACTCCGAGAAAACCACTTGTGTGGTCTTCTAGACTAACTCTGCGTATATGTTCATGTACATACCCAAAGTTTTGTTTGTTTTGTTTTAACAAAACCTGGGATTTGTCAAACATACTGTTTTATAACTTTTTCTTAATATGTTAAGGACTTTTGTCAATATTAAGAAATACAGGTTTGCATCATTTTAGTGGCAACTCAGAATCCTATTACAGAGATATGCCATAATGTAGTTACCTCAATTTCTGTTGATGGACATTTAGTTTTTGTTTTTGTTATTGAAACAATCTTGCAACAGACATACTTGTACTTATAACTTGTGTACTGTTGCAATTATTATTATTATTATTATTGTTATTAATTATTAATGGGGTTGATTTCTAGCAAATTGTTGATGGAAATGTTTTGTGCATTTTCAATATTGATATATATTACCAAAGGTCTCCTCGAAATGGCTGAAGTGATGCTAACAACCTTACCAACACAGAGTATTATCAACCTTTTGTTATTTTTGCCAAACTAATTGAGACACAATGATATATCATTGTTGTTGTGATTTCTATTTCTTTGGTCCTTAGTGAAGTTGAGTATTATCTTTATATTTGTTGGTCTATTACATTTTCTCCCCATAAACTGCCTGTTCATATACACTTGGCCCATTTCAGCTGTTTCTTATTGATTTGTTTGAGCCCTTTATAAATTAAAGGAATTAGCTCTTTGTCAGGTACTATGCAAATATGTTACCCAGTTTGTCATCATCTTTATGATTTTTTTCCATGCAGAAGCTTTTAATCTTTGGTTAATCAAATGTATCCGTCTTTTTTCCTTATGGTATCTCAGTTTTGCGATTCATGCTTGAAGTTCCTCCATACTCCAAGATTATTAGAGAAAATACGCACCTATGTTTTCTCTTACTGTTTCTGTGGTTTATTTTATTATTTTTTTTCTTTCTGTGTTTCTTTCTGTATCTCTGGTGCATGTGGAGTTAATTTGGGGATAAGAAAAAAAACCCTGCAGTTATTATTAAACTACCACAGATGGCACTTGTTGAGTGTCCTAAAAGATACCCTTTCTTTTCTGACTTTGACTCAGGAAAGCAGACTATTTTTTAAATGATAGCTTTTTATTGTAAATTTAAATGATTCTAGTTTAAAAAAAAACAAGTAATGAATATGAAAATATTATATCACTCTAAATTCACTTTTGGCATTTTTAATGTCCCTATCTGTATTTTACACAGTTGTAATCTGTGTGTACACTCTTTATACTCTTCTGTCTTCTTTGGCAGGAGCAAAGACCTAGCCCTGCTTTCCTCACCATCTCCTGAAGATCCCACACCCTGGTATCTGACCCATATTTAATTAAAATGGTGTTTTTCAAACTGCATGAGTCCTGAAATCAATTTAGTCAGTCATAGCCGGCATTTTTAAGAAAGCAATAGAATAGACTAGAAATCCCCCCCCTTTTTTTGCATATGGCTATTTAAATATTCATTTCCATAAAGCAGCACAGTCTACGTCATTGTCATTTTTGAAAGCTATGGACTATTTATGCTGAAATGCCAGAGTTCCATGAAACCAATGGTGTGAGAGGAACCAGGAAAGTTTTTGATGGGCAGGGGGCAGAGCCAGTGGTTATTTCTGAGGTCATTTGAAGAAGGTTCTTCAGATAGGATCTATAGAAGATGGTTTAGCCTTGGGAAGCTCAAGAAAGTTAGAGAATTGCAGTTAAGAGAAGGTTGAAGAGGCAAGAATGAGCGAGAAGGGAGGGAGCATCAGAGCAGGCTGGGTGAAGTTTTTTGAGAGGACACGTTGAATGTTTTTAGTTAATAAGGAAAAATGGCAGTTGAGAACAAAAAGAGCAGAAAAGGAGAGGAAGTGCCTTCTTCCTCCCCCTGGTCTGAACCTGAGTCCAACGAGCTTGTCCTCTTCTTGTAGAATCCTTCTCGAATCCCAAGTTTCACATCAGCCCCGAAGGAGTGATCACAGAAGGAGACCAGCTGCATATTAGGTGCACCATTCAAGTGACGCCCATGGTCCAGGTATTTCCAGAAATCATAATTCAGAAGGACAAGGTGATTGTGGCACACAGCCAGCACAAGAACGAGGCCACCTACTCGGTGATGGCCATGACAGAGCACAATGGCAATTACACGTGCAAAGTGGAAACCAGCCGGATATCCAAGGTCAGCAGCATCGTGGTCAACATAACAGGTAGGGCTACTGCTGCAGGGTGTCATCCTGTGTCAGGTTCTAGGAGCAACTGTGCTGGAATCCAGGGTGGCCAGTGAGACTTCTGTTCCTATGTGTCTCAATGAACGCACTGGTGGTGATGGTGGTGGTGGGGGCTGGGGGTGCTCGTGGGGAAGAGTCACCGCAGAGCGAATAAGCGGTTAGCTGTGGTAGCTGAGGGTACGAGTTTTCCATCAGATCCCAACCTTGCCACTCACTACTTCTGAGACCTTGGGAGACTCACCGAACTTCTCCTTGCCACAACTCTATGAGACGAGGGAGCTGTAGGACTGTTGCAGTAACTAAGTGACAGGACTGCCATGAAGAGCCTCATCCAGAGTAAGCACTTAGTGAATGTTAGCTAGTGTTTCTCTTCTTGTGTCACCTTTCTCTCTCCTCTGTATCAAGCCTTGTGCTGGATCCCAGACACAGGTCCTATGATAAGAATCGGGAGTGAGAAAGCATTAGCAAACTCAAAAATAATAGTAACCATGTTCCTTTGTATGAGTGGTTTGCATACCTTTTCATTTCATGCTCGTAACAATGAGATAGGTATCACGATTCCAGTTTTATGGATGTGGAAACTGAGGCTGAGAGGTTGGGCAACTCACCCAGCGGTTACAGGGTTACCGAGTGGCAGAACAAGAGTCGCCCCTGGCTTGTTTGACTTCCAAACACATGCACTTAAAAGTTCCCTTGCACTCCTTCCCCACTTACTACCTGGCTTCTCTTTGTAGCACTTACCACCGAAAAAATGTACTCTACCTCTCCCTGTTTATTGTATGAATCCAGGCACTAGAATGTAAGCTAATTAGGGCAGGAACATTACCTATTTTGTACGGCGCTGTATCGTTAATACCCATAGCAGTGCCTGGCACATAGTAGGGATTCAGTACGTATTTGTTGAATGAATGAATGGATGAATGAATGAATATAGGATGACAGTGTTTCAGAGGGCAGAGAGAGTCAGCACTACCTGGTTCCCAAGTGAAGGTATCCATTCATTCCTTCATTTGTGCACTCATTTCCCGAAAGCCTCCTACTGTGTGCTAGGCACTGAGTATATAGCACAGCAACAGTGCCCCATCTCATAGGTAGGCTGCCAACTACCCAGCTGGGGGATTGGCATACATGTTGGCTCCCCCTGGTCTATAGTGTGTGCCAGCAGTTCAGTTTATTATTAATAATGACAAATATTTTGATGGCACATGATGTTTTTTCACAGATAAGGCATCTGTTTTCTCATTAAAGTATTCAATTCAAGATTTATTGAGCACCTTCTGTATGTGAGGCAACTTACTGGGGGTGGAGAGCTGCCTAAGGTCAGGCTTTGCCCTTGAAGAAGTCACAGACATAACTAGACCATTAGAGTGCAGTGCAGTGAGCAAGTACAAAAGGGGATGGGCGTACTGCTGTGAGAGCAACAGGGGCCACGGGACAAACTTCGGGACTGTTTCAGCGGTTACAGCCGCATCCTTACCCCTCGGTCCAGGCTCCTTTAGGAAAGTTTAAATGTCATTGGACCATAAGACACTAACTGTTAGAGCTGATCACCCTCATCCAGAAGTCTGGGTCCTGCGGGGTACACAAGTCATTCAGTAGGTCAGTCCCCCTGGCCCAAGAAAGCAGTGTTATGCTCAGCCTGTCTTTCCCATGCGCTCGGCCTGAGCTCGGTCCTTTCTTGTGGAGTTAACCCAGTCACACCAGGGCTAGCAGGCAAACGCTGCCATGTTTTCATTCCTGCCAGCCCTGTGACTGGGTTAGCTCCTTTGGAAATGTCTCCAGGCCCACTTACGCATCGGGTTTTCCATGCCCCTGTCGCTATCACGCCTCACTGTAAATGGCTCTACAGAGTAATGCCGAAGGCTTACAATCATTTTGTGAACCTCAGTATCATTGAATTAGTCATCAGTCTTTGGATAGAAAAAGGGTTTCTTCCCTCCCCCACGGTCCATCTTTTCAGACCCATCTGTCATCAAGTGCTTCCAGGGCTTTCAACTCTGTCCTGTGTGTCATTTCTGTAATCACACCCTAACATGGGTCTTCACACCAGGAGGATCACAGCAATGTCCCTGAGCCTCTCTATTGCAATGCATCCTTCAGCCAACTACAGGAGACTCCCTCCTCAAATGGCCCCTTATTGACATCACTAATTCTTGCGGTTGAACTCCTGCACGGTCCTGAGCCTTCACCCTGACCCCGCTCCCTTCTAAACAACCCTCCTCACTCAGCCTAGGACACCCTTTCCCCTTGGACACTGAAAAACTTCTGTTGTCCTTAAAGAGCAAGCCCCAAATCTCCCTCCAGGCTCCCCCGGTCACACCTCAGTCCCCGTTGCACTCTGCTCCTATCTTCACATCAACAGTTACTGCAAAGATTTAGTGCCTCTCCACCACTCAGAATGAGCTCTTGAAGGACCAGGTCTGTGGCTCTGTTCATCTTACGTCGTCGATACTTAGCACAGAACATTGTAGGAGCCCAATAAATATTCATTTGATGAGTGAATAAAAGACTGACCTTTTACTAGTCCGTGTGATGGTCCCACCAGTCTGTTTACATTACCTACTTGACAAGCAGATTGTTCCCTAATGTTTCATTCCTAATTGTAAACCATCTTGCACCCACGTCAGCAAGATGGTTTCTATTTTTTACGTTTTTGTTTACATATTTTTAAATGTAGAGTCATTGCTTTGGAATTTTTTTTTCTGAGTCATTTTTCCCTTTATTTATTTATTTATTTTTTGCAGGCACGGTGGTATCTGCCCAATGAAATTATAAGGCACTTTAGAATGTCAGTTTCTTTGGTTCTTTTCCTCACTCCTAACCTAGAGCTTTGGATGGTGCTTTGAAAACAGATAAGTCAATGTTTATTATATGGCAGGAGGGGAGGACAGAATGTGCCTTAATTAAAATATAGATTAATTACTGGGATACCACCTTCCTTGAAGTTTTATTTTATTCCCTGTCGAGGAAACTAGGCAGATGGTATGATGAAAATGGCTTCCACAGCAATGTCATGTCAATGATGACAATGACAGGGTTGATTTGTAGCCCCCAAACGTGTACAGCAGGTAAATTTAGAGCCAAAGGTAGAATTCGATTCCCTGATTCCTGGCTGCATTCTCAAACCTCCAGCCCAAGAAACTTTCCTCAGAGGAACTTTGACACTCAGTCCTTTTCTAACATGCAGATAGCCTCAGGAATTGACTGACTTCTTCTCCCTTCTGCATCAAGGACCATAACCAAGAAGTCAGGGTACATTGGCTTACATGAAGGATTCAGGTCTTCACATTGGTTAAGTCGTTAATTCGTAATTTCCCTGTAGCTGAAGATAAAAACATATGCCATAACTATGAAAGATGATGTATTTCAGGAAATATTTCAATGAGGAGATGACAAAACTTAAAGTAGTCAAATTCAGTCTTTACTACTATTGCCTTCCAACCTGAATTAGGGCATTAATAACTCCAGAAAGTGGTGTAGAATGCTACTGTAGCTTACCTCGGGAGGTATCAGGTGTCATTGTCATTCTTCTCCATGGGAAGTGTTGGGGGGATGGTGGCCAGCTGCCACTTCTCCCCAACCTCATGCTGTCACTCTGCTTCAAGCCTGCACTACATCCTCTCCTGCTTCCAATCTGGGACCCTCCAACCCCATCCATTCTGCTCCCAGACACCTTCCCACAACACATCTCTGATGTCCTTCCCCTGACCCAGACTCTCCATGCTTCCCATTGCCCCAAGGACAAGCAGATTGTTCCCTAACGTTTCATTCCTAATTGTAAACCATCTTGCACCCATGTCAGCAAGATGGTTTCTATTAACCACACTTCTTTAGGTGGTTGCCAAGTTCCTTCAAGATCTATAGGCCTTCCTTTGGCCCCTTCTACTCCCGCTATGTTTCAGGCCAGCTGTACTTACAAGTGATTGAACCTCCTGCCAAGTCTTCCATATGCTGTTCCCTCTGCCAACACCCCTTTTTCTCTTTGCCTGGATGCCTTTTTCTCTTTTCCTGATTCCCAAACCTAGGTTCAGTTCCCTTCTATGGGCTCTACTGCAAACACTGTGTCTGAGTCACCACCAGCTGTAAGCACTTTGAAGTCAGGGACTGTTTCTTTTTCTCCTCTGTCTCGCCAACATCAAGCAAGGTGCCCAGCACAGAAGTAGCCAAAAATAAGTACGTGTGGACTAAAATGTGTGAGTGAATGAATAAATGGGCGAATGCATGAATCATTGCTTGGATGCATTATTACGTTGGTGCAAAAGTAATTGCAGTTTTTGCAGTGATTTTTTATTTAACCTTTTAAACCTCAACTACTTTTGCACCAACCTAATACAAGTTGCAAAACCTTTCTAATCCATATCTGTGAAATAAATTGGATTAACAAGGGAGACAAACCTGCCGTTGAAATCCCAGGCAAAGAATGCATCCTAGCTCTCTAATTGTGTGATCATCAGGTATTTGAGAAGCAAAGGAAAACTTTTTGCAGGTAGATGGGATTGGGTTCTGCCAAAAGCAGCTGGGCCAGAGGACTGGCCCAGAAATATTTGGGAGTGGTGCCCAGAAATATTTCACCCCATTCCCACTCACTGGTTTTTCAGAGCTATTTTCCAAGCCGAAGCTGGAATCTTCCTCCACAAGTTTGGACCAGGATGAAAGGCTGAACCTGTGGTGTTCCATCCCAGGAACGCCTCCAGTCAACTTCACCATCCAGAAGGAAGGCGTGATCGTGTCACAGGCTCAAAATTTCACCAAGAAAGCCTCGAAGTGGGACAGTGGGACGTACACCTGCATCGCAGGTATTGGCAAGGTAGTCAAGAAAAGCAACACGATCCAGATAACGGTGTGTGGTGAGTACGTCCTCACTGGCTCAGAGAGTCTTGAGATTGAATGGGAGAAAGGGAATTTATCACCAGCTGCTCCCTCTCCAGTCTGAAGGCAAGTGACACTAAAGCAGGGTAAGAACTTGAGGGAAAGAAAGAGGAGTAAAATCGAGAGAGCAAACAGAAGCAAGTGGGGATATCTGCTAGCGTACAGGAGAGAGATAATGTGAAGATAATGTTGGCAAAGTCAAGTTCATGGTGGCTTTATTGTGGCTGCATGCTGATGATGTGACCTCCCAATTGGCAAGATTTTGGCTGCTGGAGCAGGCACCCACACAAAAGGTCATGGAGGAAACACTGCTTAGTCAATGCTAAACTTTAAGATGGAAGCACCAGTGTTTAGTCCATATCCTGGCTGAGCAGAAGGGCTAGGACTTTCAGTGGACAGAATGTAGGTATTGAGACCACCTAGAGCCTCGCTTCTCAGAGGTGAATGTGCACGCAAAGCCCGGTTAGAATGCAGGTCCCGACGGGGCCAGGTTCCGCATCTCTAGCTAGCGCCCTGGGGATACTGGAGCTGCTGGGCTCTGGACCACAATTTGAGTGAGGGGTTTTACATGAATGTGGAACTCTGGTGAAGCTGTCACTGTGAGTCTTATTATTCAGTCATGGTCCTTCAGTTTAACCTGTGGCTGTGGTTTATCCAGCCAAGATTTTAGTCTCAACTGAACCAGGATTTTAGCCTATTGTCAAGTCTTTAGTCACCTAATTCAAAAAGAATTAATGCAAGAGACAAATGTGGGTCATTGCATTTTAATTCTTTCTGTTGTTCTTAGGAGAAGGTCATTCATTATATAAGCTTTATAAATAAGCTAACTTCTAAATAACGACTTAGTAGAATTCTTGTTTGTGAGGCGTGCAATTTTGTTATCAGCAGAGGCTGAAACACTGAGAATTTGTTTTCAAATATATTCTGTTTGGGTACTTTTTTGTTTTGTTTTTTTCCATGCTTGTGTCTTTTCTCAATACAAAAAAAAACCCATACAGATGTATGTGTATGTACATGAGAGGTATATGAAAATATAAATATGTATTTAGGGGGATGTAATGTTTTCCTTGAATTTGTATCATTCTTTTTTGTTTACAGCATTCTCTTTCCCTTTCCCTTCTCAACACACACACGCGCGCGCGCGCGCGCACACATACACACGCACTTTATCTGTCAATCTTTTTTTTTAAATGTCTTTATTTCACCTCCATTTTGAGAAATGTTTTCATTGGTTATTCTGAGTTTTTAGGAAGGGTGCAACTCACAGTGGCCCATATGGGGATTGAACTGGCAACCTTGGTGTTATTAGCACCACGTTCTAACCAACTGAGCTAACCGGCCACCGTCTACTTGTCAATCTTTAAGGAGTCCTGTAAAGGTAGATAAAGCAGGCAGGCAGGCATTTAAAATTACAGTAATGACAGAGAAAGCAAAGCCCAGAGTTGGGAGAAAGAACCCCTTGGGTTGGATGTTTTGTTTCAAATTGTTTCTCTCATTGTTTCTTTCACTCTAGAAATGCTCTCCAAACCCCAGATTTTTTATGACTCCGGATCTGAGGTGATAAAAGGACAGGCCATAAAAGTCAGTTGCCAATCGGAAAATGGAACCTCGCCTATTTCTTATCGCCTTTTAAAAGCAAATAACATTTTGGAGACTCGTATAGTGGCCTCAAATGAGCCCGCAGTCTTCAAAGATAACCCAACAAACGACACAGAATACCAGTGTTTTGTGAAAAATTGCCATTCCCACACTGAAATGGAGAGTAAACGACTGAAGGTCAAGGTGATAGGTGAGTTGCTGTGCTATGAGAAGAAATCATGTGGGACGGGGGCTTTTAGTTCACATTTTCAAAGGTTTGGGCTTGTTTAGCAATTGTGCGGACCGGGAAGTGGGTGGTACTTGTGCAAAGTCCATAAACATGACATGTGGCAGAGCAGGACAAAGGCCCACGGAAAGGAGGCCAGAAAATATCTGGGGGCTATAGGTGTGTCCTCTCTGTTCAGAACTTTCAAGTGCAGTGCTAAAATATGAGTCAAGTGTGTCGACTTCAGGAAGCTTTAATGTGCTTTTGGGCTCTCTTAGCATCTGCTCCTTTTTGGATGAACTGTCGGTCATCCCTGAGATCTGTAGACCAGAGGCCCCCCTGCCTTTTTTTTTCCTGGCTTTCAAGCTTTTATTCAAGTGTAATGATCCATGATGGATTTTAGATCTTGTCGAAAGCAGCCATGTCCTTGGATAGCACATAGTCCTCAAAAGCTGTGATCGGCCCCTCCAGCATATCTGTTCAACTTTATCGTCTTCTACTACACACTGTATTTGAGGTTTTTGGATTTCATACCCACCAGAACTAGTTCAGAAGAGCCCCAGACCAAGCTGGACGGCTCCTGACGCGCTCCTCACATTTTGCCGCGTCTCTCTCGTCGTCCCAAGGTTTCACATCTAAGAAGGTGGAAGGCTTGACAACAAGTGCAGGTTTCTTGGCTTTCTTTGACTCCAACTGTGCAAGGTACTCTTCTCTTAGCCTCTTGGCTTCTTCTCTTTCCTCTGCCTCGTCAGATCCAAAGAGATCAATGTCATCATCTTTACTCCCTGTAGCTCCCCTTCCTGCAGTGTTTTCCACATTAGCGGGGCCAGACCTGCACAAAGCTTTCCTCACTCCAGGCAGGCTGGCCTTTCTTCTTTTCATAAGACTTACTGTGGTTACCCCAATGTAGGGCAGGATACAATTCAGCAGGTGGTGGAACCGGAGACTGCTTCAGATCCTGCCACATTGGCTTGTGACGGCACACACTCCTTGATGTAACTTTTGTCCACCAGGTAGTCACTGAGCACCTGGAGACCAGCAGGCTTCACATGCCTCCAAAACCCATGGAGTCGGCTAATCCCGGAGCTGGGCGGCAGCCGAGGGAAATTGGCACAGGCAGTCGGCACTAAGCGCCAAGAGGAAATAAAAGGACCAGAGTTCTTTTCTAGAATTGGCCCTTGGCTGGCAAATTCTGTCGTGTGTGGAAGCCACAGCAATCTGAGCTGCAGGCTGTAGTCTCATAGGGCCTTGCTAATACTCGCCCGGGACTCTCACACTCAAGAGAAATATGCCATTGTCCTGCAGTCGGTGTTTTTCCTTGAGCCTCTATCTGTGCCTCTCAGAAGGCCTTAGGAGTGCCATGGATTGCATCTCTGAGATATTCTGCATCCTGTTATAAAAAGCTTACAAGGCTTCATCCTCTTCCTCTTCTTTCTTCTTGTTTAATAACTTCTTATCTGCATGTGCCATGTGGACATCTTGAGTTGGACAGAGATTCCTGCTGCTACTAATATATAGTCTAAGAATAGCCAGACTTTTCAAGCTCACATCAATATATGTTAAGCAACTACGTAAGGCTGTAGGGCATGCAATAAAAGGAGGAGAAGGAGAAGGAGAAGACATATTCTTTGTTTTCAGTGATATATCAACAAACAGGATCTCCTAAGAGTGGGAAAATATGTGATATAGTTAAATAACAATGTAAAGAAGCACAGAAAAATATGACTAGGCAACACATCGTCACATGAAATATCCTCAAAGTGACGGTGATAGGAATTTGGGGCATGAAAATTACCATCTAGTTTAAGTAGGAAGAGCTGGATTAGGAGCCAGGGCTTGGTAATGGGTGGGCAGAGATAGCTCGAGATGGCCTGCCAGCCCAGTCAACTACATGAGCCAGGTCTCCATGGGGTAGTTCAAAACACCGTAAGTCAGGCGGCTGGAAATGAAGGTTGGGCATGGAGAATCATTGGCTAGAAACTGAAAAAGTGACTGACCCCAACTGTGAAGGGCATCAAATACCAGTCTTCTGAAAGGGGAGTTTGTCTTCTGTGCACTAAAGAGCCAGAAGAGGCGAGGAGACTGTGATGAGAATGGGGCCTTGGGAAGGTTAATCTGATATCTGTACCACTTAGCGGTGACTTCAGACCTCTTACTCCCATACGAAGTGATGGAGAAGCCTATATGACACTGGTGGTTTAAATTGGCTCCATATGAGTAGCTAACATTTACTGAGCCCTGACTGTGCGTCCACCCCTGTGGGAAGCACATTAGTAAATTATTCCCATTAATACTTACAATTGCCAGGTAAGACCTATAATAATGTTATCCTTGTTTTGTGATGAGGCAGTTAAGGGTTAAGGCAGACAGCTGGTGGGCAAGTAGGGCTGGGAACTGAGGCAAGGCAGTCAGGCTCCTGACCCCAGCTTGTGCTTCACAAGGAGGCAGGCTGTCGGCTCAGGCTGCACCTTCTAAGAGTCTGCCCTTGTGGTTGACCTCCCCCAGCCCAGCCCAGGCCTGATGCTCCTTTCATCGGACGAGCAGCTCCATGGTCTGGCCACCCACTGCACTCCCGAGGGTGATTTAGGACTCAGATGCCAGTCTGCTGACCAGTCCGTTCTCACACGAATAGGAAGGTCTACATGGAAAGATAATTTAGATCAAACTGTTGATGGTTGAACGTGCACCCAGGAAAAGGGGATATAAGAGAAAACTAAGTTCTGCTTGGATGTGCTGGGAATGAGAGGCTGGTGGGGCTCCCAAGGGAAAATGCCCGGGGTAAAATCCAGACTTGGAATTCAGGGAAATAATCTGGAACAGAGCAATGTATGTAGGCTTTAAATGCTATGTGTTTGTGTGTTAAATGCACAAAGAGAAGCTGTGACGTAGGTGAAATCACCAAAAAGGAGAATGGAGATGAAAATCTGAGGACTGAATTTTGCAGAAAGTCCATGTGTAGGAGGCAATGGGATGAAAACGTGGTGAATAAAAAGAGAGTGGCAGGGAAGGGGGTAAGACCATCTGGGTTGTGAGCCATCACAGTAGCCCAGAGGAAGCCGTGTTCAAAAGGAAGGGCTGAGTGACAGTTGGGAGCTGTAGGGAAGCCAAGGATGGGGAGATCGGAAGAACTGAATTTAATCTGTTGGGGACTCAGCGATGAGTTTGGGGGGGTTAGGTGACCTTTGGAGTTTCTTCAAAACCAGAGATATAGTACAGTTTCAGAAGCAGAGGGATGGAAGTCAGATTTGACGGGTAACAAGAAAGTGGGAAACGAGAACGTGAAAGCAATAGGTTTGGACCACTCAAAAAGGAAAAAGAAGAAAAACAGGAAGGTCGTGAGTCAAGGTTATTTATTCGTAAGATCTGGAAGTACCATGAGTCTTTGTAAGCAGAAGGAAAGAAACACACATACACACACACTCACTCACAGACTAGACCTCAACAGAACACATAAGTTAATGGTACAGTCAAGTTGAGTGGTCAGTAATACTCAGGTGGTAAGTAAAGGTGGGTGTCCTACCATCTGTGTTGAATCAACACGTGAGGACGCAAGGCATCTTATGTTGCCCTGGTGGGCTAATCAGAAGAGGAACTGAAGAATGGGATAAGAGAGGTGGTTGAATAAAGGTCAAAATCCAAGTCTGAGTCATAGCACAAAAGAAGGCTGGTCATGAGCAGTAGCTGTGTCATGTGCCTTCACTTCCCCTTTTCTTTACTCAGTGCTCATCCTTTTCCTGCTTTTCAGCCCCGGTGGAGAACGTCACGCTCTCTATCCTGCAGAATAAGATGGTGGAGTCTGGGAATGATATTGTGCTTCGATGCTCTGTGAACAACGCATCTGGTCCCATTACCTACAAGTTTTACAGAGAAAAGGAGGTCAGGCCTTTCTACCAAAACATCTCGAGTGAAACCAAGGCCTTTTGGTTCAAGACACAAGCTAGCAAGGAGCATGAGGGACAGTATTACTGCACGGCCTCCAACAGAGCCAACCCTGCCAAAAATGTCCCCCAAAGCAACATATTGACAGTCAGAGGTGAGTCAGGGCCTCAACAGAGAGATGCAGTGTTGAGGTCAGAAAGCTCACCACTTGGCAGAGGAAATGGGTGGGATTTTAGCACTTCTTACTGAGGTTTAAGAGACCAACGTCCTCCAGTCTCTTTGGTTACAAGTGACCGAAACGCACTCAAATGAAATACAAAAGAGGAAGTGGTTATTATTATTATTATTGGAAGTATTTCACACAGTTGTAATTCCAAATTCTTGGTGGAGATACCAGGTGGCCCATTTTGGGTCAAACGGGCACCTGTGGACCACCTGTAGCCATGGGGATTGGGTCATGCAGAACAGACATGGTTAGAGAAGCCCACGGATATGGGTAGAAGGTGGTTTCCTAGAGAAGGAGGAGGACCAAACAGACCCAGAAAGCAATCTACTTCAGTCCTATGGGTCTTTAAGACCATGGCTGGCTCTGTTGCAAGAACTACCATTTCTGCACCAGCTGTGAACACACGGTCTCAGAGTTAGATGCTCAGTGTGACATGCAGTTACAAGAATCAAAAAATCAGTCTTATTTGTTGCTTAAAGCTGATATCATTTCTTGCTGACAGAGAAAACCTACCTATTTTAATTTTTCTTTTTTCCAGTTTTTCTTGCCCCATGGAAGAAAGGACTTATTGCAGTGGTTGTCATCGGAGTAATAATTGCCATCTTGGTACTTGGGGCCAGATGCTATTTTTTGAAGAAAGCCAAGGGTGAGCACGTTCTTTCCATTCTGAGAGGTTGCCCTCACCAGGAAACTGGCCACGGATGTGAAGGGCTTCAGCTTCATGGGGGCTATGCTCTGCCCCGGTGGGAACTGAGGAGATGTAACTGATGACAGTTGTTTTTCTCCTTGGGGTATCTTCTGGATAAACAAAGATCTTGGCTCTGGTGCTTTTATTGCCCCTGGATTTATTTAGGCAAAAATGAAAGTGATTGGTTTCCTAGTTGGGCAACATGGAAATGATCATTTCAGAGGGAAGTTTCTTCCATGTCTGGTCAGAAGAAGCCATTTATGTGGATTTGGCCACACTAAATACTGCAGTTGGTTGCGTAGGGGGTGAGTGTTATGGAGACAACCCCCTCCACACACACATACACACTAAATGCCTCCCAGTTAATCTGCCTGTTGTGCCACGATTTCTATCCTGTGCTTGAGGTTAGTCATACACGGAAAGGAAGCCATAATCACCCACTAACACTCAGGAATCAAAATCAGCTAGCCTGGACTCAAGGAAAAAGACACAGCACCAGTAAATTCTGCAAAGACTTTTGTGGGATAAAGCAGTGCCCCCAGTGCTGCTGCATGGGATATGTGGGGGCAAATGAGATAAGGAAGGAGCCTGGGCTTTTTCTAGAGAGGAGAGCTGCAACCCCTCTGAGAAGACAGGCTCCAGAACAAAACCCTTCCTAAGGCCGAACAGACGTAGTTAGAGGACAGACTTGGTTTCAGTCCAAACACAGGGCTTGATTTAGTCTTGACTTTTTGGAATGGTTGAGTCAAAGAGATAGTTGCTCTTTTATCTGGCTAACCTGGGTCCTGTACTGTTGCTTTCATTTCTGTCACATTCCACTAAGGAAAATCACTCCTGTATAAAACAACAAAATGTCATGTTTCTGGAGGAAATGATGTGAAATCTCTCAATCTAAAACCAAGAGAAGGCCTACTCTGTTTTGCTTATTTTTTTTCTTTCTTTTTTCTCAAAGCAGAAATATATTTGGCTTTCTTTTCTCTTTTTATGGGTAGTCAATCTTCAAGAAAGTCAAATATGGTTGAAATGAGTGTTCCTATCTGTTATGGGTGTGGGTACTTTTTATTGACTTTTTACTGATTCTTTTCCCCCTCTTTCTCTTTTAAAGCCAAGCAGATGCCAGTGGAGATGTCCAGGTCAGTGTGTGTCCTTGGAAGAGAGGAAGCTGCTCTGTGGACATGGATAGAATTTTCTAGAGGGGGATTCTGGTCATTAGGAAGTTTTCAGTGGTTCTTGGAAAACTCAGTAATAAGGGTGTGAGTAGTGTAGGGTGTGTGTGTGTGTGTATGTGTGTGTGCGTGTGTGTGTGTGTATTTGTCTCAGTGGAAGATTGTCAATTGTCTTTCATGGGAAGAAATGGCTTTCTTCTGAGGTCATGTCCTTCCTATACTGTTACCTGTGAAATCCCCTTTTCCTTAGGAAATTATAATGGTAGTAGATGGAATTTTAAAAATTTACTTACTTGGCAAAATAGAGTTGGCCTTAAAAAATGGTTGTACTATTTTTACTGTTCTTGAAATCCAAAATCTAAAAGTATGAGAATGATAGCTCTGTGGCTATCATTCACCTGAGGGGTGAATGATAGGGGTTTGAGGGGTTGGAATTCACCTGAGAAAGGACTCCTGTTGTTCATATGCCCTTTGGCCCCGACACTTATTTTAATAGCAAAAAAGTATTTGTTAAATAATCTTAGAACTAAAAAAAAAAAAAAAAAAAGATTAGTTTTCCAAACGAGAGAGTCAAGTTTTCCTCACTTCAGAAATCTCTTTCTGGTTTTCTCATGATCTCTCCTTGATTATTTTGTTAGTTTGGAGTTAGAACCCCCCAAAAAGTTATATTTATATGTATATTTTTTTATTTTTATTTTTCAAATTTCATTTTAAGGCCGGCAGTACCACTACTGACCTCCAACAATGAGAAGATGTCAAATTTCAATACTGAAGCCAACAGTCCTTACGGTACAGTCATGGTTTCCTGCAGTTGCTAAGAGGTTTTCCCAACTTGCTCCCCATTCCATTACCCTTTTTAGAAGCAGAATCTGTAGGTGGTGGGGTTAATGTTGGCAGGGAAGCCTGCCTTCAAGTAGGAGCACTTAACCTCATCAGCCATCGGATGGTGAGCTGGTAAGCAAAACAAAAACTTAAGAAGAAAGGCAGAACATGTTACTCTAATTTCACTACTTTCTAAATATCCCCAGGGAATGAAAGCTGGACAATAATTATAATGCTGCAGACACCCCTCCTGGGTTATCTTCGATGACTTTGAACATTGCCCAGGTGTAATCTTTCTCCATTTGTAAGAGAGAGACCAGATACCAAATTAAGTCGTTTGGAAACATCTTTTCAGATGGAATTATTTATTACAAGCACAAGACAGTTTAGTTTCAACCTTGCCACAACAGGAAACCAATTTCAATATTTATCTGTTAGTAGAGGCATTTTTTTTTTAATGAAACAATATAGGGCTACCTGGTTATGAGCCTTATCGCAAGCTTGAGAGTCAGCTCAGTAGGGTGGGTAGCCCATCCCAGGAATCCTTAATCCCAGTAGGTCTAAGAGAAATAGGATTTCCCCCTAAAATTACAAAATGCAAGAAACAGTCCAATTCTTATATTCTCTCCATGGATTATTTCAGTTTATAGACCTGTTTTAATAATCGCAATAGTAATTAGTTCAAATACATAATGGAAACCATGTATTCTTCAGGAATAGTACTTATAAGCATTCTTTTTAGTAAAGAACAACTTGATTAAAAAGGTTTAAAAATTTCTGCCCACTGAGGGAAGCCTGGAGGTACTGCAGTTTCTTTAAACCATGCTCTCATGGCTCTGGTACCCCAGTTGGAGAGGGTTAGTTCACTAGCATCCTTTGTGGTGTGGTTACAGGGCCATCCCTTCTACAATTAAGTTTAATTTCTAGTGAGCTTACTCAAACTGAACAATCTGGAATCTTGAACAATTCATAAGTGGAAGTGTTTCTCCTGTGGGATGGTGACATCTCACTGGTGTTAGAAAGAGACCACACGGTGGGTTGGATAGGACCACAGAGGACCAGGAAGGAATCCAGAACCCAGATACACTGCTGGTTGCCAACTACATTGTGACTTCCTTTGTTAGCGGCACTGAATTTTTTTTTTCTAATTACATAGAAAACTAGAATTTCCATTGTCACCCATAAAAATTGTTATTTTTCAACTAGGTTACAATGAAGACATTGGAAACCACGCGATGAAACCAATGAATGAAAATAAAGGTAATTATCGAATTTGGGTTTTTTTAATTAGAAAACTTGATATTAAAAAGACCCCTAGGAAAAAAACTAAAACTGTTAAGACCTGTGGATATTTTCCCCACCTCTCTTAATGATCCTGTCACTAGCTGATAGTAAAATGAAGATGGCTGTTTGCTTTCTCCAAGGATGCTATCTAGTGTTGAAATAGGAAAGTAATCTAAATTCCAGTGGGAAAGAACTGGGTTGTACCCAAAAAGGAACTTCCTAAATCAGAATGGGCTACTGAATAAGGTTAGGAGGATCTCCTTTCTCTTGGACAGTAGAAGAGGAGGTGTTTTTTCAAAATAGCATCACTGCAAATCAACAGGTTGTACACCTTAAACTTACATATGTTTTATGTCAATTATGTCTCAATAAAGCCAGAAAGAAAGTATTAAGGGTCTGGGGTGGCGGAGAAGCACACAGCGTACTTCAAAAAGTAATGAAAATTCCTTTTTCTTAAAAAAGTGATGGTATACACTGTTATTTATTAAATTATTTATGTTTTATAAGTGTATTTTTATATTTACATTTTATATGTAACTTACACATATTTTTTTTGCATCTACTAAATACTTCATAAAAATTAAAAGTACACTTTAAAATAAAATAGCAGTGATGTTAATTTTTTAAGACAATGAATAAATAGATTGCTTGCTTCTGCCTAATGCACAAAAGGATTGGGCTAAATCATTTTTCAAAATTCCTTTCCCCTTGGGGCTGCTATCATGGGAACTAAAACTCTGAAGAACTACATGGATTCTGTAAACACCTTGACTGCAGAATCACTGTTTTAGTTGCTGGTGGGAAACCCTGATTCTTTGGGGCTTCAAAAATAAAACAATAATGTTACACTGAGTTGAAGACAAACTTAGTTTACTAGATTTCACTGTGGCACCCTGACCACTTTCATTAACTTGTTTTTCTATGCATATGCCTCACAATCTGAGAGCATTTTGTTAGGCTGAGGATGCTATTCCCTATTTCCGGAGATCCTCTCCATCTTGGAGATGGCTTTCTATGCCTGTGGCCATGGAGCCTTCTAGAGTTAACTGCGGGGGCTGATACTGGTTGTTTTCTGTATCGACTTAAGATTTTTACCAATCCTCCCACTGCAGAAACAAGAGGGACCCAGGCAGGAGGGTCCTTCCATACCCTGGGGAGTACAGAATCATTGCCTTGCCCAGACTGAGGTCTCTCGCCCACTTAGAATGGAGTTATACCTGTTCTGGCTCCCCCCTGAAAATACGGAATACTTTAATCATTTGAATGGAAATATCTAATGTGGTGTGAGCCCCTCTGTCCCCAGGAGATTCTGTCTAACCACAGAGTGCTATGGTTCCTTTGAGCAGAGCCTATGACCTTGGAGTACACAGAAGTGGAAGTGACCTCATGTGAGCCTCACGAAGGTAAATGCCATCACTCAAGTGGTTCTCCACACTTTGCTCTCTCCCTGGGTATAGACATGCAGGGTGGGGTGGGTTGTGACCCAGGAACAAGAGCCTAGTCACCCTCAGTCACTCAGACGGAAGGTGGTCAGCAGACAGACCTGTTGGACATGTCCCAGGCAGGAACAAAGACTGCTGCCCAGGCTTTAAGGTGTAAAATTTCATTAACTATTATTTATCATACTAATAATGGATGCATTTTATTGAGCAATTACTAAGTGCTAAGAAATGTGTTTATTGAGAGACTTTTTGCGGTCAGCCTCACTCCTGGGTGTTTGGGCTTTCTTTCAGAGGTATGCTCCTTGCTCAATCCCAGCATCTTCCTTAAAAAGCTGCTGGTAGCCTGAGCATGTATAAATGAAATGCATGTTTGAAGGTGGTGAGGGCTTTGCTATTTAAAGGAACACTTGGGCAAAGGCTTTTGGATGCACAGAATCCCTTTCTATGTAACAGTGGTGCTGGCTTTAGCTTCTGGTTTTGTTTTTATGTGCATGGTCCTCTCGGGGGCTGGCCTAGAGGTCCCTAGCTCAGATTCTGTGCTGGGGAGCCTGGCTCAGAGTGGGCCAGTCCACAGCAAACACTAGAACACCAATCTCAGCTGCCGGGACATTCTCAGGGCTATTGCCATGCATTCATCTTCCTGCTGAGGTTAAGGCCAGGTGGTGTTCACTCAGCCAGGCAGGCCTGGGGCTGTTTTCCAAACCAACCCTGTGTAGCATCAGCCAGAGCCACGTGGCGATGGTGCTCTCCTGTCACCTCCTGCTCTACGATCTGGGAAGAGTTCTGGGTTGCTTCCTTCTTCCCTTAGGTTCAGGTACCATGTCAGCAGGTGTGGGCAGAGAAGCCTCCAAATGGCGCTGTCCCTTACAGCCCCTCGGCTGTGAGCTGCTCAACTGGGCTGCCCTTCCTACAGTCTGCAGGCAGAGTGGCCCTTAGGGTTAATGCAGCCCAGTCTGCAGGACTGCACAGGGCATCACACTTCTAAGTCCGCACTGGACCTGGGAGGCGCGGGGGCCATAGCAGGCCTGAAGTTTTCTTCATTTCATTGTCAAGTAATTCACTTGTTGAATTAACAAATGAAGGATGGGCCAGCAGCAAAGGTGCACATGTGGTCCCTTTCATGGAGGTATAGGAAGGAGCTGGGAAAACAAGGAACCAAAGAATGAACTGTTTCAGGTTACAGTAAATGCTTAGAAGGGGGAGAAAGAGCTGCAATGAGAAAGCATGAAAGGTGTACCTGGCTTGGGTGGTCCCAGGAGGCCTGTTTGAGGGGTGACATTTAAGCTGCAGCCTGAAGGGGACAAAGAAGGTGAGCACTCAAGCTGACAGTGATTGCCCTGGGCTCTGGCCTTGAGGTTCTGATACTCCCCACAGAGGGCCAGGTCCTGCCCTTACTCTGCTGCCAGGAGGGCCAGGGCTAGGGAGAATTATGAGGGCGGTGCCTGATGGCTAGAAGGCTGAGGATTTAAGGACACTGAGGGAGGAAGAAGGAAGCAGGGTTTTGTGCTTGGAAAAGGGTTCCTTAGGGAATGTTTCCATGTTAGTGGATCTGATGTAATTCTGGCTTGAGGGTCGGGGACGGGCGATGTTGAAGGGAAAAAGAGAAGTAGGACAGGGTGAGGCAGGGGCTCTTTTCTTGCCAAGCTGTTCAGCTGCAAGGTTGTACAAAGGTGCTATGTGGGCTGTGGGTGCCTCAGTAGAGCTAGAGGACTCACGCTGAGTTTTCTGGACCCAGCCTCTTTGGCAGCTAAGGACGGTGGGGGAGGGCAGGCCTGGCCTATGATGCTGTCCCCTTGCTTTGTCTTGAGTGGGTCGTTGCCAGGTGAGGAAAGGGCTTTGAGGGTGCAAGCCTGGTGGTGAGTAAACTTGACCTGGTCTTGCCAACCCAGTTCCCTGTCCTCAAGGCTTCCCTCTTCCACAGTTGGGATGGAGGAGGAGATGGGGACTATGTCCATTTCTAACCCTGGCTGGCAGTGGACCAAGTGGTCCCTTGGGGGTGGAGAAGGGGCAGGAAGGAACCCCGGTTTGCTGCATGTTTGCTCTGAGGCTAATTGCTGGGAAAACCCCATGATGTTGAAACCATCTCTGTTAATAGAGAAAAACAAGCCAAAATAAAGCTCCATCCGGAAATACCTCTGACAGCAGAGACAAATAGCCTGTTGGCTGGTTTAGTCATTAGCAGGCAGCTGCTGCTGGGGAGCAGTGAGGGGAGGGGAGAGTGATGTGCTGGCAGCTCCCTACCCGTCACTGAGCTGGGCAGAAGTGGGGTGAGGGGGCAGCAGGAGAAACCACTGGGCAGATCTGGCTTTGCAACGCAACCAAGAAGTGGCAGCCACCGTACTGCCCAGGCTGATATGCCGTTATGAGATGAAAGGGAGTTGAGTGCAGCTCTCAGGTCCAGAGGGTGTTAGAGTGTCCCCAAGGTGACCAGAGAAGTCTGCTGGCCACCCCTGATGCGCCTGGGGCATCAGGCCCCCGACTTGGCCTCTCAGCCCCCACACTCCATTCTCCACCCCTGCTCCCCCCATTTCCATGGGGGGCTGGGTCAGAGGATGAGCCCGCAGAGACCCTGGTGGACCCAGTGTCCGGCAGCACTATTGTTGCGCCCATCTGCCACACAGCCTGAAGCTCCCAAAAGCTGGGACCAAGTCCAATTCACCTTTTCCTTTTTCGCGGGGCCTGGCACACAGTGGGCAATAGGGTCACACTCAGTGAGTGACTTGCCAGGCCTGACATGGAGTGGCGCATCCCTTGAGGATGTGGTAGACCCCCCAGCAGATATGGAGGCCCCTGGAACTTCCCTCTACACTCCCAGATCTGTGTCGTGGAGGGCGAGTGGTGTGGGCATCTCTGCTGTTCTCTTAGAAAAAGGCAGGAGTTCTTCCCATCAGGTATCTCAGCCATCCGACGGAATGTTCTGTGCCCTGGGGGAGTCACTACAATGCCCTCTGCAGGGCCCTGGCCACCCCAAGTGCCCCAAGTTCAGCTGTTGTGATTTGAACCACCCCCAAGGCTTTCTCTCAGTTTCTCACACAACAGCCCCCACCATTCCGTGTACAATGAATAACCGGGATTTTAATCCTAAAAGCAAAACCCTCAAGGATTGGGGTGATTACACCAAGACCTTCCCGAAGGTCGTGGGTCTGAGGTAGAAACACCTAGAGACACTGACCGGTGCCTTCACTGTCACATCAAACCTTTGCAAGTGTCTCCAGGTAGCTGTGTAGGACTTGGGGTTGGGAGGTGCACACAACCTCAGGCGCTGCCCTGGAGGAGCTCTGGGTCCACCGGAGAGACAGTCATGGGGACAAATAATGTCAGTGTGTCATGGGTAGGTGTCCTCGGAGTGCTGTGAGAGCACAGGAGGCCTACGTAACTGCCCAGGGCACAGGGCAGGGGTGAGTGCATGAGGGAGTATTAGGTGTGTGAGGGTGTGTGCATTCAAGTGCAGAACCAAAGCTTGACCTGGGGCTTAGAGGACGAGGAAGAATGGGGCAAAGAGAAAGGGCCATGTAGGTAGTGGAGGAGGTTCTGCAGGGTCAGGGGCAGGAGGGGGATATCCCTGGAGCATGGTGAGTTGAGGGTATCTCAGTGCAGTTAGAGGCCATGGGTGTGCCCCAGCCATCTGCTACATCTACATGGTGCTGATGGAGGCAGCAGGAAGCATTTTATCCTGTCTGGGGCTCCGTTTCCCAATCTGTAGGGAAAGAATACTGGCAACATGGCATCAGCTGACTTTCATTAATGAGGCTTCCTGGTCCTTTGTGCAGGTGAAAGGAGCCAGGGAAGTGACTGTGTTCCACCCTGTTTCCTGAGGGTTTGTGGGTGAGTGTGCACGTTTCTATGTGCATACTGTGTGTGTACGTACCATATATGTGTGTACGATGCATGTAGGTGTGCTATGAGTATATGTGTGCGTATACAGCTGTGCATATACATAAACTGATGGCCATACAAGACCTCTGTGGGGACAGAGCGCCAGAGAGCAGTTTCCAGGCTCTGCCTCACGTGGAAAGGTGCTGGCTCGGGTAGTAGATGGCCATCAGCTGTGAATAGTTGGCCATCAGCTGCAACCAGTTAGCCATTGGCCACTGATATAACTTCTGTGGCTAAGCTGGCAAGCACGGATTGCAGTTAGCAAGTGAGGTTGGTTGGTTGGTTGGCAGGGAAGTGGACGGCAGTTTGTGAATCATGTGACTCCTGTTTCCTGTGTCTCTGACCCAGCCACCAGCGAGAATATAGTGGTATGATTCCCCTATCTATGGCTCCGTGGGTGTTCCCTTTTGGCCTCACCATGTCCTGCGTTTTTGTGTCGGGGGCGGGACCTGAGTCCCCGCATGACAAGCTCTTTGTCTCCCAAATCATCGTGTCTTCTCTGGGGGGAGTCCACTCCCCGGGCTGCTCACCTCGTCTGCTGCTTCTGCTGTTTCTAAAGGATCCAGACCAGAGAATCTCGACCATCTGCGTATTAGAATCCCCTAGGGAGCTCTTAAAAACCACCAAAGCCAGGCCAATTCAATCAGACCAATTCAGCCCTGACCGATTCTGTCAGAATCTGCGGTGAGGCCCAGGTGTTGGCCTGTGACATCAACTAGCCCCACTTCTACACTTGTACGTGGTTCTCAGTCCCAGCTGATCCTTAGTCACAGACAATGCTCAGGTTGTAACCCAGATCCTGGGAGGGGCTGACAGAGCAGCTAGACACAGGGACACAATGGCAGGGAAAGAGGGTGGGGCCACTGCGCCGGAGGCTGCAGGCCTGTGTTGGGGCCCTCTCCACCTGCGACCCCTCAGGTCCAGCGTTCCCAAGGTAACCTGTTGACCTTGTACTTCCAGGCAGAGTGACACTGGTTAGACCAGAATCTTCTAAAGCCAAGAAATGGCCCAGGCTTAGTGGTGACAAGGTCTCCAGACTCTCCTGGAGATGGCACTTGTGGGGGAGGGTAGTGGGGTGCCGACTTACCTGGGGAGCCTCAGATGTTTTCTTGCTTTGGCAGTGGGCTGCCCTGGTGACCGGCGGCAGCTACTGACCTATGCCTGGTCCCTTTCCAGGTCTGAGAACGAAGGGCACGGAGACAGTGTACAGTGAAATCCGGAAAGCTGACCCTGGTGAGTGAGGGGCCCCTGACTCCCCCAGCCTGGTGGGCACAGCCTGGTGGGTTGAGGGAGGAGCGAGCACTGGGTCTTATAGCCAAAACCATAGTGCTTCTGCGAAAGCCGGCGCATCCACTTCCTAGGAGGTTTCCGTCCTGGAAGCCGAGAGAGTTCCTGAGCGTTTCCAGCACAGCTGCTACTCCAGGAGGAGGCTGTAGGCCTTGCCGATTCCTCTTTTTGTTCTTGTCCTCTTACTGTCCTACACTCATTTAATCCTCAGAATCATCATAGGGCTGATGGAAACTGTTATTCCTCCTGCTCTGCAGGTGGGGAAATGGGCCCAGGGATTTAATACCTTCTTCCTGGTCCCAAGGCCAGCGGTGGCGGAGCAGGGATTTGCATGCGGGGAGCCTGGCTGCACAGCGTGCTCTTGACTAGCCTTCTCTGGGTTGCCAAACCACTTGACTGCGTGCTTCTCCATTTTCCAGCTTTCTTTGTTTGGTTTCCACATTATCATCAACTTAATTAGAGGATTCAGCTCTGCCTACTTTAGAAGTTGAGAGTAACAGTCTGCTATGGTCTGGGTGACCCAGGGGGGAGTCATGGAACCTGTGGGGTCCTCGCCTACCTTCTCTGTGAAAGGAGGGACATGAGCTTAAATGTAGCTCAAGGGTTCTCCACGTTTGTTGAAACACAGATGGCTTGGCACCACCTCCTGCATTTTCAATTCAGTAGGTCTGCAGTGGGGATGAGAATTTGCATTTCTAGTAAATTCCCACGTGCTGCTGCTACTGCTGGCCCGGGGACCACACTTTTAGAACCATCTTCTATATGCTCTCAGCTTCCTTCTGAGTGCACCAGATCACTCAGGGTTGGCCAGCAGAGATAACCCAGAAACTCCTGTGTGTGTGTGTGTGTGTGTGTACGTGTGTACGTACATGTACCTGTGAAGGGGAGGGCTGACCCACGATAAAATAAGGGCCTTCGTGGGGAGCTGGATTCCTGGACAGGTCAGTGAGCAGGCCGAGTGCAGAGCTGAGTCGTATCTAACCTTTCCTTGTTAATTTTGTATTCTTCCCCATCTTAATTTCTCAGTTCCCAGCTTCTTCCAGCCAGCTGCACTTCAGGGCTGGCTATTTTGGGAAATGGCTCGCAGGGCGTAGTTCTGGCTCTTAAACCCCCTTTTTCCCCTGAGTGATACAAAGGAAAACTGCTCCTCTAGATAAGCAAAAGGGCATGGGGTAGGCCTGCCTCCAAGAAGCAGCCCCGGGGCGGGGCTCTGGGTAGGACCAGGTGCCCGGAGAGAGTGTTGGGCTGCTGGCTAAGGATTGTCGGCGGGCGAGGGGGTCTGTAGGCGGTGGAGGCACCAGGTCTTTGTAATCCTGACTTTAGCTTTTTTTCTCCCCTTCAACTGTGATAAAAATCTACCTAACACTTGCCGTTTTAACCACTTGTAAGTATACATTTCAGGGGCACTCAGTGCATTCACAATATTGTACAGCCATCACCACCATCCATCTCTAGTGTTTCATCTTCCCAAACTGAAACTTCATACCCGTTAACCAGTAACTCCCTACTCTCCCCAACCCCTGGCAACAACCATGCTACTTTGTGTCTCTGTGAATTTGATTAAGCGCAGCTTTTTTATCTGTCAAAGGAGGTGGTTGAAAGAATGATCTTAAGTTGCCTTCCAATTATAACATTCAAAGAATCAGTGTGCTGGCATTTGGAACTCGGTCATCTGTTTATGCCTTGGTCAGTCCAGAAGTGTTTCCCCTGAACATGTTGGTAGGAAGAGGGCAGTCAGTCACTTCCCTGGGTCCCTTGCAGCCAATCCTAATCCTTTACTCACCCTTGACTCTGAGACCCCAAATATCTGAGATATTTGCTTCTAAGCCTGAGTTTTCTCTTCAAGTCATGCATCTCAGGGGCCAACTTACTATGTTTCTGCTGCATTCATATTGGCTGGAGTCCAGTCTGGTGGTTCTCTGTACTGTGACCCTGATGGGAATATCCTAAGTAGGAGAAGGAAACCTGGGGTTGGGTCTCAGCTCTGCCCTTACTGGGTTATATGACTTGATCCCCACCCCTGACGTCTCCCAAGGGAGTTAGTTTTCTCAGTAATTTTCAACAAAATGCCCCAGATCCGTGTGGAAGTGATCACGGGGCTACAGAGTGATCACCTCAATGTTCCTCGGGAGTGTGTGTGGCCCTTGGGTGGGTAAGGAAGGACTGTGGTAGGCAGGTGGGTTCTTTTAAAATGGGGAGGAAGGGGGAGCATCTCTTCCAGCTCAGTAGTTCCTGCTGGGTCCCGGCCATGGTCAAGCAAGACTGCTGTTCTGTTCGGAGCCCACTATTATGCTGACATGTAGTTAAGCTAATATCTTCTTGTCCCAGCAATTACCTCGTAGTCTAAGGCAAGCAAACCTCTTGATCTTTGAGTTTTTCCCTCTCGAACTGTTGCTACGTGTTAGGGAAGGAACTAGAAACGACAACTTCTCAAAACTAGGAAAATTACATTCAGAAAGAATCCACATTGAGAGCCTTTGCACCTCTGTAACCTCCAGCTTTCTTAGGAGAATGGAGAAAACGCTCATGATGGCCTCATCATTTAGATCTGCAAGTGGAGATTTTCCTAAAGTTCTTCTCTTTTCAATTATTTGCAAATCCCAGTCAGTAACAGCAGCTCTAGACATGGCTTGTGATTTGGCTTACCAGAAATGGGAAAATCAATTTGTTTTATGTCCCTTCTGAAGCAGTCATGTAGGTGGTCCTGAAAGGTGAGCGTTTAAAGAAAGCAGGGTACAGTTTGGTACCTTCCTCTCTAAACACATGATTAGACTCAGTTTACTCCCATCCCCTGGAACCTTGGAATTGATGCGAGATGATCTGGGACTCCTGAGTTCTCCTGATTTAGATAGCGGCATCTTCCCAGGCCTTGTCCATTCATAACTTTGGCGCTCTGGGTTGCCAGAGGACCTACAATCAAACCCAACCCACCCCTCGACCCCCACCACATACACCTGTCTTCTCTCATTGACTTCCTCCTCTGATGGGTGCCAGCTAAGCCAAGGAACGGTTTCATTTTCTTTTCCTCCCCCTTGTTCTCTTAGCGCTCTCCTAGTGACAAGAACAAAAAGAGAAAGTATAGCTGAGGAGGGAGCCTCTCTGTAAACACATGGCTGTCCATGGCCTGGCTGAGCCTCAGATGAACTGCTATTTCTGGTCAGGAAGCTTTACATCTTTGCTCTGATTCAGCACTTGACGTTTTATAGTGTTCCAGCTTATTCTGAAAGTGCTCGATAAAAATGGCTGGTAGGTCATCCGAAGCAAAACTATTGATGTGTATTTAAGCTGGATTTTAAAAACAGAAGGGTAAAGTGGTTTGTTACAATTGGCAACACAGTCAAATTCTTCCCTGTGAAAGAACTCAGGTCTGGATGAGATTTCCACAGTTTGGCCCAGGATTCTCAATGCAGGAGACATTTGGCAATATCTGGTGACATTTTTGATTGTCATAACTTGAGGGGGTGGGAAGGGGTGCTACTGCATTTAATGGGTGGAGGCCAGGGACACTGCTACACATCTTACAATATATAGACAACCCCCAAAACGAAGAAATATCCATACGAGAATGTGAGTAGAGCCAATGTGGAGAAACCCGGGCTTAGAGGGGTTCATCTCCTGTGAGTCTTCCAATGGGAAGCTGGTTTTCCTCTTTAGATGCCCTGTGCCCACCGTGGGTAATGTCCTGAGCACACCCCACCTGACCATTCGAAGCCCTGGGAAAAGATGCCAAGTCCTGCTCCAGACACTAACCTATGTCTTCTGGGTAAGACAGGGCCCATCTTCCCATCTGAGTATCTGCTCGCTCAGACTCCACTTTCTGCTTTCTCTTTGCCTGGAATTCAAACTCGCAGATGTTTCCTAAGGGGGAGAAATCCAGTATGCCAAGAGAGGCTGGCCATTGAGAAAAAAGAACAGAGGGTCTCTGTGCCATGTTCCATCTGTGGGGGAGAGAAGAGCGCTTGAGGGCCAGTCTCGCATTCATCCCACAAGGCCCAGAGCAATCCAGGCTAAGAATTTGAGAGGGTAAAAAAAGTACTCTGTGAAAACAACAACAAAACTGAATACTGCCTCCAGATTCCATTTTTAGGTTGGTTCCTCTATTATCAAAAAGAAAACTACAGGTGTGCACAAACCTGGTATTCCATCGGTATTACCAGCATACTCATATTTGAGTATTTCGTGTTCAGATTGCTTTAGGAAACAGTCTGAGGCTCTTTCCCTCTTGTGTCCCATTCCAGAGCACTTGGGGCTTTGGGGGGAGCAGGAAGCATGGGGTCTTTCAGGCCCTCCCAGGTCAGATTTTGGGTGGGGGTGGGGTGCTGCCTAGGCTCACTCAATGTGTGGAAGTTTACACAATGGCTCGACTTCGTGATTGGGCTGATTCATCCATTTGGCTGTTGACGCCTGCCTCTGGCCCAGCCAGGACAGAGGGGGCCCCTTAGGAACTTCTGGCCCTGTTCCCTCCAGAGGGGACTCACAATAGAGCTGTGATAAGAAAGAGTTTGAGGGGGAAGTGGACTTGTGGAAACAGGATATTTTTAAATTAGAGAAAGAAACAGAGGGGTTGTGACAGATGGGCCCCAAGACTGCCTGAGGTTCAGAAGGGACTGGATTTGAGCTTGAGTGGCTGAGTAGAAACCAAGGCCCCTTGGAGAGCTTCCCTCCCATAAGACTGAGGACTCAGGGAGGCCCTCCACCTGCTTCAAGAACGGCAACTACCCCCAATCCTTACATCTTTTCTCGGAGCCTTTCCCAGGTAGCAAGAGATTCTGTGGCTTCTCGGTCTTCATGTCTATGTCCATAGTACATGGGAACCAGCCCCATCTAGTGGGCCACTGCCCATTCAGAAACTCTGCTCTTCGTGGGGCAAACCCTACCCCTCTCTTGCCTCTTATAGTGAAAACTATCTCTACCTAATATAGGCAGGGGCCACTCACCCTCATCGCAGGGTCTCCTGTTCTCACCCTCACTCTCATCTTCCTGATATTTGGCCAGGGCCATTTTCACCGTTGCAGGCTGGCCAGGCCAGCCAGTCCCAGCATGCATTCTGGTTAGAAGATGGTGTGGTCTCCAGACAGTTGAGATGAGGCTCCCAGGGGAAGAGGACGTGGCGGCCCTGTCCTTCAGACATACTTGGGTCATACATGCCACGAGAGTCAGTGATGCTCATACTTTCTGTTCCAATGATCCCACTCCTTGGAATGGACAAACTAGTAAGAAAAATGGAAATAGCTCTATTCCTAAAGAGTATACTGGCAGCATTATTTAAAAATAGCAAAAAACTTGGAAAGAACCTAAATTTTCAAAGTAAGGAACTGGTTAATTAAACAATTACACATCCATCCAGTGACTATTACGGAACTGCTGACAATGATGTTTAAGAAGTTTCCAGAAAATGTTTATAAAGTCATGTTAAGTGAAGAAGATAAGCTAGAAAATGGCATATACTGTATAATGATAACTCCAAAAGAAGGTCCACTCATAGCAGAAAATGACAGGAAGACAAAAGTGTCAAGAGGGTCTGAAAAGGGGAACAGAGATACTTTTTATTTGCTACTTTCCACTTTTCTATAGTTTTCAGTGTTTTCCTCCCTAAAACAACAGGTGGTACTAATTTTTGTTTTAATTGTTTAAAATGTCAAATGAGCTGCCAGGGACATTATATGCTTGTCACATGGAGCTGCAGGGCTCCGGAGCCATACACCTGGGCACCTCGTAAGGTTGCTGGTCCTGTGTCTCCTTCTGTCATCCCCCCTTTTCTTTACGGGCTCAACCTCTGAGATGTTGGGGTCGGGAGAGCCAAACACGCTTGCTTTGCATTGCTCACCTCCCTGTTATCCTTTGTTTTACAGATTTCATGGGAAACAGACATTCTGTAAGTACACATTTCATATGCATTATTATTTTTTAAGTCTATTGAACAGTGAAATATTTCCAGACTCACCCAGATTCTGCATTCCCCTGTACTGGCCTTGTACTGGCCTTGTCTGTTTTACACCAGGGCCGGTGGAGATTTGGTCATCAGGCTTGCCAGGTTTTCTGGGCCAGTTGTGGTTTCAGATATTCTCTCCCACTGTTTCCATCATTACATCTCAGCCCACATATAATGAGAGACCCTGGAAGTGCCCCCAGAGAATTGGGAATCTAGGGCACTTAGCTGCAAACAGGCAAAGTACATATTTCCTCCTAGTCCAGGGTTCAGGCTTGGGAAGTAAGGCAGATTGGGGGGGTGGGGGTGGTATGCTTGGGTGCACGGGGCATCGATCCAGCTGCTCATTTCAACTCTTAAGAGTCTATGCCAGTCACTCCTACACACCAGGCCCTGTACTGCAGGCAACACTCCAGGTTCCTAACCCAGTGAGGGACTCAGACGAGTTATCACTGATGAGAAAGCAGGGTGATAACAGCTACACCACGGAGTACAGATACAGAAGAGAGGGGCTGCATTCTGCCTGGTTAACCGTCTTGTCACCAAGGAAGGGGTCATTTGGATGGGTCAGGAAGAAGGAGTCGGATTACAGCAGGGTCCAGGTAGAAAGCTCAACAGGAGCAAAGGTGTGGGGATGCAGCAATTTCAAGCAGCTCAGAATGGGAGGAAAAGAGGGTTACAGTTACACGTGATGGGGAAAGGTAACTTAGGGCTTGCATTAAAGGGTTGAATGCCTCATTAGGAGGTTTCATTCTGTAGGAGACAGAAGATTTAGGAAGCTGCTACTTGGCATGTGAAAATGTTTAAAAGAAATGTAGAAGTTCAAGTTTAAATTTTGCAAAGACCCATTTCTCTCCACGGAGTCTTCCTACTCCCACCCTTTTAATGAACCACCCAGCAGTGCAGGAGTTAACCAAATGGGCAGCTAGCTTCTTAAGAGATGAGGGATTTGCCTCACAAACTGTTTCTTTAAGGGCTGGAAAGAACTTTCAGCAAGATTGCTGGTAGCCCTTCCAAGGGAGCCCTTGGCTTCCTTTGTTTTGCCTGAGTCTGAATTCTTGTAAAACAGAACTCATTATGCTTTTGACAGACAGGAAGCCGTTGACATTCTTTTTATGGAGAAAAGCTATCAATTTAAGGAAAAGAGGAATGAAATGAATGTCTTTTTCTAGCCTAACCCACCCAGACTTCTGAAATCAGAGACTGTTGCATGGAAAGGGCAGGGAGCCCAATTTTTAGGAGAAAACGGGCCTGAATTGGCAGAACAGCTTGCTCAGGGTCACCCCGCTAGTTAATAGCAGAGCTTGGACTAGAATCTAAGTCTCCCGATTCCCCAGCTAGTACATGACACAAGGCTCTCTCCAAAAAGTGATGTCATTGTCCCAACCACAGGGCTTTGAGAGAGAGGAAGGTGAGAACGTTGTTCCATGGGCAGTGTGGCACCCAGATGAAGAGACATTCTCCATTGCAATAAGCATGGCTGTGTCCACCCAAGGCAGATCTGCTGTACCTGCAGAACCAACTTATTTACTCTGTCTTCAATCCCAAAGGTCTCTCTGGGCAAAGGCTCCAAGCTCTAGGACAGACAGAACTTTCCCTTCCCCCAGAAGCCAGCCAGTGGGCCCAGAGTCTGCTCCCAGGATGTTTCTGAATGCCCACATAGCTGGTCCTGCTCTCCAAAGTACTAGACTTTTGGCAGAAGCACAGGGGTTCCCAGCCGTTGGGAAGGAATTTTGAATCTTTAAGCAAATGCATTTTGTTTATAAAAGAAACAGGTATAATTTCCCTAATAATCAGCTGGTGAGGGTCAGGAGAAAATTAATTGAATTGCCCAGTAGGGAAATGGGAGGGGATTTCCTTCCTGAAATCAAACCTGGCGATCATTCCCAGTTGTTTAATGGCTGCTGCTTCTGAAAACATATTGGAGGAAATATCTTAACAATGAGATAGCCACTTAGCCAAATACTAATTTAGTATTGTTTGACTCACTTCAATGGCACATTCTGACTTCATTTTCCTCTACCATTTTTGCCTTGTTTATAAATTGTGTTTGTGGCCAAGGCAGACAGATAACGTGAAAGAGAACACCCTGTACTTAAATGAAAGGGGGTGAATCTAGACCTGCCTGGGTCTTGAGATCTTGGAAAGAACTCTGCTTTCTTACTGAAAAAAAGGCAACTCCTATGTACAGTTCACCTCCTTCCCTCCTGGGAGCCAGCTGGCAGCTAGGCTGCAATGGGAACTGCCCAGGAGTTGTGATCAAGACTGGAGTGTGAGATCCAAATCTCCAGCCATCTTTTGGGGGACGCTGTCTTCCTCCAGCCTAAGCTTCCCACTCTGTCAAGTGGAGATGATGACAAGAACAATAGCGATAATAACTACCTATTAGGAGTTTCTTCAGGGTTAAATGAGAAACACGTGCAAAGTCCTTTGCAAACTGCTATAGAAAAGCTGGTTGATTATTTAAAGTACTTTTCATCAAGCACTCTGGTAGTATGGGACGTGACTAGGGGACTCACTTTACTTGGCCTGGAAATGCCCGTGTCACATGAGGGGAGTGTAGCAGTTGCTTGCCCAAGCCACAGGATTCAACCAAAGCCAGGCTTTGACTTAGAAATCAGAGACCTTTCCCCGATTAGACATTTATTAGCCATGTCACTTGGGAAGATTTCTTGACCTCTCAGGGCCTCCGTTTCCTGGTCTGTAAATAAGAGGTTTGAAAATTCCCTCACCTGGTTGTTGTAAGAATTAAATGAGCACCTAAGCACAAATGACCTAGCTCATTGGAAGTGCTCGTAAAGCGCACATTCTAGAAGCTAGAAGTGGGGATCCTGCGGGTATTAGAAGCAAAAGGACCTTTGAGAGCATCTGTACCACATTCTGGCCACAAAATGGCTGTACTTCGGTGGCTGATTGCTAGCCTCTGATTTAACCACAGGCCTTGGATATGAGCATTTTAACCTTTACTTTTGTCGACGGAGAACACATCCAAACCTGTAGAGAATTTTAATGAGTTTATTTGAGCCAAACTGACAACAATTGCCAAGAAGCAAAATCTCAACAGATTAAGAAGATGTTCCAGAGAATGGCAGTTCAGCTTATTTCATACATTAGAATCAAAGGAGGAGACGGAAATGAGGTTATATGAAATCCATTGGTGGTAGATTAGGGAGGCTGGAGAGAGAGCAAAGTCGACAAACCTCTGGAATTGGATAAAAAGTAAAACAGAGACACATACTTCTTTTACACTGGTGGGTACAGGACAGTTAATAATTAACATTCACAGGTATTTGGGGAACAAGGTAACAGTGAAGGATTTGTGGTTTTATGCTCTGGTGCAGTGGGTTGTGCTCTGAGGGATCCGAAAAAGGGATAACTCTGACATTTCAAGGGTGTGTTACCTTAGATGCACAAAGACAATAGACAGGCTTACTTAAGGTAAAGAGTGACTTTTGTCAAGAAAGCTACTGGCCCAGGATATAACTACTTGCCATCACCTGTTTTTAGTTAGGAATTTTTATGTTCAGACCATCCTATGTGGTTAATTTCGGTCTCTCAGTTTGTAGGGCTGCCATCCTGGCCTCCCCTGAGCTTGTCAGGTTTAGTTTGTGGCCCCTTTTTTGTCCACACTTGAAAATCCCCAAGGCACAGTTGACAGTGGCCCAACCCTTCCTGTCTGTGGGGGCTGGTCCTCCAGTAGCTGCCCAAGCACTTGCTTCCCTCAGAGAGGAAGAGCAGAGGTGTCTAGGGAGGGACTTGGTCTGGAACCTGCAGAAAGGCTGGACACCAAGGTCACCCCTCCAGTAGAGCAGAGGAAATGGGATGAGGGTAGCTGCCAAGGCTGGCGGGCCTCCAGCTCCCTGGGGCTAACACAGCTCTCTTGGCCCGCTTACCAGGGTCTCTCCTGCAAAAGGAGGAGGCAGAGACTTGGGCTTCCCGCTGGAGCCCCTCAGACCTGCATCCTGTTCCAAGAATCTCCTCAGACCTGGCAGGGTCAGAACAAAGCAGGGACAAATCTCAGCCTCTTGGTCAGGGAGCCAACCAGCGTGGCCAGGGAGTTCCCAAGACCCTAGCTAATCCCCACAATTTCTGCTCCTGCCTCCCTGAGTTCTACCTGCAGCGGGTGCCCTGTGTACATGGAGGGTCCAGAGTCATAGACTCAAATGCTGCCTGCTTTTCAGGGCTCACCTTTACCCAGGGCCCCTCTACTCTCCAGTATTTCCCAGCGTGCTCCACTCCTGCCCTATGGCTCCATCCATTTGTCAAAATCCTCTCGGCCTTTGAGGCTGGCTTCAAAGTCACTTCCCTGAAGCCCTCTGTGATTCCCTCACTGCCCAGCTAGGGTCATTTCACCGCCTCTGAACTCCTTCTACAGTTTGTTAGGACCTCTTCTACTGTCTACTTCATAGTAGCGTTGTTTGTCAATAATTACTAGGATATAAAATTGCAGGGTGGGGGCAGGATCTTGCATCCTCAGCATAGAGAACAGTGCCTAAGTTGAATTGGGGTCTCGCCACCAATGGGTGGGTAGGTTACATAAGTACCATATGAAGCAGTTAGAGAACACTACAAGATGGCATATGGAACCTTGCGTTTTTTGTTTTTTATTGTCACAAAACATACACAACATAAAATTTACCATTTTAACCATTTTTAAGTGTACAGTTCAGTGACATTAAGTGCATTCCTATTGTTATGCAATCATCACCACCGTCCACCCACAGAACTTTTTTATCATTCCAAACCGAAACTCCATTTAACACTAACTCGCCCTTCCCCCTGCCGCCCAGCCCCTGGCAACCAGTATCCTACTTTGTCTCTATAAATTTGAATATTCTGGGTACCTCATATAGATGGAATCACACAATATTTGTTCCTATCAGAATTTCATTCCTTTTAAAGGCAGAATCATATAATTTTAAAACATTTAAGTTTGATCATTTGAGTTCAGTCCTTCATTTTTAAAAACAACAACAACAACAACAAAAAAAACCAGACCTAGAGAAGATCCATCTCATGTTAGAGGTAGAGCTGGAGCAAGAAGCCAGGTGTCTTTACTTTACTAATCTTGCTCTGTGGGAAGTGTCGCACCCATGGGACGTAGTGCTGAGCGCACAGTAGGTGCTTGAGGAAGCTGGTTGATAGTTTGATGTGTGTATGGGGAGTAGATGCTGCAGGCCCTACAGAGCAGGCATGGAGAGAAGGAGAAATGAGTGTGGGTGGGAGCTTCCCTCACAGGACAGGGGTACCAACTGACAGCACTGCTTTGGGGTTACTTTGAGAAGAGCTAGCTGCAATTTTGCACATCTTTCCAGCAGGCCAGTCGTCAGGCTTGAAGGATATGACCATACCTTGTCTTGTCTCCTGTCCCTACAGAGAACGGAAGGCTCCCTGGTTGGAACTTAGGACTGCAAGAGCGGACGCTCCTCCAAAGGAGGACATCCACATTCCAGGAAGAATAGATGATTCCCCATTCCAAGAGTTCTGTGCACTTATTTCTGAACCTGCCCTGCTCCCACAGCAATTCCTCAGGTCAAGTCACCAGTTCTTAAAGACATCTTATTACATTTATGTTGGGTATAAAGAGATGCAGAAGGGCTGGTTAATTGCCCACACAGCCCACCTCCCACTGAATTGGAACATCCTCGGAAGTGGAGAGCAGCAGAAGGAGGTTCAGAGTCTGCAGGCCATCGGAATATTTTGAAACTTGAATATTTTGTCTTGTACAGAGATAAAGAACTTTTCCAAGTACCCTCATGCACAGAAACCTGTTTTGTTTTTGTTTGTTTTTTTGTAGTCAATTTCTTCTAGCGAATGGCCTGGCTTCAGGGCTAGTTTTTCTCTTTGCCTTTGGTCCTTCAACAGCCTGTGGTTCTGGGTCGTCCTGTCCCTCGGAAGTGCATAGCACTGACCAGACAACTGCCCCCTGACCCCTCTACGACCTCACCCACCACAGGTGGGAAAACAAAGCTGCTTGGGAGCGACCCCATTGAAATGTCAACTTGAAGATGAGGTTCATTCCGGGATATGCACAACATAGAAAATAAGTTGGACAAAGCACAGATGTTCTTAAGCTGTTTTTCTATATTCTTTCTTTCTTTCCCTCTACCATGCTGACGGCTGAAATACAGGAAGATGGTTGCCTACAGCAAATATTATTTTTAATAGAAAAATGAAATGCATATTTTTCTTACTAATATTTTTTATTTATTCCTTGCTAAAGAAATGGTTTCCTGAGATTTTAAGGTGTTTCTGATGGTGTCTTGAGTGAGTGACGAGGGGCTGCGGCCATTTTGTAGTGGAATTTCACTAGTGGGCATACCTAACCGAGACCGCTCCTTCCATTCGCCTCAGTGACACAGCTGCAGGGACCCTGAGGGATGTTGTATTAAATAAATTTGATTTTTACTCTTCACAGACCTGTGACATGTCATCTTCCGAGAGGCCACGTGCATATCGGATATCCGTAGGGCTCGAGGACTCTGCAGGTCTGCTGAAGTCACAGAGTGGACGAAGCAGGCCTTATCAGCAGGCTGAGTCACACACAGGCTGAGGGAATTCTGTGTCCTTCATTGAAGTCAGGGCCAGAAGTAGCCTAAGAGGTAACCTGAGTCTCAGACACTGAGTCATTCATATCCACTGGCTGGTGCGTCCGTGTTTGTTTCCAGGCTGAAGACTCCTAGGCTCTCCCTGGCAGATAGGGTTGTCAGATAGAGCAAAAAAATAACAACCCCCCCCCAAACCCAGGATGCCCAGTTAAATTTGAATTTCAGATCATTGACTAATTGAGTATAAGTATATCCCATGTAGTATTTGGTACTACAAAACTATTCATTGATCTGAGATTCAAATTGAACTAGGATCCTATATTTTATCTGGCAATCCAACTGGTAAAGCACCCTCCCATCCCTCTAAGCCTTGGGACCCATGCTGCCCAGTAGCCTCAGAACAGACCTCACTGCCCCATGGGCTGAGTACCCCAGCGGAGTACCACTCCACTGGGCCTGAAGGTGGAAGGACACCTAAGTGTGTCCTGACTCTGCCTGATTCCAGCTGCAGAGATTTGAAGGAGCCTCTTACCTTCTGAGCTTCAGATTCTTCACCTTTAAAATGAGATACAGATTAATGGTTCTTAACATTGGGAGGGTTTAGACTCCTTTGAAAATATGATGAAAGCTATGGACTCACACATACACACAAAATTGTAACATACAAAGTTGTATCACAAAAATGTCATACAATTTCCCAGTTTTGGGGGCCGTGGACTCAGGCTGGAGGCAAAAGATTAGATGATCTCTAACGACCTTGAAGTCTGATAGTTACCATGTTGAGGATTTGGGGAGAGGCCAGAGCCCCCCGGTTCAACTCCTCAGTCTCTAGCTGCCACCAGAGCAGGGCCATTGCCGTGGAAGCTGGGAAGACCCTGTTCTTACTGCTACGACATTTATGGAGCATAAGTGGGTTTTTAGTTATCCCCTCTGTGTGTTTCTAGGAGGAAGCCACATACACAGGGATCTTTCATAGATTTAGTAATTGAACCCTCTAAATCCAGGATCCTAGCTCAGCTGTCCTAGCCAGATAGCATCACCAAGCCTCTAAACCTGAGCTCATCACTTAAAAGAGTATTCAGTCACCATTTCCAAGAGAGGCCATTTTTCATGGCAGAGGAACTTGTTAGTTAGAGCTCCCTCTCGTGTTTTCACATTGTAACAAGTCTTTAAAGGACTTTAACCACTCTGTATAGCAAAGGCGCAGTGGAATTTTTTCCCTTGTTTGAGGAACCACAAGAGGTCAGCCATCCATTTCCTGAGCATCTCAATCAGTATAAATTGATTAATTGAACTCTCACTCCCTGACATAGACTCAAGATGGCCGAAGTGATTCCAAAGTCAACAGCCATTCATTAGAGCAGTGGTTTTCTAACCAGGGTGATTTTGCCTCCCAGGGGTCACCGGGCAGTGTCTGGAGACAGTTTTAGTAGTCGCAGCTGAATGGCATCTGGTGGGTAGAAGCCAGGGATGCTGCTAAATATCCTACAAAGCATAGGACAGTCCCCCATAACCATTATGAAGTTCAAGACACCAATCGTGTGAAGGTCGAGAAACACTGCATTGAACCAGCCAGTTATTCATTTATTTACTCAACAAACTTTGTTGGGAAAATTTCCTGGGCCCGAGAGACCAAAGAAAGAGGCTGACAACTCCAGAATCATATCAAGAGTTTATTCAGGGAACTTACAGACAGAAGCAGCCCCTTGGGTGACAATAAGACACCAAATCTCTGCACCCAAAAAGGGATAGGGCTTGTTAAAGGTATGTAGCCAAATGGCATGTGCATGCTTGTTAAGAACTGTAAAATCCAAAGCAGAAAACAGCTTAATGGGCCCACTTATCTATGCAAGAATATTCCCTTTAGGTGATGATATAGGCCCACTCCTCGCAGGGTGAACCGGTGGTCAGCTTGCTTCAGAGATGGCATCGGTCACGGTAAGTCCTGGGAATCATTTCGTCTAACAAACTTGTATCCGTCATTCTCTGTTTTCCTGATAGTATTGGTAATAAGATTATAAAAATCACATGGCTCTCCTGGAACATACAATCCAGTAGAAATACAGATGAGTAAAGAGCTAATTACAACAGTGGGACAACTGCTGTGATAGAGAAATTCAAAGCTATTGGGGGCAGAGGTAAAAGGTTCCTAACAGACTTTGAGGAAACAAGTGTCCAAGAGGAAGTTGTGTCTAACCAAAGATCTTGGGGCACGTAGAGGATACCAGATGGAAAAGGTGGGGTGAGGAGCATGGCTGACAAAGGGGGTACTTGTGCTAAGGTCCTGAAGCCAGGGAGAGGATGGTGTCCTCCAGGAATAGCAGGAAGACAGCCTATCAGCCCCAGGTCTCTTCCAGCCCTAGGATTCAATTAGTCCTCTTCAAAAAGCCATGATTGTCCCCTGGAAAACTCTGCCAGACTTCCATGGGCCTGACTCTGTTTTTGAGAGTGTGAGGAAAGGGCCCCTAAAAGTTGCTCAGCAAGAACTAAGCTCCAGAGCAGTTGTTTTTAAGACCCTCCACCAGTGTCATTAGCATGGAGAGAAAACCTGTGCCACAGGCCAGGTGCAGCTCTTGCTTATACCATGTGGCCCAAGCAAAAAGGTGAACTGGAGGGAGATGTCCACCCACAAAGCTATTTGAGGTGTTGACGTAAGAAACATCCAAAACTGTAGAAAATTTTTACAAGAGTTTAGTTGAGCCAAACTGATGACATATGCTGGTGAGTAAGAGCTCAAATGTTCCAGAGAGTAACGGTTTTGCAGCTTCTTTTATGCATTTGGAATTAAAGAGGGGACATAAGGAATATCACATGAAGGTGGGAGAAAGCAAGGTGGGGACTGTATTACAGGATAGTTAACAAGATCACATGTTCTCTTGAGGACAGCTACCTGATGTTCAAAGGTGTGTTAACCTAGATGCACAGAAACAATAGACAGGGCTGGCTTGAGGCAAAGATAAACCTTTTAGTAAAGAAGTTATATGTGTGGGGCGTGACTACTCACCATGACCTGCCCAGTTAGTCATTTATGATCAGATCACCCTATCAGATACCTTCTGTAGAACCCATTTTTTCATTCACAGTGGACAGTCTCCACAGCTGGGGTCCACAAGGGTGGAGCATGGGGGCAGGGCATGGTGTCTGCGAACCTCCTGAGAATAGGTGCAAAAAGTTGTGACAGTACATGATTTTCCAGGAGAGAGTCCATAGCTGTTATCAATTTCCCAGAGACGTGATCCAAAAAAGGGTTAAGAACTATGAAATAATTAAAAACTCACGTATGTTCCACATGATTTGATGTCAGGTGAAAACCCCAAAAGATTGGCTAACCCATTTCAGATGGAGGGGTCTACTGCATGGACAGTTTGAAGTCCAATATCCCCAGCAGGACTTGAGTTGCCTTGAAAAATTGCTGTGGAAAAAAAAGAAAAAAGAAAGAAATGGTGATTTCTACCTTAAAAAGAGCCCTCATCTCTCAAAAGTAATAAGCGATTCAACTGTTTTGGAAAACGAAAGGAATAAGTAGTTAATGTATTGAACTGTCCAAATTATTTTCACAGTCCAAAGTATTTCTAAAGTCTAAATTGCCCCTTCCTTGAGAAAGGGGCAATGGGAAATGAATCTTTATTTCAAAATGAACTTTGACAATAGAAGAGAAAAATGATTTCCATGTTCACAGAGAATAAAGGATGCTGGAAAGCAAATAAAATTATTTTTTTTTAATCCTCCTAGTTTTTAACACATAGTTTGGACAATCAATTCCTCTTTAGGTACATAAAGAGGTGTTTATATATATAAACTGGTGTTAATTTATTTGATATAATATTTAGTATGCCCCCCCTTTTTTTTTTTACTGTATTATATATCCCTGTGACTATTTTTTAAAATTATAGTTGACATTCAATATTATTTTATATTATTTTCAAGTGTACAGTATAGGGGTTAGACATTTATATAATTTATGAAGTGACCCCCCTGATAAATCTAGTACCCATCAGACACCATACATAGTTTTTACAATATTATTGACTATGTTCCCCATACTGTACTTTACATCCCCATGACTCTTTTGTAACTACCAAATTGTTCTTCTTAATCCCTTCACCTTTCTCACCCAGCCCCCTAAAACCTCCTCCCATCTAACACCCATCTGTTTGTTCTCTGTATCTATGGGTCTGTTTCTGTTTTGTTTCTTTATTCTGTTCTTTAGATTCCACATATAAGTGAGATCATATGGTATTCGTCTTTCTCAGTCTGACTTATTTCACTTAGCTTAATAGCCCTAGGTCCATCCATGTTGTGGCAACTGGATTCTTAAAGAAACTAAAAAGTAAGTTGGAACAAGAGATTGGCTACCAGTTGCTTCTGTGACCATGGAGATGTCACACATCCCAAGGTTCTTCTGCAAACAAAGGTGTGTTTGTTTCCTAGGGCTGCCGTAACAAATGACCAGAAACTCTGACTTAAAGCCACTGAAATTCACTCTCCCCCAGTTTCTGGAGGTCAGAAATCTGAAATTAAGTTGTTGGCAGTGCCATGGTCCCTCCAAAGTCTTTAGGGAAGAATACTTCCTTGCTTCTTCCAGCTTCTGGTGGTTGCTGGCAATCCTTGGTGTCCCTTTCCTTGCTCAGCATCACTGTCACCCCTGCCTCTGTCGTCATATGGCCTTTGTCACATGTGTTGTCTTCACATGGCCTTCTCAGGAAGACACCAGCCATTGGATTTAGAACCCACCCTCCAGTATGACCTCATCTTAAGTGATGATATCTACAAAGACTATTCCCAAATAAGCTCACACTCTGAAGTTCCACGTAGACATGGATTTGGGGGGTCGGGTAGCGTGGCAGAGACACTATTCAACCCAATACAGAAGGAATTGGACAAGATGAGCTCCTGTCCTTGCAGCTCTGACTTGCTATGTTCCTAAGCTGCTCACATAAATGGAAAAGTAGGACAACAGTAATTTACCTTTAAATACAAACTTTTGAGCATGCTCAGTCTCTCATTGTACTTTGCTCTCTTGTGTTTTGTGTCTCTTCTTTTGAAAATACTGTGTTTCTTTCTCCGATGTTCTTCAAAGTTCTCCCTCCCTCTCATCCTTTCTCTGCTTCCTCCTTTTCCTTCCTTTTTCTCCTCCATTTTATCTTTTCTCTTTCTCTCCCCACTCCCGGTTAATTGTCCGTAATACAGAACTGAAGGTCATATATTTCTTATATTTATAGCTGGGTTATTTTCAGTTATTTATTTTGAGAATCAGGGCATGGAATATTTGCTATTTTTCTCTCTTTAGGAAAAAAAAAGCCTCAAAAAACTTGCAAAGTTGTTTTCTACTATATTTGACCTATGGTAGATTATTTTTCCAAGGGTTTATTGGATTCATTAGGAAAAAGTCCCCTGTCGCTGCCTTACTTCCGCCAATCCTGGGATGTGCTAGTTTTCCTGGAACTTCTTGGCACAGGAAAGTTTGGTTAGTGCCAGAAACTATTCCATCAGTTTGTGGTACAACCAACTCTCCTCTCCTCAGGGCTTAGCTTGTTTGGGCCAGAGTTTGCAGCGTGAGGAAACCTCCTACTATTGGGACTCTGAGGGAGCCTGGGACTGGGTCCTACAAAAAGGAAAAAGACTGGATTTCAGAGCCTTCCATGGTGAGGACAAACCCTGAGCCAGAATCTGACACAGGTTCTATAAGCTGTCACACCACCAGCCATTAATTAAAAGTGTGAGTCCCTGAGCCAGGACAAGCTCAGTTTCCAGGTTGCTTCTCTGGCAGGGTTAGTTGAAGAAGAACAAGATGGCAAAAGGGGAAGCTTTTCTCTTTATCATGAAGCTTTTGACTGTGATCATTTCAAGAGAACCTTTGGCATTAGCAGATTTAGCATCTGAGGTTTTGATTATTTAGGAATGGTCCAGAAAATGTAGACATGAGGCAGGTGGTTGTTCCATGGGGCTCCTGTGGCAAGGCCATTCGCTGAAGTACAGTTTGTTATTCGTGCTCTCTGGGATCCTTCTGGAGAAAGAACATTCCAAGAGTGAGATGCCTCTGGGGCTCAGTTGAAGACATGGTCAAGAGATTTCTGTTTAAAAGTGTACCACACAGCCCCTTCTACCATGTAAGGACATGACAAGAAGTCTGTGACCTAGAAGAGGATCCTTACAATGCTGGCATGCTGATCTCAGATTTCCAGCCTCTAGAACTGTGTGAAATAAATCTTTGCTTTTTTACAAGCAAAAAAAAAAAAAAAAGCATCAGACATAAAAAAATACCTTGAGAAATGTATTAAATTATTTGCAAATCGTATATCTAGACTTTATAGAGAACTTCTAAAACTCAACAACAAAAAACTGAAACAACTTGATTCCAAAATGAGCAAAGGACTTGAAAGACATTTCCAAAAAGGATATACAAATGGCCAATAAGCACATGGAAAGCTACTTCACATCACTAATCATTAGGGAAATCAAAATCAAAATCATAATGAGCTACCACCTCACACACATTAGCAAGGCTACTATAACACACACACACACACACACACACACACACACACAGAGAAAATAACAAATGTTGGCAAGGATGTGGAGAAATTAGAACCCTTGTACACTATTGGTGGGAATATGAAATGATACAATTGCTATAGAAAACAGGATGCTTGTTCCTCAAAAAATTAGAAATTGAATTATCATATGATCCAGCAATTCCATTTCTTGGTGTATACCTGGTAATTGAGCTGGGTTTCAAACAGATATTTCTATACCTATATTCACAGCAGCATTATTCCCAAGAACCAAAAGGTGGAAGTAACCAAAGTGTCTATCAACAGATGAATGGATAATCAAAAGGTGGTATATCCATACAGTGGAATATTACTCAGCCTTAAAAAGGAAGGAAATTCTGACACATGCTACAACATGGATGAAACTTGAGGACAGTATGCTAAGTGAAATAAGCTAATCACAAAAAGACAAATAGTACATGATTCCACTTATATGAAGTACTTACAGTACCCAAAATCATAGAGACAGAAAGTAGAAGGGTGGTTGCCAGGGACTGAAAAGGGGAGAGTTGGGGTTATTGTTGAATGGCTATTGTTTAACATTTCAGTTTTGTAAAATGAAAAGAGTTATAAGGATCGATGGTGGTGATGGTTCTACAACAATGTGAATGTATTTAATGCTACTGAACCATATACTTAAAAATGGTTAAAACGGTAAATTTTGTTATGTGTATTTTACCACAAAAGAAAAATAAAATTTAAGTGTACTGGGCAGAAAAAATACCTTGGGAAATCTTTAAATTAAAAGAACAACAAAAAAAACCCAGACACTGGCTCTATAAGAAAAAAATGTATTGTCATTTATTCAAATATATTGATGGGTATCAGCACTTTGTAAAAGAACTGGGTTTTGAAAAAGCATCAGTAAAAAACAGAGCAATTGTCCCTGCTCAGTGGTAGAGAACAACTGCCTGGTGGCCAGAAGAGGTGAATTTCCCAAATGTTCTTTCTTTCTTTTGGACACATGATAAACCCTGGCAAATACTTCATGCAACTTGAAGAAACAAAAGTGGCTTCCCTTTCTGTCCTAGAGATAGCTGGGCCTAGGGAGTGTCCTGTGGGGAAGTGGGAAAAGGAAAATGGTTATAGTAAAAACTCAAGAAATATTTGTTGAACTATAAAAATCCAATCCATGAATTGCCTGTGGTTCAATGTTTATCAAAGATTGAAGACATCAGATATTTGTAAAAGATATTCCTAGACATGTCGAGCTATGTATTCTTCTAGATTCTCTAGTTTTCATCTTTATTTTCAGTTAGAACATCAGAATAGAATTCACTTGAACCGTAAGAGCCATCATGTGCTGTAATGTTATACTCTTAGTCTTCGCAGCTAGAAGGATCGCATTCTTCGACCATGACTCTGGGTTTTGTTGTAAACGTTGGCCAATTTGGGGCCCCATGGCTGTTACACAGAGTTCTCCTGTACCAGTGCCTGTTGGATGTGAGTTCCTGCTGAGTGCTGAGGCTTTCTTAGGTCAGATAACATTTTGCAGTCCCACATACTTCCGGTTTAACTCAGCTGCCAAAGAATTTAAAGCCAAATACAGCAACCCATCAGAGTGATTAAATACTGTCAAGTGCCTGTTACGTGGACTCCCTCTTCCTTTAGATGATATCTCTTCCATTTTGATTCGTAACCTTTCCATTTTACATGACCTTTAATCTCGTCAGCTACTTCAGATCCTTTTTGAAAAAGGCCTAACGCAAATAATAAAAATTAAAATTGTAGCTTACAAACTAACCGGTAAGTCCTGATTTTGATTATATTCATCCCTAAGAATAGGGACAATGTTCCTACAGCCTATGTGATTGGTCTTGGGCCGGTCTTTTTCTTGCCCAAAGACCAGGAGCTCATTTCTTCATCAACAAAATGAGCGGATTAGGCTCCCTTATCTTGAAGGTCCCTTTAAGGTGCATGAGTATTGTCTTGTACACCTACTCTGTGCCAGGCACTGTTTTAGGTATTTGGGATATATCAGTGAAGAAAATAGACAAAAATCTCTACCCTCATGGAGCTTAGATTCTAGCAGGAAGAGACAAAAATAAACAATAAACGTAAAAGGTAGGTTATATGGTCTGTGAGAAGCTGGTGAGGGCTATGGGGAAAATAACCAAGCAAGTTGAAAGGGAATTGGAAGCTGGGGTGGTAGCAGGTGTCAGTACTCAGTAGGATGGTCTGGGCAGACCTCGTTAAGAACTGAGAATTAAGCAAGGCTTGAGGGAGCCAAGGGTGTCAGCCAAGCAGAAGGCTGTCTGGGGACAGAGCTCTCCAGGCAGAGAGAGCAGCTAAAGCAAAAGCCTTAAGGTACAGAGCAAGAAGGCCAAAGGGTCCGGGTGGAGGGAGGGAGGGAAAAATGGAGGAAGGGAAGGGAAGGGCAGTAGGAGTTGTTTCATTGCTGAGTATGATATAAAAACAAAAGTTGCTTAATTGTAAATAGATGTGTTTCTTCATACGAGTATGCTTGTTCTAATACCGAGACCCTCAAAATGTGGTCTGCAGGCCAGTGGCATCACAAGCTTGTCAGAAATGTAGAATCTTAAGACCCACCCCAATCCTACTCAGTCAGAATCCTTATGAACAATGTGATAATGAATCATATGTGAGAAGACATGCTGAAAAGGATGTCACCTTTATAAATATACAGGCATTTCTAACATCATATGCTTTACCAAATAAGAGCTTTATCTGATTGAGACAAAACGGGTTTGTTTGCCTTAGAGTGCCCTTTCTTTCACAAGGGCTTTTAAGGGCCAAGGCCTACCGAGCGCGCCATCTAGTGGTAGCATGAGAAAGTTTACGTACATTTCTAGGACGTGTAGAATTCAATCAAGTATATTTAAAGTAATTGCAGTTTTAACACAATTGGCTTGGACTTTTCAAGTGTCTCCGTGTCAGAAAAGACCCAAATGGGCTGAGGAACTGCTCTAGATTAAAGGAGACTAAAGAGCCTGGACAACTAAATCTAACACGTGATCCTGGATTGGATCCCAGACCTTTAAAAAAAAAGAAGCCATTAAAGGACATTATTGAACCACTTGAGAAAATTTAAATACGGAATGTATATTAGATGTTAGGATAATAGTAATGTTACATTTCCCAAGTATGATTATATACTTTGGTTATGTAGAATGATCTCGTTCTCAGTATTAGGAATAAAGCATCATGATGTCTGTAGCTACAAACAATCCAGCAAAAATTAAAATTAACATATAGAAAGAGAGAGACAGAAAGCAAATGGGCAAGATGTTAACAACTAGTGAATCTAGGTGAAGGATATACAAGTGTTCTTTGTACTGTTTCTTGTGACTTCTGAAGGCTTGGAAATATTTCCCAGTAAAAAAGGGAGAGCTATCCTCTTGACTATACATCTTGGCAAAGAACTACTTAAGAGACCTGGGACCTGTGGGACAGGCAGTCACAGCTGGGCTAGCCTTGAAATTTCCCCCACGATGGTTTTCTCGGTTTGTCTGGTTTATTTTTCTTGAGAGATTAAAGATCACATCTTTGATCTGATGGGAAGCTGAAGTGATGGTTTCCCAGCTCTCAAGCTGAGAAAGGCGTTGGAAGTGGGAAAAGCAGGCTCAGGCCAGTGTCTCAGGCCCTGGCTGTCTCATGGGCTCCATTTTTGCATTTCCTTTTTATTTCGTTTCCTCATTTTGTATTATTTTAAATTACAAACACAATGCATAGTTACTGTAGAGAAAACTCAAAACAATGTAGAAGCCTGGAGAGTAAGATAGGAAAACCCTCATTAAAACCCTGTTTCTGCTCCCATACACCTGCCTAAGTCTAAACAGTGTGAACAGTCCTTTCCAATCTTGTTTCTGTTTCGTTACAAATCCTAGCTGTGCACGTCCCACGACGGTGGGGGCTTTGTGTGGTTTGCCTTTTTAACCACGGTGCCTGGAATGTAATAGATCCTCATGAAATGTTGGGTGAATAAAATAAGCATTTCCTTTTACATAAATGGGACCATTTGACCATATTTTCCTTCTGCCTGCTGTTTTCATTTGATAGATATTTTCCTGCCATCTATACAGGTCTGTCCTGTTGTATTTTTCCTTTTTCTTTTTTTGCTTCATGATTTTTAACTGCCTGGGGCAACTGCCTGATATCTCAAATATGGAAAGACTTTCACTTTTTAACCAGTAGCCCATTAATAGGCTCCCCCCCCCAATTGCAAACATCAGGGAACGTCCTCGCAAACAGTGTCGTGTACATGTGTGAGTATCCTCTGAGCAAGCTTTCTATCCTGGAAACTGCTGGTCAGAGGACCAACGCATTTAACACTAGAATGACTATTGTCCACGGACTTGGTCAGGCTGTTCCCCCCTCCCAGAAACTTCTCTTTCCTTACCTACTCCACTGGAGCTCCTGGAGACACTCCCCTCCTTGGGCACAGGGGAGTGAGTTGTGGCCTTTTCCATCTAAGACCCATGAGCTGGCTCCGCAGGGGTTCTTCCTTACATTCAGGGGGGTCCAGACTTTGAGAAGTCCTTCCAGGGCCACCCTTGCTTGCCAGAGTTGGAGGGAGGCAGACAGGAAGAAAATGTGAAATGTGACAACTAAGAACACTGAGCTTTGAGCAAAATTCTAGTTGTTGGACTGTCGGCCCCTCCCTTCACTGTGGATGTGAGCATCTAAGGTGATGAGACCTGCCCTTAGCTGAGCCTCTGGAGAAGAAGAAACTCAAAGACTACATCCTTCAGAGAGAGAGAGAGAGAGAGAGAGAGAGAGAGAGAGAGAGAGAGAGAGAGAGAGAGAGAGAGAGAGAGAGCGAGAGCGAGAGACAGACAGACAGACAGCGGCAGACGGAGACAGAGAGAGAGGGAGAGAGAAGCTCTTCTAGGAAAACACACAAGCAGCATAAGCCCAGGAAAACAGATGATATGACGGGTGCTCACAGCGTTGGCAAAATTACGAGCCACGTGCAAAAAGAAAATAATGAGCCTGTGCGTTCCTAGGCTTGCTGAAACAGTAATTATACATCAAAAGCTTGCTAAATGTCCCTCTTAAGAAACCACACAGCTAGGCAATTTTTCTTTCACATTTAATAGCAACGATTCTTGTATTCGTTCTTGTCCAAAGTGGCCATAATTATGGGGGCGTGATGAGACAAGCACCCTCAAATGCTGCTGATGGGAGAAGGGAGTGACACAATCTTGCTGAAGAACAACTGTTCCGAGAGCCTTAAAAACCTCCTGCCCTTTGGCTCAATCAGTTTAGTTCTAGGAATCTATTTGAGCAATAAACAGACCCACAGACAGAGATTTATGTACAAAGGTGTACATCACAAAATTATTGGAAATCACCTGAGCAGTGACCTTTAATGATGGATGCATTTTAAAATCAACTGGAAGTTTATTAAACATACACGGACACACACACGGGGGCAGACATTGGGTGGCATAGCTGAGAGTTGAGCATCTATTTTGTAAATTTTTGAATTACTGTTGACATTCAATATTATATTCGTTTTAGGTATACATCATTATGAAATGATGCCCCGAGAAGGTACCCACCTGACACCACACATAGTTATTGCAATATTATTGACTATAATCCTTTTGCTATACTTCACATCCCTCTGTTTGGTAACTACCAATTTGTACTTCACCTTTTTGGGCCAGCCCCCGAATGCCCCTCCTATCTGGCAATCAACAGTTTGTTCTCTGTATCTATTTATGTGTTTCTATTTTGTTCGTCTATTTTTGTTTTTTAGATTCCACATATAAGTGAAATGGTATGGTATTTGTCTTTCTCTGTCTGATTTATTTCACGTAGCATAATACCTTCTACGTTCATCCATGTCGCAAATAGTAACATTTCATTCTTTTTTATGACTGAGTAATAGTCCATTGTATGAATGTACCACTTTTTCTTTATCCAGTCTTCTATTGGTGGGCACTCTGTTTTTAACAAGCTCACACAAGTTATTCTTATGCTAACACCCATTTGAGAATCATTCACCTGATGCCTCTAGGATTATGGGATTTCTTCTTTAAATATATAGTTTTTAAAATCTCACAATGGGCGTGAATTACTTCTATGAGAAAATCATATTAAGAAAATAGGATCAAATGGGAATTAAATAACGGAAATTTCAATCCTAACCACAATCTTATCACCTGGTATAAATATAATTTTTGAGCAACTACTGCAAATGATTAAATTATTTGAAGTGTCAAAAAAAATAGGGTAGAAGACAATAGGAAGTTCAGCTGGCAAATGCTTATCGTGTACCAGGCCGTGTGCTTGGCGTTGATTCTGTAATAAAGAAAGCATAGTCTGTCCTTTGGGAAATTCACAGCCTACAACAGGAGATGGCACATGAAATAAATATTCGTCAATATACATCGAGAGACGTGCTGTACTCCAGGTAAGTGCTAGGTACAGGGCTAGTTTGAGAGAGGGAGTAATTAGCTCTGGTTAGAAGCCTTGGGAAACCTCTTCCAGAGCAGGAGCCATTTCAGCTAGTCCTTGGAGGGAAGAAGGAACAGCATTCCAGGCTGAGGAAACAACTCTGGCAAAGGCATGGAGGCATGAACATCCTGGCATGCTTGAGGAAATGTGAGCAGTGAGGCGTGGCTGGAGCAGGTTGACGTAAGACAGAGAGGGGGTGAAACTGCAGAGGCAGGCTGGCCAGCCAGCCCAGCTCAGGGGCTTGTGTGCTAGGCTGAAGACCTGCAACTGAGCCAGAAGGCCAGTGGTTCCCAGACTGAGTGCTGAGGAGCACCGGTCCTCCTTTATACTATGATGGGTACTCAGCGCAAAGGGGTTCCATGGCAGAATGCCTTTGGAAAACTCTAGGTTAAAGTGTTCTTTTGTTTTTATTTTTAATTGCAGGATGCATTAAAGCCTTTAATATATTAATAGGCAAGGGATTCTCTAAGATGGGGCAACAGAGGGACCATGTCCCAAATTTCTTAACCACAGACCTACCCCCACCACCACCCCCGAACACACATTTTCTTGCTGTTGTTGTTTTAAACAAGTTGCAGGACTGGATAACTTGATGGAATGAGGAGGGAAATATTGAGAGCAGTAGGTCTGGGGGTTGGTGGGGCTTTTAACTAGGACAGAAAGTCGAGGCAGAGCAGCATTTGAGGGAGAAAAACAATGACATGCTGGGTGTATGTAGCTCCCTCTTTCTAACTCAGACACTTTTTTTAAATAGAAATGTCACTTATTTTTACATATTTCTCTCATCCAGCAATTTTGTTAGTCTAATGCTTCTAATAATTTGCCTGTAGAGTCATCATTATTTCTTTGAAAGAAAATTCTAGAAGTGTTATTGGTCAAAGCTGTGCTTAATTTTTTTTTCTTTACATTATTGATTACATTCCCCAAATTAATTTTTAAAACCCGGTGGCCATCTTGTGGTTACTGACTGTGCTTTCTAATCCCCTCACCTTCCCCCTTATCCCCACCCCCCTCCCATCTAGCAACCCTCAGTTTTTCCTCTATGTCTCCAAAACTGTTTCTGATTAGTTCATTCATTTATTCTTTTCTTTAGATTCCACATATAAGTGAGATCATATGGTATTTGTCTTTCTCTGTCTGATTTATTTTACTTAACATAATGTTCTCTAGGTCCATCCATGTTGTTGCAAATGGTAAGATTTCTTTCTTCTTTATGGCTGTGTAATACTCCATTGTATAAATGTACCACAGTTTCTTAATCCAGTCACCTACCGATGGGCATATCTGTTGTTTCCATGTCTTGGCTATTGTGTATAGTGCTGTAGTAAACATAGGAGTGCATAAAGATTTTTGAATTGGAGTTTTGGATTTCTCGGGATAGATACCTAGGAGTGGAATTGCTGGATCATAAGGTAGTTCCATTTTCAGATTTTTTAAATACCTCCATACTGTTTTCCTTTGTGGCTGTACCAATCTGCAATCACACCAAGAGTGCACAAGGGTTCCCTTTTCTCCACATCCGTGCCAGCACTTGTTGTTTGTTGACTTATTGACGATAGCCATTTTGACTGGGGTGAGGTGGTATCTCATTGTAGTTTTTATTTGCATTTCTCTGATGGTTAGTGAGGTTGAGCATTTCTTCATATGTCTGTTTGCCATCTGTGTGTCCTTTTTAGAAAAATGTCTCTTCATGTCCTCTGCCCATTTTTTTTGTCTTGCTTAGTTCTTTTTTCCAGTTTTTTATTAGTTTCAGGTGCACAAGACAAAGTAATACTTGAACGTTTATTATTTATATCCCTCACACTGTGTGAATCCCCATCCCCCATCCACTATCCCTCTGACATCGCACAGAGCCATTACATTTCCAGCAGACACTTCTGCATGACTGAAGACTGGCTCTAAAAGCTACTCCTTGATTAATTTATTTTTTTAGAATTGTAGACACAATGATTACTTCCAGTTTCAAATCACATTTCATGTTGTTTTTCTTTGCCAGATTCAGAGGGTTTTTATTATGTCTTTGCCTCAGCTTATAAAAACAAAAGATGGAAGAATAAATTTTAGGTGGGAAAATTAGTTGCTCAGCGGTTGCCTGAAAATTACCGTGTGTGTGTCTAGGTGCTGTCATAGAAGAAAGAGTCTGCAGTTCCAGAGCCATGGGGTGGAGGCGGGGGTGGAAGCGCTCTTTTTTTGGATGGATGCCAGTGGCACTTAGATGGTTTCACACTGAGAAATTTCAGCCCACCCAACAAATTGTAACAAAATTACTGTGTCAGACATTTTGCTTAAATCTGATCCTTGGTGACCTCCCAGGAAGATAGCTCAGGACAGCACCATTTTGAAGGTCAGCTTACTGATGCCTAGAAGGCCTAAGTCACTTGCCTTGGGGTCACACAGCTAACTGTGGCAGATATGGGATTCCAGCTCAGGCCTTTCTGATTCCAAAGTGCAAACCCCACTGTCTCATTTCCACGTGTCTCTGGCGCAGGATGAAAATCGGTGCCTGGCACATAGTAGGCATGCAGTAAAGGTTAGCTGCTTCAATTATCATTATTGTTACTCCTAAAACTCAGAGCAGGGTGGCCTCCAGTGGTGGCATCTGAGAGCTCCTGGAAGGCTCCCAGCCCCAAAGGTAACACAGGTTTATATGAATGTTCTCATCAGCCTTTTTTTTAAGCTTAAGAGCACTGGCAGCAGGAAGGAAACCTCTTCTGCTCCTCGCAGTTTGGGAGTTTTACAGGTGAGGAAACCAAGGCTGGGACTTGTCAGGAAACTCTCAGTAAGGAGGGCAGAGCAGGACCTCACGCACATTTCCTGATTCCCTAGCTAGGGCTCCATCCACTTCCTTGGGTAGGCTGTCTTCCGTTCCCAGGCAGCCTGCTTTGGATTAAAGCAAAGGATCCAGAAAGGCTCCTTTCACCTACCTCTAAACCTGTTAACCAGGATGGAGGCAGGCCATTTGACTGTATTGATGATCACAGATAATTATTGCAGATAATTACTAGATGGTTGTATTAGTTTCCTAGGGCTACTGTTTTAAGACACACTACCTGGCTTAAAACAGCACACATTTTTTTCCCTCTTAGTTCTGGAGATCAGAATTCCAAAATCAACGTCACTTAGAGGAAGTCAAGGCGTCATCAGGGCCACGATTCCTTCAAAGGCCCTAGAGGAGAATCTGTTCCTTACGTCTTGCAGCTTCTGGAGGATGCCAGCATTCCTCCACTTGTGGCTGCGTCACTCCACTGCCAGCGTCCTCAAATCTCCTGTCACTCGATCTTATCAGGACACTTGTGATTGCATTTAGGGCCCACCCGGACAAACCAGGTAATCTCCCCATCTCAAATTCCTTCATCACATCTGCAAAGATCCTTTTTCCATATGCGGTCTCACTTCCAAGTTCCAGGGGCTAGGATGTGGATATCTTTTGGGGGCCGTTTTTTTGTACAACATAATGGCTAAATAAATTCACTGATCTGCTAGCTATCCTTCAAGGCCCTGGGGAATGGGAGTTGAGAGGAGACTGGGACAGAAAGAGAGGAAGTGAGATGAGAGGGAGATGGTGCTGAGACCTGGGGTGAGCTCTCATCTGATGGGATCAGGCAGCCCCTTTCAGTTTTGGGGTGCTGTATAAGCAGTCAGGACACTCACTGGATGCTCTGTGGGAGGAGTTAGCAAACTATTGACCACTAGCTGGCTGTGGGTTTTTATAAAGTTTTATAGGAACACAGACATGCCCATTTGTTACACATTGTCCATGGTTGCTTTCCAGTACAGTTGAATAGGCAGAGTCATTGCGACAGAAGCCGTATGGCCCAGAAGCCTAAAATATTTACTATAAGTCCATTAAAAAAAAAAAAAAAAAAAAAAGGCTTTCCCACTCCTGCCCTAGGAAAGTAGGAGAAGTAGGGAGATGATTCTGTTCATTTTGTTTTGTTTTGTTTTCCCCTCTGTGTTCCATTTTGGGTAGTTTCTGTTGCTATATATTCAACTCCATTCGTCTTTTTTTCTGTAGCATCTTATCTGCAATTAATACCATCTGCAATTAATACCACTGTGTGTTGTGTGTGTGTGTGTGTGTTTCCTCTCACATTGTAGTTTTCATCTCTAGAATGTCAGCTGGGATCTTTTTTCATATTCTTCATATCTCTACTAAACATGCTCAATCTTTCCTTCACCTCCGTGAATATAGGATATATTACAGCTGTTTTAATGTCTTTGTCGACTAGTTATTTTATCTGTGTAATTTTGAGGTCTATTTCTATTGGTTGATTTTTCTCCTCATTATGGGTCATGTTTTTTTTCTTCTTTGCATGCCTGATAATTTTTGATTGGATGTCAGACTGTGACTGTACCAGTTACCAACTTATTCCTCTTAGCTCCAAATCTATATTTCATTGTCTGCCCTGAGATAAATTAGCTATAACTTATGGACTCTGTAAGCATTTCTTGTTTGAAGCTGGCACCATGTGAAAGCTTTGTCATTAGGGGGTGCTGGAGGGACACTAGCTAAAGGGGTTTCTCTTCCTTATTTTAATGTGTTTCTGTTGGCTTCTTGCTCTTATTGTATGGCTGCCAGTGGAGTGTGGGGATCATCCAGGGGCACTCACCCTCCCCTCAGATTCTTGCTGCTTCCCACCAGTTTCAAGAGCTCCTCATGGGCAGATTCTCACAAGCTCCACAGTGGTTTTCCACCTTTAATCCATTCTGCTCCCAGCAGGTGGATTTCCTACTTGCCAACCTCAGTCCCACGGTTCTCTGCCCACCACCTGACCCACTTGCACCCCAGAGGGGAGTTTCCTTCTTGCCCAGCAACTGTGGACCAGCTCTGGCTCAGAGAACTCATGAATTTCACTATCGAATGGGCACAACCACACCTTCTCCGCTGAAGTTTGAATTCCAACTTTGGGTTTTTCCCTCTGCTCTAAGATATTCTTTAGAATTCTCTTTACTTATTTATAGTTAATAATTCTTTATATTAAACTTTCTGTGTTCAAATTACTATGTTTCTCTCCCCTGTTCATATCCTGAATGTTACATAGACATTGTGAATTTCATCTTTCTGGGTGCTGGATATTTTTGTATTCCTATACATATTTTTGCTTTTGTCCTGGGATGCAGTTAAGCTGCTTGGGAACAGTTTGGTCCTTTCAAATCTTGCTATTAAGCTTTGTTAAGCAAGATCAGAGCAGTTAGTCAAGGGCTAAATTTTCTCCACTAGGGAGGGAAAAAAACCCAATGCCCCATGAATTACAAGATTTCCACTCTGGCTGATAGGAGCAATGGACTATTCCTGGTCCTGTATGAGCTCCAAAGTTTGTCCTTTCTGCTCCTTTCAAGCAGTTCTTTCTCTGGCGTCTGAGAGTTCCCTTACATGTTGTGCTGATCAGTACTCAGCTGATGATTTGAGTGGGGACCCTGTGTGGATTTCTGGAACTCTCTTTGTGAAGTTTTCCCTTCTCCGGATCTTTGCCCTACAGAGTAGCCATCCTGACCACTCAGCTCCATCTCCTCAATTCCAGGAGCCTTGCCAGGCTGGATTCCTCCTGCCCACACCATGACCTGCAAAATCTCCAGGCAGTTAGTTGGCGAATTGTAGGGTTCACCTCATTTGTTTCTCATCTCTCAGGGATCACTGTCCTTGGCAACCTGATATCCAATGTCTTGACAACCACTGTTTCAAATATTTTGTCTGGTTTTTAAGTTGTTTCACGCTGGTCCTTGTTACTCTATCTTGGTCACATCCCCTAAAATTTGAATATTCATCTGTTCAACGCATGCACAAAACATTACGGCACACCAGCCATAGGGATGCAGCAGTGAACAAAACAAACAAAAAAATCTCCGCCTTTCTAGAACTTCCATTCCTACGGAAACTGATTAAGAAAATGTCTATTGCTGTGTGAACCCACAGAACATGGCCCAGCCGTGCACCACCAGCATGTGAATCCCCTCCAGCCTTCCCTGCTCCAAAGATGTGCTGAAGTGCAGCTCTGTCCTTTTCTCCTCCCTCTGCCTCCACTCACAGTGCCCAGAACTCCAGAGGAGGCCCCTCCTTTTCTTTTCCAAAATAATTCATAGAATTCTTCAAACCGCCTTATCTGTGCATGTCTGTGGAAAGTGACATGATGAATGCCTTCAAAGCCTGGAAAGGGTAATTTATGTTTTTAATTATATCTTCCTGGCATCGTGGGAGGAGTTTTCTTCCTTCCTAAGCCCTATAGCATCACACTTGTTCTTTAGTAAATAGATTGAGATCAAGCCATGCCTCGTGCAGGCTTACGGATAACCAGTGCTAATCAGCACCTTGCACCTGACAGCTCAAGGCCAAGGTCTTATTTATAGGCCCTGTTGCGCACTGACCCTCCCTTCCCTGCCAAGTTCATCTTGTATTATTCTATTTTAAATTGGAGAGATAGCTAACGCTACATCCATCTTTGTTGCCACACCGCCCAGTAGCACAGGCTAGGTAATGGCTATACATATATATGTATATGTAGTTAATAACAGCTTGATTGAGATATAATTCACATACCATCTAATTCATCCTGTTAAAGTGTACAACTCAATGATTTTTAGTATATTCACAGAGTTCTGCAACCATCACCACAGTCAATTTTAGGACATTTTTATCTCCCCCAAAAGAAACCCCATAACCTGGTAGTTACTCTCCATTTCCCCTAACTCCCCTGCCCTTAGGGAGCTACTAATCTACTTTCTGTCTCTATGGATTTGCCCATTCTGGACTGTTCATATAAATGGGATCAGATAAAATGTGATCCTTTGTGACTGGCTTCTTTCACTTAGCATGATGTTTTCAAGGATCACCACGTTGGAGCATGTATTCCTTTATTCCTCTCTGAAAGTAGGACACAGTGGAGATAAGTTTCCAGAAAGGCTCAGGCTGAACATAGACTAGCTCTGAGATGGGTGAGCTAGATTCATGCAAGATGTATAATGGGTGAGTTAGTCATATGAAATTCTTGAGCCATGTTTCTTACCTGAGGACAATTACATGAGGTCCCCTGGATACCCCTAGGGTCCATGGACCGAGGTGGCCCTTGGGTGCAAGTTCCAGGTAGAAGACCCAGTGTGATATTTATGCTACTTACGAAGTTGTATCGTTGTTGGTTTAATTCTTCATTGGATTTTGCCTAAGAGTAGTTGCTTAGTTTGACCACAAGGCGGTGCTAACGAGCTTGGTGACCAGTAGTTCGGGGTGGTAGGCATTGCTGACTTTAAAAAGAAAATCATAAGATTGCCCTCCTTAGTTGATCAAATCTTACATTTCTTTCTTCCTATTCTACACTTTCCAAATTTTCTGCGATGGGCTTGCATTGCTTTTACAAAAACAGATGGGGGTGGGGATCACTCAATGATAAACTTTTATTTTGATCTTAACTTTGGACATTTTTTCGTTACATCGTTGGGGTTATATGGTAGTATAATTCTTTAACAGTGTTTAAACTTGGTATAATAATTTTCTATGTTCCTACAAGTACTTCATAAACACGTTTTATTGCGGCACATTATTCAGTGACCATATATTGAGGGCTCACTTGACACCACGCAAACTTTGCTGAGTGTTTTATGTGCGTTTTTATTCCGTCCTCACAGTGGTAGCGCCGACCCCATTACACGGATACAATTATTACCCATATTTTATCTGTGAGTAAAATGGTGCTTCAAGAAGTCTTGTTAGATAATGGTAGAGCAAGTCTTCTAACATCACTGCCTTTCCCTAATCAGAGCTGTTTCATTCATTAGGTTTTACCATAACTTACTTAACCATTCACCTACTGTGTCCATTAAATTTACAGCCCAATTTCGTTATTTCTGCCAGCTGCAGAAAACATTTGTATGTATAAAGCTTTTTCTGGATTCAGGAAATATTTCTGGAAGTGAAGTTATCAAGTTTAAACATTTTTCAGGCTCTTGATAAATATATAGCACCAGATAGGAAAAAATAAAATTTCAGGAAAATTTGAATTCTGGCTGGATATTTTATGATATAAAGGAATTATTTATTGTTCATTATCTAGGCATGCTAGTAGTATTGTGGTTATGTCTCTTTAAAAAGCCTTTCCTAGAGACACATAGTGAAGTATTTACAAGTGAAATAATATTATCTAGAATTTACCTAAAAATAATCTAGTTGAAGGAGGAGTAAGGGATCGAAGAAAAAAGATTTAGGCATGGGCTGATCAATGATAAAGCTGGATTATGGTTATACACGTGTCAATTATACTGTTCTCTCCACTTTCGTATGTTTAAAAATTTCTATCATAAAAAGTTTTAAATATAACTATAAAAAAATCTTATACTCTGTAAGAGATGCCAGGCCCATAATTCCTATTTTGCCTAATTAGTGTGAAAGGCAGAAAAAAAGAGTAGCTTTCTAGAAGTGCTCTGCTCAACCAATTCTCCCCATCAAACAAGAATTAAGGTTTCTCTAAAACCATAAAATATCAGTCAATTTTGTTTTGCTAAGACTTTTATTTATGTTTAATAGGGTTATAGAGCTGGAAAGAGTCTTAGAGATCTGGTCCTTACTCCTTTAAACTTCTTAGAATCCTCTGCTGAATTATAATCAATGCTCTTACGACAATTTCACGCACACGCTTAGCCATTGTGTGGTACAGGCTTTGCTCAATTTCTGAAACTGTCCAGTGTTCCCCATCAGAGTGGGGAAACTCACCCATCGTTTTAAATTTACAAAGCAAAATGTTTTGTGTTTTGTGGACACGGGTGAGCATTGAGCATTGGAGACTGTCCCCTGGGGGAGGTCATAGCATTAAAAGGAAAGAGAGTTATGCCTCTGTCACTCTGCGCACACCACTCCATGGTTTTACTCACATCCTTCCCTCCCGCTTCACCTCCCCACACTTTCTCCTGTGGGCTGGCACCTTCTATCTACCCTCCTGCATTCTTTCCCAGGACACACAGGCCTTCCCTAGCCAATTCTGCCAGCATCAGCAGCCAGGCTTGGGCCTGCCACACAGCCTCTGTGCAGCTGGTCCCCAACAGGTCAAACCCAAAAGAAGAGGCTGAGGAAAGACGGAAGCCAACACAGAGATCCCTTCTGTAAGTCTTGGTTTTTCAGTCTTCAATAGTCCTTAAGGGAAAGGGAAATTTAGTATGCCCTCTCCTTTTACCCTGACTTGGTCACAGAAACAGGAATTTTTAGCTATCCTTATATATTCCATATGATTTAGGCAATAAAATCTAAGAGAGAGAGTTCACGCTCTTAAGCAAATACCACTACCACAGGGTTTCATTGGGTTCAGTGGCTGTTGGATATAAAGTTATTGGAGCCGGAACCGTCTGTCGACCATATGTGTACTTTCCCTAGGCCTCAGATTTACTCCATCCTCAGGATTTAGACTAGAGGGTTGGTGCCTCTTTTTTCTAATGGGGCTGCTCTCTTCCTTTGATGGACCTGTCAGTTTGAAGCTTCTGAGGCATAGAAAGAAATGATGTCTGTCACACCACCATGAAGTGAGAACAAGAGCTCTGGCTCATTCCAGCAGCTTGTAGCCTAAAAATATCTTAACTCAATGTACAGGAACTTTTTTCTGTCTTTCCTTCTGGTAGACAAGGCTGAAGGCAGACAGGGCCTTTCCAAACTCCAGCTGGACAGAACTCATATCTGTAAGGGCTGAGGTGAAGAGAAGAACAGAGAGAGGTGTTTCCTTGGGTGCAACAGGCCCAGAGAGGGCCCTTCACTCTCACTTAGTGGGTGTCGTTCCTTCAGCAATGAGCGTTCATTGAGGGCCTATAATGAGCCTGGTCTTGGAGAAGAGGGAGGGACAAGATCTGAGCCCTGCTGTCCTGGAGCTCATGGTCCAAGGACAGAGATGCTAATAATTCCTTGAATCACTGTCTTGAAAGTGTCACAAAGAAGACACATAGGCCCAGAGGGACCCAGGTCACTCTGATTCACAATCCAGAGCCAAACAAAAAGGTTACCAGGGTAATAGTGCTCGATTTCATTTTTAGAGGAAGAAGAGTTTGGTAAAGGTGACGAGATCTGAGAAGAACAACGTGGGTTTGATATTGATTCAATATTGATTGATCCGCAGAAAGGGAGAAAAGGCACGGAGGTTTCAAGTTGTTCCCTAAGCACTCTGTCAGCATAAACACTAATCAGAATTATAGCAGAGACATGCATTCTATAGCCAAGCTCTTGAAAAGGTCACTGAGATCCCATCACAGCTGCAGGGGAGCCTTGAGAAATGCCAGCCAGGCCCTGGGCTGTCACGTCCTTCGGTGCTGCACGAGTGGGTCACTGCCATGGATTGCTGCCTACCATGAGCACCTCCTCCCTGGCACTCCACCCACAGACAATCTCCTTGCAGGTGAAGGCCAAATCTTATCAGGCATTTTTTTTTTTGGCACCCAATTTCTCTCTGTTGCCCAAACAGCATTAGAACTGCAATAATGGAAATTGAGAGGGGGAAAAAAAGAAACACCAGCAATCCTATCCTTGTCCCCTATCACCGTGTTGTTTTCCATTTCTAGCTCTGTGTTAAGAATGAAGAGAACAGGCTCGTGGGGACATTGTTTGGTGATGGCTGCAGACATCCCAGGATCTGCCCCGGCTGACACCTCACTCTTACATTTCTGGGCACGAATAGACAGATAGACAGAGATTCCATCTGAAGTCCAGTCTGCTGTCCAAGAAACAGACCACCAATAATGTGTGACCTGGGTAGTGAAGCTTGCCGCTTCCCTCCCACAGTGGCTTGGAGGGAATATGAGAGACCAGGCTAATGGAATGAGGTTTGGATGAGTTGAGAGGCAGCCAACAGATGTTTTGAAAAGGCCTGAGTAAGGGCCAAATGAGACAGAGATGTGACCTCTGGATTTGGCAGAGTGGAGGTCATCAGTGGTGTGATAAGAGCCGTGTCAGGAGAGCAGTGGCGGCAGGAGCCACTTTGGAGCAAGTTAAAGAGGATGATAGGAGAGGAAGAGAATTGTTTTGAGAAAGGAACAGCAAGAGTGAGGCTTGGGCCACAGGGAGGGGATATTTCAGGAAGAGAGATACTCGAGCATGTTTGTGTGTTGATGGGAAAGACCAGTCCAGAGGAAGAAATCAATTAGGCAGGAGAAAGAAGGGAGATGACTACAGCGGTCAACTCCTAGGAAGCCAGAGAGTTTAGACCTTTGATTGGATGAAGCAAGAAAACAGAGGGCATGCATGCAAATGCCATAGGTAGACATTTGTTGCTGAGAGGCTGGGGGATTTCTGTCTGGCTGGGTCTGCATTTCCAGGGAAGCATGAGATAAGGGGGAGAGAGGAGTTGGGTATCTGAAGAGAAAGCAATCACCGTTATTTCAGAGAGTGGGAAAGTGAATTTACTCAGGAAATGCAGGCTTGCTGGCCAGAGTTGAGTGCCCATTTGAGGTCTATGATTATCAGTTTAAAGTGGAAACACTGAGTGAGGGTAAAAGCAGAGAAAGTCCAGGTGGAAGCTGACGGTAGCTGCGGTGAGATGCCGATAAATTTGAGATAGAGTTTAGATGTGCCCAAGCTAGGACTTGCTCACGGATTGGCTATGACCAGGAAAGGAGGAAATCAAGAATAGCTCATTGTTCTTGACTCAAACAAGTAAGTGGGTGGGCAGTGGTGCCACTGACTAAGACAGGGGATGGGGAGAGACCAAGAGCTCTATTTGAGGAATGTGAACATGAGATGATTATCAGGCATCTACGAGAGAACAAACAGGCAGTTGGATAACGCTGGAGCATAAGGGGGAGGCTCTGTGTTTTCTCCTCTGCTCTGGAATGTCTGAAAACTATAACATGAGCTGAGCCTGAGCGTGTGACGTTCACCACCCTAACTTGCAACAAAGAGGGGGAAGGGCTTTGGCAACTAGACTGCAAGCTCCTTGCAGGCAGAGCCTGGCTTTTGTTCACTGCTGTGCTTCTTTCACCTTGCAGAGCACCTAGAAGATAATGAGTATTTTCTGTCTGGATAGATGAATAACATCATGGTCTCCCTCTCCCCAGACTCTGGAAACTGGGTGACTTTCTAAAGTCTGGGACAGATATCTTCATAGCTTAACAAAAGAGGTCTTACTAATGACAATGATATGCTAATGATTAATAGTCAGGAAGGGCAATTACTCTATTGCTCTTCTGAGTAATCACTTAAATGGGTCACAGCATGGTTGCTCAGTGACATGGGTGGTAAGGAGGGTGGGGTGGATGATTTAGTTAAATGGGAGGGAGACAATTCCAATTCCACCAGTAAGCTGGGTTTGCTTTGTGACTTCAGGCTAGCTACTTGACTTCTCCAGCTCTTTTAATTTTTTGTTTTGTTTTGTTTTTTCAATGGGAGTGATAGAGAGCTGCCACCCCAAATGGCCACGCTAATAAAATCGTGGCACCTCTGTGGCAAACAAGGGAACTTAATAAACCAGAGGCTGAGCATCAGTCCTCAGAAGTGGAGATGTTGTCTCTACTTTAGGAAACTTGGCCGGGGGTCCTGGATACTGTGAAAGTGGCCAGTCATTTTCTAGCCAAGAGACAACTATAGGACTCAGCCTTGAGGAAGGTAGATGGGAAATGTAGTCCGCGTTTGTTCTGCTCTTTGCCTGTGTGTCCCAGGGACCTGTTGGGAGTGTTTTCCATTTCCTCTGGCTAAATTGAGCAGGTGCTGCCTATGAAATGGAGGCCTCTGCTAATCTCCTCTGGCCAAATTATAAGCCCCATGATTGAAATCACCAGAGTTTCGTGAGGACCAGGTGCCTGAAGCATGTGTGTGTGCCACAGAAAAAAAGAAAAAGGAACTGGCATGGGAGTGAGGAACAGAGATGCCACAAACCTAGAGTCTTCCTACAAGAGTAAAGTGATGCCATGTGGCAGGCAGCCAGGTAAGTAGCCATCACACAATAGAGAGATGGAGGCTCACAGAACGTAAGGCATGGAATGGCCTGACCTCCGTGATTTTATAGAAGAGGAAACTGAAGCCCAACTAAGCTCATCCATTTATTCACCAGACATTTCTCAAGAGCCAATTGTGTGCCAGGTGTTGGGCCGGTGTTTTGGTTAAATATTGCTGCACAACACATCACCGAAAAACTCAGAGGCTTAGAACAACAGACATTTTCTTATCTTTCACATTTCTGTGAAACGGCAGGAAGGACCAGGAAGTGAGGATCATTGGGACCATCTTGGAGGCTGGGTACCACACAAGGCCAGCCCAAGATTCCAAGAGAGGCTCTATCTAGATGAGAGGAATGACCAAATCTTTGGCCATCTTTAATCCACCAGAGCCAGGCTCTAGGGATTTAGTAGAGGACAAATGAGAAGGGGCTTTGTGCTCACAGAGCTTATAGTCTAGCGGGACCACACAGAAAAATAGTGGCAGAGAATGGATGTGTCTATCATCTTCATTACATAGATGACAAATCTGAGGCTCAGAAAAGATAAATAATGTGCCCAAAGTCATACAGTGAGTAAGTGGTGGAGCTGAGATGAATACTCAAACCCTTCTGACTCTAAGCCAAGCCCTTCTTTCCCTTATCCTATACAGTACTGCTGCTCATTGTGTTACCATGTTAAATTTTAAAGAGGGAATAAAAAATTGTATATAGTATAAAATAACAGTCATGGGAAACAATGGATGATTTTTAAAAGAACAGAAAGAAATATGTACAAAATGTTGACAGTTGTTAACAGGTGGTAAGAAAATGACTGAGTTTTTTTTCTTCCTTCTTCTAGGTTTCCTTTTTTTTTTTTAAATAGTCTAATCTGAGCTTCTATCACTTTCATAGTAGAAAAACCCAAACCATTTCCTGCTGTGGTGGATCACACACACCCAGCAGAAGAGAGTGGTGCTGGGGGGGCGGCTCGAAGGGGAGATGGGACAGTTGGGGAGGAACCCTCCACCTGTGGATTTTGGTTCCCCCTCTGCTGTGTGGCATTCATTGTACTTCAAGTATCTGGTTTTTCTGAAAGTCACCTTGTTAACTAGCTCACCTGTGCAAACCAAACTGTACCCCCCTTAGCTGAGGTTGAATGGAAGAACGTCCTGGGAAAGAAGAGCTGTGTTTCCCACGCTCCAGGGGTGGGCAGAGCAGAGAAAACTAGAGGGCTGAAGTTTCGCCTTCTTAGTGGGAAATATCTATAATGCTGTTTTCTGGTCCAAGATCAAGGTAACTGCCTCTCAAATGAGTCTATGTACTGGGACAACAAGAGAGGATATTTGAAACGGATGCTTTTCTGGAAACTCCAAGATACGTAGTCACTGTAGATAAAAGCTGTTTGGTTATTTGAAATATTAGAAGTCTTCTTTGGTTTTTACAGCCATGTGATATCTTCTTTCACTTCTCTGTTTAAGGCTTAAGCATATTACCCCATTGTCTTCCTGCATGCATTACGCTCCATGAAGAGTAATTTTCCCTAGAAACATCCGATGTGGATATCTCCGATTTACAGATGAGGAAACGGGGCACTAGGAGTTTCAATAGCTTCTCCAATGTCACGTGGCTCAGAAATGACAGAGACAAAACGTGAACCCAGGTCCAAATAACCCCAAAGCTGCTAGCCTAATGCTGCTTCCCTGAAAACAATATTACAATAACATTAAAAGACATTTGAAATCTTATATCCCTCCATTCCGACTTAAGATGGTAGTTTTAGGGGGATAGTGCAAGGTTCCCCTCTTTGAAAATGAACTTTATATCAGAAACCTCTTATGCACCACTGCTGTAGTGGCCAGTTTTGTAAGTGCTCCAACGAGCTTCCAGCAGGTGCAATCTGACAGGGTCTTGCCTTGGGCCTGCGGCTGACACCTGTCAGCCTCTGCCAAGGACATCTCTGTTGACACCCACTGGGTGCCAGGCCAGTGAATCCCAGAAGCAGGGCTCAGGCCCCTGTGTAGAGCCTTTCACCAGTGGGGGCAAAAGCCATTGGATAAATGCCTTCCTCTTATTCCCCTGCCCCAGATGGTGGGTCCTGAGATGCTTTTCACAGGGCTTCTCAGTACCCCCAAATTAAGCAGCCTGGAATGGGGCCACCCCAATAACACGTTATCAAACACCTCTGCCCCCATCCTTGCTTTGGCCCCTGAGCCTCAGGGGTGCTCCCTGGGCTCACACTGCCCCATAACATATTCATACATGAGCTTTTGTCTCAAGGTCGGCTTTCTGGGGAACCCTGGCCAAAACAGATTCAAACATTTTCCTAGTCTAAGCTCTCACCCAAATATAGACCATCTTTGTCTTCTGAATCGCATAGGTGTCAGTACAGCAGCCACGTGGGAATGGCAAAGGCTGGCAATTCCACCATTTCCATTTACAGTTCTATTTAACAACCTGGTCAGGAGCCGACGTTTCCCACTGACTTCTAGCTACTCTATGTCAGAGTACATAAATCCCCTTTTCAAGATTAAAAGAACCCAAGCAACTTCCTTCTATGTTTAGGTGGATGTTTATGTCATTAAATGGCCAGCTGAGCCTTCCGACTCCTGCTACTTAAGGGGTGATGTGTTCTGGTGGGGAGAAGAAATGCAAGGCTGCAGACAGCACATGTTGGCTGCACTGCAGACCCTTCATCCTGGAGTTAGAATTGTGCTCCAGGGTGATTCCGGGCTAGCTGCATATTGAATTTCCTGTGCTGGGGTGGATTAGAGGGCCTGGTGCTTGGCAGGCAGCAAGGATGGCGGGTGATGTCATGGTTATAGGGAAAGCGAGGAGTAACTGATGCCCCGGGCATTTGTTCTCTGTGAGAAGCACTGGGAGGCAGAGTAAGCAGGAAAAGGGAGGGCACTGTCAATCCTTCCGCCTAGAAATTCCTTTCTGGCTCTGTTCCACATCAATTAGAAGCCACCATTCCCCCAACGGCCCTCGGAACGGCAGAGCTTCGAGACATTTATATTTAATAACCTCAGCTCTCACGTGCTAACCAGCAAAGTAAATAATCGACATCACCTCGCCGTCTGCTGCTCCATAATCGCCCGGAATTAGTCACAGGGGCATCAGCCCAGTGTTGAGGCATCCTTAAAGCCCCTGAAGACATCCCTCAAGTAGCCCCTCTCACTCCTGCTCCCTAGGGGGTGATGTGTTCTGGTGGGGATGAGAGATGTCTTAGGTCTCAGTGATGGCGGGAGTCTTCTGATTTTTAACAGACTTTTATTTTAGAAGGAACCCCTGTCCCCATCCCCACCATCTCGGAGGCACCCAGGGATGGTGCAGAGTGAACAGAAAGTGCCAGAGTTTGTACAGTCTCAGGTTATTCTCCATAAGGAACTGTGGGGTGGGGGGTGGGGAGAAGGGCGAACCCAGAAGTTGAGTGTCTTTAGAAATTCCAGTTCTATGACCACCCCGGACCTTGTCATCACTCCTAATTTTTATGTGAAAATCTCACCTCCCCCATCCCACTCTGAATAGACACAAAGTCTGGCTCTTTTCTTCTCTCCTGCCCCCACGTCTTTCCTCCTGTCCATCCCCTCCTCCTTGGATTTCCTTGTATCTCCCCATAATCCATCACTTCAACCCCCGTTGTCAACTGTTTTGTATTTCTCCCATTGCTGACCCGATACCTTCCTGGCTGGATTCTTCACACGTGGGCCCAGCTGCCAAGCCCCCAGATAACCATTCACCCCATTCTGTGGTCCTGGGGCTCCTAGGGCTGCCCAGAATTCTCCCTCTCAATCTGGCAGCTCCTTCTTTCATTCCTCTCAGTGGCTTTTCCAGTTCTTCACTGTTTCCCTCAAAGCTGCTGGTATCACCTCTCACCCACTCTTAAGAGATGACTTTCCTTCTTACTTCAGAGCTCAAAAATAGAAGCCAATAGGCAGGAATTTCCTCAACTTCCTCAACAGCCTATGAATGAATGACACCCACACCCATTCTTATCTGCATCCACCTCTTCCCAGTGGAAGAGCAGACCCACTTCCTGCCCCAAGCAACTCCCCCATCTCCTTGGGCCTCCTGAGACCCTGACCTGTCCTCACCTGCCCAGCCTCTCCATGCTCTTGTCGAAGCGCTTCTCCTCAGCCCAGCCCTAGGAAACCTTTGCATTTTCAGCCCCATCTACACTGCTTTGGTCCATGACCCCAATGAACTCCTCATTTTCAAATCCCAATGTATACTGTTCAGAGTGCTTCTAACAACCCTTCTGAGGCATATGTTATTGACCATTCCCTCCTTTTCCAAACTATTCTCCTTTGATGACAACTCTCTTAACTTAGGTGGTTACCACTTTTCTGCTTTCTCTTCTTAATAGCTTTCATCTGGCCACGTCTAAAACATTATTGGGGTTTTCCAGGGGCCTATTCTGTGCCCCATAGCTCCTGGGCTTACATTTGCGGAAGCCTATAGTGGTCTATGAACTTGTTGGTCTTTCTCTACTAGATCTAGTCCCAAACGTTGACCATTTTTACACTTTTTTACAAGTACCTTCATCTCCATCCCCAGTACTTAGCGCACCACCTGGCGTGTATTGAGACCTCAGTGATTGCTCATTAATGGTGCAGCTTGTGGCACAATGGATCCCTAACGTTTTTTTAGATGTACAGGTGAATCAACTTTTTTGTTTTCACATCATAACCATTTCTCCCTTCAAAAATGCAATGCAGTCTCAAAAAATTGAATTAAAAATCTTAGAGCATTTTTCAACTTAGACTTTCATGAGAAAATAGGGATTATCTTGAAAAGTCGTAATTGGGAATAATTCAGGTATACTAGAACCTTTACAGGCATAAGCTGAAACCTGGATTGTGAGAGAGATTGGGGTGATGGTTGGGGGAATCACCAAGGGGGCAACAAGGTGCTAGAGGGGGCAGATACTAGAGTAATAATTTGGGCTTGAAGTTCTATGACTCCTGCCTCTACTGTAGGTAACAAAATTTTGTTCACTTTGTACATGCTGTACAGATAAAGCAGCTATTTGGGGGACAAAGTAAGGAATCTTGCTTGATATCTGAATTTAGCATCCCAATCCCTGACCTTTGTCATAGGTCACATAATGAGTCACAGATGCCAAGCTCTAAAATCACTCTTGTTATTTGTAAGTTCAAAGTACGTATGTATGTTCATATCTATATTCTTTATTTGATTTGATTTGCATGCCAGCTCAAGGAGACAGAATTATTATTATCCCATTTTATAGATGAGCAATCTGAGTGAGGCTCAAAGAGCTTTCATTACATCACCTGTTCAAGATCAAACAGATAATAAGTTGGAGCAATGGACCTTAAATCCAAGGCGGTGCTGCTATATTGCTCTGTCTTTGGGTGAAGATTGGTGATATTGGCTTCTTTTGCCTTTTGAAGTTATCTGTTCTGTTTCTGGCAGCAAGAAAGGGCATTGCGGCAGGCACTGGAGCACAGCAGTTAGCAGCCTGATCCTTAGGGTCATGAACGTTGGCTCTTTCGCTGCTGAGCTTGGACGCATCACTATCTCTGTGAGCTAGGTTTCTGCATCTTTAAAACAGAGAAATTAATAATCATACCTACCACACAGGGTTATTGGAAGGTTGCAATGAATTAGTATGTGTAAAAACCTTGACATAATGTTTGGGTCATAGTAACCTCTTCATAGGTCAGAAGTGTTACTATTATTATATGTTTGTTTATTTTTCAAAGCATCCAAATGCCTCCCTTTTCAAAAAGAAGGGCTCTTTTTTTTTTTTTTTGGAACAGGACTTTATTGGGGAACAGTGTGTACTTCTAGGACTTTTTTCCAAGTCAAGTTGTTGTTCTTTCAGTGGGAGTCCAACCGGCAACCTTGTGGTTGAGAGGACGTGCTCCAACCAACTGAACCATCCAGGAGCTCAGGGGCAGGTCAGCTCAAGGTGCCGTGTTCAATCTTAGTTGCAGGGGGCGGAGCCCACCATCCCTTGCAGGACTCGAGGAATTGAACCGGCAACCTTGTGGTTGAGAGCCCACTGGCCCATGTGGGAATCGAACCGGCAGCCTTAGGAGTTAGGAGCATGGAGCTCTGACCGCCTGAGCCACCGGGCCGGCCCAGAAGGGCTCTTTTTAAGTGTTCATTCTTGGATCTTATTGGCCTCTAGTTTGAGGTCAGGTTGATAATATGTTAATTAATCTGCTATTTATGTAGGCCTTGGCACGGGCAAAGGGTGGGTGGGCACTCTTGAAATGCATACTACCAGCTTCCAAGGACCCTTGCAGTTACGCTCTTCCAGGACCCACGCCCACCCCTCTTCCTGAGGTGGGGATTTTAAGATGTGGCCCAGCAGACCCTTGGTCTGTTTCTCCACTGACAACTGCCCTTGTCGCACATTTCTAGATATCCATGCCTGGAGCCTTCTCCTGCTGAGACATGAGGTCCTTTTCCTTTGGCAATGCCAGAGGTTGACAAATGGTGATCCCTGAGCTGATGTCTACAACCCAGAGCTCTAACTCTGACAAGGCTGAGCATGTGTGCGGAGCTGTCCCTGGTAAACACAACACCCATTAGATATCACAGCAAAAACACGTTGTTGTGGGGAGCCATTCACTCCTTGCAGAAAAGGCTGGATGGAAGGGGGCTAACCTGGAAATCCAGGGCAGTGACTTCCCGGTCAGATGTGTGTCTGGAATACCAGGATGGAGAGAGGAAGGTGGCTGGCAGGGTTGGCAGAGCTTGACGGTATTGGAATGAAGTTCCCAAAGGGCAAGAAGTCACCGTCCTGGGGTTATGACTGGGCCCGGTGATGGCAATGAGGAAGGGTGTGTTTGCCATTAAGCTATTCAAGCGTTGTTTCACAGCGTCAGAGGACAAGGCTGGCATGTTGCTTCATCTCAGCCCTTCGGCTTCTGTTCTTAGTGTGACCCACACAAGGAACTGTTCTGAGTTTCTCCGTAGATGACCTCTGGCCCCAACTAGCAAGTCTCCCAACCACACTACTGATTTTGCAGATCAAGAGTTTAGCTTTATTTTTGGCGGTTGAATTTGAATTTCCTTGCTATGCGGGACTTGAAATATGTATCTGAGTGTGGCTCTTGTACCATGTCCATCGGGATCACCTCAGGGGAGGGGTGTTGAAAAATGCTTATTTTTCCCAGTCCCATTACAGACATAGAAAATTAGAGGTTTTGGGATGGGACCTAGGAATCTACTTGTTAAAAGTCCTCTAGAGTGAGGCTGAGAATGTTCCTTTTAAAGCCAATTTCTGGCACTGGACGGGGATAGCTGTGTCCGACGGCCTTCTAAAGCCCAAGTTTGAGTGAATTTGCCCAGCGGCAGACCCATGGTTCTTGGAGCCTCAGTTTCTCCCTCTGACAGGGGCAGGTTCTGACGTCACTTGTTGCTAGGCTGGAGGGATAGGAAATTAATAAGTGCAAAGAGCTGTGCAGCTGGTGCAGCCGGCTTGGGAGAGAAGAGACGCTCTTAACCCTCCCAACCCGGACTCTTCCAGTTAATTCTGCCGCCGCCCCCCAACTCTGTGGTCCGCGGCCCCTTTAACAGACCTGACCAATCGCCCACCCATTTCCGCGGCTGCTCTTCGGCGCGGAGGTAGGGGCTGGATTGGCCAGGCCTGGCTCGCTCTCTGCTCCGCCCCCACCGCTCTCTGGTTGGCGGCGGCTGCCGTGGGCGCGGGGTGGGTCTGCGGGCGGGGCGGGGCGGGGCGGCCGGTACGCGGGGTGGGCGGGCGGCAGGACAGCGGCCCGAGCCCGAGCCGGAGTCGAAGCTGGAGCCGCGGCGGCCAAGGAGTACGGACGCGAGCGCAGTACAATGAGGCAGCCAGTGGGTCCGGGGTGAGCGCGCCCGGGGTCGGGCGGGCTGTGGAGAAAGCACCCGTGGAGAAGGCCTGGGCTGGGAGCGGCTGGGCCACGCAGTGTCCCGGGTACGCCCGGGGGCCGGGGGCCGTTGGTGCGGCAGGGCGCTGGGGTCGGACTCCTCAGGGCCCCGCCCTACTGTCACGGCCCGGCTGTTGACAGGGACGCCCACCCGTGACGCCCCCGGAAGAGCCCTTTCTTCCCTTGGGGCCGTGTGGGGCGGTGTGGGCTTCACCCCGGCAAAAAGTGCCGGCCGGCCCGGCCCCCTAGCCTGCCGTCTGCGGGCTCTCGGCTCCGGGCTCGGGTCTCAGCCACGGCCACACGGGAACTAGGACACAGCTTGTGATTTTAGGAATGGGGTCCCGCGTCCCCGCCGCCCCCCGTGCCCACGTCGGGACCTGCTGGGAAGTCGAGAACCGCAGTTACTTTTACGCGGATATCAGGCTCTCTGCGCCTCGCGTTGTTTTTCTCCAACTCCTGGCAATCGCGGGTGGCCGTGGGGTGGTTTGCGTGCCTGAGACGTGAGGCGGCGGCGTGCCGAAAGCCGGGGATCGTCAGGGTAACAAGTGACATCGCGCTGAGGCCTAACGCCAGGTGTCCTGCCCGGGGCGCGTGTGTGGCGGTGGAGGCTGTGAGCAGCCGGAGGACACGGTGGGACACGGTGGGACACGGTGGGACGGCGACAAGGGACGCGCGGCCGACTTCAGTGGCGCCACGCGTGCTGCCCAGAGCCGAGCGCACGGCTGACGCGGGAGGTGGTGCAGGGGAGCTGCCCGTTTTGAGACGGGTTTTTGGAAAACTTAGCCCCTCCCGGGGTTGGTGGGGCCTTCGTCGGTTGTTATGGTTCCAGGGCATCAGAGGTAAAGGAAAAGTCCGTTTCCACCCTCGCGCTTCTTTCAAAGCCGAGAAGCACTTCGTCACTGCGTGGTATAGACACTGCACAGGGAGGACCCGCTCTTTCAGGGTTGTGGGAAAAGCCTGGGCCCCTGAGGGCAGCGGTGCGGTGCCAGAGGCAGGTTGAAGTCCCAGGTCTTGCCCTCCCCCCCCCCCCCATTGCTCTGCACAAGAATTGAACCAGCCTTTTGCGTGTTTTGATGATCTTCATCAAAGGACTTAAAGGGGGTCCTTTCAGGAGCCTGATGTAAGCTGGAAGGGAAACAATGAGGGACGTTATGGAGACCAGTCAGGGAAAACGGAGGGGCTACTGATCCCTAAGTCTGGGATAAGGACTGTTGGAGGAGTCTAGGTTTGTGGGGAGCTGGGCGAGACGGTGAGTGACGCTTATCTCACAGGAGGTTTTGGAAGAGTGCAACTGCCATTTCTATTGGCTGTCACCCAGCCCTTAAAGTAGTTCAGTATTCTTTCAGATTCTTCCAAAAGTGGGTAGTTGGTCTAAACTTACGGAAAACAAGTACGCTTCCTGAGGTGATGGGAACAGAGTGGGGTCTTTGCCATATAGTCTTTCTTTCACCTGGGCCTCTCTGCGAGTGTCACTGAGGGCTTGAAGCAGGGGTGTGGAGGGCTCTGGGTGAGCTGAACTTGCCCGCACATTTATCTCTGGGGAAAGGTGCTGTGCCAGAGAGGAAAGAGATTAACTGATTCGGATCAGACGATGGCGGTAATTGAGACAACTGACAAGTAACCCAAGGGCTGGGGTAGATGAGAGGGTAGAAAAAGTGCAAGAGTTTGTGCTGGGCCTTGAGGTTTGAAGAGCCTGTAGAAGGCCCGTGTGTGAGACGATTGGAGACATGGCATATACCAAGCATCTTGTGTGTTTATTAGAATTATGTTTTAAAATGCTTCTGGAGAAGAAGCGGGAAAGATGAGGGTTTTGGTGGAATAAATGTATAGGCTGTTTTGGAGTTTTGGTCAAAAAGAAATTGCTTGTAGTCAAAAAAGTTCAACTTGTTTTTATTGAGAGTCAGCTGTATGCCAGAATCTTTAAGGCATTATGGGTACGATGGACAGGGGAAAAAACAAACCAAAAAAAACGGATCAAGTGTTTGTTTCTACATGTCACATGATTCGCCTTCCCTTCAAGTCAAAAGCTCTCATCTTCTGAGGATTTTCTGAAGCTCTTGAGGAAAGAAAAGGGATACATGCACAGAATATTACTTAACATAAGAGCAAAAAAGAACAATGGGGAACTTCTTCCCACTGTAGGTCACTTTTGGCATCAAAGTAAACCTTCAAAGGCAGGTTTTCTCTCTTAGGTTTGGTATAAAACTATCTTCATCCTCATATGTATTGATCAGTATCTTGGGATGGTGTTAAGTTCCTGTTCTTTTTTTTCCCTTTCCCCTATCAATTCATTTATTCAAAAGTTTGGAAGTTCATTGAACAATCCCTGTCCTCCAGATGCTTCCAGTTCACTTTCTTTGCCTGGGTATCCCTCAGGGTCTGCGTTCTTCTGTCTGAGGCTGAGGGTCCCTGTTGGGAATTGTTGAGGTCACAGGAAATGTTTGTTCTTTGATTCTGTCCCAGAGTAGAAGCAGCAGGCAACTAGTTTAGAAAGAGAACATTTGTTGAAGTCTAACTCTGCCGTGTACTTTCTCACTTTATATATCTCTCTCCCTTCCAAAACAGTCCTCTAAGGGAACTAGATGGTGGTGGCCTCATGATATAGAAGAGGAAACTGAGGCTGAGCACCGTTCAGTAACTTGCCCAGGGTGATAAGCTGATTAGATGGTGGTATCAAAGAATTTCAATCTAGAACTTTCTGATTCTAAAACACGCTTCTTTTTTTTTTTTCCATTGGACCATGTTGCTTTTTCCCAGAAGAGGAACAGCAGTTTATTCAAGATAGTCTGTCACAGTGCCTTCCTTGGACATACAAAAGGTCAGGTTCAGAGGTTTTCAGAGAATTGCTACAGTTAATGTATTCATGATGGCGCAGGAGTTAGCACCCATGTCCTGCCTGTCTGCCTGGTGCATTTTTGGGTAATTCATGTGGCCATTGGGAAATCTGAGTTTACTGTTGTGAAAAGGTGATAGACTTACCAGGTCTGTATCCCGGTGCTTCCATTTACCAGCTCTGTGACCTTGGCAAATTATTTTCTCTATCCCTCAGTTTCTTTATCTGTAAAATGGGACAATATCTACATTTCAGCAATAGTAAGACAGTACAATTTGTCTCAACATTTATATAAAAAAAGTATCTTATAATCTATGTGGTTTACAGTTGCAGTTTGGCAGTGACTTCCTTTTTTTGTACATAAAATAATGGTGTGTCTTACAATCGCTGGGGTTTTAGATTAGATGCACTATAGATATACATTCTCTATAGGTCGTTGTAAGGATTACACGAAGTCACTCGTGTGTCTGGCACATAGGGAGCGTCCAATAACAGTTGATGCTGTCGAGTGACAGGCGTGTACTTAACTGGTGGGTGGCTCTGGAGAGAATCTCATGAGATTTGCCACTCAGAGCCCAGGCAGTGATCCGTGACCTGTGGGCCAGAGGAACATTTTCCAGTTTGCCTGGACCTCTGTCCTTTGGCTGACTCTTGTCCCCATGAGAAGCATTAACTTCAGGAGCTAACAAGCCATGGACAGACAGCTCCCTTTGTCCTGCCTATTCATTAAAGTCTCTGTCACCTATAAATCCCAAGTTAAAAATAAGTATTGTTATAAGAAGATTGGAAACCTACACTGATCGGAATACTCTTACATGTGAATTTTAAAGCACCTCAAGGTTATCTACAAGATTCTGTGTTGCCCCTCTCCAGACTCTTTATAATGCTTAATTGCATTGCGTGAACTGTCCGTGAGACCCCCTTAATCGGAAGGATGCTGAAGGATACTGGCGTGGGTGCGCCAGCGGGAGCTCTGGACTTGGCACCAAGAGGCCTGCTCCCAGTCCTCGGGGTTTCTCCTGTTCTGTGTGTGTTCTTGGGCATATCATTTCACCATCTGGGCCTCCAGATCTCTTTTCCAAAATCAGGACTTGATTTCTTAGTCTCTTCCCCCTACTCTCTGCAACACTGGGTCATAAATTTTGTGAGTTTATGAATCGAAGGATCTGAGAAGTTAAATAGTTGATAGGAAATTACTTCATTCAGGACTCCCAAAGTCTCACTTGGATGTTTGTGATAGTGCTTTATAAATAAAATTAAAAAAACAAATAAAAACCCCAACAACCAAAAAAACAGTAGGCAGATGGTACCAGTATGAGTAATTATCATTTATGGAGAATTGCTGTATGCCAGGCGCTGTTTCTGCTTTTAAACCTCACATCACCCTGTGAGTTGTAGCTACTATTACCAATCTTATTTTAAGATGAGAAACTGAGGTTCAGAGAAGTTAAGCAACTTGTCCAAGATCACAGAGCAAGGACCAGGGCTTGTAGGGGGACTAGAACTCAGACTTATGTTACTCCCCAGTGCGACTTCTATGGTTGTTGCAGGTGGACCCTGCCTCTTCTTGAAATTCTCTCAAGCCATGTGCCCTGCAAGTTTTTCCAGTGTCAAAGGATTACCCCTGCTCTGAGGTCAAAATTCCTAACCCTTTGTTGTATACTGACACCTGTTTAAATTCTGAGTTCTTTTCAGGACATCTGCTATGTATCGGGAGACCTGCGTTATACCTAAAGAATAGCCCCTAGGGGAGTTGCCGAAAACTTAAGTCCTCGAAAGGCAAGTGTTTTTCTTTGGTGAACGAAAGACATAGGCCAGGTCCCTGTGAGCATAAGTGGAACTGTTTCGAGGAGATTCTAATCTTTCTGTGTGGAGCTGGTGGGATGGGAAAGGTGGGTGGACTTTGAAACCGCTAGGTAACCTTTGTTGGGTTTGTCTGGATGTTGGTTCTAAGGGCTCGTCCCTAAGAAGATGATTTGAACTAACAAACAGAGTGCCTCCCAGCTTATCCTAACAGTTGAGTACAGCACAGGGCAGGAGGCGCTCTCTCCAGTCATAAGCCTATTTAGGATTTGAGATTTAAATCCACCCCTTGCGTTGCTCCTGCAAATAACCTTTCAGAATCACAATATGCATTTTATGAGTTTCATTTCTCTTTTGTTACTAAAAGCTGATATACGCTGGCCTGTTCTCTTATTCAATTTTAAGCCCTTTCTTACATCTAATGCTGTCTTTTAGGCAGTGTTCTTAAAGCTGGTTATAGTTATCATTCGGGCCTTGAAATAGAGAATTTAAAAACTTTCCACTGAAAGGACTGACTGAACAATGACTGTCAGTCATTCAACAAAAATGTGAGCATCTCCTGCAGCCAAGCATTGTGTTTGGCGTTGGGGGTCCAGTGGGGAGCAACACAGATAGATGTGTCCCTGCCAGCGCGTAACACATTGTCTAATCTGGACAATAAAATAAGTCAACAGACATTAGGCATCATACATATTAAAATTGTGCTAAGTGTGAAATCTCCTTTCTCTGAAGAAAAAGAATAGGGCACTGCGAAAGAATAAAGGAAAGAGACCACCAACTGGGAGTGTTGGGAAGAGCATTTCAGGAGAGGGACCAGCATGTGGAAAGCATGGCTCTGGTGAGGGGTGGCAGAGAGGAGAGGGGTAAAGATGGGAAAGGCAGGCAGGCAGATCCCAGGCAGAGCAGCACAGGTAGAGGGGAAGATCTGGGGCTCAGGAGTCAGACACTGCTTGAGGGGCCTTGGGAATTTCTTAACTTCTCAGTGCCTCAGTTTCCCACCTCTGAGTGGCTGTGAGGGTTGAATGAACTACGTAGTGTGTAGAAAGCCCCGAGAGCAGTGCTGGCGTGTGCAGGACGGGCTGTGGGGAAGGGTTTGCTGACTCTCAGGCGGAGCGGAACTTGACCTAGAGTGGATGAACTTCTGTTCTTGGTCAACATTTTCCATCATTTCACGTGTAGAGTAACCACAGGGCTGAAAGTAAGACCAAAATGGCTAATAGGCATGTCCGCAGGAGGCGCTGTAAAGTAGCTTGGTGTGGGACGGTCTGTAATGCTCTAACCATTGAGCTCCTGTACCTGGGGCGTCTCCCCTACCTGTAGGAGTGTGTGCAGTGCCCGACTTGAAGCAAGGGTGAACCGGAAGCAGTTGTTCTGCTCCTACCTGCAGTTGTCTGCTGTAGTGTTTGTATATGGAAGGTAGACTTTTAGCCTTTTTTTCTTGATAAGAGGAAGCAGAAGCCAGTGGCCTATTACCAGGTGATCAAACATGGCAACTCAAAGCTGCTATGTGCAGTACCTGCCTAAACCCCATCTCCAACATAATTTGGTGTGGTGCTTTGTCACCCAGAAGGACAACTGCACCTTGGGATCATACAGGAGGAGAACATCATAAAACAAATCACTGGCTTTGGTTCTTTGGCTTGGCTTGGCTTGGTTGTTCAGTACAATACTATGAACCCAGCTGTATCAAAGTTTATAAGTATCCTACAGCGCATTTGTTAGAACTGATCAAATGTGTATACATATAATTGAATGAGTTCCTTTTGAAAAAGAAACTTTTATCCTGGAAACATTTTTTGAATTCACAAAAGTAAAAAATAATGTAATGAACCCTATGTAGCTATCACTCGATTTCAATAATTATTGACGTTTTGCCAATCTTATTCTAAGATAGTTTCACATTTGAAGCATTGTTGGTGGATTTTCTGTCACATATAAATGTATCTTTGGAATATAAAATCATATGGTAGATATGGTCCTAGGGGAAAAAATTTCTGCATGCTGCAAATTATAGGATTGGTGTTGCAATTCAGAATCTGAAATGAACATTTCTTGGAAGCCCCTTATAGACTTGCTAATGAAAAGTAGGCATAAAAAAATTAGAGTGCTTTCAGTTAATCTATACACTTACTAAATATTGACTGTATTGGGCAGTGTGTGGGGTATATATAAGAAAAGTAAGACAGTCTCTGTCCAAGTGACTCATAAAATCATGTCACTTTCTTCCCCACAAGGAATCACAAGGTTATTTTCAAACATTCCTGGCAAGTGAAATTTACACAAAGCCCAAACTATGAAACTGACTAAAAAGCAGTATTTTAGTGGTATATATGAAGTTCAAATTATAGCATTCACTTGTAAAATCAAAGAGGACATAGTCAATATGTTGCAAGTCTCTTCTGTGAAACTTTTGTGTGTTTTTTAGTGGAAATTTAAACCAACCGTGTGAAGAAGCCTGTAGCGACACCTCTGTGGACTTTTCAGTAATGTTGGATGTGTGCCACACCTGTGCTGTCAGTCTGGCGGCCACAAGCCTGTGACTACCAAACACTGGAAAATGGCTGGTCCAACTGAGAAACTGAGGTTTTAATGGTATTTCATTTTAATTAATTTCCATTTAAATAGCCACATGTGGCCACATTGGGCAGTGTAGCTCTAGGGTTTGTAAAACTGTAAGTCTCCATGATAGGACAGAACCCAGCACAAACTAAATTCGGCAACAAAGGAAAGAGCACAATTCAAATGTAGTTCCAGAACTCAGTACATTTTAGAGAAAAGGGATTTGATTACATAGAAGGAAGAACTGCCTGTTGGGGTTCATGGTCTTCCAGTAAGAGCAAGGTTTGGTGTTCAAAGACCTGGAGAGGTTAGATTTGATACCAGATGTCTGCTGGGGCTGAGGATCTTATGAAACGAGGAGTGAATCTCCCGAGTGGAAAGTGCTCGTGCTGCTTGTTGAGTTGATTGTTCCTAAGAGGTAGAGAGGGTCTGCTGAGCGGCTGGGTGAAGGTTTCCGGAGGTAGGATGACCAGCTTCGGGACTTGTACTCGCTGCCGGCAGCCTTTAGCGGCTCGGAGCAGCCATGCCAAGGGCCTTGGTCACCTTTTTCTCCCCATCATACAGTAGACGCTTGATAAATATGTTTCAAAAGTGGATGACGTTTTCAGGAATCGATTTAAGATCAAATAAGGATAATGGCTTTAAGTTTATCTAGAAATTCTGAAAAACAAGTGCCTTGGGAAATTGAATACAGTGGGCTGAGGAGTATGTACAGCCAGTGTTTTCTGCCAGAGGAAATTGACATTTCTCTCGCTGCGAATGCAAGCTGGCCTTTATCTAGTCCTTAGCAAGTGTTGATTTTTATCTGGAAACATCTTTCAAACATTCTCTCTTTCTGGTTTCACTGCCACCACTATAGTCCAAACGACCATCTTTTGTTTTGCTTGGAAGACAGCAGCAGCCACTGCCTCACTGCTCTCCCCACAGCCACTTCTACTTCTTTCTAATCTATTAACACCACTGCAGTCAGGGCGGTTTTAAAAATTCCTGATATGACTGTTCTGTCCTTGCTCAAAACCCTGTGAGGGCTTCCTGTTGCTCCTGGGATAAGATCCACATTCTGAACCTGTTCTGACAAGTGAAGTGTGATCCAGCCCCTCCTGCTTCTACTTCTGCCTGTGCCCATGCCTCTCTCCTCCTGGTTTATCGTATTCCAGGCACCTTTCTGTCCCCATCTGGAAGGGAGCTAGGCCTTTCAGGAAGGCAACCACCTGCTCCCTCTTCAGGAAGCAGCTCCGCCCCCTCACCTCACTCCCTTCTTCTCTGGTCCTTTATAGCACTTCCCACCTTTCTTATGACACATTCATTAGTAGACATCTGCTTTTCCCCTTCCTCCACAGGGCAGGGACCTTGTTGATTTTGCTCACCATTATATACCCAGGACCTAGCATAACATCTGGCCCATTGCACACGCTTCTTAAATGTTTGTTAGGTGATGAATGAATAAATGCATGCCAGCACACTAGTAAACAAGGGGAGACTTGAGGAATGCTCTTTAAAAGTTGGGTTTATTGGAGGGATTGAATAGTTGTTAGAATAGAATAATTTAGGAAGGGAAATAAGGGGTTGGGAAAGAGTCCATGGGGATCCATTGGTGGAGCTGTCCAGTGCGTTTAGAGTTGTCTACGAAAGAAGCATGTTCTGTGTCTTTGACTCAGACTTGAAAGGCTTTCGCCTGCCAAGTTGCAAGGGTGGTCCTCTTGTCTAGACAGGCTTCCTGTCCCAGCCTCAGGAGGCATTGCTCTCACTGAGTGTGTCGTCGGTAGCTAGGGGCTCCAATGTGAAACCTGAAGGTTGGAGTGTACCCTGCGCAGCCCACAGCCAGGGATGTAGTAATCTTCCTCTCTTTCTAACGGTAGGGATTCTGCCCTGTTTGTGTCTCTATCTCTCTCTCCCTCCCCCTCTCTCCCCCTCTCTCTCCCTCCCTCTTCCTCCCTCTCTCTCTCCTGCTCTCTCCCTCTGTCCCTCTTTCCTCTCTCTTAACCAGCTCTCACTGCCATTAGCAAACCAGGATACTGTGCCCGGAGGGGGTGTTTGGCAGGTGTTTGTTAACAGCCCTAAAGAGGCCTCTAGGCAGCAGGCAGAGGGAATTCTGGATGCTCCTTGGTAGGGAAGAGGCGTCCTGGTTTGGGGAGACCAGCCCTGCAGACAGGGAGACTTGCTCTTCCTGAGGTCAATTTCTGGATGAGGGGAGGAGCCTTCCAGTGCTGGTGAGATCCACCTGTCACATGGGAGGGATTCACGGGAGACACCTGGGTTTTTACCGGGAACTTTGAAGTTCTAAACAGGAAATGGAAGGACTTGAGGCAGAGATAGTGGTTACATTTCTTCTAAAACTTCAGGATTCTGAAAGAGAAAAGTGATACGGGATGTCACTAGCTGGTTTCCCAGGTCATGTTTTTGTTTTGTTTTATAAGGAAGGGACTGGTTCCCTAGACCTGGGCTTCTGATAACCAGAGAGGAGGTATTTCCTGAAGCCCAGAGAGATGTGTTTTCTGGGAGAATTTCAAGTCTGGTTAAATAGGCTTTAAGCTGCATATTAAGGGGACAAACGAGAAAAATGTACAGGAAAATTGCAGAACCAGATACCATAGAGACCTGTGTGGCTCAGCAGTGTAGTCACCAAAGTGATGCCCAGGAACTCTCAGTGGAAATTAGCATCACCAAAGCTGGTTGAGAACCCACTGAAGGAGGGCGTCAGGTATCTGTAAACTCACGCCTGAGGGTGAGCAGCTAGCGCCTCCGTGCACTGGAAACCTTAACAGCACAGCCAGGTAAATACGATCTGGTGGTAGGTTGGATTGGAATAGAGCAAAGTCGGATGGGTACCCCTGGCTCCAACAGAAAACCCTAGGAGAGAGTCACTGCATGCCTGATCATGGCAGGCTGATCGATGGGAAGTGTTTCAATTTTGATGGAAAGAGCAGGGGGCAGGTTATATCATTGTAGGGCTCTGCCTGCCAGACTGAGGGGGCAATGATTGTTTTTCCATAGACAAATTTTAAGAGGCCCCTGGCAGGTGTGGTAGACCATGCAGATGTTTGACGGGAATCTTATTAAAAGTGGATCATGTGGTCAATTCTAACCTTAACTTGCTGATAATTTTATCTCTGAGAGCAGGTAGATGGGAAGTGTGTGTGTGTGTGTGTGTGTGTGTGTGTGTGTGTGTGTGTGTTGGAGCTGGTGCTGCTTAGACCTAATGATGACAAATAAGGAAAAGCCAGTTGACAGTGTGGATGGGGTAGAACCATCCAGAGGACGACGGAGCCTGTGACTGCAGCCCAGAAATCAGCGCAGAGCTGGGGTCCACACAGGCTGGCTCCACAGTGCCTGCTTGTAACCACCACAGTCCCTGGGCTGAGCACCTCCCACCTAATGTCCCTGTTTCCTTTGATAAAAGGATGGAACTGCCTCTCACGGAAGCTGGAACGGGAGCCATCTTGGTGTCCTCAAATCCAGATGCCTGTTAGAAATGACCTCTTGAATATTAGCCTACAGCGATGACTAATCTGATGCGGGCCCTCCCTCGTTTCCCATTTACTTCTGTAGAGTTAAGAGCAGAGAAACTCCAATACCTGTGCTGGGAAGTCTGAAGGGAGCTGTCCTCCCTGGCTAAGTTCACAGGCAAGAGCAAAGTACTAGAAAACCTGTGGGAAGGGCTTGCTTTGGTTTTAATTCCCCTGGGTAGGCTGATGTCTGTGGGGACACGATGAGCGGCATTCGATCCTGATGGGGTAGGTTACTACAGTAAAGCAGGAGCATGAATTTTTTTTTTTTTAAAGGCTAAACCTTGCAACAGAAATGACTATTGATCATGCTCTGAGCCAGAGACCAAATTCATTTGGTCAGCCTAGCGTTTGTCTTAAGGCTTGACTGATGGGGAGGGTGGAAGAGGCTTAATAGCCTGAAGTGAATTTTATTTCATGAGGCCTGATTTGTGGTACAAAAATCTTGTGGAGGGAAAAAAACAACTCTTAAGCTTCTGAATTGGTGATAAAGTTGTTTTGGCAGCAAATGTAGCAAGTACAGGGCCCAGAATTTTCTGGGGCCAATGGTCTAGAGGGCCTTTCAGCTATATGAATTTATAATGCCAAAGTGTCAATCTCAAAAAATAAAATTTAAAACATTTTTAAAATTTTTTTTTGACCCACAGCTTAGAAGTCTTTCAGGAATTGCAAGTTTGACGAGTTCTAAAAAACCTAGCCCTACTGTGGCCTGATAAGAATTTTAGCCATTTTGTGTTATCTGTCAGAGTTGACCCATGAATTTCAATTTTCCCTCCCAAAACTGCTCTCCTGCTCCTCCTGGGCTCCCTTCTACTGTGCTACAACAGGGTGCTACCATGCTAAACGGGGTGCTTTGTCCCCTCACCCAACACTGCTGAGTGAGCACCGCGCTGGTGGGAACTGTTGTTTGGTTAATGTTGATTGAGGTGGGAGCTTTATAGCAAGCTGAGGAAAACAGGTGGGATTCTTTTTTGGCCACATTTTTCTATTTTACGAGTTTATACAAGTGTTCAAATTGGGATTTAAAGTGGGAATGATAACAATTCTCCCCACAATGAACTTTAATTAAAAACAAAAGAAAAAGAAAGTGGGAACGAGAGGGTTTTGCAGCGGTAAAGCTGGGGCAGGTACCCGGTTCAGCCCTGTCATTTCCTATTTCTTGCCTGTCATTGCAGGGGACCCATCACTATCTCTCAGTGGTGTGATGCTATAGCTAAGGGAGGGATTGGCCTTGCAGGACAAGCAGGAAGCCTGGAAAGTGGCTCTGGGAGCCTTCATCCAACCACGCTGATGATTTCAAGCCAAATTCTTTGAGGCTTGAGAAAGGGCTGATCAAATAGGTTGTCCCCACATTGAGTTCACATGGGCTGGTCATCAGGAATCCTTAAGCATTCAGCAGGTGACACTGCTCAGAAGACAGTGGCTGTGCCTGGGGACGGTCACTGGGCAGGTTCAGACTCCTGCAGTGAAAGTCAGTCTTCTGTGAATTTCTTAAATGAAGTCATTACCCACTTTGCCATTTCTTTTACTGAAAGTCTTTGAAAAATCTTAAAGTAAGTACTATTTGAATAGCACTACACATGACAAATTCTTAATTATAGATGGTTAGTTAGGTTCTTTTCTCCCAGATTATTTTTTCTCCCAGATTATTAATACCTTGTAAGTCAATGTGCCGGTTTTTCTTTCTTTCTTTTTTAACTTAAGGAAGCAGTTAAGTATGTTAGGGAATTTTAATTTGCTTTTCAACTTTTTCGTTATTTGTGGTGTCTATAGAAAGTTACAAGCTATTTTTCCATTAATATCTTGGTCCCAGGAGTAAAAGTACCGGCGAAGCTTTGGGAGGCTCTAGAAGATTGTCATCTTCCTGGAGCAGGACCTCACTCTGCTGTCTCTCTCTGTCCTGCCCAGGCTCCTAAAAGACCATGCACCTACCATCTAAAACAAAACCATTGTTTTGTCTTCCTCCTCAAAACAATGTCATAAGTTCTTTAAATCAGGGCTTCTAGTCTTGGGGAGGTGGGGGAAGGAAAAATCAGGGTCTTCTTGCAAATTGAATGTGAACTCTTGTGGGTATTTTTGTGTATGTATTTGTTCCTGGCTGTGGGGTCTTTGGGGTCTTTGATATGCATCAGGCTTTCAAAAAGCTCTAGAAGCAGCAAGGTTACGGAAGAACTCCAGCTCCAAAGTCTCTTGTACCTCTCTTCTAAAAAACTGTATTAAAGCCAGCTTTTTAGGATGGATGAACAGAGAGGAAGAGCCCAGAGCGCAGACTGCGGGCCCCTGGCTGGTGGGAGTCCGTGATGCAAGCCCGGATTCCCACTAGTCACACCAGGCTCTCCCTGGATCCCTGAGATTCTCTTTCTCGCTGCTGGCCTTCCTTCCTCCTCAAATCCTTAAGATGTCCTTTGTTGAGAGCATTGGATAAACTTGGCCTCCAAGCCAGGTATCCTGTGCCAGGGTATTTTCTCCTTGGTTTCCTCAGTCAGTCTCTTTTGATCAGTGCCCTCATTGCCCCTTCCCCCCAGGTTCTCACAGGGCCTCTTTTCCTTTTTCTTGGGTTTATCCTCTATCCTACCTTCTCTTCTTCCTCTTCCTCCTCCTCTTTTTTTTTCCTTAATGCATTCTGAGTTAATCTGCTTCCTGTCATTGACTTTTCTGTTAGGTCTGGTAATTATTGTTCCCAGAAAGGGGGCCATGATGTAGACAGAGGACCAGGGAGCTGGTCATTCAGCCCTGGGACTGGACAGTAGGTCCTGCCCCTCCCTGGAATGCCTGGGGGTCTCAGATCTCTCTTTCCAGCCCAGAAGTCTTGCAGCATTCAACTAGAAAGGAATACACATCTGCCATCGCTGTTACTGGCTCCCTACTTTCCTCCTGGACCTCATGTGTGTCCCATGATGGTGAGCTCTGCTCATCAAAGTGTGATTCTGTTTTATATCCCTTATTCCATCTTTGCCAGAGGCAGAAAAGACAGAAGTTATTGCTTGCAGGAAGTCCATTCTTCCAGGGGCAGGCCAATATGTAAGACAACAGTGATGATAAATGCATGTTATTGCAACAGAACCCTGTTAGCAGGAATTTAAGTTAGAGTCGAGGATGGTAATTAAATGAAGTCCTTACCCACTTTGCCATTTCTACCTTTGGTAGAGTAAGCTTCTCTCCCTCTCCTAATTTCTCTCCCAGTGCTCGGGGTGGGGGTGGGGGTGGGGCAGGGACGTAGCTCTGAAAGGGTTTTAGAGGAAGGGCTATTTCTCTTGCCACTTTGGAGGATTCGTTAGCCCCTTGGCAGCACACCATGTGAAGGTGGGTGTGTGATCCGGTGGCTCTGCTTAGGAAACCAGATCTCTTAATTGATAGAACCACCTCATGAGCTAGTAATGCAAGCTGTTGGTAATTACGAAAAACCTACCGAGAAATTCATCTAAAATTAATGAAGAGCCAGCACTGTGGGTTTTAAATACAGAGGAAGTTATGGCGTTGCCTGTCAGTTTTCTGAGGATAGATTATTTCCTGCCAGTCTTTAAGCCTTCATCTGGCTTCTCTTTGCTCCCCACTGTGCCTGTTAGCCCCCTTCCCACTCCCCTCCAGTCGGTTTACATCCTCCAACACAGACCCGTTTTAATGACACGCTACAAAAAAAATGCAGAGCATTCCCAAATCAATTGTTTGGGATTATCCATTTCCCTTTCTTTTCTATGAAGACAGAGAAATGAAAGAGCCAAGGTATTTAAAAGAAAACAATAAAACATGTGGAGAACAAAACTTGGGAGTGAAAACCAGCTAGAAGAATAGAACATGTCAACTTTTCCTGACGTGGATTTTTTAAAAAGGAGCATTGTTCAGTACTCCGTTGTTTATGTATATCAGCATTTGAATGGCATTTACATATACTGTGATGAGCGGTTAAGATATTTGGAGGCTAAAATCTTTATTGCTTTGGTGATATTTACTTTATAGGCATACCATCCTTTGATTTCATAGAAGGATCTCTGGTCTATATGTGCTTTTATGTGACCCGAAAAGGAACTAGGTATTCCATTGAAATAGATTTCAATTAGGATAATGGCTTTGAGACATTTCACAGTGGTACATTTCTTAGACTCTTAAGGTAGAATTGTCAAATTATAGAAAATAGAGTTAGAAATTATTTTGCAATTTTCTCAGCAGATGGTAATTTTTCCTTCTGTACATCTGGTCATCTTGGAAATAATAGTGTAAAGGTACCTTTTTCTAAAATTGATTATTTTCCAGATACAGTGGTACCTTGTGGTATAGAAGAAATGGTAGGTAGAGAAAGATTGTAGTCCAGGAGAGCAAGCAGAAAACAGTCATTTTCAGCCTCTCTTATTGTACCTTTGGTCACATTTTTGAAGAAAGACCAAGGCTTGCCATAGGTGTGAAAGAACATTGGTAACTGGGTAGATGTGGAATGAAAGTGAGATTTTCAGAGTAATAAGGTCACTTTCCTCCATGACTTGTAGGAAAACAAAGGATTTGTGATCACAACAGGTCCAACAGCCAGAGTTGATGTAAATACAGTTCTTGTAATCTGTAGGACATTTAAATTTGTATGATATTTAAATTTCCATATCAGAAAAAGCTCATCGAGGGCAAGAGTTTATCAAAATGAAAATAAAATTTAAAAAAATTTTTGAAAAGTGGGAGGCGGAATGGACATGATTTCCAAATTCTCCCACTTGAAAATACGAGTATATGTTTTTAAGAAGGTACCTTGTGAAAACTGCATGTGCTGGATTTGTGTCCTGATTTCAAAACCTCTGCTGCACTCGCCAGTGGGTCTCCTGAGTGGGACAAGCTGGGAGTGGTGGTGATTCTGATGCAAAAGGTAGGCCCTGAGCCAACAGGTCTAAATCTGGAATCCTGTTGGTGGTAACAGCTCTTGCATTTCCACTTCAGACCCCCGGTAGATGGTGACTTGCAGAGGTCACCATCTTTTATTTCTGCCATTAAAATCTAAAATGTCACCACCACCCAAGAGTATTCCCCCCCTTTCCTGAAGGATCGTTTTCTTTGGTACAACAACTGGATAGGAATTTCAGTTTCCTAAAAGAAATGTATTTCTCCAGCAGAAACATTATACAAAGTGGAAAGGAGAGGTTCCATGCCCGCAGCCCTCAATTAGGAAGGTTTATGTTCCTGGAAAGGATACTAATGAGTAGAGATGATCTGAGTTTTAAGGTAGAGCTCCCTTTCTCACAGCAATAGTGTTATAATATGTTACATTCTTCAGCTAAGACCTGATGCCCAATTTCTAAAAATACACTCAACTGTAAATGATATGTTTATCTTCTGTACTAGATGGAACTTTCTGAAAAGGACATAAACAAGTTACCTAGGTATTACACGTGTTTATTCATTTGTTCAACCAATAAATATGTAAGAGCCTACTCTGTACAACATTGAAGACACAGCAGTGAATAAACAAAGTTTCTGCCCGTAGAAAGCATGTATTTTGTGGGGCAACAGGCAACAAGTAGCCATACAACACAATGTCAGGTAGCAATATTGTTCTGAAAAATAGAGAATAAGGGGATCAGGAGGCTGTTCTAGAATGAGGGGGTCAGGAGGTTTTTTTCTGCGGAGGCGTTTGAGCGGAGTCCTGCCATGATTTTTCCTCCACCAAATTTTGGGGACTTATAATCATCTTTGGAGCCACGGAACTCGGTGAGGCTTTTTTGCAGAGATTTTGCCTGATTAATTTGAAGGACCTTTTGAGGAGTTGGGACTTGGGTGTCCGTGACCTTTTAAGAGAGTGACCCAGCTTTCTCTGGTTTGGTGCCCTTTTTTTCTTACTGCCAGTTTTCCTGTGGCAAGAACAGGAAGAGAGATGAGGTTCCTGCTGGCCTGTTGGCTGTGCTTCAAAGCCGACTGACCATCTCCCATCTCTCTAGGTCGGCTTTGAGCTGGGCCGCTGAACCCAGCTTACCCATGGTATGCATGCCCAGTCTTTAATGCGTGACCTGCCTTTCACCAGTCACTCCACAGGTCTGACCACCTGAATGCTTTCTCTGGAATGGTCACCACGTTCAGAGGCCAGCTGACCTCAGCTTGGCCCCCGGTCCCAGAATTCTGGGGCCTGGGTACAGGGTGAAGGATTTGGCCTAAGGCTATTTTTTTTCCCTCAGGGTCATTTTTTTTCCAAGCATTGAATTGCAAAATTATCAAACAATCTTTTAGGAAGCAGTGTACTTCTGCCAGTGATACTGCCACTGTTCAAAATAGTTTTTCACCCATGAGCCATTGTTAACTAGCCCCATAGTTATTCCTATTAGCTCAGAGTCACAGGGCACATCAGTAACCAGTCTTCATATAGGCCTGCAATTGACAGACCCATTGTCATAAATCTCTAATCCTCACAACATGCTATTGTTGCTGCTACCGCTTTGCAGACCAGGAAACTGCGTCTAAACCAGTCAAGGCACGAAGAGGACTAGCCATACAAGAAGACGCCTGGGTCGGGGCTTGTATAGAACTCCTTTCACCCCACACACATGCTGTGAGGCAGCATGATTTATTTTCCCGTTTTGTCAATGGAGATCTTTCTGAAGCTCAGAAAGACTAGGTAACTTGGCTGAGGTCACACAGCTGGAGAGGGGCAGAGCTAGAGTTTGCTCCCGTGTGTCTGAGTTGGAAATGCCTGTTCTTTCCAGCCTACCTGGCACCTGCCTTACCCACCTGAGGCCACCTGCCTCTTGCTCCCTTTTTCCCTCTGTACCTCCACCTCTGCTCTCCTCCTCTTCAAGGTCACCTCAGCCATTTTTCCCAGGAGCTGAGCCAGCAGCCTACGTGAGGCTGTGCCCAGTGCAGGGTGTTGTGGGCTGGGCCGTGGGGCGTGCGATGCCAAGTTGAGAAATGCTGCTATCTTAGATAGCTGAAACGTTAATGGACTTTAAAACGTGTGTTGACAAAGAGCTTTATACATATGAGTACATATGTGTGTATATGTATGTGTATACATATATCTCAATAATGGAAAGTTAAACTCTATCACTAACATATCAGACATACATTTACAATTTTAAGCACTGTAATCACTTTTCTTACCAGTTTGTTTTTTCCCTTCAATTATCATTTGCAAATTGCCCCATTTCTACCGTGTTTCCCCCAAAATAAGACCTAACTAGATAATAAGCTCTAATGCGTCTTTTGGAGCAAACATTAATATAAGACCCGGTCTAAGATCGGGTCTTATATTAATGTTTGCTCCAAAAGACGCCTTAGAGCTGTCCAACTAGGTCTTATTTTCGGGGAAACACGGTATATAGTGTACATACTTGCCATTTGTAAGGACTATTGAATATTTCCTGTTAGTTCGTATAGAATCCTTGGATGACCATTGAGTTAAGCTTTTGTGGCCTGGCAAGGAATTTCTCGTAGCATTATTTCTTTAGGAAAGTAAGTTCCGAGTTTGGCTTAAGAATACTGGTTTTTGAAAAATTGTTTTGTAAGTTAGGGGTGGCTTATTCACTATAGTATCAGTGGATTTTAGCTAGAAACATGCAGTAGACATTTGATAGAAAACAAACATTTGTTTTTTTCCAGGTCTGAGTTTACACTTTGATCTGCATTTTATAAGCACTTATAACCAAACTTATAAAGCTTTTTTGGGTGTGATTTATATGTCTAGCCTGGTAAAACTTAAGAAACTGAAGCAGAGAGGATTGAATTGACAAAGACAACTCTTTAAAAATTAAGGTTACCTTGAGGCTAAGAATGTAATTGCAGAATTGCAGATGATGATAAAAAAAAAACTTTTTGGAATAAATATCTTAATATTCAACCTCCACAGCAGAAGATTGGGACCAAGGAGAGAGCTGCTTCTTCCCATTTTGGTCTTGGGCTTTGGGAAGGGAGTTGCGCGCCTGGATTTGCTTGAGTTCCATTTCTGTCCTTACTAGTTACAATGCCTTAGGCAAGTTTCTTAATTTGTCTGTCTCAGTTTCCTCATTTGCCAAGTGGAAACACAATTTCCTGCCTCCTAGGGCTGCGAAGATTAAATGAAGAGTGTCTCGATGTGCCTGGGACATATATCTTCAATAAAAGTTAATTCTCTTTTCTTTTAACTCAAAGCTTTGAGTGAATTAGTGCATACTGGGTGAGCTGTTAGGGTGATACAAAGACCCCTCACTGATCATTTTAGGGAACAGTTATTTTTCTTTCTTCTTATTGAAGTTTCTTGTTGCTGCTTATTTTACATTAGGATGCCAGAGTTTGCAGAATTTTTTTGTGTGTGGAATAGATGGAATTAAATTTCTCTTGAAAGATGTTTTCCAAAAAGTTGAACTTATGCAAACATTTCTGAAATTGTTTTATTTTATGTGTTTCTTGCACAATATTGTTAGAAGTTCCTGATTCCAAGAAAGTCCTTCATCATGTAACAAGTTCTCTTTCTGCTGGTTTTCGGTTAGTTGTAAGGAACCATTAGTCTCCTGTCTGGCTGAACATATAATAGTATCAGTTACTGAACCAGAACTTTCAGCACCTTTCTGATGTCCACCCTTGGAGGTTACCAAGTGTTTGACTCGAAGGTCTTGTTTGACTCGATCGAGTGTTTGGCTCGAAGGTCACCCTTGTCTTGTTCCCAGATTTGGTGAATGAGGACACTGACCACTGGACTTTTTGTAAATGCCAAGTCTTGCCAGCCCCAAACCTAAGGTTTGTTCTAAGAGCACCTTCTGCCTCATTCCAGACCCTGCCCACCCAGTCCCTCACATTTCAGTTTATAAATCTCAAGTCCCTCCTTTCGTCTCTATAGCCACCCACCTGTTCTGGGCACCATGGTCTCTCACCTGAAATGTAGGAGTCTGACTGACCTCCCTGACCTCCTTCTTGCCTCCCTCCAGCTGCTGTCATGCTGCAGCCAGCCTCCAGACCACATACAGTAGCCCAGGCGCTCCCCATGGACCCTGGTGTAAAGAGCAGTTCTGCAATGTGGCCCTCAAGGCCCTGCCCACCTCTCCTGCCTCGCGCTGTGTACACTGCTCGGCATCCAAGGGGTTCTTTGGATTCCTTCATTAGACTGTGTTCCTGCCTCACATTTCTGGCTCATGCCATTCTCTCTTCTGGACCGACCATGCTACCATCCCTTAGCCAACTTCGACTTATCCTTGAGATGTCAGCCCAGGGACCTGTCCGTGACTGACGCGCTGGCTGACGAGGTCTCCCTCTGACTGTGATCTCTTGGCACCCTTCATGTTCCTTCACAGGTTCCTTCACATGTTCCTTCACAGCTCCTGCACAGGTTATTTGATTGTCTCTCTCTTAACCCTCTCAAGCTCCCTGAGGGCTACTCGAGTGCTGTGCTGTGTTCCAGTACACACACAAAAGGGGGTGTGCAGTGTTTGGGGGATTTTATGATTTCAGTTCATCCAAAAGAACATTTACTTCTCTCTCTATAGCAATGAATTAGGAGTGAGGCAGGATAAGTAGTCCTGAGGGCTGATGGAGGCCTGCTGGATTTCATTTTGGTGTACACTGTAGTTACTGTACTAGGAGAAAGTCTTCAAAATATGGAGCGTGTTTCCTTAGTTGGTTGATGATTATCCCAAGCAGGCTTTGAGGGGCTGATGGCAATAGAGACTAAAGTATTTTTAGCCTGTTCTGTGAATTATTACGAATTTTTTTTTAATTAAAGTTTATTGGGGTGACAATGGTTAGTAAAGTTACATAGATTTCAGGTGTAATAATACATCATCTAATTTATCACATTGTGTGTTCACCCAGATTCACTTCTTCCATCACCATATATTTGATTCCGTTTAGCCTCATCTACCACCCCCTCCCCGCTTTCCCTCTGGTAACCACTAAATTGTGTCTGTGTCTATGAGTTTTTGTTCCTTTGTATTCCAATTTTTAAAAGCCCTTTTTGGTGCTTTCCTGAGTTGTATTTAGACTCAGGGTCCCTCCAGAATTGATGCTCCCCTGGAGAGAGATGGTGAATATCTCTGTCTTTCAGTGATGGGCTTGGTAGGCAGCCAGTGCTCAATAAATGTTGAACGGAGGGACCTCTTTCTTGGAGCACAGCGATCTGTAGAAAGCTTCTGTTGGCTCTGAATTGGTCTGTCCCTGGGAGTATCTGAATGCGGCAGTATGGTGCAGTGGTGAAGAGCATGGCCTGGGAGCAGGAGTCCTAGATCTGCCAGTTAGTGCTTTTGTTGTCTTGATAAGTTGCCTAAACCACTTTCAATCTTTTTCCTCATCTGTAACATGTGGAAATAATAACAGTACCTACCTCACAAAGTTGTTAGACTTAAATGAGATATTGTTGGTAAAGCACTTGGAGGCCTGGCCCACGTCAAAGTTAATTGTCATACTGGTTCAAAATCCTGCTGGTGAATCCTCACAGGTTAAGACTGCGTCTGACTTGGATCTCTAAGGCCCTGGGCCCTCCTCTCGTCCAAGAAATAATTCCGGCTGCTTCAGCTGATTGGGCCATGTACTGCTCAGTACACAAATAGTGTTCTTTACTGTTGAAATTTAAATGGCTGTCAAAGTCTTTTGGGGGAAAAACCCTGTATTTTCTCAAGAAAAGAATAATCATGATACATCTTGATTTAAATAGAATGCCAAACAGATAGGGTCTTTTGAGAACGAGCCATAATATTCCCTTGGTGTACTTGACTCCATCATACCCACGGGGAGAGAGCAGTGTGGTTGGTCACAACATTTCTATGCTACCAGTGTCCAAACTTGACAGTTGGTGAAGTGCGGTCCCATCTTTTCTTTCTCCCAACAAACTGAGAGGTGCGGTTTGACAGGTCAGAAAATCCAGGCCCAGTGAGGCTGCTCCTGAGCTGGGGCTCTTTGCAGGAAGCCTCCGCTGTCCCAGGCAGCGTGCTTTTGGGTGTCGTCTGAGTGGAATTTAATGGCTTCCTAATTGCAAGTGGATAGCCAGAAAGTTCTGCTCCTGTTTTGTCATTTTGTTTTGGCAGAGAGTACCCTCTGAGAACCCTTGTAAGCTGGAAGAAAAAATCCACCAACAAACTCAGCACTAATCATCTGGGAAGCAGGACACTGCTGGTTGGCAGTTAGTGGGTCTGTGAACAGAAACACATCAAGCTTACAACTTCACAGCCTTCGTTTCCTTGAAACACCCGTGCAGCCCCAGTCTGGCCATGAGGTTCCTGGGGACTCCAGGGTTAGTTAACTGGTCTGCATCCAAGCTGTGTACTCGCGTTTCTGGTTACGAAGTGCTGCTTGTGCTTATTTTCCCTGGTCTGCCAAGAAACAGCTCTCTCCCTTGTTCCTTTGTGCATCCAAGGTTTTTTTTTTTTAATTCCACTTGCTTTTTATTTCGGTCTTCTGTCCTGCTTTGGGCCTTGAGACAGCAATGAAACAGACCTTCAGGAATGGGCCGCTGTGGGGGCCCTGTCTGGGGTCACCTCTGTACCCTGGGTCTGAGTTAGGGGTTGCTAGGATGAGCCCAAGGAGATGAGGCCACGACAAAACAGTACAGGTACCGTATTTCCTTGAAAATAAGACCAAGTCTTATACCGTATTTCCCTGAAAATGAGACAGGGTCTGTTGTTAATTTTTGCTTCAAAAGACATATTTTCCAAAAGGCATATTTTCAGGGGATGTCTTATTTTTTCATGTACAATAATCTACATTTATTCATGTCACCTTCTTCTGGAACATCGTCATAACGTACTAAATGCGTCCATCTGGCTGACGATCTTAACTGGGGCTTAATTTCTGGGAAACACCGTAAGTATATCAAAGATCAGGAGCAGAACTCAGTGCAGTTCGATTGTGTCCTGTACCCATGGAAGCAGCGGCCCACCTGATTCCTATTTAAAATGTCTAAGTAGTTGATTGATTGACCTTGATGGATATAGGCCTTTTTTTTTTTTTTTTTTTTTTTTTTTTTATGTAGGTACAGAGCAATAGCCTCTTACAAAGCAATTGTCTCTAAGGTGGTGCCTTCTAACGTAGGTATAGACTGGATTAACTGGTTACTGGTGCCCAGGAATAGCTGGTACAGTATCTTCAACTGAGCTTCTGGTGATTCCATCACCTACCTTTCTCTCTCTGTCTCTCTGTCTCTCTCTCTCCTCTGTCTCTCTCTCTCTCTCTCTCTCTCTCTCTCTCTCTCTCTCTCTCTCTCTCTCTCTCTCTGTGTGTGTGTGTGTGTGTGTGTGTGTGTGTGTGTAATGCGTTACTGATATTCTGAGTTGATTTAGACCAGTGAGTCTCAATTTCATGGTACATATTGGGGCATGTGTGTGCCCACATAGGCTGTGAATACTGGAGAATTTTTTCTAATAATATGTATTCCTGTCCCCCCTCCTCAATTATAATAAGCCCTGAGATGGGGATGGATGGCTGGGTCATCTGTGTGAAGATGTTTCATAGGACTTTCTGGTACACCTCCCTTCCACCCAATCCCAAAATGCATCTGCCCTTTGAAAATGAAGATTAAGAAGGTGATTAGGGCTGACTGATTAGTTATCCCACCGCAGTCTGCTGGGCAGAGCTGACCTAGGCTGGTGATTTCAACCTGGCATCTGCAAAGGAACCCGTGGGAGCCAGGGGTCCATTTTCACTTCAAAAGGCTTAATAGAAACTATATGTTTACCCAGGATAAGGACACAAAAGCTACCTAAATCATCAAGTTTCCTTGCTTTTGTTTGGATTGCAAGTCTGTATGGTATCATGCTGATTCCAAGTTCTGATTGGCCATGGATGACATAATAGGAATTTCTGAGACAGGATTGGTCTAACCCTAAACATTGTTCCTAGAGCTGGTATCAGGTCTCGTTCCCCAAACTGAACTACTCACTACCTTTAGAATGAGGTTGACCTTGAATGTGAATGTCCTTGACTATCAAAACTAAGCAACAGTATTGTTTCTTGCTTACTTAGCTATGCTTATCATCATCACACCTGTGGCAGTTATTTGATTTCATAATGTTGTTACGAACCCTTTATAAATGAATTGTTGGGTGAAATTTGGATCAGCATTGAAATGGAAAAATCGTAAACAGAATTAATCAATTGCAGTTAAACATCATTTGTTTAGACTCTTGCAAAACATATTGCAAGCATGAGTAAGGGCTAGAAAAAAGAGGTTTGTGAAACTACTGATTTCATCCAGTGCCCTTATTTTAAAACCGATCCTTTTGGGGCGGCTGGGTGGCTCAGGTGGTTAGATCGCGAGCTCTGAACAACAGGGCTGCCAGTTCGATTCCCACATGGGCCAGTGAGCTGCGCCTTCCACAACTAGATTGAAGGACAAGAACTTGGAACTGATGGGCCCTGGAGAAACACACTGTTTCCCAATGTTTCCTGATAAAAAATTTTTTAAAAATGATCCTTTTAACCAGCTTTATCCTAAAAGCAAATAAAAATAACTCACAATAAAGCACCAACTATTAATACGGAGTCTCTGCAGTCTCTTAGGATCCTGTTATTTGTACATTCTTTTTACATAGTGTTTGATGTATGCACACCATCCCAAGTTCTGCTTTTTCATATTGTATAACAATGTACAGACCTTTCCATATTTCTACTTTGCCTCTTTCATTCTTAATGGGCACAGCTGCCTGAACTACACCTGAAGTCAGACAGCCAGGACAGTTTAGTTGAGGAGATGAGAGAAAGCTGGAGACAATCTGTCTGTTTCATCCTTGATGACATGTGGCTGTGGCGTCAACTCTGGCCAAATCGCTATGGATGAAAAAGGTGCTCACGCCTGCTGCTGAAGCTGCTAATAATAGCATATGTGTGCTAAATGTTATTTCTTAATTTTCCCAGCAGCACCTATGAGGGAGGCACTATTCTCTCCATTTTATTTATATATGAGGAAAAAGATGCTTTCTGCAGTAACTTGTCCAGGGTCACACATTGGTAAGCAGTGGAACTGATACCCAAAATTGGGTCTTTTTCAGTGCCAGTTCTTACCCAGGGTTTTCTGTGCACCATGGGACCCATTCAGTTCTCAGCTCATTTAAGAAGCTACCTTCCGCCTTAATTCTTGCAACAGCCACATCTATTACTGTGTACTGAAGTCACAGAGGCTTAATATTAAAACATGATAGAGTTCATGCTGCAGGCAGCCGGAGCCTGAGAACTCCCGTCCACGTTAGGGATTTGTAAGTCTTCCCAAGGCAGAGTGTTGTGAAGGGCCAGCTCAGATTCAGTCTTTTCTTTAGTTCCATCCTTTAGTTGGTCTTGAAGTTTCTCAAACTTGAATGGGCACAACAATGACTACATAGTACTTTGTGGGAGACTTAGGAGAGTCTCAGATAATTTTGGCTATAGGTAGCTTTTTGCCCTGACGTTCGAACCTAACCCCCACTGGGGAGTGGCCACCAAATTCCTATGCATGCTAATTAGAAGTTATTTGCGTGTCTGCTCTGTTCTCTGGATAAATTAGAAAATTTCCCATGTTCTCTTTGATGTCTTTTTCCATGGTGATGCTTGAAAGTCATTGAGGCATCTGGAGGAAGCGTTTCTTCTGACTGCTCCCTGTGCTCCTATGTGTCTGGGGGCAGACGGGTCCAGTTTCTCTGTGCTTTTCCAGGGTCTTGCTTCTGTTGAATGAGAAAGTTTCACACTTGAGTTAAAGCAGACCTGAGTCCTTGGGCTGGATTTGAAATTAGAGTTCAGACTCTAGAAGCCTGGTGGGGCAGATGGGTGAGAAGTGTCAGGATTTACCTCCCGGGCCTTTGGCTTTCTATTCTCTAGAATTGTCTTTTTCCAGAGCGTGGACAGGGCGCGAATGCTAAGGTCCTGGTATTATCTGAACTCAGAATGTGTTGTTTTCTTGAGTTATGTTTTAAATAGTGGTTCTGTGTAGTTGGAAAGGATACTTGTACCATAATTATGTTATATTGTAGATTGCATAAATTTTGTGGGCCTAGAAACCTATTTCCCATTTATTTTCCTTCAGGATAAATGGATTTTGAATTTCAAACCATTGGCTTCTTGATGAACTTTTGGAATTCAACCTACACTTGGTTGAGGATTCACTTTCTATGATTACTTATGTGGTATAAATGCTGTAGGAGGTCAGCTGAAAGGCTGGAGTTTTTAGGATGAAAACTGGGGTTCAGTTCAAGTATCCTGGCCTTCATGGAGGATACTAGGACTTGATGAGGCAGAAAAGAGAGAGGGAGACATTTCTAATACGGGGAGCTGCATTAATGGAGGTGGGAAGGAGGATGGTTTTCACATGAGCCAAGTGGCTCATCAGACCCAACCAGAATGTTGCGAACATGCTGGAAAGCAACTGAAAATAAGGTTGAGTAGATAGAGGGGCTGGATTATGTTGGGCCCTGAAAGCCAAGGACATTAGATGAGTCACAGGAACGTGATAAGTTTTTGAGCAAAGGAGTGAAATGATGAGAGTAGTGTTTAAAGGTTAGTTAGGTGGCAGAATGCATGTGGGCTAGAGATTGGGGGCAAGGAACCAAGTCAGAATGAAATGAAGGGTGAGGTGATGAAAGAACTACTCAGTCTGCAATGGGACTTGGGGGAACTAAAGAGGTTTGGAGGATAAAGAAGATGAGAACATCACAGATGACCCCTTGGGGGTCCTTGATGAGGGGTCCTTGAGGGATGAGAGGGAGTTAGTGTGGAGTGGGGTGGGGAAGGCGGGAATAAAGGGCCAGGTAGGTTCATGGGGATTTGAATTAGGCCTCTCTGGACTTGGATAGGGTCTGTGTGGGGGTGGAGGGTAGAGAGGAACAGACAGAAGAATTTCTAGTCACGGGATGAGACTAGCAATCAACGTATATAGTTGGGTATGGGAGACAAGATGGCAACTCCTATTACCTTCCCATTGAATTAAAGGCAAGGCCGTCTGTTCAGAGGGAGAAAAGAGGGGGACAAAATTGGAGGCTTGGGTGAGAGATGAGGCCAGGAATCATACTAATGGGGCAATCTGACTAGGAAATCGGAGTGCTAATTGCAGAATTTCCTGGAAACAGCGACGAAGTGGACCAGGTCTGCATGGACCACCTCCTGGCTGGGTCTGCAGCAACCGTCACCCACCCCTCTCCTTCCATACTTTCCCCAGTGGCGTGGACATCCTGGCAGTTGGGAGTGACCCGGGCCGCGGTGGGGGTGTCTCACAGCAGGGATAGCAGTGCTAATGATTCAGAGTGGTGCACATGGGGGTTTGGTCTTGAAACTCAGCCAGCTCTTCACTTACTTTGCTCTCCTCCCCATTAAAAAACAAAAAACAAAAAAACCCCAGCAGAGTAGGAGGAGCATGGTTTTCTGTTGTTGTTTTGAGAGAGGGCACGTAGCCCTGTAAGGACGGGTGGTTGCTGGAGGGCTCTGCAGGATACTGTACAAGGGAGGGTGGGGGAACCAGAAGGGGTTGGAGTTTGAATCCACCAGAGGGTGAAGCCGAGAGGTTGTACTTGGACTGATGTTTGTGAGAAGAAAAAACAAAGCGTTGGGGTGGAGAGCCCAGTGGGAGTTCCGTCCTTATCGCAGCCAGAGCGGAGGCTGTGAGACAAAAGGACTTACCTTTTGTACAGTGTGGCAATGGGTAGGGGAGGGAGGAGGGATGCTTGAGGAGGGTTGACACCTGCCCTCAACACGCAAGTGCTGAGGATCTAAAGCACTTCATTCGTAGTAGAGTCTGTCATTAGTAGACACCTGGGACCAGAAGAAGTAAGGCGTGTTTCTACAGCTGGGCTAAGCAACACAAGTTCAAAGGGTCTAGAAGTATTTGTTAATGTGAGACGAACTGTTTCAATATTATTAGAAAAATATTTTGACTTAATTGCCGTAGGCACATAATCAGTTCAAGTGTGCTCTGGTTTCCTTTGCGTGGCTTGAATAGTTGCTAAGAATGTCTCTGGTGCAAAATGGAAAAATAGGTTCTGTTCCATGGAAACTGAATCAGAATCAACGACTAAGAATTTAGAGCTTTCTCAAAAGTTCTTTGAAGACAGTGGCGGAGGTTCCCCTCAGTTTGCAGGCTCCGGGAAGTGAAGTGGATGAGCTCCGTCACTGTCACGGGAGGGTGTTGGTCCTCCTTAGAGCTCCTGCCCCTGCTGCTTCATGGCTTTGCTCATATGTGTTTTTAGTGACTGATTCTGCCACCAACTGATCAGTTGTCGGAGATGGGGGAAAATGTTTGTACTGCATGCAACTGAGAACGTGGTAACTATCCATGATACATAAAGTCCATCAGAAAAACGTTTGGGCAAGAAATATGAATGACAAGTTAACAGAAGAGAAACAGATGGGGGAAAACTTGAAATGATTATCAAAGCATTGAGGTGCCATTTCCCCATCCATCAGATGGGCAGTAATTTAAAATAATGTTCAGTCTTGACAAGGGTTCAAGATGGACACTTCATAGATGTTTGGTAGGAGTATAAGTTGGACAGATTGGCAAGGCAGTTTCAAAATTGAAAATGTGCACCTCCTTTAACCCATCAGTGCCATTTCCAGGAATGCGGCCTACAGATAGACTTGCTCTGTGCAGAAGATTTATGTGTAGAAAGCTTTCAAGGCAGCGTTGTTTCTAATGGTGAAAACTGGAAAAAAAACTTAAACTATCAATAAAGGAATGATTAAATGGACGATGGTATATCTGTACTATGTAGAAAAAGCGTGTGTGTCTACCTGTCGATTTATATGTATAGGTGTGGGAAGGGTTCAAGAAGTGGTACGTGAAGAACAAACTGCCATGCAATGTGTATCATATGACCTCATGTAAGACTAAAAACAAAAACAGTCCCGTGAGTTTGTGTATATATGTAAAGGAGTACAAAAAGCACGGACGGGTACATTCTAAACAGTTGATTGGAGGGGAGCAGGAGAAAATTTCACTTTTTCTCTGCGTACATCTTTTTGAAGGTTTTTATGATGAGCTTGAAACTGGTTTTCAAAAAACGTGAACTGAAATTCATATATGCTATTCAACCCTGTAATTTCACTTCTAAAAATATTTACTAAGGAGATAATGAGAAAGGCAGTCAAAGGTTATACAGAGCGTCATAATGTATTACAGCATTGTTTGTGACAGCAAGTGATTCATAGTATCCTGTGTTGAATGGTTCGATTATGGAATAGTTGTTTTATGTAGCTATTTAAAACCATGTGGAAAAGAATCTTTATTGACTTAGGGAAATGCTTGCAAGAACAGTTAACATTGAGGTAGTGCTTATACTGTACCAGGGACCATGCTCAGTGTTTTACATACATCGATTTATTTCATCTTCTGAACAGTCTTTTGCCATTCCCATTTTATAGACCAAGAAACGGGAGCTTGGGGTGAATCATTTGCCTGCGAGTCAGATTCCTTACCAAGTTGGTAGAACTGAAGCCAAAGGTCTTGCTGATACTTCACTGTGTAATCCGGAGTATAAAAACAGATCGCATACAAACATACATACCTATGGTGTTATTCGTTTTATAAAAACAATTTTCCAGGGCTTACTTTTCTGTGAGTAATACATGGGGGATGGGCTAATCAATTTTTATATTCTGAAGATAATGATTTTATTTTAAAGATTAGTGTGTATTTACATGTAGTTTTTCCACATTATAAAAGTATTTGGAAATACCTCAAAGTAGAAAATAAAAATTACTGGTAAGGCTATTATATAGAGAAAACTAACATTAATGCTTCCCTCCCCCTCTTTTTTTGCCTGGTGTGTATATGGATGTGAACATTCTTGAAATGCTTCATAGTTAACTGCAAACTGGTTTCAGAAAAGTTTTTACTAATTATATTCCAGCCATTGGAATAATAGAGGGTTTGTTTCAACATGCCCTGTTCAGCATCGCACATATTTTAATGATGGGATTTGATGTCTGGAAGTATTTTATTGATTTGTTTTCCAATTCTCTGTTGTTTTTACTAAGTTGAGCTTGTTTGTTTGTTTGTTTGTTTATTGGCCATTTGAACTTTTGGGTAAATTGCCTGTTCCCATACTTGGGGAGTATCTACTGATGATGACTTCTTGAATGTGGGCCCATGAAAGACCCTCGGAAAGTCCTTATACGAGGAAGTTTCACTCTGCCGACTGGAACGCACTTTTGTTACAGGGGGGAATTATTGGGCTGTGGTTAAAACTTGACTTCTTAATCACTTGGAATTTATTTGGCTTTCAAGTTTGACTTTAAAATTTAGGAATGATTGGTGAAAGGTACATGGGATCTCTCGTACTACCTTTGCAGTTTCTTGAGAGTCTGATTATTTCAAAATAAAGATTAAAATTCAAGGAATGGTCCGACTTTGGCTTCCTCCTGTTACTACCTGTAACCGGGCTTCATAATTCTGGTGGAGCCAGTGGGAGGCAAGAGAAAGCAACAGATGACAACAGATCCAAAGCCAAACAGTGGTTAGAAGGCTGCTTTTTCGTTGTTGCTGTTTTTAATTTGGAAATAATTTCAAACTTTAAAATGGTTGTAAAAATAAAAACTGAACAAGGAACATCTTACACACTCTTTCCCAAATCCACCTGTTGTTAACATTTGACCCCTTTTGAAATGTAGTGTTTTGTGACCACAGCCACTGTCCTCTTCTCCTCCTCCTCCTGGACTTCTGGCACCATAGTCTTCTAGGCATTCACTCACCTCAAACCATAAGTTTTCACACTTCTCGGGAACCTGCCGTGGTTCTGGTTCCTAAGATTTCAATATATGGAAACCCACACACTTAGTCTTTAAAGGTTTTAAACTGAAACTTGATTCCCTGCCCCTAAACTCAAATGCTGGTCTTCCTCCCGCACCCCCAGTGCAGTCCCTCAGCTGGAGCGAACCTCATGGTTGAGCAACCTTCTTGTTCTCATCTGACTGACTGGCTTCCATCTCAGTGCCTTCCCATGCGCTGATGTTTCCTGTCTGCAATATTCTTTTCTCCGCGTCGCTTCCTCCTAAGTCGCATACAAGTACATGACTTTTCTGCTAAAAAAACATAATTATTCCCAGACTTCTTCTCTTTCCTTGATTAGCACCATCTGATTTGGGCTTACCTGTCCTGAGTTTTCATTACCTTAGAGGTTTCTTGCTTCACATTGATGCCATACGTACGATGTCCATCTGTTGTCTCCTTGAGTTGCCCCCGGTGGATGGCACCAGCGTTATCTCTCACAAACCTCCATAGGCCCGTGCAGTTGTGCTGGAGCATGACCTGGTTTGAAATGAGTGACTGTGAATTGAATTTGGATTTCATTATTAGAACCAACCAGCCATCTAAAGCAAACTTCTAATCGTGTTGCTGCTTTTTCCTTCAGGGATGTAGCACACTTCCCAAGTGAGTCTTCCTCATGGCGGCTGAAAGCTGGAGCCGATGGACCTGTGGTTTACTAGTGTTGGAAACCCAGTGTGGCGCGTTTGCCATGCACGCCCCTGCTGGGCTGTGAGGTGGGCCTGGAACCTAATAACTAAAGGGAAAGGAGCTCAGAGTTTCTAACGATCAAGGTCTAAGCGCCTCAGGGGGGTTGTCTGTACTGAAGTACTTTCTGTTCTCTCTTTTTTTTTTTCAGATGAAACTAAGGCTAGAGCTAGTTCATTATCTACATTGTCAATATTGATTTTTATTTAGAAGGTGGAGTATTAACAGATTAGAATGGCTGCTGGCAGTTCTCAGCTGCTTCATTGAATTTAAATGAATCACGGGATAGCTGTTAAGATGAGCTTGAGATTTTTAGGCTAAATTAGGCCTTCCTACCCTGGTTGACCAGATTCACTATTTCCTCTGCAGCATCAAGGTGGGAAAACGTCTTTTAAGGCCGCTTCCCTACTTTTTGTAAAACCAAATCCTGTTTAAAAATGCACAGATAAGAGGTGTTAAGACATCCTCCTGCAGTGCAACGCGGACTTTGCTCTTTTCCTCCTCCAAGAGAAGTTTTTGAATGAAAACTATTGACCGACACAACCCATGCTAGCCGATGGTACTCAGACATCGTATGTCCAAGTGCAAGCTTGTTCAGAGGCAGCAAATATTTAACTGGCTGAATTTTACAAAGAATTTAATAATGATCCTCAAGGGTTTGTGATGCACCTGAGAAATGAGGCCTATTCCAAACCCGCCTGCCTCTTAATGATATGCTATTATTGTGCTCTCTCTATCTAGAGACGACAGGCATACCTTGCAGACATTGCAGGTTCAGTTCCAGACTACTGGAATAACGTGAGTATCACAGTGAAGTGAGTTGTAATCGGTGCTGGTAGAGGGTCTCGCCTGCAGTTTGTGAAAAACGCGACACCTGTGAAGCGCAGTAAAACAAAATGCACTAAAACAAGGTGTGCCTATAGTTCAGCCTTCAATCAAAATTGCTTCCTTCTCTCCCCCAGCACTTCCTTCCTCCAGCACTTCCTCAAATCTAGTCTGTGAATTAGAAATTAATAATGATAATAATAATAATGGCCACATTACTGTTTGTCTGTTCTAATGTTGGAGGGCCAGTCGGTAGAGATGGTGATAAGTGAGTGGCCTGGAAGAAACTATTTTCTCTTCTTCTGCCTCTGTAGGTCCCCAGGATTGAATTATTTCAAATACAGCTGGAGTTAGGAAGGGCAGTTATCAATAGAATTTAGCCCTCCCCCCAAAAAAACCCCCACCAGATTCAGAGGCTGTTATATCTGAGTTAATAAATACCAACATTGAGCCTTGAAATAGCTCTTCATTTTTCATTGTACACTATGATTTTTTGTTGATTTTTTTCATGGCCTAATTAATGATGATGGCCTTTTTGTGAGTGACTAGAAATATAGTAAATTTCATGGATGTTAGGTGTTCGAGCTCCGACTCTACCGAGGTCAACAGTCTCGTTGGCGTTCCTGATGGGGGGGCAGTTGGCTACTGGCTTCCTGTTTGAGCGTTGATTTTATGAGTTCAGGTGAAATGGGAGCCATTGATTTGTTCCTTGTTTTTAGACTTGGTAATAGATCCTGCCTAAATGCTGGGGAGAAAAACCATTATGAGAAGTTTTCTCAATCTTAGAGCAACGAGTGTCTTTACAAGGCATAGTAACTTGAATGGGCAAGTGTAGTAAAGACCTTATGACAGACCCACCAGCAGAATGGTTTGAGATCTCCTGCTTCCCAGAAACACACCTGACTATATCTAAGGTTCAGAGAGCATTTGGCTCTAAATAGCATTTTCCCCCGTAAAAGTATGGGAGCATAAATACATGTGCATTTGTTATCTTAGAATGTAACCACATGGTGGTTAGTGTAAACACTACAGGACAATGTGAGCTTTTCAAGTAGACTTGTTTCAGTTGCATTATAAATAGTTCAAAGTATTATATTTCATTGTAAAATTTTGAATGGTGAAATTTTGAAAACCTTTATTTTTAATTATGGTAAAATATGCACACCATAAAACTTACCATCTTAACAGTTTTTAAGTGTACAATTCAGTAGTGTTAAGTATATCCACATTGTTATGTGACCAATCTCCGCAACTTTCTCATCACACAAAACTGAAAGTCTATGTCTGTTAAAAAATAACTCCCTGCTTCCCATTCCCCCCAGCCCCTGGTAACTACCATGCTACTTTCTATTTATATGAATTTGACTACTTTAGATACCTCAGATGAGTGGAATGACAGTATTTGTCTTTTTGTGACTGGCTCATTTCACTTAGCATGACGTCCTCAAAGTTCTTAAATCTCAGTGAGCGCTGGTTTGCTTCTGGGTCACCTGTAACCGAGTGGTTGCAGCACTTTGGGGTCCAAGCTCATTGTGGAAGGTTCTCCCGTTAGGGCTCCACCTTGGCCAGCCCTGGACTTTTCTTTCTGCTCAGGAGATCATTAAAATGAAAGTTCCAAATTGCCAGAATCACCCAGGGTTTTGAGGGAAAGAGTTGCTTCTCTGGAGCTCATGTCTCTAGGTTCCCATTTCCTTAGTTTTGGCCTTGTCATTCCTTACTCAGTTGTTGAAGCTTCAGTGCTTTCTAGTTTTGTTTTGATTTAATATTCAATTTATTTTTAGTTGTTTTCAGCAGGATAGTGGGCCAGATCATGGAGCCTGCCTGCCTAAACACTAGATCGCTGGCCTCAATTTGTCAGTGTTGCCTCTGCCACCCCCATCCATTCGGGGTCTAGATGTGATTAATGTTTAGCAGCACTGTGATCATGACCAAATCAGACTTTTGCGTAAACATCTCTGGCAGGAAGTCACCCTGTATGATAATGTGAACTCTAGGCTCTCCCCTCACAAGACTCAAAACCGAGATTAAAACCCAAGATGTAGTGGTCCGTGGTGGCTTTGGAAGGAGACCTATTGGGAAAGAAATGTCCTTTTCTGGAATTTCAGTTCCTGAGGGCTTGAGATAGGGTTGTTTTTTTTGAGACTGGTTCTAATTGAGTTTGGATAGTAAAAGGCAGGCGGCTACTTACTTTTTCATGATGCTAGACTGTCGGCTGGATAATAAGAGTCTGCTCAGTGCAGCCGGTCATATGCTGATTATTGAGAACCGAACTCTTGGCTCCTGGGACAGCCGTCCATGAAGGAACATAGAGGTGGGTACCAAGGCCAGGACAAAGCAGTAATAAAGCGTGCGTGACATGCTTGAGAAGGTAGCTTGCTGTGCTGGGACAGGCATCGGGACATGGGTGGCAAAAGCCCCCTCCTATAGTCAGTGATGTGGCCCTGGACAGACCGTGAAATCTTCCTGGCAACAGTCGGGTGCCCTTTCCTCTTGCCCTTGGCCGTCCTGCAAGGCTGTGACTGTGGGCGGTTTGTTTTCCTGGCCCCAGCAGCCAGCCATCGGGAGACAGAGAGAAGGGGGAGGAGGGAGACTGCTTGATGAGTTCTCTAGATCCCAAACTGTGGGCTCTGGTTCCAGTACACGCAATTATCCAGCAGTTTTGGTCTTAGAAGCAGCCTCTGTTTAGCTAGTCTAATCCTCTCAGTTTGCAGATGAGCAAACAGGGTCCTGAGATTTTCTTGTATTTAAAAAGTAGTAGTGCTGCTCTAGCTTCACATGGCAGGTGTTAGTAAAAAAATCAGAGAAGTGGAAGTTTTTTGGTTAAAGAAATCAGACTTTGTCAGTGTGGATTTGGGAGAATTCACTCTGAATTTCTGAAGCTACTGCCTGAGCCTTGGAAAAGGACACGAGCGGTGGTGAAACTGCCTGCTCTGCCTGGCAGCCTGGCCCCCAGCTCTCCATGGGGCCAGCTTGGGCACTGTTGGCTGACACAGGCCTTGAGACAGTGTGGTCAGAGGTCAGCAGGTCCTTTAACTGGCAAGTCGGGCCTGACTGGGTAGAGGTTTGGGCAAGTAGGCCGCTGTCCCGAAAGGGCAGGTGCCAGCTCACTTCCCTGGGGCCTCGCTTGGCTCCCAGATCACAGGCTCCAGGGTGCACTGCTGTGTTCGCCCTTTAGTCCTGGACTGGACCTGCTTTTGCCTGAGGATTCCCAGGCTATCCCAACCTCAACTACAGGTGGGCCTCTCCACGCCTGCCTTGCTCCCCAGAGGACCACCTCATACTGTTCAGCCCCAGATTATGCTGCCTGTGTTTGTACCTGTGCCCACAGTCGGGGTCACCTGCAGCCACCACTACCTGAAGCAGCCTCAGCACAGCAGAGCCTTACAGATCAGCCTTTACGTTACTAAAGAAATTTACAGGACGCTTATTTTCAGCCTGCTGAGAATTATCAAGTACCAAACTTTCTTTTTAAATTACCTCTCTATAATTTTCTTTTTAAATTACCCTTATAAAACTGGGTGACAGTTAAATGAAAAAATATGTGATGCACTTGGTATTTTTCTTACTAAGGCTACAAACCCGCTTAAAAATTACAGGGAAGGATTGTCTTGTGCTGGAAGCTGTCTTTCTCGCTTGCCTTGTCTTTCTAGCTTTACAGATCACTGTAAAGCTATTGGGGTCCCCTCCTCCAGCAACTGCCAGCTCCTGGATTTAAACTGCTTTGTCTGATCAGTAGAGATCGCTCCCTTTTCCCAGACGCAATGGGGATAGAGAGCCTGAGGGTCATGAGTAAGCGGGGGCAAACATCTGTTGGAAAGTTTTTATGAAAGTAATTTCTCCGAAGCATTGATACTGAGAACGTGTCCTTGTTGTGATTGGGCCCTTGAACTGTAGTTCTTCTCACTGTTAGATTATTTCCTGTTTCTAGTGATTTGGGATCACTGTTTCCTGCCCTCCATGTAGCTTTTCTTTCATTAGTAGTATCAGTTGCAGCATTTTGAACATGACTATTTGGCATAAGACTTAAATGTAGTTCTTCAAATCAAAGCAACGAGCAAACACAGTAATGTTGACTGTCTATGGTAGATTACTTACCTAAGTGTATTCTGTGGGGTTGTGAACAACCATCTGTAAACATAAATGTGTATGGTTTTAGCTTTGGAAAGGACTCTTTTTTTTTTTTTTTAAAGATTTTATTGGGGGAGGGGAACAGGACTTTATTGGGGAACAGTGTGTACTTCCAGGCCTTTTTCCAAGTCAAGTTGTTGTCCTTTCAGTCTTAGTTGTGGAGGGCGCAGCTCAGCTCCAGGTCCAGTTGCCGTTTTCTAGTTGCAGGGGGCGCAGCCCACCATCCCTTGTGACAGTCGAACCGGCAATCTTGTGGTTGAGAGGACGCGCTCCAACCAACAACTGAGCCATCCGGGAGCTCAGCAGCAGCTCAGCTCAAGGTGCTGTGTTCAATCTTAGTTGCAGGGAGCAGAGCCCACCATCCCTTGCAGGACTCGAGGAATCGAACTGGCAACCTTGTGGTTGAGAGCCCACTGGCCCATGTGGGAATCGAAGTGGCAGCCTTCGGAGTTAGGAGCATGGAGCTCTAACTGCCTGAGCCTCCGGGCTGGCCCCTGGAAAGGACTCTTGGTCCCCCATCTTACAGATGATGATTCTGAGACCCAGGGAGAGCCTGGCTTGTTCAAGTTCCCACAGAGTCAGCTGGAAAAGGAGCCAGTACCAGACCCTGTTTCCTGGTCCCAAGGCTGCACTTTCCAGCCTCCCAGGATGCTCCTCTTGTTCTGATGGTCTCCCACTGCTCCCCAACACCCACCCTCTGTCCTGGAGGTAGAAGATAGACCCATGTGGCAGGACACACCATGCCCATGCTCCTCTTCATGCCATCGACTCTTCTTTCTGATCATGCCTGTTCCGCCACAACCTACTATCAGTTTAAAAGACCGAGCAAATGTCCTGCCTCTCACACTGGTCTCACCCTCCTCAGAATGCCTGAAGTCCACTCAAGTGTGTTTTAGCTCTTTTGACAGGGTCTCTTTCCAGATTGTGGTGTTACCTTCGGTCTTGGAGGGCCTGTTACGATGCCGGGTGTCTGGGAAATGGGCCTTAAGTGAATAGCGAGAGAGGTTATAGACTCGATGTCACAGGTGGGCTCCGTGTCGTTTGTTTTGCTGCCCAGCTTTTCAGGTGTGTCTGTCTTCTCTCCAGTGAGCCACTTAGCTCCAGAAGGGCAGAAAGCACGGCTTCCTTGTCTCTCACCGTAGCTTGGCAGAGTTCTCAGTTGGTGGTGGGTTACAGCATTGATACTTCATTTTCCCGTCACATGAATCTTGGATTTAGTTTAAAATATAACTTTACTTTATCCTGAAGCCTCAGAACAAAGCCATGTCTACAGGACTGCCTAAATACTCTGGCCTGCTGGTAACTACCATTTTGGGAATAAAGAAGCCGACAGGCCTTAGGAATTAGTTTACAGATTTCTCTTTCCACTGTTGGATACTTTGCTACTTACTTGCAGTGGCAAGATACTATGAGTGTTGGTGGGAGACAGGAGCCAAATAATTGTTAGGATTGCTGTGAAAATTGCAATGGAAACAATTATCCTCCTGGGTTAGCTTTTTATAGCTAGAAAACCACTGGTGAAATTTTTGTTCCACGATTCTCAAAATCCCCAGGACGCTGCATGTCATCCTGTTGGACTTCTGAAGAAATGCAGGTAACATCCGTTGGGCAGGTATTTCAAAGGCTTGAAATATAGAATTGCTGGTAGAAACGAGCCACTTAAGAAGGAGGAAATGATTACTCAGATGTTGTGAAGCCAGACAGATTGTGTGGCATTTTGAACACCGGTTTGTAGTTTGCTCGTAAAAAGAGATATGCCTAACTGGAATGTATCTGGTGAAAATTCAGCCATTAAACCTGCTCAAGTGAAAGACAGTGGCCTTCTGCCAAGTAAAAGCATAATCACCGTTTAAGAGTGAGCTTCGTCTGTGCTCCTGTGTGCACATGACAGCATCTCCTGTGGAGAAACCACTTTCTGACTCCTGATTTTCTCGCTCTTTTCACAGAGCCTAAGCCCTTGTGAAGCCGGCAATGACAAGTCTGAATGGTCGCCATGCCGAGAAAACCATTGACATGCCAAAACCATCCGCGCCCAGAGTGCACGTGCAGAGGTCCGAGTCCCGAGACACTATTGCCATCCACTTCTCGGCATCCGGGGAGGAGGAGGAGGAAGAGGAGGAGGAGTTCAGGGAGTACCTCGAGGAGGGGCTGGACGACCAAAGCATCGTGACGGGGCTCGAAGCCAAGGAAGACCTCTATCTTGAACCTCGGGGCAGCCATGACCCCGCCGGCCCTGAGGCCCAGCCCCTCCTGGCAGGTGGACTGTCCGGCTCCCCTGCCATTTTGCCCGTCTCCGAGAACACTGTAAAGCTATTGGAGTCCCCGCCTCCGGCAGCGCAAGTATTAAGTACAGTGCCACTGGCTCTGTCCCCAGGGTCATCTTCATCAGGGCCCTTAGCGAGCTCTCCCAGTGTGTCGTCCCTCTCTGAGCAGAAAACCAGTTCTTCCTCCGCGTTGTCCTCTCCTTCCAAGTCTCCTGTCCTCTCGTCCAGTGCCTCCTCCTCCACCCTGTCCAGCGCAAAACCCTTCATGAGCCTGGTGAAGTCCATGTCCACGGAGGTGGAGCCAAAAGAACCCCCACACCACTCAAGGCACAGGCACTTGATGAAGACGTTAGTCAAGTCTCTGTCCACAGACACCTCCAGGCAGGAGTCAGACACTGTGTCCTATAAACCACCTGACTCCAAGCTGAATTTACACCTGTTCAAGCAGTTCACGCAGCCACGAAACACGGGTGGAGATTCCAAAACGGCACCTTCTTCCCCACTGACTTCTCCCTCTGATACGCGCTCCTTTTTTAAAGTGCCCGAAATGGAGGCTAAAATTGAAGACACTAAGCGACGCCTTTCAGAAGTCATATACGAGCCGTTTCAGCTCCTTAGCAAAATTATGGGGGAAGAAAGTGGCAGCCATAGGCCCAAAGCCTTATCTTCAAGTGCTTCAGAACTCTGCAATCTGTCCAGCTTGAATGGTCACTTGGAAAGCAGTAACAACTATAGCATCAAGGAAGAGGAGTGTGACTCCGAGGGGGACGGTGACGGAAGTGACCCCAGCTTCCCCAGAAGTGACCACCCAAAGCCCACTGATGAGCCCTTAAGAGAGACGGAACTGAAAAGTTCCCAGGTGAGCAGTCTGAAGGATTTGGGCCTGAAGACAAGTTCTCTCGTCCTTGAGAAATGTTCTTTGTCTGCCTTAGTGAGCAAAGAAGATGAGGAGTTTTGTGAACTGTACACTGAGGAATTTGATTTGGAAATGGAGGGAGAGAATAAAGCTGAAAAGCTGCTCGAGGTGCCTCTCAAGCCAGACGCGCTGGCCGACGACGGGCCGGCTGTTGACAGTGACGACGAGGCGGACTCAGCCCTGCGGCGGCCGGACTTACCCGTGAAGACGCTGGGCTTCTTTATACTGTGTGTCTATGCGTACCTCATCCTCCCCCTGCCCCCCTACGCGAATGGACTCTTTCTGGGACTCGGCCTGGGATTCATGACTGCCGTTTGCATGATTTGGTTTTTTACACCACCAAGTGCTCATACATATCACAGACTACATAAAAATCAGCCACACTGGAACACAAGACCTCTGGATATCAAAGAACCGGAAATACTAAAGGTAAGCCTCCCCGCAGCAGCTGGCGAGCGTGCACGTTCTCTCACATACAGCCTTGTTTTCGGTTCGACTTCGTTTTTGTAGTTCATTGTTACAGGTTTTTGCATAAACAGTGTTTCTAAGACTTTGGGATCCCTTCATTTGCCAGGCACCCAACTGACTTATCTGGTAAACCTCATTCTAGTTTAAGTTTTGCTGATTCACCAATAAATAATGTTTCCAGGCTCTCCATGGCACCAAGAGTAGTGTTTACATCCAGTTCCTATGTCAGTCTCTCTCACAACTTTCCAGGGATTTGCTACTTGTGAGGATTCATTGTCTCTGACTGTTAGGATTAAATACGAGTATTCTTGAGAGCCTGGAGAAGGGTTAAATACTCCTGGAATGCAAGAGAAGTAAAGGAGGAAGAGAAGGCAAATTAATGTCAGCGGGTGGCACTGCTGGCTCTCTTTCCTTTGCACACAGCAGGACCTGGGCTGGAGAAAGACATCACTTTTCAGAGCATGTGAGATCTCAGGCTTTAGGCCTCCTGCAGGGTACCATGAGGGTACAGGAAGAAAATACTAGAATTTGTATATATACCTATATTTGCATATCTGAAACATTTCTTCCTCTTGTACATGTTTAATTATAAATACTGTGTTTCCCTGAAAGTAAGACCTAGCGGACCATCAGCTCTAATGCGTCTTTTGGAGCAAAAATTAATATAAGACCAGTTTTATTTTACTATAATGTAAGACTGGGTCTAATATGATATAATATAATATAAGACCAGGTCTTATTTTACTATACGACCGGGTCTTATATAATATAGTATGATATAATATAATATAATATAATATAATATAATATAATATAATATAATATATAATACAGGGTCCAGCTAGGTCTTATTTTTGGGGAAACAGTATACACAATATAAAAGTGCAGTTGTAGCTTATATAGTTCTTAAGTCAAAGGCACATACACACATTTTTATATATATGTATAGGTATACATACCTATACCTATATATACACATATGGTTTTTAAAATTTGTGGTAAAATACACATAACATAAATTTTACCATCTTAACTGTTTTCAAGTATACGGTTTAGTGATATTAAATACATTCATGTTTTTATACAACTGTCACCACCATCCATCCCCATGACTCTTTTCATCTTATAAAATTGAAACTCTGTCCCCATTAAACAGTAACTCCTCATTCTTTCCTCCCCAGCCCCTAACAACTACTGTTCCTACTTTCTGAGTTTTTTTTTTTTTGAATACCCTGAGTGCCTCATGTAAGTGGGGTCATACAGTATTTGTCCTTTTGTGACTGGCTTATTTCACTTAACATAATGTCCTCAAGGTTCACCTGTATTGTAGCATATTGCAGAATTTCCTTCCTTTTTAGGTTGAATAATATTCCATTGTCTCATTTACCACATTTGGCTTATCCATTCATCTGGAAATGAACACTTGGTTGCTTCCATGTTTTACTGTGGTGGGTAATGCTGCTATGAGCATAGATGAACAAACACCCCTTCGAGACCCTGCTTTTGATTCTTTTGGGTGGATACCCAGAAGTGGGGTTGCTGGATCACATGGTAATTCTATTTTTAGTTTTTGAGGCACAGCCACACTGTTTTCAGTAGCAGATACACCATCTATCAGCAATGCCTCAGGGTTCCAGTTCTTCACCTTCACACCCTTGCCAATACTTGATAGTTCAAAACCTGCTTGGTTTCTCGGTTAATAGGTTTTCCTGTTCTCCGTTTAAGTAACAATGCTCCAAAATGACACATGATATCTCTTCATTGCAAAAAACAAAACAAACAAAACAAGGGGAAGAACTCTCAGGATCCAAAATACTGTTCGTTTTGTTATTTAATGTCATAAACATTTTTACCTTATTCAAAAGAAATACATGGTCAATGTTTAAAAACCACAGGAAACCCAAAGAAAAAATTTATTGTTTATCATACTAGTAAAAGAGAATTATAGTTAATGATTTGGTATATATCCTACTTTTTAAAATTTCTGCATGCATTAGTATATACATCACACACATGCATACTCACATTCTCTTTTTGTTTTGATTTAATGGGATCATATATTTTGCAGTCTGACCTTTTTACTTTCTTTCATGTGGCCATATGTTATGACACTGTTTCTTTTTAAAGACAAGCTGGTGCTGAGTCTTGAGGATGTGACACACTTAAGCTTAGTATTAATGGGTGAAGTGGAGCAAAAGTGACGCATGCATGGTTGCTAAGCTTTTCGATCGGGTGATGCTGTGACTACCTAAATTACATGCCCTCCAAGTAACTTGCTGATAACTTTAGCAAAGAAAAATGGGGCTTCATTTAACTCCAGTGCCTAATGACTGACTGTAGCATTCAGTTTAAACTGGTTTGAGCACTTAGTTGTTCTGGGAAGATGTTAAAATCTTCACTGTTGACTCCAATCACTGAAATATGTCAAGAGTTTACTGTCTACACAGAGGATGCCAACAGAATGGGATTTGAATGTTATGGCGTCGTCTGGCGGCTTTGATCGCATCATTGAAACAGTAAAGGAGCACTATGATGGCCTAAGTGTTGGGGACATTCTCTCATTTAATCCTTCTCACAACCCTTTTCGGTTAGGGTATGTGCTCATGAGGAAATGGAGGCACGGAGAGATTAAGTTACTTGCCCATGGTCACACAGCTAGTGAGTGGTGGAGCCATACAGGGCTATTTCTTTTAAGGAAGGTGTGTTGCTCTCAGTGCTTAGGTAAATGTATTTGAGTTTTCCTTGTAGAGAACAAGTACTTCAGTGCTGTCGTGGACTGACACTTGTAATCCAAGCAAATTGTCTCGGGCCGTCTTATGAGTATCCTTCCTGATCGAAGTTTGATTGGAGTTCTGATTGATCGTTTTGGTAATTCTTTTTCATTCTTAGCCTTCATTTGTTTAGAAGGGCTTCATTACTAATAAAGAAAAGGACATATTAGCCTGAGGTCTTTTGTTTGGTGTGCAGGGCTGTGTTTAGAAACCTGGCTAAATACACTCTTTAGTTTTCAAAGGATCACTACCATAGATTAGAAGGGTAGGTTGTATGTTGCAAACCAAAGATTTCAAATGCAAATGTTCTTTGGTCTTAATTAATTTTACTGAGTAGGAGATCATGCTCTTGGGAACCGTTTTAAAATATGACACTTTAAAACATTTAGCAGTGTTGACATTTAATTTGGTACCCAAATGTTGTGATAAGAAAAGGGTAGTGGAGTCTACCTTACAGCAAATCTGTGAACCTGCTTTTAGGGTGAGTCCAAAGAGCTATTTTTTTGAAAATAGCTTGATTTGGGGGGATTAATCAGCTGTTTTGAGTTATTTTCTGCACATCTGATTCTACTTAGTTGGTGTTTATAGAGGATGTAATGATGCATTTCTGGAGGGCAAGTATGGAAACTCTTTAAAAACTTTTTTAAAAAAACCCTAAATTTTAATTTTTTAAAAAATTCCCTGGCGTAGGAGGCTGTAAAGCCTGCCTGTGATAAAGGTGTCGAGTAGAGCAGCCCAGCCCCGGGACGGGTCCTGCACGCTCCATGCCCTAAGCACACTCCGTCTGGCGGCCCCATGGACCATTCAGGCAGCGAGCGTGGTGCTCCAGGACTGTTGCAGGAGACCGTGGGTTTTTAAACCTCTGAACCATAGAAGTTCTCAGTCCCTGCAGCCAGGACTGAGAGTCTGCTGCCTTTATCAGCTCCATAAACAACTCAAGAAGCATTGCAGTTTTCCCCGACGTGACCTCACATGATGAAGACAGGGAGGAAAATAGTAAACCTTTTCTGCACTTTATCTGGGTGATTTTATTATTCCGTCCATGCTGCGGACATTTATATTTTAAAATGACCCTGCAACTAGTGATGCGTATGTGGGATGGTGAACCAAAAAGACCAAGTTGCAGCCAAATAGTAGCTGTTCTCAGAGACTGTTTAGGCCTCATGGTTGTCCACCTCCCACGCTGAACTCCGCTGATGAGCCGCTGTACTGTCTGGAATAAAAGCAGTCAGCTATCACAATGTCCATAGAAGAACTCTTAGAACCTTCTCCAGAGCCTGCTTGTTCTGTGTTTGGGATTTCATAGATGATGGGAAGCAGCAAATAGGAAAAAGGTAGTCACAGGCATTTGACACAAGTACCTTTGACGCAAAGTGACATGTGAACGTGTGAAAGTCAGGGAGAAGACTAAATACGAGGAGAAGCTAACGTGACTTAAAGCGTAACAGTCTGGGTAAGTTAACTCAAGGCAGAGCCTCGTGTGTGCTGCAGAGTCCAAGGGCATGAATGCAAGCAACACCCCCGGGTGCTAACCTTCTAGGGGTTTTATTTTGGGTGGCTAGCTAGATTCTCTGGGCTGGGGACCCCGGGGAGGAGTGGATTTGGGCCTGGGGAGAATGAGGCTTGTAGAGTCAGCATATTGCACTCGGGGTGTTTGTTTTTGCTGAGCATTCTTGGGCAAGTTGGATGTTCCTTCTGCAAGAATGTTCTTGTCACTTGACCGGGAGTATACTTAATTCAGTGCCATTGCTGCACACTGGTGTTTCCACATGTCTAGAATGAGAAGCTTCCTGAAGATTTCATAAGGTTCTTGGATTTGTGTTTGAGTGTATGACTCATGCAGTTTTGAATTATGTTCATGAGTAAGTTCTTTATCTCAGGCTTATAAATCACCTGCAGAACACAGTGGCAGGGTGTCAGTTTCCAGAGTGACGATCTCTCTCTTTTTAAAAGCTATGGCCTAGAAGCTTGCCTAACGTTATATTTACCACATTGCAAAGCTAATAGAAACAAATTGTGGAGAACCTTGTTTCTCTTAGGTCATGTCATATTTAGATAATTTAATAAGAGGGATAGTTTTTTAAATAGTTAGATTCCCTAAATACAGGCTTTGGTTTTGATATATAAAAGAAAAATCTTGTAGGGAAAACATTATGAATTTTGAGAAAAAATTATACTTTGTAAATTTAATCTCAATTTCATGCAATTCTTTCTTTTAAGAAATTAAAGTGAGCAAATCTTTTTTTTTCTTCAATTTTTATTGGGGAATATTGGGGAACAGTGTGTTTTTCCAGGGCCCATCAGCTCCAAGTCAAGTCGTTGTTTTCAATCTAGTTGTGGAGGGCGCAGCTCTCTGGCCCATGTGGGAATTGAACCAGCGACCTTGGTGTTACCATGTTTCCCCAAAAATAAGACCTAGCCAGACAATCAGCTCTAATGCATCTTTTAGAGCAAAAATTAATGTAAGACCCGGTATTATGTTATATTATGTTACATAAGACCCGGTCTTATAGTAAAATAAGACCGGGTCTTATATTAATTTTTGCTCCAAAAGACGCATTAGAGCTGATTGTCCGGCTAGGTCTTATTTTGGGGGAAACACAGTATGAGCACTGCCCTGTAACCAACTGAGCCAACCGGCCGCCGTAGAGTGACACATCTTAAGGAGAAAAGGGCTTCATTACATACAGCCAGGAGACTTGAGTTCATTTTGGTTGGTCTCTTACAACCCTCAGTACAATGAGGACGAGAAATTAAAAAGCACTTCTTTCCACATTATAATTACTGAAAATATCCTGCCCCTGTAATGGGTCACTTGAGTTTTTATGTATGGCTTTTATAAACTTGGCTATTTTCCAATGCCCTTCATTGCTAGAGAAGTTTACCAGGTGAGATGTTTCAGTGCAGGCATTCTCTCTTACAGGCAGGTACTCCATGTTTTGAAGTTGGTTGGAGAAGTAACTGTGTGGAAAATGCTTCCTGAATTCCGTAGGAACAGTTAAGGATGTCAGTTGATCCCAAAATGATTTTTGGAACTTGAACTTCTTATTGTAGAAAATTTCAAGTACACGCAAAAGTAGAGAGATGGTATAATGAACCCCGTATACCCAACACCCAGCTTCAACAATTAACATTTTGCCGGTTTTCTACTCAATAACTTAATGGCATAGCTGAACTGTCATTCTAGTCTGTCTATATATAACTAGAGTTTATAGCATTGTTTGCGTGGGAAAATATGTCCTGAATCTTGGATTCCAGCTAGGTATTCCAAGACTGATGTCTTTGGTTTTATTCCAGGTATCATCTCTAGAGGAGGAGAGAGGCTCTAGGCGTGGGGGGTCTGAGATTTCTCAAGTCATGATTTTTGGAAGAGTAAGGTATTTATTGATCATGAAAAAAAATCAATGCTAGTTATCTTTTCACCTCTAAAATTTATATTTAATGTATAAAGAAAGTACTAAATTCATCGAAGACTATTCTTGTTATACAGTAATTGGCCTTGAGTAAGACGTTTGCTGTTACCCCTAAAGGCTAGGAGATTACAAGCAGGGTGGCCCTAGGGCATGAGTTTGTTGGTGTTGGAGCCTGGGCTTCTCTTGTGAACTCTGTTTTATTCTGTTGCTTCTGTCAGTGGTTTCCCAAATGGGTTGTTGAAGGCACTAGAGACTAGAAGAAAATATCAGTTTCTGTTTGTATGTATTTTCACTCTTTCTATCTAACAATGTAAATAAGCCTTGCTAATACTTAACATATGGGTGACCATATATTGACAATTTCAAAATCCTTGGAAATTGTCAATACTGTTTGAAATATGGATTTACACTCATTGTTATTAACGAGCCTTATCCTAAGTGTGTGTGTGTGTGTGTGTGTGTGTAGTGCCGGGTGCCTTGAGGTGTCAGGTGAAGATAGTATAAAGCTATCAGAAAGGAAAAACCTAAAAATTAGCAAAAAGGCTAATTATTTCATCTCTATTTCTATTTTTTATTTTTATAAAAGCTGTATTATATTAGAAAATGTATATAATTTATAAGTAACTATTTATTATAGTTACTTATATACATACATTATAGTACATTATAGTACATACTCAACTTTTTTTGACTGATATGACACTTGATCCGAAAAATTTGGAGGCTAATTTATTTGTTTACTGATCTATTATCATCTCATAATTTCAGCACTTATTAATATGGCTTAATGTTTATCATGTAGTAACATAAATCAGACTTAATTATTTCAGTAGTTCATTGGAGATCATGTTATTTTTCGGTCTAATTTGAATGCTCGTTATCTCCTACCTCTATTACTGTTTGCCAGTGCATTATAAAAAGTGTTCTATGATGTCAACAGTAATTTAAACATTTAATTTTTTTTAAATAAAAAAGTTAAACAAATACATGATCAAAAAAAAAAAAAGTGTTCTGTGGTCACCTGAGTTGGAAAGATGCTGCCCCAAAGAATAGGAAAAGCTGGAATAAAGGCCATTTTCCCAGGCAGAGCCTGTGGCTTTAGCCCTGACTCTGGAGCTTCTAGTAATGGCTGTGAAGGTGACCTTGGAGCAGGCACTTGCAGGATGTGGATGGTATTGACCCTGGCGCTTCCCTCCCCTAATGGACTTCTTTTTCCTTTATTCGTAATGGCATCTTTGAACAGCATTTATTTTGAATGTTGACTATTTGCTTGAGGCTATTATTCACAGTTTGAATTTTATATGTCTGTGGGGCTGTTTGTCTTGCATGGGAAAAACCAAATTTGAATTTAAAGTTCTGCAAAGTATAGTAGACTTGTCTTACCATGTTTTCTAAGTCCATGATCTGTAATACCATATTTTAACTGAAAACTCCAGTTCTTAACCATTGATACATCAAAAAGCGTTTAAGCCTGGCAAAGATAAAATCCTGTTTAGGTTTTAGTTTAGGAGACAAAAGAAATCAGCCTTTTGTCTGCTTCAGAGATGACTTTCAGCAGCAGGGGCCTCAGGTGCTGGCTCTGTTCTTAGGCTTAGGATTTGCTCCTTCCCTTGATAGACTAGATGCAGGCCTGACGCAGGGGACCTGAGTGACAGGCAGCACAGCCGTGTGACAGCAGGGTGTCAGCCCAGGCACCCTGAGCACTGAACTGAGAGAAATGCCCTTTGCTTCCTCCGGCCAGCGGGCTGGCGCTTTCTCTGGTCGGCTCGGCACCAAGCGGACCAAGCGGACCGAGGGAGCAGTGCCCTTGAGCTCCTGATTGGCACTGCGACTGAAAGAGCACAGTGGTAGTTCTTCCAGACTTCATTAGTTTGCAAAAGGTTAATTGTAGCTTTTACTCTTTCCAAGTATCAAATCAGTCCCTTTATAGAGTAGGTTTGTACTTTCACCAGACATGGCTTCTAAATCCAGCCGAGACAGGATCACGGAAGCAGTGTGTGGGCTCGCCAGCTGCAGCCTGGCTAACTGTGGGCTTTGTCCCTCAGCTGCATGCACTGTCTCTATTTTCAGTTCCAACTTCAGAAAGAAACAAGGCTTGTCCGAGGCTGTCCTGTGGGTTGAGGGCATCTCTGAGTTTTGCAGTTGAGCTGTTGAAATGCAGAGTTGCTCACTGCATGTTGTGTCTTTACACCCACTCCTGTGTTCCACGGCAACAGCAAGTTGGAGAAATTTCTTACTTGGTAAGAAATCCAGGGTTAAGAATTTGGGGACAGCTGAGCAGTGGAGGGTTGGGCACTACACAGGGGACGGGGGGGGAAGCCTTGGAATTGCTGCATTGCTCTCAAGATGTGATATTTGATCTCTTAGGTCTGGAAATTCCTTGTGAGCTTAACCCAGGGAGTTGCTTAAGCCCCAGGAGAATATCAGCTAGTTGATGGTCTAAAAGGCAGTTAGGGTTTGCTCGGAGAATTGCTTTCTGCAAGGGCAGCCTGGTTTCCGGTCAGTAGGGGTGCATTAGGGGCCAGATACAGGGGACTTGAGGAGAGTCATACCTGGCCACCTCTTGGCCTGAGCCACCCGATGGCCAGTCTGCAGCCTGGATGCCTGAGAAACGTGGGCTAAGTAGCAGCCCCTGTGAGTCTCTCAAGGTTTCCTAGTGTTCTGGAAAGAACCCTACATGGGGGTCAGGAAACCTGCGCTCCAGTCATAACACCTCACTCTGCTGTAGATAAGATGTAGCTAATTCAGTTTCTGTCCTGAAAAGCTTTAACATTTTTTACTTTCAAGATTCTTTCTGAGGTTGCTTATTTTCTTGCCTGTGCTATTTTGTGCAATTATAACTTAGTTTTCCGGTATGGCAACAGTGACCAAGTCGTCTACTTCAAAGTAATCTCTACTGCTCCCCGCACCTAGAAGAGTCCAGCTCATCCTTTCGCTTGTCCCCACTTAGGCGTCTGGAACCCTGAGGCACAGCAGCCTGTCCTACTTACTTGTGCTTTATGTACAGCTCTCAGTCATCCTCACAGCCGCCCTCTGCACTGGGCTGCATTCATGTAGCCACTCGGCAAACATTTGCTACAACTGTAGTTGTCTTGTGGCCTTTGTGGTTAAGTAAACCAGGCAGTTAACAGGTACAGTGATAGGAGGAAGGTAACCTGGGAGAAGTGTCATCTTTGCCATGACCTGACGGATGACCAGGTGTTAGCCAGACGGAAGGGTGTTCTGTGCCGTGGAGGTGAAGTGGGGGCCTGGGTCTCCGAGTCAGTAGGCTCGGTTTCAGTCTCGGATTTGCCACTCTCTAGACCAATTTTGTTGTTTTTCCTAAACGACTCTAGGCAAATCACTTAACTTCTCTCGCCACTTTCCTCCCCTATAAAATTGTAGGGAAAAGAACCTTTTATTTTGGCTAATGGACATTGCCATTCTCCCCCAAATCCAGATTTTCAGTTATCAAGAACATACCAAATTACACCTCAGCACAGATTATCCTTCAAGCACTTGTCTCAGCAACCTGTAGTCATCAGTAAATTGACACTTGAGTCATAGTCAGGTTTGGTTTCAGTGTCCCAAATATCGGTGGTCATCGTTTTCATATTGAATCCAATGTGTGTTTATTCTAATTTTGCTAATGGAAATGTTTCTCCATCAGGGATGGATGAATGAAATTTCCAACTATGATCCAGAAACTTACCATGCGACTTTGACACATTCAGTCTTTGTTCGACTTGAAGGTGGGACCTTAAGACTTTCAAAGCCCAATAAAAATATATCCAGGAGGGCAAGCTACAATGAAACAAAGCCAGAGGTTACCTACATCAGCCAGAAAATCTACGACCTCTCAGACAGCAAGGTGAGCCCAGATGGTTTTAGAAGGTTGGATGAATGAAAAGCATTTGGAATCTTGGTTGCACCACTGTATTCTTCCCCTAACAAGGTCTAGGGTCGTGTGTGTGTGTGTGTGTGTGTGTGTAAATAGTACCTCGCAAATGTTAGTGTGCATATGAGTCTCCTGGGCATCTTTTTAAATGCAGGTTCTAATTCAGTAGTTCTGAGTGGGGCCTGTGAATCTGCGTTTTGGTGAGCTCCCAGGTGATACTCATGCCCTGGTCTGTGAACCACACTTGGAGGAACAAGGGCAAAGCACACACTTCTGACTTTGAGAGTTATTTTTTTCAGTCAAACGAAAGCTGTGTGTGGTAATGCTAGGGTAATAACTAATGAAGACTCTGTGAAGGCGAAAATTATGGATATACAAAATAACGATGTTTTGATAAAAGCATTATCTGCTTCTGTTTTTGAGAAATGTAAAGTATTTGTTATTCCAAAAAGCTATAGAGTTTCTATTCTTTTTACAATTGACGTGAGTGATCTTTTAAGTTTCTCCAAAATGACAGAAATATTTAAACTGTTATAAAAACTTTTTTTTTTTGGTTGTTGAGAGCCCAGTGGCCCACGTGGGAATCGAACCGGCAGCCTTCGGAGTTAGGAGCATGGAGCTCTAACCGCCTGCACCACCGGGCCGGCCCTAAAAACTTCTTCTTAACTTGAGGTTAATAAACTTGAGCTTCCCATCTAGATCTAGTTTGATAAATTCTTTTTTTTTTCCTGCCAGCTTATGTTTGGCCCAGGATCATTAAATTCAATTGATATCCAAACTTAGTTGATGATAATCCACTAAACAATTATTGTACTATTGTTACCAGAAATTATAGAAATTTGTAACTCTTCCAAAATTCTTAAACATCTACTTCCTAGAATAATTTTGAAGAATAACAAGTCATTTCTAAATATTTATTCCAGTTTCTATAGTCATGTTAGAGACAGGTGTTAATGGTTTCACATTCATCATTTTAGTCAAAAATCCTATAAAGTTTGCATTTGTGCTCTGTATATTTTAATGCACAATTTAGCCAATTCTTAATTTAGTATGTAAATCATCATTTCCTTTTCTCTGTAGATTTACCTTGTACCTAAAAGTTTGGCTCGAAAACGAATCTGGAATAAAAAGTACCCGATTTGTATTGAACTTGGTCGACAAGATGACTTTATGTCCAAGGCCCAGACTGATAAAGAGACTTCTGAAGAAAAGCCACCAGCTGAGAGAGAGCTGGGAGGCGAGGACCCTAAGAAGCCACCCCATCCCCAGGAGGGAACAAGATCTGGCCAGCGAGATCAGATACTGTATCTCTTTGGGAGAACTGGCCGAGAAAAAGAGGAGTGGTTTAGGAGATTTATTCTGGCATCTAAGCTGAAGTCAGAAATCAAGAAGCCACCTGGTGTCTCTGGAAGTAAACCAGGTAATGACACGTGTGCTAAATGCTTATGTATTTTTAAAAGGCCTGTGGGAGACTTGAGATTCCCAGGTAGGAAGGAAGGAGGCCCACTCTGAATTGATGACTGTCTCTCTGCCACCTAAGGTGTGTTCTTATGAATAATTTACCTTTTAGGCTGATCACTGCAACCCTTTATACTGGATCAATTAAGCAAGGATGGAACCATTTGCAGATTTATATTTTTTGGCCTTTGCTGGTTCCTTAGGCTTATGTTTATTTTTCCATAGTGTGACTCCTGAGGGAAGACGCAACAGCAGAGCCCTAGTTATAATAAGGCGGCGGCCAGTGTTATCAGGCTCCTGGCCCGCTTTATGTCCTCCAAGCCTCAGCTCACATGGAAGTACAGGATCCTCTGGGCTCCAGACCCGCTGCATTTGCATGGATAGCCTTGCACCTCTGCTTATTTCTCTCCTCCTGCCCTGTGTCCTCTGCTGGAGCTTCACTGAATCTCTCACTGTTCAAACATTTTGTGCCCTGTCATTGCTTTTTACATATGCTGTTCCCTCTACCTGGAATGCGCTTCCCCCTCCTGGGCCAAGAAAATGCCAACTATTTCCTCAAGAGGCAGTCCAGAGGTCACTACCTGTGAAAGTCTATACTGGGGTAAGCGCCTCTCGGCTGTCTTACGCAGAGGTAGTCACCCCCTTCTTTCTGTCTTAAAAGTCCTTTAGTCGTGCTTCAGCTACAAGGCTAATTGCAGAAAACTGTGATTTATTTGCCTAGGTGCCTGAGTTCAAGGGCAGGGAGTATGTCTTATTCTTCTTCTTGATGTGGAATTGGCTCAGAGAAGTGCTTGATAAAAAATTTGCTGAATGGAAGATGGCATGTTCGTATTTGCCCCGAACTGTGGATGAACAGTTAGCTTTCTGCCTACTTTGCTTGCCCCCCGGGGGCATGTCAGTCCTTTATTTGACCCTAAGAGATCACTAGGAAAAAAGAAAAAGGTATCTACCAGTGTGTTTCATAGCTCCCGTTACTCTGACTTGTCATGGAGAGAAATAAAAACTTCTAAAAAATTATCAGAATGGAAGGTATTTTTTCAGGGTGGGAAATAACCTTATAAATATTTTTTGAAGTCATTTGATAGCATTTTAGCTGCGTTTCAGCTCGACCCAGTGGAGTTCTGCATTTCATTTACTTTCAGCACTTTTCTTCATCTGTGTTAATAGCCGTCTCCTCTTTGCTGCAGGGGTTTTGCCCTCACACAGCAGACACAGCAGCCCCTCGGGGCACCTGACGCACAGCCGCAGCAGCAGCAAAGGCAGTGTGGAGGAGATTATGTCCCAGCCAAAGCAGAAGGAGCTGGTGGGCAGCGTGCGGCAGAAGATGCTCCTGGACTACAGCGTGTACATGGCCAGGTGTGTCCCCCAAGAGAACCGAAGCCCCCAGAGGAGCCCCGCGCAGAGTGCGGAAAGCAGCCCCACAGCTGGGAAAAAGGTAACGCTGGCTGCCTGGCCGTAGCTTCTCTGCTCTTCCACTTCCACTCCTTTCTTCATACCTAAGCACTCCAAGCACCTCCTGTGTACGAGGCCCTGTTCTAGGCATTGGGACACAGTGATGAACAAGACAGAAGGGAGGGCCCTGCCCTCAGGGAGCTTGCAGTCGAGTCAGGGAGACAGCAAGAAGCAGACATCGGTTGGTGATAAGAATGAAAGGAAGGATGGAAAATGGCCAGAACTTCTGTTTTAGATCAGTGGTCAAGGAGATGTGAGGTCATCCCCTGTGAGGAGATGACATTTGGGCAGAGATCTGACCAAAGTGAGGAAGTGAGCCATGGGGATATATGTGAGAGGAGCATTTCGGAGGTGGGGGGCAGCAAGTACAAAAGCCTCGAGCAAGGAACTGCCCTGAGGCCAGTGTGGGTGACAGTGAGCAAGGGACCAAGAGGCAGGGCCTCACCCTTCAGTTCCAAGGGGTATGGGCAGCCCAGGAGGATTCTGAGCAGCGGTAACTATCTGATTTAAGTTTTAAAAAAGGTAAGTGGCTCTCTGGAGAATTGGCTGTAGGAGGAAAGGAGTGGGTGGGAGGCAGTTACAGCAGTGGAGAATGGGGCTGAGATTAAGGTGGTAACTAACAGTAGGTGGTGAGAAGGGGCTGCTTTGGGGATGTGTGCTGGAGGGGAGCTGGCTGGATGTGCTGATGAATTAGATGTGAGGTGTGAGAGAACCAGCCGAGCTTTTCACCTAAGCAACAGCGTGACCAGTGGGGAAGTTCACAGAATCCTTAGTGATAGAAGTCTGGTTCCTCAGTCAGCACTATATTCTCAAATTCTCAGCCTCTTGAACTTTGTCCAGTGCTTTTGGAGATTTACCACCAGCGTTATTTCCAAAGTGTAACATGCTAACATTGACTCAAGATCATCTGTGAGGAGATAATATTAGCTGCCATACGTTAGTCTCTGTTAGGCTCTTTGATAAAATCACTTGGACTTCTTGAACAGTCTTGCAAACTCGATGGCATTCTCTCCATTTGGTGGATAGAGAAACAGGCTCACAGAAATTAAGTAGCGTAATTTCACAGTTGCTGTGGTGGAGTGTACAAAGCCTGACCTGAGACTCCGAAGACCCTCAGCTACCGCGTCTGCCATTTTGATAGGTCATTCTAATTGTGCTTGACCTGAGGCCTCCCACCACTACTTGCACGAATGTTCTGAGACCATGACATCCCCCTGTGGAGCACGAAGCCTGTTTTAATATGTTCAGTTACTGAAGTGTTTCTAGTGTTCTTAACAGGAAGCTTCCTCGGTACCTTCCTCTTTGTACCTCTAGTCTTGACTCATTCTGTTGATCCCCTGTCTTCAGTGTGGAAGAGGCCCCTGAACCTTCCTCACAGAACCTGTTTTCACTGGGCAAAAAAAACCCATGTGCCTTTGCTGGCCCACTGCCTCTGACCTGAGTTACCAGCAAGCATGGGAAGTAGACCCCTCTAGGCTAGAGTGGGGTAATATAAAACTGTCTGGAAATGTCCTATTTATCACTAGTGAATCCCCCTCCCCCAAATTCCCTTTATCCCTGGGCTATCAGCTGCCTGGACTCTCATGAGCCTCAGGAAAATCAGGCGAATTGTGCACTGATGTAAGAAAACAATCTAATAACAAGCTTGCTTTTTAAAGGAGTTCCTTAAGTTACATCAAAGAAGTTTTAGAACATTGTTTCGTCAGTATGTATTTCATGTGCACGTATCATGTAACCACTGGGGTCTGTGGGAGCCCCAGGAGGGGCTGGGAGACCCTTGTGCCACACAGCCCAGCCCCTCTACCCAGCGTTGCTAGTACAAACCTTTCTAGGTACTTGGCACTTACCCCTTTAAGCACCAAAACATTTTTTCCCCTCTTCTAAGTCTGGTGAAAATCTTTAAAAACCACACTGTACTCCTGGCCCCCTTAGGTGGAGCAGGCAGGCATGATTTAACCTTTCCTGGATAATTTAAAGACTCAGTATAAGAAACGGAAATTCAGGCTGGTCATCATGCAGGGGCTATATGAGGTCTGTGTCCCACTGTCCCTTTCACCCCTAGTCTGAGGCTTCCCAGACTTCAGACTCCGCAGTATTTTCTCTAGGTTGTCAGTTGGCTGGTGTGGGGAGGTGTCTTTCTAGCTGGCTTTTGCTGGAGCACTTATCCCCATCTGCCTCCACACCCTTGTTAATTTAGTGATTCTAATCTGCATGGGCGAGGAAAACAGAGCCAGGATTGTGTGAACAGAGATAACTGTCTTTGAAAGCGGGGCCTTGGAAGAAATCACATGCGTTTTAGTGCTCCTACATCCAGTTGGCGTGCCTGAAATGTATGTGGGCCACATCCGGGCTCTCGGGTGGTCTGGTAGTCTTCAGGAAAGCATAGGTGTGTGTTTTAGTTATCTATTACTGCATGACAAACAGCCCCAAGAGTGATAGCTTAAAATAGTAACAGTTATTTATTTTGCTTACAAGTTAGTAATTTCACCAGGCTTAGCAGTGAAGGCTTCTCTCTGCTCCACACAGCGTCAGTGGGGAGGCTGGGTTGGGGGCTTCCAGATGGCTCACTCGCATGGCCAGCAAGTAGATGCTGGTTGTTGGCTGGGAGCTCAGCAAGGGCTGAAGGCTGGAGGCCTCAGTTCTACTCTTTGTGGCCTAGGCAGCCCTCAGCATGGTGACCCAGTACCAAGGCAAGCGTCCCTAAGGAAAGAGCCAGGCAGACATTGTATTGCTTTTTGTAACCTAGTTTCAGAAGTAAAATAATGTCACTTCCATCATGACCTGTTGGATAAGGCAGTCATAAAGGCCTTCCCAGTTTCCGGGAGATGGGCATAGATTCCACCTCTTGCTAATGGAAGAGCAAATTCTTGGAAGAGCGTGTGGGATGTGAAATATCATTGCTCAATTGTTGGAAAATAAGACCTGCTAGAGTGTTCCTATACTAATTTTATTATTTTTCATGTTTTCCGTTATACGTCAGTGGAGATAATTCTTTATTAGTTTCATTTCTTATTAATTTAGCAATACGAGCAAGTAAGGGCCTTTTACTCCCCATCCTTGATTTTATTTCCTTTTTTGTGTGTGTGCATGTAAAACATTAACATGGTGCCAGAAATCAAAGCTGTATAAAGACATACTCAGGAAAGTGCCATCTCCCCACCCTGTTCCTGCTGTTCTCCATGCCCGTCCCACTCACCCCCTGTGGTAAACCAGTCTCCTTCGTCTCTGGTTTATCCTTTCGGGGTTTACCCCCCCTTCTGCCTTACTCAAAGGATAGCATACTATGGCTACTCTTTTACGCATTGTCACTTTGCAGTACGTTCTGGAAATTATTCCACATCAGTTCATAGGTATCTCCCCCCCTCCGTGTTTTAAACAGCTACGAAGTACTTACTCCCTTGTGCAAATGTTCTATAGTATATTCAGTCTCTCTCTTATTTGGACATCTAGGTTGTTTCCAATATTTTGCAATTACAACCCATGCTATAATGAATAACTTTGTGTTTGTGTATTTCTGGTTGTTGGCGGTGTATCTTCAAAGTGACATCTTAGAAGTGGGATTGCTAGATCAGAAGGTAAATGCACATGTAGTTTTGTTAAGATATTGCCAAATTCTCCTCCATAAGGGTTGCACCGTTGTTCGTGCCCACCAGTAATGGGAGTGCCTGTTCCCCCCAGTCTTGCCAAATGTGGACCTTTTGGATGTGGTCATTCGTACTTATTCCTGCTGCTAATGACTGAGCCAGGTTATTTCTTAGGGTCCAGATTGCCTCTGAGATCATGAGTCCAAGAGAGACGCAAAGCACTCAGAGACACAAAGGAACCTTTGACATCTTTCAAGTTATTCTGTCACTTTGTCATGTTGGCCACCACCCAGCTCCAGCCTTTGCCTCGGCCTCTCTCCTCCCCACCCCTCCTGCTGCTGCTGTCTCTTACAGGCTGTGGTCAAAGCACCTCTTATCCTGAGGGCTCCAGGTCTAATGGCAACTACCACCCACTTGGCCTCCTTTCTCAAATGTTGCCCAATGCTAAACTAGGTCAAGAGGTGAATGGAGCCACTGGTGCTCAGAGCCAAAGCCATGTAAAAAAACACCCAATGAGAGAGTTAGTAAATATGGACTAGAGTTGTATTGAACAGTGCTAAAATACTTCGGGTGGTTATTCTTGCATGCTGTAATTAAAACATGTTCTGGGGATGCTGCATATTGAAATCACTTTGGAGCTCAAATTTTGAATCATAAAATACCTCCACCCCCACTGCTGCTGTCTCTTACAGGCCGTGGTCAAAGCACCTCTTACCCTGAGAGCTCCAGGTCTAATGGCAACTCCCACCTACTTGGCCTCCTTTCTCAAATGTTGCCCAACGCTAAACTGGTTCTAGAAAGGGCCTGGTTCTCCAGATGTTTACTGGTTAGTGACCTGTGACTTGTCCTTGTGACTCTGCTTTGTCCCACAACCACAGGCTGTGCCAGCTTCTGAAGTCTCTAGACCCCTCTGATCTTGGCACCATTTTCTCTTCTCATGCACTTAACCTCTAGAGTAGTGAGAGGCACCCTGAGTCTGGCTGAGGAGCCTGGAGCTTTACCCTCTTGGCGAGGTAGCCTGCTTGGTTTGGGGGGCAGATTTAAATAGCAATTCAGAAAACAAGAAAATAAGAAAGCTCTTTTTAAAAATGTCTAAAGGTGGCATGGCATTAGCCCTAGTGTGGGTACCTCAGGAAGGGAGACCCCACAGGCCACCTGCAGATGTGCTCAGGGGTGTAAGGCCGGGGAGGCTGCCAGTTCTGTGTACCGCAAAGGGGCCTGCCGGGGAGAGAGGACCATCGGTGAGGTGGTGGTGGGCCTGTCCTGCAGGCTCAAGGCCCCGGTGGTCAGGTCATGCCAGGCACTTCACGCTCCTTTGCCATGAAAAGTTTAAGAAATATTTATAGATAGTGTTGGATGCCCCAGGTTTGGAGAGTCCTGTCTTCATTATTACTAATTACACTCATTATCTTGTTACCTATAAATGGATCATAAGATGTTATTCCCTGTTTGGTGTTATTAGGAGATGAGAACCCTACAAAAGAAATAGGAATCAATTAGAAACCAGGAAATCTTAATTGGCAGAGTGGTATTCCAGGGCTTCCCCTTTCCCCCCTCAAAGTCAGCTTTTCAAACATTTAAAAGTAGAATTGAAAAGTGCTTATCATATAATAAGTAGAAAATATGAAGTCATATGTACAATTTAAAAGTACATTTGGACAGAATATAGACAAGAGTGCCAAGACAATTCAGTGGGGTAAAGAATAGTCTTTTCAACAAATGGTGCTGGAACAACTGCTATCCACATACAAAAGAATGAAGTTGCACCCCTACCTCACACCATATACAAAAATTGACTCAAAATGGATCACAGACCTCAATATAAAAGCTAAAACTAAAACTCTTGGAAGAAAAGATAGGAGTAAATCCCTGTGATTTGGGGGTAGGTAAAGCTTTCTTAGATAGGACACCAAAAAATGCACACAACCAAAGAAAAAAATAGATAAATTGGACTTCATCAAAATTAAAAACGTTTGTGCTGCAGACAGTATCATCAAGAAAGTGAAAAGACAACTCCACAGAATGAGGGGAAAAAAACATTTACAAATCTTATATCTGATCTAGAACCTAGAATAGGTAACGAACTCTTACAACTCAATAATGAAAGGTAAATAACCGAAACAAAAATGGACAAAGGATCTGAATAGACAGCTCTCCAAAGATAGACAACTGCGTCCCTATGGTACTCTTCCCAGCCCATTTCCAGTGCTGTCCCCAGCAGGTCCACCCTTACCTGCCCTTACTGCAACGCTCTCAACCTGGACCAGCAGGAGCTGGTGAAGCGCTGTGGGCAACCACCGCAGTGACCCCAACCTGGTTGTGTGCCCCAGCTGCTCGATTATGCCCTGGGGTGACCCCAGCCACAAGAGCACCACCTTTTGGCAGCACCTGCTCCATCAGCCCAAGTTCTCCTATGACACCTGTGTGGGCTGCAGCATCTGTGAGGAAGCCGCCTTCCAGGCCACCCTGGCCCTGCCTTTCTTTGAGAACTGAAGGCACAGCCCAGCCACCAGGACAGCCTTCCCACCTCAGGGACAGGGCTGTGCTGGCTCTCTGTGGTCTGGCACCTGCACTGGAATGTGCCTTGCGGGCCAGGTGGGACCTTCATCATTGCAGGAGGAGAGCCGGGCCCCACGATTGCCAGGGCCCGGGCAAGACCCCAGGCCCCTCGCCGTCAGAGGATGACCTCCTGTGCACCTGGCTGAGTGTGGCTGGTTTCTTAGGTGTTCCGGGCCGAGCAGGCAGCCCTCGTGGGGATGGCCTGTTGGGACTGAGAGCAGTTGGCTGTCTGTTTCTCTCAAAGCCATCATGTGTCCTCCCCTTGTGGAGGCGGAGCCCTGGCGACACCCGGCCAGCCACTGGCGTCAGTGCTTCCCTGGTACTGGTACTGGCTTTGTGATAACTAGAAATTCTGGCACTTTTTATATTATCCAGTATGATAACCTTTTCATATTTTGTAGAGCAAAGACAAGGCAGTTAGTCTTTATGCTGCGATATCTGTGTTTCACTAAGAACAATAGTATTTTTATTGAACATTTGCAAAATTATATTTTTAAAAAAAAGCAAAAATAAATAGTTGTGGGATTGAGCTGCAGAGGGAAGGACAGATGGGGCAAATGCTAGAGCCAAAATGAATCTTGGGGTTTTGCCTGTGTGCATGGGGCGGTGTTTCAGGTCACCCCAGTGTTTTCCAGGGTTCCTACATCTGGTTTGTCGTTTCCCTTAGATAACGACCAGGAAGAAATCCCAATACCCTGGCCATTTGCAGTGACTACTGGGCTGTTCTGGGGCCTTCTCCTGCCTGGGTCCTGGCCTCAGCCACACTGTCACCTCTCCAAAGCTGACCACATCCCACCTCAGGCAGGGCCACCCCTAGTGATGGCAGAGTTGGGTGGGGAACCTGGCAGGGCTGTGCATTGGCAGGCTGGGCCAGAAAACGCTTGTCAGTATTCTTGTTCAGTTCATGACATAAGTTATTGCCATCTCTATTTATTTACTTGTTTATTTTGACAAGAAACATCTTTTTTTAAAAAAATTAAAGTTTATTGGGTGACAATTGTTAGTAAAGTTACACAGATTTCAGGTGTACAATTCTGTAACACATCATCTATAAATCCCATTGTGTGTTCACCACCCAGAGTCAGTTCTTCTTCCATCACCATATATTTGAAATTATTGCTGTCTTTTAAAAAAATTTAAAATAAATGTTTCAAAGCATCTAAGAAAAAGAAGAAAGTTGCCCTTTCTAAATGTCCATATATAATGGAAATAGTGAAATGCATGTTCTTCTCAAATTCCTTCCATTAGCCAAACAGAAATACCGGGGGTGCCAAAAAAATGTATACACATGACTTGTATTCATCTTTTGTTATTGGTATATATTGAGTATTACAATTTTAATGCTGTTTTTTCCTTTCTTAAAATGTGTATACATTTTTTTGGTACTCTCTGTATTAGGAAATGTACGCACATTTATTCTTTCACCTCTTTAATGTTTATGACATTCACTGGAAGGGAGTTCTTTCTGGCAGCCTGTTGAATCCAGAAGCTGTTTTGAAGCATTCTGCTGCTCTTGGATTTTTCTTTGTTCCCAGTGAGGCTGTGGAGAGAAGCCTGCATTAGGAAAAGGAACTGTTGTAGGAAAAGGGAATTGTTGGAAAGAAAAAGCAACCTGCTTGTTAATTATTTCAGAAATCTGTTTCTACATCGTATGTCTTTGGCTTGAACATAAGTTGTGAAATAGCCTTTGTTTCTTGCTATTTTGTTAAATCTCTTTCCTGCGAGTAACTGGGGTTGTAAAGAAAGGTTAATAAAGGGTAGACTCTCCCACTTGAGAAGCGAGAGTCTCTTCTGTAGCCTACACATCTAAATAAGACCTGCTGCCCTGTGGGGGCAGCAATGAGGCACTGCCCTAAAAACCGGGAAGGAGAGCACTGTCCGGGGTGGGTGTTTACTTAGAAGCCTGTGTACATCATCTGATGTGACTCAGAGACAATAACCCCAGGAAAGCTGGACCAGATCCCCGTGGGGGTGGGTGCAGATGTTCAGGCAGAGAGAAAAGTGATTTCGTAAAACATGCATGACCTGTGGCCTGAGTGCCCGCAGGTCACAGACTTCTGCTGTCTGTCCAGGACCTGGTGATAGAAATGTCTTGGTTAATATCAAAAGCCATTACAGTACTAGAAAAGCACGGAGAGAATGCTCTCCAGCCATTAAAATGAGTGAGGAAGAGCCATGTCTTCTGAGATGGAACGATCAACATGTATTATTTTTTTAAACCAGAGTTTAATATTTTTAAACCAACATTCATAAGGGAAACTTTTGAAAACACCCACATTTGAAGGACTCCTAGAACATAAAATATCTCCCTTTATATGCAGTAACATTATATTGAAAAATGCAAGTGAGTCCCCAGGCCCCCAGAAAGAGATGGCACAGGCTCTGACAAGACCTGTAGATAGGTGGGTGCTGGGCAGTCTGCTGGGCCCCACACAAGCTCGGGCTACTTCACCTGGATCAGACCCTCCGAACTCCAGGCTTCAGAAAAATCACGCATAGGTACATGCTATACGCGTTTGGGCTACTCACAGATTGTCACATCTCCATGTGTCAAATTCATGAGCGCCAGGCCCCCTGTGTACTATGCCCCTGGCATAGGCACACAGCTGTGACACGGGCACAATCACAGCTGCCCGTGAGAGCACTGGCGGGAACGCCCATTTATGGAGTATGGAAACAGTGAGGATATCTGGTGTGTGTATGGTAAGAGACAGCCCATGAGGGCAGGACAAAAAAACCATCAAGAAGAGAAAGGGTGCATAATGGACAGGTCTCTACGTTTCTAGTTCTTTTGGTCTTTGCTTCCCAAGGCTAATCGTTTCTATGAGTCTGTAGCCTAATTAGAGACCTCAGCATAGGGAAATGTCTGTCACACCAGGAGCCAGTCACACCCTCTTCCTCCCTCCCACAGGACGGAGCAGGTGGAGATCTTGGAGCAGGAAGCTGTGAGTCAGGCTGTGCTGATAAAAGGGGGTGGCGGAGGGGTGCTCAGGCAGGGCACTGAACAGCTCCGAGTCTGTTTGCATCCCTAAAATAGAAGTACAAGTTCTTCCTGGGGTGTTGTGAGGCCTAAAAGAGGGAACCTGAGAATGAGTCTTATCTGAGGGCCAACGACGATGACCAGCAAGCGTTACCTGCACTGAGCTTCTAACCTCAGCACACCCTCTGTGGTGTCGCTGCTGCTTCTCCCTCCTCGCCCTCAGCCTGGCCCTTTCCAGGCCAGAGTCCATCATCTATTAATTAGCCTTGTAAGGTGGAGACTAGTGCAGGCTTGCTCTTCTCCTACCTTGAACACTGGCCGTGACAGATGTTTTCGATGGCTTCTTGTCCTGTGGAGGTGAGGCCCAGGGTATTTCACTGAGCTGCGATTGGTGAGAGCAGCTATAGGAGTGTCACGGAATTACTGAGGGTGGCGCTCTCTAATCTAGGGCTGGGGTTCTAGACCTCACCTTTTATTCTATTAGTGAGATACCCACTTGATACCCACTTAAATTAGTATCTCTGGGTGGAAGACCCAGCCAACAGTATTTTTAAGCACTCCCCTGCCCTTCACCCAAGAGAACCATGAGTTACAGAATCGGGCTGAATGTAAGAATCCTGGGCATTGGGAAACTGGGGGGCTTCCTGGTGAGAACCAGCCTGACAGCTACTCACCTGGGGAGCCTTAGCTGGAAGAAAGATAGGCAGACATTTGATCAGTACACCATTGATTCAGAATGTTGGCAGCTAGCTAAGTTGGGGGGCAAGGCAATTTGGCTGAGCTACTTGTATTAAATATTAGCTGGTTCACAGGAAGACTGGTAGAAAAAGAAAATAGACAAACAGGAGTTTTTATTTGTGATCATGGCTTTTCTTTCTCTTCTCTTCACTGACGCAGTGTGGGACTTTTAATTTATAGGGAAGAAATAAGACTTACTTGGTTGCCCATCTCTCTAGGGAGGGACCTTCAGTGACTTTATAAAAATAAGCACCTGTCTTGTTCTCCAGTTGCTTTCTAGCTAATTTTGGTCCTTTTTCTTTTGCCAGTTGCCAGAGGCTCCACCCTCTAAGGAGGAAGAACAGGAAGCCTGGGTGAATGCCTTGCTTGGAAGAATGTTTTGGGACTTCTTAGGAGAGAAGTACTGGTCTGATCTGGTGTCTAAGAAAATCCAAATGAAACTCAGCAAAATAAAGGTATTGTTTTCCACACAAGAGGCTTCCAATCCTTCACATTTCTTACTTTCTGGAAGTCTTGTCCCATTGTAGCCTCAGTGACAAATAACTCAGTTTAAAGCATGTAACATACGAGAGCAGTAACAAACAGCACTGTCTGGGCTGTGACCTTGACTGTATGACTAAGTGCATCGGGGGCTCGATGACCGTCCCTGTTGACGTGGCTCCTGATTGTCGCCCTCATTGTTATCCATTCCAGGTGATAATCCAGAATTTGGTTTGGGAAAATGGGAACTTTTGTAAACTTCTGTTATCTTTCAGTTAGTATTTCTGGAGCCCACCCAGCCTCACAGTCAAAGCAACAGGATGTGCTGAGGAAAATTCCAGGGTACTTTAAGACCGCTTTCCCAAGTTCTGCTCCCTCTTCGAGCCGGGGGAGTTAGCACTGCACTCTCAATGTCTGCGCTTGACCTTTACTTCTGGCCAGATGGCATTTTATTTTGGGCTCTCTCTTTGCTGAAGAAACCATCCTGGTGCTGATTTAGACCCACTTGGGAGGGAGTTTGAACCGCATAAGTATTCCTCACGATTGCCACTAAAAACGTACCACCTTTGTCAACCAAGAGACCTTACTTGGGTTACTTAGAAATGAGTTTTTCATCCAGTGAAGACCCAGCCAAGGAAGAGTCACTTTGGTCCCCAAATCTTCACGGAGAGGTTACACAGTCAGCACTTAAGTCAGTGGATCTTTGGGGGTCCTAGACACCCCTGAGAAGCAGAAACGGTGGGGCTTTTCCCTAGAAAACTCCACAGTGCCACAGAATTTTGCCCACGGCTTCAGAGAGTTCAAGGACTCTCTGTTAGGGAAGTGTGGGCTAAGGTAAAATTGTCGTAGAAGGGCATGTGAGCATGGAAGAGGTTTGGTTTGATTTCTCTCGTTCCTCTGGGTGACAGACAGCCTTTTCTGGCTCAGGTGAGCTCTGGCAAGCTCTGTCTCCCTTCCCTAAACACCCGAAGAAGAGGAGAGACGCCTCCTCAGCTGGAAGAGCAGGTTTCGAGGCAGAATTTGGGGCAGGGGTTTGGGAGGGCTCTGTTGACAGGGTCAGTTAGTTGTTCAGGTGGGTTGAGGGTCAAGCCCACCCAGCTGGTCAGGTCCGTGGGGAAAGCAGGAAGCAGCAGTGAACCTGACATATTTGAAGATGAGAGGCCAGCAGCCAACCGGGAGCTCACTCACCCTTTTTGGTTTGGGGGAAATGATGGAGGGCTTGAGTGCCTGGGTCAGCGCCCACGGCCAGGGTTGATACTCCTGTCCCCAGAGACTGTCCTGGGCCCTGCCCTGAGCAGGAGGGCTGCAGGTCCTGATGGCTGAAAGCAGGGCACACTCGCACTCCAGACCGGACACTGCTCTCCCTGTGATACACATTCCAAAACTAAGCCAAGAAGGGGAATGTCTTCCCCTTCTCTCTGTGGAGTCGGAAGTCCACAGAGCCTCTGCCCTCTTGGTGGAGAACGGTGGGCTCCCTCCTCTCAGAGGAAGTTGAAGAAAAGTCTTATTTTCATCTTCTCCTTTTGCTTGTCACGTGGGCTTTGGCAGTTCACAAACTTTTTGTTTCTTGAGGTCAGAAATGCTAGAAGGAGAAAAGGAGCCTAAAGCCAGTGGCACCAGCAGTCCAGAGACAGGGGCAGTACCCCCTCCATTGCCAGCCTCAGCACCTTCACCCTGACCTGAGTTGCTACCCATGAAGTGCCCTGCAGACCAGAAGGGACCCTGGCGATGGAATAAACAGGAAGGTAGCAGGATAGTACGCCAATTCTGAGCCTGCCACCACCCCTGCCAAAACAACTCTTCTTACCACCACTATCCACGTATCCCTGGAAGAGCTCTTACTCAAACCTAGTGCAGCGAGTTTGGTTAACAGCCAGTCAAGAGCCAGAATGGCTGGAGGAGCCTGAGCTGTCCCCTGTGACAAAGTTCACCCTGTCTCCTGGTTTCCCATGAAGGTCTGACATGTGAGAAGTCTTTGCTGGCCTTACCCTGCAGTCTCAGACTGTCACCCTCGCACATGGTAATGACTCATATTGTGACAGAGCAGCCCTGAGAGGGTATCTGGCACATGGTGGGTTTAAAGCAAGCTGAGCTTCTGCCCCAACAGCAAGTACATTCTTGGCCTCGGCTGGCTGCTCCAGTACCACCCTGGGGCTCTAAGTAGTTGGGGGCCTCTTGTGCCCATGTCAGCATCCAGCTTCTTACATATCACCCACCAACCTGAGAATGTCCCACACACCTGAACGTCCAGTCCTAATTGTGTTTACTCAGGAGGGTACAGAGCATACAATGGGCTCCTGTCTCATTGTGGTGCCTGCCCTTCAGGTGGGCAGTAGAGGGGCTCTGGTTGAAAAGCGTGGGAGGAGGAATGAACGCTGCAGGGTGGGAGAGTGGCTGCTCCAGAGCCTGGTCCCGCAAGTTTGTTTGTTTGTTTTAAGATTTTATTGGGGAAAGGGAACAGGACTTTATTGGGGAACAGTGTATACTTCCAGGCCTTTTTTCCAAGTCAGGTTGTCCTTTCAGTCTTAGTTGTGGAGGGCGCAGCTCAGCTCCAGGTCCCGTTGCTAGTTGCAGGGGAGTCGAACCGGCAACCTTGTGGTTGAGAGGATGCACTCTAACCAACTGAGCCATCTGGGAGCTCAGCGGCAGCTCAGCTCAAGGTGCCGTGTTCAATTTTAGTTGCAGTGGACGCTGCCCACCATCCCTTGCGGGACTCGAGGAGTTGAACTGGCAACCTTGTGGTTGAGAGCCCACTGGCCCATGTGGGAATCGAACCGGCAGCCTTCAGAGTTAGGAGCATGGAGCTCTAACCGCCTGAGCCACCAGGCCAGCCCCTGGTCCCGCAAGTTTTGATTCAGATCAGAGATCTGAACAAGGAGGGGGTGGGAGGGGGTGAGAGATGTTCTAGAATCTTGGAGTTTGATACTCAGGTGAATAAATAGGTAACCAAGCCCTGCTGATGCCCCTCCCCATTCTGCTTATTGCTACTGAGAGCCCACCCCACCCTGCGAGTCTTTCTAAGTCCTCATCCTCCAGTCCCCTCCTCTGTTGAGGTCCTGCAGGGCTGCAGGGTGCAGGATGGGATGGGGCAGGAGGTGGGACAGCTCGAGAAGGGACAGCACATGCCTACTGTCTCCATATTCACTCCTCTGGCTCAGTGTCAGACCTCTATTCCTATAAAAACTTGTCTGCTCCTTACATACTGGTTGTAAAGTGACAATAATAGACAAAAAGGACTGGTGCAGGATTTTGTCTACATTCTTGGCCAAGTAGTGTTCTGCGTGCTGATTGGGAGACCAACCACCACAGGTCATAGATGCTTTGGAAAAAAATTTTCCCAACACAGCAAACACCAGTGCAGAAGTGTACTTTTGAATACTGCCTCTAGTCACGTTTTGTTCATCTCAGACATCATAACTTCTTTCAGTGAACCCTTCCACCCCTGCAGAAAATCAGCGATGAAGTTCTCTGGTAAACCCTGAAAGCGTGTAAGTTTCTCTGCAGAGAGACAGCTGAAGTGGTCCAGTCAAAACAGGCATTAAATTCATGCCTGGCTAGATGTGACCTTATTTCATGGGAAATTTTCAGCATAAATTTAATGTTAAAATATTCTTAATTCTAAATTTTACAGAATTACTCTAATGTTCAAAGGGAGAAACACTCATGAGAATCAGGAAATTCTGGGGCGGGGTGGGGGGGAAGAAAGGAAAGGGACTTGCCAGATTTTAAAATGTACTATAAAGCTACAGTAATAAAAGCATTTTGATACAGTGCTCAATACAGAGTCCAGTGGAGTAGGATTCTCATATTTAAAGGTGGTGTTACAGATGAGTGGGAAAGTATTATCACTTAATAGGTTCAGACACCTCACTAGTTATTGGGGAAAAAATTAAGGTGGGTCCCTAATTTACATCTTACACTAAAATTAGGAGTGGACTAAAGATTTAAAAGAAACAGTACATACACATACATAAATCCAGGTGGAGGAAACATAGATATAGTAATTCTGGAGTCTTGGGTCACAGTAGGAATTTGTAAGCATGATACTGGTACTTTTATGTTATTTTTTCTTTAGAGAGAATTTCTACTGATAGCTATGTGAATAGAGGTCCCACTCCAATGGAGTGACCTGAGGATCCAGGTAGAGAAAATAAAAGGGATGGTGCAGCACCCAGGGCTGGCAGAAGTGGGGAGCTGTTACCACTCCCTGAAGGGGCAAAAGCAGGGACAGTCACCAGAATTGGGGCAGTGCGGCTGTGTGGAGAGGGTTGCCTGTCTGATAGGAGTTGTGGCCTTTAGTAGAGGGAGGGGACAAATGCCCGACAATCCTCCGTATCCCTCCCACTCCCCTGCCTACAGGTGTATCCCATTGGCCAAGTCCAACGAGCAGCCAGAGGGCAAGAGATCAGCCCTCGGCATATAGGGAGGAACTCGAATCCAGGGGGCAAACGGACAATGTCCAGCACAGGGTCAAGTGGTGTGATTTTTTCCCCCCAAGGATTTTAATAAATGTGGGTTTGCCTGTTAGAAATGGTGCAGCAATTTTTTAACTTTCCAGTGGTAGCCTAAGAGAGGTTCGTTTTCCCGCACTTGAGCCAACTGTGGGTACTGTTAACCTGACCAACATGACTGGCTCCTTCTCCACAGTCAGGGCTCTGGCCAAACACCACTCCTCAGAGGAGCCTTCACTGACTTCCTTACCTGAAATAGCCACCCTCCAGCCATGCCCCAGGCTCCCTCTGGCCCGGCACCTGCCTTATTTTCTCCATAGCACTAATCGCTCTCTGCAGTTATTTGTGTACTTATTTATGTGTTTCCGCCTCTCCCATACAAGCCCCGTGAGAGCAAGGACCTTGCCTGACTCACCCATCGTGCTGTCTGTAGCACAATGCCTACACGTAGAATGTGCTCAATAAATTTTGGTTAAATAAGTGTGTCCCCAAAACCTTGACTATCATTGCTTTTGAGAGTATGTTGAATTCTAACATTTAACAGGTTACTAACGTCTCATTTATTGTTTGCTTCTTTTCTCCAGCTCCCCTACTTTATGAATGAGCTAACTCTGACGGAACTTGACATGGGGGTGGCTGTGCCAAAAATCCTTCAGGCCTTCCAGCCTTATGTTGATCACCAAGGTAACTCTTAATGACTCTAGCGAGGAACTGACCATTTGTATGACTGTGTCTCCATCGAGTTGGAGATTGAATACCAAGGCTTCATGTTTGGAGGGAGTTGGGGACTTGTTAACTGTTTCATGTTGGTTGTCTTTTGTTCTGAATTCTCACAGCCTTAAACTGATGGGACTAGATCAGGACTCCCCCTCCCATTCCTTCTAGTCTCGGACCTTACAGGTCCTCCTCCAGCCCAAAGGTGCCTATGTGCCAGGAGCTTTTGTGTGAGTTAGCAGACGGCCTTTGCCAGGGTGAGAGGCAGTGGGCTGGACTTGAGCCTCTCTCACCCCTCACGGGCCTCACGTGTACGTCTGCACCAACCCTGAACTCTTACCAAGTGCTACCTCTCCTCTCATGTACCCACGTCTTTACCTTGCCCCAACTTCTAGGGCGCAGATTCTTTGACCTTCACGTTTTACATCTTTATGTTCTTTATCACTCCTAGGAGGCACTCAGTAAGTGTTTGAAAAATGAAGACATGTGTTGTCAGGCATATTTGGAGAGTAAAGCTCTCTGCTGGAGGAAAGTTCTCAGATTTGATTTTTAAGACATGCTATTGACACATTACTTACCCCTATTCTTGTGGTTTGGGGAAGGAAGAGTTGATTAGAATATAGAAAGAGTTTAAAAAAAATTATAATGTAAAGATTTATGTCTGTTTTGAGACATGTGATTTTAAAAGGACCTTGATGGAAATTTTAGTACAGGACAATTTGGTGAAAAGAAGTGGGAGCCAGGTAGGCAGGAATGGTCCGTGAGTAGGCGTGGCTCCCTGTCACAGAAGCAGCCAGACTTTCTTCTGTCGTATCCCTTTCCAAGTGAGCCTCTTTGCCCCTAAACTGGATTTATGGTTATTCCTCAAAAGGCTCAGGGACAAAGTAGGGGAGAGAATAATTACAACTTTTCAAGAGAGTGATATTTGTTTTGAAATAAATGTTTCGTAAAATTTAGAGATTCTAGCATCTACTTGAGTCTGTGTATGGCTATATCAGATGGCTGTTGAATCATATTTAGTGAAATCATTTTCTGTGTTGTATACATTTGCTATACATACAAATGGATTTTTTTTTAGCATTACAATTAACAGCCCTATCTCTCTAGCAATATTTCAGCTGATAGTAAGCCCATTTTTCCATGTTTTGAGCATCTTATCGATTTCAGAGAAAGACAGATCAGAGTATTATTTGCAAATTCAGAAGTCCCCCATACAGCTGCATGTTGAGATTACCTATTAACCACTTAATTATGTCTACACTTGAATAAATCTGAGTGCCCTGGGTTTGTTTAATTTCTGGTTCACTAAGAATAAAACTAGAAAAGATTCTTTGCAAATGATTTAGCTAGAGTTCTCTTAACTGCTTGTGAAATTTTTAAAAAATGCATGATCTGTGTATTAAGTTTGTAGCGGGGATCTTTGCTCCATTGTTGGCATACAAGGGCTGCCTGCCTCCCTCTGGCTCTTCTGGTCACTGGGTTGCCCTTTGCCTCTCTAAGAATTGACTTGTAAACGATCAGCTAACATAAACCTCTGGAGTCAGAGTCGGGCTTCAAGAAAGTAAATAATACCTGTACGTGCTCTATTTTCTAATGTATTAGCACTCCTATCTCAGGACTGAATTCGTCCTGTGTTGAATTAGTAAAAATTTTCAACAAGAAAGGGAGCAGTGCCTTAGCGGGCTTTGCCACATCTACAAAGTGTCCCCTGTGGCTTTGAACTCTGCAGACTCCCGGGGCAGCTTCGTCAGGCTTTGAGTGAAATTCGCCAAACGTGGAAGTCTCTAGTCCCTTTTCTGTCCCTCTGAAGAGAGACATTTCACTAGGTAGAGGAAAGCTTTGCCAGTTTTTAATCCTTTTGAGGCTTACTTAACTCTCTTCAGGGCAAGTTTTAGGTCTGCCTGCTTATGTAATGGGGAGGAAATGTTACTAAAGAAAGGAATGATGAAGACTGTGGGCTTTAAAAAGTTTCGTCAAATTAGGTTTTTCCAAGTCTGCAAATGATGGTAAAACAGAATTGAACATGAATTTTGGATTCCATTGCTCTTAAGGGAAACTTTCATTTTAGGGAATTAAAATCAGAGGTGACTTACTTGCCCAAACTGACTCTCGAAAGCAGAGCTCACCTTCCAGGAAAATGCACCCCAGGGTGAAAAGGCTTCAACAGCTGTAGGCAGAGGCACCCTCCAAGGCATTCCCCCAACACATACCTTTTTTGTTTTTCTTAATGTTTCCTAACTTGTGCTTGTTTGTTGGAGGCAGATGGCTCAGGAGGGATATTCAGGCCACAGCCGATTAGGTCACTGTCCTCCAGATGCTTTTCTTGAGGCAATATCAAGTGTGGTTCTGAGCACCCACTCTGAGGCCGGACTCTGGGTTCACTGCCCCATGGCCTTGGGCAAGTTCCTGAACTTCCTCACTGACTCCTCTCTCAAGTGCAGAGACTAACAGCACCCCCTGGTAGGCTTATGGTGGGGAGTGAGTGAGGTAAGTGTGAAAGGCACTGGGAACGATCAGGTGTGAGACAAGCTGTCAGTGCTAGGCAGCTATTGTTATTTTTACCATTATTGGTGCCGCCTTCGCTGCTGGGACTCTTGGAGAGTTTAGAGTGTGGGTGGCTGTGGTGTCCAGATGACCCACCCTACAGCTTAAAACTGGCAGATCCTACCAGAATAAATGGAAAGGAAAATGCCGTTGTCAGCTTTCGTGACCTTGCCACTGAAAGGAGCAAAGTCTGTAGTTCTTCTAAATGAAATCACACAATGGCCATGTTGGTCTGTCCAAGATCCCAGACACAGAACCAACTTCTAACGTGGTGAATAAGTTAAATGGCCACCTACCCAGGGTATCTTCACATCCCACCAGCCACAGGTGGTTGGAAAATGATCTGTCCTTTGGAAACCGGCTTCGCACTCCTCCCCACATGACATACATCTCTAACCGTGGGGTGAGTGTGGGCCGCCTTTCTTCCCTGCAGGCCACACAGTGGAGTCCAGATGCCTGGCCTGTCTCTGTAACCCGCCCTCCTCGGACAGGCCTGCCTGTCCCACCCCTTCTCCCCACCCCGAGCTGTTCTCTCCAGGGCCTGGTCTCTGGAGAGACCAGGCCACCAGGCCACCCCTCTCAGCCAAGCTCTTTCTCGTTGTTCTATTTCCTCCATTAGAGTAAGGTTTGCTCCTTCATTCATTCAACAAATACTCATTGTAGGGAAAACTGGAATGTTTAGAAAGGGTAAAAAGGAAAATATTACTCATGATCCCACCATTCAGAGGCAGCCAGGGTTACCTTTTTGGTACATTTGGTGTGTTTTTGGTATATTCTCTCCTAAAGTTCTTTCTCATGTGGTTAAAAATTAATGTAGAATCGAAACCCTTAAAGAATTGGGCAGATTGACGAAGTTGACTTGAAAGCGCAGCCCGGGACTCCCTAGTGGGACCCTGCCTGTTGTGTTGTAGGTGTGTCAGCCAGAGCCCAGAGTGGGCATGACCCGTCAAAGGTCACCCAGCAGCCTCGTCTCCTCTCCTGCTCCTCAGCTTCTCCTGCTCCTCAGCTTCTCGCCAGTTCCAGAGGCTCTCCATGAGCGCTGGCTCTGCAGCCACGCCCGCTCCGGTTGAGCCTTGCTCCTTCACTGTCCAGCAGTGAGACCTTGGGCATTTACTAACACTCAGCGCCTCAGTTGACTCATCCGTAAAGTGGCTGATGGGAGGGAGTGTGTCTCCCTCGTTCGGTTGTGGTGGAGATGAAATGTTACATGCGAAGTGTTCAGAGAGCACACGTGGCCCAGAATAAACCATCAGTGTTTGCTGCTTCTGCTGTCACAAAGCTTCCAAAAGGGGCAGGGGGGAACCTCTTCAGTTAGCCAGGTTTTCCTCTTCCATGCCTGGGACCAGATGTATCAGAACAGTGCCCGCAGGCGTGTCAGAGTGAATCGAGGGTGTGGACTATGGCCCCTCAGGTTCACATGAATTCACGTATGCTTCGGGATGTTTGCTGCAGATAGTCTGCAGAGAGTCCTTGAGCGTCTGCCACAGACAGAGTGCTGTACTGGCTTTGCCCTGTTTCAGAATACCCAAATAACAACCCAGATTTCCACTGAAGGTGTCAGATTCTGTGGAAAGATACCATGTTCCTCAGAAATAGGAACCGTGTCTGTCTTGAGAGACGCTCTCCGTCGTGACTGGTGGTGCCCACCATTGCCGCCCATCTTCCGGACCTTAACCTGTAGTGCCTGCTGCCTTTATCTAGTGCTGGGACTGAAGTTATTTTGCCAACTGAGTGTTTCAGAAACTGGAACCAGAGTCGGACTGTGGTCTGCCCATTCTTCTTGCTACGTGCTCGTCAAGAGCAGATGTTAGGAGAGCAGCTGTGCAGGTCTGAGCACAGTGACCGGGCCAGACCACGGGGCTCAGCGCTGAAGGCATGGCATGCACACTCTCTGACTAGAGTATATTACAGAAAGAAAAAATACTTTTTGTGGAAAGAGAGAAAAAAAGACCCTTTTGAGGAACTTGGTTGGGGTGGGAGAGAGGAGACTGATTTGCAACTATGTCAGCCTTGAAAGGCGGAGCTGCTTCTGAGAACAGTTACTTACAAGGAATGCTAGTTTTCTGAGGTATCTGAGTGAGTAATATGGCACCAGTCTGTTTGCCAGGAGCAAAACAACCACTGGTGAGCTCTTTTAAGAACCGAAGAACTCAAACACCTGCTCTTGGTAATACATTATTAATGCCATTTTAAGAAGTTTTGTTCCTTGGACACCAAATGTTGACTTTCAGAGTAAAAATCAGCTAGTAACATGAGAGCCAGACCCGGTGAGCAAGGCTTTAGGTTCTCTCAACTCCCGGCCACAGGTGCCCTCTTAAACCTATTCTAGCAAGATTGATGCCGTTTAGTTATTTTCACAGCAATGAAACAGTGAACTGCTGAGTGAAATTACTAGGTTGATATGGCTGCGGTAGAACTGTTCCTGAGACCATGGGGTCTATTAAATAGAAACCCAGGGAGAAGGCAGAAGAACCCCTGTTCCGCTTGTCTCTGGTGACACCCACCACAGCATGTTTGTAATCTCTGGTGACATCACGGTCTGATCTGCACCAGGTGACCCAGGCATCTTTATTCATTTTCAAGTGTGAACTTCCTGAGGCCAGGGACTCATCTCCATGTTTTCAGCTCTGACATCTTGCATTAAGAGCTTAGTAAACATTTTCGGATAGAGTGAGCGGTAACTTTTGCTGCTGTCCCCCTCTGAGTAGTGGTGGTGCTGGTAACTGATCCTTTTCTCGTGAAGCTGAAGAGCGGAAAAACAGTCATCTGAGCTCCTCTGGGTCCTTGCGTGAAGACTGATCGAAGCTTGTCGGTGCCTTTGTCAGTTGTGCTTCCCATGTTGCAGAATAAAGTGCCGGTTTTCTAAGGACTTGGTAGTCAGACACCACCCTTCACCACTGGACGGCCCCTCAGTATGAGAACCCCTTTTATGGGAGAAGCCTGTTAGGGACTGAATGAATGTTCGTGTCCCTCCAAAATTCATGTGTTGAAGCCCTAACCTGCAATGTGATGGCATTTGGAGGTGAGGCCTTTAGAGGTGATTAGGTTTAGGTGAGGTCACGAGGGAGGGGTGCTCATGATGGGATTGGTGTCCTACACCAGAAGGGATCGGAGAGCTAGCTCGCAGCCTCTGCCAGTGAGAAGGTGGACGTCTACGAGCCAGGAGGAGAGCTCTCCCCAGGAACAGGTTTGGCCAGCACCTTGTTCTTGGACTTGCAGCCTCCAGAGCTGTGAGAAATGAAAGTCTGTTCTTTAAGCCACCCACTTTATGGAATCTTGCTGTAACAACCCCAGGTGACTAAGAACAAGACTCTTTGTGTTCCTGTCCTTTCTGGAGAACCCTCAGGACCCGAATGCCTTACTCCTGTTTAAAGGCTGGAAAAAATTATCCTGCTCTTCAACTTCTGGGTTTTGTCCTTGAGCATTACCAAGAGCAGATGGTTAGAGAAAGGAGCATTTTAAACGAAATGCCTCACAATAAAGTCTTAACATTTGTCTAGAGCACAAAACAAACAGGTCTGTAACTGCATTCATTGAGGTGAGTCGCGTTCAGCTCCGTTAAAGTCATCACTCAGAACAGGGTATGTTCCCCATCTTCACATTGTTCTTACATTTATCCCCAATGGGAAGGCAACCTTTCTAGAAACTGTTAATTCCATCGTTCAGTCTTGCAAGGCAGGAGCCTCCTGACTCACCCATTATATAACCAGTTGGCCTCGGCTCCAGGTTGTGTGTGCTCCAAGGTTTTCAGGGTGCTTTCTGCCTGCTGAGTCTTGTCACAGAAGCAAGTTGTTCTTTGCACCTAATGCTAAAATAGTCTTCTGGCCCTCATCTGAATGCAGGCACATCATATTAATTTGTTGGAATGTTTGCAGATTATATCTGTTTTTAAAAGTTTTCAAACCATTTTTGTCTCCTGTACATTTTCACTGAGAACCAAGGCTGAGCAAGCCCCTGTGAGTGGGCCTTGTGGGACATATACAATGATATAAAAAAATAGATTCTTGTCCCCCATGCGGAGGCTCGTCAGATGTCCACCCCTCGTCCCCTCCCCAGCCCGGACAGGGCTCTCTGGCTGCCCAGTGTAGCCTCTTCCCTCTTGGCCCTACGGCCTCGTCTGGTCTGGTGCCTGTCTGGACCTCGCCTGGAGCAGGGAGTTGTGGGAGTGAGGAAGTGGGCTGGCAATGGCAGGGAAAGGGAGAGCCTATCCAGGATGCACTGGCGCTGGGCTGTCCATAGCATGTGGTCTCCCTGGTGCAGATGACGCTGGTGCACAGAGGGCGAGAAGCTTCCAGTGAAACTCAAGCCCTGGTCTGTGTGACTGAGCTCTATATGTTCTTCCCTCGTCTTCCTTGTCTCAGCTGCTGGGTGGGGAGCACTGGACCCCATGTCACTGAGGGACTGTCCCAAGGACTAGGTCATGGGCCAGAAGCCTGCTAAGCCTGTATCCATATCCCCTCATTTAAAAAACAGACACACAGGGGCGGCTGGATGGCTCAGTTGGTTAGAGTGCAAGCTCTGAACAACAGGGTTGCCAGTTCAATTCCCACGTGGGCCAGTGAGCCGTGCCCTCCACAACTAGATTGAAAACAATGACTAGACTTGGAGCTGATGGGCCCTAGAGAAACATACTGTTCCCAAATATTCCCCGATAAAAAAAAAAAAAAAGACACACAAAACCTTCCACTTCATAAAAAGTAAAATTCTGGTACATTTAATATGACAAACTTCAAAGGCAATACATACTATTAATATTTATTAGAAACCTGACTAGGATTTTCAAAAGAAATGATTATATCTGAAAACATACAGCAACCAGGTAGTTTGAGTCTATTGATTCTCAAGTTAAACAAAGCTGGAGATGTACAATAAATATTTTCTTCATTGCTGTTCTTTTTATCCTGAGTGTAAAATTTTTAATACCCAGCCTTTTGCCCTAATCCTTCTTCTACAGGAAGTGATTAATGATTAAATGTTTTTATAAAAAAAAAAATGTTTTTATGAAAACAAATGTGCCCTTTATTTCCAGTAACAGTATCTTTGAAGAGCAAGCTAATTAATGATTTTTAACTGCTTAATGTAAGCAAGAAATAAAGCAATTTTGTGAGTTGCTGCAATGAAGACAATCACAGTTGATCTGCATATCACTTAATTAAACCAGGTCATTCATGGAAAACAATTACCTTTAATTATGATAAAAAGAATTTGTTGAAAACAAATTGGAAATTATTCTGCCTTTAGTGAGGAATTATACCATTAATGCTTCTTGAGGTTAACCTAAGCTTTTATCTGAGATGGTGGCCAAATATGGGATAGGTTATTTACTATAACTGCTTCAAAAGGCTGTGTGTGAATAATAGTTTTAGATTAATTTTCTCCTTCCTTTAAATGTTATCATTTGTCTTATGAGGATCTCTAAAAGATTATTAACATTTGAACACCCCCTGGAAGGATCACGTTTTGATTGAAAGTCCATGAGGTATTATGGAGCTCTGAATCTGAAAAATCACAGCATAGCCTGTCCTAGCAGCCAAATCACAGACTCCTGGTCCCGAGGTGATCCCTGTTTGCATTTTACACTTCTGGTCAGTGGCCACTTCTGCTGGAGGGCCATCCCAGTGAAATTCCACAAAGTTAAAAGCCTCTTAGGTACGATTTCATTGACATTAGTATCTTTTCCAAGGAATAGGTTTTTAAACTAAGGTACAAAGTGGTTACCTGACTTTATCAGGTTTTTGTCACTCTCCTTATCATCCCAAGCTAAATCCGAACCATTTTTGTGCTCCCCTCCCCCCACAACATGAAATCATTTTAAGAAAGGCAGTGGTTCTCACATGTGTTTTAAAGAACAGCCCAGCTTGCAGTGAGGTCTCTGCCTCATAACTGGCCGAGACTCCGCAGACCTCGTCCTGGCTTTGCCCTGGGACAAGCCATCCTCCTGCTGGGAGTGTGTCTTACTAAACATAAGAAGCCAGAGGGTGAGACCCTTCCTGTGCTACCATATGCACAGAGCTCACTGTGATCATTTTAGCAGATACTGAAATGATAGCAGTTTGCCAAATGTTTGAACCATTTCCAGACGCTTCTCCTCTTGCATGCCTTGGTAGTATAGTATAGGCAATGTATATATAGCTATCGAATTTCAGTGTGATACCTACTTAGATACTTTATAATACAGATTTTATACTATCATTTATAGTCATGTTTTTCTGGGGGGAAAAATAATTTCTGTTTTTTTCACCATTTCTCCAGGACTCTGGATCGATTTGGAAATGTCCTACAATGGGTCCTTTCTGATGACTCTTGAGACCAAAATGAATTTGACCAAACTAGGTAAAGAGCCTCTTGTTGAAGCCCTGAAGGTTGGAGAAATTGGCAAAGAAGGGTAAGGGGCTATATGAATTTACTAATACAACCCTGGGGGCCAACCTCTCCCTCCAGCCTTTGAGAGCAGGTTTGATGTGTAGTAGTAGTCCCGATGCTGAGTGAACTTCACTTAAGTGCTTCTGACCACAGAGGGTTTCAGGGAACAGTTCCCTAGTCTCATGCCCCGCAGACTGGGAGTCCCTACCTCTGCTCAGTGCTGCCAGTGGGGCACACAGTATTGATTACCCCGAAAGCATCACTGATTCAGACCAGCAGAGCAGGCTTGTCTGCACAATAAAATGTTCTGTGAAGGAAATTGTCATTCAGAAAGTACTTCCTTCAACTCACCGCCACAGAGAGCTATGTGTGGGCAAGGTCCCTGGGGTCTGTCTGCTTTAATCACAAAGTCAGAATTATTTCTCATTAGCAATTGATTGTTTAGCCAAGAAGGTGCCCCTCAAGTGTTTTGAGACGCATTTTCCCTAAATAATACAATATTGATTTACTTAGTAAATGCCTCTCTTTGTAGCAGATACAGCATCTACTGCCCAGAGTTTGTCTGATTTAGTAAATATTCCAAATTTGTGAGCTAATTAATGAAGCTTGATTTTTTTTTTCCCCTTCAATACCTAGAACATGGGTAAGCTGGAAATTTTACATTCCCACACACGTTTAAAATGACTGCTTCTGACTACAAATTTAAATTGTATAATTTTTTTTTTTTTTTACCAAACTAAAGCTGCTGATTGCAGTGTGCATCTTTAGCCCCTTTGCATAGAATTAACAGTACAATGACAGGAAAACTCCACAAGGAGCCACCTTTTCAGGGTCTAAATATAAGACACATACTCTTAGATTTTTACTTAGTTATGATACTGACATGATACTTTTATTCATATTGTGGTAATAGCAGATGGAGGGAGTTGGGTCATACATTTGAGAATGTTCTTTTACTTAAATTACTCCGATCTATCCAAGTTACTTAATGAAATGTTCCTATTTTAATAATTGGAGAATTTTACCTACTGTATGCAATCTAACCTGTATCTGTGCTGTTTTCCTTCTGTTTTTCTGCTATTTGTTAAAATGTGTTTGGATTCGGCAATCTGTGGATGGTATTTGCTGGTGAGTGATATTTGTCACCTCTCCATGTAACATTTCATGCCCTGTCAGTGCTGAGTCTTGTTGGATTCCATGTGACATCAGTCGGAAGCTTGTCCTTTCATCATGGTCCTGGCCATAAAGGCTCAGTTTGTAGACCTGAGAGAACTGAGGTCCAGGAATATTTAGAGATCCAGGCAGGGCAAGTCCTACCAACCTCCTTGATTTGAATTTCTGGGGTCCTGATCTCGTCCTGTAGTCAGACTCCACTTCTGTCCCTGGACACCCCCACCTGTCACCATGCACATCTGAGCATCGTCAGTCTAGCCTCACGGCAGCAGAGTTGCAGGACCAGCTGGCTATAACATGAAGCTCGTCAGGCAGAAGCAGTCTCGAATGTGAGGTGGAACTAAACGGGAGCATGAGAGAGCAAACATCCGTCAGACGCTTTTGTGCAAGGAGCCCTTCCTGGAAACAGCCCTTTGTGGGCACAGAGCTGCTGGGACGCCACTGGAAAGGCGGGGGCGGTCTTGGGCAACAGATAGGGCCCCATCACGGCCAGGTCCCTGAGATCCTTACCACTTAGGCGTTCAATGTTCACTAGTATTCGTGTGGCTCTCTTAGCACAATTTGAAGTTCATAAACTCTGATCAGAGGATGGATGTGTTTCTGAGCAAGCAGTGCTTCTCTAGACTGTGAAAAAAAATCCTCTGCTTTTGGAATATGATGGTATTTAATTTGTAATATATTTCTAAAGTACCATTTTTTTCACAGTAGAGTCTGGTGTAAAATATTTTGTTCCTTCCTGTGAAGGTGTTAAATTATATGTTGATGTGTGATTTGCTGTCATTTAATTTTAAAAGCAAGAAAACCTGCAATCCAAAAGCACTTCACTTGGGAGAAAAAGGCCTGGGAAAAATGAGCCTTTAACCCTTTTTTGCATAAAGGACCCCTTTGAGAATCTGAGAGCTCTGGATTCTTCTCCCAGAAAATGCCTACATGTGTGCCACCTGGCTCAGAATTCCTGAGAGTATCAAGAGCCTCTGAAAGCCCATCCATAGCCAAGAATCTAGTCCTAGAAGTGATTCTAGAATCCACTCTTCACCTCCTCAGCCCTGAACATAGGGAATCACCCTGAGGCTACACACCCCAGGAGACACAGAAGTTAGTATGACAGTAGCTGTTTTTAAGCACCTGTGTGATCTTTTGTACTGACATTTCCTTCAATTTGAGACCTGTCCACAGAGCAGAATGTCTGAAGCAGCCGGCAGCAGCCCTTTCCTCCAGGCCCTCCCTGTAGCCTCTGGCTGCCAGTCTAGGGCCTCACTTCCCCACAAGGGCTGGTTCCCCTGCTGTTCCGCTCTGGCCGGGCCTCTGCTTTGTCTCCCTGCTTTTTGCAGTCCCCCTTCAAGTGTGCAAATGATTGTGCCCTTGGGGAGTCTCAGGAGATGCTGCTCAACCTGTGAGTAGTCCTACTTACTGGTAGGAAGTTGTTCAGGTCTCCATATTATTACCCAAAGGTGACTGTGAGAAATTGAAATCTGTTTCTTTATTCTAGTGAAGTCCTTTCCTTTTGAAATGTGCATACACTATATTTGCAGACATTTTTCCTTTTGTCTTTTTATTTCCCAAATAGTCTTATTACATACTGTGTTTCCCAAAAAATAAGACCTAACCAGAAAATAAGCCCTAGCGTGATTTTTCAGGATGACATCCCTGAACATAAGCCCTAATGCGTCTTTTGGAGCAAAAATTAATGTAAGACCCGGTCTTATTTTCGGGGAACCATGGTACGTAGTTAACATAACTTTGGGACAGTGAGGTATACAGTAGAATTCAGGCGGTAAACTGAGCAGTCTTAACTTTAGGATTGCCTGAAAAGGGCCAAAGTGAGTCCGTTGGGGAAATGAAGGCTGGCCTTGGAGGAGGACATTTCCGGTGAGGCACTTGGCCTGTTCATGCTCTAGCAGTGCAAACTGGGCCCAACATGCAAGTCCCCATGTGGAGGTCCCCCCCTCCATGTTGGGTCACTAGTCCACAGTGTTCCCCGAAACACCACCACCACCTCCCCGCCCTGTGTCTCCTGAGGGGTTGGGAGCCCAGTGCTTGCAGTCCGCAGTGTGACTAGGTCTGGCTCTGTGGTTGTATGCGAATGTGTGTCTGTGGCAGACGTACGGGGAGGATTTCTCTGGAATAAAAGAAATGAATACGTTCTCATGAGTGTGGTCCCCCACAAGGCAGCCACCTCACCGGGCTGTTTAATTATGTATGCTTCACTTAAAAGCATTTTTGTGGAGCTGCTTTTTTAGAATTTCCTCTGGAATCTGTGACATTCTTTTAACTGTCCTGGGTGACAGCAAATCATCCTGCTTTGTAGATGAATTGGATCTTTGAGAAATTGCTAGACGTTCGTTGTTCAGAGGCAATGGTGATTACTGAGACCAAGAAATAAAATGTTTTGTCTGAGACAGAGTATCAGTGATAAAATAATTCCGTTTTTCTTATATATCTGACTCTAAATACACTTCCAAAGAGATTTTTAACAGTGGCTGCAAAACGGCAATAAGCCTTTTAAGGTGGCTCTTTGAAAGGATGTCACACTCATCTGAAGTTCTAAGGTGTGTTGTTAGAAAAATTAGGCTTTATTAGTTGTAGCACATCTTAAATAAGGATGTGCATGTGCCTTTCTCCAAAGTTCACGCTGACATCAGAGGGCTGAGATCATAAAATGCAGGTTCAGTTATAAAACTATCAGCCAAACAGTCAGTTACACATTTAATTAGTATTAGGTGCCACATAATATAGCTTCCTATGCAGAGATTAGAGGTAACATTTAGTCAAAATCAGAATTTCGTGTCATCTGATCTGCTTTAACTGATATAGCATTGTCTAAATTATTAACTTGAAGCCACAAAATTTGTCCTGATCTCTGTCCTGCGGGGAATTAATTCGGGAACCTGAGAACTCCCTGCAGTGGGTAGCCTTTGGCATCTTCTGCCCTGGGTCTGGTGGCTGCCAGAAGACAAATACTGGTGGGGACAGGAGGGCAGATTTTGCTATGGTCCCAGATTTTGAGGCAGACTTTCGTGCTGGGTGGACGGGGAGCAGGACACAGATTGCCTACCTGGCAGCTGTCTGAGCCGGGAACACAGTTATCGTACTGGTGGACAAGTAAGATGCATTTCTGCCGTGGTTGTGTTATCTTTGGGGATTTATGTCCCTGACTTATCTCAAGACACAATTTAGGCTTTCTTGGAAATCATATTTTGATTTTACTCTGTACATTTTAAATAAAAGAGGCTCTAGTGAGGGCTGTCTAACCATAGAAAGCTCTGAAGTCACTTTGTGACCAGTGAACACACATACACATTTCCTGGACCAGCCAGGCCTCAGATGGAAAGAGGAAGAACAAGTCAGTTAGGTGCTGTTGTTGTTTCTGTGGCACAAGAGGCTTTTGTGTCTGCAGAGGGAGTTTCCCTTTAACGTTACACTCAAGCCTGTTGGCTGGAGCAGCTGGCTCTAACGTGTCAGAGCTGGGCTTGAGGAGGGTCCGGGTGTCCTGCCAGGGAGGACACTCGGGGTCCTCTTACAGCCAGGCTCCCGTTTCAGGGGCGGAGACCTCAGTCCTGCCCTCCCAGTGCTGGAGCCTCTGCGGGGCCTTCAGTCCACACCAGCACGTGTGCTCTGCCCTTGGGTGCCCTTGGCTCCTCTTGGCTAGGAGATGACTGCCCCGGGAGGCTGCTTCCGGTGGCCTAAGGACAGCATCAGAGAAAAACCCCAAACGATTGCACCTGCAGGGAGATAAGACCTCAGCTCTACCGCCTTCCCCAGTCCTGGTAATTGTGTCCTGGTCAAAAATACCAGGCCCAGCTCTGCTTAGTGATCATTTGGTTGCTTAACAGTGTTCGGAGACTACTCTGTCCGTGGTTCCCTTTGTCCCAGTCAAGTCTCTGAGCCTCAAAGATGGGCCCTGCTCTTCTTCCTCCCTAAAGCGAAGCCACCACCATCCAGGGAGGGAGCTGCCTCTTGTGGGGCTAAAGCTCAGCTAAGAAGCCCCCAGTGATCCTCAGTAGGGAACCTCAATCACTCACCAGTCCTGGGGAGCCAGCAACCCCCAGGCCTCTGGAAACAAGACGCAAGCTGGAAAGATGAATGAGGGACATCGCTGTCTGATGAGGCTTCTTATTTGTTTTAAAATGGTATTTCAAAGTGTACTTGTCCAGGACCCTTCCTGGGTTCTCGTGTCAGTTGCTTCCTAGAGTCCCTTGAGATTTGTACCTTGTGGTGGTTGGCGTTTTCTGTGACTGTCAGGAGCTGGGCCAGCTGTGGAATATGTCATTTCACTAGAGGGGAGTCTTGAGTCAAAACTAAGTAGAGGTAACTGCGCCAGAGAGCATCCTCGTTGTTGAACTCAGCCAGAGCGAGGGGACTTGCCTAAATATCCCCCTCAGCAGTGAGAGGTGCTCATGTCTCCAACATAAGCTGTCACCTCACCCTTGCAAGCATCGCTCTTGTCCTTCACCCTCCCTCTTGGCTACTGCTGCACTATTGATTAACTCACTGCATTTTGTGTCCATTGCACCAAACTCCCCACTACCTGTCCTGAAGCATGCGCCAAATCGGACTCTTCAGGCCCAAATCCTCTGTGGTCCTCCCAGGGGACTTAGCGGCTGAAGAGTCTCCCGGGTACCAGGCCAATCTGAGGACTCTTGGATTGGGCCTCTTCTTTTTGGGGTGGTTTGGGGAGAATGACGTGTGGTGGTGGTGGCGGTGGAGTGTGTGTGTTCCCTTTCTAAGCAGAGCCTGGGTGACGGGCAGGCTGCGGTGGTTGGTGACTCTGCCCTGTTCAGTTGCAGGCCCAGGGCGTACTGTCTGGCCGACAGTGACGAGGAGTCCTCCAGTGCGGGCTCCTCCGACGAGGACGATGCACCAGAGCCCAGTGCAGGAGACAAACCGCTTCTCCCAGGGGCCGAAGGGTAAGTGGATCCAGCATCTGGGGCTCCAGGGGTCAGGGCAGCAAGATGGGAGTGAGCTTTTTTCCCTCGTCCTGTGATCTTCCTTTGGCCTTCACATTGAGTGAATGGTTTTGCATTAATAACTCAAAGTCAATGGCTTGTTTAAATTCCCGGCCCCAGATCAAAAGAGATTCATATAGCTTTTTTTACTTAAAAGGGTCCCAACCAAAATGGCTTTCTCTGACCATTGGAGTATCGGACCATTGGAGTAAAGAACAGGATTGAAGGGCGTGCTTGTTATCGCAAGGAGCACACGTTATACAACAGCGCCCGCTAGTGCTCAGTGGAGAGTATTACTCCCCTTTCCGTTGTGTCACACTTGCTTTGGTTGAGCTGCTAGTTCCTACAAAGCGGAGACATTCGGCTGATTTCTTTGGTGAAATTTTGAAAACCGGTCACTTAACTGACCTTTTGGATCATGAACTTCTTTTCTGGGGCTCTCTTTGCCTGTTACTCAGACCGTGGAATGATCAAAGTGCTTACACAGCCACACAGATATTTTAATTATTTAATGAGTTAAGGAAACTAAGATTATAAAGAAGCCAGAAATATCTGTAAGAAAATATCAGCCTATTCACTTTTGAAATCCTACAGAAGATGAAAAGAGAATTCAGACATTTGAGGAGCTGGTTCTAAAGTGTGTGTGCATTATTTAAAATCTATCTACCTGCTTGACTTTCTTAGGAATGATTGCTTTTCTCTACACATACACATGGCATTTCTGATAGACTGGAACTGGGGGATTTTAAAGAGCAAGTATCCTCTCTCCTTGGGGTAGTCTTATGGTAGATACGACCTGATAAAAAAGCTTGCTTTCTTGGCCTGCTAGCATGTCAGCTTGATGTAGCATTTGTCTTTAGATGTTCCTAAGCCCTTTAAAAAGCAGTTGCCACTCAAAGTTGGTATGACACCACCTAAAAGGCAGCCAGTAAAAAAATTGTGTTTTGTGTCCCTGTGACGCAGTGTAATTTCTTATTGCCATCTAGAGATGGTGAGGTTTCTCTAGGAGAACACTGGTTTTATAGTCAGTATTTGAGGGTTATAAACATGACATGCCTTCTCAGTTTGCTCTTGAAAACTTTGACTCTCTGTTGTCAAGATTCAACTCTATGTGACATTTACACCTTGTCTAAAGTAGCAGTTTTCAACTGGGGTAATTTTGTCCCCCAGAGGACATTTAGCAATGTCTGAAGACATTTTCTATTGTCATGACTGGGGGGAATATGCTAATGACATAGTAGGTGGAGGCCAGGAATGCTGCTAAACACCCTACAATACCCAGAACAGGCCCCCACAACAGTGAATGACCCAGTGTCAGTGGTGCTGAGATTGAGAAACTCTGGTCTAAAGTAAGGTGAATGAAGAGTCACAACGTTTTTGTTTGTGAAGGAGCAAAGTTGCTGCTAACACCCATTTGTGTCCCTCATTTAAAGGTATGTTGGCGGTCATCGAACAAGTAAGATTATGAGGTTTGTGGATAAAATTACCAAGTCGAAATATTTCCAAAAAGCAACGGAGACAGAGTTCATTAAAAAGAAGATCGAAGAAGTCTCCAATACACCCCTGCTGCTAACTGTAGAAGTTCAAGAATGTAAAGGAACCTTGACGGTCAACATTCCACCTCCCCCAACTGACCGAATATGGTGCGTGGAGGGGCCCTCAGGGACAGCAAGCGATTGCCCTTGTTGTGTGACCATATAAATCCCAGCCTGCTTACCCTTGACATTGTGGAAAGGACCTCCTCCTGGGCAGAAGCACTTTCAGACATTTTTCATGGAACCTTAATGTTAGTCGTAAATCCCACTCCACTTTCTACTGTGAGTGGCTAATTCACATTTAAAGATTCATCTTCCCAGGTTAGAAAGAGTTCAGGTCAGTAGGTGACGTTCATGGGATGAGCTGTTTCTACTCTTGACCTCCCTCCTCTCTAAAGCCAACCTTTTGCACCAGTAAGAACACTGCCATTTGTAGGGCTCTTACTTTCTGCTTGGCCTGGGGTGTAACTGCTTCACCTGCACAGCATCCTGTGGAGATGGGTGCTGTTGTTATCCCACTTTACAGACAGGAATCACACATCCAGCAGAGTCCCAGGAGCTTAAGAAAGAAGACTTCCCTGGGTGAGACCCAGATGTTAAAGAGGCAGGAGTATGTGCACTTGGTAACTGTGGTAGGAAGTCTATCCCAGGAGTTATCACTGAACAAACCAGTGGTTCTCAGTCCTGCCTACATATCAGTTACCTGGGGACTTAAAATAAAGATATGCCCAACCCAACCCTCAGGATTCAGGGGTTGGGGGACCAAGCCAGAATTGAGAATCACTGAAAAAAATTATTCATGGATCTAGCAGAAGAAAAATCACTGTCTGTGAATTTCAATTTAAAATTGACATTCCAAGCCATATAAAATGTACATAAGTGTATACAAGGGTTGCCTAAGAGATCTCATTGTACCACAAAGTATACTCATATAAAAAAGATAGCTCTGTTTTATCATAGAGGAAAACCAGCATGCCAGTACACATCCTTAGTGTTCAGAGGGTTTGTAGGAATGATCCAAAGAGGATTTTTGAATTGACTAACCGATTAGTGATGACATTGGTGTTTCCCAGTAAAAACTTAAAAATATTACTTTAGATTTTAATTTCTTAGGTAATATTTTCATTTAAAAAAAGCTTATAATCTTACCATCCAAAAATAACCAGTTAATATCTTTCTGTACCGTCTTCCAAACCTAATTTTAAAATGTTTGTAAATACTAAGAGTTAATACATTTCTCCCCCTTTTAAGCTTTAAGATCTATATCAATTATAAACGCCACTGCTCAGTGGGAGATGAAAGCAAAGGCCTCTGGGATCGTGCCAGATAATGATGCTCAAATGCTGAACTATTTGTTGATCCACAGAGATAAGTTTAGATATTGAGTGTTTAGAAACATTTATAGCAATTTGACATTTTTATTGTATTTTTTTAAATATTGGTCCATGACAAGTTGAAGTTTTTAGTTTGGTAACACACAGTCTCTTGTCTGGATACTTTACTAGCAATTCCGAGTGCCAATCTGCTCCATCAAGAAGACGTAATAAGGGTGGTGTGGAGTGTGGAATGAAAAAGCAGGATCTAAAAAACGTTCTCTATTTACATATGCATATTAGGAATGTGGGGAATATTGACCCCATTTCTCAGTGGTCTCATCTCCGGGGTGAGATTCAGAGAGGCAGTGTCTTTCACTTTCTGCTTTATGAACTTGTATATTTTGGGTTTTGTAACATATATATACTGCTTTTATTTTATAAAAATAGAAACAAAAAAGGTTATTGCCATTTTAGGAAAAAACAAAGCCCGGGCCACAGACTATTCCAGTGGCGCTTCCTGGCTTTCTTAGTTTGTCAAAACGGTTCTCCGATCATCACAGCCCACCACACACCGTCCAGGGACACAGGGAGTTCACAATTCTTACTTGCTGTGCCGAATTATGTTTTAGAGGGGATTTTCAGAATAAGAGAACATTTTAGTAGTGATAAAGGCCTGTGCAAATGAGGAATGTTGGCTGTTGGTACTTGTCCACTTCTTTCCTTTGCTTCTAAATGTGATTGTTGTCTTCTTTAAAAGGTATGGTTTCCGGAAGCCACCATATGTAGAGCTGAAAGCTCGGCCAAAACTTGGAGAGAGAGAAGTGACTTTAGTTCATGTGACAGACTGGATAGAGAAGAAACTGGAGCAAGAGTTTCAGGTAAACCTGCAGGGTCATCTAGTATTTCACACTGAGGGTAAAAGCTCTGGGTAGAACAGAGCTTCTGAGCTTCACGTGGGTCAGGATCATATTTTGAGGATCCTCATCCCAGGAAAGGACACGTATGATCAAACAGGTCAAATTTTAGGTAGTTTCAAAAACCCTGAAACTCACCCACAGCACCCTGCTAAGTAGTCGTCAGAGGAAACCCAAGAGGAGGGGTCAAGGAGCAAAAGGACTGTCTTACAGAGGCCTGGCAAGGGTTAGGCCCTCCTTCTTGGGGGGCTGTCTTTGGACTTTGTGGGGCCTGGAATTGGCCAGCTCGTAGCACCCACTGTGGTCAGGAAAATTGTCCCCGTCCCCGTGTGCTAGCCACCTTGCTCCACTTGTTCAGTTCTCATGGAAACATGGAAACCCTTCCGTGTGCAGCTGCCACCTCCCCTTGAGCTCCAGAGATGCACCAGGTCTGTCACTGCCCTGTGGGTAGTATTCTAGGGTGGTCCTGGAGATTACACTACGCCCGAACTCATTCTCCAGGCCTGCCCTCTGCATTCTGCCACCAGAGGTTAATAGCAATGTAGCCGAGGCCCTGGGATGAGCTATCTCTATCAAATTTTTGTTAGATATTTGAGGCACAGTTGTCTTTCAGGGTTTTATGGATTACCAATTTATTTGCTTTGTACTGAATTTCACTTTTAGAAGAAGACCCATATTTTTGCAGTGGTATATTTTGAGTTATTGCCTTTAAAACTATATTTTTATTATTTAAAAGCTATAGATTAAATATAACTGAAAACCAATTTCTGGAAAGCTTATTATCACCAAATGGAAAAAGTATTTTGAACCTAGTTATGGGAGACACCTTGTGCCTTCAGGTTTTTTTGCTTTTTCTTCTCTCTCTAGATCCTACGTTAGGATTTGAGTGGGTCATCTCTTTAGGGGTATTGGGGTACAAGGAGCAAAAGAGACAAGGGGGCAGAGATTGGTGCCTAGTATTTTTGAGGCAAGTTGGGAAGTTGAAGTGTAACTACTGCATTTTCCCATAGTCACCTGGGAAGTTTTCATTTATGCTTTTGTAAGAGAGCATTACTGAAGATTGAATGCATTGCCAAAATTCACTTGTACAAAACTACTTTATAAACAGGCAAAGCACCATTGCTATCCATCATGGATTATCCTTTAGGTATTCACTATAGTAGGATTGTGTGTGTGTGTGTGTGTATACACACACATATATATGTCTGGTTTTGGTTTTTAAAAAAATTTGCTTACATTTTGTTGATAGATTTAAATGGATGAATTCACTTGGAATGTAATTTAGAAATATTATGAGCAGCTTAAGCCAGTTCTCGTAAAATAAGGTTGAGTCCATTTGTCAATAATTTTATTATATGTACATGAATCAAAGGTTGCTTCTGCAACAGGGCTGACTTTATTGGGTTCTTGTGTCTATGCACTGATGTGATTCCTCAACTTTCTAAATATGGTAGAGGAATTCGGTATGTGTAGGAAGTTGTTTCATATATATTTTAAAAACTTGCCTAAATTATCAAAACAGTAGAGCGACAGCCTGAGAAAACAAAGCATTCTTCCACCTGGCTGTTCTTTCTTCCTACAGAAAGTTTTTGTTATGCCAAACATGGATGATGTTTATATCCCTCTAATGCACTCAGCCATGGACCCTCGCTCTACTTCCTGCCTCCTGAAAGACCAACTTGTGGAGGCTGCTGATCAGCTGTGATGGCTGAAGATCTGATGTTCCCAGTGTTAAGAGATCTAGCTCAAGGTGTGGGGTTCTTGGCTGCCATCTGTGCTGTAGCACTGGCCTTTCCTTGTGCCACAGCTTCTGCCCTCTGCCTGCCAGTGCCCATTCCACTGTGAGGTGTCATTCCACGCATCCAGCGTCTGCTGTCTGGATTGCCTACTTCAAAGCTTTGACTCAGCAAAGGAAACAGGAAGAATCATCACAGTGGATTGAGAGGTCACAGTGACTCACACCACGGCTTTAAGTCTACCAGTTTTTGTGGCAAGAGCACATGAAAAGCAGTGCTACACCTGGAAGGCTTCCCCTTGCCTTGACTCCAAAGCTTTTCCTCAGGCAGCCAGAGCACAGATGGAACGTTTTCTCACTTCCAGTTTGTCACACAGCCCTCCACACTCTGAGAATGTCAACATAGTCATGTGTGGAGGGTAGAAAGTGGGATTTTGTGAGCTATTTCATTGGTGATAAAGAGATATGCATAGCAACTTACTTTTCTTCATATTAAATTGTGCGTTTTGGAAGCAAGTAGCCATAGAACATGAACATACACTAACACTATCAGCTGGGGTGGGGACAGTGGGATTTCTCTGAACATTAGGCAAAGCCATGAGATCAAACCATCCCAAGCCTTTTACCAGTGAGGTACAATCACCTGGTTCTAACAAATCCCAAGTGGTTTCCTAACATGAGCATATGTGAAAACATCAAACACTGCACATGACCGGATCGGGTAGGAACAGAAAGCCAGAGCCACCAGTTTTCTATCTGGCACTTCCAGTGTGCTCCAGAAAGCTTTGTATAGGCATCTAAATGCTTTACTCTCCTTGGTTCGGGATGTTTTGTGGGCAGTTTCCTTTTCTGATGGCCAAAACAGAACTGCTATCATCAGGAGTCAAGACCAAAAGTTTGCTCAACATCAAACACTACATATCTCAAAGTTAACATGTCACATGTCTTCAATGTTGCCAACTTTATTTTGTGCATTTGTGTCAGAATGTTTAGTTTACAAGTGTGAAGGCTCTAATTGTACAATTTGCTTTGAGAAGTACATTAAAAATGATTTTGTTTAAAGCTTCATTCAACATCAAAATTACCTTGGGTAACTGATAACTTCCATCTGTGGACTGTGCTAATAGTGGTTTTTTAAAACAGCACCTTGCCTGAACATGAACTTTAAAGAAATTAATATATTGAAAAAAATATTTGAGCCCGTATTTGATTACTTTAATTACACCATTAAACCATTTGACTTAAATTATTTGACCATTCCAGTTGGTGTACTAATTTCTCATTGTGTAGGCCAATTTGCCTGTCAGTCCGCATGTCTTGTTCACTGGTCTTTATAATTTCTGTGCAATAACTAAAGGCAAAAGACTAGATGCACTGCTGTGTGAGATTACACACGACTGTACCTTATTGCACTTAAATATGTGGGGATTTACAATCGCTTGCATTGTTTCACAAAATAAATATCTCATGTCAAATACTGGATACGCATCTTATTTCTAAATACTGTTTATAGGGACAGAATAGTGGGTACAGGTCACTTAAGTGGCCCGAGGTCACCAATAGCTTGCATTTCCTGGGTGATCACTGGACCAGCCCTTTTAAAAGTAGTCACACCAGACCCGAGGCAGGTGCTATTATCCCCAATCCACAAGTAAAACCCAATCTTCCTGAACAGGAGGCTCACACCCATAATTGCCCTGTAGTCCTGTTAACTTGGTGCCCCCGCCAGTTACTAAGCACCCCAGCAGTTCTCACCGCCTGGGACAAATTCATTTGCGCAACGTTTTTAGCCCCACTTGGAACGGTATCCAAAGCAGTTGGCCTTAAATGGTACTTTTTGTAAGGAGGTCGTTGCCACACCTTAGCCAGGGAAGTTCATGCACCTCAAGACCCAAGCCAGTTCCTGTCCAGTACACCACGACCTGAAACTTACTCCAGACCCCGGCCGTTTCTCATCTACCTCCGGAGGCCATCCAGTCAACTGCGTGTCTCACTGATCGGCACAGAAATATGCGGGGCATGAAGTAGCAGAGCCTACAGGGCCCTGACGTCTCCCCAGGACGCAACCCCCTAGGAAACCCGCCACCAGCAGCGCGGTGCTGCCATGTCGCTTGCGGTTAAAAGGGCCGCCGGCGGAGAGCAGACAGCCCCAGTTATTTGCAAGCGCGTGCTCTGGCGCTGCAGCCTGACCCCCGGCGCCACGCACAGGCGCGGCGGGGGCTCAAAGGCAGCGCGTCGCGATAAGAAATACCGACACCAGGGCTGGGATCAAACCACTTTATTGAGAACCTTCGGGGGAGGGTCGAAGGGCTGGGAGGACGATGAGATCCTAAGTCTTCGCTCGGCCCGGATCTACAGGAAGGAGAGCGGTGGGTGAGCGGCTGTGCGACAGCGGGCCCGTTCCCTCCCCTCCCCCACAGCGGCCCGGCTCAGACTCCAGTTCGCATCACCCTTGTCAGCAGTCTAACACGTGCTTTGATTGGAATGTCATCACCGCGGGCTACCTGCCTCCCACCCGGCTCCCGGGCCCCGATACCCGGGCCGAGCCGCCATAGACCAACACAACGACCACCTCACCTCTCAAGCTTCCCGGCCGCCAAAAGGCAGAAAACTTGGCCGGGCTTCCACTTAAAGGAGCCAGCGGGTCGGTTGGGCGGGCCTTACCGCTATTAACCAATAGCAAGCCAAACTTCCGGCCACGTGCCTGTGAAGTAGCCTAACAGTTGTCTGTGCTCCCTGAGTCCTCCAGAGTATAGAGTGGTTACGTGTCAACCATGGAGATAGGAGCAAAGACAGACGGAGAGTCGCGCAGTGTTCTACATTCTTCCGGGCGTCTTTCCACATCTCGAATTGCGCCTTGTAATTAGCGCGTCTCTCAGCGCAAAAGAAAACTTGACAAACAACAGAATGCAAGTAATGCCTAACTTCTTTGAGATATGTTGTGCCAGAAGCTAGGCTAGGAGCTGAGGCTAAAAAGGTGACAAATTAACTTTGCCCTGAATTTAGAGTAATGTGTTGCGGTAGAAAGAGCTTGTGTTTGAAAGCAGACCGAAGTGCACCCAAACCTGACTTTGCAATGAATTCGCTCCATGACCTTGAGCACTTAACCTTTCTGAGCATCAACTTCTGAAAAAAGGAATATTCAAAAAAGTTGGATTCAATGAATTCATGTTACTCTCCTGGTACATTCTGAGTGGTAAACAAGTTTTTTTTTCTTTTTTGAAAGGACTAGTGTGATGTGGAAAACTTACGTGATTGCAATACTTTAATAAATGCTACAATGCCAGCCTCCTGGGGAAGCCCAGAAGAGAGAAGCCCTAACTTTGGGAAAGCTAAAGTGCTTCTAAGCTCATACTTTGAGCCAGGCACACTATTCACGAGTGGATAATAGGAATGCGGCCCTACCCTCTAAGAGCTTGATTTATCGGTACAGGGAACTGGAAACTGTCATAATATCGGGTCATCTTTATTTCCTTCATATGTTGGAAATTCGTTTCCTTTTTTCCCCTTAATAAGGAAAATGGTTTTGTGTGTGTGTGTGTGTGTGTTTGTAATAATGAAAGCATTTCAACCTATGCGTTTGTAATTGAGTGGAGCTCTTATTTTCATTATTTTCTGCAGTCTTTAGTTAAAATTAAAAATTCCTCGTTTTCCAAGGCGATAATTATTTTGGCAATTGTTTTGTAACTTCTATATAATTATTTTGATCGTCATTTAAACTTTTGTTACTTCAACATTTATTACATTGTGGTAACAGTTTCTCCATTGGGAAATGTTCAAGTTTTCTTTGTAGACTACAATATGATATGTTTTTATAAATGTTCCACAGACTTTTGAAATGAAGATGTTTTCACTATCATGTACAAATATTAACATGAAATATTCATTAAATCAACTTTAGTTGTGTTGTAATTATATTGTCCAAATATCTGCGTATTTGATACCTGATTGCTAGTGTATGCACTGTCATTGATTGATAGTAATGTGTGAGATTAGGCTTCAAATACAAATGCTGGTGAGAATGCAAAGCAACAAGAACTTTGCTCCATTACTATTTGGGAATACAAAATAGTACATGCATTTTGGAAAAGAAATTGGACAGTTTATTATAAGGTTGAACATACACTTAATGTATGACCCAGCTGTCTCTGGGTATTTCCTAAGAGAAATGAAAATTTGTGTTCACACAAAATCCTGTATATAAATGTTTATAACATTATTCATAATCCTCCCACCCCTCCCCAAAATTAGAACCATCCAAATGCCCTTTACTGGGTGAATGGTAAACAGTTGTGGTACATCCATACAATTGAATGCTACTCAGCGATGAAATAGAAAGAACTACAAATATATGCAACACTTGGAAGAATCTCAGAAGCATTATGCTGAGGGAAAGGAGCTAGACTCAAAACACGGTATAATTCCATTTTTACGACTTTCTAGAAAAAAACAAAACTGTAAGGATAGAGAACAGATCAGAATTTCTGGGGATTGGGAGAGTAGGGAGCATTTGACTACAAAGGGGCAGCACGAGGGCATTTTTGAGGGTGATAGAACCCTCCGTATCTTGATTCTGGTATGGGTACATGATTTTATGCATTTGTCAAAACTCATAGAACTCATCCAAAAAATTTGATTTTACTGTATGAAATTTAAAAATAAAACGTTTCAGTCATTTACCTTGATTATTTCTATTATTACTTGTTTTCTATATTTTGAGGCTGTGCTGTTTATCTCAGTATGGTTTGTGGCTGATAATATTTCCATCATGGATTACACGTATTTATGTATAAAATAACACTCTAAGCTATTTATGGTTTTTGCCTTGAGTTCTAATTTATCTTACATTAGCGTTGCTACTCATGTCTTTGTTTGATCTGTTTGTCTGATATAACTTTGCCCATCCCTTCGTTTTTAACCTTTCTATTATTTTGGTTTTAGAATATCTTTTGTATAAGGCATATGGTTGGATTATAGTGTTTAGCCCAATGTGATAATATTTGCCTTTTAAAGATGCATTTAAAATTTTTATTGTGAAATGTCTTTGTTTACAAATATGTCAGCTTGGGAGCTCAGCTGGAGCTGTTGATTAGAGCAACTCCATTCTCCATGTGGCCTGTGTTTGGCTTGGGATTCTCTACATGTGGCAGCTAGCTTCCAAGAGGAAGCATCCGAGACTGAGTATTCTAAGAGGAAGGAAATGGAAGCTGCCAGGGCTTTTAAACCTGGGCTGGGAGGTCTCCGAATGTCACTTCTGATCCAAAATCAGTCACAAGGCCAGTCTAGATTCAAAGACAAGGGAAATAAGCTCCACCTTTTGATGGCAGAGCAGCACGTGCGTATAGGGAGGGAAGGTATTATTTGGGGCCATCTTTGGAAACTATACCACAATAGAGTAGTATGATTGGCCCAACCTGGGTAGGTGCCCGCTAGGGGACAGACTCTGTCGACACCACCTAGCATATCTGCCCCACTTGCAAAGCTGGCCCCAGTTCCTGTTTACTCACTCTTTCTGTGGCCCCAGTAATAAGAACAGCTCCTTGACCATGGTAAACGTCTGACGAGCTATTGTTGAATTCCTTCTTCTCAATCTTGTTTGTATAACTGCACCAGTCAAATGCTTTCCATTCTGCCTTGGCAAGGTCTCAGATCTACCCCCTCCTTGCTCTTCCTGCTCTAGATTGACAGTCTTTCAGACGCCTGCCTTTTCCCCTAATTCTTCCTGAAACATAACTTCAGTCCTTTCTCACTCTGCTGCCTACTAGAGAAAGCCCAGCCTGAGTTTAGCACCGCACCCACTGGCCAATCCTGCCGACCTTCCCAGCCTCATTTCCCTACTGCTTCTTTGTGTAGAAGCCAAGCACACCCTAACTGATATGTCACTTTGGGCTTCCATGAAAGCTTTCCTTTCCCCAAGCTTCTGTTCAGGTCCTCCTCTCCCCCAAGATATCCTTTTGTCGCATCTGAGAAAAGGCACAGCCCTGTTACCACTTCCATGAAGCCTCCGCTCTATCCTTCCCCACCCGTTTCCTTCCACCAGACCCATCTCTGTCTTGAACACCATAGTTCTATCTCTGAGTTTATTCTCACCTTCTCACACTTTCCACAGTCAGCATCGTGTGTTGCTTATTTCTGTGCATGTCCTATCACCGTTACCCACTTACAAACTGTGATATTTCCTCATAGTATCAATCCTTTGTACTCAGAAGCCCTCAGTGATATTTGTTGAATGAATGAATGGTAATAATCCATGTAGAGGTCAAAAGATGAAGTCATCTCCAAAATGAAGCTGACAAAATTATAGCTAAAGTTCCTTTTCTCTCTAACTAAAATTTGGTTACGTCTATGAATGAGTTCTCCTAGGGAAAAAGGAGATAGAATGGATAAGGTGGACCTAGTAAGCCTTAAGAAACACAGTCTGGGACAAGGGAAAAAAAGACAGAAAATAGTAATATCCAAGGAGGAAAAGTTCAAGAAAAAAGAACTGTTAACATTTGAGGTCTGACAATTAAGTTCTCGAACTCATCCTAGAAAAAGTGCTGCATACATCACTGCTGAATATCACTGTGGTCACCTTCGTAGTCCTCCCCTTGGGAAGCTATGCACCGACGCCAGCGCCTAGTCCACCCTTCAAAGCAATTTTGGAACTCTTTTTCCTGGAATGGCCAGAGCTGTCGTCGTATTACCCTTGATATCCTGAATGTCATCAGAATGTCTTCCTTTCAATGTTTCCTTTAACTTCGGGTAAAGAAAGGTCAGGTCTGCCTGGTGGCTCAGGTGGTTGGAGCACCATGCTCTTAACGCTGAGATCGCCAGTTCGATTCCCACATGGGCCAGTGAGCTGCACCCTCTACAGCTAAGATTGTGAACAACAGCTCTCCTTGGAGCTGGGCAGCCGTGAGCCGCTGGAGATTGGCGTGGACTGCCAGGGCTGCAGCGAGCTCCTGCGGGCTGCTGTGCTGCCAGGAGTGGCCCGTGTGGCCAGCATAAGTGGCCTGTAGCCATCGTGAGTGGCTGGCAGCCGGCAAGAGCTGCTGTGAGCTGCTGACTGATTGGGGGCCAGATCAGGTGGATCAGGTGTTCCAAAACACTTATTTGTTTCCTGGCTAAAAACTCCCTCACAGACAGTGCCGTATGAGCTGGTGCATTGCCGTGATGCAAGAGCCGTAAATTGGTGAAAAGTGCAGATCTTTTTTGTCTAATTTTTTCACGCAGCTTTTTCAACACTTCCAAATAGTAAAGTTGGTTAATTGTTTGTCCAGTTGGTACAAATTCATGATGAATAATCTCTCTGATATCAAAAAAGGTTAGCAACATTGTTTTGACTCTTGATTTGTACTGATAGAACTTTTTTGGTCATGGAGAATTGGCACTTTTCCATTGTGCACTTTGACGCTTTGTTTCAGGGTCGTATTGGTACACCCATGTTTCATCACCAGTGATAACATGGCCCAAAACATCGTCTTGCATCTCCAAAAGGTCTTGGCAAACTTTGACTCTCCTTTGCTTTTGCTCATCAGTGAGCTCCTTCAGGACCATGTCTGCACACACTTGTCTCATGACAAGATTTTCAGTTAAGATATTCCTGTTTCTCTATCAATATTTACTTGGTCTGCTATGCTTCTCACAGTCAGCTGACAATTTTGACGCACAATTTGACGAATTTTTGCAATGTTTCACCCTGACCACTCTTCATCCATGACACATTCTCTCCCCTCAGAAAAACGTTCAATCCATTTGTACACTGCTGTTTTCTTCATGGCATTATCCCCATAAACTTGGACTAACATGTTCGTAATTTCACTTCCATTCTTGCCAAGTTTAACAAGAAATTTAGTGTTTGTTCGTTGCTCTAATTCAAGCTCAGACATTCTCACGATGGCACACAAAAACACACAACAAGAATGAACGCCACTCAGCAAGACATCGCCACACATCAACACGAACACAGCTGTGAGACACTGATATGCCAATGTTATGAAACCTTACCGAGCTGCCAATGTAAGCGCACGGTGGCAAGTTTGTGAACTTAATTATCAGAGCTGAACTGAAGACAGGCCTAGGGAAAAAAAGATGTAGCATTGGCCATTGGGATTTTACAAGAGGAAGAATATTTATGAGCTGCTTGGGACATGTTTCCAGAGAGTTCTGTGGAAAAAAGCCAGACTCCAGGGGATTAGGAGGGACTGGCCAGTGAGGAAGTGGAGGCACTCTCAGAGGAAACTGTTTCCACATTGGTGCTGTATTGGTCCTTTGAGAATATTAATATACTGGTGGACATATTAATATGCATTATGGACACTTCACCATGGTGACATATAGACTTGGCACAAGTGGGTGTGCAATAGAACAACTCAGAGGCAAGTGAACAAGTAATCAGTCAGGATTAGAGTGAACTGCCTCACGGGTCACAAGCCCCAGGGAAAGCTCCCTCTTCTTTCCCCGATGGCTGCTCTGTTCCTAACATTCTTTACCAAGCCCCAGATAAGATCAGGAGACTTACATGTGATTTGAGGCAATGCCCCTCATCACCACATATTTGTGTAAACTTCTGGTTAGTAGTAGTAGTCCAGGGACATGGCAATCTGGGCTCCTGCCTAACTATGTTTACAAGTCACATAATTTTACCATGTCATCATGCTGGGGAAGGGGCAAGAATAATAACCAGCTAATGGTGGACCATGTTACAGCATCTGGGGTTGCCTAGACAAGGTCTGAAGTTATGTAGGTAGCTGGGTTCTAATCCAGGTTGTGCCTCTTACTAGCTGTGTGTTACCCTCCTGGCTGTTAACCTTTCTAAATGTCAATGCGTCATCTGTAAAATGGGGCTCGTAGCACCCACTTCCTAGAACTGCTGTGCAGATAACGTGAGATGGTCCCATAAAGCATGTATTTTTGCACATTTCCAAACAATAGTGACAGCCAATAGATATTAACCATGATAAGAAACACTTTTGTGATACAAGAAAGTGTGTAGTGGGTTGGATTCAATGAGTGTCATAATCTTTTCAAATCCAATCATCCTAGAACAGGAAGAGTCAAAGGTCGGTTTACCTAAGAAACTGCTCACAGTGATGTGGTTTTTCTTAAATTTCCCTTAACTATTAGGACACGAAGGAGATAGAAATTTATCCTGCTACTGGACTCTCACTTCATCATTTTATTTCTCCCACAACTACCCTACACGTGCTGTAAATTCAGGTCTGTTTGAAAGCAGCAGTAGCATCAAAACCACACACAAAATCTGTCGGTTTATTCTGATAAAGATTGTTCCTTACTTACTGGAGCTTCAGTCGACCTCCCTTTCTGGTTTTATGGGCTTTTACTTTCAGAGGGAGCTACCTCTCACTAAATAGCTACCAGCAAACCAACCTCCTAATAATTTTTCCCCCCCCCGGCATGGAATCTCCTAATAATGTTTAAATGAAATTTTGAAGGTGTTTTTTACAGAAACGAGAGGCATAAACACTTTTAAAGGCTGAGTCATAATTTCTTCCACTAGAGGGCAGCATTTGCTAAAATAAGTAAAAGGGATTTATGGCCACAGGGATTAACACAGGACTTTTACGAGGCTGCTGGATCCTAGGATCTTGGCTGCCCTTAGTCACCTGCAGAAACTGGAAAACACACAGCCTTTGAGATCCACCCCCGGAGATTCTGAATCAGTAGGGGAAGAGGGCTTTTCTAAAGTTCGAAAAGGAGTTTTTCTAAAGTTCTCAAAGTTTGGTAACCACTTTCAGAGAGAAGTGAAAAATAAGATTTAAAATTTCTCCCACTACTCACTGCCCAGACATACTATTCAGGTCCTGTTGCTATATATTTTTTTAAATTTTTCACCTTGATGCAAAAAGAGGGCTTATCTTTACACTAAGACCATGACCTTTGACTTGCTTAAAGGATGCTATTTAGTGTGATTTCCAAAAGGATTATTCACTGCTTGTTTTCAGGTTTTTTATATGGGCAGGTTTACTCCAAAGGCACCCTACAAAATATTTCCATTTCTGTTTGTAGTTATCAGTAATGCCATTTTTTGCTTTATCATAAGCTGAGATATCAGTATGAGTTGCTAGTCAAGTGAAGTGTATAAAACATGTGAACTGATTAAACTTAAGAACAACCTAACTGGTGCATAAGACATTCTGAGAGCATATAACAGTTTAATTAAGGCCTGGGGATTTGCCCAGCTGAGTACAAGATAAATATACCTACCTTGCCCAGGCTTCTTGGAATGGATTTTTTTTCTTTATTGGGTCTTTAAAAACGATTTGTGAGTCAGATTGAGGTAAGCATTCCCCTTTGTGTTTCATCAGCTGTGCTTACAAAGATCACAGTGACATTTTGAATTGTCAGAGGGCTGCCAGAGTTCCAGCACAGAAAGTTCCCTTCCTAGACTTATTCTGAGAAAAAGCACCAGAGAAGGGATGTGAAAGTGGCATTTTCCAATCATGCTTCTCTTCTAATTCAAGTTTATTGTCTTACAGATCCTGTTGTCAGCTTGTAAGTTGGACAGGTAATCATTAAAGGGCTCCTCCCTGGGCACCTGGCCTCACTGCTCAGGAGTGATGGAGCCTCTTTCCACACCTCTCCACCAATCCCAAACTAATCTGTTTGCATTTAGACATGCAGATAACACTTTTCAAAATGTGTCTACCACTTTCACAGTTGCCAAGATTTGTCCCACTCTTAAACTGGTCTGTTGCATTCTCCAGTATTGGTAGGGATTAGTCCCTTGACTGTGACCGGGTGGAGGGGGTTGGGAATGGGGAGCTCTGTTTACAAGACTTTGGCCTACTATGCACATTTCTGTGTTCTAGTTGGATAGGATTGATCCACAGTGCACACACACCAGACATTGGGTCCGTCCTCCACTACTTCTTTGCTATTTTCTCTTGCATCGCTCATTCCTTTTCCCCAACACCCTGAAAAATCTTAGGTTGTCATAGGAGCAAGTCGAGAAAAATTAGAAAAATTACTATTTCTTTTTTTTTTTCCTCCTAGGCTATATCAGTGTTCTGCTCCAAATTTCCGTTCACTCATTACAAACAATATTTCCTCTCTCCCCTCTTCCATCTAAATGGAGGGCAGCATGGGACCCAGTGACCAAACAGCTCTGGGCTCTTTAATTCAGGTTAATAGCCCATAACCCTCAAATAGACTTTGTATGAGTCCTCACCACACCCACTCCCTCCAATGAGTTGTGACACATGTCATCTCAAGCTTCAGGAGGTCACATCTACAAATGCCATGTAAACACACGACACCAGCAGCCGAAATGGTTTCCTTCTGTGCTTATAATTTTTGGCAAATGATTTGGCCATGGTTTATTCCAAAAGGAACTGATGGCTGTTGGGCGTGATTTGAGGATAATTCCCGAGGGGTGGGGGTAGGGAAAGAAAATGCCTTCGCACTAACTGAGGCGCAGCTGGAGCATCTGGAGGACCCCAGGGCTGTGGACTTGTCACCTGCTGGGCGCAGGGCAGAAGCGCCGTTTGCTGGAATCGCCTGCCAGCAGCTGCCCCTCGCTCCACAGGTCGCCGTTGATTCCACCATGGCGGGAAGACGAAGCGGGGGCGGGGGGGTGGGCCTTGGGCAGCCGTGACCGCCAGTCTCTTGGCCTTTTCCCTTATCAAATCTGACGCAACCAGTCCGTCAGCGGGGTTAGTGGGACCGCATCGGGGAAGGGGTGCTGCCGCGTGGTGGGGCTACCGGCTTCCCCCCGCCCTAGGACAAGCTCAGCGCCCCTAGACGCCGGACGCCTAGGCCTGGTCCTTCGGTCCGCAGCCGGGGCCTGGCGACCTGCGGCTAGCAAGAGGCCAGCACCGCCCTCGGCCCCGCCCAGGTCCCGCCCCTCCCGCGGCAGCCCCGCCCCCGCCCGGTATCGGGCCCGCCCCTGGCCGGCCCCGCCCTCAGTCCCGCCCCGACCGGAAGGAGCGCCGGCACCGGCGCTTAAAGGGTCGGGAATGGGGTTGCCTCCACTGCCTAGTCAGCTCTGCGTTCGCTGAAGCCCGGCCACCACCGCGCTGTCGTCGCGGCGCCCCCGCCCCGTCCTCAGCCCGCCTGCCCGCACCGCCCCCCTGAGCCGGCCGGCGGGGCCCGGAGCCAAGACAGAGTCCTCGCCATGCCGGCCCGGCTGCTGCTGCTGCTGCTGGCGCTGCTGTTGCCCGGCCCGGGGGTGAGTGACCGGGGATCGTGGCGTGGGGGACATCTCGGGGCGGCCGGGATTCAAGCCGGGAGCGGGCGGAGGCGGACCCAGGCCCGGTGCGCCCCGGCGGAGGCTCGGGCTGGGCGTAGGAGGCGGCGCCCGGCGGGGAGCGAATGCCTCCTGGCCGGCCAGAGTGGCTGCCGCTGCGGCCAGCCCCGCCGAGGCGCACGCCACCCGAGGGGCCTCGTGGGCCAGCGCGGCTGTCACGGGCAGCGCCTCTGCGGGCCTCGTGCGCAACTCTGTGTCGCCCTGGAGGCACCTCGGGGTCTCCCGAAGGCCCAGGACCCTTGGGAGGCCGCCCCACCTGCAGGACCCTCCCCATAGGTGGGCGCCGCCTCTGCCTGGCGCTGGCGGCGGAGGAAGGACTGAAAGGGCCGTGTAATCTACAGGAAGGGGATGTCTTGCGTTTATAATCCTTGCTGGAACTTTTAATACGAGAGAACTTTGGGAAACTAATGCATCCGGGAGAAGGAAGGCATTTTTACACAAGAGCTCGATCCTGCTTACCTGCCTTGCAGGTTTCTTGGAATTGCGAGGCAGGAGGCTTCCTTTTGTGCGCCAGCGGTTCGTTAAGCAAGTTAAGCTGTGGGAATTGGACTCTTTTAAGACCCCATGTGGGACAGCGGTAAAGCCGCTTCAAAACTTTACATGCAAGACTCTTCTTACGTGAGATCACTGTGGGGCTGTCGGAACCTCTTTTCATCCTTTTCTGGAGAGAAGCGCCTGGTTTACATTTATTTGACTATTTAAGACCTTTCACTCAGGCTATGGATTTGGGCACCACGGCTGGGAGGACATTTTGTGGACAGACTTGGCTTTTTTTTTCTTCTGGTTAGAAGAACCTAAACTAGCAAGTGGTTTTTTTTAACAAATGTATCGTTCAGGATGTGGGTATGATACATTGGTGCAGGTTGTTTAATGACCTCCACTGTGTACTCTTTAATGTAGGATATCATGTACCAGGTGTCCAGGTGGAGAATTGATGTGTGTACCAGAGTACCACAGCGTGAAGTCTTTGGATGTTATGCATTTTAGGTAAATAATGGTCCGTGCTCTTGGAGTAGCAAGGATTTGGAAACAGCTGGAATAATATGTAAGGCCACTTTTGTCAACTTCAGGGGTTTTTTAAAGGAAACTTTGTGCACACTTTACAATAGAACTCATGTAAGTGACGTTTCTCCTCTAATTTAAGGGAAAAAACATTTTCACAACTGAGGGTCAGGTTTTGAACTTGAACACTGCATCCTGGATTGGTTAACTGCTGCCTGGCATCTGTTCACGCGGAAGAGTATAAACAGAAAAACCAAACGTATGGCATGAAAGTTGATCATTTTGAATCAAGAGGGCCAAGATGTATATGGTTTTCTTTGCCACATCTTTCCATTTGCTGTTTTTTTCGTTGGATTCCAGTGTTTTAGTTATTGAATAACTTAGGCTTAAAGAGTTAACTATAACTATTTAGCTTTAGTTAGGACTATAGTTTCAGTTCATGTAAATATTTGCAAACTGTATTTAGAAATCCAGACTTCTCAGAGTTCATGGTAAAATATTCCAGACCCTTATCAAAAGGTTATGTTTTAGTGTAACTATTTTTCAGGTAAAAGGTCAGAATCTCACTCCCAGAATTATCTGCCAGTAAAAATGTCAACCCCGAAACATAGTGAGAATTTTTATTCGAAAACTATACGAAACCCATTACGAAGTGTGCAGTTAAGCTAGACAGCGGTGATATTACTATATAGAATAATACCCTGGCAGTAAAATCAGACAAACCTGAGTTCTAACTGGTCACTTGATAGCTGTGCCCTCAGGCAAGTTATTTTACTTCTTAGAGACTGTGTTTCTTGATATGTGAATTCCTGATAAGGGGATGGCTAACATACTAATGTGCCCGAAAGCACCTTGCACATCACAGATGATAACTAAGTATTCTCCTTACCCCCCTCCCCCCCACAGGTGCTTTTTACTCTGTTATCATTTTTTATACTATGTCTCTGCAAGGAGCATGTTTTGATGCTGTTTCTTTTTGTTTGACGAAATAACTAGTAAACTGGAGGCAATAAATACTGTGATTTTATTTCAGTATGTGTATGATTGAGCCAGACATTGATTTAGCAGAGGCCGAAACTCTAGGCTACAAGATCAAAAATGCAATAACATCAGTGTTCTTAGGGGTGTGAGGTTGTGTTTTGTTAATCCAGAAGGTGCTTATTTAGTCAGTGAGTTTTTCCCTCCTTCCTAGACCTGGGTCTTATACCTAATGTTAGTCTGTGTTCCATCGCTGCTGTCACCTCACTGTCATGTAATTCTCATTTTAAGATGTTTAGGTTCCACTTCTCTCCAGTACCAAAGAGGTCTGTAGCCTGTGTGGCAAAATACTTTCTGCAGTTATAATATATACAATTCCTTTTATTCAGCTCCTGTTTGGGTTTTATTTATTTGTTTATCTTTAAGTTGAAAAACAAATTGTCAATTACAGTTGACATGCAATATTGTATTAGTGTTAGGTGTATAACTTAGTGATTAGAAACAGTGTTTTGGGTTTAGAGTGTAATAAAAAATGTCTTAGAACTCTAAGAGTGTACAGAAACACTGAAAATATTATCTGAGACGTGAGTCTTAACTAGACATGTTCTCGCTTATCACGTATGCTGAGTTATCACCTGCATGAATTATCCTAATAGAAGATATCAAGTATTTATACTCGCCACGAGGAGAATTAAGCTTATGTTATCAAGGCTGCTAATCATGACATGAGATTGTAGTCCACATGTGTATTATTACATTAACTCGCCTGCCCACTTGGCTTTCCACAGTCACATAGCTTCTAGGAGCACAAGAGAAAATGTGTATGAGATTTCAATGCAGACCATATTCCTGAATATAAAATCAGTGGGCTATGTAAAGATTTCTTCATGTCTGGACAGAACTGCACCACCTGCGTGGGCCTGGGGGGTATAGTTATTTCGCTGGTCTTATCTTTTGATTCAATATCATATACTTTTTTCATAATGAACAAATGTTCTTCCTAAAGAGATGATATAGAGGAGAAAAGCCTAATGTATCATTTTAATGGATTCAGTTTTCATTATGCACAAATAACTCAGGGCCTGTAACCTAGCAATGATCAGAGTGTGACGCTGGCTTAAAAAATAGGGACAGTGAATCATAGTCTGTGAATAAGAAACATGCTTGTTGGCTATATTTCCCAAAGACTGGGGATTTTTTTTCTGTCTTTATCTTTACCTACATCCCATGTTTGTTTCCCTGCCTCAGAGCAACACATTCTCAGAGATATTTAAATGAGTGCAACAGACCTGACACAGACTGGGAAAAGTAGAATTTAAAAAAGCAATCATAAACTCCTCGCTTGCATTCCTTTTTTTAAAATTGAAGTTATGTTTTAGACAGTTTCTGTATCACTTCTGATTATCTTATGATCCTTGTTCATGTACAAACATACAACAAATTCAACAGTGTGAAAATATGTGTTCTATATTTTTGTTCAGGTTTTGGGGGTTTTGTTGCTTTTTTCCCCACAGAATGTTTCCCATAACCTGTTAGGAAATATTCTGAGTATGCCATCACATTTGTCACTTTTAGGAGCAATTTAGTAAACCATCATCCATGGCCAAAGCATTTGAGCCTTCTGTTCCCAGCCCCAGGTTGGGGCCTGGGGACATAACTGACCAGGGTTGACTTGGTAATAAGCCATGCTTTGCCTAGTGATCACCTGGTGAGACTACAGGGGTTGTTCCCAATTTTTCCACTATTATAAGGAAAGGTGTAATTCCCTTTTTTTTCAAATCTTGTGTGTGTATGATACCATGGGAAAAGTTTTGTATGATAACATGGGAAGATTTTTTTTTTATCCCTCAAAGTAATCATATTCATTGTAGAAAAGTTAGAAAGCATAGAGAAGTCTAAATTTACAGAAAACAACAAACCTTTAATCCTACTATGCAAATATTACCTCTGTTAACATTTTAACGGCTTTATTGAAATATAATTCACCTATCATACAGTTTACCCAATTAAAGTGTACAATTCAATGGTTTTTAGTATATTCACAGAATTGTACAACCATTACCACAATCAATTTTATAACATTTTCATCATCCCCCAAAGAAACTCCATACACATTAGGTGTCACTCCTCATTTCTCACAAACCTCCTAGCCCCTGGCAACCACTAATCTACTTGCTGACTTTGTAGATTTGTGTATTCTGGGCATTTCATAAATGTGTGGTCTTTTGTGAGTAGCTTCTTTCACTTAGCATGTTTTCAAGGTTCATCCATGTTGTAGTGTGTGTCAATGCTTCATTCCTTTTTAAAGCTGATAATACTCCATTATATGGTTATACCACATTTCGTTTATCCATTGTTCACTTGATGAACATTTGGATTATTTCCCCTTTGGGGCTATTATGAATAATGCTGTTATGAGCATTTGTATACAAACATTTGAATGGCCATATATTTTTCTTGAGCATATATACCTAGGAGTGGGATTTCTGGGTTATATGGTAACTGTATATTTAAACTTTTGAGGAACTGCTCGACTGTCTTCTAAAGTAGCTGCAGTATTTTACATTCCCACCTGCAGTTTCTCCACATCCTCACCTAGTGGGTATAAGGTGGTAACTCATTAAGATTTTGATTTGCATTTCCCTAGTGGCTAATGTACTAACATCTTGATATATGTCCTTCCAGACATTTTTCTGCGCACGTATTTGCATGGATAACATTTTTTGTCCCCAAACTGAAACATATTATAGATCTTTTTGTGTCGATAAATTTAATTCTGCAACATTATTCTCACTGGCTTCTCTGAATGGATATGCCATGATTCCACCATGAGGATAATGAGGCTGTTTTTAATTTTCATTTCTATAAACAGTGTGATAAACCTTATTGCTAAACTCTTAAATGCATCCTAACTATTTCATTATTGCTTTCCTGGAACTGGAATTTGCTGATCGTATGTACTCTTTATAATTCCCTTCCCCAGCCCCCAAACAATATTGGATGTTTTAAAAAGCACAAAACTAGCCTTAAATTGGGTTTATGATAGCAATTTTAAAGTAAACTTTTCTTTTAGCAGTGTGGATTTTAAGTCAAGTGAAAGTGGAATGTTTAGATTTTGTTTTGCTTACATTTTAAAGACGTAAGTAACCATGACAGTCTCTTGATGACACCTTATGTACCTAAGAGCTAATGTTTTATTCTGATTTGCTAAATAACTTATATGCAAGGACGTTGGGTCTGCAGCGGTTTCAGATCAGCTCTCTGGCAGGTGTGGCTCCCACGAGCACCCTGAAATACCTCGGGGTAATCTGAGTTTGGTTTTGAGGGTAGCCTACCTCCTACAGACAAAATCCTTTCTATAGTTGGCTGTGGGGCCATTTACAATTTTGCCTCAAGACTGTTCATAAATCAAGAGTTGATGCACTGGTTGTCCCTTTTGGAGGCAACTGTTCTTAAAGCATGTGGCTTGTCCCTACAGATGTTTTTCCTCGGAAGGTTAAAGTACCACTTGACAGTAACATAATGCCTTTGGTGTGTTTTGTTTTATTTTTCCCCACAAATATACCTAAACTTATTCATCCAAAGGACTGTTATCACTTTCAAAATAATCACCCCTTCAGGGTCAGTGTTTATCTCATACAAGTCAATCTTCTTACTTTTGAGTACTTCATTTAAGAATTTATTTAATCTATTTAATAATTCAACTTTAAAACAGAAAAAGGAACCCTAAAAAAGCAAGTATTCACTTTTATGCCAAAATTCTTACACAACTTAAAACATTTCCCAATTACCTTCCTATCTTTGCTTGACTATAACTTTTACACTGAAGTTTTGATGAAAACTATTCTTAGTCAGCTTGATTGCACAATTTATTGAGGACACTTGGATACCATTTTTTGTGTATTTCTAAAAACTAACTAAAGACTTTCTACCATGTAACAGATTCAAAAATGTATTCTTTGAAGGGAATTTCAAAAAAAATCCAGAAATATTCTGAGTAACGGGAGCATACGTGAATAAATGCCTCTCAGGGTTACTAGAATCCGAGTAGGTTAGACAGCTAGAAGAGATCTGGCTGGTGTAATCCGATGAGCCTCAGCATTTTCTCCACCCCAACCCCACATAAGGAACTAGATGCATGTCAGTCAGTAACAGTGGGAGCACATTAGAACCTTCCAGGGTGGTGTTTGGAGCATATGCCTCTCTATTTCAGTCATCATCTTCCCCTCCCAAATTGAAAAAAATCACTGCCCTGCTCTGTTCCCCTGAGCAGACAAATGAGGAAGTTGAGGCCAGAGAGGGTCGTGGAACCTTGGACCTGTCCAAGGTCACGCGTCAGTGGCGGAACGGAACCTTGAACCTAATCCTCCTGCTTCTCTTTGATGAGCAGCCCCCACAATGCTTATGTTCTGATGCTGTTAGAACAGATCAGTCCAGCTTCCCCAGTCGCATCCTGAGGAGGTGACCCAGCCATGTTGCAGTTGAGAGATGGGATTTAGAGAAGGATGGGGAAGAGAAGAAAGTAGATTTGTAAGCTTCAGGTAATGCTTTTGGCTCTCCCCAAGAGTTGTGGCCTCTTACCCTTTGTTTCAGTAGGAGAAAATGCAGCTTTGAGCAGGAAACACTGCCTTCACTTGAGACTCTCCCTCAGCGAGACTGACTCTTCTCAACTCTGGAGCCACATCCAGCAACGATCATAGAGAGTAGAGATGAAGACACCTTTAAACCTAATTCACAGTTTAAGCTTGTTTCTTTGCTTGCGGTCTAATAATATCCAAGCAGGTGCTTGTTTATTAGTAAGATCTCACCCAGAAATGTTTCTGAAATAGCAACACTGAAAGTTCATGTCTTTAACCAAACCTTTAACCAAAGCTGCTCTTCCATAGTACGGTCACAGCCTTCCTCAAGGAATCCCGAAAAGATGGAGCTCTCTAGTTAGCAGGCCTGGCATGGGGTGCTTGTTTGCCTTCGCAGGGTCCCCCACATCCCAAGTGGTTCTGGCACCAGAGAATGAGTCTGTTATGACAGGAGAATGACAGTGGACCGTGGACCCTGAAGGGACTCAGGTTAGCTTAGGTGGGTCTCAGAAGAGTGTAATGAGGGAGGGAGGAAGGAGCCAGGACGGTGCTTTGGGTGGGGGTGGGGTTTCACTTCTCTTGCTGGTTTGTCCTAGACGGCAAGGACCCTGTCTTGCTTATCTTCTCATCCTCTGTAGCGTTTGGCATGGTGAGTTGGCCATACCCACTGCAGTGGGCCCTCAGCAAATATTATTGGAATTCTTTGAGGCTTAAGACCAATAAAACAAGGAGCTGTTTTTATCATCAGGCAAGTGGGTTGTGGATTTTTTTGGAGGCGAGGCAGATGTTGCCTTAGCTGTAATCTATCTTCTTAAGTGGGATCTCATCAGTCGTGTTTCTTTCTACAGAATGAGAGGGGCTTCCTGGATATCTGCTTGGGTGGACATGACCCATGGTGTGTGGTGCCCTCTTGACGGGCTCCTCATATCAGTAATGAGATTAATTTTAACATTGCCAAACCCCAGGAGATAAATGGTTTGTGATTATTCCAAGTCAGTTTCAGTTTTCACTCAGCAGGATGTTTCACAGTTAAAAAAACGAACCCTCATTCAGAGTTGTCCTCTTATGTATTAAACATGATTTCCCTAGTTAGTAGACTAATTTATAATTATAATTCAAAACCTCCCCTTTCTCCAGTGCATTATTTTACCCCCTCTGTTTCCGATGAGGGGATAATTGTTTGTCTGGGCCACAGGAGTGTTTGTCATGGAAACTGAAATTTTTTCATACATTTTCTGAACAAACAGTGCTGTCAAATCCCCAGAAGCTGACATTGTCATTTGATCTCCAGTTGGATCAGAGGAGTTTGTTGCTCAAACTAAATCAGCTCTCTTTTCTCTTAAAGCAAATGGCCCATGACTCCTGAGGGGTTTCTAGGAGTGAGAGAAACACCTGTAGAGAGAGGCCACAGCTGCAGCTAGGAGTGTGTGACGAGGCAGTGCTTGTCAGCCCGGGCTGAATTAAGTCACCTTGAGTCACCTGGGGAGCTTTCTAAGAGCCCTATGCCAAGGCCCCACCCCAGGTGAATGAAATCAGAATCTTTAGGAATGGAGGCTGGCATCCTTTCTTTTAAAAACAATTTTTTTTAAAGCCCCAGGTGACTAATGTGCAGCCAGGTTGAGGCCACCAAGTAATTCCTGTGCCTTAATCCTGGACAGATTAAATGTGTCTACCTGTACCCTGGACCAGACTGGAGAAAGCTTTTGGCTCATTTTATAGAGAATTGGGATCATTACATTCTGCTGGTTAGCAGCAGAACTGGAACTAGAGAGCCTAGCATTGTTATTGTTTTTTTTTAATATGTTGCCCAACTCTCAAAGAGCAAGTAATTCCAGACAGATGGATAGTTTTTCTTTGAGTACTAACTACAGAAATTGCTTTTTAAAAATCAGCTTTGACTGATAGCTGAACTTCTATTCAAATACACTTTGAATGCATTTGAATTACACAATGTTTAGAGAATTATCTAAAGTTACACTTAGGCTTACCAATTGTTTTTGCCTTCTCCATATATTAAGAGGCCTAAGGAATCAAAACAATACAGCATCCTGGCGGGTGAAACCATCATCCAAATTTTTGTCACCAGAGTGAAGTAGCCAAGGGGCCTGGGTATTAAAGAAATTTGTGGGAGAAGTTCAATAATTAAAGCACAAGAATGAAGCATGTAAACAAAAAGGAACTTTCTTATCAGGGGGAGAGTGTGTATGTTGGAAGCAAATTGTAGGAGGGGACAGTTTGTGATACTCTCCTTCCCCTTTTCATGTGAGAGCTGGATATCTGTCAGCCTCACAGCAGGCGCACAGTTGAAAGGTCTGTCGGCCAGGGCATGGCTAGTAAGCTGTCTCAGCCACTGGACTAAATTGTTACTCAAAGAATCCTAACAGCTAGTGTAGAAGCGGGAGGAAACTCACTTCTGAGTGTCGCATTGACTGGGCTGGATCAAATCTAAAGCTCTGCGGGGACCGTGTTGCCAGACGTCAGTAGAACTGGAAAGTCGCTCTTTGAAGTCAGCCTCTGAACGGGGTTCGGCGTCTGACCTAACAGACCTGGGTAAACGTGGGGACCAGGGCTGTGTTTCCCCATGGAACTTGATGCTGAAAGGACATCCCAAGTGGCAGCTCCAGTTCTGCCCTCCTCGCTTAGATAGATAAGCGAAGTTTGTCATCATAGCTGTTTTGAAATGTAGATTATAGGCAGTCTTTTTTTTTCATACATGATTTGAACCATACAATAAAAAGGTAGTGGGAGAGGAGAGATGAGGCTGTCGGGACTGGCCAGCTAGGAAACTTTGGGCAAATGAGTAATTTCCTGTTTCCCCATTGGTAAAAGCAGGCCATGGAACTAGCAAATTACTTACATGGGCCTATTTCTAAATGTCTTCCCAAATTAGGAACACCATTTAGGTTAGGGGATTCGTCCCCCAGCTGCAGCGCTTCACGTTCACCTGAGTGGCTGAAGATGGAAAGGCTGCTTTGCTTTGAGCATCCCGGCTTCCTAGCTCCTGAATGTAGTGGATTCTCTCTGTTCATCCGTTTATTCATTCACCAGTTTTATCGAGTATATATTATATATATTATATGGCAAGCTTTGTTTGAGGCTCTTGGGACACAATGAACAAAACAAAGACTCCTGTCCTCCTGGAACCTACATCTACTTGGCAGAGACAGGTAAGACATCGTGATAAATACACACAGAATGTGAGAAGGTGATAAAATTCTATGGAAAGAAAGAAAATAGAGCGTAGAGCAAGGGAGACGGGGGCCTGGAAGTTGCCACCATAATGAGCTGTGATTTCATTAGGTGTCGCTTCCCTGTCCTGTAGCGCCCAGCCAATGTGTGGGGCCCTCCCTGACCAGTGTCCCATCCTAGACAAGAGCCCTTCCCGCCGGCCCTCCCAGTGGCATCGCATCTCTTAATGTTGGGGTTAATGTTATTCATCCAATCTTCTGGAGGACTGGTGTTGACAGTTCACATGTGATTGAAAATCCTGAGCAAATATGAGATACTGAGTGTGACTGTTGTCAATTCTTAATGACAACATAACAAGAGGAAATTGAAAATTGTGTCAAGGAAACCTCAGAAACCTCTAGGACTCAGGGGAGAAAGCCAGCAATTCCTTGACTTTTGTGATGCCTCTTCTCCCAAACACATGTGGTATATACAGTAAGTAATCCTTCACTTAACATTGTCAACAGGTTCTGCGACTTTAAGCAAAACTGTACATAACGAAACCAATTTTACCTAGGCTAATATAAGAAAGAGTTACGTTTCTATGGTGTCTCATCAGTGTTAAAATAAAACAACATTATTCGAGGAGCTGCTTGCTGTATGTATGTATTTTTTACAAACAAAATTAGATTTTTTTTTCTCATTGTGGAAGTATTTATAAGATTTCCAGATAAATTCAAATACTGCCAGAAAAGTGTAAACCCAGTTTCAGGGAATCTCCGACCTCAGGCACCACCTGTCTCTGAACAATCCAGTGACCTTCTCCTATAGTTAGTTCTGTTAGGGTTCATTTTCCACCTGCTGTGGTCTGGTTTTGCAAAGCAGAAAACGGTTTCCTTTACACATAGAGATTAAGAACAAGTTTATCTGTAGTTTTGTTATTTAGCTGACTGGGAACCAAACCACAGTTGCTTCTAAAACCAACCCTAAATCATCTTTTTTGGTCTGATGGTTCAGTACTTGGAAATCTCTGGGGCTTACGGTACCCGGGTAAAGTTTAATCACTTATCTGATTTGTGGTTTGGAGAAGAGTAGAGATCTCCCTTTCAGTTTAGGAGTTGGTTGGTTTTAGAGTCTATAGCATGTTCTGTGTTTCCCCGAAAATAAGACGTAGCTGGACCATCAACTCTAATGTATCTTTTGGAGCAAAAAATAATATAAGACTCAGTCTTATTTTAATATAGTATAAGACTGGGTATAATATAATATAATATAATATAATATAATATAATATAATATAATATAATATCAGACTAGGTCTTATAATAATTTTTGCTCCAAAAGATGCATTAGAGCTGATGGCCCAGCTACGTCTTATGTTTGGGGAAATACAGTACTATTCTTGGGAGTCACATACTTCCTCCCACATAACATTAGTTGATTTCTCTGGTGTTTCTTCCCCGCCCGCCCTCCCTCGCCTCCCCACCCTGAATCTTAAAGTGAATCAAGTTGTTACTAATTTCCAATGTTGCAATATTTCAAGATAAGTGGAGACACTGGGCTGTTGAAAGACCAGGATTGGGGATGACTGTGTCCAAAGGTGTTGAGACTTCTGAGCTCTCTCACATTTTGGGGTGGGTTTGGGCATGTTTTGACTGGTTGGGGCTAAAGCCTGTGGAGAGATGGCAAATCATGGACCATCACACTTCTGAGCTAAAAACCATATCCAACCCCATCTTCTTACTTTATAGCATCAGCTACTTCTGCCGGGAGAAATTTAAGCACTTGCCCAGAACCTGAATCAAGACACATAGCCTGTGTCCCGTCCATCTTCTTTCAATTTCATTCATGACCACACACCCCCCCACCCCGCCCCGCTACAAAAACACACATCTGTTGAGCATGTGCCAGGCTCGTGGGGATACCTGAGGAACTTTGGATTTTTTTTTGACGTGGAGTTTTGAGAGGATGACTAACAGGCTTTGAAGTTACACAAACACAGGATAAGCCAAGGAGTGTGAAGAAGGCCTGAGCGGGAAGTGTGGGCTCAGAATCGTAGGGAACTGCTGTGGGCAAGGCCTGGGCACACTGCCAGCTCAGCCTTCAGGAGGCATGGTTGTGAACCTGCCGTCTCCCCTTGGGAAGCACTGTGTCTCTGCTAGGTTGTAAACTCCTTACGGGCAGGAGTTTTACAGGCCTTACACAGAACAGGACCGTTCTTCCTGTGTATCTGTAGGTTAAAAGAGAGTCCAGCCTAGAGAGGGAGGGTTGAAATAAGTGAACTAGCAAGTAAGTTAGACATGGAAGAGTCAGCCAACAGGAAGAGGTGTGAAACAGGGAGTGCCTGGAAGAGATTGATAAGTCCTTCATATCCTTGTCAACCTTCTTGAGTACTATGAAACTGTGATCCAGAGTCTTACTTTGTTCTATATGGTTAGAACCCCCACGATTCTACCTATTGTAGCAAAAATAACCTGGAACTGACTCTGGGTCCTGGGGAGAGGCACCCTGGGAGAGTAAAAAGCAAGAAGGGACATGTTTCAGTCCTTGGGCCTTCAGAGGGAGCTTCCTGATCTGTGCGTGGTGGCTGGCCAGAGAAGTCCCTCAGACGAGGGGGCTCAAAGAAGACCCCTTGCAGTGGAGTTTGTTCTGCAGGCCACATTTCATCACAACAGGGTTATTATTAAACTCTCCCATGAAGTTTTGGTGTGTGATGCTCATACTCAGCTGTAAGTCAGCCAAGCAACACCAGTCTAACGTTAGTATAAATTAAAACACCAGAGAAGACTCACCTAGGGTGTGAACACAGATTGTGTTCGATATGTCAACCCTTCACCTTAGAGGACTGTTTTTTTTTTCTCCAGGTTTGCTTTACATCAATATGGACAGCACTCCCTACTTTTTCTGTTAGCTGCATAGGTCAAAAGACATGTAAAGAAGATTCTGATTCTTGTGACCCACTCTTTGTGAGGGCACACTTGGTTTCTGCCTGCGTTCCCAGCCCCGCCTCGTCCCATTGTCCCCTCTGCTTTCCCCAGCAGCAGTGGCCCACCGGCAAACACAGTAAATTATCGTCACTCCCAGGGCCTTTGTATAGGCTGTTCCTTCTGCCCGGGAAGGTCTTCCCTTTCTTCCCCCCTTCCTTTAGATCTTAACTCAAATGTCACTCCTTTCAGGAAAACCTTTGACACAGTAATCCCTTATCCCCCACCCCAACATAAGACCAGATCACCTGCTCCTGTTATGCTCTCATGGTTCCCTATATGTCTCTGTCATAGCACTTACTGCAACTTGTCACCCTGTTTGTGTGATTATTTGTCTCCTGTGGTTCCTGTAAGCTCCATGAAGACAGTATTCAGCTCTCTGTAGTGATTAGATCCTAGTGTCTTTCACAGTTCTTGATTAATCATCGTAATAACTGACACTTACATGGCGTTCACTCTATACTGGGTACTGTTCTAAGAGCTTTATGTATATTAACTCATTTAAATCTCCCAGCAACTCTTTGAAATAGGTTATTATTATTATCCCCATTTTTTACAAGTGAGAAAACAGAGAGGTAAGTGACTGCCCAGGGTGGTCTGGCTCCAGAGTTCACCCTTCTAACAACCACATTATACTGGCCAGGCACTACACTGAAGCTTAACATAAATACCCAGGGTGCCAAAAAGATGTATACACATTTTAAGAGATGTTATGTATGTCTTACTTTTCAAAGTTGAATTGAATTACAGTAGCAATGTGTTGTATGATGCTCAAAAGATGGCATTAATCATGCAACAGGCAGGATAGTCAAAGAAAGTGGCAGAAGCATGGTTGTCATTCGAGGAGCTCAAGACCATTTTGAAGTGGTATTTGAAATTCGAGAACATTGTGGAAGTACAGCGACAATGGAGGTGTGAGTATGCAACAGAACCTCCAACACACACGCCTAACAATTGCACGCATTCGTGATACGTTTGAGAGGCCTGGTACTGTATGAAGAAATTGAAACGGCAAGCACAGTGATACAAGTGGACACTTGGTCGAAGTTGCTTAAGCAGTAGTTCGTCGTAATCAGAAGTGTCTGGACGTTGATGGGAACCACTTTGAACACCTCTTGTACTTGCAGAAGTCAAACGTAACTTGTATTCATCTTTTGTTGTCGGTATATATTGAATATTACAATTTTAATATGTTTTTTTTTCCTTTCTTAAAACGTGTACATTTTTTTGGCACCCTCTGTAGATATTGAATTGTTCAGCATCATCAGAAAATGAAGGGTACTATATAAGTGATTTTCCAGATAATTCAAATACAATCCCAGCACATAAAATGTCCTATCTGGTGAAAATCTATTCAACAGTTATACTCTAATTCCTTCTTAAACACCACAAACCAAACATATTTTAACCTTTTCTTAATTGTTCCAGATTGTCAGCAGCAGCTGTTACATTATTGCCATCTGTCCATGAGGGGAAGAGATGAGGAGCAATTGAGGTTTGAGTCAGAGTGAATGGATGGTCAGGTTTTTGAGTTTATTTTCCGCTGGTGTCTTTGGCTACCACCAATTTCTTCAATGAAATGATCTTCCCTAATAGTTACATAATTTTTTGAAAAATCTTAATATTAATTTTGTTTCCTCAGCAGTTAAAGAGATTGCTATTCTTCAGTTTTCAAAAGAAAAACCAGATTTGGAAGCTTAGCCACCTTGCCCCACAGTTCAGAGGCCCATGTAAGCCACGTTTCTGACCTGGAGAGATTGACAGTAAGAGTGCATGGCCTCCAGACCAGGCAGAAGCCTGACCAGGATGGTGACTGTAGGAAGAGCGATCCCTGGGAAAATGGAGCCCTTTGGCAGTAGAGTGTGTCCTATAAAAGCACGTTCCCTCCCCCATCCCTGCCTGGGCAGCCATTTTTCCTTTCTCAGGAGAGAGTGCTGTTCTCCTTGGTATCTGAAAGGGCTTCTTCCTTGAACCCAAAGGCTTGGTATCTCCTTTTCAGGCCTTCTTTCCTGCCTCTGTTTCCTGCCTGCCCCTTGATAAGCTGGAGGAAGCTGCGTTACTTGATCTTGCTTCGTGCTGGTTTTCGACGTCCTCAGTTTTCACACCACAACTCTGTAGATTTGGTTGTGCCAACACAGCCTTCCATACAGTTTCTTAGGCCTTCCTGTCTCTGCCCAAATATGTGAGAATTGCATGGAGATGTTTACATTTGCCTCTCAGAGGAGTCTGGGAAATAGAAACCTATGCTGAAATTATGGAAATCTGGGGGCATAAGATTTTTTTCACATGAAAACGTCAATATTCAGAGCCGCGTTGCCTTCCTATTTTGTGAGCATCAATTCCCGCGAAGTGAAGCCGTCATGGCTGACGGTGTGCGGCTCGTCAGTGTATGGTTGGCCATTAAAATGGTCCTTGCTGTTCAAAGGAGTTGTCTTGTGCTAATCAGTGATGTACGTTTCCTTGGCATTGGCATCGAAAGAATGACTCACTTCATCAAAGGACCTGGCAGGGGCTACTGTGTCGTCTTCATCATCAGCAAAGAGCTTTTCTGTTTTTTAAGCCATTAGAACTGAGCTGGATAAATGTGTATTGCAGGAATTTTTTTTATGGTGGCTAAGGCTGTGACCTTTGACTTTCTGTGGTGTTATTCCCACCCACTTAGATCTACAGTGGAATCTCGGGAATTTTTACCCAGAACATTTGTCTTTTAAAGACCCCACCCTGTATAATTTGCAGTGCCGTTTGGTACGTCGGTTGTGTATGCAGAATCTATCGTTTGCATTTTGGTCTCATCCCCAAGATCCTACCCCCGCCTGAGAGCCGAGTGCTGATCTGCCCCAGCAGGATTCAGAGGGGAGCTCCAGGCCTGAACTAATTGAAGGTTATGGTTCTCAGAGCACCATGATTTAAAGTATTGAAATTACAGTGTGGTGTAGTGGGCAAAGGACCAGACAGGGAGATGGAGACTTTGGGTCCAGTCCTGTGTCTACGGTTAACTGTGGTGCCTTGAGCAAGTCACTTCACCTCTCTGGGCCTTGACTTCCTGTCCTGTGAATGAGGGGGCTTAGGTATAGTGATCTCTTCAGCCCTTTTCATCTCTAAAATAACCTCTCTCAGAACCTGTAAACAGTCCTACTGTTTGATCTGGGTCATAGGGAGCCATATGGACTTCAGTGACTCTCCAGTGAATTGGAGATGGGAAGGCCGTCTGCTGGACTGGGCCAGTAGGGAAGTGGATAATCCTCAAATGGACTTCAAACAATGGGGATTCTGGCTAGGGGAAGTCAGTCTGGCGAGGTATCTCAACTGCAGGCGAATTGCATGGTGTTTAACTTCTCTTCTAAGCCCTGGCAACATCTGGCAAGCGTAGATGGCAACTATGTCATAAATACAGTTGTTTGTAGATAATTTTTATTTGACTAGAGCCTGTATCCACTTTCTACTTGATCCTTCCATTCCCCTCTCCCCAAAAAGAATTCTCTGACCAAGTGTAAAAAGCAAAATGGACAGTTTCAGATTAGTTGCTATTATCAGGACTGAAAAATTTGCTATCTAATCAAGTCTTTTTTTTCCCCCTTGGGGTTTTCATATCAGGACTTCCTAATAGTATGTTTAACTACAGATGAATATATGTACTCGAAAGGATCAAATCTGACTTCTTCTTATAAAACTGATAGTCAGGAATTTTTAGTCTAAGTCAGACCTTTATTAGCTTAGTTTGTTTATGATGCTACTTCCTTAAGGTAAGTGAGCTAACAGGTTTCTCAGTTTTTATAGACCTAAACTGACGCTCTTTCGTTTTCGTGAAGACAACAATATAATTGTGGCAATCCCTGCCTTCTAAATCTCAACCTCTAAACGACTGTGAAAGCTTGAGTTTTAGTTTTCATACCTATAAATTGCTTAGGGACCTGCAGGGTTTGATACACCTTCAGCACAGGGCTTGCTTTCTTGACCTTTCATGCACAAATGTATTTCTTCCTCCCATGGTGCCAGTATCAATTGATGGCAGAGGGACCATGAAGAACAAGGGAACTGCCAGGTGCTTGAACATAGACACTTAGCCTGGGGCCCCAAAACCAGTTTGGGGGAAATATATCCACCTGTTGTGAAATTAGCATACCTTTGTGCTCAGGAATAAAGTGGACTTACGAGGAACCTTTTATCAGACCCATTGAAGGAGTAGTCTAACTGAAGAATTGTAACTGTCTTAGGTGGTGGTTAATTACACCACACACAAGAATTGCCACAAATACTTAGTTTAGCTCTCTCAGTTGCTTAGTTTGGAAACCACACAGTGCTGTTCAGTTAGGCCTTGCCCTTTACTGCTTCCCAACCAAACACTTGACTCCCATCCAAAGCAAATGACATGGTTACCTTTGTTGACTTAATATCAGGAAATATAATAGCCAGTGGGCTGCTTAGAAGGAACTAGTCTATGGTTGATGGATTGTTGCTGACCTACACGCAGATGGAGGAAGTATTAACAGAATTTGGAATGATTCTAGTAGACTGAAATCATTAAAACATAGGCACAATTAAACAAGAGAAGTTTCTTAATATCACCAATGTTTTAATTCTGTTCTTAATAATCTTTATCCCAGTTCCGTAGACAGAAGATGAGACACAATAAGATTTCTGTGTCACTGTGTACAGATGGCTGTTTAGACATGTCTGTAATTGGGGAACAGTACTTTACTGTTGGATCAGGTTTATAAATGAGATGGGGTTGAAGAGCAGGGTTTGATTAGGATAAAAATCTTTGTTGTATCAGTCGAATCACGCCTTTACATAAGATACCTTCAAAGGGAGGCCTTTGGGAGCTGCTGGTTTAGCCCCCTCTCCTGATCGAGATAAGGCTTATACTTATGTGGGCTCTTTTTTTCAACAAGAGACCTTTATGTGTTGGGTGTGTGTTGGCATTTACTGGGCACTGATTTCAGTCTTTCGCTGCTTTGGTGAATTCTTGATGGTTTTTGGGCCATCACTGGGCACAGCCTTCTACCTTGTGATCAAGTAGCAATAGAATGACAGTACTCTGTGGGTACTTCTGTAAAGAAGCCAGAATTGCAAAGAGTCAGGCTTTGCTGGAGTTTATAATCTGAAGTAGACACAATTGCTGCAAATAGAAGAATGGTAGACACATATGTCCTTTTTAAAATATCGTTTAGTGCTTGCCAAGGAACTGTGTCACAGAATACTATTTTGAGGTGCTTCCTGCTGAATTGACATGTTAATACACAAGTTGACTTGATTTTTGTGTGTGTGTGAGAAGCGCTATAGTACTAGTATCCCATTATGGCACACCCGGAAGTGTTTTACTGATATCTCTTAAAATCAGCTCATCCATCCTGTGGTTTTCACTAATTATAGCCAGGGGAACAATGAATGTCCTTCTCACCTCCGAGCAGTGTTGCTAAATTAATAATTAGAAGCTCTGATTCCTTAGCACATTCTAATGCATTTGAAATCTATTCCACATTTGGTGACATGAAGTTTTAATTGTTCTCAAGATTTTTGTGTTCTAAGTCATAGTAAAACAAAATACTTTGGAAATCTTTCTTAGGTAATCCTTCCTTCACTTGCATACTTGTTTTAAGTCTTACCTGTAATACCATAATGTGTAGTATATTCATTAACCAAAATGAACTCTGAAGTCACTACATCTTCCTTTTACCTCTGTGGTCACTGTCTGGTAGATTTGAGCGCTGGCAAGGAGCCCTTGCACTGCAGAAGGCAGACTGGGTGTTGATGGCAGGTTGTAGGTTCCAGGAATTTACGGACATACTACATTGTGTAATAATATTCTATGGAAACATGCCAATATTCTTGCTAGAGTTATAGTTTAGTTTAGAGGAATGATTTTATTAACCTTAAATAAATTAAAGATAGGATTACACAATATAACAGTAATCCAATGAACATAGAGGAAACATTATTTAAAAACAACCTCTGAACAAATCCTGGAAATTGGTGTATTACTCCTAAAAGAAAAAAATACCATTTTTTTTATTAGCCAGATTATTGTATTCTAATGTTATTAGAAATACTGTGGTCTGCTGGAGTGGAGGTAGGGGAGGGGAGAACGTTCACAGAAAAGATTTTTATTTTAACTGTTTGTACTGTTTTTACTTACCCTACTAAACTAACAGTACAGTATTGCCATATAAATTTAACTTTTGGAGATATTCCATTGTATTTGACTTGATCGATTGGCAGACCGCCTGAGAAGTGTATGGCTCTGCAGTTCACAGTGGTGGGTCTTTTCTGTGTGTGTGTGTGTGTGTGTGTGTGTGTGTGTGTACCAATATGCTATGTATGAGACACGTGTGTGCATGGCACTTCTTCCCACTCACTTAGAGATGAAAGGTCTGTGCTGTTTTTATTAACCTTATTTCTGACCCTTGTTTTAGGTAGTCATTTAACTGTGGACCATTTCTTGAAACGTGTGTCTGACATTTAAGAACTGTGTTTCTCTGGTAAACGCAGCATTCCTGAAAGCCCCGCTGAGGAGCAGTGGGCATTCCTGTGTTCTGAACCTTAGAGGGAGCTGGCAGCGTGCCTCGTGGCTGTTCTCCCTCGAGGGCTGGGGCTGAGTGGAAATGAGCAGTCCCTCCAGTGACAGACGTGGCAAGACACCAAGGCCAGGGGCTTTGCTGGTGGTTCTCCAGCCACTGGTGAGCCACCTCCTGGCCTGACCCATCCCCAGTACTAGTTAGAAATGGGGGGCTTTTGTTAGAGGCTGTTTCATTTATTTATATGTGGCTTAACCACATGCCTGTCCCTTGTCCATAATGCTCTTTACCGGAGACTTTTTCTAAACGAAGGTATTTCAGAACTCATTTTAGAAAAGTTTTTTTTCTTACCTGAAATATAAGAAGTTGAATTAATGCACGTGCAACTAATAATTAGCCGAGTTTAGAATACTAGAGAATGAAACTGTCGGCGACTTAACTGTCAATCATCCGTGTAAGTGGTTGGTAGTCGCTTCCAGGTCTTTGTGGTGAAGGCAAAGTGAGCGGTGCAGCTTATGAACCGGTGTAGCTTGCGGACTCTGGGAAACCTTGCTCTCTAATCAGAACATTGAACGTGAGGATCCAGCCCCAGGATGGCCTTGGTTCTCATGGCTGGGAGACTCTTGAAATCCCAGCTGAGCAGGCCTGCAGTGAAGACTGCTTCACCACTGCATCAACCGAAGTGAAGTAAGCTGGTGTGACCAGCAGCCTCTGCGCCGCCACCATCTGCCCTGAATTGCCAGGCTTCATTGTCCTCAGGCTGGGCGTTTTCAGAATTGTTATCTCAGGGTCACCTCATGTGAGAGGGTGTATGTCAGACTTCCATGAGGACCAGTTAGCAAATGGATGTTTCGTTTTAGGCTAGGCTAGATTACCCGCCATTACCATTCTCTCCTCCCACGGTGCTACTGTGCTTACTTCTTAGAAGTCACCATCGAAGCCAGGAGTATATATCCCACTAGCGAGAAAAATGCGTCAGATTCCAGGTAGTCCACTTGAAACACATCTGCAGAATCAGCATTTTCTTTCCATTTTTCAGGATCTCTGGAAATTAGTGTGTATATACTGTAGGTCCTGTTGCCGTTTCATCCATCATAGAAAAAAGGGAGCACTGACAACTGAAATGGCTGAGTAGAGGTAACGTGCCAGGTCATTACTGTGACGCAGTGATTTTAGGTGTTCATGAACAAATAGTTCTCAGCGGTGCTCAGTATCACAAAAGGCCTCTAGAAGCTTATTGAATTCATGTAAGTTATAGCAACTATCTTTGAAGGCAAGCATTTTCATGCTTTAAAAAAATGCCGAGGTGGAGAAATTTTGTAATATGAATTTGCCTTCTGAGAGAATAACACTGTTCAGAGTGGCTCTTGGGCCGTTCTAATTTGAAACCGCCCAGAGCCTTCAAAAAGGAAAAATCCTTCGGGTGTGATAGGGTTTGTGACATCACTGCGGATGTTGTGATTAACTGTCAGTGCTCTCAGTTGCTAAATTCAACGTCTAGCCCAACCTGGTATTTCTGAGATTTTTTTTAGATGGCTATGTTACTTATGTGATTAGGATTTATTTCGATTCACTGACCGACCATAGACAGTTGCTCTTCCTGTGATTTCCAAGCTGCTCAAACAGGCAGGTAGCTTTTGTTTCCACACTAGTAGTGAAGCAGCACTGATATATTTTATTAAACATTAGCCCTTTTTAATAGTTATATGGTGTTAAGATATCTTCAGGGCATTTAGTTCATTCTAATTGTACTGTAGGGTTGTATGACAGCAGCAAAACTCTTCTGTTCTTGGATGCACACATCTTACCGGAGACCTCTGTGTTTCTAACTCAGGTCCCTTGTCTGCTGGACGTTAATGAGCAAAAGTGGGTGAGTTGCCTAATGTCCTGACACAGAAAGCGCTTCGCCTGGAACTTAGCAGCTTGTCGAAGCTTCTTTATATTCCAGCTTCTCTCCCTCCTGCTAACTTGTCCATCTCCTTCCTATTTTATGAAAAATTCATTGTAGATTACATGATCACATTAGAGAAAACTTAGAAAATTTTAGAGAAAAATTAGAGAAAAAATTAGAGAAAACTTAGAAAATAGGAGAAAAGGCTATTGCTATAATTTTGCACTGTAATTTTCCCTGTGTATGTATTTTAACAGCTCTGTGTGCATGTACGTGTGTATGTTAGGACTCGATTGCTTGTGAGCAACAGAAACCTAGTTCCAACAAGCTTCAGCAAAGAGGGGAATTTATTGTAAGGATGGGGTGTCTCTAAGCCAAGGACAGGAACTTGGTGAGGCCGGAGGAGCAGTGGAAGGCAGGCTACACTCTCCCAGTCTTCGGCTGTGGTGTTTGTTTGTTTGTTTGTTTTAAAGATTTTGTTGGGGAAGGGGAACAGGACTTGATTGGGGAACAGTGTGTACTTCCAGGACTTTTTTCCAAGTCAAGTTGTTGTCCTTTCAATATTAGTTGTGGAGGGCGCAGCTCAGCTCCAGCTCCAGTTGCCGTTGCTAGTTACAGGGGGCTCAGCCCACCATCCCTTGCGGGACTCGAGGAGTTGAACCGGCAACCTTGTGGTTGAGAGCCCACTGACCCACGTGGGAATCAAATCAGCAGCCTTTGGAGTTAGGAGCAAGGAGCTCCAACCGCCTGAGCCATGGGGCCGGCCCCTTGTTTGTTTGTTTCAGTCTTCTTTCTCTGCTTCTGCCTGTCTTTCTCTCTAGCATCCAGTTGTTTTCCACATGGAGGAAAATGTATTCACAGAAATCTCCCAAGTTTAATTTCTTATCACGTCATCCATCCAGAGAGTGCAACGTGATTCTCTTGTGATCCCAAGACCTACTGTACAAAATAGTGGTTCCTGGGGTAACTATTTGATAGGTGGAAGGGGGCTCAGCAGGGATTTCCACCTCTTGGCTCCAGGCATGCATCCATCTTCCCGTTTTATTTATTCAGTCCCCAAACTGCCTCCACCTAACATAATCCTGCCATCTCACATCAAGCTGCAAACCCACCCCCTTTCTCAATGGTAGACAGCCCTAAGTCTCGTTTTGCTGTAGCCCCAGTGATCTTGTCATAGGGCCACTGTTCCCAGGCCAGGCTCTCTGGGCGATGTACTCTCCTCTAGTTCAGGTGTGACAAGGTCCAGGAGAGGCTTGTCACCATCTCTTCCCTGGGTGTCAAAATAATTGTAACCACCCCCAGAACAGTTGGTGTACATAACCTCTGGATTGCCAGGTAGGGCAAGCACCACCCTTGAGGCTTTTATTTTCCTGGCCAGGTCAAAACAAGACTGATTTCTTAGTTCCAAAGATGGAATTAAAAGCAGACTCTTCCTCCTCGAGTTGAAGTCTTTACCCAGAGAATAGACTCAGCAGGCAGTGATGAAGCTTGCTATTGTTTCCCCCATTCCGGTGAGTGGGCCCTGGCTCTGGGTAAAGTAAAGGGGGCAACTTCTCCCCCTTCCAGGCCAGGCACAGGCAAGAAGAGATGACAGGAGCCACGTTCTGATAAATGCTTCGCCCCCTCTTCCAGTTGGTCTGCACCATGGAAGAGGAAGGCAGGCCCTGCAGTGTTTGTCCTGCCCCTTCAAGTTGCCCTGGAGATAGCCACTGGGCTTTCCCTTCTAAGGGGTTAACTAGGTGACATCCCAGCTCTTACCAAGAGTGAAAGGTATTTGGGGGTCAGTCTCCCATGCTCAAGTAACCCCCCAGTCTTTTAGGTTTCGGTGCTAAAATCCAACCATATTTTTAAAATAACATTTGTGTCAAAATTCAAGCTGTCTCAGTATAACCAAGTTGGGCTGTTTTTAATTCAACACCTACAGTTAATTTGCGGGACAGTATGTTGACAAAGGAAGAGAAAATCTCAATACAAGGTGGCATTGCTGAATGTCCCCATACCTCAAAAAGATGGTCCTAGGAAACCTTACCAGCTAACACCTGCACGTGTGTGCAGTGCACACACACACACAGCTACTCCCATGGAAACCATGTAGATGAGGGTTCAGTTCCTAGCAAAGCTAGAGGACAGGCAAACAAACAAAAAAAAAATCTGTCCAGAATAAATATAAATACAGTGTACATTAAATTTTGGATTCTGTATTTTTCATGTGATAATGTATACAAGCATTTTTCTCTATTGTAAACTTTTCCATGTGCTATTTTCTTGATTACATAATATTCCATTCAGTGATGTGTCATAATTTATTTCAGCCATTTAGATATTGGAAATTCAGATCTCTAGTTTTTTGTGTTTATAAATGGGATGTAATGAATATCATTGTGCACAGAACTTTTTTTTTTACCATATCTGTAATTTTTAGGATATAGAAGTAGAATTACAGAATTAAAAATATGAACACTTTAATGCTTTCCAGAAAGACTGCACTGAACTTAAAATTTTCATTGCTACCAGAAATGGGTGAGAAAGTGAATTTCACTATCTTTGGCTATTTTCTTTAAAAATATATGTTTTTAATTTATTGAACATAAAAGGTACATTTTAATTTAAACTGTATTTTGATTATGAGGAGCTATTTGGATTATATTTTTTATACATTTTCTTTTATAACGTGTCTCTTTTGAAATCTTGGTGTTTAATTATCATGTATACTCTTTACATGAGAGCTTTTTTTCCTATTTTGTTTTAAACATTGTCCCCTAATTCTTTGCCTTTTAAAATTTTGTAAGTGCATAGGGGTATGTGTAGGTATGTTGGCATTCTTTTCTATCATGGAGTCTTGCAAGATGACCAGGTTTCAGAAAGTGAAATATAACTAAGAGAAGGTCAGTATACTTTCTCCCTCTATTTCAGTGGAGGCTGCTTGTGGATTATTTCTAAATCCATGTGTTAGGTCGTCCTGTTAGGTCATAAACCTGTCTGTTTGCAGGAAGGATGACCACTTAGATAGAATAAGGTGACCTGGGTTCTAGTCCTGACTCAGCTGTTGTCTAGACATGTGCCCTTGATGGGAATCTAGGCTCTCCAATCTGTGTTTCTTCATCTGTAAGGTGGTGGGGTTTAGAATCTTTTGGGGTGGGGGGTGGTTATACACACCCAAGGTGACGAATCCTGTTGACCTTGAAGATGCTTCTCCATCTCATTGCAGATTTTTGGAAGTCCCAGCACAGTGACACTTCCTGAAACCTTGTTGTTTGTGTCAACCCTGGATGGGAGTTTGCATGCTGTCAGCAAGAGGACAGGCTCAATCAAATGGACTTTAAAAGAAGGTAATTAAAAATTATGTAATTTCATTAACAATTGTCACTCCAATAAATAAATTAAAAAAAGAAAAAAAAAAGAAGGTAATTTGGATTTGGTCTGTGGGTGACGTAAACATTTGCTCAGCTGCTTATGAAGAAACATTCTAGAAAGAGAAAAACAGTTACACGTTATTTGATAAAATAAAAAAGGATAATGGAGTCAAGGAAAGGGAACTATACTCAGAGGGTATGTTTACAGCTTGAATTCTGATAATATGTAAGTGCATCAGTTGAAGAGGCATATTTTATCTTTTTTTTTTTCCTTTTGCTTCTGTCCAGATTTCATGTTTAAATAGCTCTAGGCTTTTCTATTAATAATTCTGGGTTGGTGTTTACAAAGACATGCTGCATTGAATTTTTTTTGTTGTTAAGTTCTGATGATTAGATTCTTGTAATTACAAGAAGGTATATTCTCTAACCACAAATGCCTCATTTGTTTTTATAGAGGCTGGAATAATTGAGGGCTGTAAGATTTGACATTCATCCAAGTTAGCTACTTTATTGGTTCTTTACATTGAGGGAAGCAAAAGACTGAGCTTGTTTCTCATTTAGCAATCTCCCATACTTCCATTGTATGATCTTGTCTTCCTGATGATAGTTAGAATAGAGTCCTACAGCTGGGAAATTGTATTCGATTTCCAAAGTAATCTTTCTGGGTAAGGCCATGCAAGTCCCAGGATTTAGGTCTTTCAGTGTCATCCCTATTATTCCGTCCAGTAATAATGTCATTTGGCTGTAGATTGAGGTCTGACCGGCATGTTCTCTTTCATCACTAATCTGTGACTCATTATTTTCATGTGCACAGCAAGTGTTTTTCCTTCCTTAATAAAATGTTCCAAAACAGTATTTTAGATGGAAAAATATGGGCATGTGTCAGAACGTCACACGTCACTTGTCAATACGGCAGCAAACCTAATTACCATCCATAGAGGACGGCAGCTTGGGTACCACAGACCGTCCTGCGTCACCTGTCTGGGCCCTGCTTGGATCAGCAAGGACTTTGAGCAGCTGAAATGACCAGCTCTCAAGAATGAGCGACCACAAGAAGACTGCAGAGCTGCATTTTGGCATTGCACTACAGGCTCCCAGAATGCCATCTGTACTGTCTCTTCCTTCATGTTTTTAAGCCCTTTAATGTTTTTAAAACAAAAGCAGCGTTGTTTTAATTTCATAATTTCTGATTTCATCTAAAGATAGAAATCAGCAAGTCACAAAAGGATGGTGACTCACATTTTCACTGTTGAGTGTTAAGGCTGTTCCCTCAGTTTCAGTATTTCTAAGGCAGGGCACTTTTGCCCAAGTCACTTCATTCTTCTGCTTTGCTTTTCCCTGCGTGTAGTGTTTTAAATTGATCTTCTCCAAGACTTAATTTCTACAAGTAGCCTCGCTGTGTCTGGCAAAACTGTGTCCTGCCTTATTTGATACTTAGCCGGACATAAGAGTCAATCTGTTCTCCCCCAAAACTTAGAGCTTAAAGAATTTGCCTCCTTTTTACTTTATTTAACACGTATTTACAGAACCTAGTCTGTGAAAGATACTGTATGGGCCACAAAGAAGAAAAAGACAGTCCTTGCCCTCAAGGAGCCCATAGTCTGGGAGAGAGAAATGACAAGTGCACAGAACTTCCACACAGAGCAGTGCTGTAACCACCTCAGAGAGGTACCCGGAACTGCTGGGGAGGGTACGGGAAAGGCTTCGTGAAGCTGGGGTGTTGGAGCTGAGCCTTGATGGGTGGATTGGATTTCAGTCAGGAGGAGTGAGTCCTGGAAAGGAGCAAAGGAGACAGCAGGGAGGAGTTAAAAGACACTTAAAGGAAGAATTAGAGAAATCGCATTAAGGTCTAATAATTTCAAGTAATATTCAATAGGTTCTAAGTCTCATTTTTCTGAGAATAAACTGGCTTATTTTAGAGAAATTCATCTCTAGCTACCAGTAGAGTCTCTCTCTCTCTCTCTCTCTCTCTCTCTCTCTCTCTCTCTCTCTCTCTTTCCATATATATATATATATATATATATATATATATATATATATATATATATATATATGGTTTTCCCCCTTTCTTCCGCCTCCCCCCGCCCCACTCCAGTTCAAACTGTTGTTCCTCAGTCTAGTTGTGTAGGACACAGCTCCCTGGCCCATGTGCTATTGAGCCTTGCACTCCCCTCGGCTGAGGCAGTCGGTCGCCAGTTTTTGGTTGGCAGCTCTCATCAGCTGCCAGCTACTCACAGTGGCTGCTGTCCACTCACGCTGGCCACCGGCTGCTCATGGCAGCACACGGTAGCCCACAGCAGCACTCAGCAGCCCATGGCAGCACTCAGCAGTCCGCAGCAGCTCACACCAACCTCGGGCTGCTCACGCCAACCTCTGGCTGCTCATGGCAGCCCAGCTCCAGGGAGAGCTGTTGTTCGTAGAGGGTACAGCTCACTGGCCCTTGTGGGAATCAAACCAGTGACCTCAGCGTTACGAGCACCGCACTCCAACCACCTGAGCCACCAGGCCGGCCCCAATATACATTTCTATGCAAAGATTACAGATGGTAATGCATGGAGACCCTGAGTTTCAGTTCAGTTTTAATCTTGCAATTATAACTAAAAATTTCAAAATTAGTATTTCTAAACCATGAATATGTCAATATATTACGAAGGTATCCAGATATTGTTCTAGGCCCTGAAGATACAACTAGTGAAGGAAACAAAGTCCTTCCCCTCATAGAAGCTTTTGATCCTAATGGGGAAACTGATAAGGAAACAAATGACACAGTGGTTGTAAGAGCTATGGAAAAAAATAAAGCAGAGAAGTGGGATAGGGACTGCCAGGTTGCAGGGGTCGGGGATGGGTGGGGTTGCAAATTTAAACAGGCACGGCCCCACTGGGAAGGCTTCATTCTGGAAGAACTCAAGGAAGGAAGGAAGTCTTTAGGCCGAAGGCATAGTAGGGGCAAAGGTGGCTTGTGCTTGGCACGGCTGAGGAAAAGCACAGACGTCGGAGCCGAGTAAGTAGGGGAGGAAGGAGAGGACTAAGAGACGGGCTGTGAGGGCCAGTCATATAGGGGTGCAGCACTCCCTTTACGTAATATTTATTATAAAAATGCCCCCACTACTGTCCTGAAATGAAATTTATAGACAGTAACCTACATACACACACAGTTTTAAAGAGCAATAAATGTATTACTCAATTAGTAATCTGAAGTAATAGGAAAGTGATTTTTAATCACAGGTACGTCATTTAACATGCAAATGCTCAGACGCATACTGATCTATATGCACACTCCACCCTTCAGGGAGTGCGTTGTCTATTAATGCAGACGGACAAAAATGCAAACGAGGATACCCAATACCTCTGGTGACCGGCTTTCCAAGATGGTGAGCAGTTCTTGATAACGTTCCAAACAAAAGTACAACCTTACCTGACTTAGACAGTAGTCCCATTCTGAGAAGATTCAGTGCATAAAATTATACAAAAAGTGCCTTTGTGCTTTTAGGTGAAGCACTTAGGTTGGTTGTAGGCTCTGATAAATATTAAACGTTTTGGGCCCCTGTGAGTGATTGCGAGAACATCAAAGCAGCCTGCAGATATGGGGCAATCTTTGGCTGTGCAGGGCTACCTAATGTCCCTGACCCCCCCATACTTAGTGCCTATCTCACCCCCACCCAGTCCCTGTGAGCACCAGGAAATGCCCTCAGACTTCCTGAGCACTGCCCAGTGAGCTGTGTGCCCCCAGCCCTCGGTGGAGACCACTGGTATAGCAGCTGGTGGCTGGTATGAGGATATTGGCTTTTTGGAAGCCATCAGAGGTTTCTGAACAAAGGAGTACCATGCCCTGGTGTTATGGACTGATGTTTATGGCCCCCCAAAATCCAATATGATGGTATTTGGAGGTGGAGCCTTGGGGAGATGATTCAGTTGGATGAAGTCATGAGGGAGGGACCCCGTGATGGGATTAGTGTCCCTATGAGAAGAAAAAGAGACCAGAGCACTTGTGCTCTCCACCATGTGAGGACACAGAAGGAGCCCCTCTGCAAATCAGGGAAAGGGTTCTCACTAGCCTCTAAACATGCTGACACCTGACCTTCGACCTCTAGTCTCCAGAACTATGAAAAATAAATATCTGTTGTTTAAGCCACCCGGGTTATAGTATTTTATTATGGAAGCCCGAGCTGACTAAGACACCTGGCCTCACTTTACAGGATTAGCAGGTGCTGTGTTGAGACTGAGCTGATGGGGCCAGGAGGAAGCAGGAGACCAGGCAGAGGCTACTGCACCAGTCCAGGCAAGGGAGGCCGTGGGCTTGGGCCTGAGTGGCAGCGGGGAGCAAAGCGAAATGGAAGAAACGTGCTGATGCAAACAGACACCTTTAATTCATCAAATTGGGGTTCCGCAGAATATATACCTATTATTCCATCTCATGGTTTCCTAACTGTTTACTTGTTTCAGGGGCCAAAAAACAGGGAACTTTTTTTTCTTTTTTTTCTTTCCACAGAGTGGTTTTGGCAGGTGCTTTTGTTCCTCACCCAAACATGTGTTGCAGTTCCCAGAAACGGAGATTTCTTACACCATCGTGGCAAACTGCACCTAGTACAGAAAACGAGTTTTATTTGTTTTCAGAAACTAATTTGAGCTCTGACATTTTATGCTAGGTGTGATCTTTTTAAGCTGTGATTTTTGTAACTGTAGCTACACCACTGTCTGTCTTTCTCTGAAATTTCACTAGTGAAGATGGCTGAGTATGTTTTATTTCTGCACTTTCAGCCCAAAGGCAAACTGAGAACTTTGCTGTCATGCTTTACGTTAGATTAGTTTTTCAAAGCTTGCTTTGGCTTGCTGGGGTTGAAAGGACTTTCTTTGGTATTACCAGGACTGGTTTAGGGCTTGGTGCACTCAACTTAAAATACTAGTTAATGCTGACTTTTGATACGCAAATCTTCATCAAATTGCAGGTTACTCTTTACTCCCATCCCCTTCCATGGCACAGAGGACTGGGTCTAATTTAGAACCATTCTTTACTAATCATAAAAATATGCTAACTGTGCAACATGGCTACTTTCCCAGCCAGATGGGCCCCGAATCCTGAGATGTCCCTTGAATGGTTGATATTCAAGAGGTATCTTATGAGAGAAGGAGCAGAACAAGATTTGTTATTTGAAATTGGAAGAAAATCTTTCCATATGGGTTTCCCTTTCTTACTGTGCCTCTTCCCATAGTTCCTCCTGGTGCTAACAGTCACGGCCCACCCACTTTGGAAAACAGAGAGATTGATGCCCTGCTACCTGATCACCAAGTCCTGGCATATAGACTGAAGAAGTGTCTCCCAAATCGGACTCCTTGTCCTTGTCCCTCTTGCCGGTGCCTTAGCCAGGCTCTTGACATCCATTTCCCAGATGAATTCGGTAGCTCCCTGACTGCCAGCTGTCCCTGCTGCCTCTTGTTCTCCCATTCACCCACCACGCTGCCGTCATGCCTGCCCTCTGCAAAGACCAATTGCATCGTGCTGCACCCCTGCTCCAATACTCTTGGTGTTGTCTAGAGCAGTGCTACTCCAAGTGTGGTCTGCCCACCTGTGCTACCTGTCCACGAGGAGAGAACCACAGAAGGGAGAGGAAGCATCATCCATGATGGGTTGGAATTGTCAACCAGTGGTCCTTCACCACCGTTAGTTTGAGAAGCACTGGTCCACGGGGTCAAATCTAAGCTCCTTAGCATGCGTGGCAGGCCCTTCAGAATCCACTCTCTCCCACCTCTCCAGCCTCAATCCCGTTTCTCCCAGTAGGTGCCCCTTGTGGCAGCCACAACTTCTCTCCCGGCCTCAGAGACATCGGGCCTTTGCTGATGCTCCCTCCCCACCAGCAGCCTGCAGTGTTGATCAGGCGCCTGTTCATCTGTTAAGACCCCCTTCCCAGATTACCTCCTTGACTCCTCAAGCAGGGTGAGCCCCTTCTTCATCTGGGTTCTGGAGGCACTTCGTTGAAGCCTCTGTTATGGCACTTCCTCCTTGTGATGGGAATTGTTGTTTACCTTTGTCTTCCTGCTGAATTTCTAACTCCTTGAAGGTAGGGGTCTCTGGACAGCCAGGGATGCTCAATAAATGTCTGAGACATCTAACCCAGAATCCTTCTGACTAGACATCTTTTAGGAGCCCTGAGAAACAGGTGAAACCTGACTTTGCCTCCTCAGGAGGCAGTCACTCGTGCCATCGCCACAGCAGGCCAGTTCCAGTTTCTGATCTTGGCTTTTTGTGACTTTTTGCAGGAGGTTTTCTCTCCTGTCCTTTAGGCACTGGGCGTTTTGCTCAGAAAGAGTCAGAGTTCTGCCTTCAGAGGTGTGGATGGGAAACATAGGGGAAGTTGTGAAAAGGGATGACATTTCGTTAATAGTTCTAATTTGTTTTCTCTAAAGGAATGTTCTAGATTTAAGATATGCATCACCACCTTGCGGCCTTGTGGCTTATGCACAAGAAAAGTGGTTTTTTTTTGCTGTTTGTTTTGGAGGACTGAAAATTAAGTTTTGTGAGAGAGGATATGAGAGAGGCCTGTTTTGCTTTTGAGTATCTTGAAAATGTGTTTTCTCTGTTTCTCTTTTTTATATATATATATATTTTACTACTTACTATGGAAAATTCTAAACATATACAAACATAGAGAATTATATAACAAACCCTCCTGTACCCATCTCTCAGCTTCAGCAGTCACCAGCTGGTACCAGATTTCATTTGTACCCCCATTCACGTCCCTCCCTCCTGGGGGATTTGCTTCAGAGTAATGCCTCCCACATTGTGGAGGCGGTCTTGTAGATAGCAGTCACCACACATAGTAGCACAGGTTTCAACTCCAATGGATGTTCTTTGCAGCATTGCTTGGTGTGTATCAGAATATGCTTGTGAATGTTGAAGTACATAGATAAAATACCTCTTTTTTTAAAAAAAAATTTATTGGGGAAGGGGAACAGGACTTTATTGGGGAACAGTGTGTACTTCCAGGATCTTCTCCAAGTCAAGTTGTTGTCCTTTCAATATTAGTTGTGGACGGCGCAGCTTAGTTCCAGATCCAGTTGCTATTGTTAGTTGCAGGGGGCAGAGCCCACCATCCCTTGTGGGACTCAAGGAATTGAACCGGCAACCTTGTGATTGAGAGCCCACTGGCCCATGTGGGAATCGAACCGGCAGCCTTCGGAGTTAGGAGCACGGAGCTCTAACCGCCTGAGCCACCGGGCCGGCCCCTTGACTGCCTTTAGTACGGGCGGTTTTCCAGATTACTTTGGTATCTCCCCAGGATCATCTTTGTCAAACATGACGTTTGGTAACTTGCAGAGGTTACAGGCAAGAAAACCTGCTGCATCCTCTCCCAGTTCTGATGAGATTTGGATTTTTGAGGAGCTTTTGATTGAATGTCTATTTTAAAATGCTCTCCTCATGAAAGCTGAACTCTGAGGAACGTTTGAGACTTTATACCCTGCAATTTGGACCTAGAGTCTTTAATGGGAGTGTTCAGGTATAAGAGTCCAGAAGTACCTTTCCTCTGGAGGGAAGAATGAGCTGCCACTGGGAAGAAGTATTGCCTCCTTGGTTCACTTAAGCTCATGAACCATATTTGGGAGACTCAAGTTTTGAGTTAAGGGAGGGTGAATGACCTTGTTTCTACCAGTAGTATTTATAAGAAAACAGTAGTAGAACGCTAAGTGTTTTCTTGAGGAAATGGCGGTTGTTTATTGTATTGAGACTAGCCCATCTCGTTTCACTGTCAGCGAGGATTACAATCTTCGTGTCCTTTTTAACTCATTACTTTCTTTCACTCCATTTTTCTGATCAGGGCTGTTTTATTGACATTTCCCCCCTTTTGGGTTCCTGACCACGCAGCCTTTGTGTCCCCCCTGCAGCCCACTCTGGCTCAGGCCATCCTACGGGGGTTGTGGAGTTGCCTTCCTCACTACCCTTCATGAGTCGTCCTTGTTCTTGTTCACTTTGCCCCCTGACACCCGGCTCTCTAACCTTTTTTCACAGGACCTGTATCGCATCGCTCTCTTTCTCTCAGGAGCCGCAATCACTTCCTGGTCAGTGCTCTACATGCCACATCACAGAGTTTTCACAGCTTTCGTCTCCCTCCATGGTCTCACTGCCCGCCCCACTGGCATTCAGAAGGAACATGTCACCTTTACCAAGCCTGTGTCCTCATTCCCACAGAGGAAGTGATGGGTCTTCAGTCATGTTGTCTTGTCATCCCTACACACTGGGCCAGCCTCTTTTATAATGTCTTTCTCCCCTGAGTACACTAGCCCTCACAGATTTCTCTCACCTAGGAAATCCTGTGGTACCTGTGGCATATACCACATGTTTCAGCCGTTTTTTATATACTGTTTCATGTACGTCAGCTTTCTAAGCTCTTTTCTTTATGCCACACAACGTGGAACAGAGAACCAAGGTGATGATAGATGTCTGACATTTGTTTTTGAGAGATGTTTGATAAACCTCAATAGATAATGACTAATAGATTGGTTCTCATCCTCTTCCTCAGAGAGAAAGGGAGGGAGAGAAAGACGAGGCTCTTGAATATTTTGTATGGCGGAGGTTTACAGGGAGCATAAAGCAGTTGGGACTTCATTTGTTGCCTTTTTGTCCTTAAATACATTTCAAAAGGGTCAACCCAGAACATTTCAAGTCATCGCTAGAGGTGCACCTAGAAGGGGCTGGTTTGCAGAATTTCTAACTGCTGTGACATCTTCCTTGGACCTGGAGAAGTCTTCCAGCTGGAGAAGCTGCTGGTTTTAAGTGCTGGGTGTGTAGGGTCAATAGACGGTTGTGCTCCGGAAAGAAGAGGCAGGTGAAGCAGGGCAATAAAGCCAGTGCTCATCTAGATTCCACCCGAGCAGCAGTGTGTTCCAGAACTATCAGTGCTCGTCTGGGGAAGAGAAGACAATGATCTTAGAAGGTTCCTGGAGCTCCATTCAGACGGGCAAACTGTTCTTGTGGCTTCTATAATCAAAGGGATCTTGTTCCTTCCTACGTGGAAAAAAAGTCTGCCTGGAGCTGCCTCCAGAGAGGGGCTGAGCACCGGTTTGAAACAATTTAAACTTTGGTTGACTTCACCGGAGAGGTTGTTCTGTTTTGCTGGCTTATCACCCCCATTCTTTCCCCAGACCCTCATCAATGCTGATAAGCCTGTGTTTTGAAAAGCCTGATATGGTACTGACGGGTTCCTTCATGCTCTGGGAGTAGATTTCCCTTTGGTCTCTCCACACCCTGTGATTGTAGGTTCAGGCTTCAAGTTTTACACTACAGGTGAGAGCAGGAAAAACAAGCATTTCTTTTCAACCTATTGGAAAGGGTTTCCTTTTTCAAGCTTCTTTCTCTCTCTGTTTTTTAAGTTTTTTTTCATTTGAGAAAAACTTCAACATACACAAAAGGAATGAGAATAGTATCATGAAACCGTCTTGTACCCAGCGCCCAGTTTCAGTAATGGTCAACACATTTCAGTCCCCTTCCCCCACCTCCATTATTTGGTATGGCAAAGGCCATACCAGTTTTTCCATACATTTAAGTAATTTTTAAATGTGAGTAACTACACAGAGCTATGCATGGGCATCTCTTTTTAGCTTTTATCATGTAGGTTTCTATGTGGAAAAGTCCTTTTTATTAAGAAAGACTTATTTGAATGACTGTAGTCCACCTATAATATTGACTACCTTAGATTATTGACTTTCTGTCATTCTGCAGACAGCATTCCCTGCTAACTACAAGGGGAGCAAAGACATAGGCAGCAGTTACACAGGATTTCACTCTCTGATAATTCAGTACATAAGCTTTCTGTACTTTTCTGTGTATATTTCACAGTACACAAAATAGATGGTCCTTGACTTTCAAGTGCTTAAAATCTAATTCAGCCCCCAGTTTTTTGAGAACCAAAAAGGCCACATGCAATTAAGTATAATAGCTGTCCCTTGAGAAATGCGTCTTAAGAACCTACCGAGTGCAGTGGGCGGTCAGTTTCTGATTTCCTGGAGAAGGAAGCATTTGAGCTGACTCCAATGGTCAAGCAGATTTAGGCAGATGGAGATGAGATAGGTAACGGTGAGCCCAGGGGCCGATGTGAAAGCACGGAGAGAGTTTTGAGAAGAGATGTGATCAAAAGATGATCGTGGAGAACGGGGCCCTGGTTCTGCAGCGCCTCGAATGCTTAGGCCTGTGGTTCTCAGTCCATGCTGAGGGGCCCCAGGCTGCCACAGGGATCTCAGGCACTGCACCTTGTATGAACTTGAGAGGAACGCAGCAGTGCTCCCCAAGTGCCAAACACCATGCATGAGGTAGTTTATAGTTTCAACATTGCACTGCTTGTCCTGTTAGTAATGTATCTTGGCCAAGCTGAGTTTTTGGCAGTTGCTGTAATAAAATTCAGATACCACGTGAAAATCAGTGTAGAGCGGTAAGGAGGGTGGCGGTGTCTAATCTGATTATAAAATTTGGAACACGTGCAGCCCCTGACAGATACACACATTCCCATTAGTAAATTGTTATGGTTAAGAATGAAAGAAACCTTTTTCTTTCAGTTTACATGTATTAGTATTAGCATTTGCATGTGGCTTACGTTATTAGACCCTAAATACTTTGGTCATTTGGACCTAACTGCTTAATAAATGGAACTGTTAGGTATTTCTCTTGGCCGAGGGCCCTATGAGGAAATTACTGAGACATTAAGAGTACTGCAAACCAAGAAAGCTTGGGAACCTCTGACTGGAACCACAGAGATGGAAGGTGTGGGAGCCATTGTAGGATTATGTGGAGGAAAGGCGTGAACAGATTGGCCTTTGTCAAGCCCTTGCAGGCAGTGGGTGGAGTGCATATTTGAAGGGCAGAGATCTGACACTGGGAGCTGGTTAGGAGGCTGCCGGGTAGACCCAGTGAGAAGTGGTGAACACCTGATTTTGGCAAAGGAGATGAAAGGGAGGACTTAGATTTTGAGAGCTGTTTAATAGGTTGAATCTTACAAAACTCAGCATCTAACTGAATGGGAGTGGTTAGAATTAAGAGACGGAGAGAGTGAAGGACAACTCGGTTTCCGGGATTGTGTGCTTGGGTAGAAGTGGAGCCAACCAGCCCATGTGGGGAATGTAAAGGAGCCATTTCTGGGGGATCTGACATTGGGTGGTGATACCCTAGAAGCAGTTGGAAGTGAGACTGGGTCATGAGCTCCACAGGAGAATGTTGTCAGATGCCATGTGGAGACCCAATGAGACGGATTTACAAGTGTTTGTTAGATTGTCACTGGAAATTGGCAGTGGCAGTTTTGATCTTATTCTGAGGGTAGGGGCCAGAGAGCGGTGAGTTGAGAAAGGCACAGAGGGCGAGAAGGTGAACCCCAGGACCCAGAGCAGTGGCTTCCCAGTGTGGCGCAAATCTGAATTACCTAGCACGCGTCAGAAATGCAAATTCTCTGGCTCCACCTACGAATCAGCTCCCAGGGGAAGGACCTAGAAATCAACACTTCAAAAACTGTAGGTAACTTATACATTGCTGGTGGGGATATAAAACAGTACAGACATTTTGGAGAACTGTGTTAGTTTCCTGTCAAGTCAAATGTAAACAGTGTGGCCAAGCTTCTACTCCTACATAGTTTCCCAACAGAAATGAAGATGTATGTCCAAACAAAGACATGTACACAAATGTTTATAGCAGTTTTATTCACATTTTCCAGCCCCAAACTGGAAATAACCCAAGTGTCTATCAACAGATAAATAAATTGTGGTCTGTCCATAGGGCGGAGTACTATGCAGCAATAAAAAAGGACAAACTATGATACATGCAACTCGGTGGATGAATTTCAAAAACAGGATGCAAAGAGAAAGCAGCCAGACACAAACGAGACCCTACTGTATGAGTTCCATTTGTGAGATTTCAGAACAAACGCGATGAATCTATTGGCGGTTACAATGGGCCTGAGTCAGGGATATTGCACCCAAAGAAGTATGAGAAATGTTTTGGGGTGATGGAAATTACCTACATCTTGATTGTGAAGGTGGTTACGTAGATGTGTATGTTTTACGAGACTCATCAAACTGTACACTTAAAGTGGATGCATTAGGAGAGAAAGGAGAGCGTGTGCAAAAGAGAGAGGAAAGCCCAGCGGTTTGGTGTGCTTAGAGGCAGTGGGGGAGGAGTTAGCTAGCCAGAAGGAGGACTTGAAGATCCGTGGAGATGGGGTACCACTTGGAGGCTCCAGAGGGATGGGTGTGAGAGATCTATTAATTTGAAGGTGAAAACATTGTCCTTTTATAGAGACGTGAAGGGAAAGGTGGAGTTGGGCAAACTTGGAGGGTGGAGGGCAGGAAGTTTCCGAGTGCTCCCGCTGTCCCCCTGTACCACAGGAGGCTGGGTCATGTGTGGAGAGAAGGGGTCCTTGAGGCAAAGACTGACCGGGGGAGCAGGAGCCAACCAGGAAGTAAACTTATCTCTTATGACATGGGGCCCACCTGGCCATGGATATATAATGGTGTCTCCAAGAGTGATTATAGTATTTTTTTCAGCCGTGCTCTGAGTCTGGGTAGAGGAAAGGGGATTGCTGGGTACATTCTGGGTTGAGGTTGATAGAGCATAACTGCCAGATTATTTATTAGAAGTTATCAACGATGGCTCTCTAAGCTGGGCAGGAATAGAAGTAAGAAGGAAACTAAAATATATTGAGCACCTCCTATGTGCCAGGCACTGTTTTAGATGTTGGGGAGATAGTAGACAACAAAAGATAAATCTCAGCCCTTAGGGAGTTCACCGTAGCTAGAGTTAGACATTAAATAAAATATACTATACTTCAGAGGGGGTGAGTGTCGTGGAGAAAAACTAAGCAGGGAAGAGGGTAGGGAATCCCGCGGGGTAGGAGGTGATCATGGAAGACCTCTCTGAGATGGTCCCATTTATTCAAAGACCTAGGCAGAGGAAACAGCCGATGCAAAGGCCCTGGGGGCAGTTCGGCAGCATTCGAAGAATAGAGCAAGGAGGAAGCAGTGGGAGAGTATTCCAGGGTGACAGGATAGGTGTGGAAGGGTGAGGTTGTTTGGGGTTTGCAGGTCACTGTGTGAACATTGGCCTTTACTGAGTGAGACAAAAACCACCAAAGGATTTTGAGTGGCAGGGAAGTATAACCTGATTTATCTTTTCAAAGGATCACTCTTTTCTGTGTCAGGGCACTGACTTGAAGTATTGACAAACATCTAATTCTTACTTAATCCACACAGAGATGTCCCATGAGGTTGGTGTTTATTATTATCTCTCTCTTTTTTCTTTACTGATAAGGAAATTGAGGCTCAAAGAGATTAGGTAACTTTGCTGAGATCACTCAGCTGGTAATTGTCAGAGCTAGGATTTAAACCTGGGTTTGTCTGATTCCAAAGGCCATACAAAAGAGGAGAAAAGGGGGCCGCTTGAAAGACAAGGGGTTCCCACATTTTGGAGTGGGAAACAAAAGGATGACGATCATTATAGGAGTAGACTGTGGAGTTTGGCAACTGATGGGGTGTGCTAGGGGAAATGAGTGTCAGCAGTGTACTTTGAAGCCTGCCTGTCTTCTAGGAGAATAGGGGTGCTATTAACAAAATAAGGTCATCTGGAATAGAAGCCAGTCTGGGGTTAAAGATGGAGGGCCTGACTTTGGGATGGAGGTGCTGGCAGGAAATAGTGGGAATGTCTGGTTGATCCAGAAAGAAGAGATCAAGAGATGGGGACCTAGACTCTCCCCATTGCAGTTATGGTTGAAGCTGTAGAGATGGATGTGCTCTGTGGGAGAACTTGGAAAACTTCTCTCTATGGGAGTAGGGAGTGGGGAGGAAAAGAGGAGATAGATGAGAGAGAGAGAGAGAGAGAGAGAGAGAGAGAGAGAGAGAGAGAGAGGAAAAATCAGGCAGTGCAGGGCCACAGAAGCCAAGAGGGGGAGAGATTCAAGGGGAGGGGTGAACCACAGAATGGGAAGTGGCATGAAGGGGGCTGCCTCTGACAGAGTGGCCTTGGGCAGGAGGTGCATGGGATCCCTGTCGTCGTGAAGTCACAGAAAGGGTAGGGCTTTTGGTGCTGATGGACTGAGACGCTAAGGCCTGCAGCTCAAGAGGGGAGCCCAAGGCACATGTCCACTGGGGCCCAGCACAGAGGGAGCAAGTATGAGTTTTACGAGAGGATGGGATGGAGAATAAAGGTGAAAAAGGTATTCATGGAAAATGAAAATTTACTTCTTTTGGAGATAAAAATATTTAAATTTTTACCCTTATGAACTTGGACAAAGGAAAGATGAGAACATCTATTTTGAGTCATTTCTGTCTCAAGTTAAAAAAGAGCATTAGATTAGCACAAAACAGTAACAACGGGTGTCACATAAGCTCACCTGGTTTCTCCAAGTGAAAAGGTTGTGCCATTTCAGGCCTGAGGTGGACCCACTGGAGGAGTCGAGTCAAGTCCAATGGCTGCTCCCAGGGGCACTGTGACAGGTTTGTTTCTTCCCGTGTTAATCCAGGAGACCAAACACTGATTCTGATTTTAGCTTTTTTTTTTTTTTACTCTTCTGATACCCTTTCCTTTACCTAGAATAACAAATATTTTTTCACTTGTGAAGTAATTGCTGGAAATACCTCATTACTGTGCCCCTTTTTCCTTATCAGTCTCCTTATAGATAGAGTGGCTTATTTTATAGCTGTGTTTGTTTATATTCTTATAGTTAAGCCAAGTTTCTTTTCTCATGGCTGATTTTTTTTTTTTAAAGCAAGAATCTTGCCTGTTCCCATTATTAAATCAAAAACAACCACCTGTTTTTTTTAGATGTTGTATGATTTAATTCATATGAAATTTTAAATGGAAGAAAATTATATGTGGTAATAGATGTTAGAATAATGGTTACGTCTATAGTACAGGTAGTAGCTAGAAGGGCAGAAACAACCCCTTCTTCATGTTGGGCTTCAGTGCACATTTTCAGATGATGCTGTTTACTTTTATTTTGCTGGCTTTCCCAATATCTTTAACCTGTTATATCATGGAACATTTCAAGTATATGTAGGGAGAACAGTAAAGTGACTCACCAGTGTTGTCACTTCCATCTATAAACAGTTATGACAGGCTGCCATTCTTTGTTTCATCTCTCCCCCCATACAATTTTTTTTCTCCATAGTATTAAGGCCAATTTCAAATTTAAGTGATTCTTTGAGGGGGAAAAAATAGCCGTTTGCTCCCCTCTATCAGAGCTGTCTTAATAGTTGTGCTATTACGTGGCCTCCAGCCTTGCAGATGTTTATCCCAGGGACCTTATTTTGCTGAGTGGATGGGACGCTAAGATAATCAGAAGGTTCCCCTACTGGAGTTCATTTCCTCCTAAACCTAGAAAAAAAACATGGTTCTTAAACACTGGTGTAGTTGTCTACCAATCCTCTGGCTCCCGCAGACGGCCTGTGTCCTAACTGGAACCTTTCTGGTGCAGGACATTTGGGACCTCAGGCCTCAGTGTCAGGTGACCAGTGGATAAGCTCTAGAAAACCAGGAAAATCTGCACCTGAAGACGAGTCCTTGAGAGTGAGCAATCGCTATATAACAAAGATAAGCTTATGAACAGAAATCGAAATCCTATTGGTCTCCACATCTTGTTTCTGGTGAATTGCTAGAATTCGGCAGTGTCCTCTTCCTGTGTGTTCATCTGTGATACTTTTAAGTGGCGGAAACCAACAAAAAAGATGCCCTCTCGACCCTTGTTGTCTTTGGAACATGGCATTCTTGCTTTTCCTGGCTTGCAGGGCTGCAGGGCTGCGTTGAAGTAACCGGATTGTAATGACACCTTGACTGTTTCAGTAGGGTGAGTGCTGTGGGCCCTGATTTCCTGTCCCTTGCATCAGTCTGTTTGTGAGCTTGTGCAGAGAGGTGATTAATGGGAACGACAAACATGCTTACTGACTGAAAGTTCCTCCTGTTTCCTAAAATGTTTTTGGTTTAATGAATTGCTTGTTCGCTGCCCACAGACCACATGCAGTGTTTGTACTTCTGTTGTGAACAACTTATGCCTTCATGTAGGAGCTGGGCTTATAAAGCAAAGTCAACATATTATGATAAGGCTTGAAAGAGCTTTCTTTGTCTGAGAATCCCAACTGATTGAGAGAATTAGACAGCTGCCTGTCACCATAAGCAGAGCTGGTGGAGCCTGGAACTCTTTATCCAGAATCTTATCACAGTATGTGCCATCCTTTTCCCCTCTTTGAAGTTGAGGCCTGTGTGGCTGTTCAGCCCATGGGGTTTTGATTGCTGGAAATACCTCATTACTGTACCGTCGCACGCTGGATTTTAGCTCTGTTTTAGCACTGTGACAGCTTCCTCCCACCCCACCACCATCCATCCCAAAGAAATAGGATCGTCCTCTGGATTTGTGCCCAGGAGAATCTAGGAAAGAAGAGATTCTGCCATTTTGACTGAGAAAAAACTTTTTCCCAATTTAAAAAGTAATGCCCACTGTTGTAGAAATTTGGGGAAATATCAAAAAGGTGGGGGAGTCGCTTATATTTCCAACAGAGGTAACTTACATTTCATATTTTTTTTACCTCTGCATCTAGTTTGTCTATGTGCATTGAAGATTTTCACCTCAGCTGCAATAATACTCTATGTACAATGTTATCTTTTCTCCTGAACATAATAGTATAAAGATTACAACATGTTTTAAAATTTTATAAGCCCTTTTAGAATCCTTAACTTTCTGCCAAGTGGACATTTCATAATTTAACCATGTTATTGAATAGTTAGGTCATTTGTAATACTACTGTAAGCATTTTTGTACAGAAAGCACTTTCCTTATTTTGTGTTATTTTTATACTAGATTTTATAGAAATGGAATTAGTGGATCAGAGGGAATCAGGAGAATGAATGAAAGCTTGAGGACCCTAAGATACCACGTTGCTGCTCCAAAAGGGTGTATCCATTTACCACCCAATCAGATTCTCATCAACAGCAAAATTGATTCTTAAGCCACAGTTTTGCTTTTCCTAATGGGAATCTCTAGCACCACTCCAAGTATGTGGCAAAGTGTTGACTTAGGTTTTAAAAGTCCTTGATTTATCAGGTAGCTACACTATGACCCATTGTCTACTGTGGGTTGTGACTGGTTCTTCCTTGTATGTCCATCTCCAAGTTATCTGCACATTTCTTGACAGCAGTTCCATTCTGCTGTCAGTTCTTTCTCCAGTCTCAGGGACAATGATGAGAGCTTACATTTGTACCTTTGTGTGTGTGTTTTCTAAAGTACCTTCACGTACATTATCTCACATAAGTAAATTCCTAAATTGGTCCTGGGGACTCTCTGGGGATCTTGCTGTTTTAGAGTCTGTCTGATGATGCTTTTGTTGTTCTCTTGCACAGATCCTGTCCTGCAGGTTCCAACGCATGTTGAAGAGTAAGTTTGCTGATTTGCTTCAGTACTTCCCTTTAAGTCATTTTCTGTATTACTCAATATTTATGAAGTTAGTTGCTGGGAGTACATATATGTATAAATTTAAGGGCTAGTGAGAATGATGGAGGCATAGAGAGTCTTACGGTGTTACAATAGAAGCCTGTGTTGGGGAGATGGTAGTCAGTTCTTTGGTGGGGGGAGGCAATGGTATTAAAAAGGCTTATTTGAGAGGGAACTTAAGTCGAGTTTTGAATTGAAGCTTCCAAAGTCCTCAGGAGAGCCGAAGGGGTTAGATCTCTCTCTCTCTTTACTGAGTTACACCATGGAGAGGAAACATGAAAGTGACCTACTACTAGAATGTGTGTGTGTTAGAATAAAAGTTGGATAGCACCTGTAAAAGCCTCAAGTGATGGTACGTCCTAAGTAGAGAAAAGATTCATCAAGGGGTTTCTGAGTGGCTAGGCATAGTCTTGAGCAGGTTAACTTTACCAAAGATCTCCTCACATCTGCTTCATGGGAAGCCACTGACTCCTTGACAGATTCTTTCTGATGCCAGGCTTTCAGAGTCTGCTTTTATTGCCTCTGATTGAAAAATAAATGTTTGTTGAACACTAAAAGTAAATTTGTTCGACCTGTTTATGTGCCATGCCATGGTATTAAGTATTAATTATTGAAGTTCTGTACTCAATTGACTTGGAAACTGAGAAGCAGATTCACTTATTTTACCTTCATCCAGAGTGTTTACCCCATGATGGTATATTTCCTCTCCTACGGTGTTTTACAATTTTTCCATTGCAGGTTGCTTTTTTCCACTCAAGTATGGTATATACCACCAGAGGGGTATTTTATCTGTGGCCATAGTGAGAGGACAGTGGGTAAAATTGTGTTACACACACACATACACACATCCCACTTTCCCCTTCTCCCTTAATCATGGCTTTGATGTTCTGTGCCCTGGGCTATAATTTATCATTGATACTTATTGCTTCATTTCTAGGCCTGCCTTCCTCCCAGATCCCAATGATGGCAGCCTGTATACACTTGGGGGCAAGAATAATGAAGGCTTGACGGTGAGTGTATTTAGCTTCTTCGTGTACTCCAGCGGTTCTAGACCCGTGATCCTCAACTTTTGCACATTGAGATCACCTGAGAGCTTAAAAAACATTTTGCGGGATTCCAATTCAGGTGAGCTGGAGTGGGGCCTGGGTATCAGTACCTTTTCACAGCTTCCTAGATGAGCATTTAAATGGCAGCCAGAGTTCAGAAACATTGATCTAGGAGAATGAATGAAAGCTTGAGGACCCTAAGATACCACGTTGCTGCTCCAAAAGGGTGTATCCATTTACCACCCAATCACATCAACAGCAAAATTGATTCTTAAGCCACAGTTTTGCTTTTCCTAATGGGAATATCTAGCACCACTCCAAGTATGTGGCAAAGTGTTGACTTAGGTTTTAAAAGTCCTTGATTTATCAGGTAGCTACACTATGACCCATTGTCTACTGTGAGTTGTGACTGGTTCTTCCTTGTATGTCCATCTCCAAGTAAAAAGTTTTTTCAAGTTCTCATGGCCCAGCCAACACACTGGAAGGGTATACTTCTTTTAATAACAGAGTTTACTCCAACTAGTGATTCTCAAATTGGTGTCGGTAGGGGGGTAGTTTGAAACACTGTTCACCCTCTAGCAGACGTCCCCTCATAGTGGGGGGCATGTGATATCCCATTCCCATCTCCATTTGAGAATCTAGACCTGTTGTTCTCCACCTTCGTTAGACATTGTGATTGTAATAACCTGGAAAATTCAAAAAATACTGGGTTTAGGTTCCAATATCAAAAGTCTCCATTTAATCAATCTAAGTCATCAGGATTTTTAAAAAGCTCCCCAGATAAGAGAATTTAAAAACAGGCCCACACATATGGTCACCTGATTTATGACAAAGGTGACACTGCAGTACAGGAGGGAAGGTTGGTCTGTTAAATAAATGATATGAGTCAAATGGGATATCCATATGGAAAAAAATCTTGATTCCTACTTGACACCAGATACACAAAACTCAGTCCCAGAGAGATTACACATCTGAATGTGAAATGTGAAACAAAACTTTGAGGAAAAAAGTAGCAAACATCTTTATGACCTTAGCGTAGGTAAGCATGTCTTAAATAAGAGACAAAACAAAACAGAAACACCCCACACTAACAATAAGGAAAAAATTGATATATTGGATTATGTTAAAATTGAGAATTTTTATTTATTAAGAGACACCATTAAGGGAAGCAGGCCACAACGTATTCGCAATACACATGTCCAACAAAGGACTCATATTCAGAATAGATAAAGAACTCCTATGGATTATTTTAAAAAGGCAACCCAATAGAAAAATGGCAAAAGAAGATATCCAAATGCTCAGTAAGTATATGAAAAGTACTCAGCTTCATTAGTCATTAGAGAAACGCAAATACAAATCAGGATGTCATACTACTATCCACGCATGAGAATGGCTAAAATGAGAAAAATGGAAAAAGAAAACAGATATCGTGGGTGGGGAGCAACTGGAACTCTCGTACACTGCTGGTGGAAGGGCAGATTGGTACAACCCGTTTGGAAAACTATTTGGCAGAATCTGTTACAGCAGTATGAGCCAGTAATCCCCTCCTAGGTTATGCGTGTAAGTGTTTTACCAAAAGACATGTACCCAAATGTACTGTGGCTTTATTTATAATAACCAAGCAGTGAAAACCGCTCAGATAGCATCCATAGTAGACGGCGTAAATTATGGAATAGCATATACAGTTCAGTAGTCTACACCAATGAGAACAGTCCGTGACATGGATGAATCTCACCAACATAAGTTTGGACAGAAGATGACAAACAAGAAAGTTTACACAGTGAATGATTCATTTCTATAAAGCTCAAAGGCAGGAAAAACTAGTCTTATGATATTTTGAAGTTAGAATAATGATTACCCTGGGGGGGGGTCATGATTGGAAAGGAGGGCAAGAAGTGGCTCTCGGAGTGCTGGAAACGTTCCGTTTCTTCATCTGGGTGCTGGTTCCATGGGTACATTCACGCTGCAAAATTTAACTGAGCTATACAATTACGTGAGCTTTCTGTTTGCAAGTTCTGCTTCAGTGGAAAGTTTAAAAAGTTTCCAAGTGATTCGAACGTGCAGCTAATGTTGAAAACCCCTGGTCTCGGCTCGAAGTGGCTTGTGAGCCCTAATTTGTGTATTTTAAAATGATTTAGTGAATACCTGTGACTGAAACAGATGGGAAGAGACGGGTAAGCCTTGTGTAGAGGAGCGTGGGTTTCCCCTTCAGCATTTCCCTCCAATTACGAGAGCCTCCACTTCTGAAGCCCTGTGTTAGCCAGAAACTGGGGTTGAGCAGTCTGTATGCATTGTCTCATTTGAGCCTCTCAGCGGCCCCCTGGGATGTAGGTGTTGTCCCCATGGTAGAGGTGTGGAAACCACGTCTGGAGAGGTGAAGGAACGTGCCCAAGGACAAAACTTCAAGTGTTGGACTTGCGACTTGAAGAGCTCTCACTTCCAAAGGGTGCTCTGACCACCACCCCACGTGCCTTCCTGCGTTGTGGTTCAGCAGCTCCAGGAATAACGTGTTTCCAGCTTGGGCCCTGAATTGGGAGGCTCAGCAGACCCCACAGGACTCCAGACTGGAAGCCTTGCCATGACTTTCTGATTCTCAGAACCATCTGGCAGAAACCCAGTCATTACAGCCTCTCTGTGGCATTTTCCCTTTCCTAAGGCTTAGCTTAAATGTTGGGATGATGGGAAAATCCACATGATTAATTATTTAAAGTTCTGTTTATTAGAGCTAGAGAGGAATCTTTTCTTTCTTGGGGAAAAAGGTGGCAATGCAATAGAAGCAGGTATCTATAGGACAGTTTCAAGAACACAGAATGTTCCAAAAATAAAATATACTGAAACAAACATTCACCAGAAGAGCTCATCAGATGTCAGCTGTAGACTCAGAAGAACCAGTTTTTATGATGAAATGCAATTGAAACATGTGGATACCTTTGAGTTTCTTTTCCTGGCACCTACCATAACTTCCTTTTCGTACCAAAAGGTTCGATTTTCTTCTGTTTTTCAGTAGAGAATTATTTACTGACGAGAACATCAAAACTTGTTTTCCACCTCAACCTCCTGTGTTGCCCACATCATGATGACTTCTTTTTCTCGAAGCTTCAGCTGGGCACAGAGGTTGCTTCTCTTCAGAATTAATCTCATGGCTCACTCCCACTCTGAAAAGCACTGACATTCTACTCAGTCTATCTGGCTCTGGGTCAGTTTTCCAAGACGAGAAATCTTCCTGCCCCCCTTAGAATTTCAAAGATTGTGTAACTCTCCATATTTGTGTAAGTCTTTTCAGAAAAGGTTTGTGTCGTTCCTAGAAGCACTCTGGAAAAGAGGCTTGGAGGGCCCCCCCTGGAGTTAGTGTTTACAGCGCCAAGGACCCAGGAGCCGAGGGCTTGTCCAAAATGTTTCTGGAAGCCTGGGATGCCCCTTCTCCTTGGTTTCCAGTTAGGAAAACTCCCATCTACCATCAACAGTGCTTCTCTCTTTTTAGTAGAGTTGGGTAACAGAAACAGACTGTGCCATAGAATTGTAATAATTGCACAAGATTTGGTTAACTTATTTTTTCCTGTGCCTTTTTCTTTTCTTTTTTTTTGAAGAAACTTCCCTTTACCATCCCGGAGTTGGTACAGGCATCCCCATGCCGAAGTTCAGATGGAATTCTCTACATGGGTAAGAGTTCCTGTTTTCCTCATTGACACTTTGAGCTCTGAAATGAGCTGAAATGAGCCCCAGAACCTGGGAAAGTGGTGTGTCTGAAGGAGAGGTGTGCAGTCACCCCCTCACCAACCTTCTGGGAAAGGTCTTTCTTGCATTGGTTACACTTGTTCACGCCAGGATCAGCTGAACAATTAAGAAAGGGTTCCCCCCACCTGGGAACAGACGTGACACCATTAATATGGTTACTCATTTAACAAGCTTTTAGCTGCTGTGTTGACCTACCGCTGCCATTTACAGATTACAACATACCCAGAAGCAATTGGATGAAATTTAAAGTGAATACAATAGTCTGAGCCAAGAAAGGGAAGCCGGGGCCTATTAATTATAGGGCTTTCTTAGTATTTCCTGCTATCAGAATATTGGATAAAAACAGCACTTAGCAGCTTGCCTAGATAAGCTGCCTTCATACCTACAGGGGTCACATCTTTCAAAGCATCAGATCTCCTGCTTTTCTTTTACCATGTTGCTGCCAAAATGTCGATAAAAATGCATTTGTAACACAAAGGAGACCTGTATTTATCTTGAAATCGCAGCAGTAATAATATCCTGTATTTATACAGCAGCTTTCTTTCTGAGGAACTGGAAGTGCTTGCTGCCTATTCATGCCTCGGGAGCTGTATGCATATTTCTGGGCTTCAAGTGCAGGCCGAATTTTAAGTTAGGGACCCTGGGCTCTTGCTTCCTTCCACACCTGGAGAAGGAGGAATCCCCCGCCCCCCCAGCCGAGTGAATTGAAGGAAGTGATCAGCACAGGCCCCCTCTCTCCTCTGGGCCACCCCCCAGGCCCACTTGACCACCTTCTGACAATCTGTGTCACTCTTTTTATTTGGTCTTCCAGCGTTTGCCAGCGATTCATCACTCATGGTGTATTTAAGATAACTGTGTTTCCACTATCTTTGTGTGATGCCCTCTTAAGTGATTTCATTGAGCATATTTAAAAGCATGGCAGTTGCCCAGTCCATCTATTAAAGGGGTAGCTGGGTTATGGAGACTATAATGGTCCTGGAAGTAACCAGAGGGACGCCACGCCAGATGGAAAGGGGTCGTGGTCACAGGTTTTTGTGATGTTTTCACTCTGTTCAGCTCTTCATCATATTAGGATGTTGTTGTTAAGAACAGAAACTTATGATCCATGGACAAGTTTCACACATGTAGCCTAGACACGTACGCTACATCTGTTAGAACTACGTGTAGCTTTAGCAAATTCGAATGCCCTGTGACCTCCCTGGTATCTCAGTACTCTGCTTCCAAGAGTCTCTTGAAATATCTTGTCTCCCCGAAAATAAGACCTAGCCGGACAATCAGCTCTAATGCGTCTTTTGGAGCAAAAAGTAATATAAGACCCGGTCTTATTGTATTGTATTGTATTTGATTTGATATTAAACACCCAGTCTTACGGTAAAATAAGACCGGCTCTTATATTACTTTTTGCTCCAAAAGATGCATTAGAGCTGATTGTCCGGCTAGGTCTTATTTTTGGGGAAACACGGTAGGAAACTTGGCCAATAAGTTAGGAAGATACAGGTGACCAGAGGCTATGCCTTACAAAACAGAAATGCGCACGTCATGGTGACTGTGTTGACCTTCAGATGGGAGGCCCGTGCTTCTGACTCATCACTGCCAGGATACTGTGGTGTATGTGCTACAGATGCGTATTATCTCTGAGTGTTCCTAATAGTTTGTTTGGCTGTGCCGTCCCCCTGTTCATACCTTGTCATCAGCTGAGCAAGCTGAGAGTTGTAGCCTGTGGCTGGGGAATAGCTTACTGGTGGGGGACCGGGCCAAGATAATTTTGGCCTCATTAGCAACAGGTTGCGACCAACTCCACTGTTATAAATAGTAACTGTGGAGCCTCTTTACAAGTGAGCTTATTACTAGGGATGTTGAGATATCTGAATGGTGATTAACAGAGAGAGGAACCCCTGGGTACATTTCTATGTTCATACAGATTCTAGTTGAAGGGACAAGGGTTACCCTTTACAGGCCAGACTTGTAATATTTAAGGCCACTAACCTGAGCAATAAGATCTATGAGCTTTTAAGTTTGGAGAAATGTTTATACATGATTAGGTTATTATTAGACCCAGTGGCCCAAGAAGTTTTATTATCGCCACATGACCATTTACCTTGTTACCCTCGGAGCGTAGAAATGTCTTCAACATCTTAAGAATTTCGGCCTGTCTTTCCGCACAGAGAATATCTTAGGCTGCTCTTTTGGCAGTGATATTTTTTTCCATAGGACGAGTGTAAACCACTGTGTGTCCTTGTGACCTTTCTCAGGTAAAAAGCAGGACATTTGGTACGTTGTTGACCTTCTGACCGGGGAGAAACAGCAGACTTTGTCATCAGCCTTTGCAGATAGTCTCTGCCCATCAACCTCTCTTCTGTATCTTGGGCGAACAGGTAAGAAGGAATCTTTTGTCATGTACAACCTGCCTGTTTCCAGAAAGGACCTGAAGTAGCCTCTCCATGGGTCTCTGCCTCTGGTTTCTTTCTCTAGAAGGTGGCCAGATCTGTCTTCTCCAAACACAGATCTTACCACGTTGTTCCCCTTTATAAGACATCCCCCCTCTCTAAGGCTCCCCATGGCCCAACGATCACAGTCCAAAATGCACACGGCCCTCAAAGCCATGGAGCCTGCCACCTCTTCCACCTCCTCCCTTGCTGCGTTTCCCTCACTTCAGCATTTTCCAATCAGGATTACGTACCTGCGGTTCCCAGAATAAGCAGTGCTGTTTTTAAGTCTTGGACCAGTGGGTCCCTCTACCAGGTGTGTACGTTTTTGCCTGTCTGGCCAATGTGCTCTCTTCCTTCACAACTCTGCTCCCTCACAAAGTCACCCTGTCTGTGAAGCCTCTTCCCCAGGTACAGCGGCTCTCCCACTATCGGGGTGCACACAGTTGTACAGGCTTCTTATAACGGCCTTGTCACCGCCCATCACTGGCCCTTTCCAGCATCCTCAGCCCGCTCCTCCCCACGCCACATTATCTCTCCTCCCTTTTCAGACTCTTCTTCTAACCCTCGTCATGATAGAGTTCTAAATTGCATTTGCCTATTTCCCGCCTCCCCTACTAGACCATCAGTTTCCTGAGGGCAGGACTTGGTTTTGAGCACCTGCCGACACGTAGCAGGTGCTCAGAAGTTGGAGCGAGTGGGTAGGTAGATGTGAGCCTTTCACTGCAGGGATCTGCCGTATTCATCGTATGTGTGCAGCTCCTGACATCTACCAGTATTCCATAAAAATTGTGGAACGACAGCTGAAATAGAGCCAAAAGGGGAAGCAAGAAAATATTTAGAAGGAAAAAATTATAGCAAAATCCTAGAATGAAATCATTATGCTTGAACACTCGATTTAGGTATAAACATTCAGGTAGCCAAGGCTTTTTTAAAAAGAGACAGAACCTTTCAAGTGGGAAGTGGTGTTTTTCTAAGAATGAGTGAGACTTATTTGGGGCCCTGTGGAAGCTGCCTGGGCTCTCCTATAACTAGGGGGCAGATCTCTATTGTTTCAGTTATCTCTTGTGTTGCAAACCATCCTAACTTAATGGCTTCCAACACCAGCATTATTGCTCACAATTCCGTGGATCAGAAATGCAAGAAGGCCTCAACAGAGATGGATGGTCTCTACTCCTCATGCTGTTGGCTGGGCCCACTCTGATATCTGGGACCTTGGTTCAACTCTACACAGATAGCCTGGACTTCTTTACATGGTGGCTGGGTTCTCCTCTTGAGTAAAAGTGGACATCACAGTGCCTCTAAGGCCTGGGCTCAGAAGTTTTGGAATCTCACTTCCACTCTGTCTGTTGGTCAATAGAAGTCATGAGGCCCGCCCAGAATCAAGGGCTGGGGAAATAGACTCAGCCTCTAAATGAGAAGACTGACTTGCACATCACAGAGCTGGGTGGTAGTGGTGGTCTTTTCAGACATTCTACCGCAGTCCTGCCTCTGACTACAGTAACTTACAGCCCTCCCCCATGCAGAATATCCTCATGCCTTCCCAGGGCTCCCAAAGTCCAGTCACAGCATGAATCTCAAACTCCAGCATCTTGTGATCTACCTCGGGTATGAGGGTGGGCGAGGCTCCTGCACCCCAGCACCACCGTGCAGTGGTGAGACAGACAGGATAGCTGCAGCAAACATTCCCATTCAGAACGGGAAGGAATGAGAGGCACACAGCAGTCCCGGTCCTTCGGGATCTGGAATCCAGCCAGGCACCGGTTTTCAGGTTCCCCTCCTCTGAAGGCAGGGAAGATTCCTCCATTTGGGCTCGGTCTTGCCCTCTGGGATTGGTGCCCTAATATATTGTTCTCAGCAGCTCTGGATGCTGCCCTCTGAGAAGTCCTGTCTTTTCCATAAGAAGTGGTTAGTGTTTTGTAACTTTCCCAATCTGTTTTGTCTATTGAAAGTTGGGAATCTAGAGGCCCTTGGATTTTGGGGGTTTTGTTTTCATTTTGAGTGTCTCTGGTCCTTTTAGTCCATACTGATAATACTGCTTGAAAAACTTTGTGGACTTTGCGTGTATGCAATTATTGTCTACTCCATTGGATTAAAGCCATCCCCCCAAATCTCTCTACTTGGTGTGTGGACAACACTCTTACGGTTCTTAGAACCCTCTTACCTAGCAGAGGGTCTATGAAGCACCACCTTACATTTTTCTGAGATCTCAAAAAAGGGTCTTACTGCCTTAGCCTTGGCTGATCTTGACCCTGAGGCCATTGTTTACATTGAGAATCTTTTCCAGCTGGAGTGTCAGCCCTGAACCCTCTATAATTCCTCTGGGTTCAGCTTGAAAACTGAGTCATTTCTTCTTTAACTTCTGTATCTTGAATTATGTCAGATGCAGTTAAGAGAAACCATTTGGCACTTTCCACATTATGCCTGGAGATCTCCTTAGCCAGATCCACAAGTTCACTGTACTTTCTATTTCCCAAGTTACAGTAAGCAGTAGCCTTACTACTTGTGTCTCTACTACATCACCTGTTTAGCTTCCAATAGCAAGTTTTCTTACTGCTCTTTGTCTCCATGGCGACCTTCCAGCCTCCATCTTCCACCTGGTCCCAGTCAGTGCCATATGTTTTCGGTTTTTATCATGGCACCTTCCCACTTGCAGGTACCAATTTCTAATGCCAGCTCTTTATTGCTATATGAGAAACTACCCCAAAAGTTAAGTGGCTTAAAACAATGCCATGATATTGCTCAGGATTCTGTGAGTCCTGAGTTCAAGGACGCAGCAGTTGGCTTGTCTCTGCTCTGCATGCTGTCCGCTGGGTTCCCTCCTGTGTCTGAGACTTCAGTTTCCCACGCGACCTTTCTCTTTCCACGTGGATGGCCTGGACTTTCTTTTACAGGCAACATAGGGAGGATTTGTCTGTTGTAAGTTAGGTGAGGTCAGTACCTCAGTAGGTGCCGTGGCCTCTCTGGTAATGGCTGGCGTGTGTTCTCCAGAGTACACCATCACCATGTACGACACCAAAACCCGAGAGCTCCGGTGGAACGCCACCTACTTCGACTACGCAGCCTCGCTGCCTGAGGACGACGTGGACTACAGTAAGTGCCCCGGGTGGCTTCGCAAGGTCAGGCAGGTCTTGTGACCTGTGAGAAAACGATTGTTCCAGAAAGCTGGATTTTCTTGAAGACGCTCTCAATCACCAGGTTCTGGACTTTCCATGGACTTACAGTAAATGCTTCACCAGTCAGGTGCCGGGGTGAGAAGTGTGGAGGGGAACCCAAGTAAGATGGTGGTGAGCTTAGCCTGAAAGGAGGGAGGACGCCTTCTGTTGAGTCCCTCTGTGTCACAGAAGGAATTTACTAGAGGCCCATGAGAAGCAGAATTAAACATCAACTTGTAACATTAACAGCTCACTCCCTAAATGTGGCTCACCCCCAGTTACTTCTCTAGTAAACACCCCCCAACTCAAATGAAAACTGAAAACCAATTTTGCCAATTTTAGACACTGGTGTCTAAAAGAGGGACAGAAGCCCCCTCTGGGGTCAGAGGTGGACAGCGCCAGTGGTCAGCTCCGACGTCCACTTTGATTGATAGATTTGAAATGATTGCTGTCAGATGCCAGATTCAGAGGCCTCTCCACTGGCTCCTGCCTCTTCAGTGTGTCCTCTCACTAACTGAATGGAATTTAAGAGCACCACCAAGTAAATGGCCTGCGAGAGGCTGGTCCTGTCTCATGTTTATGAGCCAGGCAGCTCGCACTGTCTTGATATTCTAGAGCCTGAGCACGTTCACTGGAAACGAGTGAAACTGTTCGAAGGAGATCTGAGAATACTCCAGAAGTGTCGGTTCCTCTAGCTGAGTGGCTGCAACTTGCCAGGAGAATAGAGGATGTGGTTGCAAGATGGGGTGAGACTCGACTTGCTTTGTTTATCTGATCTGTGCAGAGATGTCCCATTTTGTGTCCAATGGCGATGGGCTGGTGGTGACCGTGGACAGTGAATCTGGCGACGTCCTGTGGATCCAAAACTACGCCTCCCCAGTGGTGGCCTTTTATGTCTGGCAGCGGGAGGGCCTAAGGAAGGTGATGCATATCAACGTCGCTGTGGAGACCCTGCGCTATCTGACCTTCATGTCTGGGGAGGTGGGCCGCATCACCAAGTGGAAGTACCCCTTCCCCAAGGAGACGGAGGCCAAGAGCAAGCTGACGTGAGTTGGGGAACTCGGGGCAGAAGAGGGCGGCTGTGACCCTGGCATCCCGGCCCTGCTGCAGTGTGGCACACCATACACCATACACTGAAAGCCAGGGCTCAGGCAGACAACCCTGAAGCCGTGAGGAATATAAAGCGCCTAGACTGGCTCGTTCCGAAACCTTAGAACGTAAGAATTGGGGGTACCACATGGCGCTTCAGAATTCCTGAATATGAACTGAGTTAAAATTATGGGTGGGGGTAGGAAAGAGATGGCTGGTACTCACAGTACAATTTGGATATATCTCAGGTGGTGAAATACAAAAGGTGTATTTATTTTTCAATGTTCGTGTTTTCTAAATTTTCATTGTTAAGTTCCATTTGTTTTAAAAATCAGGAAAACAGTATCATGGTGTGTGTGTCTAAGACTCAGCAGACTTGTGCTGTGCACCCCCACCTCTTAATAGGTCACTTAGCCTTGCTGAGCCTCAGTTTCCCACTTTACAAAGCTGTTGGAGATGATCAAATAAGATAATGTATATGAAAGTGTTCTCTGAATTGCACACCACCATTCAAATGTAAGGTACTTGTGGAGAGGTTTCGAGAAATTAGTAGACCACCAGCCCCAAACTCGCTATTGACAATAACCAAAAGAGTCTGGAGGTGTAATCCCCAGCATTTTCACACTGCCACCACAGGCAGAAGCCCAGCCCCAGCCTCTCCTTGATGCCCCACACAGAGCCGGACCACCTGGCGGGGGGCCTGGAAGTCTCGCCCAGTTAAGAATATTTGTGTACATCCCTTTGCTTTAGGCACCCAGAGTAGAGCAGCTGGCTGTTTCTCAGGGCTTCAGGAGACCCTGTGGACTCCTTCAGAATCGCACAGTGCTGGTGCTTCTGGTGTCAGCTCGGTCATCAGAACATGCTGGTCAGGGGCATCTTAGCGACTTTGTGGTGGTTACCAGCATTCAGTCTCTCCCGGATGATCATGGCGCATAGTCCTTTATGCAGGCCGTTGTGGGGTGGTCTAGTGTAGCCCTGCCATCTGCAGGTGAGGAAACCAAAGCTTGCAGTTAGGAGACTTGTGCATGGTTTTGTAGGCAGTGAGTGACAGCTGGGGCCTGCAGTCTATTTCTCTGGCTCCCAGGGGAGTAGCCGTACCTTCACCCTCCAGGAATGCTCAGGAGTCAATCTGGTTATTCGTCTAGGTGGTATTTGGGACTGCAATTCTTCTCCAGAAAGCCCCTTTTTATGGGATCCAGAACTTAAATGACTTGGAGTGCATGTATCTGTTTTTCTCCTAGGCCCACCCTGTATGTTGGTAAATACTCCACCAGCCTCTACGCCTCCCCCTCAATGGTCCACGAGGGGGTCGCCGTTGTGGTAAGTCCACTATGTGGGGCTCACAGAGGTAGCCTCCTAACTGCTCCTGTTCCCTTTTTACAAAGAATGACTTTGAATCACATACATATACATATCCCGTTGGTTTAAAATGCAAGACAGATTTTAAATGCTCAAAAACAATTTCTACACATACCACCTTCTACTTGGAGGAGAGCTGCATGACAAAAGCAGCTTCCCTAACCTAGGAAGCTCTGCTCATTTCCCTTCGCTTTTGTGTTCAAGTCTAAACTGCCCTGTAAACCCCAGTTCAAAGGCCTCCTCAGCCCCGTCCCACGGTGCCCTCCCCCCACACTGCTGGTGTCTAACCAGGTGCTTCTTCTCCCTCATTTCCAGAAGGGCCTTGTTCATCTTTCGTAGCCTTTGTCCAGGCTGTGCCTCACACTACAAATGCTCTCCCTTCTTTCTTTTCCCTACTCAAATCCTTTTCATCCTTTCGTGACCAAGCCTGATTGGCTCTCGCCAGCCTGCCTCCAGCGCTCCATCACTGAGTTTCTGAGGCCTCTTGGTCCTGGACGTTCGTTTTGGTCCTTACAGTGTTGGAGCTGTTTGGTTGGCATCTCTTACCTTTCCAGTGAGTTGGTCACTGCTCCTGTGAGCAGGGCAGCGCCTGCCTCCGTTGCAGCTCCAGCAAAGCCCGAGCCAGCACTGGGCTCGGGGCTGGAGCTCACTCCCCGCTAGTCAGGCACATGGATTGTGGATTGGTAGATACCCACACATTCTCCTTCACTTATACTGCTGCTCACAGTAGCTGCTTGGAATTTCACACACACCCTTTCTGTCACCCAGTTCCCAGAATTTGAAAAGATATCCATGTTAAAGACACGTTAAAGATCCTGACGGAGGAGCCCCTCCTGCCCAGTCTTAGAGCCTTTGTTTCTTGCTATGACTGTCATGGCCCAGCCCCACCTAGAGGTATGGCAGTGCCCAGGTGCTGAGGACAGCCACAGGGAAGGTCTGCTCACCTGGAAGGCCTCACCCCCAGGCCTCACCCCATTCTTTCTTCACAGCCCCGAGGCAGCACTCTTCCTTTGCTGGAAGGCCCCCAGACCGAAGGTGTCACCATTGGGGACAAAGGGGAGTGTGTGATCACACCCAGCACGGACCTAAAGTTTGACCCCGGGCTCAAAGGAAAGAACAAGCTCAACTACTTGAGGAACTACTGGCTTCTGATAGGTGAGAGTTGGTTTCTCGTTGCCTCAGGTCACGTGCTGCCTCCTGGTGGGCAAAGCTGGCCTTGCTGGTGACAATCAACCACGTACTCGGTTCATGTCCCAGTTGATCTTTCAGACCATGAACATTTTTAGTCCCACAGGAAATTAGCAAGATAGCTGTGTTGTCAACTCAGTTTTCAAAAATTGTTTAACTGATGTTCCAAAGTTTAAGTACAGTCGTGTTGCTTCACAGTGGGGCTACGTTCTGAGAAATGGGTCTTTGGGCGAACACCACAGAGCACTTACCCAAACCTGGATGGTACGAGCCTGTACAGCATGTTACAGCACAAAACAACACGGGATGAAATCAAAGCACAAGAGAAAACCATGCAATCAAGAGATGTCTGAGGCTGCTGCCGGTCTAACACTGCTTTCATCGAACTTTCTTTATAAGTAGAAAGGATACACTCTAACGGATACTGAATACGTAAACCAGTAACAGTCGTGTATTGTCAAGTATCATGTACTGTACATGATTCCATGTACTAACTTTTATGCGACTGGCAGCGTAGTAGGTTTGCTGACACCAGCATCACCACAAACCCCTGAGTAATGTGTGGCGCTGTGATGTCACGATGACAGTGTCACCAGGTGATAGAAACTTTTCAGCTCCATTGTAATCTCATGGGACCAGCGTCATCTATGTGATCTGTCATTGACCAAGACGTCATTATGAGGCACATGACTGTGATGTCAACTTTGTGCAATTACCTGACACATCGAATGTCCATTATGTGCCACGCATTGGCACCAAGCACTTTTGAATACAACTTTCTCACAGCAACCCTGTGTGGAGTAGGCACCCTGGTCATTTCCACTTATAGTTAAGGAGACTGAGGCCATTTCTATGGAAGAATTCACTCGGAGTTGATGTGGGCAGGAGGGTGGGTTGGGGAGAGAGGGTTGAAGACCAGGAGAGATTGAGGGTGGTGAAGAGTGAAGAGGCTGGACCTGGGTCAGGAAGCTATGGCAGAAATCCCGAGTGTATGCGGGGAGGTCCCTTTTCCTTCTCTTCTGTTTCTGTTGCCATCACTAATGGCCCTGGAGCAAACGGGAGACCCTGTGAGCCAGCGAGATAAAGAGATGATAACCCAAAGGCAAGTGAGTGTGACAAATGAAGGCAGAGATGAGAGGAGCTGTGTCTCTGGCAAGTGTCTCAAGTAATTAAAGCAGGACAGAGTTTTCTTGAATCTGATTTGCCCTTCCTGTGCCCCCACCCCAATTCTGCTGCCTCCCAGCCCCAGAGGTGGGGATGAAGCCCCAGGGGTGGGGTGGGCAGGAGGGAAGTGGGGTTGCCTGAGAGTACAGGGGCTAATGAGATTTCTCCTGGCCATTCTCCCTCTTGGCGCTCCCCGTTGACTGGTTCCTGGGCAGAGAGAGGGCAGGGCTGAGGGTGCAGGGAAAAGGATGTGGGGCAGCATGGGAGAGTATGGGGCCCAGGAAACCACAGGATCTTCTGAGCAGTGGCATCTGGATGGGGGGTGTGTGTGTAACTGGGTGTTGTGGAGAGGAAACTGGGTGTTCTGGAACCCTTATCCTTCCCTTTGTAGCTGTCTAGGTCTTGTTCTTCTGTGTTCTATTCCTTGTAGACATTTTTCTTTTAGTTACTATTTTTACTAAATACTGGGCAAAGGAGATGACAAAATATTCTACATTTTTTTTAAACAGAAGTAGTTTGGAAAACATGCATGAATGGGCCCTTGGTAAAGAAAAAAAAAAGCTGATGAGCAGAGACCACTGAAATGACAAGGCTACTTAGTTTTATGTACCAGTTAAGGGAGACAGAGATTGCCTACTAGTGGTTAAGTGAAACAAACAAACAAAAGTAAATAAAAAATTTTAAAAATAGATAAAGAAAGAAGTGAAATACATTATTGGAAATTAAGGAAAAGTGTATGTAAGACTATAAAACGTGGAAAAAAGTCTTTATGGTTTAGTCACAAAAATATATCCTTTTAAAATCGAAAGGTTGCCCAAGTAAGAAAATTGAAAAACAAAGTATAAAGAAGTAATTAGGGAAGCATTTCACAGTTCTGAAGGCCCTTTTGAGGAGCTCCAAGGCCTAGCCATTTTTAAATAAGGCAATGGGACGACTTGACAATCTTTGTGTAAACTGGGGGCCACAGGTAAAAGGATATGTCAAACTGTGTCCTTTGATTTGCTTTTTGTGGAAGAAATTAAGGATATACCCATATCACGTTAATCTTGAAAATAAAATAAGTCCACTTAGCTTGAGTGACATGGTCTGGGTGGCCCCAAAAGAGTGACCCTCACCTGGAATGCTCTTGGCTTCATCTGGGAGCTTTGTTAATTAGGCACATGAGACCCCCAGAAATCCAATTCAGTAGGTCCAGGGCAGGGCCTGTGCTTTTGCCCTGGAGTCTGGATTTAATTGATGATGATTAATAGATAGATAAATAGATAGATAGATAGACAGACAGACAGACAGACAGACAGATCACTAAAACCAGGTACTGTTTGTACAAAAATGTTTCGGGATCTCACGGTTATGTTTGTAGAACAGTTTGTTCAGAATGTGAAGCATGATATTACTAATGGTCCAGCTCCAGGAGAAGCCTGTTTATAAGAAGAACTATAGGAGGAAGAGGAATTCGGGCTAATTCCTTCCATGGCAGGCTGTTGATAGGTGCCCTACCGGAGGGGCACGACGTGGAGCACTAAGAGCGGGCATAGGGGTGAGGGCTGTGACGGCGCTACAGCACAAGGGGAAACATCGAAGGGCAACCCAGTTTCTCGTAGAGCGAAGGTCTGTTGTTAGTGAACCTGAGAGGTACCCAGAGACACTCACATTCAGATCCCTGTGTCCCACCAGCAGCTCTGAGTCAAGGGTCTGAAGCCATAGACCATACGTGAGGAAATCCTGCTCTACAGCAAAGCATGTCTCGGAGTTCTTTGGCCTTCAAGGGATAACTAGTGTCAAAACAAACTTAGGTTTCCTTTAAAGAACAGTGTGATGTTGTCGATAGAGAACTGACCTAACGAGGATTTTTCCCGATCAAGAAATGTACGTAGCTTGGGCTACGTCTTGTCATAAAACCTTCATAGGTTTGGGAGAACAGCAGAAAGATCATAGTGAGATGCGATCTGTTCTCAGAAAACAAACAGGAACGTGGGTCAGGGTGCTGATGGCTCAGTGTGAAAGATGAACTGGCTCTTTCGCGTGGTTTGTGGAGTCATTTCGTTTTAAAGCTAACCAGATTACGAGGCTGTATCAAATCCTTATTTTATTCAACCTTTTCTGTCTTAACAGTAATTTACGCAGCACAGATGCTCACTACATGTGGAATGAACACTAGGTTTCTTGAAATACCTAGTGTAGAGAGCAGTGAACAAACGCTCAGAGAACCGTCACCCCTTATCCTTCTTGTAAATATGTCCTGTTGCACTCTCATGAATCACTTACCACTTCCCGGGTTAGAAGCTCACATTTAGATAACAGGAATAGAGCTCCACCTGAGCAAATTGAAATACCAAGATGGGAAGTAATACCTTTAGTGGAGTGATGTCACAAAACACTGAAGGGAGAACTTGAACTTGAGATGAAGCTTCATAATGCTTCAGCAGTGGGCAGCCTACGTTAGGAATTACTACCTGCGCAAGTCTTGCTCTGAACATATACCCGACTTCCTGATCCCTCACATAACAAGAATGCTTCTTACTCCTCATTATGAGACTCATTAATAGACCTGCCATTAAGTAACAAAATTTCTGTCTACCACTTTTCTGGTAACTGCCTCTCATAGCCTCTCCCTTTGCAAAAGTGAGTGTTGGCATTTGTGGACCCCTCAATGGGTCACAACTGTTGCCTAAGCTGAATCACCGCTGGGGACGCTGTTCTCATGAAAGGTTTTGTTTTCCTCTCCTAGGACACCATGAAACCCCACTGTCTGCATCTACCAAGATGCTGGAGCGATTCCCCAACAACCTGGCCAAACACCGGGAAAATGTGATTCCTGCTGACTCGGAGAAGAGCTTTGAGGAAGTGAGTGGGGAAGTGAACACTTGGTTACTGGCTCTCCGTGAGGGGTTGTGGGGTAAGGCATTGAATGCCTTTAGAGCTCACAGTCTACTCCGGAGGGGAACACACAGGAATCCATGGTAAACCACAAGCTGCTAAGGACTGATGGGGAGGAAGGGGGTGCGATTAGCAAAGGCTGTAGGAAAGCCAATAGGACCGAATGGTGGGGTCTGGCCTGGTGGGACAGAGCCAGAGGGCACTGAAGGGAAGAGAACAGCAGCATAAAGGCCTGGAGCTGGGACTAACCCTGGCGTTTCCAGCTCTGAGGCTGAGGAAACAGGCCTGACCAGATCCGAGGCTACCAGGTAGGGAACAGTAGGAAAAGAGATCCCATGGCTACAGAGGAACCATGCTACCAAGCCTTGAACACGCCTGGCAGCAGAGCGAAGTTGACAAAGAAAGGAAGTGGGGAGACCTGAAGTTCTGGGAACCCAGGAGTGGCCTGCTTTGGTTGCTTTGTCTGGCAGGGACCCAGGACAGCCGCAGATTTGGAGGTTGGGCAGCAGGGAGGCCTATCTTGATGGTAGCTGCCGTCAAGTTCTGACCTGGGCGTCCCTGGGGAGGTAGAGTGTGCTAGTCAGGGTCAGCTGGAGACAGATGGCCACTCACATTAGGATGATGTGAGGGAAGTTTAACACAGGTCCAGGTTATCCCTTAGCATGCTCCTTTGGCCTGAATCGCAAGTGGAGGGAGTGGGAAAGGCCAGGCCAGGAGCCTGGAGCTTCATTTGAGGCTATTCAGCAGCCCCAAAGAACTTGACCTCATTCTCCTCCTTCTGTGTCATCTGCTGGTGGCTTCATCAGAAGCCAGAAGGCAGGGGAGACCATTGCCCTGCCCATATAGGGCAGCTTTCTGGGGCACAGAGCAGGGGGAGAATGCAGGAGAGTGGCTCTGCAGGAGGGGTCGGAGCAGGCCAGTGTGTGTGTGGGGGTGGGGGGGAGTCCAAAGGCCACTCGGCCTTGGCAGCTCCTACAACCCTGCCAGGGGGCCGGAGACTGAGAAAGTGGCCTGAGCCATGGGTAGGGTCAGAGGAAGACAAGTTTGGCTGACTGACGTGGAGACCACGATCACAACAAATTGACTTTAGAGATTTAGATTTTATCCAGAGTGACAGGAAAAGAAAATCGCATGGACGTTTAGGATCCCAGGGCGCAGTGTCTGTGTTCTCCGTCGTATGTGGAGGTAACCGGGTTGGGGAAATGTATTGAGTCCTAAAACAGTGATCTTGTGTAGCATCGGTGCCCTAAAATCTTGATCCGATTTTGGTTTTATTAAAGCCAAGCATATGCATTAGTGAACACTTAGGATATAAGAGTATAAAAAAGAAAATAAGACATTCCCCTTCATCTAAATCCCAGAGATGACCACAGTTGACATTTTCATATTTAATCATCCAATCTCGAACAGAGTCCATTAAAATACTCTGAGGTGCATTTATATGGCAATAAGACTTAACCGTAAATTTTTAATGAACGCACTTGAGCATATATAACTAAATGAGTGTTGCCCTGGCTCATGCTTGGCAAACATTCCTCAGCTGTCAGCCGTACACCCCCATACACAGTGGGAGGCGGGCAGCTGAAGGCTGGGAGAAGGGGCTGTAGGTGGAAGTCGGGGCCATGCATGAGAGGTGTGAGCACCTAGGGGATGCGAGCTCCTGCGAGGAAGCTGTGTGTTCATTTCATTGGGTAAACAACGCACAGCTGGAGCACTAGAGGCTGGAGAAAGAATCGGAGCGTTTTTCGAAAATTCTTCTTGAAGTCCCAGAGATTCTCAGGAGCTTGGACAGAAGCCTCACCTTTATCCAATTTAATTTTGAGCTTCTAAATAAAATTTTCTTTAACAAAGGGTTCTGATGCTTTTCAAAAACTTTGAAAAATAGTGGAATACTTGAATAAGTGATTTTGTTTTTGGAGTTACACTGAAAGTTTACAAGCAACATAAGTCAAAATCTTAAAAAAAAAAAAAAGAAAGCTGATTTATTACTTTATAGCTGTGTGTGTGCTCGTGATTTTCCTTTTTCGTGTTGACTACCAGCTGACTACCAAATTGACTACCAGTCTTCTCATCAGACTTTATACAGATGACTTCAGTGTTCCCAAATACTAAATCTGCCATCAAAGGAGGGAGTTTTTGCCTTCAGTGAGGATTTTTGAAAGAATATAGGAGCTGAAGGTACTTTCAAAAGCATTGCTCTGAAAACTGGTTTTGAGTAATGACAGTATCACAGCATACTTCATTTCGAGGCAGTCTCTGACTAAGGCAACGATTATCTGGCTTTGTGATCTTTGGATGGGCTTTTAAAAATCTGACACATTTTACAGTGGAGTCAGTGCTTCTCTTGATTGTTTGGCTCATTTATGTCTTGCTAGAAGTTGTGCAGTGATGTAGCCACTCTCTCCCCTGTAAGGTTATCCACCTGGTTGACCAGACTTCAGACAACGCGCCCACCACCATTTCTCAGGATGTGGAGGAGAAGTTCACTCACGCCCCCGCCAAGCCCGAGGCCCCCGTGGACTCCATGCTCAAGGACATCGCCACCATCATTCTAAGCACCTTCCTGCTCATCGGCTGGGTGGCCTTCATCATCACCTACCCCTTGGTAAGCTCAGCCGCTTCCCTTTGCCTTCCCACATGTTTCTGAACTCCTGCGCCCATCACCTGATGGCAGTGAGGCTGGACAAAAACCACAATAAGCAAAAACATTTCTTTTCACAGTTACAAGTCAGTATTTGCTATCTTCAAAAGCATAATTAAAAAGACACTGGGCATCTCAGGAAAGGACAATCGTGTACCTACGTCTTATAGGTTAACTGTGCAAACTGATTTGTAAACCTTGTTCACAGATCCTTTTGAGTTGTCATATATATAAAAAAGTATATATATATATATATATATATATATATATATATATACATATATATGTAAAGAGTAGACATAATAGGTGAAAATCTACTTAACTTTTCTCCCTTAAAAACTGTCTGTTAGAGATATCAGCCAGAGTAAAAAAAGCAGCACGGTAATTCCTTCTACTTTCTAATTGGAAATAAGTGAGCTAAAATTACGTAGTTGAGTAAGTTACGAGTTGGGTAAAATATTCTAGAGGAATATTCCTTCATCAAGTTGCTCAGAGCACTGAAACGTTACCAGCTTAGATCACGAGTGCTCAGGAAGCTCATGTCCCGTATAGGAATAGGAATGGTAAACTCTTTGAGGCACTTTTCATGCATTTAAATGGGTTCACTTGCATTGTTTTGTTTTTCACCTCACACTGTCCTTATTATTTATCTCCGACCCACAAATGAAGAAACTGAAGCTCTGGGAAGTTAAATAACTTTCCCAAGTTTACTCAGTAGGAGATGGCATTTCCAGGATTTCCACCCGAGGTGAAGAGAGGGAGGGAGCGCTAGCAAACTCCCAGTGGGTGGCTGGACACTATCCGTCCCTTAAGTCTCGGAAGATTCCCGAGCCTGGGTAGTAATAGTCACAGATAGTTCTGCTTCAAATTATGATGGCTTGAACTGTCAGAATACATGAGAGGCACGGGGGTTGTTGGGAAGACAGTGTGATGAAATGGGGGGAGTGGGACCTTGGCCAGGCTCCCCGTGTCTCAGCCCCACTCTGCCACTCCCTGGCTATATGTTGTGGGCCAATAGCTGCCAGGTTCTAGGCCCCACCTGCCATCTCTGCCCCTGGATTACTGATGGTCTGTGTACTACCTTCTGCCAAGTGCAAGGCCACAGGACACAGGACGCCAGTCTTATGTGTATCCATGCTCTCGAACACCTGGTACCCATTCTCCCAGCTTGGTTCCACTTTTGCAGCAACTCCCAGACTTTTATAAGAATCCCAGAATTTCAGAATTTGAATGGGACCCCCTCCATCTGGCCCAGCCCTCTACCTAGGACAGCAGCCCTCTTCTGCTGCCCCTGCCAGGCCCCTCTGTGGGGGCAGTGGACTATCCTGGCAGCTCCAACTGGCAGAAAGACCTTCAATCATAGAATGGATTTCACTTCCCGTGCCTTCTCCCTGGTCTCATCCCATCCTGTGCACCTGCTCCCACTACCACAGGGAGCCTCCTTTCCTGCCTGCTTGTTTCCTGGGAGGTCCGGCTACACTTGTCTGGATATGTGTTTCTCTTCCCAGAGCATGCATCAGCAGCAGCAGTTCCAGCACCAGCAGTTCCAGAAGGAACTGGAGAAAATCCAGCTCCTGCAACAGCAGCAGCTGCCCTTCCACGCACCTGGAGACATGGCTCAGGACACTGAGCTCCTGGACTCGTCCGGCCTGTACTCAGAGAGCTCGGGCACCAGCAGCCCCAGCACGTCTCCCAGAGCCTCCAACCACTCACTGCACTCCAGCAGTTCTGCCTCCAAGGCTGGCACCAGCCCCTCCCTGGAGCAAGATGACGAGGGTAAAGCAAGTTGCCGTTTGGTGCTGTTTTCTCTCCCATTTGAACACTACCTGAGAACCATAAAGCATCATGGCCTTCCTGGGAGTCTTCCTGGGGTCATGAAGAGCTGATCCCAAGGGTTCACTGTGTCCTTCCCATGCTGGGGGCCGGGTTCACCCCATCCCATGGCTTCTCCCCTCAGAGGGCCTCCTAGGAGCTCCCTTGGCCTTCCCTCCATCTTTTCCCCACAAGGGCTGCTGACCAGAGTGCACTGACTGTCTGGCTTGAGAGCATTCCCAAGGCCAGCTGGGGCCCAGGATGAAAATGCAGCTGTGATTCACTTTCCTCCGGGAGGTTGGCTCAGGCCGGTTGTCAGGGCCAGTATTTAGAGGGGATTGACACAAGCTGGTGCCGTAGACCTCAGAGTCCTAAGTGTCAAGCTGGAGATACTGTGACTGGCTCTCTTCATTCACACGTCCACCGTCACTACCCGAGTGTTTCAGGTGCAAATCTGAGGTGCATCTGTGGAGAACCCCCTGTCTTTGGGAAGGTGTGAGATATTCGTTCTCACAGTAGGGCCAGAGGTGGGGGGCGAGGGCAGGGTTAGGAGGAGGCCCTTTTCACGAATGGGGAGCGGACCCAGTAGCTCTTGCCTACAAGCGGACTGGGGTGTAGAGCCTGAGATCTCATGTCTCAATGGGAACTCAGGAAGCTAATAGCCATTCTAACCTCTTCGGTTATGTTTGTTTAAAACAACCTCTTCTTTTTCCTGTTTTGTCTCAGATGAGGAAACCAGCATGGTGATGGTTGGGAAAATTTCATTCTGTCCCAAAGACGTCCTGGGCCATGGAGCAGAGGGCACAATCGTGTACCGGTGAGTGGATTGGAGGGCGCTGTGCCTTCCCCACCTCAGGTGGGAGTGCCTGTCGGCTTGCAGGCAGTGGGCCAGGCTCCAGGGGCACCGCAGGGTCACAGCGGTGACTCGGACCTAAGATTGCTGCCTCCATGACCACAGGGCTGCCTGACGCTTGGTTGGGGCCCCCAGGGCTGTGAGGCTGATGAGGTGGCCTCTGCGTCACAGGAGGAGCTCTGTGGGGCCACAGGTCTCCTCTCGTTTCCGCAACCCGACTGGCTTCTCCAAACCCAAGCCCGCTCCTTGTCCCGCAGGGGCATGTTCGACAACCGTGACGTGGCAGTCAAGCGGATCCTCCCCGAGTGTTTCAGTTTCGCAGACCGTGAGGTCCAGCTGCTTCGAGAGTCAGATGAGCACCCAAACGTGATCCGTTACTTCTGCACGGAGAGGGACCGGCAGTTCCAGTACATTGCCATTGAGCTGTGCGCGGCGACTCTGCAGGAGGTGGGTGCCACGCAGTCGCGGTAACCAGTGGCCTTGCTATCGCCACTGCAGTCTCCCTTCTCCCGGCAACTGGGGCATGGCTTGGGGACTGCCGTTCTGGGTTTTTTTTATTTGTTTTGTTAACTTTCTATTGAAGTTAAAATGTACTTATTTTAAATGTATAGTTTGATGCATTTTAACAAAGTTACATATGCATTTAATCACAATAAAACACAGAGCATTTTTGTCACCCCAACTTTAACTGGGTGGTCCCCTCATCCTGCCTAGGGCAGTCTTTGGTCGTAGTTAGTTAGCATCTCTGCCCCTCTTGGCCTCCAGAAACCTGGCCCGCTCTTCCTCCCAGAGCTGCTCAGGGTTGGCGTGGGCTTCGGGATGTGTCCTGATGACTCCAGTCATTAAGATCATCCAGTAAAACAAATTAAAAATAAATAAATAAAAAGATCATCCAGTAAATTCCTTTTGCTCAGTTTCCAGCTTACTGTGAAACTGTTTCAGTATCATTTGGATTCACTCGTATTTATACCCGTATGAAGCAATGAACTTGAGTTTCTTTTTTATCTTTCTCATTATAAATAGTAAATCAGAGATTTTGTTTAAGTTAGCCTATGACTTCTAGCCTTTGGCTTCTAAAAGAAAGTCTGCTGGAAAATAAGGATTTGGACAGAGAATGTTGTCAGTACAACTTCTCATTTCTTTCTTAAAATATGATCAAAGAAAATGAACTGACCCAATACCAAATGTTAACTAAAGCAAAAGGCTACAGGCAGGATTTTTCTAAATAAACTTGAATCCCTTTATACAAAGAGGAAGTGCGCTGAGGGGCCGAATCCGGGGGGGCCATGTGCCATGACCTCACCGTTGTGTCTCTTACAGTACGTGGAGCAGAATGACTTTGCCCACCTCGGCCTGGAGCCCATCACCTTGCTGCAGCAGACCACCTCGGGTCTGGCTCACCTGCACTCCCTGAACATTGGTGAGAGGCTTCCCGTTGCCAGGCTGCGGCCCGGGTGGGGTGACCAACTTGCTCAGGTGGGCCTTGCTTCTGTTGAAGCTCTTCGCTGCATCGCTGGTGTGCATGTGGTATAAGAATTTGAGGAGGACTCACACGGTTGAAAACCAGAATGTTTAGACGCAGCAGCAGGGCCACTGGCAGTCTGAGGAGGGCATACTCCCTGTTGTAGAAGGCCTGATGTTGCTCGTGGCTAATCCGGAGTTCTCTATCAGTTCACAGAGACCTAAAGCCCCACAACATCCTCCTCTCCATGCCCAACGCACATGGCAGGATCAAGGCCATGATTTCTGACTTTGGCCTCTGCAAGAAGCTGGCAGTGGGCAGACACAGCTTCAGCCGCCGTTCAGGAGTGCCCGGCACAGAGGGCTGGATTGCTCCGGAGATGCTGAGTGAAGACTGCAAGGAGAACCCCGTGAGTAATGAGCACAGTCCTTTGACAGCTGCAGAGCCAGCCTCTTCTTACATCTTCAGGAGGAAGAGCCTCCAACTTCAGGACTTGGGGCTGGAGCACATGTAGCTAGAGAAGGACATTTCTTTGACAATGAGCACACTGCTGGTGCTTTCCATATTGTTTGATGTTCAGATGAACAAAAGGGATGATGTGGATAATTGTCTGGTTTGTTTTCCTGCTCCTCCAGTCGCTTCCCCTCTCACACTATTTTGGGAACTCAGAACTTGCATAAGGTGAACAAACTTCCGGTTTTTATTCCTTTTTTTTTCCTTCTGTTTTTATATTCCCAATTTTTTATTTTGAAGATTTTTAGACATACAGAAAATCAAAGGAATGTGTTCAGTGACTACCTTGGTACCTCCACCTAAATTCAACATTTGTTAGTATTTTTCACTCTCTCTATCTGTTGCTGAACCATTCGAATATAAGAGGTAGGCACCCCAGGCCTTCACTCTTGAATACCTCAGCCCCTTTTCCCCAAGAATAAGTACAGTCTGCTTCTTAACCTCCATACCATTATCACACTTCAACAATGAATACTGTTTCATGATCTGTAATGTTCACTCCATATTCAGATTTCCCCACATGTCTCTTATACAGCTGGTTTGTAAGCCAGGACCCAATCAAGCGTCTTGCATTGCATTTGATTCTCTCTCCCTTAATCTACTACGATCCTCCTCCTTTCTTGTTCCATGATGGTGACTTTGTGAAGAGCGCAGACACTTGTCTATAGAATGCCCCGTTTGGGATTTGCTCCCGCGTTTCCTCATGATGGTGTTTAACTTGCCTGTCTATTCCTTGTATTTCCTATAAACTAGAAGTAGGTCTAAAGGCTCGATTAGATTCAAGTTAAATGTTTTTGGCAAGAACAGTCACAGGATGCAGTGTCAGGAGGCATGAGATGGCAGGTTGTACCATTATTACTGTGCCCCTTGGCCCACCTGCTGTAGGTGGTTACCACTTTTCTTTCCTCCGTGAAGGTACCTTTTCCCCTCTGTTGTTAGTGCTCCATGGGATGAAACTTTGGCACAGTGTGAATGTCCTGTTTACCAATCGTCCTTCGCCCAGTGGTTCAGCATTCATCGGCAATTCTTGCCTGAGTCACTTAACTCAGTGGAAATTCTTCCACATTCATTAGCTGACATTCTTCTGTAAAAAAGAGCTTGTTTCTTTTTTTAATCGCCTTTCTATTTTCTTCTTTTTTTTTAATCATTATGAATTCACGGATTTTTAAAATAGTGTTATAATCATTATAGTCCTTTTTTTTTTTCCTTTTCTTTTTGTTTCTCCTTTTGATACTCAAATTATTCCAGATTGGGCCAAGGGGAACCCTTCAAGCTGGTGTCTGCATCCTTTTGCTAAGAGCCTATTCGTGTTTCAGCACCTTGCTGTTTAGCACAAGACGTCAGAGGATTACCTGCTCTGGATGGGATCGGCCAGCCTACAATAGATTAGATACAATAGAGACCTTTATCCAGTTCACTGGGGACGAGCAGCTGGTCAGTTCATCACAAAGTCAGTTACAATGAAGAATCATTAGAAAATACATACACACCTTAAACATTTCATTTTAACTTAAAGCAAATCATGTGATTCGTTAAATAATAGAAATCTTTGATGTATGTCATGGTCTTTTCTTTAAATTTGGGTCCAACTGAATGGAGTGGTTCATTTCCTGTCTTGCATAAAGCTCACTCACCTGCCGCTTCTGTGCCTTCTAGATTGAGACTTAGACATTTCAAATACTTCCTAAGAGCAGAATCCTAACTTTTAACTATTTATATCCCAGCCCCTTACACTTGAATCTCTTCACATCTAATTCCACAGCAGTTTTTGTAGCTACTCCCTTTTACTGAGGATTTCCAAAGATTCAACCCACCTCATACTTGGTGGCACTCATATTTTATCAGCTTATGAAATATTTAAATTTCAAATGGCAATAATAAGTTTGGGGAAGAACATACCTTGAGCATAGAGATGAGCTGTGGGAGCAGAGGGACCCAGGCTTGCGGGACAAGAGTCCCCCGGCTTCAGTGGTGAGTTTGCTGGGGACATTGGGCAGCATAGGCTGTGGAAAACGGGACACGTTCATGATACAGCGAGTAGGTACAGTGACAGGGTAAGGGCTTCAGCTGTGGTGGACTTGTTCCTGCCATCTGGAATTTGTCAGCCACCTCAGGAACATTCTGATGAGGTAGAATAAAGACGATTGGGCTTGTGGATTAGAAGACCTAAGTCTTGTCCTGGTTGTCACTATCCAGCAGCGACCCTGGGCTTGTCACTGAACCTTTCTGTCCATGTCTTCATCTGGGGAGAGTGACAGTGGCTCTGCTCGCCTCATGGGGCTGTTTTGAGGGTGAGTGACAGTACAGGATTACAGGCGTGCTTTCAGCAGTCTGCAAGGTGACGTGCTCCTGGCTTTCTCTCACTAGATCCTCACGTGTCTGGTGTAAGCCGTGGAGCCTAGCAAGAGGGACCCAAGCTGTGCTCAGGAACCACGCAGTGTTGCACCCTAAGTAGCAGAAGCTAGAAATCACCCCTTTCCCTAAAGAGCAGCTCATCTGTAGACAAGGAATGGTTTCATGGGCTCAATGAGAGATATAAGATAACATCAAAAAGTGACCTCACTGGAAATTTGTCAGGTAATTTCTTTCTGAGGCTGGTTTTGAACCAAAAACCATTTTATTCATTTATTAACAAAGTTTTCAGACCTATGATATACAGGCACCATTCTAGGCCCTGGTGGTACAACAGGGAAGCAAACACACAGAAATCCCTCCCTCTGAGGAGTTACCTGCTGGTTGGGCAGAGAATGACTCTCTGCTGCGTGGAGCGCTGGTTTAAGTAACCATTTTCACATATTAGTACACTTCCTCTTCACAACAGCGCCATGAAGAGCCTACCATTGTTCTTCTCATTTTACGTCCAAAATGCCAAGGCACAGAGTGGTCAAGGGCTCCCTGCTGGCAGGTGGCAGAGGCAGGGTTCCAGGCGGTCGGCTCCAGAGCCCACGTTCCCTGGTGCAGCCTGCAGGGTGCTCAGCACGGCTCTGCAATTGCCCCGCCGGTTCCCCAAGACACCTGCACCAGGAAAGAAGTAGCTGCACTCACTCTTCTGCCACCGGTGAGAAGGCCTCCCCGGAAGTCCTCTCACGCCCTCCATTTCTTTTCAGACTTACACAGTGGACATCTTCTCTGCGGGCTGTGTCTTTTACTACGTGATATCTGAGGGCAGCCACCCTTTTGGCAAATCCCTGCAGCGGCAAGCCAACATCCTCCTGGGAGCCTACAGCCTTGACTGCTTACACCCCGAGAAGCACGGTGAGAGGGCAGCAGGGCAGGAGGGGTCAGGAGCCACTCCTCAGCTGCCCGAGTGGCCCCTGCAGGCTGGCTCTGTGTTCCCAGAGGTACTTCTTTCTGGCTGCTCACCTGTGGGCCTCACTGAATTGACCACTTGTTCCAAAGCTGGTGGAGAGCTGGGAAGGGTTATCCTTGGAGCACCTCCCTCAAAGCCAAGAAGCTCTCAGTTTCCTTCAGGTCACCCAGTTAGCTGTGTGACCTGGGCAAGGCCCCCTTTGGGGTCCTCTGTTTTCCAGCTTGTGACTTTAGAGGGTTAAATAATGTGAGGTCCCTTCCTGCGCTGACATTCAGGAAGATACACAGTCCGTGCTCCATAAACTGGACTCTCATGTTTGCACCATCCGTCAGCGAGTGCAGACTGCGCTGGGAACAGACAGCTTGGTCCAACCTTGCTCTCCAGGCGTGAGTGCAGCGAGCCTTCCTTCCTGACTTCAGGGTTTCCTGCATTATAATTGGCCCATGACAACCCAATGCCGCCTTTTGAAAAAATTAAAACTAACTTTTATTTTGCTTAGATATTAATTTTTCTTATTCCCTATAAGGAAACAGATTAGCAGAAGGCTCATACTTCCGTTATACAATGATGAATGACTGCTACCAATACATTTGTTTATATTATTCCAGTCATCTACCTAGACATGTCTACATATTTTTATTTTAAATGGGGTTAAATAGTACATACTATTTTGCAACATTCTCATTTTTTAACTTCTTAAATATCTCTCCATGTCAATTCATATTCAGTCAGGGCGTCATCTTAATGACCCACAGTCCAGTATACAGAGGCACGGCAATGTTACCCAAGCCTTTGATGTTGGGTATTCCAATCATTCCTTTTTACAAACTGTGTGGTGAGGACTCTCTTTATTAGCTGAAGTTTGGTGCAAGCTCGTAATTGTGTTACTGGGATGATCTCCTGTCAGTGGGATTTTGAGTCGAAGGGCGTGCAGATGGTTAAGTTTGGGGTATTTCATTGTGGCATTAGGCTGTTGGTAACAAGTCACATGTTTATTTTCCTCCTCTGTAGAAGACGTCATCGCCAGAGAATTGATAGAGCAGATGATCGCAATGGACCCTCAGAAGCGCCCCTCGGCGAAACATGTGCTAAAACACCCGTTCTTCTGGAGCCTAGAAAAGCAGCTCCAGTTCTTCCAGGTAGACATGTTTGTTTTCTTTGTCAAAAACCTCCATTTAACTTTTTCCAGACTTTGAAAAGATAGCAAAGAACAAGGAATAAAAGAAATGATTCATAATCCCATACTGAGAGATAACCAAGACTGACATTTTAATATATTTTCTTCATCAAATAAAAGTGTGATTAGGATCACACTGTATATCCAATTTTGTATCTTACTTTTTTTTTTAACCTTATATAATGTTTTAAGTATTTTGCCATGTTAAAGTTCTGAAATTTTAATGATTATAGTATTCTATCGTACGGATGTGCCATAATTTTAAAACTTTATATTATGGGAACTTTCAAATGCACACAAAAGTAGAGGGAATATCGTGAACTCCCATTTAGCCATCAGCCAGCTTCAACAATTACTAACTGAACCTCTGCTCGCTTTCCTCCCTCCCCACTCCAGATTATTTCGAAGCAAATCTCAGGCGTCATACAATTTCATTCAAGTTTCATACATTTAAACATTTATTTATATTGGATTTTTTTTCCATCATCTTACTCAATCTTTGTCCAGATCTCTTTTTGCTTTAGATAAATTCAGAAAATTTTAAACCATAGGATCAGTGGCTATGAACTCCTTAAGCACTTTGGCTGTTTTAGGGCTTTGTGGGATTGCCAGGTGGCTTTGGGGAAAGACGATGTGTTTCTCAGAGTCTTTGCTGGAATGAGTTCAGCGTAACTCACCCAAATGCATCTTACCTAGAGTGCCAGCTTTGAAAGCAGGCACGCAGGGCCAGTGCTTTTCCTCCTGGGTCTGGGCAAGAGCGGAGCTTGGGGTGAGAGGTGGCCATCACATTATCCTGGAATCTTGACTAGAGTTTTGACCATGGTGATGCCCCCAGAATGTAAGCTCCTTGAGGGCAGGAACGTTTGATTTCTGGGTTCATTTCTGTGTCCCCACTGCCTGGGATGTGGTCTGGCATATGGCAGATGATTAGTAACTCTTTGCACGGATTGAAAAGGGAGGATTTAGCGCCATTTTCCGTGGCCGTGGTCTGTATGACATGAGGATTGATTGCTGCTGCGCTCCATAGGACATCACATAAAAAGTCTGAGGTCTGATGTCTTCAAGGGACTTCGGAAAACTAGCCAGATCACTTGGCCAATGACAGGATTTGAAGAGAAATAAAACTCACACAAAGGGACCTTGGCTCACCACGGGTTAGGATTTAAACTCATAGTATCTCCAAATCATAAGTCTTGTCAACACACCTGGCTTCCGTCTCTATCAACCAGCTTGTGCTGGCTTCGCAGCTCAGAACCGTGTGTCCCCTAAGTTCACAATCTAGTCCCTCCAAGATTTCCGCTAGCAGTTGCAAGTTGGAGGGTCAGCCAGGAGGACTTCACCTTCATCAGGGAAAGAAGAAACTATGCGCCACATGAGGCTGCTCAGTGTTAATGTGTATGGGGCTCATCACTCGGAGTCCTTAGCTGCCGATGGGCCTGTGTTCCTGGTGGGAGCTCGGAGAGGCCAGTACTTGGCATGCATCCCACAGACAGTCTGGTTTTGAATCCAGGGCAGGGGACTCTGGAGCCCATACTCTTGTCACCAGTTTTCTGCCTCTGAAAGGCTTGGCTGCATCTGTCTTTTCTAATATTCAGATGAGGAGTGACGACCTTCCACCAGTTATGGATTTGAGCATGTCCTGTTTCAGTGGGTGGACAAAAAGCAGAGGTCGCAAATCAAAACTGAACTTTTGTAGTTGTTGTTTAAGACAGATCGCACCTGTGGCCATGTGTGGCATGGAGTGTGTGTGCGTGTGTGAAATGCGGATGAGGCGCTCGGGGTCTGTGGCCAGGTGTGCATGTGTGACACCTCTCTGTTGTGGAGCATGGTCTATGTGGCCGCTCCCCAGTGAGCAAGAGACACAGCTCCTCACAGGGGAAAAGTTAGCGGATACGGGGGCAGGCAGAGTGCTTGCTGCCCAGCTCTGAGGCACTTCAGCCCCAGCCTACAACACATGTAGCAATGACCACTGATACTTGGTGCCAGTCCTCCAGCTCCCAGCTTCACTCCACACTGACCATCTTCTGTGGTCCTTGTTGGTTTCCCTCCCAGGATGTGAGTGACCGAATAGAAAAGGAATCCCTGGACGGCCCGATTGTGAAGCAGCTGGAGAGAGGCGGGAGGCCTGTGGTGAAGATGGACTGGAGGGAAAACATCACTGTCCCCCTCCAGACAGGTGACCACGCAGAAGCCCCTGGCATAAATGTTGGCCGAAACGTTTCAAAAGTTGCAGCCATTTCTAAGAAGCACATGTGGAAATGGCAGCTCCAGGCTGTTAGGGGTGGAAAACCTCAACCTCAACTTATGGGGTTGAGGTTTTCTGTGGGTGTGTCTGGTTTAGCTACAAATCTGACCATTACACGGACGTGTGTTTCATTTTTGTCTCTCAGAGTGACAGGTCAGTGGTAAGTGCCGCACTCTTGGTGGTTATTTCCGGTCATGGGTGCGATCAGGCCGTGGGATGCCAGCGAACACTGCCCTGGGGTTCAGGCTGGGGGACGTGTTCCTGTCACTATGAGTATGGAGTTTTGTTGCATTTCAGTCTGATCACTTAATCCCAGGAGCCCCAGAAGTTGTTTTCTTTTGAAATGTGTTCGTTACATTGCATTCCTTCTTCTTCTTTTATAGATCTGCGTAAATTCAGAACCTATAAAGGCGGCTCCGTCCGAGATCTCCTCCGAGCCATGAGAAATAAGGTGAGGGTTGTGAACCCGGGCGGGGGCTGGGCGGCAGCAGCACAGCCGTCCTCCTTCTCTTATCCATCGTCTGCAGGTCCTTTCATCCACCCTGCAACTCTGACCTTGCAGAGGCGGGGGAGGCATTAGCCGGACTTGACTGCTTTTTATCCTTAAACAGGTTTTCTCTTCAGGGATAGTGAGGTGCAGAGTAACCTGGGAAGCAGGTGTCCTTTGTGGTCTCTGCTGACTTGTATGGTGCCCTCTACCTGCCTGATACAGCGCCGTATAAACCCCCTCTCCAGCACCCTCGGGGCACTTTCTCACACGGGGCCAGTCTCTGGTACCTCAGGGCAGGGGCCCCACTTGTGCTCTGGAGGGATCTGGGGTGCTCTTGGCCTGTGCTGTCAATGAGCAGCCATCACACGGGGCTCAGGCCCAGACAAGTCCTGCACGCCCATTGGGACAGACACTTCAGGCAACTTGATTCCACTCGCTGCTTCCAGAAATCTCGCTAGGTCCCGACCATCAGAGGCCTGACCAGCCACTCTGGCAGGGAGGCTCCTCCCTGCTCTCCCCACGCTGGGCCTTGTTCAGCATTCTATCTTCTTTGAATAATAAATAAAGGATCTTTTACCAGCGTTTCTTGGGCTTTCTAACTGACAACCCTCTGTGTCTGTGTCTGCCCTGTTTGCAGAAGCACCACTACCGGGAGCTCCCCGTGGAGGTGCGGGAGACCCTGGGCTCCCTCCCCGAAGACTTCGTGCGCTACTTCACTTCGCGCTTCCCCCACCTCCTGTCACACACTTACCGGGCCATGGAGCTGTGCAGCCACGAGAGGCTCTTCCAGCCCTACTACTTCCACCCACCCCCGGAGCCTCAGCCCCCAGTGACTCCAGAGGCCCTTTGAACCATGGAAACCTCCCTTCTGGTGGCCCCAGCTGTGACTGAGGGCCTGGTCTCTACAAGCCAGAGCCACTGAGCCGGAAGACCAGGCTCCCAAACCCAGTGCCTTGAGCTGCCTGTTCTGCAGCCAGCAGAGGGTGCTGACCCTGGGAAGTGGGAGAGGTGACCCCTCCTGACCTGCGGGAAGCTGAGAAGAGGTTCGCCCTAAAAGTTTTGCCATCAGGGAACATCTGCAAAGAAGGGCTCGTCCCAGAGTCAGTGAAAGGAGCACCCTCTGCCTCCTCATGGATAAACTTGCTTCAGACTCACATTTCTTTTTAAGGTTCCTGTTTGATATCAGCCTATGGGCCTTTAAGGAAGAGAAAGGAAGAAATCCTAAGCTTTGCCTGCTTGCTTGCAGGCTGAGATGCACTAAGTGGGACCTCTGCTAGAAATGGGGCTCCAGAGTCGAGGGGTGCGAGGAGAAGGAAGAGCATGTTCAGAGGGTGTCGTCCCTTGGGACCGGAGATCATGATCACCAATCACAAATCACAAGTGCACCCAAATAGCCCAGATTACTGTAACCAGTGTTTCCCCGGGGGCAGCGCTGCGACAAGTCAGTGTCTCAAGCTGGAAAGTGAGGCCATGCCTGCAGGTCTCGGAAATGAACAGGACACACTATTCTGAAGCAGCTGTGGCCCAGTGCACCGGTGACCTGCATGGTGGCTGTTGGTGGCTTTGTGCCCTGGATCATTTGGGGATGTTTAGCAGCATTTGGAGACAAGAAGTGATACATTCCCTGGCCACGAAGGAGATCAGCTAAGACCCAGCCAAGGACAGGCCTTCTGGACTGAAGGGGAGCAGGCCAAATGGGTCACAACAGCCACCTAGGAGAGCCCAGGGCCAGCGGGTAGGCGATGGGGCTGGTCTGTCCCTGGGGCCAGCAGGATGGGTCGGGGTTGGGAGCCAAAGCCAGTCACCACACACTTCATAGGCAGGATTTTATGTTTCTCTTGGCAGATTTTAATAACTTTATATTTTGATCATACTGTAGAATGCTACATTAGCACAAGTAAGCTCAACTTAACTTGAAGCTTACTCATGAAGAAGAAATTCAAGATACATAATACATTGTCTATTTGTGTGGTACCAAAAAATCCCCATCCTTTCCAGAAAGAGTGTTCAGATTTAGAACATTCTCTAATGCTAAAGAGTAAAACTATAGCAACACTATATACATGTATTAAACAACTTCAAAGTAATACTCCCTAAATTATGTTGATACCATGTTATTTTTTCCCCTAAAATTAATATAATTTTTAACCTTAGTTTCAACCAAAAATTCCTCCATCTTTACTGAGAGCCTTAGAGGTTAAATGCAGTCAGGGTACCGTGTCAGGAAATGTTTTCTGTGTACTTTCTCCAGCTGGGGGAACGGTTCATTGCAGTTCAGTCCTACGTGAACTAGGAGACTCCACTCAGGAGAAGAATATTACTGTCAAGTTTTACTAACTGACAGAAATCACTGTTTCTTGTTGTGAGATGTTTTCTGGTGGTGTATGTGTGTGAGGACGGCTCATCAAAACCTCTCAACTCTTGGTGGAATTCAGTTCCCGTCCTTTCATAATGCCTAAAGTCACTTTTTTTCCTAAATATTATCCTATATCTTGAAGTTCGTCATTTACCTCGTTCAGACCTTGGAATCCTGGCACCCTTGGTTGACATCATGGGGTCTTGTATGTGCCACACTGTTCATTTTTCAGGAATATGGCCAGACAGGTTTCTTCTCTCCGCTCTGATTGGCCTGTGCCAGCCCCGTTCTCCATGTGACTCTGCAGGTCACTTTGCTGTGGGCCTGAGTGGGGATAGCCCACGAGACAGTCAGAGGTGGAGAAGGTGCCATGAGTGATGTCACAGGACTGTCAGCTTTCTGTGCTGCCTCGTCACTGCTTAATGCCCTCTTGGGAGAGTAGCCAGATCACGTCTAGCTGCCCAGTATTTGTCATCTGTCTGTGTTGGCCCAACATGCCTGCAGGACAACTTTTTTTTTTAAATGCCTCTTCTGCCTATCTTATTCATTCCTAACCACCTGACTTTCTCAAACTCATTTATTCAACATATTGTACCTAAGCACTTACCATATGAGCTAGGGACACAGAGGTGGTGGGCAAGATAGGCAAAACCTCTGCTTCATAAGCACCTATAAGTGAAAGAGACAACAAACAAATATTAGTTCTATGAAGAAAACCCAAGGGGTGCAAAAGGGCATGCATTTGGGGTTTGCACCTCTTCTGTCCTAAAGCTGCCCATGTCCCAGGACCCATTGGATCTGATCAGGTTACTCTATGTTCCTCTTTCCTCTGTCCCTTTTCAGAACCCACTCACTCGTCAGTGCTTCAGGTGGTTTGAAGAGGTCTTGCGTGGGCACTTGTCATGAAAACACCCTGGTGTCCTCTGGTTTGTAGAATTTGGGTTTTCCTTTGTGCTCAGCCCAGTGGAAAGGCGTCTGTCTTTGCTGGAACAGGGTTCTGCAGCTTTGTGCGTCCTGTCTCAGCTGAGCTATTTCATCTTAAGTGTGATTCCTGGAAGGCAGTTTAACTCTTAAAAGTACGCTCCCTTCATTTTTACAACAGAATTTAGTTGCTTCTCTTAGGAATCCTAAGGACACTATCATTTATTTAAATCTTGTGTTGAACCTTGTATTGAATCTGTCTTTGGCACACCTGCCAGAATTTCTCTTGTTACTTCTTGAAACTTTTTAACATCAGCTTACAAAGAACTCCACATGTCACTGAGCGTCAGAGCATGTGCACTTTGGGGAATCATTGTTGTTACTTGGTTAGTCCCTAACCTATCCAGTTGCCGACGTAGAAAACGCCGGGTGCAAAGTGTCTTCCCTTGCCCCTCGGTCTCAGTGCAGGCGTCGTCATACGATCTTTCCAGTGAGACATCACTCTGCCTCGTTACGTGTGTTATATTGGAACACCCACAGGTTAGTGGGTCCAGCAAAGCACTTTCTTCCTACCAACTCAGAAGAAAGATCCTTATCAGAGTCAACCCTGATCCTTTTGGGAAGGTTTGGTGTCAATGTGATTCATTTATCTTTGCGATTCTTTCTCACTGCGATACAAGAGATGAGTCGGTTGCTGATCTGAGTTCTCTCACAGATGTGGGGGCATTTGATTGGAGGGCTTTCTCCTCTTGGCCGCTATCTTCTCAGAAGTTGGACTCGGGCCAGCTTTGGATTTCCCGAGACTGTCCCCCTACTCCATCTCTGTTCATCGGGTCCTCAGTCTTGAGGTCCTCACGGAAGGGGGGCTGGTTCTACTTCCACAGCCTTCAGTACCGGGAAGAGCTGGAAGACAAAGCATGGCACACCTGTTGAACAGCCTCTTTAAATTCTCTTCAGCTTTCTCTGTGCTCATTTCTGAATTCCCTTCGTATTGCTTTGGCCATTCCTTCACCATCCTGGAGCAGTCCTTTTAGTTGAGTATGACCAGGCATTGGCCTTTCCTGGAAGGAAGTCAAACGGTGTCCTCTACAGATGAACCAAAACTCTGCCCTCCAGGGTTCGACCATTATCTTTTAAACCAAAATGTCTACTTTTCCTGTACTTTATGAAACAGTGATTTCCCACGAGTAACTCGGGTTCTGACGTTTGTCGCAGCACAAATCTTTTCCCTATTTGTTGGAAAACCACAAAGAACCATCTGCAATGAGCCTCCCCCTGGAGCTGCCTTAACCAACAACTCCGGCCAAAGTCCCCACCCACTCTGCTCCTTGTGCGTTTGGTGGGTACAGTATTCCTTTTCAGTGTCCCAAAAGCTGTGACGGGGGTGTCCCCACTTACGTAGAAAGCATTACCAGTCAACTCTGCAACATTCTCAGATGCAAACCTTATGTAGTGTTCTTATTTATTTAACCTATTTATATTTATTTAATTTTACTCTGAAGTATATCCAGTTACAATTGCACTTGCTTAACTAAAGCACATCAGATTTGTTTTGGACAACACCCCTGACCATTTTAAAACTGGAAAAGGAAAAGGTATACTGTATCCTCCCACAGGATGGACGCCTTACAGGAGTTTTGTCAATAAAGGGTGAATATTTTGGTCGTGATAAAAATGTTAAGTTTTAAGTGATTCTTTTAAAAGAAAATTCTGTGCCATTGTGTCTTCTCTGTGGATGGTTGTTTAATGTGTATGTGTTAATTGTGTGATACAATCCTCTTTGTGGAACCTAAAAATCCTCTTTGTAGCTTTATATTTTATAAACTGCCAGATTGTACAATTTTTATGTGTATTTTTAAAGCTTGATGATGTGAGGGTAATTATATAAGTTAAATGGCCTATTTTTGTACCTCCTGTACAGTTTTATAATTCTGCTGATTGATGATGGCATCTTATGTTGAGCCAAGCACAAATAAAGGTAGTTTTAGATTTGGAAGCCACCTTCATTTTCTTAAAGAATTCACCACCACTGTCAGACCAGGGCTCGGTCTCGGCTGTCTTCCTGGGTAGGGTTCTGGATGGTAAGGGTGAGCAGCTGGCTCCACTGGTGGGAAGGTGGGTGGGGGTGCAGTTGCCTGCTGGTGTCCAGGGCAGGGAATGGGGGAGGGGGGGCTGGAATGTTCTGCATGGTGGCTGTTTGTGGGAGGAGGTTCTTTCAACACTGCAGGAAGTCCTCCAAAGTATTGACTTGGGCTGAATTCCCGGAAGGTGGCCGAATTGGCACAGGCATGCCTCCTGGTGAAAATTCGGCTCCAGCAGAGTATGGGGCATGTGTACAGTGAATAGGCTGTTGGATCAAGAAATCTTGGAGGAGAGAAAACCCCTGAAGTAACTCAGGCAACACAGTGCTGGGAAAGTCACCCCCTGAGCATGTCAGAAGCACATAGTACGTCGTTCCACACACCCAGGAAGGAGCTCAGCGGCCAACCTGGTTGGATTTTAGGATCCTGCCATCATACTTTCTCCTTTCCCTGCCCCATCCCTTCTGGTGAAATCAGAGGCGGCTTCAATTTGTCCTGCACCACCAGGAAGGGGCCACTTAGGACGGAAGGACGCCAAAGGTCCACCACCAGCCCCTTCCCTCACCTCAGTGGGCACCAGGAGCGTCCCTGAGAACTGTGGACACACACACACACGCACGCACACACACACACCACAGCGCTGCATCTTGGACACGGCCACATCTAAGGGAGGGGCTGCAGGACACTGTTGGCGCCTGCTCACTTCCTGTCACCTGAGGCAACAGCAGAGCTATTAAGCCAGGCTTGTGTCTTGGTCTTGAATTGGCCCAGGCCGTGGAGGGAGGCAGCTAATAGCACCCTTAGCTGCTCTGAGAACAGAGAGGAGGAGGTCAGCATGTGGTTGAGACGCTGGCAGGGTGGGGGGCCATGGTTCCAGGGCACTGAAGCAGGGTTTGCTGCTTCCACTGAGTCAAGGTTGGGCTGCAGAGATGTTTTTTTCATGGTGTTTAATACATTTCTCAGATGTATGAGGCATGTAGGACACCTGTATTCCATCAGTGAATGCACCTATTTGTACTCTTGCTATATTTGTCTTATTTGTGCTAGACCCATACCTTAGCTTCAAGAGAGCCTGACAACAGCCCTTCTCACAGCCCTGCTTGCCTGCCCTCCCTCTGGGCCGGCACTGTGCTGGGGAATCTGTGCCCTGATCACCTGTTGGCCTCATTCCTCTCTCCCTCCAGACTAGTATTTTCCTCAAGATGGAAAACATGTAACATCTTTCACTTTAGTGAGAGACTGACCACACCCTTTGGCAAGGCTAAAATTCAGTTCATGAGCCTGTGTCTGGGCCGTTCAGCTGCGTTCAGCTGTGGACAGAGAAGTAGGGCTGGTAAGAACATGGCAGCTCCTGGGAAACCATCTTGAAAGATGGCAGGGGTTGGAGGGGCCAGTTTCCAGAAAGAGAAGGGCCAGGGCCAGCAGGATAGTGAGTAAACTTGGCCTCTGGGACAGCTGGCAGAGACCACTTAATGCTCTTATCTGCCCTCTCCACCCTCCGCCTTTCGGAGTCGCCCTTCCCCTTCCCAGGCCTGCTCGGTGATTTGAATGAAGCCACAGAGTGCTCATGGAATTGACTGCAGGCGATACAAAGCTGGAAAGAGTGAGGAATCATTGGTGTGGTTCATGACCCAATCAAGATTCCGCGATGTCAGGAAACTGGAACGCTGAGTCCAAACCCAAAGGATGACAGGAAACCCTTCCTTCCTGCCTTGACATTCATGCTGAGGCTGAAAGTGGAGGGCAAGGCTTGGAGGGGCCTTCACACTGTCACAGACATTTGAAGAACCCAGAGCTGCTGGGTCCTCAGACATCTCTCATGTTGAGGCTCTACTCTCAACTCCGGAGGGTGTAGGCTGGACTAGGGGGAGCAGGGTGAATCAGGGCAGAGCCAGCTCCAGGAGAGGGCGCTGCCTAACAGCCTGAGCTGCCCACAGGCCAAAGGGGGCATTGCAAGTGAGTGAGTGCGGGCTTAATTACTCTCCTTAAAACCAGTCTCTCAGGTTCCCAGCTCGTGTCATCTGACTAACACTTTATGCAAAAAGTGTCAAGGGAAAAGGCTATTGCACCGCCCCTGAAAGGTGGAGGTCAATGCTGAATCATTTGTGCCTTTAGCGCTAAAATATTCATGCTCTCAAGATGAGCCAAGGGGCAAAGAGGGCTTCTCTCCCTGCCGCTCTGCCTTTCACCCCACTTCTCTGCTCTCCCCATCAATGAACACCCTGTTTGACCCTGACAGTTACCTGGAGCATAACTGAGCCTTGTCATTTTCTGATGAGACAAGGAAGGTGAGAGAAGCAGGGCAGTATCACATCCCCGCAAGGCCTTCCCTCAGCACCAGGGGGTCTGCTGGGTTTGCAGGGGTCTTTTCCCAGGGGTTGGGATGTCCGCATTGGCAGGGAGAGTATGGAGGGTGTGATGGGAAGATTTCTTCTCATTAACACCCCGTCTCCTTAGAACAATTTTAGGGAGAGTAGAGGGAGGACAGAGGGACAGAAAAGGGATGATTTACACCAGGCCCCATTAAGAGCTGAGGGTCTGACCTCCATTCTGCGAGGCTCAGAAGCCTACCTTCTTCTCTTGTGCTGCAGAGGGAAGAAACCATGGGATATAGGACACTGGTGAAAAGAAAAAAAAACACAGCTATTGCTTAGCAGAACTGCTCTTCCCCTTTCAACACGTGAGCCATGTTTTGTCACACTAATGGCTAGTGGCTGTTACAGGGGGTGGGAGCCCAGGCAGAGAGTGGAGAACATGTCAGTTGAAAAGGAAGCCCTCTGAGATAGGATTTGCTGTAACCAGTGTGACAAAAACAAAGCCCAGTGCTGTTGTTTCTTTGTATTTCTTTTGTTGTTTATGTATTATTTTTTATTTTATTGTTTTTAAATTACAGTTGACATACAGTATTATATTAGTTTCAGGTGTACGACATAGTGGTTAGACATTTATATAACTTACGAAATGATCACCCCAATAAGTCCAGGACCCATTTGACCCCATACATAGTTATTACCATACGATTGACTATAATCTATGCTGTACTTCGCATCCCCATGACTGTTTTTGTAACTGGCAATTTTCACATCTTAATCCCTTCCCCTCTTACGACTTTTAGCTAGGCCAATGGTTTTCAAATTTTGACCACATCAGCATCATGGTTTGGGGAACTTGGTAAGACCCAGGCTCTATCCTGCTTCCACAAACCTGGGCCTCTGCATTCTTTAACTTCCAGGTGATTCTGATACACCCAAAGTGTGTCAGAGTGATGTAGGCCTCAGTACTTATAGAAAGGAAGGCCATGAAATCATCATCGTTAATGCTTTGATGTGCCTTTTATCTACCAAAAACAAATGAATTTTAGCTTTAAAATCCAAATTTGAATGATACTATATATGCTTTTTTTAAAACTTCTGATTGTCACAAGCTAGTCCCTGGGACTGGGGAAAAGCTGGTCACATCCAATTCCATGGCAAGGTGGGTTCTCCCACCATCACAGGGTTCGAGCAAGAGCTCATCTGGTTTCTTTAGCTACTGGCCCCCTGAAGAAATATTGCCAAACGCTCAGTCAGGGACCCCACCCCCAGTAGAGTGTGATACATGGAAACCTTTGGGATGGTCTCATATACTTGTTCACAATGACATGTCTACACGTGGGTCTTTTCACTCATTATGCGGGACATGGGGAGGACACTTTCAACCCAGAGGCTGTATCTTTCTGCTATGAAAAGTTGGCTTGTGTAATTTGAAAATAATTGTCTCCCCTTCACTTTTCTCTGTTTTTATTTTCTGAAACTCCTAACAATAGAGTGTTGGAACTTGGTTTAATCCTCCGTGTCACTTATTTTTTATTTCTTATATTCCATGTGTTGATTTTTGTTCCTTCTGGAAAATTTCCTGCCTTTATTTTCCAAATTTTCTATGACACTTCTCTACGTTTCAGCAATCATTTTTCATTTCCAAAGGCTCTGCATCTCTGTCCCTTTCTTATGGGGAAATTAATATTTGAGGATACTAATTAGATTTTTTAAAAAAGTAGTCTTCAATTCTCTGTATTATCTCTGTATCTTTGGGGTCATTTTTGTTTATCTTGATCTCTCTTTTCCAAATTGCAGATTTTCCCAAATGTCTGGTGATGCTTGACGGGTTACATGTACTCAAAAAAAAAAAAAAAGGCAAGAAAAAGCTGATTGAGGCCGTGTGTCGGTGAGTAGAGCCTGTCGGCTGGTGAGCCGTTTGCAGTAATCATATAGGGGAAACCTTAAATGCCAGCATGCAGAGGTCTCAGCTCTGGGGTTCTTAAAATGTCTTTGGAGAAGAATCTTCTGATTGTTGGCCTGGGGATTGACGACTACTGTCTGTCCTTCTGCATCTGGGAGAGGGAAGGGTCAAATGTTCTATGAATCAACTTCTAGTTAATTTCAGTTCCTACAGGTCACTCCCAACTTCTGCCATCCTTCCCTCGGTCTCCAAGTTGAAGCCTCTCTCTGGTTCTCTGGGCAGATCTGCCCTGCTCAGCTGTGTCTCATTCATGCACCACTGTAGACAGAGGGAGGCCACTGGCCTTGGCTAGGGCGGCAGCCGGCAGAGGGAACCTGGCCTATTGGAGGCCAGCGTACTGAGCGAGCACTGCAGGTACAGAGAGGGGACACTGGGGAAGTTGGCCTTGAGGTCCAGACTAATGGAGGGAGACAGGGATGTGGATGAAGGAGCTTCTGGAGGTAGAGCAGTATTACCTGGAGACAAAGTAAGATTTGGCTGCCAGGCTGGGTGATGGGATGCTGGTAGAGACTTCTGTCATTGAGGAAGCGAATGGAAGGCTCAGGTATAGCTGGTCCTGGTGGACACTGGGGTGCCCAGGATGATAGCAGAAGTCAGAGGGTTAGGAGTGGGTAGGAAGACAGAGCCAAGTCGTCCGTGAGTCCCAGGTGGGAGAATGGCCTTGAGATGGGGAGGATGAGGGATGTGGGCAAATGTCTTTCCAGTAACACAGGTTTCCAAGGGCAAATAGGAGACTTTGAGCCTAGGGAAGCACTAACCTGAATATGGAGGACAGCTCAGGAATTGGTGGGAACCGAGCAGCTGTGTACCTCAGACTGAGGAGGCCCAGGACTCGCCACTTGGGTGGATTCACTCGCTTTCTGATTCTGACTGGAACATATGGGAAGTAGCTCAGAAGAGAAAAGTGACTTGGGGCCCCAAGGAGGTCTCTTGACTTTGTCAACTGCCGAGGCCATTTTCTACACCAACAGAGGAATTGAGACAGTTCTCCATTGTTTGGACAGAACCTGGCCTGGCTGGATGGCCTCCACTTCAGCTGGAGAAGCTGTGCAGAGAGGGGTGAGAGGTGGGTGGGTGTATGGGGGGAGGAAGGCCAGATTCAAGTCCCAGAACTAATGTGATGAGGCCCCATCACCACCGCTGGGTCAAGACACGTACTCTAATGGTTATATTTACAGAAAGAATATACAAGTAGAACCATTTACAACTCATAAACAACTGGTAGTATCTAATTAATGTTTAAAAACTAATCTGTAACTATACTTAAATATTTCTTAATCTACATTCAGGCCTCAAAAGAGAAGAGCTTCACAGTTAAAAAAATATATATATAAAATAACCCCGCCACCACCACACACAAAAAACCGTCATATATCTCTTGGGTTTTGTCTTTGCTTTAACAACCCAAGGGCCTGCCTTTAGCATCTTTCCTAAGGAAACAGTTCAATTTCCCATCTGCTTTCCTAGTAAAGCATCTCAGTTTATTCTCCCCGTTACAGTACAGGTTAAAGGAAGAAAAGGGAAGCTGGCTACCTTGTCATCCACGTTTTCCAGAGAGAAGGTACCCTCTCAGCCGCTCCCTCCCTCAGCTCTTTGGCTGTTGGATGTTTCTAGATAAATTTGCTGCATCTACATAGATCACCCTTCTTAAAGACAGTCTCTCAGGATCCCAGCTCATTTCCAACCTACTTGTGATTATAGAGGAATGCGATACCGGCTGCTGCCACACTGCCAAGGGAATATATTATAATTGTCGTGCTTTTTAGACCGGGTGGCAGGACGCTGGCTCATTTTGGCCACAAGATGGCGCCGGCGTGCAGCCGCTCTTCCTCCTGGGCCTCCAGTGTCCAGTGTTCATTTGGGTCAAAAGGCATGGCTGGCTCCCCCTCCCCACTCCACAGGGTGGCTCCATAGGAGATGAGGCTGGGATCCAAGCCAAAGGGCTTAGTTTTATAAACAACTCAAGTCCTTCATGAGCCGGTAGTTTTCTAAGTAATGCATAGTCACAAACTTTTCATTCATGGATTAATATACCACATTATGCACAGGCTCCTCCTTGTATGCGGATGATCTTGGGGTCTGACATTCTGTGGATTCATTCAATAGTCAAGACACGTACTAAGGTGTCCTTGTGCACAGCCTACAAGGACACAGGTAGGTGTGTGTCTAGGCACCAGCAGTAACAACCACTATGAACTTGGTTGAGTGCTTACTGTATCAAGCTCTGAGTCAATGTTTTACAAGTCACAACATTTATTCTTCCCAGAAGCCCTTCACGGGGGACTCTGAGGTGGATGAGAAGGCCTTAGAGCTTCATCCTTAAAATTAGGATCCCAACCTAATCTCTGCTCAGCCCCTTGCTTCTGCGTGTCTGCTCAATTACTACTCATCAACTACTCAACTCAATATGCATGCATAGTAAGCATGACAGAAATGTCGGCTATTACCTTATTGTTATCCCATTTTACAGATGAGGAAACTGAAGTTCAGAGAAGTTAAGCAACTTGACCAAGGTCACACAGCCAGCAAGAAGCTGAGCAGAGATTCAAACACAGGTCCTTGTAACTCCAGTACATCAGCCTGACCCCACAGTCTCTGTCACTCAGTCTGGTCCCCATCAGGCCAATGAGCCTACAGCCCACCCTATGAAATGCTAGCCCTCCAAGGGCCTGTTTTACAAATCACAACATTTATTCCTCCCAGAGGAATTTCCACTCCAAATCTCTGGTTTCTACTTGTAGTTGTGATTACCTTGACTGTATTTAAATTAAGAACAAGTTCTCATTCTTGCTAATAGAGAGTGGTCCCACTACCAGAAACATCATCACGTGGGAAAATATATTACTTATCTAGCTGAAGGGCTAGTTCATCCGGACAAGCAATATCTACTGTTCTTGCTTGGGACCATCAGCTCAAAGTCTTCCAAAGCCTGGCAACGTGCCTGTCACGTCGTCCTGACATAACTTAGCTACTTCTTCACTTCACCTGCTGATGTGGGCGAAACAGATAGAACAAAGAGGGAATTCTCTCAACCAACCCCTGATCGAGAATTTCTTTAACCCTAAGCTAACCCTCACCTCACAGCACAGAGAGAACAGCAAACATCATCTCCTATCTCTCCTGCTCAGGAGAATGAGACCAAAGGGGGAATTTACTCAACCCCTGATCACAACACAGATATCACCCCACATACAGGAACAGATAAAAGCTAATAGACAAAAGCTCACATCAACCAATGAAGGCAAATTTTCTTCAACATCTTCCCTACACCAGCATACGACTGGAAGACTCCAAAAATAACTTCTGTGAAGAAACTGAAATACAAAAGTACCAAGAGATTGTTCTAGAATCCAACAGATCCTGAGCATCCATGGTGTTGACTGTCATGTTGGTCTCTGACGTGATCTAATTTGTGACTTTGCTAGGCCAGTTTAAATGGTATGTGCTGTGGGGCTGGCCTCTGGGGGCACGATCCACTGCCTGTGGGTAAAGCCTAGCTGGCTGCCCGGCACCCACCTCTGCACCCCGCTTTGATATTTTTCTGCCTATTGGTACAAAGACACTCTGCTAGGGTAGTTGTTTTTTGTTTTTGTTTTTGTTTTTAATTGCTAGGAGAGGTGGTAGATGTGAAAAGATCTGACTAAGTAATTAGACATAGAACTACCATATGATTCAGCAATTCCACTACTGGGTATGTACCCCAAAGAATTGCAAGTAGGGACTTGAAGATATATGGCACACCCACATGCATAGCAGTGTTATTCACAGTAGCCAAAAGGTAGAAGCAACCCAAGTCCATCCACTGATGAATGGATGAACAAAATGTGGTCTATCCATACAATGGAATGTTATTCAGCCTTGAAAGGCAAGGAAATGCTGACACACGCAACAACATGGATGACCCTTAAGGACAATGATATCCTGACCTCAGTGAAGTAAGCCAGCCACAAAAGGACAAATACAGTAGGATCCCACTTATATGAGGTCCCTAGAGTAACCAAGTTCATAGACAGAAAATAGAACAGTGGTTGCCAGGGGCTGGGGGGAGGGGAGTTAGTGCTTAATGGGGACAGAGTTTCAGTGTGGGAAGATGAAAAAGTTCTGGAGAGGGACGGTGGTGATGGCTGCACAACAATGTGAATGTACTGATGCCACTGAACTGCACACTAAAAATGCTTAAAATGGTACAGTTTTATGTTGTGTATATTTTATCACACTTTTTTTCTTTTTTGTTTTAAAGGAGGGAGTGAATTGTAAATGAGGTTAGTTTGAGATGAAAACCTAGCACAGGAAGCACGTGACTTCTGAGTAGGGGAAAAGGGGAGAAGCTTGAATTCACACACGCATAACCTGAGAGCAGCTGCAGCACGAGTTTCTCATCCAGCTTTCACCTCTCAAGGTGTGCTGGACCCCTGGCCACCCTCCCTCCCCATCACAGTCACTCCGTTTAGCAGATGACAGGTAAGGTCACTCTTCTCACATCCCTCCTGGCAGAGTGGAAAGGGTTTGGGACGGAGTGTCAAGGCCTGAGTTCTAGTCCCTTCCCCTAACGGGGCCTCTAGGAAGCACCAAGGTCAGAGATTCCAGTGCTCCTTCTGGCTGGCTGTTCCCAGCTCCGTGAAGCTCCTATCTGCTGTCTCTGAGTCCACGGGCCTTGTTTTCATGGTTATTTCCTGGTTTTGGCTTCCTGCTTCCTCTTGCTCTGTTGTCCGGGGACAAATTTAGAAGTGTGGAGCTGCCTTTTTTTATCCATGGGCCCACATGGGTGTGACCTGGGCCATCTTAGTTGGACTGGAGCTGATATGTAGGGGAAGGGACCCCCTTCCTCTGGGGATTGCATCTGGTGCTCATTCATGATGAATCTCACTCAGTGAAATCCTCTAACCAAAGCGAACTTTCCTAACCTACAGCTTACGTTCCCATGCAGTTTTCTCTTCTTTATAGGCATGTAGCACTTTCTCTTTTCCATTTGTATTCTTTCTGTAAAATTTAATATGTGACATATGTGTACATTATATATACAATATAATAATATCATGAACAGCCCTGAACCCACCACCCAACACAAGCATGAAATTCACGAAATCTTCTTTTTTTTTTTTTTTTTTTTTTACATTTTTTTATTATTAGATTCAGGAATACAAAACAACATAATGATTAGACATTTACACACCTCACAATGTGGGAACTCGAACAAGTCTACCACCTATCTGACACCGTACATAGGTAGCTATTACAATGCCATTAACTAGATTCCCTATGCTGTAGAAACATCACTAAATCTTGCATCTACTTTTGTGCTACTCACTTCCCACCCAGATATAACCACCCTCCCAAATTGTGTATTTATTGTTTTCTTGATTTTTTCAGTGCTTTATCAAAAATGCATGCCTATTTTTATTTTACTGTGTGCTAGGCACTGTTTTAAATACTTAAAAATATTAGCTCTTGTGATTTGTTTAATCCACACAACCCTGTGAGGAAGCTACTATTATTGATCCCATATTACAGAAGAGGAAACTGAGGCACAAAGAAATTAAGTGACTTGCTCAAAGTCATACAGATAGTAGGAGGTAAGCATAGGACCTGTCTCCTGGTTTCGCTAAGGCATATATCTAAGAGAGGAATTGTGGGTTATAGGGTAGAAGAATATTCATTCAGCTTTACAAGATAATGCCTCATTATCTCCCAGACAACTAATATACCTCTCACCAGCAATTATAAGAGTTCCCATTGACCTACAACCTCTTCAACATTTGGTTCTTGTTAGATGTTTTTTTTAACTTTTGCCAATCTGGTAGATATAAAATGGCATCCCATGGTGGTTTTAATTTAAATTTCCCTGGCTACTGTTGAGTTAAATCATCTTTCCATTTGTTTAGACATGTTTTTTTTTCTCTGAAATGTTCGTATGTGTCTTTAATGTAATAAAGCTGTCAGTCGTTTATTTTATGATTGTTGATTTTGGGATCTTGTTTAAGAACTCCTTCCCTGCCCCAAGGACAAAATACTATATTTTCTTATAAAAGTTTGTAAAGTGTTCTTTCACATATATGTCCTTAATCTAGATGGACTTGACTTCTACATTTGGTATGAGGTCAGGATATATTCCCCCCCTTTTTTTTCTCCCTATAGTTAACCAGGTGATCAAGTATCATTTATTTAAGATACCTTCTTTCACCCAATAATCTACAATGCTGCCTTTGACATGTGTCAAAGTTTTATACAAATTATTTCTGAGCTCTTTATTCTGTTCCATTTGTTAGTTTGCCTACATCTACACTAATACCATATTTTATAATAAGTCTTAATATCTAACAGAGCAAATACTCTCACCTTATTATTCTTTAGGGGTATCTTGGTCGTTTTGCTCTTCCATATAAGTTTTAAAATCAGCTTTCAGTTTTCATGGAAAATCCTATTGGGATTTATTAGAATTGTATTGAATTTGTAGATCAGCACAGGGAGAATTTATAGTATTGAATCTTTATAGTATTGGATCTCCTATGTATGAGCATGGGCTATCTCTCCACTTATTTAGATTGTGTTTTATGACTTTCAGTAGGTTTTATAACTTCCTACTATGGGCATTATATATGTTTGGCTAGATTTATTCCTATTTGTGTGCTATTATAAATGGCGTGGTTTTCCAGTTATACTTTTGTATGTTACTGATATACACAAAAGTAACTTATTTGGGGCTATTGATTTTATAGCTAGCAGTCTTCCTAAAAATCTCTTATTATTCTGAGTCACTTGTCTGATCATTCTTTTAGATTTTCTACCAAAGTAATCATATCGTATGAAAATACTGATGGTTTTGCTCTTTACCCATCCGTAGGCCTTTAATTTCTTTTTCTTTTTCTTTTTCTTATCTTACTGCACTGTCCAGGACCTCTGGTACCATGTTAAATATAATAGAAGCAGAGGTACTGGGCATCCTTGTCTGGTTCCTGATTTTAAAGAAAATGCTTCCAAAATTTACTCATTAAAAATGATACATATGTATAAGCTTTTTCTAACTTCTTTTTACCAGGTTAAGGACAGTTCCTTTTAATTTGCTAAGAGCTTTTATCATTGTGGGGACAGAGCCAGGAGTGCAGTTTCCAGGCTCTCGGCCTCACATGGAAAGGTGCTGGCTCAGGTAGTAAATGGCCATCAACTGTGATTGGATGGCCATCAGCTGTGGCTAGTTGGCCGTCAGCTGTAACCAGTGAGCTGTTGGCCACTAATATAACTGCTGTGGCTACACCAGCAGAAAATGGGGGCTACCAAGAAGATGGTGGCTGAGCTAGTAAGAGCGGATTGCAGCTAGCAAGTGGGATTGGTTGGCAGAGAAGTGGATGGCAGATTGTGGATCGTGTGGCTCCTGCTTCCTGTGTCTCCAGCCCAGCCGCCAGTAAGAATATAGTGGTATGACTCCCCTACCTATGGCTCCGTGGGTGTTCCTTTTTGGCCTCACCATGTCCTGCGTTCTTATGTGGGGAGTGGGACCAGAGAAGCTACATGACACCCTGCTTGACAATCATGAGAGGGTGTCAAATGTCAATTCTTTTTTTCTGGATCTGTTGAGAAGATTGTATGTTTTTTTCTTCTTAAATCTGTTGATAGAATTTTTTAGTTTGAATGCCTTCAGAAGCAGAGGCTGGAGCAAGGACTAAGGTTCAAGTAGGTTATTTGGCAGGTGATTCCAGGAAGCAGGGAGAAAAAGAGCAGAGAGACTGAAACAGGGAAAGGGGAAAAGCCAATTTAAAGGAGCGTGATTGATGACGCGGCTGTAGGCAAGGGTACTCAATTCTGTTGGGACCTCTGATAAGCCTACAAGATACCACCCAGAATTGCCCACTGGAAAGAAGGAGGCTGGAGCCCATATCCACAGCTCCTGTCCCCTCAAAACTAGGGTACTTTCCCACACATCTGGGAAACACTAGCACTGAAGAAGACCGTAAGGCAAAAAGCAAAAAGAAACCTGGTATAAACTTGAGATGGAACACTGGCAATATAAGGTACGTGTAGCTTGAGTGAAATTATCCACTGTAGGTACAGCTGACATTAGAAGAGGGCAGAAACGATGTGACAGAGCACCCATTGCCCATAGGGCAATGCGATAAACTATTACGAATGTAATAAACAATATGTATAGGTTTCTCTATTGTTAAACCACCTTTGCATACCAAAGATAAGCTCCACTTGAATGTGATGTCTTATATTTTTTATACACTGCTAGGTTTAGTTTGCTAGTACTTTTCTTGTATTTGTTGCATCTATATTCATGAGTGAGATTGGCTTCTAATTTTTCTTTCTCATCCTATACTTGTCTCATTTAGTTATGAAAGTTGCACTGGCCTCAGAAAGAATTAGAGAGTGTTCCTGCATTTTCCATTCTCAGAAAGAGTTTTATAAAATTAGAATTATCTCTACTTAAATTTCTGTAAAACTGTCTGGACCTGGTATTTCTTTGTGGGAAGATTTTTAGTTACTGATTCAATTTTTAAAAATAGCTATAGAACTATTTGGTCTTTTTATTTCTTCTTAAATCAAGTTTGGTAAATTATATTTTTTCTCGTATTTGGTCTACTTTGTTTCATATTTCTTGGCATAAATTATTTACAGTCTTTTTAAAAATTGTGACAAAATACACATAACATAAAATGTACCATCTTAACCATTGTTTTGGTCTGCTTTATTATTTATAGTTGAGAGATGTGTATTAAAATTTCTTGCCATGTTGGTGGTTTTTTTCTCTTTGTAGTTCTTTGAAGCCAGATGCTTACAAGTTAAGAACTATTTTAATTTCCTGGTGAACTGACTCTTAATTTAGGTACTCATTCTGTTCCTCATATTTTTGTCTTAAAAGTCCTTTTAGTCTGATATCAGTAGTTCTGTTAAGTACATGGTTTTGCAACCAATCTCTAGAACATATAAAATAGCAACTACCCATTAAACAACTCCCCATTTCCCCTCCCCCCAGCCTGTGGCAACCACCATCCTTACTTTCTGTTTCTATGAGTTTGTAAAGTCTCCTTTTTAATCTGTTAGTTATGTTCCCATTTGCATTCCTAATAATGTTTATTTGGCCTCAGCAGCCAAAGAGAAAGCCATGACCTCACCCTGCCCTCCCAACCAAGGAGCGAGGTTGGCCTGAGCTAGGACGGCCCGTTGGAAAGGCCCCATCTGGGGTGCCTCTGAGAAAGCTAGAAATCCCGCTCCCCTCCTCCCTCTCCTAGGCCCCGCTGGTCCCAGGGGCTTCTAGCTATAACTGGAGCATTACAAGGCTGGATGTGTCAGGATCAAAAGCCTCCGGGCAAGGGCTTCCCTACCCTCTCACCTGCTTCTGGGGATCCCCGCAACAGGTAACAAAGCCTTCTAGAAACACAGCGCAACTTGTCGGGCACTAACCCCCTAAACCAAGGCTCCTTGCCTGGAGTGGGTTGTGGAAGACCCCAAAAGCCAAATCCCCAGCCTGGAAATGGAGGCTGGGGATTTGGACTACAGCCAGACTGACCCCCATTACCTCTGTGTCTGGGTTACTGGAGACTATTGTGGAGGCATTTCCTGAGGCTGTGGGTCTGAATTTGTCCCTGTGTCAACTGAGTCAGAGACAGGTTGAGGTTGAAAGCTGAGCAGGGTGTTAAGGTTTAAGTACACTTGTGCTGGGCAGTAAGCCAGAGCACCTCCAATTCCTGCCCAGATTTCCCTAGAAAAGCCCAATTCTACCCCTGTTCTGGACAGGTCCTGACTTCAGATCTTCTCTTCCCAGAGAGGATCCCAATAATGTGTCCTATGAGATTTGGGGTTCCCCAGATCCGGGACTTGTAGGCATCACTACTGTCTGTGCCCACACAGCATACCAGAATCCTGTGTGCGTGCATGTCACTCACACACATGCACATGTCTGCCCCCACCGAGACACTCATCACCACCACTCTGCCCCTGCACAGGAGCATGCCTAGAAGATCAGGTCATGGCTTTGCTTATCAGCAGCTTTCCGGATTCCTCTGCCTGGATTCTTGCAGGCCTGGAGCCCTGGGACTCCCGCCTTCCACAAGGCTTTCTGAGGACCGCTCATACAATGAGAGGAAATGCCGTCATCAGGTCCCATTAGGTGGGAGGTCCTGGGCTGTGGTTCCAGGCCACCACTCCCTGACCTGCGCCCTCCGTGTTTTTCCAGGCAACCCTCGGCTCTTCCCCGCGAGCCTGTGGACACTACTGGAGATGGCCCCTTTTGGTTGCTGGGGCCTGCCCGTGGCCCTTCTCACCCTGCTCTGCTGCCCAGGTGAGCCAGTGCCTGGGGTTACTGATGTGGCAGGTGCCAGCCCAGAGGGTGGCCACCTGCTCTCCTGACTTTAGGTGGGGGAGGGGGTGCTGGCCCCGAAGTCTCCAAGGCTTTGAAAACAGTAGCCACCTGCCATGGATACTGTGCCAGCCTGGCTTCCCCGTGACCCTGGGCATTGGGTGGGAGTCTTGGCCTTTTGGACAACAGGCTGAACAGGCCCCATAGCTTCATGGTGTGTGCATGTGGCAGGTTGTAGATAATAAATGGTGGGCGCCTCAGGAGGTCAAGGGATACTAGGGTTCAAGAGAAGGTGAGGGCATGCCCCAGCTGCTCTGCAGATGTGGCCTAGGGAACAACGGGGGACAGCAGAGGGCCTCACCCTCTGGCTATCCTCAAAGTGAAAATGAAACCCCTTCCAGTGGGTTAAGGGGACTGTGATGGAAAATGCTACCATGTGCCAAGCATTCTTGTTTTGGACAACCTGCCAGGTGCTTTTAAAGCACTATCTTATTGAACATTCACACCAACACTATGGGAAAGAGATTACATTTCAAATATGAAGAAACTGAGGCTCGGAGAGAGAAAGCAACTCGCCTAACATCACAGAGCTGGTACATGGTGAACTCAGGATTCAAATCTAGCTCTATCTACCTGCAAAGCCCCTGTCTTGCCACTTTGATATATATCACCATCTGAGGGCTGAGTGAGGCTTGTGGGTGTAGTGCTAGCACAGCAGACAGGCTGGGCCCAGCTGTTGGGATAGAGAATCTTCTTGGTCATTGCTGAGTGGGAGGTGAGTGCTGAGAGCTCAAGAGTCACAAGTCAGACTTCCTGAATGTCTGTCACACAGGGCTAAGCACAATGGGAAACAGGACCCTGCCTTCTAGAAGTTCCAAAACCGCTAAGGGAGAGTCAGCACAAATAGTACAAGGGGTCATTTGCAACGTGGAACCATTTCCTTTCTGACCTCCTCTCCTGCTTTTTCCTCGCTGAGGTGTTCCTTAAACACAAGCACACTCCTGACCCAGGGTGTTTGAGCTGGCAGTTCCCTCTCCCCGAACACTCTCCCCCAGGTATCTGCAGGGCTCACCTCCACCACCCTCAAGTCTTTGCTCAGATGTCCTTATTTCAGTGCTGACCACACTGTTGAAAATGGCAAACCCACCACACTCTGTCCTTTCCGAGGCACTCACCACCATCTGATAAGCTGGATACTTCACTGTCTCCTTCACCAGAATGTGAGCTCTGCAAAGTCAGGGTTTGGTCTGCTTTGTTCACTACTGCAGAGCCTAGGACAGTGCCTGGCACATAGCACATGTTCAGAAAGTATTTGAGGAAGAAAGGAAAGGAGGGAGGGAAGGGTCGACCCCAGGGCCACGGGGGCTCAGAAGACACAGTCCACCTCCATCTTAGAGCGGCCTTCATAGCAGAGTACATATTAGAGCTGGGCCTTGAAGGTCGAGTTGGAACCCTCTTCGTGGGGATAGAAGACATGCATGAGACTAATCTGGAAGTGATGGACTGGAGGAAGGGCAACCAGAGGCAGGAGACAGCCCAGGGGCGGCCTACTCAGTCTAGATGCAAGACAGTAAAGCCTGAGCAAGGGTCCAGGGTCAAGGAGCTGAGGAACCATCCCTGGCCTTTCTTCTTGGGCCCCTCCCCCTTGATCAGACTACCAGTGGTGGGCACTTCCACTGGGCAGGGCGGCAGGGACATTTGCTGCCCAGTGTTTCTGGTCTTCCAGGGTCTGGGGAGAAGGCATTCGAGGTATACATGTTCCCAGAGCTGGTAGTGGTGAAACGTGGAGAGTCCCAGAAGATCAACTGTAGTACCAGTTGTCCGCAGCCTGAGGCCGGTGGTCTGGAGACCACCCTAAGCAAGGAACTGCTACATGAACAAGCTCAGTGGAAGCAGTTCTTAATCTCCAACGTCTCCCAGAACACACGCATGCATTGCCACTTCACCTGCGGCGGGAAACAGATGTCCAAGACTGTCAACGTCAGTGTGTTCTGTGAGTGCTCCAGGGCCCCCTCCCCCAGGACAGAGCCTGTGTCTACTGAATGGACGCAAAGCTATTCTGTTACTGCCCCTGGGTGCTTCTGTCATGGCCCCCACCTCTCTGGGCTCCTGGGGTGACAAGGAGCAGGACCTAGGCCATAGCCTCAGAATCTGCTCATACTCTTCACTCGCCACCTTGAACTTGCTGGCAACCCTGGTTTTGAGGCTTGCTCAGAGGAGGGCGATCCAAGCAAGGTTGAAACAAATCTAAAAGTCCTTTCCCACGCGGTACTCAGTCTCCTCTCAGCTCAGTGGCAGCTCCATCACTGGGACCTCCCCAGGATGAGTAGTGGGACATGGTCAGGAAGGCTGGCATGCTCCCCCAGTGGTCCCTTCACCTCTTTGAGAGACAGTTGAGGAGCCACCAGGTGTTTTTATCTTCTCCTGAGAGCCCTTGGCAAATGTGGGACCATCACACACACATATCTGCCCAGGAGCCATGAAGACCTTCTGGATAGGCCAGGATTCTCTCAACATCTCAGCACCAAGGGTATCACTGGGGGTCCTCCCCATTGTGACATCAGTGGATCAAATGAATAGCAAGGTGTCCCAAATCCAACATATTCTGGGATGATGGAGGTAAGGTATTCTAGTTCAAAGGGGAATACAGGCCACTGCCAAGGGCCCTGTTTGAAAAGGGATCGAGGTAGCTGTGAGCCTGATCCTACATAACCAAGGCAGGTAACTCCAGCCCCACTGCTTATGTGACAAGCGCACAGTTCATGGCCCAGTTCCAACAAGCACTCCTTTCTAGGTCTCTCTGTGCATAATTACCCAACTGTTTCATTTTTGAACTTTGTCTTTAATTTCTAGAGAGGAAGGAGGCAGATCCAAACATTTATATCTTTCTAGTTGGCTGTACAGTTTCTGGACCTTCTCTTTGTCAACACCTGACCACCTCCACTCTTGTCCATTCCGGAAACCATCATGTCTGTAAAACTACCACCCAATACATCCTTCGCCATGCACTGCTTCCTTCTTCCTCTCTTTACACTTTAGAGCAGGCCAGGCCCCAGCCTACTTCTTCTTCCACAAATTTAGCCAGAGACCTGAGAACACTGGTGACAGGGGATAGTCTTGGCTGGGTGGGTCTGCCGGGATTGCACCCCCATCCTGGCCAGACCTCCCCACTTTCTCCCCTGCAGACCCTCCAAAGGAAGTGCTGCTGAAGCTGCAGCCCACCTGGGTGACTCTGGGTGGATCCTTCACCATTGAGTGCAGGGTGCCTGATGTGGCGCCCCTTGAGAAACTCACCCTCACCCTGCTCCATGGCAACAGAACCCTGCACAAGAAGACCTTTGGGGGGGCGACACCTGGCTTCCAAGAGGCCCTAACCACACATAACACCACGGCTCACAGGGAAGACGTCAACCACAACTTCTCCTGCAAGGCTGAGCTGGACCTGGAGTCTCTCGGCCAGAGCATCATTTGGAAAGTCTCAGAGCCCCAGATGCTCGAGGTCCATGGTGAGGAGGAGCCCCCCCAGACAGAGGGAGGGAAGGAGAGGGCACTCATTTTTGGCCCCTGGGGGGAAATCAAAACCTTAGTGCACTCTCTGCCAGCTGAGGGGCCCCACACTTAATCCCGAGGGTTCCCTCTTCCTCTCCCTCTTCCCTAAAGCTCTGTCCAAGTCCCCAGCAGCCAAATCCCCAATGTGGACCTAGACTAGTTGTTTGGTCATTCCTGAATCATGTGCCCTTGACCATGTCAACCTCATCTCTCTGGCCTTGGCTTCTCTCTACAATGAAAAGTTTGACCTAACTGACCCCTAAAGTCCCCTGGAACTCCATTGTTCTTTGACTCTTGATGGCCAAGGCATTCACCTGAGAGTTTGGTAGAAGCTCACTCAGCTGTGCCCAGGGAGGGATTGGCCTGGACCATGCCACTGCCCGGGCCATGGTGTCCAGCAATCACATGCTGATGCCAGGGGATGGTGGTAGGGGGACACCTGCCCTCACAGTCTCACAAAGGCCTGACTGGTGGCCTGGACCCCGGCTTACCTTTCCCCTAGACAGTACAGCATTTGCCAGTCATCTCTGCAACTGCAGGATGGACAAGGGTGGGTGGGGGATAGGTGAGCCTCCACTCCCCCTTGGGCCCTGGCACCCAGGACCAGAGGACTTCTAACCACTGTCCCTTCCTTCCCCAGTGCCCTGGCCGGATAACCAGATGGTCATCATCATCACGGTTGTGTCAATGCTACTATTCTTGTTTGTGACATCCGTCCTGCTGTGCTTTATCTTTGGCCAGCAGTGGCATCAGAGGCGGAGAGGCGTCTACGGGGTGCAAGCAGCTTGGAGGAGCCTGCGACGGGCCTACCGGGTACAGGCTGCATGAATGGTGTGGCCACCACCATGGCAGCCACTGGAACTCAGTGTGGCTCCTCAGGGTTGTGGTCCAGCCCTGGCTGAAGGACTGTGACAGGCAGCAGAGGACTTGGGAGAACATTTCCTTTTCTAATCTGAATACAAACAGCTGGACTTAACCCTGTGCCTCAGTGTCTCCTCCTGAGAGAACACTCAGTGGCCGGGAAGGTGACCCATCAGGCCTGAACGTTCTCTCCCCGAATGTCTCCTCGGCATCCGTCCACCCACTCCTTCACAGGGGACTTCCAGAGCCCCGGCCAGCTCAGGCCTAGGGTGCCCCCATGCTGACCAGCCCAGGCACCAGACACCCGGCCCACTCACTGGGCCCTGAGTGACAAATTCCTCCAGCGGGAGGGCTAGAGAAATGCACCTGGCCTGGCAGGGCAGAGACCTTCTGTTCCCACATGCGCCTCCAGGAACTTGGGCCACTCCCCGTCGGAGCAGGGCATGGCCAACACAGCCTGTTTCCTGGGTTGAGGGTGGGGGCCCGAAGGGAACTGGATCAGCTCCAGGACCCTCCCACTCAGGACTCTGCCCCATCACTCAGGGCCTTTAAAGAACTGTGGACAACAAAAGCAGTCCTCTCACCTCCTGCTCCATTATTAGGCCAAACAGAGACCCTGAAGCCCTGGCCTTCCCAGAGAGAGGGGTGGACAACCCCTCTCAGGAGGTCTAGGGTGTTCCCTTGGCCCAGGAAAGAAACAGTGGGGCAGCGTTGGGTTTTCATGTGGTTTCCAGGCCCTTAACAGTGCTCTAACAAGCTCTTAAGAGGGCAGATGTGTTCAAGGTCTTCGTGCTGTGGAGATGGGACTGATTCACTGGGAGGAGAGGGCCTGCTTGGTGTTGAGGCGGGAGAAGGGCTGCCAGGCGTGGCTGCAGGCACTACAGGAATACTTGGGGGCTCCAGGGCTGTCGCCAGCCTTGCGGTGAAGCTGGTGTGGGTCCCTGGGCCAGCGTCTGTCTTCATGGTAGGCTCTCAGCATCATAGTAGTCTGTGGGGAGACAGCACCTTCATCTTGACTCCCTCCTACCTCAGTGGACCCCAAGGAGAGAAAGGGAAAGGGGCAGGCCAGTTGCCTGCAGAGGTGACAGAGGTAACCCCGCCCCCAAGGGAATATGACCCTCCTCGCCTCCTGACCCATCCCTAGGCCTGGGCCCTGATGCCCACCCACCCACCAGCCCCTACCTGAAGCTGGGGGTACATCTGCACCCACAGTCCCTGTGGCACTGGGGGGTGGCGGTGGTGGCACAGCTATCCTGAAATGGGGACAAGAAAAGAAATAGCCCCATCAGAAATCACCTCTGGGGTTTCACCCACAAGTATCTCTTTCCCACCCCCAGCCCCAGAACAGGGCCCTGGCAGCACCCAGAACCCCCTGCCCCCATCACTTACACCCCCCTTTTCCTGGTGGGAGGGCGGTGCTGAATCCTGGATGCATCCTGCGGGTGAGGCTGGTGTGGGGGAGGGGAAAGGAAAGGCACTGGCCAGGACAGCAGCGGGCCCAGAGTGGGCTCTGGGCAGGGCAGGTAGTGGTGGTGGAACTCCAAAGGCCCTTCCTCCCAGCCTTCCAGCTTCTCTTCCTCCTCACACTCCTCCTGCTGAGCCTCCAGGTAAACCTGGAGATTGTGAGAAAGGAGATGGTGGTACACGATCCGGACCTCCCGACCCCGACTCCTCCGTGGCTCTAGAATGTTTCTCCAAAGACACATCACCAAATGGCTACCGTTTGAGCATTTACTACATGCAAGCAAGGCACTTTGGAAACATGTATTCCTTCTTTTGCAGGTGGGAAAACTGAGGCTTAAAGAGCTTGAACAATTTGTCTAAGGTCACCCAGCTAATAAGAGGCTGAGCAGGGACTGGAAGAATCCAGGTGTGACTCCAGAGCTGGGGCAGGAGTCCAGCAAGCTGCCCCTGGCCGCACCCCCGGGCTTGGAGCCACCTATGCCCCATCAGTGAGGAGGGGCACTCATCCCAGGGCCCCCCGAGGGCCTGGGTTTGAGGGGCAGCAGTGCTCCTGCCAGCCTGATGGTGAACATACCCCCCACCTCCTCCAACCTTCAGAAGCCTACCTGGTTTTCAAGAGCTGGTTCTAAGGCCACCTGCTCCTCCAAGGAGCTTTTCCTCATCCCCCAACCAGGTGAGCGCACAGGTGGTGTACCTCTCCTGTGCCAGTCACAGCCAAAGCTGCCTGTATTCACAGTCATTCATTTATTCATTCACTTGTTTGACAAACATCAGTGGAGCCCCTAATAAGTACCAGGTACCCTGCAGGCGCACGGTACAATGGTGCTGCTCTGCTGGGCCTGCAGTCCAATGGGAGGACACACTGCAAGGACACCTCCTTGAAAACAAGACCTGAGTGGTCTGGATTTGGGGACCCCACCGTCACCCCGTGGAGGCTCACATGGGGCCTGGCACATAATAGATGCCAGACGGATGCTGGGCGGCTTCCCGCTATTCTGTCGCCTGGTCCTTTATCTCAAGAGGCTACCCCAAGTGTAGCCCACGCACCTGAGGGAGGTCCGAGGCGGGTGCGGGATTGAGCGCAGCAGCCGCCAGGCGACTCATCAGCAGCTGGTTCATCTGCGCGTTCTGGAGCATCATCAGCTCCAGCAGGTCTAGGGGACAGGTCAGCAGGCCCACTGCAGGCCTCCCCACACCCTGTCCCCACCGCCCCCACAGCCTTTCCCCGACACCCAGCCCCAGGGCGCCGAAGGGGTGGGGGGGCAGTGCTCGGGCAGAGAGGGAGGGAGCCTGGAGTCGCTCACCTTCCTTGACACGACTCGGCTGCGGAGGGGGGACAGTCCACTGGAGGGGCTGCAGGATGGTCACCCAGGGCTGGGGGAAGGGGAGACTCAGTCAGTCTAGGAAAAGAAGGGATGGGGATCCAACCTCTGCCCCTCTCCTGCCCCCTCTCCCCGTCCCCGCGAGTTGCCCTCCTAACCCCGTAGGGACCGCGTTCATCCCTCTGCGCACCCACGGCCTCCCTGCCAAGTCTCTTTTCTCTCTGGCTAGGGTCGCTTTCCTCAGCCTCACCACTCCCTCCAGAGTTCGCCACCTCCCCCCACACACCACCACCCCCTCCCCCACAGGGATGGCTCTCCAACTCTGCCATTGCCCCCAAGCCTCCCAGGTAAAGGTAGGCTCTGCTCCCAGGCTCAGCCCTCACCGTCGGGGCAGCACTCTGCTGTGGGGGATGACCCCAGTTACCTCCACTCCCGGAGGCCATGGCCGCTTCCTTGGGTCAGGGTTACCTTGGCGACACCGGAGACGCCAAAGTGTCTCACGCGTGCGCAGGTGCCGGGCTCCAGGTGCCTGGAGCGTTCGCATTAAGTCGCCACCTTCTGGTCTCCTCTCTCCACCTCGGAGGACACGAGCTCCCCAGGACTTAAACCCCAGGAGGCCAGTTTTTCTCCCGAATGTCCACCTCCAACCCCCCTGCGCGGGGGCTGGGTATCACAACTCATTCCTCCCGGTAACTCCCACAATACCCGAGGTCACGGTGGCCTGCGCTTTTTGAGCTCAATTGACTGGGATAATGAGTTAAGCAGGAATAGAGAATTCTGTAGGAGTAGGCTAAAGGAGAGGGGCAGGTGAGTGAGAACGGCAGAGGATCTGCTCTCTGCCACTCTGAGACAGGGCCGTCCTGCCAGCCAAGGGTAGTTTCTGGAGCAGACCATGGAAAGAAACACCAACCAAGTTCAGAGAAAAGGCTAGGGGGTGGCCAGAAGCAGGTGGCTAGCCCCTTGACTCCCTGCTTTGTAGTTTCTTGGTCCCTGGTCAAAGTGAGCCACTGCTGGTCAGAGGTGGAGAAACCCGGGCTGTTTAGCAGCAGTGCCCCATATTGTGCCTCATCCTGGAAAAAATTACCAAAGCATGCATTCTTTGACAGGAAGTTATCAAGGTCTTCTTTGCTTAAGAACAGGTGAGGGCAGAGATCTATTTTGGGAGCTGTGAACATCCTAAGACAGACCCTGAGCAGCAGTCAAGAAAAATCCGGACAGGAAGCTGGGATTAGCACCCCCTGAGTTGCTCTTCCCCCACCCTCCACTTTTGTTCCTGGCAGTCCTAGTGTCTAAAATCAGAAAGACCATTCCCACCTCCTCCTTTGAGCCTTAGGCCCCGTCTCCAGGGGCGGGGGCCTGTGGGAAGTACACTAGCTGTCCGTGTGGGACTTACAGCTTCAACAACCATCAACAAGCTGAGATCCAGCACTGTGCTCACAGGCCTTTGGTGAGTGGGAAGGACCCAGAGGTTCGTCTTTTCATCTCCACCTTCATCCAGGGAGAAAGATGAAACCAAGCCCTGTGCTCACCATCAGCTACCTCCACGGAGGAGGGGCCTGTGTGTGCAAGGCACCCTTCTAAACACCACGACACAACAGTGTATCCTCGCGGGTTCCAGCATTGTTGGGAACTGAAAACACACCCATGAAACGAGAGCATAAATACAAGACTGCAAAGTGCCCCATGGGTGAGACACACAATAAGAGAACATGAAGAAGAGAGGACTCCCTCACAGAGGGGTGGAGTTCTGAGGGAGGTGGAATCCCTTGGGATGGGGCCAAGCAGTGTGAGAGGGAGAGGGCAGCCAAGGCTGGGGACACAGCCTGAGCAAGAGCACAGATGCAGGAAAGGACAGGCCCTGTAATGATCCAGGGCCAAACTGGCTGAACTGAAGGAGCTGGCTAGAGAAAAATTCCAAATACAGGTCAGACTCCACGGCCAAGTTCTGGAATTAGTCTTTGTCATGTGGTTAATGGAGAGCTCTTGGGGGGTTTTGAGCAGGAGAGAAATAAGGGGGCGACCTGTACACAGCCATGTTTTAGGAAGATTCATCTTGTTCCTCACATCTTTGTTTGTGTCAACCAGAATGAGGAGGAACAAATGTCTGATGGGGCTGTATCTTCCAATGGAATACTACTCAGCCATTGACAACTGTGGAATGGAATGTATCTATTGATGTGAAATTACTCCAAAAGAGTTAAGCAAAACAATCAGTAAATATAATAAGATCTTAGTTCTGTTTTAAAACTCGTGTGTGTGTGTGTGTGTGTGTGTGTGTGTGTGTGTGTGTGTGTGTGTGTGTGTAGGTGGGACAAATATAGAGAAGCTGTCAGGGCCCGCCCACATCTCCCAGATTGCCCCGGGGTCTCCTGCAATTGGGCCCTGCCCTCACCTACAGCCTCGCCACCTGGGGGCATTTTCTGGCCACAGGTGGGGAAGGCCTGAAGTCATCCCAGAAACAACCGGAAGCATTAAGGGATGCTACCAGAAATTCAAAGGGTCCACTTGCCTGCGCTGCATCCAAGCCAAAAAAGGGACACGAGCAGGAGACTGCAGCAAAGAAAGTAAGGGTTTATTTAAGGAATTAGCGCCAAGCCCAGAAACACAGGTGAGCAAATGCTTTCAAAAACCTGGCTCCCCAATGGCGTCTAGTGGCGAGGTTATATATGGGAAATATCATTAATTGTGGTTGCTGTGGGAGCTGGGGTCGTGGGCTCTGCTGATTGGTGGGACTAAGGCAGGGGGCAGTTGATCAGGACCTCAGGTCCTGGTGTCAGTCGTGGCATTGTTTTGTCCGGTTCCCAGGGGATGTGGTCCGTGGGGCCGTTCTGCTTTCCTGAGTCCAGAGTTGAAACATAACTGAGGCCAAGATGTTATCTTGGTTTGACGAAAACCTTATTCTAGTTGGTGGTTTAGTTATGGTATGTAGCTTGGTCATGGTGGATAGAGTGAAGTTTTGTTCTTAGGTGAGTTTGCTGCTGACCAGAACCTCTTGTCCTAAGGGCTTAATAATTTAAAGGAGTGGACATACAGTATACGTACAGGACGGAGGATCTGGGGAAAGAATGCAAGGGAGTCGTAGTTCCATCAAGCTAAACAAGCTAGCTGGGATTAAAGCAAAATGCATGCTAAAGAAATGAAGTTCATGTGTGGTTATAGGGACACATATTGATGAGCCTCTCCCCAGCCTCCTGGCCTCAGTGGGGCAAATCTGAGGAGTCCTCCCCACAGTCTCTCAGTGATCCCCAGGGCCTTGTGCCCCAGTTGTCCCAGTGACAGCCCACTCATGAATGCACACTCGGCTGGCTTTTCTCCTCTTCCTGTCACTTCTCCACTCCCTTACAGTGCTTCCTGGGATTTCCTTCCAAATAAACTACTTGATCCCAAATCCTTGTCTCAGGCTCTGCTTTGGGGGAATCCAGACTAAGAAGACACCAGCTGCCTACTTTCTCCATGTCTGTCCCCAGGCTGCTGTAAACTCCTAGGAAAAGCTATTCTAGTAGTTCTGGGATAAATTTATGTGTGGTGAAGTGAACTACTGAAATGAACATTGAAGAAAATTCATCTGGGTCTATAATGTCAATGAAGTAAACTGAGGCAAAACAGGAGGCAGGGAGGCCTCCACCCTCATCTTTTTAAAGAAAGCCCAGAGCTGGCTGGAGGTGGTTATGGAAAACAGGCAGGAAGAGGTGATCATTCCAATACCTCAGCTACAAGACTGCCTGTTAACCCTATGTGAAACTTGTTGGAAGACAGGGCTGAGGTGAAACCTATCCAGCTTCTATTCAGAGTTCTTTGTCAAAAGAAACTGAAGCTTTTTCTGAAAACCACACACTTATCTGCCAGAGCTATTTTTCCTTATAGAAGGTCTAACATCAGTCCAACAGGGGAGGAGGTTGAGTTCCTGGCTAGGCTACTTGCCCTGCCTACTATTGTTTTCTTTGAACATTGAACCCTCCACCTGTTTCCTTTTCATTTTTTCTCAAAGGGGACTCTTGTTTGCATCTTTGGTTTTTTTCATTTTGAGGGTTGCTTTTTTTTTTTTTTTCTAGTGTCCCTAAACAATATGTACAAAAAGCCCTCCCTGTTGCCTTGGTAAATCTATTCCTGGGACTAAGCTAAACATCGGAAAAGATTTCTAATCAAATGTGTTCACCACAGTGTTATTTTTAAAAGTTGAAAACTGAACGTTACCCAATGTCTATTAATAGGGGAATGGTTGTATAAAATCAAGGGAGTTTATTCAAAGACCACAAAACTGGAAAAATGAGCCACCCCCTCTTATCCTCAGAAAGGGAGAGAAAAGGACCCTTTCTAAAAATTGAAGTGGAAATTTCAGTATAAATTTGGTACAAATGAGGAAGTGCCCAGCAGAGAGACAACCCAGCATTGGGCCCCTTTCTTGGGTTCAGTTCCTAAAGTGGCACAAATTGGAAGAAGCTAGAATATGAGGGTTGGAGGAAAGGAGCTAAAGGCAAAATTACATGATTACCTGGACGTGTGTGGAGAAGGAGTCTTGAAAACACAACAGCAAAGAAATTACCTTTTTTTTTCTTTGCTTAGAGGCTCTGGTGACGCTATTTCTGCAAATCATAGTCAGCCTTGTGAGATGTGGGGGGGGGGGTTTGTCCACCCTGCCCTGGTGGTACTTTGGGGACTTAGGTCGCACCGGTGAGATGCCTTGTGATGAGGACCCAGATTCAATCAAGCTGTGGGATGGAGTTCAGAGCCCTTCCCTCCCTGGCTCCCTGGAATTGGGGTGCCACTGACCATGGGGGAGCATCTCCTGAGGCTCACAGAAAGTCATTCCAACCAAATGACTCAGGGAAGAAACTGACTCCTCACACTGGGCGTTGGGGGGGGGGGACCGGATGTGACAAATCTGTGGGTCAGGGCAGGGTTTTCTGAAAGGTGGTTCTATTTTGCAGAATTCTTTTGTTTATGGGTGACTGAAACTAAACCCAAACTGGCTTAAAGAAAAGGTGTGTTTTTTGGTTCCTGTGATAGGAAAGGACAGGGATGAACCCGGTCTGTAGTTTAACTGGCTTAGGACTCAAAAGGTGTCTTCCAGTCCTTCCTCCTTCTTTCCCTTTCCTTGACTCTGTGTGTGTGTGTGTGTGTGTGTGTGTGTGTGTGTGTGTGTGTGTGTTGTTCTCATTCCCTCCTCCTTCAGCCTCTTCCACTTGGTGGGAGACACACCCCAAGCACCTTCAGACTTCCTTCAGTTACTCTAGACAAGCTTAGAGAACCCTGAGGAGAGAGAGATTATCTTTCTTTTGCATCAATACATATAAATATCCGGGGAGGACTAAGATAGGCCCTCCTTGAGTTAATAGCCAGTTTTTGGACCCGCCGCTGTGGGCAAGAGGATTGGCCAAACCTCGGTAAGGTGTCCAATTGTGCGTCTGGGGCAGGGTGGCTGACCTGTAATCAGCAGCCCCTCCAGAATCACATATTTGGCGTGGGGGAAGAGCCGTCCCCCAAAGGAAGGAGGAAAATTGTTATCGAGAGAGGGAGATAGTCATTTTCCTTGGGCTATGGAAAAAAAGTCATATGTAACACAGCTATTTTTCCAATCAGCCCCATCCCTAATCCAAAAGACACCTTATGCAAATTAGAAAAATTAGCCCCTTCCTCTAGATGTTTTGCTACCATCTGCTAGAAAAGTATCGTCTTAAATACACTCATTTATGGTTACAAATGTGATTGGTGCCCAGAGTTGTGCAGTGTACAATTAAATACAACTGAATGCAGCAGCCCCGCTTGCGCAAATGCTATAATTCCCTTCAATTACTTCAATCCCTCATTAAAGAAAGTCTTACCCCGTAGAGCTTTAGGCCCTGGCAAGGCAGAGACCAAAAGGGCAGAGCCATAAAGGGAATGCCAGCTACCTCCCACCACTTCTCCCCCAGACCCCACAGACAGGGAGCAGTGTGCTATCAAGGGGACAGTGACCAGGAGTTCCAGACAGTGGTCATCAGCAAAGAAAACTGGAGCTGCACAGGGCTAATTTGAGTGATGAGAGGGACACCAAAGAGCAGCTTTGGGGAGACAACTTGGGAAGGATATGAGACAAAACATTTGCTTTTCCTCTGAATGCTAGAAGCAGCAGATCCTTGCAAAGAAGCCGGACAGGCAGACACTGGATTACATTAGCAATAAAACTACATGGAAAGTATTTGTCAGAAAGGGCAGTGAGCAAAACAGGATAAAGAAAAGCACAGACAACACCGAGCTCACATCTCAAAGACACACCTCTGAGGCGAAGCTCCCTGCGGTGAGGTGTGGGAAGTCCCGGCTTGGCGGGGACTTCTCAAACCATAGCCAGACCTGGCCCGCAAGGAGGGCTCCACAGTGCTGAGACTGTGTCCCCAGAGAATCGCTGGGAGGAGAGGAGACAGAGGGTCACTCCAACCCAGGCCTCCCTGTGCACTTCTCAAAGTCCACTCTGTCCTGGACTCAGCTCAGCTGGGGCTCTGGTGGTCAGATACGACAGGCTCAGAGATGAGCATGGGAGACTGGGGAGTGACACAGCCAGCTTTGGGGGACAGGATTCTGGATTCACCCGGGGATTCTCATGTCTGCCTGGGGCAGGCACTGGTGGGCAAGCTGTGGGATGGGGCATTTCACAACTGCTCCACTAGGGGTCATCACAGTCCCAGAGTGGAGGGGGAGCAGGGGGTGTGAACCAACCTCATCCCTCTCTCACCACCTCCCCTCCCCAAGCTGTGAGTGACAAATATCTAGCCAATGGGGTAAGGGGAATAGTGGTAGAGAAATGACCCTCAAGACAGCCGCGTGCTCCTGTGTGTGTGTGTGTGTGTGTGTGTGTGTGTAGACATACACTTGATAAAAGTCTAGTGACCATAGGTACACATAGGTGGCCCTTTGTACATGTGAACAGGGGCATGTATGTGGGTGCAGACAACTGCATGGATATAAGTAACATGCATAGAAATGTATGAATGCGTGAGTATGACTGAGGGTGTGGGTGTGTGTTCACACAGATGTGGACTCGATAAAAGTCTGGTGTCCATGATGTGTAATGTTTGTGTTCATCTGGCAGGAGAGTGGTTAGGGCCACATGTACCTACCATGTTTCCCTGAAGGTAAGACCCAGCCAGACAGTCAGCTCTAATGCGTCTTTTGGAGCAAAAGTTAATATAAGGCCTGGTCTTATATTATTTATGTTGTGTTATGTTATGTTGTGTTATGTTGTTATGTTATATTGTTATGTTATGTTATGTTATGTTATGTTATGTTATGTTATGTTATGTTATGTTATGTTATATTACATTATATTATACCCGGTGTTATGTTAAAATAAGACCAGGTCTTACATTAATTTTTGCTCCAAAACACGCATTAGAGCTGATGGTCCAGCTAGGTCTTATTTTCCGGGCAACACGGTAATATTACATACGTATGAATCAGCCTGATGTGAGCGTTAAGTGTGTCTGTAGGTGTGAGCAGTACACATGTGTGTGAATGAGTGTAACATGCAGCGGAAGATTTGTGTGAATGTATGAAGGGTGATTTACACGTCTGGCTGAGAGTGTGTGAGTGTGTGAGCATTAGTGTGGGAAGGTGTGTACATGAGTGTGTACCAGAGTATGTGTGCATGTGTGAGTCAGTGTGTGCCACGGGAGTGCTTCTGGAAATGAACGTGAAAGGAGATTCGAGTATGAGAATGAGTCGTGTACGTTTGTCATGGAGGGAAAGCAACTGTGTGTATGAATTCATATGTGTGCCCCAGTGAGTGTACATGTGTATGAGTGTGAGTGGGCGAGTGTGTCACACTCTGTCACTCCTGGGTCAGTGGGCCCCAAGCCAAGGCGGTCCCAGGCTGAGCTCAGAACACACCCAGTGAGGGAAGTGTGGCTGAGGCTCCCACCTGAAGATTGGCCCAGTCCTCAGGTTTCACTCATGACCCTGTGACATCAGCAGCAGCAGCTGTCCCCGCCGGCCCGGCCCCCCCGTCCAAGTCCCCCAGCGTCCCAGCCCCAGCCCGAGGTGGGCACGACAGCAATCACTCCGCTCCCGTCCAACAGTGAGTACTGCGCCCCTCCACACCCCGCCTGGGCCGGGCACCCCAAGGGCAGGCCACCCCAAGGGCAGGGCACCCTGGCCTCAAGCCCAGCCTGGCTCTGAGGAAGTCACCACTTTTCTCCAGGCACCGCTGTCCTGCCCACACCGGGCCCTGCTCTGTGGCTGCCCCTGCCGAAGCTCCTGGTACCTTGACCCTCTGTCCCCAAACTTGCCACACTCTGCACTGTCATCTGCTCTCTGTGCCCCTGCTTGGCTGGCTATCGCTGCCCACAGCAAAGGTCCTCACTCTGGTCACAAATGGCCCAATGGCTAAGGCTCGGCTCTGGATGGTCATGGGGTGACCCAAGGGACAGAGACTGGGCTGTGTTTCTTCAGGAGAGGACAGTTGAGGAACCAAAACAGTGACTCTGCTCTGCCTATTTGCAGCAGCTCAGAGGCAGGGGTGTTGGGGGGAGGAGAGCAGCAGGAGGCCGGGTGGGGGGTGGCGGGCGGCCTCTTTGCTCTGCTGAAACAGGAATCTGTGAGATGCCAGCAGAAGACTCTTCTCAGGCTGAGCTGCCTGCCCATGCTCTGCCCACCACCCTGCTTTTCTGGCCAGCTTGGGGCACAGTGGGGCTCCTTTCATGGAGAAACTGGGAAGGGGTGGGGGCCAGAGAAGTGACCCCACATAGTGGCCAGAAAGCTATGGGGCCTCAGGAGACTGAGGGGACTCAGGAGACTCAGGGCCAGGTGGGGCAGGAAAGGCGGGCAGGGGTACGGTGCCAAGGCAGAGCTGGGCATCCAGCACACTGGGAGGGAGGGTGGGCAGTGGCTAGCTGAGAAGGTAGAATGGTCTGAGCAGAGATGGGGGAAGGCATTTGGAAGCATTTGGAGCTGAAGGGCGGAGGGGATGTGAGGGTTGTTGCTTACCAGAGAGGGGCATTTGTTCACAAATTTGGGAAGTCCCATCTACGGGGCCCTGAGGGTGGGGGTGAGGGCTGCTTGGGGCTCTCCAGGAATGCACTAGTGTGGGAGGGGGGCCTGAGCCTTTTCCCACCCCACTGGGGTAAGTACAGTGTCCCCCTGCTCTAGCACGGGGTCAGAGCAGGGGGCCAGGTCAGATGAGGGCTCATGGAGCCCCATTGTGCGAGGCCCTTCGGGTGGAGACTAGACATGGCCGCCTCTCAGGGGTCCTGCACAGAAATCAATCAGCCCGCAGCCAGGGAAGGTTAGAGCCCAAAGGAATCTTGAAGGCCATTTAATGCAACCCCTAATGATGAGCCAGCTTGGGGAGAGGAGCTAGAAATAAGTTTTAGGCCAGTCTGGCTAGTCTGGAGAGGAGAAGAGACAGACAGAGAGGTGGGGTGGAGCCAGGGGTGGATATTGTTGTCACTCATCTACGACCAAGGTTGTGACTGTGCCTGGGGCCCTGAGTTAAGATAAGGAGACCCTGGAGGTGGCAGTGGCTGGATAGAGGTGTGAAGGGCTGGGGATAAAGGCAGAGAGGGCTGGTTCTTCCAGGAGCCTCCAGATTGTTCTGGGGTCATCCCCAGTCCCCTGCCTGTAGCTGGCAGCCTCACTCTGTGTGGCAGTGGTGGGGGCAGTTGTGGTCATAGTACTAGTAACTGAAGCCATATCACCTGTGCAGACAACACAGGGACCCAGATGTAACCCTAAGGTCCACCCTCATCTCCATTCCAGGCATCTCTCAAGGGATTGGCTGGAACTTGAGCAGGGTTTGGGAAGGTAATTAAGGGTCCTTCCTTCCCAGGTGGCCCCATCCCAGCTTGGTCCTTCTTGTCATTTCTGGTTGGAAACCTGCATGTGGTAGGGGCTCAGGACTTGGGGTCACCTTCCTAGCTCTAGGCTGGCCTGAATGTCAGGGCTGCCCAGCAGTTTCCTTTGCCAGGGTTTCTGTTCCCCAACTCCAGGCCCAGACCAAGGGGAGCCCTAAGTTGGATGCTGAAGGCATAGAACTCTTAGCCAGAGCTGGGAATGGTCCTGACAAAGTCCCTGCCTTTGGGGACAACTCTGGCCACCAGAACAGAGAAAAATGTAGATAATGGCAGGAAGGGGGTGGGGTTTGGAGAAGGTTCCTGGGGGAGGCATAGCCAGAAAGGAGAGAAGGGACTGGACGTTACAGAGAAGAGTAGAAAGATTCTCTCCAGGTGACAGAAGATGAATTGAAGGGAAATGAAAAATCGGAACCTGAGGCCTCAGAGAGCAGGTAGGGAGAAGCAAAGGGGTATAGAAGATGGTTATACAAATATTTACTCCCTTGACTTCTCTTACCAGGAGAGCTCAGGCTCAGAGGGTCCTGTCACTCACCTGGGGCCACCAGCTAGTAAGTGTCCAGGATAGTGGCTGACACCACCACTCTCTGGGAAGGAGCTGATGCTGGTGCAGGGCTGGTGGGGGCAGAAAGCTCATTCCTGAGACCTGGGCAGAGGGGAGGGGGGAGGCAGCAGATTCCTATGGGAACGCTAGGGTTGTGGCCGGTGTCCCCAGCTCTGCAGTGGCCGAGACAGGCCAGGGCTCCTTGGGGCTCCACCAGAAGGCGCTCATGGGGCTGGGGGATCCCAGGCCTCCCACCTCCCTTGCCTCAGCCCCAGGCCTTTCATGTGCTCTGGCCCCCATTCTGCCTCATCAGCAACAGCTATTTTTATTCCCTGCAGTTTTCAGTCAACAGCCCTTGTTGGGGGGATGGGACAGCAGGAGGAGAGGGAGGGGCTCCGGGAGCCCACGGGCTATGCCCCTTCAAGGCCAGGCTGCCCCTCTCTTGGCAGGAGCCCTAGCAAAAATCAAAAGTGCAAAACCACAATATTCACCAACCCCGCTCTCTTTTTGAACTGGTTTATTAAACCCCCACCCTATAGGTGCTGGAAGGTCATGGTTCAGTTCAGATTGGGATGGTGACATAGCTTAGTGGTGAAGAGCCAATGTCTCTTTCGGGCTTCCAGCCCCAGTTTACTATGTAAATAACCCCTGGCAAGTTACTGACCTTCTCTGCGACTCAGTTTCCTTATCTGTCAAATGGAGTGATAACAATAGGATCTTGGTGAGGATTAAATGAGCTCCTGACCTGTGAGGTGCCCAGAATAGTGCTTGGCAAGTAGTCAGCTCTACACAAGTGTTAACCAGTCATTAATTATTGGGGCTGTGACTCTGAAATCAAAGTCTTGTTTTTGGCGGGGTGGTAACAGAACAGGAAGGAGCTGCAAGAAGGTGGGGCTGCCCAGGAAGAAGCAGGACGACCTTATCCAGCACTGGGCGCCCTGTGCAGCTGGGAGGAGGTATCTTCGTTTTCCTGTGTGCTCTCCCTCAGGTGAGGGAGATTCTTTTATGAAAAGGCGGCAGAGGGTCCACACTTGGCCTACGTTGCCGTGAGGGCTGCGACACAGAGTCCAGCCGGGGTCACGTGTTAGTAAGATTTGCCGCTGCCTCCGGTCTTTTCTGAGGCTGGTGAGTTGTCAATCAGGCTACTTTTGGAGAAGGATCTTTTACCAGGGTCGTTGGTGAGTAAACATCTCTGGAGCCGTTTCTGGGGCTAAGCACAGTTCTTCGGGCGAGTGGCAGGGCCAGGCTGGCTGAAGGGCCTTTCTTGGGGGTTTCAGGTCGTAGGCCGAGGTTCCGCAGGCAGCAAGAGGGCCACTTGTCCTAGTGCTGGAGACCATGACCCCAGCTCGCAGCGCCATGGAGGGGCCTGGGGCCGGAGCTCAAAGCCTGCTCTCCGCAGGTGTTAGGGGTGGATGGAGCAGGAGCCATGTCGGCCCTGGAATTCTCCAGGCTCAGGGTCACTTTTGCAAGGTCCCCTTGTTGGCATCTTGGTGAACCCAAGGCAGGAAAAAGGCCTGTCCGCTGTGGTCTGGGAGGAGCAAATGTGCGGGATGGAGAGAGAGCAGAGGCCAAACAGAGGCCAGCATTTGCAGTGTAGACCCAGGTAGGAGCTGGCATGAGGGGTGAGAGGTTGGGAGAGGCAGCCCTGCGTGCAGGGGTGGATCTGTCCAAGGGCGGGTGAGGTGGGCCTAGACGTGTATGTAGCAGAGGGTGTACATATACAAGTTTTGGGGGACATCCATGGAGTCCAGGTCACCATGCTTGGGGGCTCCTTAGAAATTGCCGAGCCCAGACGGTAGGAAGTCCCAGGCCCAGGTGGAACTAATCAGCCTCCCCACCCGTAGGAGCAGCAGGGAAATGACTCATAGAAGCAAGGAGTGTGTGTGTGTGTACACAAGAGTGGGCTGCAGAGGGAGTTGGGGGGCATATGAGGGTTGATTGATACAAATAAAAACCAAACTTCGAGGAAAGCTCTTTCCCAAACTATTGACCTGTAATCCCCACCAGCCACAGCTCCCAACACAAGGCCCCAGGAGGCCTGAGCCTGGTCCTGGCAGGGCCTGTTGGATACCCACCCCAGCCACACCTTTCCAGAGCTTGACTCAAGAACTCTGACATGCCCTTTGAAGAGGTCAGACAAGTGAGGGTCAGCCCAGCCCAGGGGGCAACCTGGATGAGACCTCCACCTGGATGTGCCCTGTGCTGGTGGAGGGCAGCCATGCCCAGCCCAGTTCTCCAAAAGCCTGGAGGGAGACAGTGTTTGTAGTAACAGGCACGTGGATCTGGCTTCGAAGAACTGTGTTCAAATACTGGCTCTGCCCCTGATTAGCTAGAATAACGAATGCACTTGCAACACTGCCTGGCACGTGGGAAGTACCAAATGAATGTATCCATGACTGCTTTTCATCAAGTAATATTTCTTAAGCCTCCACCTCGTGGGCCTGCTGCGCACGTCAGCAGGACGGGTAAATGAGCTGAGATTTGGGGCCCAGAGGAACCAACACCCTCCTCCCCTCTTTCCCAAGTTGACTGAGGGCTGGAATTCTACATCTTGAGATGAGATCAATTCCTCTGATGTAAGGCTCAGTCTTAGAAGGAGAAACCCATTCTCAGGTCTTCTTTTTTTTTTTTTTTTTTAATGCTTAGTAGTCTAGGATGAGGACTCCCCTTTTTTTTTTTTTTAATTGGGGAATGTTGAGGAGCAGTGTGTTTCTCCAGGGCCCATAAGTTCCAAGTCAAGTCATTGTCCTTCAATCTAATTGTGGAGGGAGCAGCTCACTGGCCCATGTGGGAATCGAACCGGCAACCCTGCTGTTCAGAGCTAGCGCTCTAACAAACTGAGCCACCCCTCAGGGTTTTGCTTCTGGGAAGAAAGGGCTTCCAGGGCCTACAGATGATCTGGGAGGGTTTGTGGGAATGGGGCACTGCTCACAAAACCCAAACACAGCCCATTTGGGTTTTCATCAGGCCCCTAGCTAACTAGAAGCACTCTGGATGGAGGGAAAGGGTCAGGATTAAGAGGAAGAAACAAGTTGGGGAAAAACTAACCAATGTTCTTAGAGAGTCTTTGGGAATTGACAGAGAGCAGAGCAGATTGTGGGGGAAGGGATTGCCAGTGTATCCTAAACAGGAGGGAAACCTTGGCATACAATAAGTGCAAGATAAATGTGACTACCGCTTTCATTCTTACCCCTTAGGGAAGACAAATCATCAAACTGGTTGAATCAGATGCCTAAAACGGGGGTGCTTGTTTTGACCCCGTGAGCCCCACATAGAAAACTGCAGTCAGCACCAGCCCACCCCTCACCCAGGAGCACCACATGTGACCCCAATTGTTTCCGGAACCCTTGGGGCTCCTGAGTGTCCGGAGGTTTCTGCACTAGGCTCCAGGCTCCAGGCTGCCCTCCAAAATCTCTTGGAGCAGATTTCCTCTGCAGAGAGTGTTAGACCAGGAGGGGAGGGCCACACGGGGCACTTCCTCCAGGCCCCTGACCTGCCACGGCCCTAAGTGCTGATAGAGAAACAACACAGCTACCCCCTTCCCATCCCCACCCCCACCTCCAGCTTGCCTCAGCTGAGAAAAAGCTGTGACTTGAGATCTACAATTAGGGGGACATGGGGATCCGTTTTGCATGCTTGGAGTTGAGCCACAGTGGGAATGTAGGAATTTGGGAAGTAGGCCACCCGGACGTCCGATGCTTTATTTGGCTAGAACAGAAAAAGTTTGGAGCTGTTTCACTCTTTCAGAAAGTTCTGAGTCTGAGCCCCTACTGCAGGTGAAGCTTGAGTAGAGGTCTCTATTGGCCACATGCAGCTCTGGGTAATTTTGCTTCCAATCCACAGAGAAACCAAACAGCCAGACACTAGTGGGTGACCAACAGCTTTGCTGGAGATAGAGAACATGCTTGACTGGCAGGAGGGAAGATGACTGGGCCTGAGCAAGAGCTGCAACCTACCCACCATCTCTCCATCCTCAGGGATGTTCCCTAGAGTGAACAGGAAAGGCTGTGAGGGGCAGGGCACATCTATTCTCCATCTTCCAGGAGAGTTTCTCATTGCAGCTTTTCCATCCTAGGCTGGCAGAGCATGGCTGAGGCCTCTTGGAGGATTTCAGGCTGATGCAGTGCAGCTAGGTGGGTCTCTGAATGCTTGAAGGACACTCCCTGAAAGCATAGGTATTCTAGAAGCATACGGTGGCAGGAGGGAGGGGGCTAGTGGTTCCTATCTGGAGCCTTGTTTGGCCAATAATTTGGGACAATGACAATCACAGACACTCAGCTTTGAGAAATGGCCTTGAACTAAGAGGAAAAATGAAGATCCAACAGGCTTTCACAAAAGACTGGAGGTGATGAGGTACAATGAACAAGGGGAACTTAAGTAACAGTAGATGTAAGATCCTACACCTGGATTTATCTTAACCTTGCGTCCTGAAACCCTGCTATAGTCATTACAGGAGTTTTTTTCATCAATTTTTTCATATTTTGTACATAGGCAATCATGTCATCTGCAAACAAAAACAGTTTTATTTCTTCTTTCCCAATCAGTATACCTTTTATTTCCTTTTCTTATCCTATTGCATTAGCTAAAACTTCCAGTGCAATGTCGAAAAGGAGTGGTGACAGGCGATCTCCTTGCCTTGTTCCTCATCTTCGTGGCAAAGTTTCTAGTTTCTCACCATTAAGAACTGTGTTAGCTGTAGGTTTTTTGTAAATGTTCTTTTATCGGGTTGAGGTAGTTCCCTTCTATTCCTAGTTTGCTGAGAGTTTGTTTTCTGTTTTGTTTTTTTAAAGTCATGAATGGGTGTTGGATTTTTCAAATGCTTTTTCTGCATCTATTGATATGATCATGTGGTTTTTCTTCTTTAGCCTATTGATGTGATGAAGTACATTAACTGCTTTTCTAATGTTGAACCTGACTTTCAGGTTCATAGTGTGTAATTCTCTTTATACATTGTTGGATTCAATTTGCTAATATTTTGTTGAGGTCTACCTGGCTTTAAAAGAGAAAAATCAGTTGCACAGTTTATCGTATGGGGAAGATCTAATTTGACCAAAGTTCATGAGACAAAGCTCCAGCGGCGACTGCAAACTCCACCTTGTGAGTTGGCTGCTAAAGAAGCAAATGCCATCTTGGGATGAATGAATACAAAGGGTGTCCAGGCCAGAGAGAAAAGGCCTCTCTCTCTGTGGTCAGACTATATCTGGAATTGGGTGTTCCGACCTGGCAACCCCACAGAGAGAGACAGTGCTGAGCTGGACTTACTCCAGAGAATAGCCACCTCACCCTCCAGCTCCTAACCCTTGGCTCCCTGCCTGCAGACAGCTGGCCCCACCTGGCTCCCTGACTCCCGACCCTTCCTCCCTACCCCCCCATCTCTGTCTGCACACCACCTCGTCCTTCAAGATGGCCTGACTTTACCCACCACTTCCACCCAAACTTCCGTTTCAACAGAGGTTCCGATGGGCTTCTCACTTACTAAACGGGCTCTGACCCTGGTGCCCAGGGAGCTGGGTTTTAGTTTTGGCTCAGCCTCTCATTCATCACTCTCTAAAATTATCTTATTTGCTTCCCTATTTATTATCTGCCTCCTCCCTCTGGAATGCAAGCTCAGTGAGGACAGGGAATTTGCCACTGCTAAATCAGAGTCCAGCATGGAGCATATGCTCAGGAAATGTTTGTTGAATGAATAAGTGTGTGATCTGGGGAGAGTTGCTGTTCCTTTCTGGGCCTCAGTTTCCCCATTTGTAACATGAGTGTGTTGGATTCATTGATCTCTCAGGCCCTGACAACTCCAACTTTCTTGAATTCAGTGGGGGTAAAGCTGCCTGGAGACCCCCAACCCAGGCCCTTAGCCGCTACATCTTAGGAACAGGGTTGACGCCGGAGTCTGATCTCTGGCTGGTAGAAAGAGGGATCAAGCTGTCACACTGGCCCCTTTACTCCAGGTTGTGGTTGGAGGAACCACATGGAGATCTGCGAGCGTGACACCCAGTCCATGATATGGGCCACTGTCATGCTTGTCCCCTCCAGGAAATCACCATGCGTACTTCCCAGGTATCCTTTCATTCCTCCACTGGTGCCTACTGAAAACAACACAGCTTTTTCCATCTATTCTAGATACATTGAACAGGTGGGCAGAAGGTACATACATGCTGGCCCACCCCAACCCACCAGCCCTGTGAGGGGCTCGCTCTCCAAGGCTGTAGGATGAAGTCCAGCTGCCCAACCCACCTCCCCCCGATTCCTAAGCAGATTCTGTGCCCCACAAATGTTGACACAAGTGTAGTTCCGTATGTCCTGCCTCTGTCTTTGCTCTGGTTGTTCCCTCTCCCCATTTCTCTCTCCTTTCTCTCCATTTCCTCCATGTTCTCTCCATGTTCTCTCTCCTTTCTCTCCATTTCCCTGTGTTCATAACCTACTCATCCTTGGCGGCCCAAATGAAAAGCCACATCTTTTCTTCCCTGACCTGTAAGTAACCCTCATCCACCTGAACTCCCAGAGCACAATCACCTCCCCTCTTTAGAGCAGGCATCACCTTCTCATCTCATAGTTACCATGTTTCCCCGAAAATAGCACCTAACCAGAAAATAAGCCCTAGCATGATTTTTCAGGATGACATCCCCTGAACATAAGCCCTAATGCATCTTTTGGAGCAAAAAGTAATATAAGACCCGGTCTTATTTTCGGGGAAACACAATACATGTGCCCATGTCCACCTTCTTCCCCACTTTCAGCTCTGGGAAAGGCAGCACGCCCAACTGGTATGCCTTGGTGTCCTTCTCAAGGCTAGCTCAGTTTCTGGTTTATAAACAGGATGGATGGATGGATGGATGGATGGATGGATGGATGGATGGATGGATGGTTGGATGGATGGTTGGATGGATGGATGGATGGTTGGATGGATGGATGGATGGATGGATGGATGGATGGATGGATGGATGGATGGATGGATGGTTTGATGGATGGATGGATGGATGGATGGTTGGATGGATGGATGGATGGTTGGATGGATGGATGGATGGATGGATGGATGGATGGATGGATGGATGGTTGGATGGATGGATGGATGGATGGTTTGATGGATGGATGGATGGATGGAATATATCAGAATCCCTTTTTATCCCTGGAAAGGTCTGTATCCAAACCTCATCCACTCATTCTTTCAGCAAACACGTATTGAGTTGCCTACAGTATGCTCAGTGCTGGGACTGGCCTAGACAGACACAGTTCTGGCTGTCTTGGCATTTCGGTCTAGTGGAGGAGACAGACAAATCAGTCAAATAACCAAGCAATTAGTAGTTACGATAAATGATGTCAAGGGAAACACAGGGACACTGCGATAGAGTAGAGGAGGAGAAACCCTCTTGGAGAAGAGACATTTGAGTTTAGACCAGGGCTGAGAAGACCATGTAAAGAGGGAGGGGACAACATCTCCAGGGAGAGCAAATCCAAAAGGTACACATGATCCCAGTGGTCAAGGAGCTGGAGCGAGGATGGACGACTGGGGCAGAGAGAGCAGGACGGAGAGGTCAGGAGACATAGCTGGAGAGGTAGATAAGGGCTGGCTCACCAGTGTCTTTTAGGTCACCACAAGACAGTTAGGTGTTATTCTAAGCGTGAGGGAAGTTACTGAAGAATTGAAGCGGGAGAAATAACGTGATTCGTTTCTTGTTTTTAAAAGATCACCATCTGCTTTATGGGACTGGTTTGGAGGGACAGGACAAAAGCTGCCAGCAGGAAACAGGCTGTTGAAAGAGATTATTGTGATATGGACCGGGGGAAAAGGTGAGCTTAGGGATATTTTGGAGATGCTAGTAACAGAACTTTGGATGGGCTGGATATGGAAGATGAGGAAAAACAGAATTCAAAGAGACACCTCGATTTTTGACTTGAGTAACCAGACGGATGGTGGTGCCATTTCCTGGGCTGAGGAAGACTGTGGGTGGAGCAATGGAAGAACACTGATGTGTCATTCAGACACTGTAGGTTGGGATGCCTCTTACCGTGTTTCTCTGAAAATAAGACCTAGCTGGACAATGAGCTCTAATGCATCTTTAGGAGCAAAAATTAATATAAGACCCAGTATTATATTATTTATATTATATTATATTATATTATATTATATTATATACCCGGTCTTATAGTAAAATAAGACTAGGCCTTATATTAATTTTTGCTCCAAAAGACACATTAGAGCTGATGGTCCGGCTAGGTCTTATTTTCGGGGAAACACGGTAGTTACCCACATGGAATGGTCCAGTAGCCAGTTGAATAGATCAGCCTAGAGTTCAAAAGAGAAGTTTATCATATTCTTGTAGCACTATTTACAGTCACAGGAGTGATGCCATCTGGACATAGACTGAGTCCTGAGAAACTTAAGAGATCGGGGAGAAAGAGAGGGACAAGCAAAGGAAACTAAGAAGGAACAGCCAGAGACACAGTAGGGAAACGATGGGTGTACGCTCATGGAACCCAAGAGAGCAGAGTGTTTCCAGAAGGGGGCTACCGCCAACTGGGTTGAATGCTTCTGAGAGGTTGAGGGAGGTAAAGACAGAAATGTGTTCAGTGGACTTGGCAGCAGGGAGGGTGCCAGTGACTTGACAAAAGCCATTTCAGTTGAATTGGGGGAATAGAAGCCAGGTTGGAATGCGTTGGAGAGCAAACGAAAGGTAAGGAAGTAAAGACAGCTGGTGTAGACACTTTCCAAGAAGTTGGTTTGTGAAGAGGAACCGAAAAATAAGGCAATAGATGAAGGGATGAGTGAGGCTAGGAGGGTAGTTTTTTCACCATTGCCATAATTTTGAAGAAGGAAGAGGTCGATGGTGGTAGAGAGAAGATAGCTAGGGAATAAGGTCCTTGGGAAGGCAAGAGGGGTCGGGGCCTGAGCCCAAGTGGAAGGCCTGGCCTTTGGTGATTCTTCTTCTGAAGATGGAAGAAGAAGGAGTTTGGGGCAGTAAAGATAGTTGTCCATTTGACTGTGTAATGGCTCCTGTTTTCTCAATAAAGACTGGAGGCAAAGTCACCAGCTGGGAGCATCATGAGGAAGAGTGCAGAAGGTTTGAGGAAAGAAGAAAAGGCATGAAATACCGTGTTTCCCCAAAAATAAGACCTAGCTGGACCATCAGCTCTAACGCGTCTTTTGGAGCAAAAATTAATATAAGACCCGATCTTATTTTACTATAAGACTGGGTATATAATATAATATAATATAATAATTGTAATATGATATGGTATGATATGGTATGATATATGATATAACGATGTAATGTAATATAATATACTATAATATATACCGGACCTTATATAATATAAGACCGGGTCTTATATTACTTTTTGCTCCAAAAGACGCATTAGAACTGATGATCTGGCTAGGTCTTATTTTCGGGGAAACACGGTAGTTGTTCTCAAAATGTGGAAAAGTGAGGCTTCCATTGAAACCTGCACTTACAGGGCACAATTGAGGGCAAACCTAGGGTTTAACCATGAAGTCAAGCATGAAACAGGCAGGTCTTGCCTTTGCTGCAGCAATGTCCAATTGCTAAGTGGCTGACAAGACTGCTTAGTTGGGACAGACCTGCTGAGGTTTCCACAGGCAAGTGGGGTAGAAGGAGAGAGGAGGCTAGAGTTGAGGGTATTTTCAAGGGTGGAATTGTGATAATTGCTCTGGTAACTGAGGGTGTAGGAGGAGGGCAGTGAACTCAGAGGGGTCTGATGGGGAGGTAGAAAGGCAGGGTTGAAGGACTGAAGGCAGGAAGAAGTAGCCAGTACTTGAGCTAAGCTCCGCGGTAGGAGCGAGGAGGAGAGCGCTGGAAGAGGCAATGTCAGAGGAGATTCAGTTCCTGGTTATGATTTAGGTTCAGGGTGCACTTAAAGGAGAAAGGGGCTAAAGGGGAGCGTTCCTCTAATGTATTCATTCATTCATTCGATAAGCTTTTACTGAGCATTAGGCACACTGCTGGCACAAAGGAATGATTCTCTCAGCCAGCATGCCCAGGGAAGGATTTCCTGGAGGTGGTGGGTTTTGTATAGGTTGAGTCTAGAAAGACAAATTAAAGCTCTCCAGGGAGATAAAAAGGAGGAATCCTCCAGGAGGCTTAATAGACCATAAGCAAAGACATGGGTGGGGTGGGAAACAGCTTGGTCCATTTGTAAAAATGGAGGTAGCATGGCCAGAGGGTGGGACGGGTGGGTGTAGAGGTAGGAATCAGATTATGGAAGGCCTTGGGAGCTATGGGGAGGAGTGTGGACACTACTAAACAAAGGGAAGCCACGGAAGGGTTAAGCAGGGAATGACATGTTCAAACTTGTGATTTTAGAAATGTGGATGGTGAGTTGGAGGGGAGCCTGCTGAGAGGTAGGGAGGCAGGTGGGAGGTTATTAAAATAGAGTGGGTGAGGGGTAATGAGGCAGCAATAGCCTGGAGGATGGAGAGCCCCATGGGTGCTGAAAGGGAGCCTAAGGGGTCAGGGCTTGGGAACCGACCAGGTGTACCATCACAATGCTTTCAGTAGCCACCAGCCAAAACCATGCCTCAACTGGCCTAGCCACGGAGGACATTTTTCACCTCACATAAGACATCCAGACGTGAAGTGGCTTCAGGATTGGTGGAGGGCATAGGAGGAGAGGAATTTAGGTGACGTGCAAATTTTGAAGGGAAAGATGAGGAGTCCAGTTGAGGCCAGCTGGGATCCAGCAGGAGCAGGGGACAGCAGGAGGAGATGTCAGGCTGGCTGTGCCATCTATGGGTCTGGTACCAATGTACCAGGCACCAGATTCAGTGGTGACCCCGAGCTCCAACCCACAAGGAGTCTTGTGGGGGAGACAGATACCAACAGACAAACACACAAACATGCCATGAATTACCGTTGATCTAAGAGCTGTGCAGGCTGTAGCTACATGTGAAAGGCGCCAAACTTGACGGGTCTAGGGCCCTTGGGAAGGTGGGAACAGATGTGGCAAAGTTATAGAAACCATGGAAAGGAGGTGGGTGGAGGTGGGAGGAGGACACAGGGCAAGAGGTGTGTGCTGTAAAGAGAAATCAGGGCTGGAAACCAGGCCCTGGAGAAGCAGCATCTTCCAGGAGCAGGAAGGAGGAGCTCACAGAGCAGAGAAGGAGAGTGGCCAGAGGGGCAGGCCAGGTTCTTCTCTTGAGAAGAAATGCAGTGGCAGTGTCAGATGTTCGAGGGAGGGCCAGCTGAGAAGAAACCACTGGGGGCATCTGGTGACTCCAGGGAGTGTAGTTTCAGATGCTGGGGCCAGTCCGTCTGGTTTTCTGTGGTCCCACTTGGGGTGCTGTGAAGGAGAGAGTGGGTAGCATCGGCCAGAGGATTGTTGCCAAGTGGGGCCTGTGAACTGGGAGGGTGCCCAGCAGCCATGGGGTCCGTCCAGGGTCATCTGGCAGGTCAGAGTCTTCTGTATGTGTGTCTATATGGGATTGGTGATGCGGATGAAGGAAGGAAGGTGGGTGCTGAGTGGCAGGGTACAACTGTGGGGTCCATGTGAGGGGTGTTTTCAGGCTGTGTGTGTGTGTGTGTACATGTGTGTGAACGTGTGCTCACACACACACTCTCACACACGATGGGGCCAATGAGCAGCTGGGGGACGGGGTCAGCAGAAATGAGCAGAGTCATCCCGTGGAAACACGACTCCCTGGGTGATGGTAGGGAGCAGCTGGGCAGCCAGGCCAGGGCGTGGCTAGCTCTGCCCAATGGTTCTGGCCGCTCCCTGGGCCACCCTCCCCACCTGTTGACTAAGCCTGAGGAAGTGCCTGCACTAGCCTAGCCGGGGTCAGGGCGCTCACTGCTGGAGCATATGAGCCTGCTGCGAGAAAGCTGCCCTCTGGTGTAGCTCTGGGTGTCTCTGGGGGGTCTGTCTGAGCCCCTGTGATGGAGGGGTGGTTCCTGAGTGTCTGTGTGGGCCTTGTGGCTGTGTGTGATTGGGCTGCGATGGTCCCCCCGTGCCTGCCTACTGATGTGGGTCATTCCCCAGGGCCTTTGCAGGCCCTCCCTTCCACAGGGAAAAGGCTTAGGAGGGCTGGGCAGGAGCCAGGAGAGGCTGAGGGACTGGCCCAGGAGACACAGTCCACACAGTGCTCACATGCCCCTAAAACTCCTGGGGGTGCCCCTTCATCCACCCAGTTCATGCAGCCAGAAACAGTCCCTGGCATCTCTAGCCCTGCCCCCACCACTGAAACTGTCCACCTCCTTGTGCTCACGACCTTTCCTGTGTCTTCCTCTTCCACATTAGCATCTACAGGACCCCCCCCACACACCCTGCATCTGCCTGCTCCAGCATCCCCTGCTTTCCCATGGGTTAGATCCCATAGGTCCTATGGGGGAGAGCTGGTGGGACACTCTGCAGGGCCTGGGGCCCTTCCTTCTTCCCTCTTCCAATCCATCATCACACTTCCCCAAAGATCAGGACAGGATACTCCACATGCCCACATCTTTCCTTTCCCTCCAGGACAGGTGGCAAACACGGGCAGATGCATCACTTTCTTCTTTCTCATGCCCCTGGCAGACATCACTAGTCAATCACAGCTGTCTTTTTGCTCTGAGTCTGGCTGCGACCTCGATGGTTTCTGCCCACATTTCCAGGCAGCCTATAGCAGCCAATCCAAGTTGGCCCTCACAATGAAATCCCTTTGCCATTCCTCCTTCAGGCTGATCTCCCCCAGGCCTCGTCTTAGCCCATCCTCTGGACCCACCAGCACATTGCACATCTGACTCTTTCCACCTCACTTTGGAATAGAGGCCCTATGTGGCTATAACCAGCTGTGATTCTCTCTGTCTTTGTAGGCGGAAACCACACAGTTCCCAGAGCTTGGGTGCAGGAGACGGTTGAGGGCACTGGGACATTGACCTCCAGTCCCCAAGGCTGAAGAGGATCTGGTTGGCTTGCCATCAGTCCTGAGGGCAGCCTACCCCCTTCTGGGGAGAATGTGGTGTGGGGCTCAGGGGTGATGTTCTTGTGCCACAACAGTGCTTGGGCCTTGCAGGCACGTCTCTCAGTCCCAACAGGGCCTGCACACCCACCTCGCCAGCCTGGCCCCTGGGCAGGCAGGAGGTGAATAGCAGACAGCAGACCCAGGGCAGGGTGGCTGCCCAGCACCTAGGGGGGCTGCACACGACAGCTGCCCCAGCTGCCCGCTGCCTCCTGGACCCTGAGCCCAGGATGCAAGGATGGCCCGCCCGTCTCTGCCCACCCTGGTGCCTCTGGGCCCCGAAAGCCTGCGCCCCTTCACCCGGGAGTCCCTGGCAGCCATAGAACAGCGTGCCGTGGAGGAGGAGGCCCGGCAGCTGCGGAACAAGCAGATGGAGATCGAGGAGCCTGAAAGGAAGCCGCGAAGTGACATGGAGGCTGGCAAGAACCTGCCCCTTATCTTTGGGGACCCTCCACCAGAGGTCATCGGCATCCCCCTGGAGGACCTGGACCCCTACTATAGTGACAAGAAGGTCTGGGCCTGGGAGGGTGCCCTCTACCTGTCTGTCCATTGTCCATCTGTACACCTGTCCCTAGGCCTCACAGCTCTCTCCTTGTCTCAGACCTTCATCGTGCTCAACAAGGGCAAAGCCATCTTCCGCTTCTCTGCCACGCCCGCTCTCTACATGCTGAGCCCCTTCAGCATCATCAGACGAGGCGCCATCAAGGTGCTCATCCACTCATATCCTGCCCGAGCGAGTGGGGCGCGTGCAGAGCCGGGAGGGGGGGAGCAGGGGACGTTAGGCATAAGCAAAACTGGGCGTTCTGGGTTCTGGGCAAGGAGGTCCTCTGTCCACCTCCCCTCCCCACCTGCTCCCTCACTTTCCTTGACCCTTCCCCCAACGCTGTTCAGTTTGTTCATCATGATCACCATCTTGACCAACTGCGTGTTCATGACCATGAGCGACCCGCCCCCCTGGTCCAAGAACGTGGAGTAAGTCTCTCCCTCCCTGTGACCCCACCCCCACCCCCTGCTGGCCCTATGACACAGCCCATCCCAGGGGTCTGCGCTCTGAGGATGCTCAGAGTGATACTGCTCTCGTCTTCCAGGGAGACGTATACTGTCACTGTCACCCCATCAGCACTTTAATCCCCCGGGATGGCACCCACCGTCACTCTCACCAATGTCCTCAGCCCCCTGGGGAGCATATTTCATTTCTGTGATCCTCTCTCCTGAGAGGTCCCTCATTGCCACCACACCCTTGCCTGGCCGTGACATGCCTGGCCCTGGCTGGCCATTTCCCCACCAGGTACACCTTCACAGGGATCTACACGTTTGAGTCCCTCATCAAGGTGCTGGCCCGAGGCTTCTGCGTCGATGGCTTCACATTCCTCCGGGACCCCTGGAACTGGCTGGACTTCAGCGTCATCATGATGGCGTGAGCAGGGGCCAAGGGCATCCTGAGGCTGAGGCAGGGAAGGGGAGAGGGCCAGGCCTCAGAGACAGTAGCTGAGCAGGCTGCCCCTCTCCGAGGGGTGCCCCTCTCCTAGGGGCTTCAGGTCAAGTAAAAAGACTGTGAGTTGTACAGCTCTAGGAGTTTCCATCCCCACGATCTGGTTTGCAGGCTCTCCTACTGCCCCTCCACATGCCATATACAACCACATGCAGCAGCCCTGGGCCCAGTCCCACAGGCCCTCACCTCCTCGGAGAGCTGGGCTACCCTTGCCACCTCCACTCCCCAGCAAAGCTCCTGCACTATCTTTCCCAAATCTCAGGCCCCCACAGGAACCTTGGCATGTCTGAGCTGACCCTAACCCCTGTGGGAACCCCTACTACAAGGATTTCTGCCCTCTTACCCACTCCTAGCTCCGACACAGCTCTCATCCCACTCCCATGTCCCCCACAGGTACCTGACGGAATTTGTGGACTTGGGCAACATCTCAGCCCTGAGAACCTTTCGGGTTCTGCGAGCCCTGAAAACCATCACAGTCATCCCAGGTACTGGGGAGGTACAGGGACCTTCTGCCTGGGTCAATAGGACACCCTTCATGCCCAGGCCTGGAGCCTGACACTTAAGTTCCAGGAGCCTGACCCAGGGTCACAGGACTCCCAGGCTGTGTGTAAAGAACACACACCAAAGTCTGGACACATGGGGCTCCCATGGCCAGAGAGGAGAAAGGGTCCCAGGAGGGAGGATGGGCATTTGAGAGGCAGTATAGCAAGGTGGCTAGAGCACAAACTCTGGAGCCAGTCTGCCTGTGTTCAATTCTCACATCTACCACTTCCTAACTTTGACCTTGGGTAAGTGGCTTAACCTTTCTGTGCCTCAGTATCTGTAAAATGTGGATAATACATAATAGTGTCATGCATTGGGTTGTTATGAGGATTAAATGCTTTAATATCAATAAGCTGCTTAGAACAGTGCCTGGCACATGGGTGTGGGGTGTGTGTGTGTGTGTGTGTGTGTGTGTGTGTGTTAAATAAGCAGACGGGACAGAGCAGAGACCACCAGCTGAGACACAAAGGGATCAGTGATGGAAAGTCCCGGCTTTGAGGGCTCCATAGGGAACACACAGCTTATCCACTGAGCCATGAGGCCGAGCAATTCCAAAGTAATGTATCAAGAAGCAGGAAATAAATAGAACCCGGATCATCCAGACCCTCAAAAAAACATGTGGAGAAACTGGAGAAGGTTCACTAAAGAAGAGAAAGATGATCTGAAAAGGGATGGAAAAGAGGCTCTAGGAGGAGGGGAAATTGTTCAGTCTTGATGCTAAAAAGTACCTTTTAGTTCTCTAGTCCAAAGCTCTCACGTGCAGTTTAGGAGAGAGACCCCAATAGGGAAAGTGCTTACCAAAGGTCACACTGCATGTTGGCCACTGAGCCAAGGCCAAACACCTTTCCTCTATGCCACGCTCCCAGGATCAGAGCTCAGGAGGGTTTTCATAAGGAGGCTGCTGAACATCTTTTGTCTATACCAAGATGAGAAAAGGAAATGAACTGATATTGAAGGGAGGGACACTATGATTTGGCCCAAGGGAAGAAGTTATGGCTCTTCTCTACGTGGTGGGAATCCATCCCTGGAATTCTAGAAGAGGTTTTTATGCCTTTTCCGTCCAGAGGCACAGAATAAAAAGGCAGTGCAGTGTCAGTCTAGAGCTTGTCAAAGTGAACCCTCTTGTTCCTTTGGGGGTTAATAGGCATTATCAGGAAAGAGATTCTGTGGTCAGATAAGTTAAGGAAAATGGTATTAAAGTTTTTGTTTGTTTTTGTATGACTTGTCAGAGCCTTTGATAAGCTGATCTATACAATGACTTTCCAAGAGTGGAATATATAGCCTTTCCCAAACTTTATAGACCCTCCCCCCTTTTAAGAGCACAGCTTGGGAGAGCAGTGTCCTGCAGAACAGGCTTTGGGAGTGCTGACCTAGCGACATGTATTAAGCTCTACCATGTGCTTGTATGTTGCTCTAGGGGTCAGGCAGCAGCCTGTGAAGTCTTTATAATCCATTTTTTTAATGGCTGAGATTCTGTGGCCATTCGAAGGTTCCTGATTGAGGATGTAATCAGAGAAGTGTGGGGCAAACTTGGGAAGGCTTCAGGGAAGTGGTGCCCCTAGTACATCAAGTCTGGAAGGAGTTGGAGTAGGCAAAGACTTGGAGGGGAAAATTATAAACCTGCCCTGCTGGCTCCCCCCTCCATCCTCTCACCCTCCATATGGTCAGGACTGAAGACAATTGTGGGGGCCCTGATCCAGTCGGTGAAAAAGCTGTCAGATGTCATGATCCTCACCGTCTTCTGCCTGAGTGTCTTTGCCCTGGTGGGGCTACAGCTCTTCATGGGAAACCTGCGGCAAAAGTGTGTGCGCTGGCCCCCGCCCTTCAACGACACCAACACCACGTGGTACAGCAATGATACATGGTACGACAATGACACGTGGTACGACAATGACACCTGGAGCAGTCAGGAGAGCAGGGCTAGCAACTACACCTTTGACTGGGATGCCTACATCAATGATGAAGGTAAGAATGGAAGCTGGGAGGCCAGTTGGGCCAGTCCCAGCCCCAAGGGCAGCCCCTTGTGAGATAAATAGCATGGGGAGGACCTGAACTTCAATCCATCACTTACCACTCGGGAAACCTCCGACAAGTCACTTGATCTCCCTGACCCTCAGAATTTTCACTTACCTTCAGACTCACTCACTAACCCTTTCTCAAAGGGTTCACGTGACAAGAAAGGCCAAGTTGTTTTGAGAATTTGGAAGCTTTCAGTATAAAAAGCAACACTCCGTATTCCCTATTCCTTAACCCATAAACACTCCCTGTTCTCCTTCATCACAATATGTATTTGCACCCTGGCAGGGCCACCACCAGGCACTAATACACCCACATCCGATTCACATACTCGTACTTCATAGGCATGCACACACAAGACACAGGTTCTCACATGGCACTATTAGTCCACACAATGCTTCTGGCAAATTAGAATAAGGTAGTCCTTCTTCAACCTGGAATCCTGGAGTCTAGTCTCCCGTGCCCCCCCAGCCTCAGCCCTCAGTCAGGGACCCTGTGCAGATACATGGTAGCCCCATGCACACACATACACATTCCTTCAGTCTCTGTGCCCCTGCTGTATTCTGACTGTACAACCACACTAGGCACTGAGCTGATACCACTTGGAGCTGAGCTCTCTGCCGTGTATCTACCCAGAGACCTTGGGACTTGGTCCTTTATGCTGCACATAAAGGAGGGGGAGGGGACTCCAGAGAGCATCTATTTGGTATGGTCCATACACATATGTCCACACATGTAAAGTGGGTACATGTGTCCACAGTGGGTACATGTGTCCACAGTGTGTCCATGAGGGTAACATGTTTCCTTTGTGGCCTCTGATTCCCAAAGGGAACTTCTATTTCCTGGAGGGCGCGTTGGACGCCCTGCTCTGTGGGAACAGCAGTGACGCTGGGTGAGTGATACTGGGCAATGGGAAAAGGTGCCCCAGGGTGTTGGGAAATAGGGGCTGATTCAGGCCAGCAACCTGGGATGGATGGGAATGTAAGGAAAACCCCTGGGCATGGATGGAACACTTTCTTGTTTTCGGAACACAGATAGGACTAAAGGATTTTTTTTCCCTTGGGGCTTTCCATCTGTCCCCCAGTTGGAGCTTTCCTCCCTCCCTAAAATCAGCCTCCATTCTATCCCCAGGCAATGCCCCGAGGGTTACAAGTGCATTAAAGCTGGGAGGAACCCCAACTATGGCTACACCAGCTATGATACCTTCAGCTGGGCCTTCCTGTCTCTCTTCCGCCTCATGACACAAGACTATTGGGAGAACCTCTTTCAGCTGGTACAGCAACCAACACACTGCTCTTCAGCCCTATAACCATCTCCCTCCACTCCCACAGCCTCTTCAGGGTCTGGCAGGGCCCCCAGCAAGGCTGTCTTCTCTGTGGGGTCCCCTCAGTGCCCCTTCATGCAGGTTCTTGGAGCCGTCCAACACTGGGCACCTGCCCAGACCTCAGCTACAGCGGTCTCTTCTTCTTTTTCCACCATTGCTGAGATCTAGGCCTGGCACAGATCTTCAGGCCTCACGGTTACCAATAGGGGAGCTTAGAAATTCATCTATGGCCATGCACAATTATTTAGCTTCTATTGTCTGCGGGGCAGGCTGGTTGGGTCTGGAGCAACGGTGCCTTCTGGTTCCTGGTGATGTTTCTAACACTGATGATATTAATGAAAAGAATTATAATAGTAACAATAATAACAGCTACTATTTGTTGAGCTCTTGCTAGATGGCAGGCACCATGGCAAAGCTACCATTCAAGCTGACCCCAAAGCCCACATTCACCGTTTTTCATCCTGGCTCTCTGGTCTTGAGATGTCTGGCTGGAGTCCTCCAGGCAATCTGAGCCAGGAGACCAGGAAAATTTGGGTCCAGGAATATATTTGGAACTCCCCAGCTTTAGCTCATGTTTATCCTGCTAAGGACGACCATGTCCTGCCTCAAATCACCAAGTTCTGTGAAGGACCCTCTCTGTTTATCTATCTGGGCAATGGGTGTGTGGGGAGGGGTGGTGAGTGAAAGCAGGCAGGGGGGCCTGTGATGATGCTTCCTGTCCCACCCCCACTCCCAGACCCTTCGAGCAGCCGGCAAGACCTACATGCTCTTCTTTGTGGTCATCATCTTCCTGGGCTCCTTTTACCTCATCAATCTGATCCTGGCAGTGGTAGCCATGGCGTATGCTGAGCAGAATGAGGCCAACATGGCTGAGGATCTAGAGAAAGAAGAGGAGTTTCAGCAGATGCTGGAGAAATACAAAAAGCACCAGGAGGACATGGAGAAGGTCTGGACTCAGGGAGAGGAGGCTGAGGACCCAGGGATCTCCCTTGCCCTCAGCCTGGGTTGTCCCAGGCAGGCTCAGGGTGAGGGAGGAAAAAGGGCAGAGGCTTCCCGGCAGTAGAAAGTGTATTTAGCAGCCCTGTGCCCCAGTTTCCCCATATGGAACAAGGAATCTAGAGTAGTTAAACCTGAAGCAGCCTTTCAACTTAAATATCTATGGTTTTGTGATTCTTTCTGGGCAGAATATGGGTCCATGTGGAGAGAGAGGGGAGTCCTGATGAGGCCCCAGGGAGTAGCTGTCCACTTACTTATCATCTCGTGAAATGCAGGGTCAGTCAAGGCTTCAGAGATTGAGGGGTCATCAGGCATGAGGGCCCTCCATCACTTTGGTCTGTACCCTGTCACTCCCATCTCCACTGAGGTCGCCCCCGCCACCTGCACTAGGCTTAGTGCAGGCAAGAAGAAGTGCCCCTATCCAAAAGGAGTCAGAAGGAAGCTGAGAGTTCATTAGTCCATGCCCCCGGCTCAGAGATGGATTTCATGCCATGACCCTTGCTGGTCCACAGGCCAAAGCTGCCCAGGCTCTGGAAGATGAGGAGGCAGATGGTGACCCAGCCCATGGCAAAGACTGCAATGGCAGCCTGGACACATCACCAGGGGAGAAGGGGCCCCCGAGGCCGAGCTGCAGTGCAGACAGTGGCATCTCAGATGCTATGGAGGGTGAGTACCTGGCAACCCCATACCTGCCCTCCTCTGTCTGCCCTGCCTATCAGGCCACTTGGGCTCCTGGGGGTAGGGGGGTGCGGGGGTGGGGATGGAGTTGGCTGGGCCCAGCTTCAGGAGGACAGTAACTTAATATTGGCATCGAAGAAATGGCTGTGATAAATATAGTCCTGGCTTAACCCGGCCCAGTTCTGGCTGCAAGGCCAGGCTGCTACGGGAACTGGGGGCTTCCGGGAGGGCCTTGGAGGCTGCCAAGGCAACAGGGAAGGACAGGATAGTAATACTAACCAGGAAGGCCCAATGTTCCAGAAACTGGAGATCCTGCTCCTCAAATGTCTTCTGGGTAAAAGCTAAAGGCCAAAGGTCATATTCCGCCCAGGTAGAGTCACAGATTCCCCCAAATCACCATGCAGCTCCCTGAGTCTCAGGAGGAAAAAGAGGATGAGGTCATGAAGAGAGGACAGATAGATAGGTGGTTGGATGGGCAGAAAGATTAATGAATGGGAGGAGACATATGGATGGATGGATGAGATGGAGAGAGGGAAGAAAAGAGAAAGGAAGGGAGAAAAAGAAGGAAGGAAATCTGTCCTGGAAGAGATGTGGTCTGCTCCCCAGACCCTTTGCCTTGTGCTTGGAAGAACTTGGAGTTCCTAGAGAACTTTGCAAACCTCTAGAGGGCACCATCTCTCCTGACCTTGTATGACAGGCGTCCAGGTATCTGTGTGCCCTGCCAGAGAAGGGCCCGGGAATGCAGGGCAAAGCTGGCCGTGGAGGCCACTCAGTGCTGCCCTTTCCGGGACGGTTGTGAGAAGTTTTGGCGGTAACATCTGCAGGAACATCCAGGTTGGGGGGTGTTAGTGTCAGACAAGAATCTGCAGCCTTTAAAAGAGGTCCGGTTTGCTTATTCCTGCATGAGGGTGAGAGCCAGCCCCTCCCCTACCCCGGGGTGTCCCAATCATGCACTCAAACCCAGGTGTCCATGGGACTGCCCCCGACTCCAGTCCCCTTTCCTCCTCTGTGAGATAGGTGGCACTAATAGCACTTACCTTATCAATTTCTGGTGGGAATTAAATGAGATCAGGCCTAGGCTGAGGACACCCACAGGCAGAGGAGGCCTGGACGGCCGGAAGGAGGAGCATCAATGTCCGTAGGCCTCACAGAACCCCAAGGCTGTAGAGCTGGGGTGGCAAGAACAGGGCATATTTCCAGAAAGCCACTCTGGTGGGAAAAGATCGACTGGCTGGGGACAGTCTGGAGGGGTCAGCAGAAGAAAGAACCCACAGGGCATCTCTGTGTTCCCCAGTAGCGTTGAGTAGCAGCAGGTGGAATTGGGAGCCAATCCCCAGCGGGGACCTCCCACAAGTCCCTCGGGCCCAGCCAGATCAGCGTGTGGGATCATAGGCCTGGGCCATTGGCAGGGGTGGGAGTCACTGAGGGCCAGGGCTTTGTGGGGCGTGCCAAGAAATCCGAGCTTGAAGTAAAGCTTTGAGAGAAGGGTCTTTGAGCAAAGCTCGCAAAGGGGTGGGTCTTTGGGGGCGGGGTCTAGAAGGGCGGGTCATGAGGGTGCCTCACTGAGAGGCGGGGCTTGGAGTAGGTGTCGCTGAGGAGGCGGGGTTTGAGATGTGGCGATCTAAGTGGCGGGGCTTGGAAGGGAGCCCGAAAGATCTAGGAGGAGGAAGGTAGCACATGAGGGGAGGCTCCTCATCAGGTGTCTGTTTCCACCCTACTCCCAGAATTGGAAGAGGCCCACCAGAAGTGCCCGCCATGGTGGTACAAGTGTGCCCACAAAGTGCTCATATGGAACTGCTGCGCGCCATGGGTGAAGTTCAAGAGTATCATCCACCTGATAGTCATGGACCCCTTCGTGGACCTGGGCATCACCATCTGCATTGTGCTCAACACCCTCTTCATGGCCATGGAACATTACCCCATGACGGAGCACTTTGACAACGTGCTCAACGTGGGCAACCTGGTAGGGACAGGACAAGGGAGAGGTGGTCATTCCCCAGCAGCACAGGGGAGGGGACACAGGACTCGATGGGGCCATCTGATCTGTGTGGAAATATGGGGCATTATTGGGGGGCATATGGAGAATATGAGTTGATGTACAACGGAGGTACAAGGGGTGATCCAGGGCATGTAGTATTTGGGTTTCAGCGTAGTTGGGGCAGAGAGAGTGGAGATCAGGTGCTAGAATCCTTAAGATCAAGATTCCAGGGAGGGATCTGGAGTCCAGGCCATTCCCTGGAGGCAGAGATGGGGGAGTTGGGGCGTGGAGGTATGTGTGGGGGAGCTGGGTGACAAGTCTCTCCCCGTACAGAGGTTGTTGTGGACATAAGAGGGACTAAAGGACCTGGAAGTAGGGCATATAGCCATGGGCACCCAGGACCAGCAGGCCCCAGGGCACAGTCCCCCAACCCTCAGCCCCTCTACAGGCTACCATTTCTCCAGCCTGGCCAGGCTCCGCCCCTTTCCGCCCTTCCTGCTCCACTATTGTTGACACACGCTGATCCGCCTGCTTATCCCTGCCCATTAGGAGCATTATCACCTCGTTGCCAGCCCTGGTAGAGCCTGACAAAGGGAAAAAAGCCGCAGCCTCCTCCAGCCCTACTCTGCCCTTCCCAATTCCCTTCAAATTTTTCCAGGCTACTCCCCCCACCCCGAGGGTCAGGGGGGCCTAGGGAGAGTGTGATTTGAGGCCTGGGGCAGGGTGAGGTCTGGGTGGATAGCAAGGGAATCAGACCCTGGACTCCCTACCCTGTGAGGTAGGCAGGTCTGCCGGAGGCAGCCTCCGCCAGGCTGGGCTGGAGGGGCCCGGGTGTGCTCTGGACTGGCGCAGCTGCTGGGGTGTGCATGATGGGCCTCGCCTGCCTCCTGCCCACCCCCTGCCCACACTCTACTGCCTTTTGGGCACCTGCTCTGGCCAGGGACAGCTTCTAGGCGGGGCTCAGCATGTGCCTGGGCAGGCTGTGCACCCAGGGCAGCTGGTGCCTGGCAGGAGGGGGCTGTGCCCAGGGAGCATTCAGGGGCTCTGCAGCCCTCAGACTCCACCCGTGTCCTGGATTTCGGAGGGCAGCTCTGGCTTTCTCACTGTTCCCAACTTCGCCCCTTTTGGCCCCTGCCCTAGATTTCCAAGTCCACCAAGATTTGCTGGGTCCTGGGACCCCCGCCAGTGAGGGTAGAGAAGCTATAAGGTGTAGAGACAGGAGACGGAACTAAGCAGGTTGGGGACCTGCGTCATTCCTATATGGGCAGCATGACCAAACGCTTGCCACTAACCTCTCTGAGCCTTAGGTTTCTCATCCCTCCCAACTACATAGAAATCGGCATACCGCTCAGGTCATGACGTGAACCACAATGTGCTCTGTGAGTGTTAAATATTATTATGCGTGTGGTGAGACCCCAAGAAGTTAAATGGCTGGCCCACAGTCACGTTGCTGGAAACGAATGGGACCAGGTCTCCGGATGGTCCCATCTGCCCTATGGCGTGGCCATCCCACTCTTTTCTCAAATACACATACATGGGCCATGGCTAGCACTGCCTGATCCCTCAGGGCTCTGGACCTCTCCCCTCGGGCTCCACGAGATCTGCCAGGACATGAACGTGTGTGTCAGGGTGAGAGAATCCCTGAGGCTCTGTGACGGGACCACTCCCCACCCCATAGGTCTTCACAGGCATCTTCACAGCAGAAATGGTACTGAAGCTCATCGCCTTGGACCCCTACGAGTATTTCCAGCAGGGCTGGAACGTCTTTGACAGTATCATCGTCACCCTCAGCCTGGTGGAACTGGGCCTGGCCAACGTGCAGGGGCTGTCGGTGCTCCGCTCCTTCCGTCTGGTGAGTGAGACCCCAGGGCGTGGCCTGAGGGTGGGTGGGTGGGAGGAGAAACCCTTCTGCCCTCACGCATGCCACTCCACACCTCAGAACTTTTCTTATGGAAATAGGGAGAAAGGGAGCCCCCCATGATTACACAGGACTGCGGGGAATGACAGCCTCAGGAGTTTGACCTCTTAGTGACTTTAGACAGGGGTGGAACAGTGGCCCATAATACAGACCTGAAAGCTGAGGCTTAGGAAGCTCATTAGTAGTGGAACTGGTACTCCAAATTAGTGTCCTTTCTACCACCTCATAGGAGCACTTTTATTATTTTTATAAACTTTATTATGGACCCCCTCATGCATCCATGCATCCACAAAAGTATAGAGGAAGTATAATAAACCTCTGTGTACCAGTCACCCAGCTTCGACAGCCATCAATGTTCCACAGTTCTTGTTCTATCTGTCCCCCAACTTTTTGTGGGGGGGAGTATGTTAAAGCAAATCCAGACATATAATTTCACTTGTGAATATTTTAGTCTGTATCTTTAACAGATAAGGAGTTTTTTTCTTTTGAACACACGAAGAGCATAAGGTGGTAGGATGTGAATGTTCCCATTTAGCAGAGAGGCAAACTGAGGCCTCCGATCACTCAAGGAACGGGGGTTTGAGCGTTTGAGGTGGTTCTTCCTCCTAAGGACGGGGCTCCCCCAGGTTGGACCAGGAGTTCCTGGGCCTCATTCGCCCCTGCCCTTCCTTCACCTGGCAGCTGCGGGTCTTCAAGCTGGCTAAGTCGTGGCCCACACTGAACATGCTCATTAAGATCATCGGCAACTCGGTGGGGGCGCTGGGCAACCTGACGCTGGTGCTGGCCATCATTGTGTTCATCTTTGCCGTGGTGGGCATGCAGCTGTTCGGCAAGAGCTACAAGGAGTGTGTGTGCAAGATCTCCGAGGATTGCAGCCTGCCCCGCTGGCACATGCACGACTTCTTTCACTCCTTCCTCATCGTCTTCCGCATCCTGTGTGGGGAGTGGATTGAGACCATGTGGGACTGCATGGAGGTGGCCGGCCAGGCCATGTGCCTCACCGTCTTCCTCATGGTCATGGTCATCGGCAACCTAGTGGTGAGTGACGCCGGCTGGGTGGCTCCTCCACCCTCGCCCAGGAACTCCAAGTGTCCAAGACATGGCCGTTCCTTTATTTCCTTTGAATGGGGCTGTCATTCAAAGACCCTATGAGGTTGAACTGTATGAAATTGCTGATACTTGACTGTTTTCTACCTTCCTCCTCCCCCCTCAAAATGGCAACTTTTTGTGGTTTAATCCAGTGGCTTTCAAATTTTAACCTGCTTAAGAATCAGCTGGGAGTTTCGTAGAGCTAGATTCCGGGTCCCACACCCCCTCCCCCACCCCAGATTCTGAGCTGTTGGGTCTGAGAATCTGCATTTCTAGTGAACTCCAGGGGATGACGCTGCCACAGGCCCAGGGATCACACTGTGAGTAGTACTGTTGAAACCTAATGTTCTGGGTAAAATGACATGATCATTGTAGTCAGACGGACCCATGTTCCGGTCCCAGCTACTTCACCATCTGTATGACCTTGAACCAATTACTGCTCTCTGGTCGGCTGGGTTCTCTAACTTCATATGAAAGAAAAATGGTGGGTACCTTATAGGGTGAGGGTGACAGTGTGCAAGAAAGCACAGCGTGGGGTTGGTACTAGGAGCTCCTGGGCCTCTTGTCCATCTCCTGCCCTCTCACCCTCCTCTGTTCCGAGGAATCAGTCCCCAGTGTTGGGAGAATCCAGAAACGGCATAAATTGCATTCATCCTGCCGCTTTCTGTGGCTCAGAGCTTGGCATGTGGGGCTGGTGCAGGCGAAAGGGTGCACGCGCTCATGAGAAACGGGCGTGGGGCTGTGGTCCGCATGACTAGCATTTCTGTGGCTAGGGCCTAGGAGGTGTCTCTCCTCACCCTACCAACCCCGACTCCTCCTCTACTCTGGGTGGGATGGGGGTCGGTCCTACCAGGAGTGCTGTGCCCAGCTGCCCTCTGCTGTGGCAGGCACTGCCCTGGGCAGTGGGGTGGGAGGACGCACGTCCCCACGTTCTGCAAAGGCCTGTGAAATCCTTGGGCTGCTGGATCAGCACTTCTCAGATATCGCTGAGCTCCTGCTAAGGCAGGAGCAGACTGCTGGGAGAGGGGGTGTCACCTCGACTGAGGAGGAGTTCATGGGATGAGGTCCTGAGCCTCCAGGGACAGCTAGATTGGAGAACCCAGCCTGGCTGTCCCCAGGAGGGAGGCCGTGGGGAGTGGAGAGAGAGGAAAGATGCCCAGGCAAGACGAGGGTGGGACAGCAGGCCTGAGTAGCAGTTTGTGAATGTAAGTTTAAAGGCCTGGGGATGACAGGCCTTTAGGGTCTATAACATCGCAAGCCCCCACTCTGCCACTACTGATTGGGAAGCCTTGGGCAAGGTATTTAACTTCTCGGGCCTCAGTTTTTCTCATCTGGAAAATGGGGATGCTAATGGTGGTGACTTACTTCACTGGGTGGTCCTGAGGATTACACAACACATGTAAGCACTTGAACCTACGAGGCTAGGGGTGTTCAAATGTTACAGGCATGTGGGAGCAGTGTTAGTGTAGATACGCGCCATCAGCATCACACTCCTGCGTATTGGGCTCCTGCCACATGCCAGTCCCTGCTTGAAGGGCTGTATTTACATGATCCCTAATGCTCTCGACAAGCCTGTGAGCCAGGTCACGTTGGCTCTGTGCTCCGAGGAGGCACTGCCCAGAACCACAGAGATAGTGAAACTGAGTCCGGACTAAACCTGGGTCTATGTAACTAACCTGGGTCTATGTAATGATAACGTTAACAATAACAATAATGGTAATAGAGATAGTTGTCAACACCAGAAACTGTGATGGCAGCTGGCCTCTATTTAGCATGTATCTAGCATTCTGACCACTTACCTTGTATTCACCTCTACTCGGTAGATGCAAAGCCTCAGGGAGGTAACTTAGGGACCTGTGCAGGATTTGAACCCAACAAGTATGGCTCCAGAGTCTGGAACCAGTGCACTGCCTGTGTGCGTGTCACCCGCATTCTCCCATCACACACACAGACACACACACTCACCACCGACACCCTTCTCCAGCCCAGCTCTGTGGTTCTCCCACTTTGCTCAGAGGGAGTGGAGCGGCTGAGGGAGGCGGCACTGTCAGCTTCTTGGGCACTGTCCCTGCCCTGCCCCAGGCTCATGGAAGCAGGTGCCTGCAGAGGGCACAGGGGCACCCTGCCAGGGAGTGTGGGGACCTGTGTCCACTGTGTCCATAGACTTGGCTACTTTCCCTGGGTTCCTGTGAAGAAGAAGAAGTGACTAGGTCCTAGGTAACCCACCCCTCAGAGCCCCCAGGGGAACATGAAGTCCATCCCCCACCCCGCTGGCCCCCATCCCCTTGCCTTGCCTGAGATGGCTATTTTTGTCCCAAGCAGGAGCCGTGTGCAAACCCTGCTGACCCAGAGAGCAGCTAATTCCCATCTCAGATGTGTTTCTGGCAACTGGATGCCTTCCTCCAAGAGAGGGAAAGAAAAACCAATAAATGTTGGTGAGGGTCAAAGGCAGAAAAGTAGCTGGGGGCCTGGAGATGGGGCAGAATCCCCCTAGTACATTTCCCCAAAGAGAATATATGCAATATACAATACATATGTTTTAAAGATATTATATTAACGTGATAGTTCAGACAATGGCAAAAAGACATTGGAGGACACTGGTGAATGTCAGACAGTGAGAGACAAACGGAAAAGATGGGCAAGGGTGGTGGATTCACATGGACAGGCTCCCCTACTCCCCTACATCCACTCACGCACCCAGCCCCTCCTCAAGGCCCCCAGACAATGAACCTGGTCCTGCCTTCATTGTTGCCCGTGTTCTGAGTGCCTTCTGTGTGCTCTACTTATATTGATCTTTTAGTTCTCACAACAATGTGAGGAGGTAGGCGCTGGAATCATCCCCATTGTACAGATGAGGGAACTGAGGCACAGAGGAGTGACATGTCTTGCTTCAGGATGCACAGCTGGTAAACTGGGGTTCCAAGCCAAGTACCCCTCTGTGCTACCATGCAAACCCACTCTGTTGTATTTGTCCGACCAAATGTCTCTCTTTACTAGGCTGGAGTTCCCTGAGATGACGGTCTCCTACACACACTGGGAGGGACTTAGTAAATGTCTGTCCACTCAAAAATAAAGGCGACAGGGGTAAACCAGTAACCTCGTAAGTCCCTTTTAGCAGGACTATGGGAAAAGAACCAGGCAGAGCAGGGAACCACCAGGGAGAAAAAAGGGTGAATAACAGTAGGTCAAATGCCCCTTCCAGAGTAATACGGAACATGCATCTGAGCGTCGGGAGCGCAAGGTCTATTAGAATCCCACCTAACAGATGAGAAAAGAAGGCTCAAAAGATGTAGGTTCCCAGTCAGTCCTGGAAGCTCGGAGATGTGCACCCTGTTCTTTATACTGCGTTCCCTGGCAGGGGAGGTGGAGGACAGCGTCATGGAAAAAGCCCCTGTCACCCAGTGGGCTTCCCCAAGCCCTGCCTTGGCCTTGATCAGCAGAATCCCATCCTGTGACCAAGCCTCAGTTTCCTTATCTGCAATTTGGGGATCATAGGAAGACTTGTCACCTCCACAAGCAGTCTTGAGGGTTCCATGAGGTGATGTCCTTTAAACGCCCAACATGGAGTAGGTTTGACCTGGAGGCCTGAGGACCCTTGTGCAGGCCTAAGGTGGCACCTTTAGGGGCCCGGAGGCCGAGCTGAGGTTCCCCCACCCCTGCTTTCCAGGTCCTGAACCTCTTCTTGGCCCTGCTGCTGAGCTCCTTCAGTGCCGACAGCCTGGCGGCCTCAGACGAGGACGGCGAGATGAACAACCTGCAGATTGCCATCGGGCGTATAAAGTGGGGCATTGGCTTCGCCAAGGCCTTCCTGCTGGGACTACTGCATGGCAAGATTCTGAGCCCCAAGGAGATCGTACTCAGCCTCGGGTGGCCGGGGGAGGCCGGGGAGAGTGCCCCCGAGGACGAGAAGGAGCCACCACCTGAAGAAGGTGACAAGGACCTAAAGAAAGACAATCACATCCTGAACCACGTGGGCTTGGCTGATGGGACTCCTCCCAGCATTGAGCTGGACCACCTCAACTTCATCAACAACCCCTACCTGACCATCCACGTGCCCATCGCCTCTGAGGAATCTGACCTGGAGATGCCGACAGAGGAGGAGACTGACACCTTCTCAGAGCCTGAGGATATTAAGGTGAGCCCATCGCAGCGCCTTGCTTGAGGGGTCAGAGGTCAGATAGGCACGGCTTGGAGGAGTCTCCAAGCTTCAGTTTCTCCTTCTGTAAAATGGGAGTAATGGTACCTATCTCGTGGCATCTTGGTGAGCAGTAGATGAGTTCTGAGCTCTCTGGGAATAGTGACTGTCATCGCAGTTATTAACACGATTATTAGGACTTGCCCTGCCTATCCTAAGACCCCAGTCTCCTCCCTTCACTCCTACCCCACAATTCCACCTAGGCCCCATTTTACCAGCAGGTGGCGCTCTTGGACAAGATGTTCTGCCCTGTGGTACCTCGGCTCCAGGGCTGAGACCCAAGAGGCCTCTCTTAAATCCTGCCTTGGTTTCAAGCCCTTGCCAAGTTCTTGCCATTGTTATCTATTTCTGTTTAGATTCCACCTGGGGTGCGTCCCAATCTCCCAGTGTGGGCCACGCCAGGTCTGGGCTGGAGACTCTGGGGAGAGGAGCCAGGGTCCAATGGGTTTGGCTATAAGGAGAACAGAGAGCTGGGGCACAACCTCAGCAGGAGCCATGAACCCCCCACCCAACCCCTGCAGGGGACCTGCTGCTTAACTGAGATGCCCCTTCCTCCTGTCCCTCCTTGCAAAGTTGGGGAGAGACTTGCGGTCACCCCCAGAAGCTCAGGCTGAGGCTGGGTGCTTGCCGGGGCCTCCCAGGAAAGCTGACTCTGAGCCCCTCACCCACCCTCCTGCTCTGGCAGGGGAAGGGCTAGCATAAGCTAGGTCTGGGCCCCCAGCCCACCTGCACCCTATTGGCCCTGGACCTGGCTGGAGCCTGAATGAACTTTGCCCTGAAAGCTCTTGACTTCTTATTCGCCCCAAATATGTGGCATGCTGACTTACCAGAGGGCTGAGTGTCTGCCAAGCTATAAATACCCAGGGAAATGTGGCACCGACCTCGGTATGAGGAGCGAGGGTGGGAGGGAGCTGGGGAACACCCAAGGCCAAGGCTCTGGACAGTCTTTAAAGAAGGACAAGCACCGCTCCAAGAGGAATTATGGGAGTGGGGGCACACGGGTAGGGCAAGTGGCTCAGTGGGTACCCTGGCTAACGTAATGCCCTGTGCCTCGATTTCCCTTTCAACGGGGCACAAGGACTCCCCTGGTTCTCTGGTCAGCATACTGGATCCAGAGTTGGCCTCCAGCTGCCCTCTCCATCTTCCTCTTCAGGAGCCTTACCCCTAGCCATGAAGGGGTCCCCTTGAGGAGTGGAGTCTGGGCCTGGGATGCTGACCTGGGGCAGCAGGAGGAGGTGGAGAAAGGCCTGGCCAGGCCGGAGCAGCCTCCACCCTACCCCTCAGGTTCCCTGGGCCCCAGGCTGGAACTTCAGCTGGGAAAATTGTCCATCCTTTCTGTATTCTTCAGCCAAACAGCCCCTGAAAATAGGAAGGCTCAGGCCTGGGGATGCTGCCAATTGTTATCTGCGGGCTGTGGCACCCCAGTCTGTCCTGACCCCCTTTCATGCCCTCTCAAAAGTACCTTCGGGCCTTTTATTCCTCTGCTGCCTTCCTCATGCCTCCCCCCTCCTCCAAACCCCCAGCTGGCCAAGCTACCCCCAGCCCGCTTGTCTCCTAGCCTCCTCCCTTACCTGAGGCCCTTGTATGTCTCCTCCTGTCCTCACTGCCCCTCCCCAGGCCTCAGCCCTGCCCTGCTCCAAGTCTAACTACCATGAGAGCAGGACCACGGGTGCCTTGATCACTGTGGTTCTTCTACATGGACCACAGTGCCGGTTCCATAATCCACAGTTGAGTGAATGAATGAATGAATGAATGAATGGGTCTGCTCCATCCCCTCTTTCTCCTCTCCCTCTGGTCTCCCACCCTGACCTCCATTGCTCCACCTGGTGGGAGGACCCAAGGGTCACATGACCCTGTGGCCCCTGCAGAAGCCGCCGCAGGCCCTCGATGGGAACTCCTCCGTCTGCAGCACAGTTGACTACAAGCCCCCCGAGGAGGGCCCTGAGGAACAGGTCCAGGAGGACCCTGACGGGGAGCAGCCTGAGGAGTGCTTCACCGAGGGTGAGCCTACCTGTGTACATCCCCACCTCACCTGGTGTCCCCCACCCCCAGCCCAGCAGACCCTAGCGCATTGCCTCCTCCAGGATATTTTGGGGACACGTGCATCACTAAAGGCACATGGGGCCTTCTTCCCCTGATGCTACCCTGCCCTGCTGCACTGGGGAGGGGTGTCAGAGCCAGGGAGGTCTCCCCACGCCTGACCTGAGCCTCACATGTGTGCAGTGGGTGTTGGCAGTGCCCTGATGGCTGCCGTGCAGAATCCCCACAGAGCCCGAGAATGGCCTGGCGTGAAGCAAGTGCTCAGGAATGGCTGATCTAAGACTATCATCCTGCTTGCCTTCATCTTCAGGGAGAAAGGCTTGCCAGCCCTTCAGGAGACAGCCCTGGAGAAACATTTTTGCCCACAGATCCCGGGCTATGCAGAGTGAAGGCTTCCTGGGTGGAGCAGGGGAGGATGGGGACAGCTGACAGACACAGTACCGGGGCTGGTAGCCTACACCCCTGCATGTCTTTCCTCTGTGTGCCTGGCATGGCAGCAGTTGGCACATGGGTGGAGCAGGCTGTGGAGGGAGGGCCTGAGGCCCCCATGTGAGGAGAGGGGCTGGACCACCCTACTTATCACCCATTTCTAACCAGCAGTGGAGGAAATGGAAGCAGGTGTTGGGGACGGTGAGGTGGAGGGCTGGAGGGGGCACCCTGGGAAAGTGGTGGGAACATGCTGATTGTGCGTCTGGAGGCAGCGCTCAGGCCCATGCTGTGTCCCTGTTGCTCCCCCAGCTTGTGTGCAACGCTGCCCCTGCCTCTATGTGGACGTCTCCCAGGGTCGTGGGAAGAAGTGGTGGACCCTCCGCAGGGCGTGCTTCAAGATCGTCGAGCACAACTGGTTCGAGACCTTCATTGTCTTCATGATCCTGCTCAGCAGTGGAGCCCTGGTAGGCACCTTCCTGGGGGATGGGCCTGGGCAGAGGCCGGTGACAGGCCCAAAGCAGGCCCACTGGGGCTCCCTCCTTTCCACACCATGGGAGGGATGCAGCCCAGTCAGTCTCCAACCCAGACTCGGAGCAATTCACCTGTGGCTGCAGGATAAGTATATCGATTTCCTTAAAGTGACAGATGGGGTCTGACTCTGTGTATAACAGGTGCCAACCAGGGGGAAGGTGGGGAAGGCTCTGGGAATTGGGAGAGGAGCAGGATTGCAGTTGTGTCACTGTAGAATTCCCTAGAAGATGATTGAATGTTACTATTATTAAGCCTGAGGAAAGGGAGCTGAGGGGTTCTCCCCACCAGGAAACTCGCTCACCCCCATGATGGGCATGGGGAGTCTGGGAGAAGCCACCAGCCAGGCCCTGGCCTGGCCCCTGTGCCAATCCCCTGGGCACCACGAGTGTCAGGCAGGGTAGGGAACGTGGCTGCTGCCCCGGCCTCTTGAGCCCTGGCCACCACCCCGCTGTGCTGGTGTCCCCAGGCCTTCGAGGACATCTACATAGAGCAGCGGCGTGTCATCCGCACCATCCTGGAGTATGCTGACAAGGTCTTTACCTACATCTTCATCCTGGAGATGCTGCTCAAGTGGGTGGCCTACGGCTTCAAGGTGTACTTCACCAACGCCTGGTGCTGGCTCGACTTCCTCATCGTGGATGTGAGTCTGGCCCCGGCCCCACAGCCCAGCACTTTAGGAACCCCAGCCCGGGGCGGGGGCAGCTGCCCGAGGCCGCATAGTGCATCAGACCCCATCCGCGTGCCCCCGCAGAGACTGGCCTCCCGGTCCCTTGGACAGAGCTGCCCAGGAAGGGCACTAACTGGCTGGGGGAACCTCCCTTTTCCTGAGAGAAAGGGGAGCCTTGGGGGCAAAGGGGAAAATAGGAGGATTACTTATCATTCTTGCCAATATCTGTGGAGGATTTTGTATCCTCTTTGATGGGCACACAGGCCTCCTGTTTACCGTCATCCTAGTTAATCGATGACATCACTGAGATGGAGCTCAGGCTCCTATAGGTGCTAGGACAGGTCCCACCAGACAGGACCACCCAGAAGGGAAGGGGGCTGGAAGAGACACCCTAGAGCTGTGAATCCCGGAAGGCCCCCGTGGGGACCTGTCCCCAAGGCTGTGGCCCTGCTCTTGGGAGGGTCAGGGGCCCTCACTCCCTGACGCACCCCCCACTTTCCCTTTGCAGGTCTCAATCATCAGCCTGGTGGCCAACTGGCTGGGCTACTCTGAGCTGGGACCCATCAAATCCCTGCGGACGCTGCGGGCCCTTCGTCCCCTGAGGGCACTGTCCCGATTTGAGGGCATGAGGGTGGGTGCTGAGGGGGGCTCTGAGTAGGACTGGGGAATGGGAGCGCAGTCAGGTGCATGCAGGGGGCTGCATGTCTGTACTCTGGCCACCACCAGGGGAAGCAGAAGGCTTGGCCCACGCACACCCCTGCTGAAAGCCAGGTTTGGGGGCCCCAAGATACCCTCCCACACTATCCCATTCCTGCCTTCAGTCCTGCTTCTTAGCTCATCTCTGCCACCATTGGGGGGCAGCAGAGGCTGCAGCAGCTCTCAGGAGGGCTTGAGGGCACCACCACAGGGAGGACAGATGGAGGTCTGTGGGTTTATGGATGTCCCTCACAGCCTCAGACTCTGAGACCTGAGCAACCGGGCAGGTACCTGTGCCCAAGGTTCTGAGCCTCCTGGCCCTTGAGCTTAGGGTCATGCCAAGTTTGGAAAGATCCTTGAGGGCGGAAGTGACAGGTAAACACAGGGGTTGGGCAAAACAAATGGGACGTCCCCAGCAAAGAGAGGTCTGTTGGGAACTAGACCCACTCAGAAGAGACAAACCTCCGTGAAGTGGCTGGTTGTAGGCCAACAGCGCAGTCAGCCCGAGCGGCTCCCTCCTGTTCATGCAAGGAGCCAGCCAGCGCTGGGCCCTCCCACCCCCAGAGTGGGGGACTCCTCCCCTCTGAGGGGAAATGACCTGCCCACCGCCACACAGGTGGTTCTTAGCCAGGAATAGAGCCCCCTGGGCATCACCAGGCCTATGCCACCCACTCTGTCTGGAGGTCATGAAACAGCTTCTGCTTGAGAAGGGACAGTTCTCCGATTCAGCCCAGCCTGAAATAGTGAGGTTGGCGTGTGTAGCCAGGGCTGGTGGGGCACAGGGCTCCAGTCCCAGGGCCCTGCTGCTTTGCAGACCTGGTGGTTTCTTTTCTGTGCCTGTCTCTAATGCTGTGAGCAGATGAGCAGGAGTCTGGTCACGGGGGCTGAGTTTCCTATGGGGGCCGAGGAAAGAGTGTTTGTCTCCTGCCTGGTGACCCATGGCCGAGCTGCTTCCAGAGAAACCCGGCAGCCCTACTCTGAGTTGATTGTTCCAGCCAAGCAGAGGCCCTCTCCAACCACCAGGCTGGCAGTCCCCAACCCTACTCTTTGCTTCCGCTAACCCCCGCCAAACACCTCAGCAGACTTCTCCCCAGGCCTGGCTCAGATTGGCCCTCCTCCAGGAAGGCTTCCCTGAGTAGCTATGCCCAGCCCTGCCTGGTCTCCTGATTAGTGTAAGTGGGGAGCCATCTCCCAATGAGACCGTGTTTCATCCACCTGCCTGGGAGAAGCTCTGTCAATGACCCTCTCTCTGGCCCCCCAGGTGGTGGTGAATGCCCTCCTGGGAGCCATCCCCTCCATCATGAACGTGCTGCTCGTCTGCCTCATCTTTTGGCTCATCTTTAGCATCATGGGTGTCAACCTGTTTGCCGGCAAGTTCTACCACTGCATCAACACCACCACCGCTGAGAGGTTCGACGTCTCTGAGATCAACAACAAGTCGGAGTGCGAGAGCCTCATGTACACGGGCCAGGTCCGCTGGGTCAATGTCAAAGTCAACTATGACAACGTGGGCCTAGGCTACCTCTCCCTCCTGCAGGTGGTACGTGGGACCCCCTAGCCCTGTCGGAACTTGGGATGGAGGTGCCCCCCATCTCTGGTTGTACCTGAGCCCACTGCACTGCTTGTTAGGGGGTTGCCCACCCTGCTTCCAGGGCTGTGGGACTCGGAAGTAGTGCCTAGACCTCTCTGGTCCCTATTGGATACATGCCCAGTGGGGCTCTGGGCAGCATCAGGCTGGGGCAGACAGGGAACTCACGGATAATGGAGGCCGGGAGCAGCCTCCTCCCCTCACACCCAACCACACTCTCTCAGGCCACCTTCAAAGGCTGGATGGACATCATGTATGCAGCCGTGGACTCCCGGGAGGTGAGTGGGGGTTACCAAGATGTGGCTGGTGAGCGAGCCAAGGGGGAAAGCTCAGGCTGGAGGCACAGTGGCACCTTCTGCCCATCCCTGACCCCCCCATGCCACCTACTCAGGAGCCCCTGAGCCCCTGGGGGTGGAGAGGTCCATCTCTGGCCCCCAAACCCCTCCTGCTCACAGTGGGATGAGGAGCACAGAGCAGCCAGCGTGTGCCCCTCAGCCCACACAGCGCACCCCGTCCTGTCTTGTGGCCCCTGCAGAAGGAGGAACAGCCACAATACGAGGTGAACATCTATATGTACCTTTATTTCGTCATTTTCATCATCTTCGGATCCTTCTTCACCCTCAACCTCTTCATCGGTGTCATCATCGATAACTTCAACCAGCAGAAAAAGAAGATGAGTATCCAGCTCCACCTTCCCTGGGTTTCCTCATTCTGGGCCCCCTCCTCCCTTCCTTGGGTCCCTCATCCCTTCATATTTCCAAAACACTGCCTCAGCACCTACCTTGCTGTCATTGGCGGCATGCTTGAAGCAGCAAACCTGGATTTAGATCCCACTGGGCAGTCTTGAACACGTGACTTGGCCTCCCTGAACCTTGGTTTCCTTATCTATAAAATGAGGGTGATCCTACCTACCTCTCTGGGTCATTCTAAGGACCCAGCAAGATACTGATTGAAAGTGGCCCAAAACAGGCTGTGAGGAAGCACTGTTCCCCTTCTCTGGCCCCTCCTGGTCCCCTTTCCCCTTTCCACCCGGCCCCCTTGCTGGGGTAGGGGCTGCTTTAAGGATGGTGCCTGAGGAGGGAGGTCCTGGAGGCAGAGAAGGGGGCCTCCCCAACCTTACGGGCCCCATCTCACTATACTTTGGAGGGAAAGACATCTTCATGACAGAGGAACAGAAGAAATACTATAATGCCATGAAGAAGCTTGGCTCCAAGAAGCCCCAGAAGCCAATTCCTCGTCCCCAGGTACCAGCCCTCTGGGGCCCTCTCCTCGCAGTCTGTACGAAGCTCCTGCCTGGGGGTGGGGGAGGGGGACAAAATACAGCCTGCACTTTGCCCACCAGACTGTGTCCCTGGCATGAGGCTGGATCTACCTGCCTGGAGGTTGCCCCTTTGTAACTGTACAAAGGCACTGGGTGCACAAGAGGCAGCTGCCTGCTAAACGGCAGGCGCTGGTTTACCCCTCACCTGGCCCAATAGTCCCCCAGTGTCCTCAGTTGGTGGCTTCTGTGGCAAGAGCTCCTAGAAGGGGGAGGAAGAGGATGGCCAATCACCCTCCTCAGTGAGCAATGGCTTTGGGGGAGGGTAAGGGGCTGTTTGGGGAACTTGACAGGAGGAAGGAAGGGTCTCAGAGTGAGGAAGGATGCCCATTCACCCCCTAGAATGGTCTGGTCTGATGGGTCTGTCCTCCCTTTCCTGGCCAATGCCACCACAAGCCCTCACATCTCTCTCTCTCTCCATCCTGTGTCTTCTGCCTGTCTGTGTCCTGTGTGGTTCCCAACTGCCCCCATACCCACCCATGTGCATCTCTGCACTCCTTCCCGTATTGCAGAACAAGATCCTGGGCAAGGTGTACGACTTTGTGACAAAGCAGATGTTCGACATCATGATCATGGTCCTCATCTGCCTCAACATGGTCACCATGATGGTGGAGACGGACGACCAGAGCCAGCTCAAGGTGGACATCCTGTACAACATCAACATGATCTTCATCATCATCTTCACCGGAGAGTGTGTGCTTAAGATGCTGGCCCTGCGCCATTACTACTTCACTGTCGGCTGGAACATTTTCGATTTTGTGGTTGTCATCCTGTCCATTGCAGGTGAGCAGGGCCGGGCCGGGCTGACTCATTCGGGAAGGTGGGTGCTCCCGATGCCATGTACACACACCTGTTTGTGCACCTGGCATGCTCACACACATAGTCACACATACACACATACAAGTGCACCTGGCATTCACACTTAATGCACAAATGCACAGAAGTGTGGGCTCGCAAGCCGCCTGTCATCTGCACACATGTGAATACACCTCCAGAAACATTCACCTGGCCAATAGGTACATGGCCAATAGGTGGCCATGTGCTCAGTGGAAAACATTAAGAAGACTGTTCCAGTATCCATACACACTGGAGAAGTGCACAGACATGCATGTACTTACGATAGGAGGTACTTATTGAGCATTTACTATTTGCCTGACACTGCTATGCATTTGGTAGGCTTTAGCTCGCTAATTGTTCATAACAATTCCATGAGGCAGGTATCACCTCCATTTTACAGATGAGGAAACTGAGTTAGAAACCTTAAGTGACATGCCCAGAGTCACACACAGAGCTGTCCTCCCTCTCTCCCTCCCTCCCTTTCTCACTATGGCATCTACAAACAGCCTTGAGAATGGGCCTCATCTTAACCCTTTCAACTTCGGCACATCCTACTTCTGTCTAGCTGTGTCGGGGCAAAGATGTAGCCCCTGTCCCCGAGACCCCTGGGAGAGCCTTCTCTAGTGGGTGTGGCCACTGGGGCTAAGTCCCAAGGGTTGAGCTTGTATTACCCCTTCTTGAGGAAGAGCATACCAGGCCGGGCCCTCTTAAGCCCCACATGCCCCCCACTCCCTAGCCCAGCCGCCCAGTCTAGGGCAGCCATCCTCACTACTTCCTCCCTGCAGGCCTCGCACTCTCTGAGCTGATCCAGAAATACTTCGTGTCACCCACCCTGTTCCGTGTTATCCGCCTGGCGCGGATCGGGCGCGTCCTGCGGCTTATTCGTGGAGCCAAAGGGATCCGGACGCTGCTCTTTGCCCTCATGATGTCCCTGCCTGCCCTCTTCAACATCGGCCTCCTCCTCTTCCTGGTTATGTTTATCTACTCCATCTTCGGCATGTCCAACTTTGCCTACGTCAAGAAGGAGTCAGGCATCGATGACATGTTCAACTTTGAGACCTTCGGCAACAGTATGATCTGCCTCTTTGAGATCACCACGTCCGCCGGCTGGGACGGGCTCCTCAACCCCATCCTCAACAGTGGGCCCCCTGACTGTGACCCCACCCTGGAGAACCCGGGCAGCCACGTCAAGGGCAACTGTGGCAACCCCTCCATCGGCATCTGCTTCTTCTGCAGCTACATTATCGTCTCCTTCCTCATTGTGGTCAACATGTACATCGCCATCATCCTGGAGAACTTCAACGTGGCCACCGAGGAGAGCAGTGAGCCCCTCGGCGAGGATGACTTTGAGATGTTCTACGAGACGTGGGAGAAGTTCGACCCCGACGCCACACAGTTCATCGCCTACGAACGCCTCTCTGACTTCGTGGACACCCTGCAGGTGCCGCTGAGGATTCCCAAACCCAACAAGATCAAGCTCATCACGCTGGACTTACCCATGGTGCCTGGCGACAAGATCCACTGCCTGGACATTCTCTTCGCCCTGACCAAGGAGGTCCTGGGCGACTCAGGGGAGATGGACGCCCTCAAGGAGACCATGGAGGAGAAGTTCATGGCTGCCAATCCCTCCAAGGTCTCCTATGAGCCCATCACCACCACCCTCAAGAGGAAGCACGAGGAGGTGTGCGCCGTAAAGATCCAGAGGGCGTACCGCCGACACCTACTCCAGCGCTCAGTGAAGCAGGCATCCTACATGTACCGCCACAGCAAGGATGACAGCGGGGACGGGGCCCCTGAGAAGGAGGGGCTGATCGCCAACGCCATGAGCAAGATGTACGGCCACGAGAATGGGGACAGTGGTGTGCAGGACAAGGGTGAGGAGAGAGGCGTGACAGGGGACGCTGGACCTGCTATGGCGCTCAGGCACATCAGCCCTGCAGACACTGCCCTCCCTCCCGCCCCACCCCTGGGGCAGACAGTACGCCCGGGGGTCAAAGAGTCTCTGGTCTAGCAGGCAGCAGCGAGGTGAGCCTGGTAGAGCCCTGAAGTTCCCCCAAAGTGGCCCTCTCGCTGAGGAAGCAGGGCTTTGAGTCTGGAACTGATCCAGCTCCCCGCTGGGGACAGGATGTTGCCATACTGGGGCTGACACCCAGGCTGGAGCACCTGCCTCCCCAGGCCATGAAAAATGGAAATTGCAATCTGAGGCTCCACACTGGGCTTGAGGCCCCTGCCTCCTGGATTTCACCTTCAAGTTGCTCTCACCTCCTCATGGGCCCTGCAGCCCCTCCTCTGGGCCCCGGGGGGAGGTCGCAAACTAAGAATGTCTGACCCCTACTTGGGGAGGAGCCAGCCTACAATGGAAGGATTGGCTGTCTTCCTGCCACCAGAGTCTCAGAGGTTGCTGGCCTCTCCCCAGGAAGTGGCTCAGGCCCCCCAGGCCCTCCTGGATAAAGATGTCTTAACCTCAGTGACGCAGACACCTGACCCCAGGGCCTGCCAGCCCTCCCCAACTCGGATGTAGCTTCACCTGCCAGCTACCGAATTCCCTGGAAAAGGGCAATGACACTGGTCTGAAATGAGTCCACCAGCCTCACTGGCCACTGGATCCCGATGCATCGGGCTGGGATTGTGACCCTGACACCATTTCCTGAGGCGTCCACTCTCCAGGCCTCTACGCCCCTGGCTGGCGCCTGGGGGAAGAGCACGATTGCCTTTTTTCTAGGAAGCGCAGATGGGGTACAGAGTATCGGTGCACTGGGGGCTCTTCTTGGCCTGAGTAACCAGACCTGGGGTGGGGTCAGGGACCCCAGCACTCAGAAGGAAAAGTCTTGTTCTCTCCCTCTTTTCCTCATTCATCCTTTGTTTCCCCTCCTCAAAATGATCCTCAGAATGTTAGGTTGAATCCACGTTAGAGATTCCCCACTGAGCCATACGTGGGCCCACCTGCTTGCGCCCAACCTTCCAACTTCCTGCTTCCTGGATAGTTGGCGACACTCCTGCTGGCACGGCTGATCTGGGCATGGCAGTGCCAGTCCTCTGGTTCCCAGAAAACAGAGGCTGAGCTTGGGGTGAGAGACCTGCTCAGGGGTCACTAGATGTATTCACTTGTGTGTGCACCTGTGTGTATAGCTGTGTGTTTGTTCAAGTGTGTGAACCACTGTGTCCCATGATGCCTGCATATGCTTGTGTGTCTGAGTATATTTGTGTAAATGTGTGTCAGTGTGCCCCTGTAGTGTCTGCCTGTTGTGTGTGTGTGTCTTCGTGCAGGCCTGTCCATGTGAGTGTGCCTGTGCTGTGAGTGTGTGTACGAGTGTGAACACATGGGGTAAAGTTGAGTCCCTGTTGGCCTTAGTTCCTCTTCTTTTTCTTCTTGTTTCTCGTGAACAGTTTGATTAAAACTCAGGAAGCAGCAAAACCTCCAAAACAGCGTGTGTGTGTGTTTGCGTGTGCACACACCCATAGGCCAGAGCCCCCTTTTCCGTCTGCCCTGCTATCTGGTCTCCTCACCACCCTGCATGGGTGGCGCTCTCTCTCACCGCCCGTGACTCCACTCTCCTCCCTCCCGCTGGGTCTCTGCATCACACCATTGCCCCATCCTGCTCCCCGTCTCCTCCTGTGTCCTCTGGTGAAGGAGGCCTCACTCCTTCCATCTCTTCCTGTAGCAGTTGTGTCTCTTCCTTCAGAAGGTTCACCCTACAGGAGGGCAGCCTTCTCCCTGACCAGCACCCTGCCCACTGCCTCGCCCTCCTTGGGCCCCGGACTGGCATGGCCCCAAGAACCTCAGTATCTGTTGGACTGGATGGTCTTCACCAGACTGTCTCCAGCTTGTAGAATCTCCCCCTGCCTGTGCCCCATCCCCACCTGCAGACCCACACCCATTTACAGCAGGTAGGAGCTGGCCCAAGCCAGGCCTGCGGACAGGCTCCTTTGTACAGTTCTTATAATAAATCTCCCCCTGATGCCTCTAATCTGTGGGCTTCTTCCTTCTGTGCCTCCGAGTATGGACGTCAATGGGGGATGAGGGTAGCAAGAAGTAAGGAGGGCTGGCGGGGATTAGAACCAAGTGGGGAAGACTTGGGGAGTTTCTTGAGCGGGGTCGAGGAGGGCAGGATAAAGAGGGCCCCAACTCCTTCCTCTGGCCCAGTCTGGCTCTCTCCTGCCTCCCTCCAAAAGTGGGCTTGGACTCCAGCCTCTTAGCCAGAGTCTAAGAGGCCAGACGAGGCCAGGAGTCACATCTCTTCTTTCCTAACAGGCAGCATCACGCGCTCTCCCCACCCACGACAGTGCCCAGGAAATAGGTATTGGAACCCTGCATCTCCAGGCCCTCCTCTCTGGAAGCCCCCTTCACTTCTCTGTGCCCCTGAGAGGCCCCAACTTTCCTGTGGGAAACATGGTGTGGCCCCTGCCTCTCCTCAGGGATACTATCCCCCACCCCCAGGACCCTGTCTCTGACCCTTGACCTCAGAAAGCCTGCGACAAAGAGTAATGTTACATAGTGAGCCCGGTCCATAATCCCAGTGGGTGAAATATAATTTTATATATAATTTTGTTTTCTACAACTTGATTTCTGACTCCCAGGGCTGTATTCCTCCAAACTAGGAAACAGCCTTTTTCAGGATTTCTGCATCCCCTTATCCTGTGTCCTGAGGTTACGTGGCCCCCATGGGAACTAGGGAGGGATACCCACAGACTGCCTTAACATCCCTCAGCCACATCCCTAGCCATGTTCCCCAGGGCCCTCTTCACCTGCTGATGGGAGGAATCCAACATCTTTGCAAGGATCTCTCAGCCCCTGCTCAGGTCCTGACCTCCCTCCTTGAGATCGTGGCTTTTTCTCACTTTAAGTTTCTCCAAACCGCCCCTGGGACCTTCTCTGGCCCCAAGGACAGGAGAGCTTGCAGGGTGCTCCAGCCCAACTTTCCCCTGAGACTTGAAGGGCAGAAGAAAAAAGGCAAAACACTAAGAAACATAGATAACAGGGGCCAATGCTTCAGAATCATCCCCCCACTCCCCAGTTAGCAATGCAACTCGTCAGCTTGAGGGTGAGTTGTGTTTCCAGATACCTCACCAAGCCCTGCAGGTAACGGATTTCCCAGATTCACAACTGCCCTATGAAGAACATATTATTACAATTACTTCTATTTTACATAAATGAGGAAATCTGGTCTCTGAGAGGTTAAGAATGCCTGTGTGAGGCAGGGAAATTCTTTGTGAGACACTGTCCCTCCCACTGCAGGCCCTTTAGCGCCCCTGGCCCATGAATGCCAGTAGCGCCGATGTGTCCTTGTGACCTTCAAAATGGCCCTGGCGCATTTCCAAATACTGCCCGGGTGGAGCAGGACCACCCCTCGTTGAGACCCACCAGGTAACTTGAGGAAACTTTCTGGCTGGTACACAGCAGCGCCAGGATTCAAACCTGCGTCCTCTTTAGCCAGCATGCCTCCTCCCAGGAACAGAACCAACAGCCCAAGAATATAAACATCACCTGAGGTGGAGCCAGTAAGAGTGGATTGGGGGAGGAGCAGAGGTCTGAGCCCTTCTTTCCAAATGGAGCTTCTACCCTCTCCCATCCTTCCCAGGCTTGCTGGGGGTCCCTGCTGTCTTGCTTCCCCCAACACCTGTGCCCTTTGTCCCCTCTACCCACACCCCCATCCCTTGTTTTGATGCTGCCTTCCTGGAAAGGTGGAGTAGAGGCTGCCAGATGTCGGCGTGTGCAGCCCAGGGTAGCCAGGGGCAGAGGTAGGAGTGGGCTAAGGAGGCCTCATGTTCCGGGAAAGAAAAGGCGTCATGAATCCCGGACAGAGCTTGGTACTGTTGTCACCACAGAGGGAACAGCACGGCCCCAACTGTGACAAATAACCCTGCACTCGGTGGGGCCCTTCTACTCCCACCCCCTTCTGAAAGCAGATCCCTGCCTGGCATGAATGGGAATGAGTCCAAAGGACACATCTGTGTCCCTTCCCTGTCCCCGGGGTGGCGGGGTATGTGGTTGTGTGTGTTTGGAGAATGCCAACTCCCCTCCCTAGCCTCCGTGCCCCCCATATGCACCCTGGGCCCCAGGACCAGCTTCCGAGCAGGCCCCATGCCACACGGCCCAGGCAATACACCTGTGTGAGCGTACACGTGCACACATACACTTGTGTGCCCCAAGCCTTAGCCTTCCCCAATTCTCCCAACTTTGGGGGGGACACGAGCCCCAAAGCTAACCAAGGCCTAAATCGCCAAGAGGTACTTAGTTAAAGAAAGATTTTCCCCTCATTCTGCTGGGGCATGTCCAAACACCCCCACCTGTACCCGGGGCCTGTGATCCCCAAGCTGACCTCAGGTGATGTTTATAATCCTGGGCTGTTTGTTCTGTGAACTGAACATCTGACACCTTTTCAGGGAAATGTTTTTTCATTTGGAACATCTGGAAACTGCAAGAACATCTGGGGCTGCCGGGAACAAGCTGCTCCTTGGATGAAACCTTAACCCTCCTGTACCCGCTCTTTGCAGCACCAGTCCTGACCTGTGATCCTGTGGGACGGACCTCACTGTGCCAGGTGAGGCCTATGCCCAGGGCTGAGGGGGCAGCACCCAGACCTCTGCCTTCCTCACCGCCAGCCCTGGCCTGGGAGACAGGCCCATGTCCGCCTAAACCCAAACAGACCCACCAGCAACACAGGTGGTTTGAAAACTGGAGGGTGGTAGGGAAAATGAGAGGTAGGCAGACTACACATAGAATTTAGCATTTTTCTTTCCCTCCTGGGGGTTGAAAGAATAGAGAGAGGGGAGGAGAGAGAGAAGAGACTGCTAGGAAACCTAAAACTCAGAGTGGGCTTGGCTGCAGGGTTGAGGTATGCAAGCCTGCTATGTGCAGCTGGGCAGGTTGTGCACTGCACAAGGGCCCCACCACCACTACTAAGGGGCAAAGGTTGTGTCTGACCCAGGGAGCAGGGGCACATAGTTGAACTTAGACAAGCTCCTGATCACTATGTTTCCATCCACCAGGCTGACTGGCGAGATAAAGCCAAAGAGCCTTTTAGTTTCAGAACCTGGAGGCTCCCCAACCCTAGCTTCCTGTCTCCCACCCAAAGACACTTAGAGCTATGGACATTTCAATGCCCTGGGAGTGCCCTGATTGCTCAGGTGATGGGTTTTCTCCAAGCCAGGGGTGTCCAAACTGCGGCCCGCGGGCCAACTGCAGCCCATGATCCATTGTTAATTGGCCCACAGCAAATTCCAAAAATATATTTAGTTTACTTAAATAAACCAGGTGAGGCAATACGTACTTCACCTCGAGTGAGTGGCCCGGCTGTTTGTGTATTTTACCGCATATGGCCCTTGGTGAAAACCGTTGAAAAAAGTTTGGACACCCTGCCCTAAGCCATCTCCACCTAAGGCCACCCCCCAACAGCTCCCAGCAAACTCCCAAGTGCGGGAGGGAGGCGTCTCACCAGGGCCTGGATCAAATCTTCTCCCAAGTGGCTGCCACACTTGACCTGCTCTTGCTCAAGAACCTCTGGGGCTCCCTTACTCAATAGGGTCAAATCTCCATCAACCCTTGACGTGACTGCCTGCACTCCAGACAAGAGGCTGTACTCTGGGCCCCTCCGGGTGCCTGACCTCAGCCCATAGCTGCCCCTCCCCCGAAGACCCCCCCACACCATCCTTCCTTGGTGTTCCTCTGCCTGCAGGCTGCAGGCTGGTCCGAGGCACAGGGGCCATGCTCAAGTTCATCTACAGCACCTATGTGTATTCATCTAAGCACCTGCAAATCTAGGCTTGGGGATGAGAGGCTGGCAGGCCTCAGGGCATCAATGGGGTGGGGACACATGGAAGAAAGCACAGGCTGCCCTGAGAGGACTCAGAGGTCCCTTCCCCCCAGGGGTGTCCACCGTGGACCTGAACTGTGGTGCCCAAGCTGGGGTGACTTTTGAGCCTCAGCAGCACAGCTGACAAAAGAGCCCGCCCTTCCCCAGGGTCCCTAGAGATCTGGTGCCTCCCCTGGGTCCTGATTTGCATGACAGGAAGGGGCCTGATGGGGAAGGGGCGGGGAGGGGACAGGCTACAGCCCAGACAGTTACACATTTTCCCCCCAGGAGCCTTGGTTGTCATCACGGACTTGGGCTCAGAGACGGAGTGGTGACCATGGCCAGGCTGGCTCTGTCTCCTGTGCCCAGCAACTGGCTGGTGGTATTACTGCTGCTTCTTTCAGGTACAGCCATCTGATGAGACCTGTCTGTTTCACTCTGTTTCTCTGTTTCCACTGGTTCTGTCTCCTGCTCTCTCCAGCCTCCTCCTGTCTCTCACACTTTCTATCTCCAGTCTCTGACTGCCCTGTTCTGTGGGTATCAGCCATGCGAATGGGCTCAGGGATCTGAGGCCCCACCTCCTTTCCCACCTGGAAGTGGCAGGCTGAGCCAGGCATGAGGGGTTGGTGGCCCTGACCACGGAAGAGCCAGACCAGGGAGGAAGAGAGGACAGAATGTGGTTCACTCCCAAGCCCATGAGGGCACTACGTGGGGGAGACAGGGGAGAGACTGATCCCAGTCAGACCCTGGGACATACATGTTCCACTAATGGTTTCTTCTGAAGCTGGGAGAGACCTCCAGGTGTGACTTCCTTCCTGTCTCATCCAGAGGCCTGCTCAAGGCAGAAGGGGGGTTGGGAGACAGATCTACAGACCCGTCCCAGTCCTGTCTCTGTAGAGCGGGGCTGGGAAGGACTGAGGGGTCTAGAAGCTGCTGTCGGGGAGGAGAAAGTGGGTCTGGGAATAAGGAGGGAGGGCTGCAGAGGTAGAGCAGCCAGCTCTGCGCGAGGTCCTGACCTTGCCCCGCCCACTTCCTCCCAACCAGCAGGGGAGCCGGCAGCCCAAACAATGGACCAGTTCGTGGATTCTAAAGGTCAGCAACTTCCCCTGCCCTTTCTGGGGGTAAGGATGCCTGTGTCCACCACTAGTTACTGTCCCAATGGTCGCCCTTGTGCTCTCGTCCTCCCAGAACCCAAATCCCTAGGCCTCCTTCGGGTCTCCCTCTCCAAGGTCTGGCTCCAAGACCCCCACCTTCCCACCCCTGCAGCCACCACCTGTGTGATCCTCATTAGACACAAGTGCTCCAGTCCCGGCGACTGAGGGGTTGGGCTAACCCCCGCCCCCAGTCTGTCTGAGGTGGGACCAAAGAGAACCCCACCCCCTGAAGACTCAGGGCAAGTCTGTCAAGTTGGGGAGTTGGGCTCAGCCCCAGGAGGTACCCACACCCTTAGGGGCTCTGACAGGCTGCAGAGGCTAAGGGGTTACTAGGGGGCCACTTGCTGGGAACAGTGAGGCAAGAGGGAGGCTTCTTGGAGCAGGTGGGTGGGGAAAGCATGCCAAGCTGAGAAAGAAGATTTAGGAATAAAACGTGGACCAGGTCCATGCAGTGGCGGGGTGAAGGGGGGTGAAGGAGGAAAGATGGGCAGGGGAGTGACGCAGAGGGCCCCAATTGCCAGGCTAAGGATTTGTGGAGAAACCTTGAGGATTTCAGACTAGCGCAAGGCAGCCAGGGCAGGGAGAGGTGGCTGCACCAGACCAGATGGGAAGCTGTCCTCTGAGCCTCTAGGCTCTGGGGAATGAGGCCTGAATCAGGCTGCTAGAACGGGATGGAGAGGAATTGGAAGGTTCCAGCGCCCTTCTAAAGGAAAATCAAATCTCAGGATGGGGCAGGGTCTGGTGGTTTGGCCTGTGGCCTCTCACGTGGCTTGGTTCCGCCACACCTCTGTCTCATGTTGGTCCCACACCCTGAGAAGCAAGGACAGACCAGGGGCCTGAGCCAGGGGTATATGCCACCAGGACGGGGACCGATGGTTGGGCTGGCCATCAGGAAGACACTGAGTGGGATTTTGATTCTGGCCTTGGTGCTCGCAGGAAGCACTTGTTCCCAGATCCGGCAGCATCCACGTTTCATAGCCAAGAAACGCAACTCCATGGTGAAAATAAAGTGCGAAACAGAGGTTTCAGGTGAAGTGACCTGGCTCTGGCAGCAGGATAAGGACTCGGTCCCCAAGCCACTGCACCTGGAAGAGGGGCACATCCTACAGAACCAGACCGGCTCCAATGTCACCCTCATCATTCAAGACATCCAGTTTCGGGACAACGGCCTCTACTTCTGTCAGATCAAGTGCTTGAAAGGAACATTTGAGAGGGGCTGTGGCACCGAACTTCGAGTCTTGGGTGGGTTCGGGGCCTGCCCTCCAGCCAGGGAGGGGAGCGGGAGTGGATGGGGCCACAGGGTATTCATGGAGCCATGCACACCCCACCCCACCCCAGCCTGCCACCAGTGAGGGGGCCACATGGTGGAGGTGGCTTGGCCCTAGACCACCCAAGAGAGCCGCTGAGAAGAACTTCCTCAGATGTTCAGGTCCAAGTGGGGGCTCAGCCTCACCCTCCCTGTCCCACCTTCCCCCAGGGTTCAGCACCTGGGCACAGCTGAAGCGGCGGAACACACTGAAAGATGGCATCATCATGATCCAGACCCTACTCATCATCCTCTTCATCATCGTGCCCATCTTCCTGCTGTTGGACAAGGTGACCTCGGGGGTCAGGATGGCAGCCACAGCGCAGGCCAGACACGAGCAGGGTCTCCACCTCCCCAGCCTCAGAGCCTGCCCATTGACTCCCTGTTCAATCACTCCTTCCTTCATTCAGTTGTCCTTGCAGAGCGTACCTTACCCCTAACGCCTGACACCTCCCCCCTCACCCCAGGCCAGTCTCCCTGGCCCTCCCCGGCCTGGCCAGGCAGTGGATGGGGTAGGGGAAGCTAACATCTGTGCTCTCCATCTCTTGCCCCACCAGGATGACAGCAAGGCTGGAATGGAGGAAGATCACACGTACGAGGTAAGGAGCAGGGTGGACCCCACAGCTCTGAGGCCTGTGGGGAGGGCCAGCAGCAGCATCTGTTGGTGTGGTTGGGGAGTGGCCAACGCCTGAGCTCCATTCCATGTCTCTAGGGGCTGAACATTGACCAGACGGCCACCTACGAGGACATAGTGACTCTGCGGACTGGGGAGGTGAAGTGGTCAGTGGGTGAGCACCCAGGCCAGGAGTGAGAGGCCCGCCCTCCCCATGCCCCTGGGCACAGCCTGTTGTGCCCTCAGTGACTGCTTCAGAGCCACCTGGCTCCCAGTCTCCCTTTTCCCTGGACCCCCTGTTGGCCTCCAAACCTGGCCCACCAGATCCGCCTGCCCCTCCAGCCCTTGGTCCCCAGTTCTTGCCAAAGGGACTGGAGTGGAAGGGCTACAGGGCAGTGATTTGGAGCAGGGAGTTCTCTGGGGATAGACTGGACCCAGCCTTCTGGGGTGCTATGTGGGGATCCACCCCACGTTCAAGACAAAGAAGGCAGAGACTTGTCTGGAACCTACAAAAGTTCCTGTGAAGCCTGGGAAGGCCCGTGGCCCTGCCCTCCTTGGCCACAGATGGGCCACTGAGAGCCTCATCCTTCCCCCACCCTCTCCCACCTCAGGGGGGTCCTAGCCTTGAGACCATTCTCCCATGGAATAAACAATATGTCTTGAGAAACCACACCCAGGCTCGTGACATCTATGGGTATGGGGTGGATGTGAGCATCTGTTTGAGCACAAATGTTTGGGCACCTATGGGCCCATGGGGCGTGGGAGGGGACAACTCCACGGGGCTCATGGACATCTTCCTGGGCTCACTTGCTACTTCTCTCTGAAGGTCCAGTTGGAACCTGTAGTCATGTCTTCCTTTCTTCCCCTGCTCTGACCCTAGCTGGGCCCTGAAGGCGCTTACCCTCCCCCATCCATCCCAATCCTACTATCTTTCAAGGTCCTCCATGTATGGGACGCCCTCGCAAAGTGCCCCAGTACCTATTGGGACCCCAGACTCTGCAGCTCTTGCTTAGCTATAGCCTTGTGTTGCTCTTGCTGGCCTTCTTCTCCAGTTAAACCAGAAGCTGCCTGAGGGCAGGGGTTCCCCTGCCGCTACTACACCTGCCACGCCCTGGCCGCCCCCTCCCCCAAGCCTGAAACTGTTGTTGTTTGACCCAAAGCCATGTGAGAGACTCCTAAAGAGGGAGGCTTTGCGGTGGGGAACTTTAGGAGATGGTGACCTTTAGTCAGGTGACCCCTTCACTTTTCAATCATCACATCAGAAGCCCCCTAGGTTTACAAGGTCACCACAAAATGGTCCCTAGGGTCCTACAAATTAGGGCCCCAACCTGCCAGCTGCTGGGGTGACTGGGAGCAGCTCACACCTGAGAGCTCAAGCGCAGTTCACCTCCTTGTGCAAAGCCAGGCTGTGCTCTACTTCCTGTTGACCTTGGGGGTCCCCCAAACACCTCTTTGCCATTCATGCTCTGGATTCAGGTAGGAGACATCTCTGCCCTCAGGGAGCTGCCAATTTAACTGGAGAGCGGAAGCCAACATGTGGGGACCAGTGAAAGCAACGCCAGTTTTTACCAGCTTTCCCTTGGAACTCCAGGAACCCTACCCAGGCCTGAAATTTCAAGTCAATCTCTCCTTGTTCAGTGATGGCCCCTCGGAAGCAGACTGGGCCACTCCGGGCCAGGCCTGCTTTCTCCCTAGTCTCTGGGCTGCCAGAGGGAACTGGCTTGTTTTGGCATCTGCCTCCACTGAGCTGGAGCCCTTCCTCTCCTACTGCTTTGCATAGTGGCGCTAATTCTGTCCTCTTACCTCCACCAGGGACCATGGGCTGGGTGTAGGAGAGAGTCTTCACTTCTCCCCCCCAGCAGGGTCTCCCCCTGCTTGGGGCTGCCCTGAGGTGGGGGAGGCTTTGGCTTTACGGAAAGGCAACTTAATACCTTTGAATAACTGAGTTTCCCTAATGCAGAGACTCATTTGAGCAGCAAGGCCAGCCTCCTCCACCATATAAAGGGAATTTGCCTCCATGGTTACAATCTAGAAGCCCTCTCTGGTCTTTTTTTTTCTTTTTAGGGTGATGTTATGTCTGTCTCATGGGTCCCTGAGCCCCAGAATTGACTTAGGTGGTGGAAACAAAGCTCGGTGGTGCTGATGAGGGTGATGAATATCTCAGGTCTCATTTGCTTTATCTGCAAAATGGGAATCACAAAACCTGTGTGAGGGAAGGGAGTTGAACCAGATGCTGTTTTTTTTGTTGTTGTTTGTTTGTTTTTTAATTATCATACAGTAAAATTGACTTTGTTTTCTTTTGGTGTATAGTTTGATGAATTCTGGCACGTGTACAGTTTTGTAGAACCGCTATCACAGGCAAGATACAGGACAGAAGCCAAAATCTTTTACTGGGCCCCCCAAATATTTATTTATTGAGCATCTCTGAATGCCAATAAAATTGTATTGAGCATCTCTGTATTCATTTCCATGATCTTGCATAAGCCCCAGCATACCCAGAAGGTGTACCCTCTCTGCCAAGGTTTTCCATTGTTCTCAAGTCCCAAGGCCTCGAAGACCCCACTCCTTCCTAACAGTCCCGCTGTCTGCCAATGACATCCTCCGGGAGTCCAGCTCTGGGCCGCTGTTCGGCCCTCACCTTCCCCAGAATGCAGCCGAGGCCCCTTGGTGGGCTCATGCCCCACTACCCACTGGGGGAATCCAGCCCGGTCCCTCGGGGCCTGGGTGTAAGCACAGGCTGCTTCCTCCTCTGTTCTAGCTTGACTTCCGGCGCTCTCACTGCAGGTGCTGCTAGGCCTGGGGTGCTCTGACCCCGGGGTTTGGGTGTTTTTCCAGCAGATTGGAGATGAGAGAAAAACAAACCAAAACGCGAAGTTGCTCTGCTTGGGTGTCACTGGCAGGTGGCGTTCATTCTTTAGCAGTTGTCCAACCTGGCTGGGTCTTCTACGAAGGGTCTCAGAGGCCATCTCGGCATACAGGGTTTGGGACTCCTGGATTCTGTCCACACGTGCTGTGCTCTCTTTAGTTGACCTCAGTAGCTGTGTTCAGGCCCACATTGGTGAAATTCCTGTATTTGTCTCTCCTCTCCATGTTGCACCCTGGAGACCTGCCATTGACTCAGTTGCAAACAAAAACAAAAAATAACAACAACAAACCTTCCCCTTGGAATACCTCGGCTGCGCTTTCCAACTCAAAAGCCTTTACTTGGAAACTTAGGTGACTCCACAGAGAACAATACTGAACAAGCATTCAATCCTAAATTCAGAGTAGCTTGTTAAAACACATGTAGGTGCAGCCTGATGCAATTTTTTTTTTTAAAAGATATCTTTCTCTGAGATCTAACACCACTTTCTCACATAGCAGGAATGGGAGGGCTAGATAACCTCGTGAGGTCCTGCTCAGGGCTCACGTTCTGCAAGTCGTAAATCCGCAATGAACATTTGTGTGTACTTGGGATCAACATATACACGCTGCCTCGTCTACTTTTTTTATGTAAGTGTTTTCATGTGTGTATTGCCGTGCATTGCAAGATCCTGTACTTGTTCTTATTATTTTTAGTACTTGGTATTTTAAATTCACTCTACTATGAAGAGGACATTGAGACTCAGCATGGTCTCCCTTGTCATTTCTGGCCGGGTGGATACTTGAGTTCTTTCCTTAGCACTGTCCTTCTAACCATTCCATCCACTCAGCAGATGCTTGTTGAGTTCCTGGGCGTGGGACCACGCCAGCCGCCAGTTCTCCCCACTCCCCAGACTATTCTTTCACTTCTGAATCTTACCTATTTCCTTCATGGCAGTTTTCATGACGTGAAATGTCTGTGTATATTTTACCATTGTGTATTTAGTTGTTTGCTATTGTCTCTCTTTCACATAGACTGTAAGCTCCAGCAAAGAAAGGATCGTATCTTTTGTTCATCTATGTCTGCCCATCTGCCTGGTACAATGCCTGGCATGTGGAAGGAGCAACAACTACTTATTGAACCAGTCAGTGCATGAATAAGAGAATGAGTGAATGAATGGATGGATGAAAAGCATGAATCCTCTGATGGATGAAAAGCTCTTATGGGAGCTTACAGTCCCATAAGAGGGATAAGATGCCCACAAACAACCTCAGAATAAGGTAAAAGGAGCCAGAAGTTATTTCCAGCTGAGGTCACCCATCAGGAAAGCACCCCAGACTTCCCACAGCTGCTGGATACCCCTCGATTCTTATTACTTCTTCTTCAGTGAGCCTATCTTCCTGGGAAATCATCCCCAATATGGAAATTACTTAGTAGGTCCAGTTATGGAGATTGCCATGCATGTCTAGATTGTTCAGAGATCCTCGACCGGTGTAAACAACACCCTCCAAAGCCTGTCCTCCATGCTTGAACCCTCTGGCTAACCCAAGGGTCTGATGAGATAAAGGAAGTGAAAACATGATGTACACTGAAACGTGCAATACAAATGTGAAGGATGATGTGGCTTGGTTCATTAAATCGGGCTACTGTGGGTTGTTTTTCTGCCGCTTTTCTTGGTGCCTGTGGACCTCATTTGTTACTGCATTGCCCCCGCCTTCCTTGAACACCTGAGTGGGGACTCGATGCTGTCCTGCTAGCTTTGCACTGAGGAAAGTTCTGTCCATACCCAGCAGCGCCACTGTCTTTCCTGGATGAGGCTTCTAAAGAGCTTGGCACCGTGGGAACAGCGGATCCTGGGCAGCCATCACTTGGGAGCTGGGAGTCTCCAAGGAAACTGCTTTATCTCTTTGAGCCTGCGTGTCCTCTGTGAAATGAGCCTCACCCACCTCTCACCCAGTTCAGTGCCTGGCACATGGGGGCACTCAGAAATGTGGATTTCCTTCCCCATCTGCCCTGGAGGAGCCCTTGGGAATCCCCACATAATATTCTCTAAAGACCTTGACCCAATGGCCTGAATGATCAGAGTGATGCTTAGACCCATGGTGGAAGCAGAGAAGAGGTAAAATATGTCCTGGGGGCGATCCCAGCCTCCGGCCTCAAGCAAAGCAGGACAGAGTGAGTAGTGGGAAGTGTGGGCCTCAGGTGACCAAGGCGGGTGGAAAGAGCTGCCACCAGTCCCTCTGAGGCTGTCCCTAAGATCAGAGTGAATGTGACCCTAAATAATGAGATGGCCTCAAACTCCACAGGTTTGAACCTCAGAGGGGCTCTTGAAGCCTGAAAGAGGCCACTTCAGATGGAGACCATATCTGTGATCTTCCATGGTAGGTACAGAGAACCTCAGAGATGATCAAATCTGGAAGTATGAAGGGCTTCCCAACACACTGAAATTCATGGATTTCAAAATAACGGGGGATTGATCCCGAGCCTTTCCAGGCTGACCTCAGAGATGGTACTTACAGCTTCTCACTGGCCACCATGCAGAGGCCAGTGATGGGCAGTCTCTGAACCTGGAGAAGCCAGGGGTCTGGCGTTAGGTGGTGCCCCAAGAAATGGTGGGTGACTCCCCAGCAGTGCAGGGAAAATCCCATCTAATTCAAAATTTATCTTCTACTAGCAATGAATCATAGATGTGGTCCACAATTCCCACCCAAGTTCCTCCAGCATTAGCTAGAAGCCTGTCATGAGGGGTTCCACATTGGTGTCCCACATAGGAGGAAAGAGTAGTGGGGGAGGCAGAAGTCTGTGTGAGGCTCAGAGACCCTCCTCCACTTCCTGGCTCCCCCTCTTGGGTGGAGCTGGAAGGATGAGAGGAAAGGAATGTCTCTACCTTCTTCAGAGCCTGTAGCTTTGATGACACTCCACTCTGATCCTCCCACAGTCCTGCCTGGAGATTGGCTCCCACAGGTCCCTGTGACCTCCTTAGCAGATAATGAATCGGGGTCACAGTTGGGCAATGGTTCAGGAATGATGGGAGAAAAGGAAGCTCTATTTTCTGGTTCGAAAAGGGGGAGCTAGCAAGCCACAAGTACTCACGTTGTGGACCGTGGGGGTGTGACTTTTCAATGTTGGTTGCCAACACCATGAACAACCACCTCTAGAAATGTTTTCTTGTTTGTTTATTTATTTTCTTGCGGGGTCAAGTGCTAAATGTTCTTCGACTCAAGGGTTAGAAAGTTTAAATGGAAGGAAATGTGTTCTTTTCTGCGCTTATCCCTGGAGGTGATTCAATGCTGGGGACCTCCAGATGCTGAAATAGCCAGGATCCCGGGCACGAGGAGGCTGGAAGGCAGCAGTTCCAGCCTGCCCGGCCCTAACCTTGCCTGTTGTGTGGTCTCTGACATGCACCCCTTGTGTCTGCGCCATTCTCACCTGGAAAACGAGGGACAACAATCTGCCCTTTAGGGGAGGACAAAATGAGGCAAAGGCGTCTTTGTAATTAGGAATAGGATCTTTGTTTTCAGAGGGATATGAAGTTACAATAACTAAGGGGCGCCCACCCTGTCTGCTTTGGAGAAAGGGCTTGGGATGATGCCACATAGGAAAAGACTTCGGAGATCTGCTGCCTTGGCCGAGGTAACTCATGCAACTCAGCCTCTCTGAACCTCTGTCTCTTCCTCTGTAAAATGGGGAGATAATAATACTTCCTCTGCAAGATGGTCAGGAAGGTCAAATGTGAGAATGCAAAGACGTGCTCTTCACAACCTGATAAGTTCTATACAAATATTAAAAGAAGACAGAATGGTAGAAGACTACAATGGCTGGAGACAGCATCTTTCAGGGTGTTGTACCCTGAGTTCCAGCACTAGGGACAAGACTCAAGCTCTCAAGGTCTCTTCCAACTCTGAGGTTTCCTGAAGGTGACAGGAGTGCAGACAGAAGCACTTGTGGCATCTGTGTTGCCGGGACTTCTGCTTCTTAGCTTGCATCTCTGTGCAGGTCCAACCTAAGTTTTGGTCCACCCTTGGGGGAACCCCAACGCGAAGGGAAATGGGAAGGCATTGTGGGGGGCTTGTGCCCTCTAGAGGTCAGTATTAGCATGGCATCCAGCTGTCTGAGGCCCAGGTGGGGAGTGGCCTGAGGATGGTGATAGAGGTGAAGATAGAATCTGGGGCTGAACTGTGCCCAGAAATGCCAGAATCTATTGCTGCCTCAGCCCTCTTTTCCAACACACATTCTCTCTAGTGAGTGGAAGGGAGTGATGCAAGGAGGCGGGAAGTGTTATTAGAGTAAGGAAGGGATCAGCACAGCTCTCAAGGCACAGCCATCCTGACACAGCCCCCCGTTTGGGGACCAGGCTGTGTCCGCCTCACCCTGGTGGACAACTCCACGGTGATATTCTGCCAGCATGCGCATGGACTCAGACTGCTCCTTTCTGCCGCCTCTTCCTTAAAAAGAGGACAGATTGGGTGGTCTCTCTAGCCAAGACCCTGTGTGTGCAACCCTCACAGGGCTAGTGACGGTAGAGAGGGGAAGATGACAAACGTGGGGGACATGACCCCAGGAGAGGAGCGGGAACAGGATGAGTGGGAGGAGGTTCTAAATTATCCATCAGTAGAGGCCCGTCAGTAGCCCCATGCATAAATGTACAGAGAAAATAGGTAGGGCAGAGGGGGAGAGAGAAGGGGCCAGGGTATAAGAAGGGCCCGCCTGGGACCAATTCCAGGATCCTAGGACCCAGCTCCCCAAACCGCTCAGGGACCTGACGACAACTCACCCAGCTGACATGGCTGCAGGTAGGCGCTCCTCAAATCCCCTTGGGCTTGGTGTGTACTGAGGGGGAATATGGGGACCCTGCAGATGGATGGGGGCACTAACCCTGGGCTTTGGGACTTCTGAATATGAGCATAGACCTCTACGCCCAGACACCTGGCCAAGTTTAAATGCTCTCAGTCCCTGGGGGAAGGGAAGGAGGAAGGAAATGCTCCTGGGGCAGGGAGAGGGTGGGCAGGAGACCAAGGCCTCCTGCTCTCTGGGCCCCTGTCTCAACCTCCATGTCTCGTTCTAGGCCCTCGGACCTCTGTGCTCCTGGCTTTCACCCTGCTCTGCCTGCCCTGGCCTCAGGAGGTGGACGCCTTTCCCAACATGCCCTTGTCCAGCCTGTTCACCAACGCAGTGCTCAGAGCCCAGCACCTGCACCAACTAGCTGCTGACACCTACAAAGAATTTGTAAGCTCCCCAGGAATGGGTGCTGGTGGGGGTGGCAGAAAGGGGGACATAACAGGAAGAAACTGATGAGTTCAGGGTAATTTTATCCAATTGAAGATGCTGTCAGGTGAGCATGAACTGGGGAGGGTTCTGAATAAAGCAGTGGTGAGAACTGTGCACCGGCTTAGAGCTGGTCGGGCGTTCTGTCTCCCAGGAACGCACATATATCCCAGAGGGACAGAGATATTCCATCCAGAATGCCCAGGCTGCCTACTGCTTCTCGGAGACCATCCCGGCCCCCACCGGCAAGGATGAGGCCCAGCAGAGATCCGTGAGTGGCTGTCACGGCCCAGCCAAGGAACACAGGCCTCCCTCTTCCTAAGGTTGCCCCTTCTCTGGCCAGGAGCCTGGGCAAGCCTGCCTGCACCCGGGCCCTGGGTCGCCTTCACCACGAGGGGGCGGAGGGTAGCAGTGGGTGGGATCGCAGGGAAAGGCCTGAGGGCGGGGGCCAACCATAAGCAGGGCTGCTGGGTACCCACCACCCATCCCCTCCCCGCAGGACATGGAGCTGCTTCGCTTCTCGCTGCTGCTCATCCAGTCATGGCTTGGGCCTGTGCAGTTCCTCAGCAGGGTCTTCACCAACAGCCTGGTGTTTAGCACTTCAGATCGTGTGTATGAGAAGCTCAAGGACCTGGAGGAAGGCATCCAAGCTCTGATGCGGGTGGGGATGGCATTGAGGGTCCCCAAAGCTGGGGGCGGGGCCTGCCCTTCTCCTGAGCCTGCAGGCCCAGCTGGCTTAGCTGAGGGGTAGGGGGCTTACATGGGCCGGACAAGAGAGATACTGCCGCTCTCTTTGTAGCAGTCCAGCCTTGACCCAGGAGAAATCTTACTCCTCATTTCCCGTTTAGAGTCCTCCACACCTTTCTCTAAGCCCTGGGTGAGCGGGGGGGGGGGGGGGGGGGGGGGGGGGGGGGGGGGGGGGGGGGAGTGAAGGAAATGGAGGGGAACGAAGGGAGCAACTTGCAAGGACTGAGTCTCTGTCTCTCCGTCCCTTTTGCAGGAGCTGGAAGATGGCAGCCCCCGGGCTGGGCAGATCCTCAAGCAAACCTATGACAAATTTGACACCAACTTGCGCAGTGACGATGCGCTGCTCAAGAACTACGGGCTGCTCTCCTGCTTCAAGAAGGACCTGCACAAGGCTGAGACGTACCTGCGGGTCATGAAGTGTCGCCGCTTTGTGGAAAGCAGCTGTGCCTTCTAGCTGCTGGGCATCTCTGTTACCCCTCCCCAGGGCCTCCCCTGACCCTGGAAAGTGCCTCTCCAGTGCCCACCATTCTTTCCTAATAAAATAAAACGGCATCATATTGTTGGAGTAGGTGTCATTCTATTATGAAGTGGGTAGGGCTGCTGCGTATGGGGCAAGGGACAGGTTGGGAAGACAACCCGCAGGGATCCTGTGGGGTCTATTGGGAACCAAGCCATTGGCCGATAACTGACCCGGTTCTTCCTGAGTGGAAAGAGGCTGACATAGTCACTCCTCTTTGTCACACACCAAGTCCACTCCTTAGGTCCTTGGTCCCAGCTTGCTAGACAGTTATAGGTGAGCCACCCCTGGAAAGTATTTGGAGGCATTTGTAGCCACCTGTTCTAGCACCACAACACCAAACCTAGGCCCTAAGAATGGGAAGAAATGAAAGCAAAACAACTATGAAGTACCGGAGCAAAATGCCCCAACATGTGCAAAAACAATGAGAGAAATCATAGAATTACTTTTGTGCAGAAATTTTAAGGTGAATACACATTAGGCCCAACTACCCTTAGGAAATGGGAACAAAGCAAAATGGCTTTGGGACAAACAGAACCAGAATTGTTTTGGGATCTGAAATGAGGCAAGGGAAGTGATGAGAAGATTCTAAATTGGGGGTTGCAAATTCAGTGCCGACAGGTGCCAGGTAGGTAATTACATAAGTAATCATGGCTGATTGTGAAGGGATAAATCGGAACGGAGGCCCAGTCTCTTTGTGCCGGGTACAACACCGAAGGGTGGGGACCAGCGCCACCTAAAGTACTCAGGCCTCGGCTAAAACGGGGCCTATCCAGCCTTGTCATTAAGGATTGCAGGACCCAGCTGCCAGACATTCTGACTCTTTAAGACAGGTAGGACATCCGAAACTTAATGTGAAATCTAGTTTTTAAATGTTGGCAATTAATTCATATTGAAAACATTTTAAGGGGAAAAATTAAGCCAACCACATATGGTCTTCAAGCAGTCAGTGAGCAATTTGTTCTAAGAACAGTGGATTAGGATAACCTGGTATAAGGGAAAGAATCAGAAAGACTTGGATTTGAATTCATGCTCATAAATAGATTATTTAACCTTCCTGAGAACCAGTTTCCTCACCTATAAAATAGAGATAATAATAAATTGCCTTGCAAGGCTTATGTGAGAATTAAATGAAACGTTTCTGAAGTGGTTGACACATTATAGCACTCAAGAAATTGCCGCGTTTTGCACTGAATTTGGGGGTGTTCCATGTTTTCTGATGGAATGTTTAAATACTTAGTGTTAAATATATTCTCTTTTCCTAATGGCATCTCCGATATTTATTTTTTTTTAATTTCCAAATGAACTTAAAAGGGCACCTAAGCACCCTGGCTAAGTGAGTCAATACTTAGATCCTCAAAGTAACTGTATTACCCAAACAAGATTTTACAAAGTCAGTAATTCTTTTGCAACACAAATGATCAACATACTAATTAATCTTCCTCCAAAGTTCTGATTTTTATCTGCTATAATGAATTATCTTTGACACAGGACCCACCTGTATTTATTTTAGATATTTTACATTTAGTAACCTAAGTCCTTGGGGTGGTTGAAAGTTGGAATAATCAGAACCCTAGAGCTCCATTTCTTAGCTCAGAAACAATTTGTCTGCCTTAGATCATTCTTTTATTGTCTGACTTTAAAGTCTTGGAGTTTTGGAGTTAGAAGGGCCTCGTAGGTCATCCTAATTCCTTCTAATTTAGGAATCTTACTCTATGGCACCCCTTATAGATGCTATTCACTTGTGTGGGACTAACGTCAAGGGAATCACTAACTCACGCTACTAAACCGCTCTGATTTCAGGGAAGCATTTCTTACATTAAGCGGAAATCAATATCCCTGTAATAGCCTTCATTTGGCTTTAGACTTATTTGGCCATCTCATGGTCTTAAGTTGATGTAGTTATAATTAGCACAAATATAATTATATCCCTTGGCTCGAATAAGTGTTTCAAAGGGAAATGTGAGCCATCTTAAGTATTTATTGAATGGATGTGGCAGGAGAGGGGTGCCTACAGAGGTGTTTATAGCTATTAGTAAGAGGATTCTTAAGTGGGGTTGTCATGGCAGCAGTTGACTGTAGGGGGACCCACACTCCAGAGAGTGTCGGTTCAGCTCCTTCTGGGTCTAGCTGAATCAAGTCGACCCCTGCTGGTTGAGAATTCCAAGGATGCTAATTGATTTTACAAAATTTTAGAATTTAAAAAGACCTTAAAGACCATCTACCCTAAACTCTTCGATGTGACAAATATCATTCCATCTTTCAGCCCCTCAATTAGGCGGTGGATGGCAACCTCCACTGCAAATTAGAAACACCTGGGATGTTTTCTAAACAACTCTTACAGTAGTAACTTCCGCTTCCTGTGATTCTGATTTAATTGGTCTGGTGAAAGGATCCAGGCAAGAGTGTTTTTCAAAGCTCCCTAGGTGAGTCTAAAGTGCAAACCAGGTTGAGAACTACTACTGAGTTAGGGACCACAAAGATGAGATACACGTGTCACAGCTATTGGTAAAAAGGGGCAAAAGGGGATGACAGACCTGGGCCAGTTTTGGCTCTCCCTGTTTCTAATCAGTCATTAATTTTTTTCTAATAAGCCAGTAACAAAAAGACAAGAACTGTGTGGTCTTTTATATGAGGTACTTAGAGTAGTCAAATTTAGAGACAGAAAGTAGAATGGTGGTTACCAGGGGCTGGGTGGGGGTGGGTGCAGGGGGAATGGGGAATTACTTAGCGGGTTCAGAGTTTCAGTTTTGCAAAATGAAAAGAGTTCTGGAGATTGGTTGTGTAACAATGTGAATGTACTTGACCTTATTGAACTATAGCTTTAAAGCATTTAAGATGGTAAATTTTATGTTATGTTTATTTTACCACAATTTAAATTTTTTTCAAAGTATTTTCTCATGAAAAATCTTCCCGAGGGTAAGATTAGTGAGATTTGCGTGAGAAAGGTTTCAATTGGCAGAGCTCAAGCAATCTTAGACCCCTAAAATAATGTTTTTCTGACTCCGTGTAACCTTCTTAATTAACTCTCACCTAAAATGACCACTTCTGAATTTCTTCCATCAGCACAGCTGAAGCACACATAGTGACTTTTGTCTCTTTTATACATTACCCTTTCTACACAAGTCCTCCTCAGAATTACAAGACCTAGGCTTCTGGGTCAAGCAAACATGACACTTGGCCTGGCAGTTTTTTAAATTCACTCCCCCTACGCCCCCTGTACCTACTCCCCCTGCACCCCTGCACCTACACACACACATACACACACACACACACACACACACACACACACACAAGCTGAGAAACACTTTGAATGATACCAGTATTAGAGTCACCAACTACTGCCGGTTTGCAAGAGACTTTCCAAGTTTTAGTGCTGCGAGTCCCATGTCCCAGAACCACTCAGCTCAAGGCAAACTGGAACAACTGGTCATCCTACTAGTAGTCCTGAATCTTAAGGAACAAAAAAAAAGGGAAAGTAGAGGAAAAAAAGGAAAAGAAAAGGAGGAAGAGAGAGCAGAATGAAAAAGAGAAAGAAGGTGTCCATGGTATATATGTCTTTTGATGGCCATCTATGGTTACCATGGCTTTCTGACTGTTGCCTTGAGCTTGTCAGAATTATGGATGTGATTACCACCAGCACTATTAGTGTAATAATAAAAACTAATACTTGTGAACTCATGTATACAACACCATGCTAGTGTTTTTACAAATACTATGTCTTTCCAACTATAATCCTATAATAGGTGAATCAATTATAATTCCCACAGTAAGAAACCCCACTAATGATTCAAGTTATTTTTTTCCTCAGGCCTAAAAATAAAGACACCAGAAAGTTACCTTGACTGTCTTTCTTTTTTTTTAACGATTTAATTGGGGAAGGGGAACAGGACTTTATTGGGGAACAGTGTGTACTTCCAATACTTTTTCCAAGTTAAGTTGTTGTCCTTTCAATCTTAGTTGTGGAGGGTGCCGTTCAGCTTCAAGTTGTCCTTTCAGTCTTAGTTGTGGAGGGCGCAGCTCAGCTCCAGGACCAGTTGCCGTTGTTAGTTGCAGGGGACACAGCCCACCATCCCTTGCGGGAATTGAGGAGTTGAACCAGCAACCTTGTGGTTGAGAGCCCACTGGCCCATGTGGGAATCTAACCGGCAGCCTTTGGAGTTAGGAGCACAGAGCTCCAACCGCCTGAGCCACCGGGCTGGTCACCTTGATTTCCTTAAGAGGATAAACTTTTGGAGTATTAAAGGCAGCTCTTCTCCTGAAGATAATCAGTTAAGTGTCACTGCAGTTAAGTGTGAGCTGTTTGCTCTACTGTTAAAAAAAAAAAGAGTATAATCCAAACCTTTTTGGATGTGGGACTCCCTGGAGACAAAGCAGCTACCCTTAGGAAAGTAGGCAGAGACCAGCTCTATTATTCTGGAAAAGAGATGTAATGAAACCCTTTGTGCTTTAAGAATTGACTAGGAGGGGCCACTGGACCCCTGGTTGTGTGGATCCTTGGGGATGGAAAGGGAACAGAATTTTCAAGTCTACGGGGAGGAGTCTACTCAAATCTGAAGAGCCTTGCTGGACAGCTGATCTAAAGTACTGAGCTCTAAGAACTGTAACCCTGGAAACCCATGCAAAGAAGACACTCCTCGCTGGACCAAGACCTGAGGAAGCAGATCAAACTCCTGAAAGATCCATGGCAGCCGACCCAGAACGTGAATCCGCCAACCCCCCAGTTCAATGGACTGTGTAGGAAACTGTCAACAGTGACACCATGTGGCAGTGAGAAGCAAAGGCAGGAGAAGGCTAAGCCTCCAGGCTCTCCATGATGGAACCAGGTAGTCCGAATGACACCCATCCTCCCTCCTGTTTAGGATTCACTGTGCTTCAGGGCACTGGGGCCCCGAAGTGGGGTTTGCACACTAATTCCAGACCTGCGGCTGCTGATCCTAAGACACTGAAATGACTGGAGATAACTGGATCAGACTGCTCTGTACTCTTCTCTCTTAAATGGTCTTCCTAATTTATTTCTCCAAGTGCTTAATTCAGAAAAGTAATTTATATTATACAATGAGAGAGCAGTGTCTACTATATTTAGTGGAAAATTTGAGGCTGGAAAGGTCATTTTGGGGGGATGCCGTTTTTGCAAAATCAAACAAGGTTATTTTCAGTCTCCTTCCAGGAAGCCTTTCTTGATCCCGAGTTAGGCGTTCTCACACCAACCTGTGCTTTCCGAATCAGAGGAGTTAAGGGGCAACTGTAATTTCCTGTTGACTTGCTCTAGCTTCCTTCATAGACTGTAAGCTTGCAGGAGGCAGGGGCAGTGTTTTGCCCACCACTGACTATCTCCCCACTGCCTTGTGTGTTGAAACCAAAGGGTTATTTTTATACCTAATCCATAATCCCGACTCAGGGAAGGTCTGGGAAGGAGGATTTTTCCCCCTTGATGCCTGATGCTGTGTTCTAGCGAGTGTCTGCAGTTTAGAATTCTGTGGACCTCTCTTTATCTGGAAGTCTGGATTGTAGTTTTGAGGGCATGTCCAACAGTCTGCTGCCCTGAGCTAATGTACCACCTGCCCCAGGCTGGTTGTTTAAGCTACCAACTTGACATTCTTTTCTTAGAAATTGTATTCAAAGTGCAACCATGTCGCTTAATAAAAGCTTTCAACAATGACAAAGATGAGGAATACTTTGAGAAACTATAAAATCACTTTTATTTTTACCATATCCACCATTTCAGTAACCCATATGTGACTGATTTGGGAGAAAAGATCTGCTTTTGATTCCTCATATCTTCTCTTTCCAAAGAACAGAAAGGGAAGCTGAATCATGAAATCACCCAGTGAACATTGTCACAGGAGGAATCCTCCTGAAGCTCAAAGGAAATAAGTTTGCAGACATATGAGAATACATATTTCTTTATGGAAAGGGAGAATAAACATTGGAACTCTACCATAAGAGCCTGTATAGGAAAAAACAATACAATTAATACGTGGAATGTGAACTCAGAGATGACTACTCTATAATGGATTATGAGAAGGAATTCAGAGAGATGTTTGGAGCCCTTAACCTATGAGGCCAATTGCATGGAGGAACTCTAACTTCCACTTCAAGGGCAGAACAGTGGGCTAGGTAAGCTGCCTGTCTGACCCAATGTGAAATTTCTTATGCTTTTTATTCTCCTCCAAGGCACTCACTAGATGGTGAGTTGAAGTCTAACAAGCCACTGACCCGCAAGGATGTCATCAAGCTAGGGTCTGGGAGCCGGCATTCCAGACCCCCAGGTTAGGGGTGCAGGGAAATGTGTAGACAGAAACAGGGTTCCGACTCCTATCCCTTTTGTTTGGTACTCACTCTCTTCAAAGTCCTGTCTCTGGACTAAGAAATTGGTTCCCATCTAGTCATGAGGAAACCATGAGAAATGAGCTGCATTTCTGAGACATTTCTCTCTTCAGCCTGATGTTTGGGAGCAAAGGGCACTGGTAATGGGGATGATGAGACAGGGGCAGCGTCTTATTTTTTGAATCTAAGAGTCGATTGATGAAGCATAGAGCCAGAATTAGAGGCCTTCTCTAGCTAAACACTGAGACTGAAATTCCTCGTGACTAGAGTGAACTCAGAGTACACCTTGTGGATGGATTGGATACAGGGACAAAGGGGGCCTGAAACACTTATTTTATGGGACTGCACAACATAAAGGATAATGTCTCTTCCTTTCCCTTCTCCCCCTTTACTCCCGGAAGTGAACCCCAGCAGTAGAGGTCACCTTCAACCAAATAGCCATTTCTATTTAACAGCTGTGTGCGGTCCATTTTTCTGCTTGTCCAACAGCAAACTGGTTTTCCTCCTCTTTGTCTTTCTCCCCCTGCCTATAGGGCAATTTCCTCCTCTCTATCTTGCAGGGCCGATAGCTCAGATATAGTGCTATGGTGATTACACCCACTCCCAGGGCAACAATGATGATGATGAAGATGGTGGAGCTGTTTCCTTCATCCAGTCCTGCCCAAGTACAAAAGACAGAGAATTGGGAGGGTTCCAGGGCAAGAAAATCACCCCACCGCAGCCCCCAAGCCCACTTCTCAGTCTCACCCTCCCCAGCCCACTGAAATCTTTCTTTTTTCCATGTTGGGAGAAGAATCCCAAACCCCTGGGGGATTTCCGTCCTGCGCCTGGCAGTAAGTGAGGCACAGTCACCTTGAACAATGAGAGTAATGTCTTTGCTGACAGAGCCCAGCTGGTTAGTGGCTGTGCAGCAGTAGATTCCAGTGTGGTTCTGGGTGGCCTTCTGTGGTGCTTCAAGGTCGAAGATCACTCCGTTCCAGGTACACACCAATGATGGGGTAGGGTTTCCCTTTGGGATGCAGGCAAGCATCTGCTCCGTCCCTTCCACCCAGGTCTGGTTGCCAGGGCAACCAGATTCCTCTAACCGTGGCTTATCTGGAAGTGAGTTCGGAAGGAACAGAGCTCAGGGTGCCACATCCCCACCTCACTGTCATGTTCACCTCTCCGTCCCCTAATCCGAAAGCTGTGTCCCCTCCATGCAGCAGCTTTCCCGGGGAGGATCAGTCCCCTGCTTTGAGCCACTTCTCTCCTCCCTTCCCTAGGAGCATGGAGTCTGTCTGAGATGTAGCATAGGGCATTTTAATGGATTCTGATGAAATCCTCCAGGCCGCTCTATCAGGGGTAGCCATGGGGCCCCTGCTTCCCATCTTTGCTTCTCAGGGAGTGAGGACAGGGGTAGTGGTGAACCCAGAGATGGGGATTTTTCTACTTTTCAAAATATACATTTTTATGTGGAAATTTCCTCCCTCAGCATAAACTTCAGCTATCACTTCCTATGTTCTCAGCCATTGGCCCTCAACTAATATTGCCTGATCACTTTAACCACTTTCTCTTTTCTGTTCCCAGTTTCCCTTAATGTTTCTCCCCACTCACTTTGCTGGGTGTAAGGTAAGCTTGGGGAGCTTTAATTTTACTTTTTCTCTTGACTTTATTTTAATGAGAAAAATGTGGCAACTCTAATAATAAAGCTGCTGGCCAAGGCCTCTGGAAACGGGAGACTAATAATCTTTGTTTTGACAGGAAAGACCAGGCCTGTACTCACATAAGACATGGAGCTGGACCGTAGTGGTTTTGATGAACCGCTGATCCTGAACCTCCACAGAGGCCTCACAGGAGAAATTTCGGCCATCATCTTCCTCCCTGGTGGTAAGTAAAAGCCAGGCAGGCTCCCCAGGGGCAGGGAGGTCTGGGACGCCCTGAAGCCAAACAGTAGGGCTGGGTGATGTTAACACATGCCCTGTGCAGGTCACATTAATGTCTGTCCCCGCCAATGGGTATAATTCTTCGATCTCCAGGATTGGTGGAGGGAAGCCTATAAGGAAAGGAAAAGGAGAAGCAAACATATTTCTCAAACTGGCAGCCACTCCTGTGCTCTTGCTACTGGCATCCCCTGGGTGAGCAGGCACCAGGGGAAAGACGATGGATACCATTACTGCTTCTGTGCAGAATGGCAGCAGCAACGAGGTGGTTTGGGAATTTCAGAGCTTCTCCTACAACAAATGTCGTATGCCCTCACTTGGCTGTTTCTGCAGCAAGGATAGCAAGATGTCTTTTCACCTTATACATTTCTTCCTCAGCTCCAATAATTGTTTCTAGAAACAAGTTCAAGGATCCACAATTGCTGTCTAAGTAGGATGGCCTAGGGAATCAGGGTGAATGCTGGAGAGAACTACTGTCTCAATGCGTGTCTCCAACCTGCCTGCACTTATCAGAGCAAGCTGAGGACTACTGTTCACTGGAGAGTGTGCCTAGTAAAGGGAGCAGAGATGTTTGCAGTCAAATCACCAAGGCTGTACTGTGGGAGTTTTCAACGGCAGAAAACCCTCATGGGGAAGGGAAGAGGCTGGTAACTTACTGTAGACATGCACCGGCTCTCTTGTTTTCTGTTCCATTGGACCCAGAGATACGAGGCAGGACAGCTCCTGGTCCCCAGGCTCCATGGCCCGAACAGTAGCGTTGGCCCATGCCGTGTCTTCTTCCCAGGAGAGAAAGGGGCTCAGCTCCTGGTCTCCCAGGAACATGTGGAACATTACCTCTTTGGCCGGGAATACCCTAGCCACCTCACAGCTCACAGTTTCTGCCATCCCAACCTCCAAAAGTGGAGGGACCTGAATTTGCGGGCGCTGAGAGAATTCTGCCAAGAAATGAGGAAAAGGAAAGACAGGAGAAAAGCCATGATAAATCACGTTGTGTAGGACCCCACAGTGTAGGAAGGGAGTGGGGCAAAAAGCTCTCTGTGCCCCAGGGAGAGTTCAAAGCCCAAGAGGTGGAGCTCAGTTTTCCTCACAGTCTCATCCCAAACCCTGTGGGACCTCAGTCTTAAAGGCCAAGGTAAAATGAGCCTAGGGTTGCTTCCATACGTGAGTTCTGACTCACCGAAGCTCCGGAGCACCTTGATGGCTGAACTGGAGTGAAAGAGCTCGCCGCCATGTGAACTTAAGTCCAGCTCTGCACGGCAGGAGAAATTGCACTTGTCGTCCTCCCTTTGCGCTTTGACCCTGATGGTGACCTCGGCTTTTTGGGAGGCCACAGCCAGGCTCATAAAGTTCTTTCTATGTAGTTCTTGGTTACCCTGGAGGAGGGTAAGGGTGAGGTTCTCCAAGGGTGCTACATGGGGCACATAGCACTTCACTGTAAAGACTTCATCCACGGCCACCCATGCAGGCTGCAGCTCCAGTGTCACCTGCTCTGGTGGCTCTTTAAGACAAAAAGGCGGGTTTGAAGAGAGAAGCCTCTGCACCTCTCCAGAAAGAAATGGGCTAGGACAGGAAGCCTGTGATAGAAGGTGACTGCTACCCTTAAACCATCTGATCAACAGTGTCAGCTTTCTGCCACCCCTGTCCTAGATGGGACAAGTTAGCCTTCTGGTTCTTCTTCTGACCATCAAAGGTGGCTAAAGCCATAGCTAAGAAATGTGACTGCTGAGGGGAGGTCCCTTGCTTTGACTGTTGGCTGCCATTCGAGCACTTTTATCTCTTAAAGGAGGTGTGAGCAGCTTCTGAAGAGCTCTTTAGCATCACACAAAACTGTACCCTAGTTAACCACACTCTTACCCCCACAGGGATCACACTTATTCTTAAAGCCTATCTTTGCCAATGCTATTTGCCCATCTGAAAGACTCTTCCCACCCATCCCCATTACTTCAAATCCTACCCATTCTGCAGAGGTGAAGCTCAAGAGCCTCCTCTTCCATGAAAACTTCTTCAACTACTCCAGCCTACAAAGACCCTCCTTTCTCTATTCACTATTTATTCTAAGAATTTGTGGCAAAAATTCAGCACTAATCTTACATGGTTTTTGATCATTTATAAGTCAGCATTATTAGCATATGCCTCCTGTATTTGAACATATTCTCAAGCACAGATGTCTGGCTGCCCTCTATGGTATGCTCCTAATTTAAAAGCCTACACCAAAGGGAAATAAAAATAATTGGCTTTAGAATTCCTATAGTATGATGGAAAAAATAATAATCTTCATTAAGGGCCCTAATTCTCTCCCCTAAAAGAAGTCTCTAATTTCTCCCTAAATGAGACATAGTCATGTTCCCCAGTTCTTCTCTTCCTCCCCAACCCTCAGCCCCACTCACGATACATGGTGATGCCAAGGCTTGTGTCCTTCTGGATCCCAGCGCAAGAGAAGAAGCACTGCAGAATGGAATTCTCTGTGATATCCTCCAGGAGAAACTCCTTCCACTGAGGCCCTTTGCCCACCTGGGTTTTCTTTAAGAAAGTCTCAATCCCACTAGGTCCTGGGTCTGGACAGGTAGTGCTACAGTTGACCATTAGGGACTGTCCAAACTTTACCAGGGCCTGATCTGGCCAGACAGAAACCTCAAATAGCTCTTCTGTGGCTCCTGAAACGATCAACCACATATGCCGGAGACTCTGGTGAGGACCACAAGACCCAAACAAAATACAGAGCCTATTTGTCTAGTCATAGGTTAGAGACTAGGAAACCTACCCTGAATGAAAAGGTACAGGGGGCTAGACAAGAAAAAATACCCTGGGTGAACAAGTTAGAACTCTGATTCCATCACCATTCCCTCCATTCATCACCTTTCTTGGGATCTGACTTCTCCATTAGTGTCACTGTGGAAACTATGGAATTGCTAAACATTCTTCCTAGGAAACCATTCATTATCTTTTTAAACTTCCAGAAATCTTGGAAACTCCTAGGATGGGCTGCTGAGGGCCCTCATGGTAAAACCCTTAAGAAAAAGAGTTTTGTTACTTATACTTCAAAGCAGTGTTTCTCTCAAATTATGGCCTAAGGAGTACTGTTACCAGAACCACCTGGAATGCTTGTACAACTGCAAATTCTAGCTCCACTTCAGACCGAATGATTAAGAACTTGTGAAGGTGGGACTGGAAATATCCAAGTGAACAAAACAAGCACTCCTGGTGACCCTTATGCATACTAAATTACGAGAACCACTAGTCTAAAAGTGACTCTCAGGGTTACTCAATTCCCATGGAACTTTTCACCTCTTCACAAAATGAGACTTCCATTTTGCTTTGGTGATAAGGCAACGGTGTTTTTAGATACTTAAGAGTTTAGTCTGTTAGGGAAATCTTCTCAGGTGCAGTGAGAGAGACATCTTTCTCGGGTAAATTTGAGATGCTCGATGTAGGTAAGGAGCATAGTCTCAGGAAAGCTCCCCTGTAGGTCCCCTTTAGCTACTCCAAGTCCACCGTCTACTTCATCTCCCAAATAGCAGTCCCCTCTGGGAATGCACACTCTTGTCGCAATGTTACCCACTAACGCTTCAGTTCCTTTCTTGCATTTAGAGAACTCACTCCTCTGAGCTATGGGCTCTGTCCTATTAAAATCCAATTCGTGACACAAAGGGTGGCGACAAAGAAGTAAAAAATATTTCAAGTGTAGCCAAAGGACAGTCCTGGGCAGCAGAGACCAAGCAGAGAAGGTGTATATGTTTCTTCAGGAGAGTTTTCTCTGATGGTCTATTATCCTGTCCTTTATTTGGGCTAGCCCAATATGGCCAGAGACACCTAGATTCTGCGTCCTAGTGATCCAAGAAATAGGAAGTCCTCCCAAGGGTCCAGATGAGTGAATACTAAAATGTCGCTCTACTCAGGACTTCTTTCCTCTTCCTCATTGCCCAGCCACCTGTACCCTGGCACATACTGGCTAAAGAAACTTTCCCAAATAGACTCACCTGGGCAAAGGATCAAAGCCAGCAGGGCCCAGACACCAAACAGTAGCATTTCCATCCTTATGAGAAGGGCCAAAAGCTAGAGAGAAAGACAGGAGACAGAAATGCTGGAGAAAGTGACAAAAAACAAAATACGGAAAATTCTTTCTTTGATATTGTTAAAAGTCAGCCCCTTTCCTGAAACCTCTCACATAGTCTGGAGAAATTGAGCAGTGTCAGTGTTGTGGGTGGTACCAGAATAACTTCTTGCTTCTGTTTATTTCACTTTGCTTTATGTGGATAGCAAAAAGACAAAGGAAAACAGGAGATATTAAATTAAGTGAAAATCCTGTCAAAAAGACACAGGAAAACAATAGGGGATATTAGATTAAGTGAGACTCCTGTATAAGCTTGTATTGCACTTACTGTGTTTCCCTGAAAATAAGACGTAGCCAGACAATCAGCTCTAATGTGTCTTTTGGAGCAAAAATTAATATAAGATCTGGTATTATATTATTATATTCATTATATTATATTATATTATATTATATTATATTATATTATATTATATTATATTACATTATATTATATTACATTACATTATATAAAACCCGGTCTCATATTATAGTAAAATAAGACCAGGTCTTGTATTAATTTTTGCTCCAAAAGACGCATTAGAGCTGATTGTCCGTCTAGGTCTTATTTTCGGGGAAACACGGTATCTGTGTACATGTTTGCCCCTATCTGAGTCAACAGAAGAAGGCTGTTAGCATGGAAACATGAAAAACGAGGTTTAGAGAAATGATGTTTGGCAGTGTTTATCTAGCACTGTCCAGTGGACAGTGACCCTGACTCTAGAAAATGTGGTCATCAGAGTCCTATCCTCTGATATAAGGGAGAAGTGTTTCATCAGGCCTCTGTCTTCATGACCTCTATGAAAAAACCCTCAAGATAATCCATCTCTTTCAGATGTGCCTCCATGTTCACCAAGAAACCTTTGGACTATCACTTTGGCTAAGTTAAATCTCAAGTGTCCACTTCTCTTTTCTCCACCAATCCATACCAAGATTTTTGTTTCAAAACCTCATTCAAGCTAATTTCTTCTAAGAAAGGTTTCTTGATTAACCCTGTCCAATTCACAATCCCTCACTTAATCACAGTATCTGTACCTCACTTTAGGCCAAGCATGATTTCTGAAACTATGAATTTTAGAATTTCTATACAGAAGATGTTTAGGGGGTCTCAGTCTGGTTGGAAACGGGGGCTAGAGGCTGTGTTCGCATAGTTAAACATATTGGTTTCAATTAACAATGTATGTTACAGATCAATAAAAATAGCAGTGTTCGAAGTATTTTTTCACATCTTACATAAGATTTAGAAAATATCAATTGTTCATATCTAATATTATTTTGAAAGTGGCATGGAGAGAACGGAGGAAAATGGCCTTCCCACTGTTTTAAGGGCATGTATAACACTCATTTAGCTGTATAGTATTTTTAAAAATATCAGTCCCATTAACTCATCCATTGCAGAATCCCAGTTAACTTTTGAATTCCTTGAGATAAACTGCTCTCTTCATAACACCTACTCCAAGCGAGGCACTCACTACTGATCCATATCTCATTTCAATGACGTTTTCTCAATCACATTTGTCTAATAATTTCTAACATTTAGTAAACATATACTATGTTCCAGGGCGGAGTGCTTTACTTTATCTCACGGCAATCCCATGATTATTCCTACATTTACAGATGAGGAGATGGAGCCCAAGAGAGGTAAAGTCACTTACCCCAGATCACACAACTAATTAAGAGGTAAAGCCAGGATTCAAACCCAGGCATCCTGACTGCCGAGCAATGCTCTTAGTACTCCACTGCTTCTTTATGTCCAATGAGTCCAGACTATGTGTGCGTTGCTGGGGCCACAGTGTCACAAACAATTCGGAATAGAGGTTCATCTACGAGCTCTTTCTATTTTATTCATCTCTCCTGAGCTTGCTGATGTTACCTTTCTCTGCAAAGCCTGACCTTGCTGTGAATTAATCTCATAGATTATGTTCTGCTCCTAGAGCCTTAGCTAAGAAAAGACTTCCCGCCTCTGATCACTATAAGCCAAGCTAGTGGGTTTTCCCTTGTGGTTGCCACTAGTATAGGTCCATGCCCCACAAACAGATACAAAAAAACGGGGGCGGGGTCCATTTTGTTCTCACACGTATGTACTAACCCGTACTTTGGTCTCTGTTATTTCATGTGTTCCCCCCAACCCCATGTTCCCACCGTTCTAATATTTTTATCCTTGTTTTCACGTGGCATGTTATGATCAGGTCCTGAAACATGAAATTGTATATTCCTTTTCTTACGGGAAAAGACAGCAGCGTCCCTTACAGAAAACCAATTCCTTTTGCTTACTCTGTAGATAACATCCCAAATATACGGTGTACACTGTCTGAATTTCTAGACCTGTGCGGCAGCCACTGCAGGGCTGCAGGGAGTGCTAGACAGCGAGGGGAGGGCCACAGACACTGCGATGGCTGTGCAGCGTGATAGGACTTCCTCTCCAAGTCTGGGAATCTCACCATCCCTTTATATTCCAGGGTGTCCTGCAGTTTCTGGTTTTAGGTGTGCAACAACTTTGAACGAATTAATGAAGGACGGAAGGAATCGACGAGTGAACGAACGAGATAAAATATTGACAAATATTTGTAAGACGGCCCGTGTCCACCGTTTGGATTCAAAGTGTAAGACCCAGTTCTTGCTCGGAAAAAGTTTCCTCACTAAACGTGTCCACAACGTGGCTCTCACGCTCTCAGCCCAACCGGCCCTGAAGGCTTTTAAAGGCAGAGGGTGTTTAAAAGATTAAAAACTATGTGGGGAAAAAAAAAATACTTCAATGAGTGCTCCTCAGGGCTTCCGCCCCACGAAAGTGTGAGGTGGCGAAGTCCGCCATGAGGCCAGCTCTCCATAGATTCGACAGGAAAACCAAGAGGAGGCACCGGCATGATCCTATGCAAACAAAACCAAACCTAAATTCTCACTGAGGGTCGCTCCTCGTTGCTCCCGCCACTCCTAAGGTCGCTCAGCCTATTCGCCCGCTCCGCCGCCTCGCCTGCTGCGACCTCAAGTACCGCCACGCGCTCAGACCGTTTGGTGGCGCCAAGCGAGGGCGCGCGAGGACGCTCCAGGTCGGAAGTTTCCTGATCTACCCAGAAACTCGTGACGTCAACGCAGAGGCTTAGCAAGGGTTGGCTGAGACAAGTGGGGCGGGTCGGAAGCTAAAACAGAAAGAGGGGTGCGCAGGGAAGATGAGAGTAGGGAATCCTGGACTGTGCTTGGCAGAAAGCGCATATTTGACTTAAGTTAATTGCAATGAAGTAAAGCAAAGTGAAAACGTAAGGAAAGGGGTTGTTGTGGCAATTAATGTCTCTATAGGGAAAACAAGGGGTTGTCCTCCCCTGTGCTTGGTCATTTTGTGGTGCGGCCTGAACGCGCGAGCCCTTTCGGGCGGGAGTGGGCTGTGCGCTCAGCTGCCTCCCGGGTTGGGGCGGTGGGGTTTGTCTGTTGTTGGACTTCGGTTCATCACTCGCTCAAAATCTTACCCGGGAGCGCTCTGAGCTCTACCTGGGTGAGCTGGGAGGTGGATTTGATAGGACTCGGCCAATATCCGAAGAGCCCTTTTTGTGCTCCGCCCTCCACATACAAGTCACACGCTTGAGCAAACTAGAATTTCCTTTCTCACTTCCTACCAAATGTGCCTGTGCTCTTGCTCCCCCACCCCCCGGCCCAGGAGGGGGCAATGAGCCATAAAAATGGGGGTGGGCAAGTAAAGCCTCCTCTGTGGCATCCTCACCTCGAGACCCCTTTCCGCAGCTTCATGTCAGACGCCTTGGGAGGGTCGTTTCTCAGAACATTTTCCCTGATCCCAAATTGGGCCATTCTCATGGGCATCCGGTTGTGCCCTTGGCTCCCCCTCTGTCCTTGGGCTGATTGTGAGCCCTGGACTGAGTTCCTTGGTGCGGTGGGGAACAAATTATTTTTTTAAAGACTTGTTGGGGGAGGGGAAAAGGACTTTATTGGGGAACAGTGTGTACTTCCAGGACTTTTTCCAAGTCAAGTTGTTGTCCTTTCGGTCTTGGGGGAGTAGAACCTGGCAACCTTGTGGTTGAGAGGACACACTCCAACCAACTGAGCCATCTGGCCACCTGGGAGATGAGTGGCAGATTATTGACTTCATTCTAATTGTGGCGGGCACAGCTTGCTGGCCCATGTGGGAACTGAACCCGCAGCCCGGTTGCCCAGAGCTCCCACTCTAACCAATTGAGCCACCTGTCTGCCCCCAAATTTTGAGGATTTGGGATTCTTTTTTTCAGGACAATGATTACGTGAATCCACTATCTCATTTAATACGACTACCTTCGAGGGAGGCATTACTATTAACCCCATTTCATGGATGAGGAAATAAGCTTGGAGAGTCTTCACTATTCTCTATATGGGGGTGACAGGGCTGGGAAATTATTCATGTAGTTGGCAAGCTTGTCCAGTGTAAGTCTTAAGAACTGCATTTCTTTAATTTTAGACTAAGACTGAGTGGCTTGGCCTGGGGCTAACTCCTTTGGGCGGCCTAAGGCAGCTGCCTTTCTTCTACCCAGGTTGTACCAATGCCTTGTCTCCTGTACTGACACCTTGAGAGAGAAAATTAGATGGAATAGAAGAAGCTTTTGGGCCAGACAAACCTGTCTATGAATCCCTCCTCAATGTCTTACTAGCTTTGGGACTATGGGAAAATTACGTAGTTTCTAGTTTCCTCATATGTAAAAAGAAACGACATTTAGTGTATATATATATATATATATATATATATATATATATATATATATATACCAAATAGGTATTCAATAGATGGTAGTCTGTCTTCCTTTTATAGTATCAGAAAGACCTTTCCTGACTACCTCCCTAAAATTGTCAGGCTTTATTTTTCTTTACCGTATGTATCACTACCTGTTGTTAAGTTAAATATCCAGTGGTGTCCTAGATCAGCTCATATGGGCTAGCCCATCTCTTCAACTCTGTATTTAGTGATGTGAGGTTGGTAGCTTGAAAATAGCCATGGTGGAAGTATTTACATCACTAAAATTGTCAAAGGTTACAAATTATGGTTTGTTTTTTTCTTCTTGAGAACTGGTTGTTAAACATTTACCAGTATAGCACTGTATATATCTATTTGTTTATGTTTATTGTTTGTAAACTATGTGTCATGATTTTTGTCTGTCTTGTTTATTGCTGTATCCTCAGCACCTAGAACATTGCCTGCATATAGTATACACTCAGTAAATATTGAGTTCTTGAAAAAGCTGAGAATCTGTGAAAGAGTGATTTCAAACCTTAATTTTCTTTGTGGGGAAGCATCGCATACTCCTTCAGAGGATTGTTAGCTTTGTGTTGGCTTTCCATTTTCATTCTACTTTTCCACTCCTTGTCCCCAAAGGTGGTAATGAAAATGAGAATTTGGATCTATCCAGAGAAGATAACACCACCACCTTCTTCCAGCCAACAAGATGGTTTTATCATCCCAACCTCTGACATCCTCTAGTTGGAGAGAATGTAGGAACTATCCTTGTCAAAGACATGCCTTCAACTCATCCTAAACCCAGACAACTCAAAAGGGCATACTGGGAGGACCCTGATATCATTTCTCCAAAAAGGCATTTCCTTTACATCTTTGTAAAGTTCCCAGCAATTACTATTGTATAGGCTAGTTTTAAAAGCTTTTGGATGTTTCTGGGAAGTTTTAATTGGTAGGTTTTTATTTTGTGTTCATGGTAATAGTTTAAGGGGTATTAAATTTGTCTGAAGTCACAGGATAATTTAAAGTGCTTATGAAAATAAGAGTATATGTCAAAATTTAACAACTTGTGCAATTTAAATCTGTACAATTGATTGTGTCAATCATATTTCAATAAAGTTGTTTTTTAAGTCTATGAAAATATTTACTATTCGTAAAAGTATTGTTCAGTATCAATAATCAAAATTTCAGTTTCATGTGAGACTGTTTTAGCATTTGGGGGATTTTTTGCCTATTTCTCAATTTATATGTCACTTTAGTATGTTATTTCCAACAAAATGGATTTATCATGTGGTTGCTCCTGTTGATTTCTAGTAAATTTCTTACTATCCCTAATTTTTAGAATGTTCACTTTTTTGTCCTTTACAAATTCATTTTCCTGGTTAACATATATCAAATCTGGGGCTTTATCACAGTAACCCCTTTAGGCCACCCTCATTTCTCATTCGTGGCTATGAATGATTTTGGTCATTCATGTTAAACAGTTCTGCAAAGTGCTACCAAAACAACATCCTAATCACTCCTTGCTAGAAACCAAAATTTTTGCACTTACACTGGGCATAATTTTTTCAGCTGCTGCTCTTTTTCAGGTACTTTTGAATGTCATTTTCTGTTTTGTAACACGCTTACATTTGTATCATCCTTTTTCCAATTTCTCAATGCCATATCAGCCTTAACTTTCATTTCTTGAATTAAAATCTTAAATTTCAGTATCTTTAATGCTGTTAATATAATCCCATCTAATAAAAATAGCCATATTGTGTAAAAATAGATTTTTAAAAGTTCTGGTAATTTTATAAATTGGTCACTTAGTGAATTAAATTGTGGCAAATGGGCTTGTTCCGGCTAACCTATTTTATGAACAGTGCTTTCCTAGAGAAGTGGAGAAGTTGTACCTTCCGATGGATAATTGCTTTGGCCCAGGTAGTTGTGGTTGTGAGACTGGGTTATGGAAAAAACAGGTTTGAACCTGATAAAAGCAAAGCCAGTTAGAGGGCTCTTCTCTTTTGAAGCTGTATCTGTCTTTTGATTGTTTTACTTGGTTTCTAGGGTCCCCAAATCTGCTGCTTCCCTGATCACTCAAGAGTCTCTTTCTCCCTTATCTGTTTGTGTTGTTTTTTTTTCACTCCAGGGTTGTCAATGCCTGACTCAGAGGCAACTTGTTGTTTATAGCGGCTAAGTGGTTAGTTAGGATTAGTACAGTCTTAACAAGAATTAAGAGAGCAGATAGATTAAGGGTTAAAATCAGGAATTAGTATTAAGTGAATCAACCTTGGAGACCCATCAGAGGCACAGTAAGGTGGATAAGATCTGGGCTAAGGAGTAAACAAAGAAAAGTCCAGGAATACAGGTGCAAGGTCACCAATCAATATCCACCCAGAGCATAAAGAGCAAGAAGGATTTGAGAGCCAAAGTGAACTGTTACTGTTTAGCTGGTTTTAACTTTCTGCCCTGATGGATTAACTCCTGATCATGACCGACTTGGAAGAGTTCTGAGTGGTGAAGTGGAGATAACTTTTATTAGTGTTATTTCCTGAGCAGTCGTTGTTTCTGCACTGTCCCAGTCCTGGAGTTCACACTGAAGGTGTCTATGGATGGAGACAGAGCCACAAACAAAAGCCATAGCATACGAGGTCGGACAATGGAGGTTGGACAATGAAGTTCGTGAACTCATCCTAGAAAAAGTGCTGCATACCTCATTGCTGAATATCACTACGGTAACTTTCGAAGGACTCCTCTTGGGAAGCTATGCACCGATGCCAGTGCCTAGTCCACCCTTCAAAGCAATTTTGGAACTCTTTTTCTGGAATGGCCATCACAGCTGTCATTATACTACCCTTGATGTCCTAAATGTCATCAGAATGTCTTCCTTTCAATATTTCCTTTATCTTTGGGTAAAGAAAGAAGTCATTGTGGGCCAGATCAGGTGAATAGGGAGGGTGTTCCTATACAGTTATTTGTTTACTGGCTAAAAACTCCCTCACAGATAGTGCCGTGTGAGCTGGTGCATTGTTGTGATGCAAGAGCCATGAATTGTTGGCAACAAGTTCAGGTTGTTTTTGTCTAACTTTTTCACGCAGCCTTTTCAGCACTTCCAAATAGTAAACTTAATTAACTGTTTGTCCAATTGGTACAAATTCATAATGAATAATCTATCTGATATCAAAAAAGGTTGGCTACATCTTTGCAACAAGTTTGTGAACTTAATTGTCAGACCTCGTATGATAAGTACTCACATAAATTTAGACTAAGTGCTATGGAAAACAGGAAACAAATTGATGATGCAGCAGTTGGAGGATGGGATAGGAAGTCATGGATAACTCCAAAGGTAGTGCATTTGAGTTGGCCTTAAGTAACAAACAGATACTTGCATATCAGAGAATTGGGGAAGAATACTTATTCATTAAATAAATATGTTCTAGTATTTAACTTGGTGTCAGATACAGTTCTAGGTACTGGGAACACAGTATCAAAACAAAGCCCCAGCCTTGGAAGAGCTTGCTTTCTAGTGATATAGGCAGAAGAACCACAGCATGAAAAGGCTTGAGGTGTTCAGGGAAGGGCAAGTTCAGTGTGGCTTAATGGTAGAATATATGGAATGTTGGTAGAAAATAAAGCTAGAGAGGTAGGTGGAGGACAGAAAAAAGAGTCAATTATGCCATTCTTAGAAGCTTTGAAATAGACTCTTCTGTAAGTCATTGGCTATTAAACATTTTAGAGCTATGAAACCTTTTCTGCAAAAAAATCTTGCAATGTCACTCAATATATAAAACAATAAAAGTAGAGCTCCTTTGTTGAATCAGGGATGGGAGGGTAGAGGGAGGTAGAGCAGGGGACGAACTCCTAGCTCTGCCCTATCACCTCATCTCAGCTCTCCACAACAGCTCTGAGAAACCTGAAGAACCACAATGCATTTAAAGCCCACTGCTGAAGGTAATGGAAGGCACACAAATATGAGAAAATCGAGAGATATGATCAGATTTGCTGTCTTGGACTAAAATTGGCAAGGGGAAGGAGGTAGGATGGCCCATTAGCAGAGAAACCAGTTGGGTGGGTTATAGAAGAGATGCTGAGGACCTGACTTAAGGTTGGTAAGATGGATCCAAGAAAGATTTAGGAGGTTAAAGCCAACAGACCCTGGTGACTAAGACTGAGGGAGATAAGAGAGGCAGGAATGGAAGACGGTTTCAAATGAGAGCAGAATGAAGCTCCTTAAGGCTTTCTCCATTCTCCTTTTTGCTTTTGGTTGCAGGTGCCCTGGGGATCCAGTTGGGTAATTCCATCTTCTTTGGCTTTCAGTTGCCTGTAAGACCAGTTTGAATGTCTCAGCAAGGCAAGGTTGGCCCTTCACCATGTCTTTATGCCCCTAATCAAGCTAGATACAGGGGGAGGAGACTGGATGGGAGAACAATGAGACATTGATTTTGGACAGATGGGGCATCTATTGGGGAGTTGGAAATATGGATCTGAAGCTCAGGAGAGAGGTAAGGGTTGGAGTTAGCGATTTAGGCTCATCAGAATATAGACAGTAATTAATAGTCTCGTGCCCTACTGATGGAGCTAGACAGTAATTAAAGGAATAGGAGTAGATGACTATGTCTGGGTAGGTCATGTACTTATGGGGAGCTCAAGATAGAATCCTAGAAGACAAGCACATATAGAAACCAGAAGGGGATTGAGGATAAATTAGAGATCTCAGTGGAGACCCTTATCTTTGTCTTAGTGGTTTGTTTTTCACTTCTACCAGTATCTCTGGGTCCAAATTCAAGAGCAAGGAGGTCACCTTTGGGAGGGTCTGAGAAGGGAACAGGAAGAGGACTCTGAGACCACAATGTCACTGAGGTCTCTGAAAGTACTATAACTCTCTACCTTCCATGGGAAGAGAACAAATGGTAGACTCATGCCCCAGACCTGGGTTCCAGAGATTCCAGTAATGTTACCTGGAATCACTTTTTGAATCGTGGTCTATGCTTCCACTATTGGAAGTGTCTACTCTCCAGGAGTTTTACCTGCTAGACTGTGTTGACTATGAAAATATGTGTATTGAGAACCGTGACCTCAATGTGCCCACAGAAGAGGAGCTTTCTGTCTTACGTTTGATGAACCAGCAAAACTGATTCTGATTCTTCTCACCCTGTACTGCTTCATGCCTTTGAGCCTTACTCTGTTTTCTTTGCCTAATTCATTCGTAACCTCTTTTGTATAACCTCCTGAAAGATGTCTTCACTAATCCCTTTCCCCCTTTAAAGACCTCCTCTGTTTCCCCTTGGTACTTTGTGAATACCTTTATCTAACAGTAGTCACATGGAGAAATGATCTATTTATGCATTTATCATCTTCACTAGAATATATCAGCGACTGGCATATAGAAGATACTCAATAGGTTGCTTTTCAAACAGTGAATACAGCATCTGCTGCTTTACCATTCAGCCCTTCTGCTCTGGCTGGGCAGTGCCCCAGGCCTGCCCCATGACCGCATTATCTGGAGATGCGGAGCCTATCCAAGAGGGATAGGCTCCTGGTATAGCCCCAGCAGTGCTGCCATGGTAAATGTGGTAAATGTTTCTGCCATGACCTGACTATTCACGTTACTTCCCCTGAAATTCCAACCTCCTGAGGGCCATCCATACTGAGGAATGATTGTTTGCTGGCCTGCTCCAGGGACCATCTTGCTCCTTTGTCTTGTGAAGTCTTTGGGGGCTATTTTGCCCACGAAACAGCTGGGTGAGGAACCACAGAGCCCACACTGAGAATTGTCCCTTTAGCTCTGTATTAAATACTTTATTAAATTAAATACTTTAGTTCTATTCGGTCTCTTTGAACATCTGTAGATGCAACAGGGTCCAGAGGAGGGAAGTCCCTCTTCTGAGACCATAGAACATCTCGGAATGAAATTTTGAAGAGTGGTCACTGAGCAGAATAAATATCAAGAGAAAAAGGAGAAAGCAAAAAAGGCGTTCCAAGTTGAGGGAACAAAGACATGGAAATGCTGCCTCTGTGATCTCCATGATCACAAGTCCTGTAATTGGCTGCACTATTAGGTCCTTTTAGGGTAGCAGTGGGAATGGCTTTCTTCCTCCCATCTCTGTCGATTCTTCAGCATTAATTCAGTGCTCTCTTTTCACAAGATCCTGAATTGTGGCAACATGAGGTATCAGATTCCATGTGCCTATTGGGGGACCACCAATATTATCTCCTTTTCAAACTAAAGTGCTCCAGGAAACCTTTTCTGATTAATTAGGCCCTACCAACCTCCTTTTCTCTGAGTCCCCACGGCACTTGCTTTTCAGTTTGGACACTGTTTCTTTGCAACTAATAACAGATCAGAGGCAATAACAGAGAAGTAACAGCTACCAACAAGAAGTCATATATAGTGGTTAAGTGCCTGGATTGTGGATTCTAGGGCCAGATCAGAACCACATTTGAATCCCACCATCATCATGGTGAGAGTGGGCAAGTAACTGAATCTCTAATTGATTGATTTCTAATATACAGGTTAAAAATAGTATCTATCTCATATGTGTTGTGAGGATTAAATGCGCTAATATGTGTAGTGAATGCCTAGTAAATGTTAGCTGTTCTCTGCCTACTGTCTAGGATATCTTCTTGAATCCCTACCATGCCTTACATAGCTCTATATTCCCCCTAACACCTTGAATATATTTTATCATAGCGATTAACTCATGTGGACATTATCTTTTTATCATTCTTTCCGGCTGCACTTGAAGATCATTCACATGTTCACACACATTTGTTGAGTAAGTTATAACAATGATTAAGAGAGACACAATATGTATGCAAAATAATTGAAAACAGGTATTCAAACAAATACATATACATGCATGTTCATAGCAGTACTACTCACAGTAACCAAGGTGGCAACAGGCCAAATATCCATCAACGGATGAATGGATAAATTAATTGCATTATATACATACAATGGAGTATTACCCAGCCATAAAAAGAAATGAAATATTGAAACATGCTACAACATGGATAGCCCTCGAAAACATTATGCAAAGTGAAAAAAGCCAGACACAAAAGCCATTAAGCCATAAGATTCCATTTATATGAAATAATCAGAATAGGTAATAAATAATCAGAATGGATACCAGGGATTAGAGGGGTGGGGTAATGGGAAGCAAGTGCTTAATGGACATGGGATTTTCTTGAGGGGTGATGAAAATATTTTAGAACTAGATATAGGTGGTAATTGCACAACACTGTAAATGTACTAAATGCCACTGGATTGTTTACTTTAAAATGGTTAATTTTATGTATTGTGAATCTCACCTCAGGGGAAAAAAAATAGATAGTTCCTACCTTCATTGAGTTTATATTTTAGTGAGGGACTCAGATCAGACAGTGAACCAGTGCACATATAAACAAGTAATTACATACTGTGATAATCACTCAGTGAGAAGTAATAAGGGGAGAGAGCAGAAAAGTTAAAAGCTGAGGGAAGAGATGTTCTGAGATGGGAAGGGGCTTAGCAGTTTGGGGAAATTTCCAGGAGAACCCCTGGACTGACTCTTAGAGAGTTAAAGGCAGTGATTTAAAATGAGCCCAAGTTGGGAAGCAGGAGGCAGGCCCTGCAGAACTTTATATGTCATGGGAGGGAGTGTGACATTCAATCCAAGAGCAATGGGAGCTAGGGAAGGTTTTAAGCAAAGGATTAACAGTTAATTATATTTAACTGTTTAATCTGTTTTTAAATGTACTTATTAGCTAGACTCTTTTCTAGAATAAAGATTCTCTACAAGGGCGGTGGGGGGCTAGGGGCATATCAGAATTACCTGGAAAGATTATTTTTAAAATATAACACTAGGAACCATTGGAGTGTGTGTCTGGGGGGCGGGGGAGCAGGGGTTGGCAGGCATATTTTGGAATAGCTCCCTAGGAGATTTGCCTCTACTGCTTTCCCTAAAACTACTGTTGCTCTAGGAGCTTGAGAGGGTTGAAATGGTTAACTGCATTGTCATGAATTCTTTACGCACCTTACTGGCGTGGAGAGGGGCTGGGGTTCACGACTTTAACAATTCCAGTGGCCTGTTCTCAGTCTGGCAGGTAACCCACTTTTAGGGAGAAAAAGGAGAGGGGATCTCAGAGAAGACCAAGAGAAAGGAGAGCAGCAGCAGGGTTTATCACTGAGGAAAGATATCAGGAAGTACAGATGAGCAGAACTAATTTCTAAAAAGGGTTGGAGGCTATACTGTAAACAGGATCAGGAGGGCTTTAGTGCAATACGTGGCTGAGGATGAAAACATAAAGCAGAGGATTTACGTAGTGAAAACTTATCTTAGCTACTCAAAAGTGTTGTCTGAGTAGCAACAGAAATGCAGACTCTTGAGCCCTACTCCAAACCCCAGGCCTACTGAGTCATACCCTAAATTTTTAACAAGAGCCCCAGATGTTTCTTATGCTCGTTCAAGTTTCAGAAGCACTGGTCTGTGTCACGGGAAGAAGACCCCAGACCACCAAGCGTGTAGGCTCCAAGGCATAGCTGAAGCGCTTTATTTTGCATACCTTCTGATACATGTCAGTGGTTTCTGAAAAGGTGTTTAATTTTTGAAAATTAGGTGCTGCAAAGCCTAGAGAAAGACCTTATTTAACTGCGGGAGTTTTCTCCTAACACAAAAATTCCTTCGCCTAGAAACATTTCCTGTGAAGTACTAGGCTTCCTTAAAGTGAGGCATAGCCACATTAAAAATATGCGATAAGCACTTGGCACTTGGCCAAGTCACCCCTGCGCACAGCTGGACCTGGTCTGGGGCAGGCCATGCTCCTTGGCAGCTCTAAGCCACCAGGACGGACTTTTAAAGAAAGTCAAGTTGGCAGCTGTTCTGCCCCTGAGAGCAGCTCTAAGTTGAATCTTTAATGCTGAAAATGTAGAAAGGAGACATGACAAGACTATCTCGAGGAGCGTGGCCAGGTACCTAGGCGAATCGGCTACAACGCGAAGAGGGCAGCGACTGTGAACGGTCTTAGCCCTAGGTGACCTTCGACCTCTGACCCGCGCCTTGCCAGGCGTTTCCAAGCGCAGCTTCCGCCCCCGCCCCTCCCGCGAAGGGCCGGCCTAAGAGATGTGGGCGGGGCCCTGGGGCTGGCAGTTAAGGGCTGTGCCTGTTAGGGGCGGGTCTCGCGAGGGGCGGGATTTGAGGAAGCATCCTAGCATTGGGCTGCTGGGTATAGGCGGGGCATAGTGCTGGGCTGGGGTGGGCGGGGCAGGGAGTTAGTTGCCGCCTCTGGGTTAACTGGACTCCCGCAGCCAAACCTACGGAGGCCGGGGGCGGTAGACAGACCTGTAACAGATCCCGGATCCAGGATTTCCCGGGCAGGACCGGAATCTGGATCGGCCCTGCCCCAAACCTGGTCTGTGAGGAACTCGCGAACTTGGATTAGGAAATCCCGGAACCCGGATCCACAAACCCCAGAACCCGGAATTTAGATCGGAAAGTCCCGGAGCACGGAACGCGGAACGGACTCAGCACGGAGCCCGGAATCCGGATCGCTGTACTGCCGGACGGGACGGAGCGATGTCGGGCCGTGTTGCGGGCGGGTTCCCGCTGCCTCCGCTGAGCCCTGGCGGCGGCGCGGTTGCCGCGGCTCTGGGAGGACCGCTTCCGCCAGCGGGACCCGGCATGCTGCCGGGACAGGCTCTCAGAGGGCCGGGGCCAGGGCCGGCTGGAGGCGTGGGGGGCCCCGGGGCCGCCGCCTTCCGCCCCATGGGCCCCGCGGGCCCCGCGGCGCCGTACCAGGTGAGGAGGACGAGTGGGTGACAGCACCACGAGCCAGCCTTTGGCAGGGGGCGGCGGGGGTCCTAGGGAAGCCTCCTGGACAGCGGGCACGGCGGCCCTACATGTGGAGCACACGGGACAATGTAGAGGGAAAAGCCAGGGACCCTCGGAATCGGCTAGGTGGTGGTGGAGGACTTCGCGGGGAGGGTAAGAGCAACTCGGCGGAGGGTTTAAAACTCTGGGGGCTTCCTTAGAACAGGAATTCTAAGTACCCGAGAGATGGAGGAGTTGTGGGAACTAGTGAGTTGTGGGCGGGTGGGTTGAGAACTCTAGTGTAGATTCTAGGGTAGGGCTCCTGGGAAGTGATGAGAAAGTGTCGGAAAGGGGCCCTCACCGAGAACCAGGGTTACCCTGCATTGGCCTTGGTCCCACTCCAAGTCTGCTCTGTTTTTTCTAGTTGCGAACTGGCAGAGATCTAGCGTGTCTGAGATGGCTCCCAGCTGCTCGTGGGGAGGAAGAAGGGCCTACTTCCCACGGGCCATGGGAGGCCTAGGATAGGACCAGGGGATTCCAGCATGTGCAGTGGAGAGTCCACTCCTGGGTCAGGCCCAGGGGTCCTTGCACGGGATGACTCTGGGTTACACCAGAGACAGTGGTGACCAGGCCTGAGGGAGAACAGCCCGCCTGGCCCATTCTGGGCAGATTCTCTTTTTGGCTTTCTGCCTTGTGTAGGTGTCCAGGAGCTGATTAGTCTGGAGGAGCAGAGAGGCTCCACTGAGTACTGCTGCTCTGGGGCTGAGGAGCCTGTGAGAGTTGCTTCAAAGGGTTCTGTCCTGACCCCTTTGGGGTTTGGCTTTGAAGGGAGCTTCTCAGGTTGCAGCTTGAAAGGCCACTGGGAGGCAGAGCCTGGGTCCCTGTGTGAGGAACTCAGCCTGACTGTGCTGGGGGGGCTCAGCAGGCCCCCAGTCCGTTGTTTCTGGTTGCCCCAGAATGCTTGGGAATTGTGCCCATCCTTTATCCTGCTCCCTCTTTACTTTTATTTAGCCTTTAGATTCTAACAATGCCATATCCCAACCCATGTACCCAGCCTTTGGCACTGGCTTCTAGCAAATTGGAAGGAAGGAAGGAAGCTAGGGCTTCCTATGTTCTCTCCTCATGTCTCCAGGTAGAGGTCCCTGAAATAGATCCTCATAGAGTCAGGTATGCATATCCCCACCAGGAGCCCTGGGTCCTCACTTTCTAAAGAGATGCTTAACTGAGGTCAGTGATTTTTCCCTCTTATTAACTCATTCTCTCTCCTCTCTCTAAAAAACAAAACAAAACAAAGGGTCTGGATATTGACTGAGATAGATGGGGTCCCGACTCTAGCTGGGGTCTGTCTTTCTCATCTTGCTCTCCCCATGGGGATTCATGAGCCCCAGGTATCGTTGAGGGACACCTGCATCAGTCCTTCCCACCCTGGGCCAGCTAGCTGAGACCTGGCCTGGGAGCCTCCCTGTGGGCCTCTGGACTGGGAAGGATCTAAGGCATGGATAGGAGTCTCTCCAGTTCCTCATCTTGTGACCCTTGGGAAGTGGGCCGTGGGGAAAGCCCGACAGGGTGGATTCCACAGCAACTTGTAGGGAGTAGCCTCGGGCTAGTGGCAAGGCTGAGCCAGCTGGCTGGGTAGCCCTGGGCTACTGGGGCTGGGAACAGAGGTGAGGAACAGGAAGGCACTGAGCCTCTGCTTCCCTGGGCCTCCCGTCCACCAGCATCTCATGGCCTCCACCTCCTCCTCTTCCAGGGAGAGGAAGTGGAAGTACATGGGGTGGGGGGGGAGGACTCAGTTCTCTTTGCCTGAGTTTGAGGAGGATCCTGTTTGGCCTGTTTCCAAGTCCAGTTGTGTGACTTAAGGAGAAGGGACTTGGGATCTGAGGAGCAAAGGGGTTCCTGTCTGTTAGGGTGCATGAAGTGAGCTGGAAAAGCAAGGATTTTAGGGCCCAACTTGGGCAAATTAGGGGAGCCTGTTGAAAGAAAAGTGATGATCCACTTCCTTACACACACACACACACACACACACACACATTGCTGGGTTCACTCCAAAGAGTTCAAAATATTTTCGACTTATGAAGGGGTATGTTCTTCTAGGCCCACAGCCCAGCCACCAGGAGCACCAGGGCCACCGGCCTAGAGGCAGGGCAGATTGTGCTCTCTGGAGGCAGCAGCGTCAGGCCCAGCTTCCTGCCCCTGTTGTCCTGGGTGCTAGGGAGGGGGGGCGGTACAGTAAAGCTTAGGGTGTGGGCTGGTGCTGGGCTAAAGGGAAAGGAGGTCGCTGCATGCTTCTAGGGTTCAGGGCACTGAGCCAGGCCGACCTAGCCCTGCCACAGGTGGGGAGTTAGGGAGCGTGAGGGCTCTGGCTGAGTTCTTTTTTCTGTTTTTAACCCCTGGGTTGTTGTTTGGAAGAGGAAGAGTTACTGGTGTTTCATGGCCCAGGTGTGGAGCTTGGCAAGGCCAAGCTGGGACTTCATGAACTGTAAGCAGCTTTCCCCTGGGCCCCTTCCCCCGTGTGGAGGAAGCCTGGGGCCCTGGGTAGCTAGGGCTCTGCGCCTGGGAAGTCTGGAGCAGATGTCTGGGAGGGGCCTGTTCCAGGCCTGCCTGTGCCGCCTGGTGTTGGGACTTCCTGTTACGGGAGCACCTGCCTAGGTCGGGTCGTGGTACCGTGGTTTTGTGAACTCCCTAGTACGTCGCCTCATGGGGACCACAGAGCCCTAGCTCACATTCTGCAGGATTCACTGCTTCAGTGGTTCCTCCCCTTTGGACCAGGCGCTGGGTGGCAAAAGCTCATGTCTAGGATGTCTGGAGGCTGGGCTTCCAGCTGTGGCCACATTGACTTTTTTTCCTGTCATCTCTGGCCATGGCTCATTAAGGCAGAGAAACAGTGTGTCTTTTGCCTTTCAACAGCACAGAGGAATCTCTCCCTGATGAAGACAGACGTGTGGCGGACTCCTGAGGTCCCAGAGTCCCCCCACGTTTAACTCTTCATTCTCCCAAATGCTTCCTTCCCACCCTACTCTTCCTTTCCCCTTCCCCACGTCTCTTTGTCATGGTTCTCTCCATCTCTGCATCTGGTCAAGAATCTGACCCTCTGGCAAGAACATGGCTTTCATTCTAGATGAAGTGGTGGGGGAAGAATCTGATGGCCGTGATGCTGGGGCAGGGGTCCTTTGATTTGGTGTGAGTCCCCACCCAGCCTGGCTGGGTTGGCTGGTTGTGCTGGTTGCATAATCTAGGCCCTGGGGCCAGCCCTGTGAAGCTGCCAGGGACAGTGTGTGCGAGGCAGAGCTGCCAAACAGGCCTTGCAGACAGCAGCCATGGGGGAAGGGGGGCGGAAGGTTACACACAGAGGGGCTCCACAGAAATGTTGGGGAGCTGGACATCTGTGGGAACTCCTTCTGCAGGCTTCTAAAGAAGCCGTTTCTGTCACCCTGATTCCTCTGCTGACCCTACGGCTCTGCTCCTTGCATCCCACGACCATCTTATCGCCATTCTCCAGCTCGGGATTGCGAGGGCTGCGTTGAGCCAGGTGGTGCATGGAACACGGGCAGAGTCCAGGTGCCAGCTGCTCTCGCTCCCAATAAGCCACTCAAGAGCCACAGCTTCCCTTTTGGGACCTCCTGGCATAGGGGTCCGGGGCTGGGCAGTAGGGAGGTGAGAGAAGGGTCCAGTTCTCGCTTGTGACGAGGGGCCATATGGTGACCAGATGGTCTCTGTACTCGGCCTGTGGCCACTCCCACCAACTGGGACATGCTCCAAGCCATCCTGTTGCAGCTTGCTCACCTGGGGTGCTGTTGCCTGATGGGCTTGCCAGCCCATTGTACTGCCTTTCCCCACTCAGTCACACCACCAGGCTGGCAACAGGGGTTGGGTGTCAGGGCTCTGCCTGGTCAGCCTGCTCATCACACTGCCTCGCTGACACTGCCCCCGAGCCTCCCATGCTGTGCTTCTCCCTCCAGTGGGGGGAAGAAGAAGGATGGGAGTGCTTGGTGGGGTCATCTGAGGACCTCAAGAGTGCCTCAAAGCTGACTGGCCCCAGGAAGCAGGGGGATAGCCTGCTGGGGCTGGAAGGGGCAGTGGGCGCTGGAAATCTCCCTTAGGCTCTTCCCTCTGCAGGCAGGATTCTCCTCCCACGCCCTGGGCTCTGCAGGCCTCATTCGCTGGCACGGCTGCCAGGGCAGTTGAAGGGGGCGGGGCAGGTGTGGTTTACACTCTGCTCTCAGGCGCCTGCTCCCCTTTGTTCCTGGCACTCCGCCGGCCTTGCCTGTGTTGTGCTGCTCAGGGCTAGACCTGGCCAAGGAGAGGGATGGAGGGAGTAGGCTATGGGCCCCATAGGGCCCTGCCACTGACCTGTGCACCTCCATTGGCTCACTTCCCTCAGCGGCCTGGCATGTCACCAGGGAGTCGGATGCCCATGGCAGGCTTGCAGGTGGGACCCCCTACGGGCTCCCCATTTGGCACAGCTGCTCCACTTCGACCTGGCATGCCACCCACCATGATGGACCCATTCCGAAAACGCCTGCTTGTGCCCCAGGCCCAGCCCCAGATGCCCACCCAACGCCGGGGGTAAGACTGTCCTGTTTCTCCCATACTACCTAGCACAGTTATAGTGGTAAAAGAGGGCTTCCTTCTGTCCTAAGAGCTACAATGACTGAGGAAGATTCCTGGTCCTCCTGGAAGTGGGTCCTGGGCACTGGAATGATGGATGGGGGGGGAGGCCCTTTGGACCATTGACCTCTTAAACGGGTTTCCTCCCCAGGTTAAAAAGGAGGAAGATGGCAGATAAGGTTCTACCTCAGCGAGTGAGTATGTTGGGAGGGGGCTGGCTGTGGGTGGAGTCAGTCTCCCCCAACCACGTGATGGGGGAGGAAGGAACCAGAGCTGCAGCTGAAACAAGCTGATGAATCCCTTCTCGCTTTCTGCAGATTCGGGAGCTTGTCCCAGAGTCTCAGGCATACATGGATCTCTTGGCTTTTGAGCGGAAGCTGGATCAGACCATTGCTCGCAAGCGGATGGAGATCCAGGAGGCCATCAAAAAGCCTCTGACGGTGTGTACAGCCCTGGCCACTCCCTGGCCTGGTTTTCCAGGGGCCCAGTGAGTGTGTGCAGGGGGCTCGAGCAGGAGTTTCCACACTGCAGGGTGTAGCCCATCTCAGTTTAATGTGGTAGGCCAGCGTGTTTTTAAGGAAAGATAAAATAGTAGAAATCATAGTAAGTCTTCCCAGTCCAGTACTTACCATAGTAGTAAAGGTCTTATTGCATCACAGTTTTGTTTCAGATATTCATATAGATGTGTGTGGATCCTGGGTCATGATTTAAAATGTAAATCGTGTCGACTGGTCAGAAGTTTGCAAGGCTAGAGGGTAGATGAGGGTAGTTCCTGTCTCCTTCCCCGTCCCTAGAGGAGCTTTTTCTTTTTCACTCTTTTCAAAACGTAATCATCTAGAACAGTCCCCCAAATGGTGAAGACTTTCCAGGAGATGAGGATATTTGGGGGCCCTGATGGGTGTTTGAGTTTCATTTACAATGAGCCGGAGGCTTCTGATTTACCCAGTAGCACCTGGCATGTCCCTCTGTCACACCACTGATCCCCGTGTTGGAACTGTCGGTAGTGTATCTGTCCCTCCCTAAAATGGTGAGCTCGTTTAAGGCCAGGACTGAGATTTCCTCCGCCTGATTCCCGCTGCCTTGCACATAGTCACTGCTCAGTATCGATGCTGAATGTTTAGGCAGGAAGATGGGGCAGCATTGTTTTCCAACATGTTGGTCCACCTCCAGCTGGCTGTCTTTCTCTCTTCAGCAAAAACGAAAGCTGCGGATCTATATTTCCAATACATTCAGTCCCAGCAAGGCAGAAGGTGACAGTGCAGGAACCACAGGGACCGCGGGGGGAACTCCAGCAGGGGACAAGGTGGCTTCCTGGGAACTCCGAGTGGAGGGAAAACTGCTGGATGATGTGAGTTGGGGAAGGAGATGTCTGGAGGGGAGGTGGCCTGTGTGGGTGGAAAACTGGGCCCAGACACCTGGCACTTCTGGGGAAGTCCTGCCTGAGGGAGAGGGCAGTGCTTGTGTTCACGCCCTGCACCGCTTGTGTGGTTATCACAACAGTTTTCCTGCAGATGGCAGACAGTGTCTTGAGGAAGGAGTACCCTTTTCTCATTCACAAGTCCTTTATTGGCTAGTGGTGGGACCGCACAAAAAACCCTTCCTCTGCTTCCATTCTCTCCCTTTTCCCTGCTTCCTTCAGGGCCCAAGAATCCTCAGTGCCCTGAACTTCAGGGTGAAACAGTATTCTTTTGGGGGCATAGCATAGCTCAGCTTTGAGAACTCAGCAGCACTCCCCTGTCACCCCTTTCCATCCTCAGCCTAGCAAACAGAAGAGGAAGTTCTCTTCATTCTTTAAGAGCCTTGTCATTGAGCTGGACAAGGAACTGTATGGGCCTGACAACCACCTGGTGGAGGTGAGAGTGGACCTGGGGCATGGGAGCACAGGCTGACATGCCAGGTGGGCGGAGAAATGGCCTTGGTCTCCTTGGGGGCCAGGTGTGTATGTTCATGCCCACCCCCTTGGTGATGAGCTTGGCTCCCCTCCTCCTTGCCAGTGGCACCGGATGCCCACCACCCAGGAGACAGATGGCTTTCAGGTGAAGCGGCCTGGAGATCTCAATGTCAAGTGCACCCTCCTGCTCATGCTGGATCATCAGGTGACAAATGCTCTGGGGCCATGTCTGGGGCCATAGGGATTCATCTGGGGGATGGGGACAGGTAATGGGATGGTAAACCCTTCCTGTGCCTGCCATATTCTTCCGCTTTTCACAAGAACCACCCCCCTCTGACTTCCTTCTGCCCATCCTCAGCCTCCCCAGTACAAATTGGACCCCCGACTGGCGAGACTGCTGGGAGTGCACACACAGACGAGGGCTGCCATCATGCAGGCCCTATGGCTTTACATTAAACACAACCAGCTGCAGGACGGGCACGAGCGCGAGTACATCAACTGCAACCGTTACTTCCGCCAGGTTAGTGGACAGCATCCCTTCTCATCTCACAGCCGGTCTTGCCTGCTGCGCTAAAGCCCCACTGGGCTAGTTCTGGGCCACATTCCTGTGACGCTGGGGCGATCTACTTCTTCCGTGTCCTCAAGGCGTCTTTGGTACTCTCTCCAGATCTTCAGTTGTGGCCGACTCCGTTTCTCCGAGATTCCCATGAAGCTGGCTGGGTTGCTGCAGCATCCAGACCCCATTGTCATCAACCATGTCATTAGGTGAATAGGAAGTAGGGACAGGAAAGCTTTTCTTACAGCAATTTACCTTTGGCTGGAGAAGCCAAAGAGAAGCAGCAGGTTTGGTTTCTTGCTCCCCAAGTGTATGGAGGTTTAGCCCAGGTGGGTGGGATAGTACAGCCGAGTGCTCACCCTTCCCCTCCCATGTGCTGCCTGTAGCGTGGACCCTAACGACCAGAAGAAGACAGCCTGTTATGACATCGATGTGGAGGTGGACGACCCACTCAAGGCCCAGATGAGCAATTTTCTGGCCTCTACCACTAATCAGCAGGAGATCGCCTCTCTTGACGTTAAGGTGGGCCCTCTGCCTCCCCAACCTCCTCTGGGGCCCAGGATGGGGGTGGGCAGGCTGTCGGACATTTCCATGCATGTAGCACCCAGGGATGGGATTTGTGTCCAAGTCCTTTGGGGTTAGGCCTGGAATAGACCCCCTAGGGGTGAAGGCCAGTCTGACACATGTCCCCTTTTCCCCAGATCCATGAGACCATTGAGTCCATCAACCAGCTGAAGACTCAGAGGGATTTCATGCTCAGCTTTAGCACTGACCCCCAGGACTTCATCCAGGAATGGCTCCGTTCCCAGCGCCGAGACCTCAAGGTGAGTCCCTTTCCTGGGGTTGATCCCGCGTTAAGCTCTGGGTGGTTTTACCCCCATGGCTATTCTTCCAGTTCCAGGGGCAGATTGGCTCAGGGGTGGGAGTTTGGCTATGGCTTTCCTCCTGGCTCTTTGCAGATCATCACTGATGTGATTGGGAATCCTGAGGAGGAGAGACGAGCTGCTTTCTACCACCAGCCCTGGGCCCAGGAAGCAGTGGGGAGGCACATCTTTGCCAAGGTGAGGCTCTGCCGTGTGCCCTCCTGTGGTTGTGAGCAACAGAGGCCTGATCTGCCGCTCTCTCCATTTTGCAGGTACAGCAGCGAAGGCAGGAACTGGAACAGGTGCTCGGAATTCGCCTGACCTAACTGCTCAGGGACCTTTCTTCCCAGCCCTGGAGCCATCCCCTCCTCAGCCTGGAAGGGACCATCATCTGGGGCCGCAGACATGTAGGATAAGGATGGGGTGAAGGGTGTCTCCTGTCACCCTCTGCTCCCCAGCTTTAGTTTCTTAAAGATAGTGATAGGATTTCTTGTTGCTTGGTCCTCAAAGCCGTCTTTCTTACTTTACGCATTGGCTTTAATTGGGTTCACAGCAGAGGCCTCCTCTGCCCCCTGCAGGCAGGCCTGAGTAGTACTGCTGGAGGCCGTGCTTTGACATTGTAACCCAGACTTTTCAGAACCAAAGGCCCCTGGCGTTGCTTGTTTACAGACTTCCCCCTTGGGTCGAGTGTCTGAGCTGGCTCTGGGAGCTGGGCGAGGAAGAGGGGCCCAGCTCAAATTCTTCCTAGCATTTCTAAACCAAAGTTCTTCGCCATTCCTACCAGCCCAGCTTTGCTGCTGGGTTTTTTCTTTCCTTTGGGTATTTGCACTATTTGGGGAGCAGATTTTTCTATGCGGGAGCCACTTTTTTGTACAGGGGTAAGCTAGGGTTTTTCAGGGAGCCCTGTTTGGTGCTTCCTTCCTTATTTTCTTTCCTCAATCTATGCAAGCGGCTCTGGCGGCCGCCATCATCTCCTGGGATGCCAGAGGGCTGCCACCCAGCTCTTGGGCACAGGGTGGTGGAGCCTCCTAGAAGAAGGGATGCTCAAGTTCTCTGGCATGGCCCAAAGTACGGGTGTGCGTGCGTGGTGGGGGCAGGGGGAGGTGGGGAGAACTCTGCTTACCCTTTGGAGCTTGGGAAGAAGCGTGGGCCTAGGGCTTGGCAAATGCCAGTTCTGGCAGGTTTGGAGATTTCCAAATAAATCCTTGTTTATTGGTGGTACCCAGACCTGGTCATTGAATAGTGCAGCCACTCATTAACAGACTGAAGTCTTACAGGGCTTGTCCTGCAGAGCTTTATTGGAGGGATCCACAGAAGAGACATCCACCTTACTTCCATAACTTCTTGATGGACATGTTTTTCTCACTATCCTTCTGCATGACCTGGAGAGAGAGAGACAGACAGACAGAGAGAGACAGAGAGCATTAAGTTATAAACTGGGTGAACACAGGCCCTGTCCCCCCTGCTCCAGAGCCACCCTCAGCAAAGGCAGAAAAGATGGGGGCCTATACCTTGGCTACTGCCATCTCAAAATCCTCCTGTGTGACGTGGACTCGCCGTTCTCGCAGGGCATACATGCCAGCTTCGGTACACACACCCTGAGCAAGGAAAAAGGAAGACAGAGGCTGTTGCCGTGCCCTTGAACCCAGAGCTTCCTGCCTCTGCCCCCTTTCCCTTGGGCTCTCCAATTACCTTCACTTCAGCCCCTGATGCTCCTGGCATGAGCTCAGCGATTTTTCTCAGGTTGATCCCACGGGTCAGGTTCATTTTTCGAGAATGGATCTTCAAAATGTCCAACCGAGCCTAGAGATGGGAGAGGAAAAAAGACCTGAGCCCCACCACCTACCCCATAGCCAGAGCCACTCCCAGCACTGCCCATCACAAACCTCCTCATTAGGGGGTGGAAATTCAATTTTTCTGTCGATGCGCCCTGGGCGAAGCAAAGCTGAGTCTAGGATATCAATCCTATTAGTAGCCATGATAACCTGAGTACAGAAAGGGTGTGGCATCAGCTACGTCCTTCCTCAGGCCTCTCCTCACTTCACCCGAGGCCTTCCCTGGCTCATCCCATGGCCGACAGCACCTTACCTTGATATTCTTGGTGGCCTCGAAGCCATCCAGCTGGTTGAGCAGCTCCAGCATTGTGCGCTGCACTTCACTGTCCCCTCCAGAACCCCCCTCCAGCCGTGAAGAGCCAATGGAGTCAATTTCGTCCATGAAGATGATGGATGGAGCGTGTTCTCGTGCCATGACAAACAGCTCCCTCACCATTCTTGCCCCTGTGTTGAGGGCAAGCTGGCGTTACGGAGCTCATGAGCTTCCTACCCTAACCTCCACCCCCTCACTTCCATTTGCTTTTCATGTTTCTAGCCACAATTACCTTCCCCAATGAATTTCTGTACCAATTCAGAGCCAGAGACACGAATAAAGGTGCAGTCTGTATGATGAGCCACAGCCCGGGCCAACAGTGTCTTCCCAGTACCTGGGGGTCCATATAGCAGCACTCCCTGGAAAGAGACAGCAGGACTCAGGGCAGAAAGCCAGCCCCACATTTCATCCCCAACATTTACTGAATGCTTGCTCTGCTAGACCACGCCAGACGCTCAGGGATACAGACAATGAACACCAAGGTCCCTTCTGCAGGGACACATCCCAACAACCTCAGCACCTGGCAGCATCTCTGTCCCAGGCCCGCTTCAGCTCCCCTGCACCTCCCGGACCCGTTTGGCCTGTGGTGTACAGAACAGCGTGCCCCCCCCCCCCACAGAAGCCCTGCTCCTCACCTTAGGCTGCGCAATGCCCAGCGCTTCAAAGAGCTCAGGATGCTTAACAGGCAGCTCGATGACTTCTTTGATCTCTTTGATCTGCTTGTCCAATCCACCAATCATCTCGTAAGTGGAATCTGGCACCTTCTCCACCATCATCAGGGACACCAGTGGGTCCACCTTGTTGGGCAGGATCTTGTGCAGAGTGTAGCTGTCATTTCTTAGAGCCACCCGGCAATTGGGTGTCACCTGGGCGAGGGGAGAGCGTTTCAGGATCTGGTGTGGTGACAGCTGACCCCAAGGTCCCCACCTCACCTGCTGTACTCACATCATTGATGTCAATGTTCTTGTCCACGTCCACGACAAACTTGCCCTCAGGATGTACCTAAAGAAACAAGTGTTGAAGCCCTTCCCTGATAGCCACCAAGTCACAAACCTCACCCAGGGAGATCCACGAGTCCTAGAATACCGTGGCAGAACGGTGTCCTCACAAGGCTACACACAAAGGTCTGGGAAGGCAGCGGGTGGTCCCTGGGGTCATGCTGCCTTTACCTTAACTAACACTTTCTTCTTATCCATGGCTCGGACCACTTCCCCTACATAGGAGCCCTGCTCCTGCAGCAGCTGTAGCTCTTCCCGCAGCAGACGAACTAAATGGGCAACAGACATAGTGGTCACTCAGCTTCTTTGGTGTCCCCTCCTCCACCATTCAATTCAATATGCATGAACTAAGCACCATTTTGAAATTCTGAAGGGAAGGCCACAAAAAAGGTCAAAATTCATGTCTTCAAGGTAGTTACAATGGGGCTCGGGAGGGAGCTCTGCATGTGAACTTTGTAACAGTGCAAAGCATCACCTTGGACTGGGAGGGAAAACGCCAATGTGGAGACTCCATTTAGCGAGATTTGAACAGTCAGACCTCAGACCAACTGCCCACATGCAGCCTTCCCATCTTTCTCTCCTCACCTTTTGCATTAAGCTCATTCCTCTGTGCCTGTAGCCTCCGGAGATTTTGGCTCTTATCATTCACAATCAGCTATGGAGGACAAGAAACAAAGGGCAGAAAACAGGTTAAGATCTTAGCCACGACCTTCAGAGGCTGGTATGAGCTGAGTGAGGGAAGAGCACAGGGCACCTGCATGTTGTTTCAGATTCTCCAATATGATTCTAATGATCCTGGCCTGCCCTCCAAGAGACCCTCTGGAGCCTCGGGCAGCCATCAAAAAATGCTGCGTGTCTAACACTGGTCCAGGAATAACAAACCCTATTGGAGAAAAGTTACAGCTGGCTCATGTAGTCAATTTCTTGCAGGACAACATATCAACATGCTAGAGTGGGAGGATCTCTTGAGTCAGAAGCCTAAGTTCTGGTCCTCCTGCTGCCAATAAAGAGCTAGATAAGGCTAAGGAAAGCCATTTAAAAGGTCTAGTTCTGTTAACAAACTGCAAGTGGGCACAGCATCACCCACCTTGCTTCTTTTCAGGACTGTTGTGAGAAACAAATGAAATCACATGTAAATAAATTTCAAAACTGATAAACCAACCACAATACCTATAAATGTACCTGGAATTCAAAAATATTCCCTGTGGCATTCCTCCATCCAATTTATATTATTTTCTTTATTTCTATGGTCCCCGTTCCCCCTTCAGGGAGCAGTGGGTCACCCAATTCCTTTTCCTTCAGTCCCATGAAATCAGCGTTGTCCAGACTCCTCAATTCTGTCTTCCGTTACACTCTTGCTCTGTCCCAACCCCTCTCTGATAAACCTCATCTGAGCCCCGATGGTCCCTTTTATTGGATACCCTCTCAATCAGGCTTCTTCCCAAAGAAATGGCCGTTGGCTACGGGTACCTTTTCTGCTGGACTCTTGAAGGAGTAACAAACTATTACTTCTTCCACTGCGCCTCCCAGTGGAATTATATGGATTTGTAAAAATCTCCATCAATCCTTCATTCCCCGCCTCTAGCTCTCTCTGGACTTCTGGAGTCCGTCCTTACCTGCAGTTCTTCAATCTTGGACAGATAATATTGGCGGAGTCCACTTCCTGCCTTCCCCTCTTCCAGCTCCATCTGAAGACACAGTGTAATTATTAAACAACAGGCTAGCCATCCAAGGAAGAAAACCACTTCCAGCTCGGACCTTGGAGGTTTAAGATCTGGGGTCTAAACCCTCACTCCAATTGTTCAGAACCCTTCATTTCCTCATGACTAAACTAAAAGCAGAATGAGAATGCCGCCTACTTCATGAGACTTGCAGGAGGATGAAGGGACGATAGACACAGAAGCGCTTTGTACCGAGTTAGGCGCTATCCAGACCCGAGCTGTTACTACTAGAGGCGGAGCCGGAGGAAGGACGGGTGCCCCGTCTCCCGCGACTCGCTGATGGACCCGTTCCCGCTCCCATTGCTCCTCACTCCGCTTCCACCGTGTCATCCTCTCTTGGCCCTGCCCCGACCCGCCGGGCGGCGCTGACACAGCAGATCCGGTCCCAAGCAGGACCCAACCTAGACTGGTCCATCCAACCCAGACCCACCCGACCCTCTTTCCCCGGCCGGCGGCCCACCTCGGATCACGCCTGCTCCGCATGCAGCCCCGGTGCCCGCCCGGCCGCCGCCGCCGCCGCCATACCTGCTCTGGCCCGTCAAGCGCCATCTTCCCCCCGTCGCGGAGAACGCCGGCATTCGGCCGCCTCGGCGCGCAAGCGCAGAAGCAGGGCCTTGGAGGCCGAAGACCGCGGCAGAGGAGTTCCGGGTCAATGGGCGGGGTGTGGAGGGACGGTAACAAACACTAGGGGCCTTGGTAGGCGGGGTCTGCGCGAGGTCGGGAGCTTTCGAAGGGGCTGAGGAGAGCACAGAACTAAGAGTCGCTCTCTAGAAACTCTGTTTTAGTCCAAGTAATATGCTCCCTTGGTCCCACCTTCCAACTTGTAAAAGCCGGCGACAGAATATATAGATCGCTTTTTTGTGTGGCCACGCCCCAAATGGCGGAAAACGGGGCCCGGGACGCCAGCGGAAGCGGAAGCACGTTTGGTGCCTCCATGTGCCGCTCGGAGAGAGGTGAAAGCGGCGCCGGCCGGTGTCGAGTGGTGTGGTTGGCTGCGGCGCAGATTGTGATTGCCTCGGTCAGTGGGGGACAGACACCGGAACCTAGTGCTTCGCGAAGAGACGTTCCGATTTCTCCTTTCTCCCTAGATTAAGGGACACTCCCCCTTTCCGCCATGGGCAAGAAGGGTAAAGTCGGGAAGAGCCGGCGGGACAAGTTCTATCACTTGGCAAAGGAGACTGGTGAGTCTGGGGTCGCGCCTTCCGCGAGCTAGCGAGCGAGCGAGCGACCCTGTTGAGTTCGTCCCCCTTTCCAAACAAGTTTCTCTTCCGCAGAAAGGGTAGTGGGTGGTGAGTCTGCAGAAATCCCGCTGGGAAAGCACTCCGCGGACTTGTATTTTGTCGCCCCCAGGTTATCGTTCCCGCTCTGCCTTCAAGCTGATTCAGCTGAATCGCCGATTTCAGTTCTTGCAAAAAGCCAGAGCCTTGCTGGATCTGTGTGCTGCGCCAGGAGGATGGTGCGTAACCACCAGCACCTGTCACCTCTGACAGCCAGCGTTCCAGGTTCCAGCCTCCCATGACTGAAAGTTGCGTTGGGGGAGGGAGTGACAACAATAATACCGGCCTCAATTTCTCTACTCCTCAGAACATACACTGCAGAGAAAAAGTTTGGAAGTGTACATGGGACATGCTCTGGCCACTGTGCTAGGCCCGGCTCCTGACACTGGGCGTGACAGATCACATTGCCACGGGTAGAGGGACAGTTCTGGGTACTTTAATTTTTATTCTTGTTTTATAGGTTGCAGGTGGCTGCCAAGTTTATGCCTGTATCCAGCCTTATTGTGGGTGAGTGACAGGTGGCTCTCCCAGCTGTTTTAGGGGTGGGAGTATGAGGTATTCTACATTTCCTTTCTCCCTGCTTGAGGCCACATTTTGGAATACTTGGACCTGATTTCTTTCAGGGGTGGACCTGGTTCCAATAAAGCCTCTTCCCAATGTGGTGACACTCCAGGAGGACATCACGACAGAACACTGTAGGCAGGTGAGGGAAATCTTTTTCTCCCTGTCCCCTTTATATGTAAACATCCAGTTCTGTGCCTCTTCCCACCCAAATCTTCTGAAGGCAAGATTTTTCCTGTTTACCATGGCTTGAGCAGTGCCTGAATGATGTTTGTAAGCCCGGGATATGCCTCATGTCTGCTCTACCTTTTATTTGGTCAGGAACGAGGTATTTGAAATTAGAAGAAGTGCAGAGATTTAAGTGAAATCCTTTTCAGTGGACTTACTAGTAGACCTTAAGCTCCATGAAGACAGACATGTCATTTTTGTCATCATATCCCTTGTACTTGGTGCACTGTTTGGCCCATGGTCGGCACTCAACAAATGACTGGGTGGACAAATGGCTGAATCGGGGACTCCATTTGTAGCCATTCCTGTGTTTCTGTTGCCATAATCCCTTTTCTTCTCTATAGGCCTTGAGAAAGGAGCTGAAGACCTGGAAAGTTGATGTTGTGCTCAATGATGGGGCCCCCAACGTTGGGACTGGTTGGGTCCATGATGCTTACTCACAAGGTGCTGGGAGTCGGGCATGGAGATGAGGGTAGAGGTGGCCATGTCCTCTCAGGCGCAGAGGTCCTCAGCTAACCATTTCTCTCCCACAGCCCATTTGACACTGATGGCTCTTCGTTTGGCTTGTGATTTTCTGGCCCGAGGTGGCTGCTTCATCACAAAGGTTTTCCGTTCCCGTGACTATCAGCCCCTACTATGGATCTTCCAGCAGCTGTTCCGCCGTGTCCAGGCCACTAAGCCCCAAGCCTCTCGCCACGAGTCTGCAGAGATCTTTGTAGTCTGCCAGGGTGAGCATCACTTCCTTCTTTCTCTTGACCCAGTCTCCCAACTCCCAAAGCACACTTTTTGATGTATCTTATCATCTTAGGATTCCTGGCTCCTGACAAGGTTGACAATAAATTCTTTGACCCCAAATTTGCCTTCAAGGAGGTTGAGGTCCAGGCCAAGACTGTCACTGAGTTGGTGACTAAGAAGAAACCAAAGGTGCATTTGGGGAATGTGGCCACCCTCAGGTCCTAGAACTCGGGAGATTGGGTCTGGAGGGTCCTGACAGACACCCCAGGAGGGACTGCTCAACCTTCTTTGTTTCCCTCCCTAAGGCTGAAGGCTATGCTGAGGGTGACCTCACTCTCTATCACCGTACCTCAGTCACTGACTTCCTCCGAGCTGCCAACCCTGTTGACTTCCTCTCCAAAGCCAGTGAAGTGAGTCCCCAAACTTGAGATATAAGGGAGCCCCTGAGACATGGCCTAAAAATTTCCTTTGACTTCTATCGTTCCTCCCAAACAGATCTCACTAGATGATGAAGAATTGGCACGTCATCCAGCTACCACTGAGGACATACGGGTGTGCTGTCAGGATATAAAAGTGCTGGGGCGCAAGGAGCTTAGGTATGCGGTGGGGAGGGGGTGGGTATAGGTGCCACGAGCCCCAAAGGCAGGGAGAGGCCTGTGAAGGCCATGACATTGGATCTCTGGGAATGGGATGCTGTGTGCTGGGCTAGAGGTTTGGGGTGGGGACCTGAACCTAGGACTTACCTGACTCAAACATGAAATTTGGGGTGTAGGCCTAAAACAGGAGGGGCATAAACACAAAGGGAGACAGTAAGGTCAGTGATGGTATTTCTGGGCAGGTCCCTGCTGAACTGGAGGACGAAGCTTCGGCGGTATGTGGCCAAGAAGCTGAAAGAGCAAGCAAAGGCACTGGACATCAGGTGAGGAGGGGACTAATGCAGGGTAGAGATGACCGGGTGTTAGGGAGAAGTGCCTGGGAAAATAACCAAAGCCCTGGGACTGTTCTGTCAGCCTCAGCTCGGGAGAGGAAGAGGAAGAAGGTGAGGAGTCAACAGTTGGAGCCATGAGGCAGCCCTCCAAGGAGGAGGAAGAGGAGGAAGAGCTGAACAGGACCCTGGCAGAGATGAAGGCCCAGGAGGTGGCAGAATTAAAGAGGTGAGGGGAGCTGGGGAGGAGCTTGGGGATATCCCCGCAGAGCTGCGTGTATGGAGAGGGGAAAGAGAATGAAGGCATGGATGGGGAATCTTCAGAACTGGGCAGGTGTAATTCCTCACACCCCCCACCCCAGGAAGAAAAAGAAACTGCTGCGTGAGCAGAGAAAGCAGCGGGAGCGTGTAGAGCTGAAGATGGATCTTCCTGGGGTTTCCATCGCAGATGAGGGGGAGACCGGCATGTTCTCCTTGCGTACCATCCGGGGTCACCAGGTGAAGCAGGGCTGGCGCAGATGAGACAGACCTGTTTGGGTATTTGGAGGGGGGAAAGGGACTGGATGTCTGTTTTCTTAAGTGTGTTGCATGATCATGGCTCATGGTTGTCGTCTTCACCCATAATACATGACTTGGAGAGGGGAGTTTGGGAAAGAAACAAGAGCCTTGTGTCTCCAAGGCCACACCTTTGGAGGATTATACACCACATGAAATTAGGAAGGTTTATGAGTGTGATACAGGTTTATTCTTACAGAACTAGAACTTGAGAATATTATATATATATATGTATGTAAGAATAGAAGAACCAAGAGGCAGCCTTTGCAAAAAGCTAGGTTAGTTAATGCAGCCAGGGGGTCTGAGTGACCAGCACATGTGATGGAGGGTTTCTGCGAGGGGAGCAACGTCCTCCAGTACAGTGAGACCAGGTTAGCACCTTCGTGCATCTGGCCACGGGATGCTGCTTTCTGCTGAATACTGGAGACAGCTTTTCCTTGCAAAAGCAGTGTCACAAGCAAAGTGAGCTTTTGGAAAACCAGGTCATCTCTGTTGTACAGCAGCAGCAGAGCATAGGGGTCCTGGAGCAGATTACCAGTTAGCCATTCTTTGCCTCGGTTCCCTTATCTGTAAAAGAGAATAGAACCTACCTGCCTACTATGGTTTGGGGGAGGAATAAGAAACAAGATGCTGCCTGAACTTTTAATTTCAGTGGGAACAAATTAGACCTGTAGATTGTATTATTAGAAGGTGATGAGGTGTCTTCTAAGAAAAACCAGTGTTTTAGAACATTGTAAGAGTAGATGCTGTATAGACCATAGGGTACTTTTCTATAAACCTGTTTCTGCTACCACTGACAACGAGACAGCTGAGTGGGACAGATCAGTGACTTGGCCTAGAATGGGATGTTTTAAAACAGCCCATCACTTACTCCCTGTTTGTAAAAGGGGATAATGTATTTGCCACAGTGTATTTCCTGATGTTGCTGAGAATAGTTTAATGGACACAGAAAAAAAAGCAGTATGTTCCTCTAATTACCCCTGATCTGTTTGTCAAACTAGTTGTTAGAGGAGGTAACACAAGGGGATATGAGTGCTGCAGACACGTTTACGTCCGACCTGCCAAGAGATGACATCTATATATCAGATGTTGAGGATGAAGATGACGATGACGCATCTCTGGATAGTGACCTGGATCCAGAGGAGCTGGCAGGAGTCGGGGGACCTCGGAGTCTAAAGGACCCAAAGCGGTAAGGTGGGGGCTGGGGTATGCAGGACAGAGGGCCGACGCCACAGCTCGAGTGCTGAAGCAGAGTTGGTGGCAGGCAAGTTCTCCAGGGCACTGACGCTCCACCCACTTTGCTTGGATCTACAGTGTACGATTTGCAGAAGCAGATGATAAAGAGGAGGAGGAGGAAGAAGAGAATCCACTGCTGGTACGACTGGAGGAAAAGGCGGTCCTGCAGGAAGAACAAGCCAACTTGTGGTTTGCAAAGGTCAGAGGAGGCTGGGGGCCAACACAGACAGGGAATTAGCATTCCCAGGAAAGGGGTGGCTGATGACTCCCCCATCACAGGATGGCTTCCGTGGGATTGAGGATGATGCTGACGAGGCCCTGGAGATCAGTCAGGCCCAGCTGTTGTACGAGAGCCGGCGGAAGGGGCAGCCGCAGCCATCAGCACCAGCACCTTCACCACCTTCCAGTGTGAAGACAGAGAGAAAACCTCCCCAGTGCCAGGAGGAGGCCCTTAAGGAGGAAGAGGCTCCATTGGAGACACAGGGAGCCACCAGCTCTGGGGGGCAAGAAAGAGATGACAGCTCAGACAGTGATAGCAGCAGTGAGAATGAAGAGAGGTGAGTGATTGCAGCTGATGGGAGACGGGAGGAAGCGAAAGCAACGGTTATAACCATTTCTGTAAGTTGGGGTTTTCAACCTCGGCTGTAGATCAAGAGCTTTAAAAATACTGGTGGTTCTCATTTACGTGGCCTACAGTACAGCCTGAGGGCCGGATTTCCAGAAGTTCCCCGGGCAGTTTTAAGTAGGAACCAGGATTGCAGTGAGGAGTGGGTCTGAGTGGTGTGGGGAATGGGTGGGGCATTCACGCGCGGTCCTCCCCTCTTCCACAGTTGGGAACCACACCGCAGTAAGAGAAGCCGTGGGCCAAAGTTAGATGACGACGGGTTTGAAATAGTGCCTATCGAGGACCCAGGTGAGAGTGGGTCTGCACCCAGTGGAATGGGAGGGGACAGTGGATATCCCAGTGTGGGAATTGAACATGGACTTGACTCCTCTATAGTTAAACATCGGATACTGGATCCTGAAGGCCTCGCTTTAGGTGCTATTATTGCCTCTTCCAAAAAGGCCAAGAGAGACCTCATAGATAATTCCTTCAACCGGTAAGGGAGTCAGAAAATCCTAAGAAGTGGCCCAGGGTGGGTGGGGTGGGTAAGTGGTGGTTTCTTCTCTAGAAAGACTGGAGTGGTCATTGGGCTGGTGTCCTCTCCGCCTAGGTATACATTTAATGAGGATGAGGGGGAGCTTCCAGAGTGGTTTGTGCAGGAGGAAAAGCAGCACAGGATACGACAGTTGCCTCTTGACAAGAAGGAAGTGGAGCATTACCGGAAACGCTGGCGGGAAATCAATGCGCGGCCCATCAAGAAAGTGGCTGAGGCTAAAGCCAGAAAGAAGCGGAGGGTAAGTAGTGGGGCAGCCTGAGATGGGTGAGTGGGGCAGGCACGGGGAGGCCAAGCTGACTGAGGTCCTCATACAGATGCTGAAGAAGCTGGAGCAAACCAAGAAGAAGGCCGAAGCTGTGGTAAATACGGTGGACATCTCAGAACGAGAGAAAGTGGCACAGCTTCGAAGGTAATGAAAGGGACACATAGGTACACTGGGGTTAAAAAGAGTGGCAGAAAGCCTCTAACCTGTTTTTCCATTTACAGCCTCTATAAGAAGGCTGGGCTTGGCAAGGAGAAACGCCAAGTCACCTACGTCGTAGCCAAAAAGGGTGTAGGCCGCAAAGTGCGCCGGCCAGCTGGAGTCAGAGGTCATTTCAAGGTGGTGGACTCAAGGATGAAGAAGGACCAAAGAGCACAGCAACGGAAGGAGCAGAAGAAAAAAAACAGACGGAAGTGAGCAGAGCTGACAGGGCCTCTGAGAAGGCAGCGTACGGACAGGGAGGGACAACCCACTGCGGCTACGCGTTCCTGGCTGCGTGTTCCCGCCCTACCCTCGCTTGCATGGCAGTCATGTGGAGTGAGGAGGGGTACCTAGAACTCATGGTGGTGCTGAGGAGGGCATCCTCTGCCTGAAGGAAGGTCTGTTAATGCACTGCTGGAGTGTCCTGTTAGTGCTATAGAAGACCCCACAACCTTCCATGAAGAATACGGGGACTAGATGAAGTCATACCTGTTTTAAATCACGGGGAAGTTCAGTGTTGGGGTGGCTTTTAGTCCATTCCTGGGCAAGTGGGCTCTCAAGTCTTCCCCCATCCTCTTCCATTATCTGAATAAAACCATGATGGTTGATGTCTGACAGTTTAGTTCCCATTAAGTGGTAACTCGTGCTGCACTGTTCTCAGTCGTAGTTTACTGACTCGGGAAGTAGAAACGACAAACAATCCACAGGTCCCAGTAGTAAAACATTTACTAGAGCAAGCAGAAAGGAATGCACATCTTAAAGAAAACTTCACAAAGTCACAAAATTCAAAGTACGTATATTTCTTTTATAAACAAGATTGGAAAAAAAATCATTTCAGCAAAAGATTTTTCTACTATGTGGCAAGTTAAAAAAAATACAATGAAATAGGAGAAGACAGTTAAAAGCTGCTGGGTTTTTGTTTTTTAAATTTAGCAACACTTCAGACCTGGAGCGATCCTGTTTTTAGGATCATCATTTCCCCTTCCATGGTAGCCGCTCTGGGTCAGGCAGGCTGCTGCTTCCTGTCTCGGGGCTGAACACAAACCTGCTTGGGGAACCTGAGCTTCAACTCCCACTTGAAATCAGACACCTCCCTTTCCTACAAATTTCCGGAAGCACCAAAGTGCTTCCCAAATATCCCTAACTGTAACGGATTGGGTTTGCAGAAGCCAACTCCTAAGAGGACTGCCTGGCCACATAACTAAGAAAAAGAATTTTACTTGTAGATGTTTATATAAGGTGACATTTTAGTAAAAAATATACACTACATATAATACAAAGCTAGAGTGAGTTTTGCACCCTATAAGGCCCTTCCAAGGTATTCTCATCTGACCCTCATGACAACTCACCCAGAGCCAAAAGAAGTTTCGAGCTCACTGCTTCCCAGGACCGAAGCAGCTTCCCCGAGAAAGCATCCAAAAAAAAGGATTCTGATGAAGGGGTAATGTCTCCAAGCTCCAAGCTATCCACTAAGGGCAGGGGGTCCTTACACCTTGGGCCCCAACCCAGCCCTGAGACACCTAGTTATCAAAAAAAATCTTTCTCAAAGACGATTTCACACTTCAGCACATACCATCTAACTGTCCCATCGACTTTTCTTGCGCTTGGGTGGCTCAGGAACGGCGAAACCATCAGCTGTCTTATCTGTCTTGCTGTCCGCCTTGTCCATCTTGCTGCTGTCCACCTTTGGGTCCATTCTGCTCTCACGGTTACAACCTTCTTTCCTGCTTTCACCATTCCGACCATCATTTGCACCTCGGCTCTCTCCGTGTCGGCCTCCACCTCCTCCATGCCTGTTCTCCCCATGACGATGACCATCAGCATGCCGGCCGCCGCCGCCCCCGCCACTGCTTTCTGGGTAGCGGTATCCATCTCCATGGCGACCACTATCTCCGTGACGTGGGCTATCACCATGCCGATTGCCACTGCCACTCTCTCCATGACTATGACGGCTGCCAACCCGGGTCTCAGTATATCTCTCTCTCTTCCCATTGCCACCCCCAATTCCTTCTCGGCTGTTACTCCCTGAAGCTGTGTTGTTGACTCCCTGGGCTCCAGCAGTAGGATAGGTCACCGGGGCACTGCTGAAGTTCCCAGTATTGCCAAAGCCTGGGATGCCCTTGGTGGCACTGGCAATGGGGCTGTCAGGACTGTTATGGCCCTGCTGAGCTGAATTAGTTGGAACAGAATTCAAGCTCCCTGCACTTGTCCATCCACTTGCTCCAGCAGCAGAACTCCCAGCCTTCTGGTTGTTTAAGCTGGCCGCAACAAAGTGACTCTTGTATTGGGACTAAAAGAGACAACAAGAATAGCTGAATAGGTAAAACAGTAAGTTCAAGAAACTTGAATGTATAAGCTTGGCAATGATAAAGTACACAGAAACTTGTGTGTTCACACACGGTGCTACCATGCAGGCCTGGCCTTAAGCAGCCTGATAGCCCCACGATCCCATGGTTTCTCCGCTCCTCTATTAACTGACAAAGAATCAATCTTGGGACCTAACAAAGTCTGGAGATGGTAAAAGGTGCAAATGAAGGCCAGCTAGCTAACTGGAGGGGTAAGTGTAGAAGGAAGATAGGCTCATAGTTCACAAGAGGTACAGAATCAAACTTGGCTTAAAAATAGCAATTCCGTTCAACCAGATTATAAGAGCCTTGGAGGTGGGCAACACTGTAGGCTATTGGGGCAGCGAGGGAATACCAACCCTGCTGTAGTACAACCGTCCTGGGCTTGGGGTGTGATTGAAGCAGACAGCCAGCAAGAAGGGTTTCTCTGGTCTCTAAACCTGCATCTCTAGGTTACCTATGGTCAAGTTTATCTGAAAGCAGTGAGAAGACAAAGTCCAGCACCAAACCTACAAACCCAGCTACCATCTCAAGACTAGGCTGCCTTGGCACTTCCCAAGAGTTACTATTGAAAACTTTTAGTTAAATGTTATCTCAGACCTGGAAAGCTGCTTTCATTGCTGTCAGCCGATCTCCCATGGCTCCTGTGGAGGGCTTGTAGGCCTCATAGTTGCTCATTACATTGTTGTTATTTCCTCGCTCCTAAAAAAATAAACACACCCATGAGGATGGAAGAAAAGCAGGAAAGCCCACTCACTGCCACAGACTGGGCCTCAATATACTGAAAACTCGAGTGAGAGCTGCAATGGGAACGGGATATTCTTAGAAAGTTACTAGAAATGAGGTTAGATTATGCCCAAAGCTGATTATGTGGTATTACTTATATATACAAAGAAACATGTTTATGTAATCATGTAAAAATTATAGATGAAAAGGTCACATAGCAGTACAAAGCAGTACAGCACATGACTAACTGCTCAGGCTCTGAATCTAGATCCTTAAGAGTCTCACTCATCCCCAACACTTACCAGTGTGTAACCTTAGGTGCCTCGGGTTTACGATCTATACTTACTCTCATTGGGTGGCTGTGAAGACTGAGTTCATATGTGTGACTGCTTGGAATGGCCCTGATACATATTAAGTGCTCAGTATTAGCTATCACTATCATCTGCGCCATGTGCGTCATCATTATTGTACTGTGGGGAGCAATTATTTATTTATTAGAGACACTAGTTAACTATAATGCTCCAGAACTATAGTCGTAGCTTTCTTCCTTGGCTTAGAAATCAGAAGTGACAGGAAACAGGCAATTAAGAAAGCCAGTCAGTGGGAACTTTTATTACCTGGTTTGTAAAAAAAAAAGCTAGCTAGCTCTCATTGGTCTTTGATGCAATTCCCAGAGAGTGTAGAAATCGTTCCTGAGTTTAGTTACCAGATACAGCTAGAGTTTAGAAAGCGACCCGGTGACAATGCCTTCCAGCAGCAGTCTCAGCCACTGTCGGAGGGCTGGTAAAAACAGGCTGCTGGGAACTACCTCGAGTTTCTGATTCACCAGGTCGGCAGAGGGCACGAGTTTGCATTTGCTGCTAGTCCAGAAACCACAGTTTGAGAACCACTGCTAATCTGGACTGATTTCCTGAGCACGGCTAGTCCGTCAAGTACACATAAGTACTTCTTCAATAGAATATCACAACATTAAGAACAAACGTTATAGTGACTCAAGCCAGCAGATGAAACACAAGCTCCCTTCTAGACAGGGTTCTGAACTCAGTGAGGTAGAGGAGGCTAGTCTTAGTATCACCCAGGACTCAGGACCAGCCCGAAGGGCTCCGGAGCATGGACTCACCGTGTTCTCGGAGCCTAGGCCAGGCCGCTCCCTGTAGCCCAGGCCTCCTCCACCAATGTTCAGCTTTTTGCCTTTCCCTCCTTTGAAGCGGGATTTCCGAAACCAGGCATTCTGCATTGAACACAATTCAAGGTGAAACCAGGGGTCGGAGAGGCGGCCAGAGGAAGAGGACAAGATCAAAGAGCAAACTAAGTGGGAGGGAAGAACTTTCTGCTTCATCTTTAGCCAAGGTATTTATGGCAAGAAAGGAACTGTTCACGGGAACCACAGATTCGCTTCTTTTTTATAATTTAATCTACCGTTTGTCATTAGACTTAGATCCTTATGGAAGGCTTCCTTTGCTGCTCCATCCTCCAGGGACTCCAGGAAGAGAAGTGATGACTTACCCTGGCTACTTCTAACTTCCCCAAGGAAAACGAGTTTCTATCTTTCAAATAATCTATATATACCATTGGACATTAGAAAAAAAAAAGGAGCTTTTTAAAGAGTTAGTGGGCTTGGAAGGAAAGGGAAAAAATAATGTAAAGTGACATTTATTAGAATTGACTCTAGGGGCAGAGGCCTAGAACTGGTAGCCACATAACTAAAAATTTTATTTACCCGTACAGCCTAAGTTTTCATTGATCACTGACAATATTACTGATCAGACGTAGTCACGTTGTCTTCAGAATGCAAACAACTCTGGGGGAGATCAGAACTCTATCTGATGGTCACACCTTATAATCAAAGTGAAGTTCTTGAGAGGCAGGGCAGGTTTGGCAAAGGTGCTTATCAGGGAAGCTGATCACAGTCTGAGCGCACAGGAGGTCTGAGGCACAAAGAGATGAAGGAAATGCCAAAGACAAAATGTATCGTGTTCAAACATTTAGTTTAGGAAAGGCTCGCTATACCCAGGAAAGGGAAGGAAACATTACTCTTGGGCACTGCAGGGCCTTTACTCCCAGGCCTGAAGCACGGGCAGGACCACACAACTGCATTATGGGCTAGCAGTGCTGTGGGCTGGCCTACGAATCTGAGAAACACATAGGTATCTACTATCAGAACATGTATCCCAAACCCACTTGTAATCCGCTATACCCAGGAAAGGGAAGGAAACATTACTCTTGGGCACTGCAGGGCCTTTACTCCCAGGCCTGAAGCACGGGCAGGACCACACAACTGCATTATGGGCTAGCAGTGCTGTGGGCTGGCCTACGAATCTGAGAAACACATAGGTATCTACTATCAGAACATGTATCCCAAACCCACTTGTAATCCGCTCAGGATTTAATTTGGTAGAATGCTTCCCTCAGTTTGGATTGTCAATCAGCGTGGTCAAAGGTCTGAGATCTAAGTCTATGAGGAATAGTGAAATACATCCTTTTTGAAAGACAGCACACATTTTTAGCCTCCCATCAAAGAGAAGAGTATTTGAGGGGAAGGGCAGTAAGAAGAATAGCAGCCATCTCTGAGATTACATTTATTGACACGTGTGCTATGGGGTAAGTAGGCAGAAATTTAAGGGACAGATTTTAGCACAAGGAATAGCTTTTCAATACAGATGCTACTGAAAGGAGAGGATGAGCAGACAGACCAGATGAATTTTAATGTCCTACGGTATCTCATAAGCAGTATCCTCTCCATCCCACCCTTTCTTGACATGCTTCTACGTATGTTACCTGCCTCAGGCTTGTTCAATTTCTTTCACTTAGTTTCACAACGTGGAGCAATCTGAAGTGTGCCCAGCTCCTCACCTGCATTGCCAGATCTAGGAGTTCCTTGGAAACATGCTGATTGGCTCCTTCCAAATTCCGGACAAGGTCACCAGCAAAATTGCTGTCCTTGGGGGTCAGCAAGGTGTAAGCCACGCCCTTCTCGCCCGCTCGTCCTGTGCGGCCAATCCTGTGAGTATGGGTATCAATGTCTCGTGCCACATCATAGTTAATGACAGTCTTAATTGAAGGAATGTCCAGACCACGAGCTGAAATAAAAAACAACCCAACCAAATTCTTTAATTCTTCATCAGGAGTCAAAAGTAACACCAAATGTCCAAACTCTAAGAACTAATATTCCTCTTATCTAGGCGAAACGCATGGGTTGGCGAGCTGAGATATAGGCATATAAGTTATCCTTCTAGAACAAATGCCAGAGCAAGTCAAGTGCAGCTCAAAACTTACGTCCCTTTTCTATAATGCTGAGCCATCTATCGTAAGGGACATATTCTGCCATGAATAAACGGCTATGGCGTCTCTCTTGCACTAGGAATCTATTACAAAAACCAGCCTCAAGTGTGCCTTGCAGCTGAAAAATTAACTTCTTTCTGGAAGTAAATACATTTTTAAAGGTAGCAATTAAAATTCAGAACAAAACCAAAAATTATACTTCAAAAAATTTTGATCTTGAGTGAAGTATGCCCAATTAAATAATCAAAATAAGATATTTACTACATTCAGACATACAAGAAGGGCATATCATGTAACTGCCTCAACAATTTTTTCCCAAGTGTCTTCCAATTGCACGGATTTTTTTTTTTTTTTTTTTTTTTGCAGGGGTATCTTTTTCTCAGAAAGAAACATTAAGTGAAAAGTGGTTGTGATCACTGTGCTCTGAACTGATGCTCCACGGGAATGGCCAGCAGAGTGCCTTCCATCAGCTCGCTCAGATATTACAGGTCTTACATAGCAAGACAGAGCCCCCTTACAGCACAGGAACCTAAGGTTATTAGGGAAATTCATACTCTACCTGCAACATCTGTGGCCACCAGGACTGGAATATCCTTTTTCTTAAAGTCTGAAATGACCTTGTTTCTTTCACTCTGATCCATGTCCCCGTGAAGCAGCCCAAGATTATGACCCTCCTGCTTAAGGTTATTGGCTAGCTCCTCTGCATTGGCTTTTTTAGTAACAAAGAGGAGGACACTCCCTGAAGAGGTAAACTCTACCAGACGCCGGGTGAGCCAGTTCCATTTAGTAGGCCCAGAATGGAGAATCTCCACAATCTGTGTCACATCTTCATTTGCCTGAAAAGGAAGAAATGAAACAGGATTGTGACATTTGTGCCAAAGGGCACCTGACCAAGGACCAGACATCACATTTTCTACTTCCATCTAGAAGAACCCTGAACAATCCCTCTTCTCCTTGGGTCTGCCTTCAGCAAGTCAAGAGCAGCTCAAAACTGACGTCCCTTCTCAAATCATGGTGCTCTCCCCATCTCCCCTGATGTGTACACATACGAACTCATTTGTAAGCCCTAATACTTTGCAATACTTTTTGTATGCCAATTCAGATTATTCCTAATAAATTAAGCTCCTTTTCTGTCCCTCCCACTCACTGTTCCTAGTATAATTCAGACATGCACAAAGAAGGTATTCAAATATGAAAAATGGACAATGTCAAAACACTAACTATACAGAACTTCCTATAATAAACATGGCAAGGAACTTAAAGAATTCTCAAGGCAGCCTTGATTGAATTCCAAATCAAAATTCAGAGAAATTTTCCATAGGGCATATGTACAGGTGAGGGAAAAACCCTTATCTCATTTTCACCGGGCTTTCAAGTCACCCCACTCCACGCTGTGCAGGATTCCTCCCACAATTATTTGTTAGTTCCATCCTATCTCACTCTGCTCGTCTTCTAGCTTGTTTTTTGTATTTTTCCCAAAAAGTTTTTTTATTTTATTTTTATTATGAAAATAAATTTAACTATCCAAAAAAAAGTGAAATGAACACAATCAAGTCCCATGGACCCATCACCCAGCTTCAACAATTACCAATACTTTACCAATCTTTTCCATCTATCCCCCCTTGTATTTTTTAAAGCAAATTTGAAACATATTGCCTCATCTGTAAATACACAGTAAGATTTTTTTTTTTCTCTCAGTAGTGAGAAATTAATTCCATGTCTCCATAATATGAGAAATAACAGGTTGGGTTCCAGGGTTACCTCTCCAATATCTCCCTGCACCACTCGAATAGGGTCAATCAGGATATCTCTGGCCAGTTTTTCAATCTTTTTCCGAAAAGTTGCACTGAATAAGAGAGCTAAAAAGTAAAGTAACTCTGTTAAAGAAACAGTATGACTTCTTTTTTGAATATCCACTAACTTTCCTACTGATACTCAAAATACCGTTTTTCAAAATAAAAGTGAACTTTAAATTTAGTTTAAAAAAATTATTTCGCTCATTGCTCTTATTCTATTTTTATATATTATCAGTTAGAACAGGGTTGTTAGCATGGTTCAGAAAACGTCTCGACTTCAAATCAGCAGATCTGCACTGTGCATTGCCTCTACCCACTGATAAAATTGTATAAATTGGGGCAGTCACTGAATTCTCAGCCTTGGTTTTATCATCTATAAAAATGAGTTACATCTGATAACCTCAAAAGTCCTGTGCAGCTCAGATAAACTACCATTATCTCACCCTTTATGGTTCTTATCAGTACACACACGATTATTTTTGCTGCCATAACTGAGTGCTTATAAAATAAACAGGTGTTTATTCTGAGTACAAATGTGACTTAGTAAAACTGCTTCATACATACTCTGTCTGTCAGGACGGACATGACTGGCTATGGATCGCACCTGGTACTCTGGAAGAAGGAGAACAGTAAACTTAATAACTGCAATACAGTTTGGGATGCCTGGAGAAGTCATTGTAGTAAAAATCTTCATATGAGATTATAAGAATTAAGGAAATTTTGAAACTCCTTATCATTCAGTATGAGACTCAAAAACATGGTACCCTCCACCCAGCTGGGCTAGATCCAGTGGCATTCCAATCAATAAACACAGAATTTTGACACAGCCAGGTAGGTCAAGGACAGGAAAGCAAAGGACCTTGAATGATATGACATCCACCTGCCTAGGAACACAGACTTTGACCTCCACAAAGGCACATGAATAAAAAAATAAAACATAGAGATAATATTCCCCTATATACAAAGGCACTTTGAAATGTCCTCAACCCAATCAAGCTTAATATACTTTTCCTGAGAGAACATCTAAAAATAGTTAACGTTTTAGCTAAATCTCTACAGTCTAACCCTATCCAGGAGTTATTTTTAGCTTCTCTCATGCAGGGAAAAAAGAGGTTAAGTCTAGAAAGATATGGAAAAAACTAGTATCAAGAGGACGGGGACAGAAGAAACTGGTATTCAAAGCATACCAAACCCCATGTCAAACATGCGATCTGCTTCATCAAACACAAGATAAGAGACTCTTTGAAGATTGGTAGCTTTCTTCTTCACATGATCAATCAGTCGACCCTATGAGATCCAGAAAATGAATAATAAGTAAAGGCATTTACCAGAATTTTCTAGAATTGTGCTCCTGGCAAAGGTACTAACACTCCGGTCTCTGACTATAACAGACAATGATGGTCTGACAGCCGTGGACTTCATGTACTACAGATCCCAAAAGAACAGAAGTTCTGAAATCTCAATAAGATTCTTAACATTGTAATTTAAATTGTGAGAAAATGGCCAGAGCTATTTTTGTGAGGCATTCTGAAATGAGCTAATTTAAAACCTTACTGATATGTTTTCATGCTTACACTACACTCTTCTAGGAAGTTCTGACCATACTCTTTCTGATGCTTGATGCTCTCAGCAACGTTTTCTCAACGTTGATGCTCTCAGATGCGTTTTCTAGGAGAGCATAACAAACACTATTTGAAACAGGGGAATTCGTAGCTATTAATATACATATATGTTAGAATTGTAATGGACTGTTATTTCAGTCAACTAATCAAAATTAAGCCAAAGCCATAGATGGTGTCACATTACAGTATTCTCAACCTGGCTTTATCACATTTTAAGGGGAATTCCTTCCAATAACTAAGCATTTTTTCCCATACCAACGGAGGCTGAGAAGCCATTTAAATTTAAACCCAAGACATACTTACTGGGGTACACACAACAATCTCTGCCCCTTCTTGAAGGGCCTTCGCCTGCTCCCACATGCTCCCTCCGCCATACACGGCCACTGATCGAAGATTATATGCTTTCCCAAACCGCTTACATTCTGCATGGATCTACAAAGTTGTTGACATAATGACATATTAACAAACTGTGATACTAACAAATACCTGTCACAACACAAAAGAGAGTTCTGAAAAACACACAGAATGCCATGTCATAGAAAATCAAAAGCTAAAAAATACTTCAAAAATCATAATTTTATTCACAAAGTAAATAAAGAATACCATTATCATATCTCAACAGGCTATCTAAAATCTTGTCTTGGTTATTTCTTTTTTTTTCTTTCCCTTTTCTTCCTGACCCTGTCAATGCCCTTCCACCAAGCACAATGAATTAACCCAGGAGGAAAACATTGGGAGCTTACAATACAGACAATTCCCATATTATTTTCTCTTAAAACAGTAGTTTAGAGAAAAGTGTGTTATAGAAAATTTGCTTATAGAAAATACATAACATACTATTTTCCAAGTTTCCTGGTAGTACAACAATGTGAATGTACTTAATGCCACCGACCTATACACTTAAAAATAGTTAAAATGGTAAATTTTATGTGCATTTCCCCTCAGTTAAAAAAGAAGTTTCCTGATAATTCTACCCACTTGACTGCTTAGTACCTTGCTGGTTCACATACGAAAGGAGGCACTCTACAAAAGCACGTACCTGCTGGCAAAGCTCCCTAGTAGGACACACAATCACGGCAATTGGTCCATCACCTGGTTCCAATTCTTTCTGGTCCATTATATGAATCAGCATGGGCCAGATAAAGGCTGCAGTTTTTCCACTGCCTGTTTTGGCAATACCAATCATGTCTCTACCACTTAATGCCACAGGGACACCCTAGAGAAAAGAATAGAGTATATCCACTCTCAACTTTCCATTTTAAAGACGTTCTGAAGGAAATCCTGAAGAAAGGTAAGTGACTATTAATGACATTCATTTCCACTGGAACAAAACTATCCTGAGCCGTGTATACTGGCTATGGAATAACGAGAAATACCTGGCATTCCCATAACCTTTGTGATTTGTAAGAAACGTTATCATTCTTTTCATGTGGATCAGCTACCATTCAAAAAATATGAATGACTTCATTTTACTTAAAATATAGAAATAAAAATTGCAAGTTATAATGTAAGTGGGTTGCTAAAATTTTAAAAATCTTGTCCCCTTGAGAAGGTACAGACTATCTCATCCATATACAAAAATTCTCATTTTCTGTGTAGGAGTGAATTAAATTCCACCTATAGATAGGAAATAGAAGGTATTACTTTCAGTTATAACGAGAATTTTCAGGTCATGGACAAAGGAATTCTAATCACTGACAGTGCTAAATTTGCCCATACACAAATCTTTTTAATTGAGTTTAGACCTAAAAACTATTTTCTTCAGATCGTAATTTGAAGACATTTATCAGATGGAAAACATTTCCCAACCCCTTTCGCAACATTTTTAATGGTAAATAGTTCACTTTTGTTCTTTAAATTTTTAAGGTTTCAGAAATATTCTTGTATTTCATAAATGTCCCCCTCCCTCCCTGTTTAAAGCAGAATTAAAGGCTAAACCACAGAGGGAATATTTGGGCCTTCTATCCACATCAATACAGCTCTGCACTAACCACTGTTTTATTGCTTTGTTTGTAAAATAAATATAGTCATCGAATATCATTCTACTTCATTCTCTTCCATTCTGTTTTACTTACCTGGCACTGTATCGGAGTGGGTTGTGTGTACTCAGATTTCCGAATCTGGTGCATCAGTTGTTCATCAAACCCAAAATGAGCAAAACTACTTCCTGGTCTAGGAGGTGCAGCACCAGAGACCTAGAGGTAAAGACAACTCCCAGGAATGACTTGTACTTCAAAATCAACAGCACTGGAAGTTCAACAATATTTATCTGTCTCTAGCATTTAGCTTGAGTATGAAGTGAAAAATATAAGTCTATAGCCAAAAGCACACACTGTTTGAAAAAGTAAAATAACAGATCTAAAACCTCATATAAAAGAAAACTCCACGATAAATATTCCAGAGATAATTGTCCTAAAATGATTAAGTACTTAGACATTTCTTTAATCAAAATTAATTTTCTCATAAGAAATTAAAAAAATATTGTTCAACAAATTGCAAAGTCATTAATGTTTGGTTTTTCACCACTCTGCATAACTATCAACCAGATGGTAGAAAAAATAAAATTAAGAGTGCAGCAAATGTGCTCTAAATAAGACATGTCTATACCCACTGGTTACAAAGATATCATCTACCATCTCCATTTTCAGTCATGCCTGGAGAGTTAATGCCCCACTTAGCGATGTTCCAGCCACCGTCATGCAGTTTGAACTATACCCAGGTGAATAATGAGGCTTAAAACCCCCATACTGACTCCACAGTAGAAACCTTTCAATGCTTCTCTAGTGATGCTAATATTTCAAATCAGGATTTCACTTAAAAAGTTTGTTTTTTTTTCATTTGGGGGAGTGGGTGGTACCTCTTGGAAAACAGACAAGTAAACACATACATATTTACCTCTCTCAGAAAACAGACGTTCAAACATCACATAGCGAAGGGTAAGACTTGGGCCAGAAAGTTGTCCACACCAGAGCAGATAGCACTGTATTATCTGTATATGTTTCACTTAACTAACATCTAGCAGCACCCTACACAATGTGGCCAATATGCAACCCAAAATTTTTTGGTGGACAATTTAAACTATTATTTTTTAAAAGTGTTAATTTCTTCTAATTTTTTTAAAAAGGATGCTGTACATAATTTGAGAGGCGAGTTTATCTTAATTTTGAAATATCATATTGTTCACATCTGTTAATCTTGTCTACTTTTCCTGAAGATGGGGACTCTTACCCTTCATCTCTAGCCCACCCAACACAGTTCTCAGCATACTGTACTCATTGTAGAAATACTTGCCGATTAAGATCACCATAACTTATTGTTCCAACACAACATAGAGTTGACTGAACACATATGGCATTCATGTGTGTCACATGAAAGAAAAAGCAATCCTACCCTAAAACAGCTGGGAGACTAATATAATAAAAAGACTCGTGAGCCCAAGGGATGTAATTATCGCTCTATTAAAGACAGTTCAGAGACCATTAGACAAGAAATTCGAGGTTATTTTAGTTTGGGTAACCAAAAGCACTAACCTTGGACTAATTAACATTAATATAAGACTATGTGGCTTAATGGTTGACTTACCCGAAGATTGAGCTTATGCCGGAGATCTATTAGCTGCTGTGGGGTGAGGTTGGTTATCTCTTCATGCTCATTGTAAAAATTTTTTTCAAATGGTGGATAGTCAATCTGCAGGTCCAATTATTCAAAGTTAGTCTAGAATTCAAGAGTCAATCCTGTGAGTTTGATTTTAATGCAAAATAATTTTCTACAAATATATAAGCCATAATCAACTAGAGAGAACAAAGGAATTCACTCATTCATGACACATTCCAAAAGTACAGTCAATTTCTTTTCCTGATCCCATTTTCAATATAAACACCAACCTACTTTCTAAAGAGACTCTTAATGACAACGTCAGATTTGAACAACCCTGATGTAGACTAAGGACTCTCTATAATGCCAAAGGCCTCAGATTTTAAGGTAGTATTTTAAAGAAGAGTCCACCCTATAACACCTAAATATACTTTGGAGTAAGTTGTTCATCTAGCTCTAGGCATTTAAAAACATTTCTAGTATTTCCTTTGAGAAGAGCTCTGCCTTTAGAAGGAGTTCTGTTCTTTTTAAAAACACAGAACTGTTTACATAACTTTTCAAAAATGTATGGCCAAGAATTTCCAATTCCAAAGAGGGAAGAAGTCACTTCTCTGCTCCACTTTGCATAGCTTGCTGTACTAAGAATATAAAACATAAAACAAAACCCCATACTAATCTGACTAAATGATTTTCTTTATGACAGTATGGCATGTCTACAATAAACTTATTTCTTAAGGAGAATATAAGCCTTTGTTAGGTGGTCAAAAATTTCCTAATTCTGGATACAGCCTAAAATTAATTATCTTTCAATGGCAATTATCAACAAAAAGTACAGTTTTAAATTTGCCTTTAGCATTATTAAGCAGAACCTCTGTTATGCTCCCCATAATGCTGCACTAAGCCATAACAGGATTTACTTTAGTTCTCTCCTGACTCTATTAAAATGGAAGCTCCATGAGGGCAAGAGATTTTGTCTTTGCTCACAATTTTACTTACAAATATGTAAACTTTTGTATATATAAAAAAATGTGAAAAAAGCTACTTATAGGAAGAACGGGTATCCGATATCTACCCCTTACTTCTGCTCTCTCTTAGCAGACTGCCCATTATATTAGGACAACTGTGGGATACCCCAGAATGATGATGAAGTTTGAGTGTTTTGTCAAGTAACTCAAACATTTTATTAGATGATTATTTCAAGTACTTGTGTTTTTCATTATTGGATTTTCACTCTTTATCATGGATACTTCCTCCTAGATCAGTTTCACATATTTGATTTCATTTGCCCCATGTAAAATACCAAGGCATTATGTGGCAGCATTTGTGCAAAAGGAAACATTTGAAAAATTGAATAGAGCCTATACTCAGTCTAGACCAGTAGTTCTCAAAACATTTTAGTCATGTACCCTTTTACATTTAACAAAAACATGAGTTTTCATTTATGTGGATTATATCTACTGATATTTTCTGAATTAAAATTAAAACTGAGAAAATATTTTTAAAATTTATTCATTGAAAAATAACAATAAACTCAAGCACTTCAACATAAATGCTTTAATAAAAATGTTATTTTATAACGTTGTTTTACATTTTTACAAATCTCTTTAATGTCTGACAAAAGAAAATGGTTCCTACTGTATATTGTTGCAATATATTGCTTTGATTGAAACCCATAAATAAAATCTGGCCTCATAAAAATATGTGGTTGGAAAAGGAGAGTATTTATTAATAGTCTTTCAGATTCTGGCGGATTTTTACTCTTCTTCTACCTAAAACTTGACAAGCGGTTAAAGCTTATTTTTATTGTCTAATCTGAAACCATATCGTGAACTTTTCACATTCCATTACATTATAACCCATGGGTGCCTCATATACTTTGAATGGAGCCTTTACTCATGCATGATTATGTAACATCAAGCACTGGCCATTTGAAAATTCTGGTTCACTGAGATGCTGTGCAGGTCATTCAAATGGTGAAATTTCATAACATAGGGAAAAAAAATCAGTTGTTTATCACCATCAATGTCATTACAACAGACTTTCAGTATCAGAAAGCTGTCAAGCTCACTGTGGTGAATATAAGGTTCTTAAATTCAATTTTGGTTTGAAAGGTTAAATTTCTATAGTTGGCAATAAACACTTTTAATTGTTTTCCTTACAGTGTCATTAGTTTTCTCAAGTGAAAATGATGTTCCATGAAAAAAGCAGCTAGTTCAACTCACAACTCAAATAGCTTAGTGCTTTATTTGTCACACCAAATAAAAAGACATATAACATAAGAGTCAAGATTCAATAAATAATTTTTACTGTTTCATCAAGGATATTCTTAACTGAAGCTGGCTTTTTAATTTTTTTTTTAACTGTGATGGCCTGGCAGTAAAGAATATAATGACTATCAGAATAGCGTAGCACTGTCTCGATTCACGCTAAGGTGTCAGCATTTTACCTACCGTTGCTTTTAGCCATTGATGCAAATGCTGACGTAGTTTTAAAAAAAAAGGTAAATTATCTTAGCACTGTTATGAAAATTCTTTTGACTTCACAGACTGTCTGAAAAGACCCTCCCAGGAGTCTTTGGATCACACCTTGTGGATCACCGCTCTAAGACCCGGAGTCACTAGAGTACGGAACATCTAGTCTGATAACCCGGATAAAACACTGATATCCTCATTTGTTTTTCCTGATTCAAGGAACCTGTAATTCCTGGGTACCCTTTGAAGCAACAGCCTTTCATCTATCCCAGACCTGGGAGAAATAAGATTTACAGCAATTAAAAAACAAATGCCAGCCTAAGGGCCCATTTTGAAAGGAAGATGGTAAGTGATGGTCTGGAAAACAAGTACAATTCCTTGGAAAAAAAAATTCTTCACCTAAAATCGAATGTGCGCAAGTGATTCAGCTGTATCTTAAACAATATACGTAGGCAATTAAGCCCCAACCACTTGGTCACTTTCTGACTCAACCATTTAGCAGAGCTGACAAGATCCCAAAGAACAAATATTCTCATGACATAAGCAGTATATATCAGGAGTACTCAGATACTGAGAAAACCTAAATATTAAAGCTGAAGAGAACTTTATCAGCTTGAAACGAGAATCAAATTCAGCAAGAAACACCATACCTCTGAATGATCAATGGGAGGAAGAGGGTCGATGATTTTTTTGGAAGGTGCAATGGGATTTCCGTCACTGTCATATTCCAAATTATCTTCCTCCTCCTCTTGAACCACACCAGCAGTTGGGTTCTCTGCCATATACCGAAAATAAGCTTCCTGCAGGAAAGCACAAGAACATAATCATCCCCAAGTACAACTGAGAACAGTTTCTGCGCCTGTAATTAGTGCACGCAGAGTACCAGATGACTGCAGTTTAAATACCTACCAAGTAAGGCAACACTTTTACTAGCAACGATTCCTTTAACAATAGCAGTATTCAGAGGGACAATCGGAAGAAATGAGTGAGATAGTTAGTACTACAAAATGATTTAACTTGTTTAACAGAAGACTTACAAATCTCAAGTTCCACAGCCTTCCTGGGGTGGGGTGTCTGTCTACCTACCCTGCCCAGAGCTGTGGAACACATGTTGTGGCTTTACCAATCCAAGTTTGGAAAGTGACACTGATTAGAAGGGTCACAAACCTGGTAAAGGCTACTGCTCATTCTGGTTCCCTCCTCACCATCCCACAACTGAACAATGGGGAAAAAATACTAAAGGACAGTCATTAATGTTCCATCTTAAAATATAAGAATCACAAACAGAACCCCTAGAAAGAGGTACAGGTTAGATGTTGCTAGAGGCCATCTGTAGATCCCACACTACCCTACTTCTTGATTTATCAGAATAAACATTTGTATTCAAAAAATCAAGCTGAATAAAGCTATTTGTTTCTGATGTCACAGTTGATCAAAAGTTCCATCTTCAACATGGAGGAAAGCCATGTGAATCTTTATATTACCAATTGGTCACATATGTTGAAAAGGAGCAAGTCAAATGACATCCCTTGCTGAATGTCAGGAATGGCCATTTCAGTGAAGGCAAGCTCTAGCTTGTCCCCAGTATAGACTTTGTGGGGTAAAAATAAAAGATAGAAATACTGCATAGGAACTCACTTGGTCATCTTCCTCTTCAATGTCATCTCGAATACCCCTGGAAAAACAAGCGGAGAAACAAACTTCCCTGCAAATGTTCCACATACCCAGCTCCATACTTATAGCAGATTATTGTTGAATTCCATATAGCTCAGGAACTCTCAACACTAATAACAAAGCAGCAATAAGCACACTGTCAACTATCCATCCATCATATATGTGTGGTTTCACTCTACACACAGCAATTTGCATTTCTTTTGAATGGGATTACATGGTACCCCTAAAAACATCAATTTCTAACAAGGGTATAAGGAGTAAACACTTTTGAACATAGATACCCAAGGATCCTAGCCTTGTCAATCCCATACAACAAATACAACACAGTTGTGAAAAGCATTTTATATTAAAAAAAAAAAATCCTGCTTTTGGTATACACCAAAAAAAAGTCACAACTTTCTTAACATCCCCCAAAGTTTTTAGCTCTGGAGTAAGTGCATTTAGCTAAAATCCTTGGGGACAGAAAAACGACATCAACTCTTCGTAAGTTTGAGACTAAAATTCCTAAGCAGTTCACAGAGAAGGGGACCACTGCCACTTGCCGCATTCTTAGGAGCTATAGAAAGTATGGTTGCTTAGTTTCCACAACCATCTCTTTCTAATCAGACTTTCTGCCTAACCTACAGCACTTGCTATTTGTAAGGCAAGCTACACCATCAGTGTAGAGCAACTGAAAGATGATGCAAGCACAGTAAGCACCAAGGAGAGGGGCTGAACCTCCACGTGGCACGGGAACTTTGGGGAGGGCCTGAAGTACTGACTGCCAAGCAGAAGGAAACACCCATCCATGCCTACTTGTGCCTGGTAGCAAAAGCCTTAAGAGGAGTATTTTCAGCAAGGGACAGAGGAGAACTCTCCTTCCCAGAAAATAAAGTATTTCAAGTTCTGACTTGTTGTTAAAGCATGATGTCACTCCTTAAATAAATTAGGTTTTCTTATTTATTAATTCTACAGTTTTTTAAATGATATAATCACCATTACTTCTCACAATCAATCTAATAGGCATTAACCTACTTTATATCAATTATGGGACAAAACTCAGAACAGTGAACCCAAACTTTAGTAATTATGTGCTCTTAACGCCCACTGTAACTCATTCTATCTATAGAATACCAAATGCTATTCTACCAAAAAAAAAAAAAAAGCTTTTTTAATTACTGCAAATTCAAAGACTTTGGTCATCTCTATTATCTACAGAAATATTACTGAAGATACAGAGGTAACTTCAAGTCAAGACATTTGTGTATTTTAATTTTTCTCTACAAACTTTGAGGGAATAAGCTACGTAATACTTTATTTTCATATAACCTTTGTGAGGGAGAAGAAAACAACTTACTTTACGTTTTTTCGTTCCTTGTCCTTTTCTTCAAGCCTCTTCATGTCTCTAGCTGCCTGATCCTAATGAAACAAAAGTATGTATGGAATCATTATCAACTGAAAACACTGAAAAGGGAATTTCTTTATAAAAAATTCTGAGATTTGAACAAGTGCCATCATAGTTTTAGCTATGCAGTTTGACAACTGCATTTTGATGCAACCAAAATTGTAGTTTGATAATTATTTCTCAAAGAGAAATATACAAATGTTCTAAAAACTTGGCTACACATGGATTGCATGACTTTTATCTGCAATATATAACATGCATAGAAAAATCGGCAAAAATGCTTTATTGGTCACTTTTTTTTATGTTAATGATATAATTGTTGGCTGAAAATGGCCTTAAGTTCAGGCAAATCAGGCTTTCTCAAGGTGTAGCTTAAAATCATTTGTATCAGATTACCAATGGGGCTAGCAAAAAATATGCAGATTTCTGCATCTGACTCTGCAAAGGTGGTTCTCATTCTGGGGCGATTTTTGTCCCTAGTGGACATTTGGTGATGTCTGGAGACATTTTTTGACTTTTACAACTTGGGGGGGAGATGAAGGAGAGGTTGTTACTAGTATCTAGTGGGTAAAGGCCGCAGATGCTGCTAAACATCCTCCAATGCACAGGACAGCCCCAAATGTCCACAGTCCTGAGGTTGAAAGCCCTGCTCTAAACCTACTAAATCTGCATCATTGGGACTGCAGTTAAATGATACAGTTTTTCCACTTTCTACAGGTCGCTGTTATACACAGCAAATTGATAATCACTAAAAAATTTCTTTGTTTTATACATGTGAAAAACCAAGGTCAGAAGAATTAAGTAATTTTCACCAAGATTAAACACATTCTGCACAACTGTTCCTGATTATAAAGCAACATAAATTTTTCTGACTTCTTTGACTTTAAAAAACACGACTATACTAAACCTGGCATGGTCAGGCGTTCTATCTAATCAGGTTTCTGATAAAGAGGAATTACCTTAAAAAGAAACATTATGCACAATCTATTTTTCAATAGACAGATATAAGACATATTTAAGATTGTAACTAACGTAAAGATAACATAAGCAATGTAACATTAAAAAATGGGTTACAAACACTTATAGAACATATTTTTTGAGCCTACACAAACCTTTTTTTTTAAAACATTGGCTAAAAATAAAACTTCATCTTAAGTCCAAAAGTTTGAACTTTCTAGAAAAGTTTACACCAGATATCAGGGTTTAATGCAATACTTTGGCAACCACATTCTTCAAAATACATAATATCCACCCTAAAAATCAGCAAAACACCTTGGACACTATCCCAAAAAATACACCAGAAGAATGGTACCATATTGAAGAGATTTAACCTCACCCTGCTTCAACTACTTGAAATGCCAAGCAAGAGAATCCGGGCCATTCTTGGATACTCCCACTCAAGAAGGGCTACGGCAGCTTGCACTACCAAAAATTAAATCTAAATTTAAACCTAGAAAATAAAGAGCTGATTTTTCTTCTAATTCATCAGTAGGGAGAGCTCAAGAAATAATGAGAAATATAACCCTTTGGGAAATGTTCATATCTCAAGAAGATAAAAAAAAAGATATGTACAAGACATCTCAAACATGACAAACCACTTACTGCCTTTACTTCTAGAGAGAATCATTTAACATATTTACTAAATCGCTTCCATGGCAAAGCACATGTATGTTCTAAATATTTCTGGTGAGTGTCATGGCAGAAATACAGTGCTACAAGAACTCAGATACAAAATGACACCCCAGAAAAAAATATGGGCTTTCGAACTGAATCTTGGCTCTGCTACCTATTAGGTGCATACTCTTTAAGTAATTTAAGTTGTTCTAAATCAAAGGTGGGAAACTCAAATACCTAATGGGTGCCAATTTAACAATGAATGAAGTGAGCCAGGATAACAAAAGTTGTATTCTTCTGACAGAGACATGCTTCGCCCGCACTTTAGTAAGTAGGAATATTCTCCTAAAGAAGCATGCTCTAATTTTTCTTGTATCACATGACCCTGAGTCTTTTACTTTGTAATATTTGATAAGAGAAGCCCAAGCTCAGAAAAAATATTTCTCCATTTCAAGAAAACCGCAATGTAAGTGTGATGATAGATGGCTCTAAATGGTGGCCTCAATGTCAAGAAGACAACAGGGATTAATTAATGGAACTACGGTGAACTAGAAAAAGCATGCCTTGTCTAAAACAGGCAGCCATCTACTCAGCAACCTGTTTCTGCCATGCAAGAATGCAGGCTTAGTAATGCCAGATTATCCATTTTTCAAGTCTGAACTTTTAGGTAAAATCTCCTGATCTTAAAAAGGTTGGCTCACATTTTTAAAAAAGCAATTTTGTTTAGGCCAAACAAAAACAAATCCATGTTGGATTCTTTCTTTCCGTCCTTCCTTAGAAGAGAGATGAATTCTGGCTAAAGACTTCAGATAAGTAAACGAGAAATCTCGAAGGACTTTATTTCATCAGCAATGAAGCGACAGTTTTGAACAAAAGTAGTAAGTAACACGGTAAGTAACATGCTTTAGTCTAATTACTCTGTCGCTTTATACCACATAAATGAGAGAGCAGAGAGCCTAAAGCAGAGAGAGAATTTAGACCAGGCAAGAGTTAATGAGGGTATAAACTAGTATGAACATAGTGGAAACCGAAAGGAAGGAACAGATGCAAGAGACATTGTAAAGACTGACAGAACTTGGCAAATGAAGAGAGGAAAGGCAGCATGATGCATTGGAAAGAGCTCGGCTATCAGCCCTCAGCCCGACATAGCAAGTAAGTCCCAGTTCTGCTACACAGTATCAGTGTGATTTGGGGCAAGGGAGTTGAATTATCTTAAGAGTTCAGTTTTCTTACTAAATAATTACATTTATGTATTTTCTTTCTGCCTATTCCCTATTGTTATTCTGAAGATTAAATGAACTAAGTCATGAACATGCTTTATCATCCGCTAAAAAGAAAATAAGAAAGGAGAGCAAGTGCAAGCCAAGGTTATTGTGCAAATATTGGTGCCATTAAGAGAAGCAAGACCAAAAAAAAAAAAAAAAAAAAAAGACCTGGTTGAGGAGGAAAAGTTGACGAATTAGGTTTAAGGTGCCATGAGGACACACCCATGTAACAATGGTCAATGTGCTTCTAGAAAAGCAGAGCTAAAACCAAAGAGAGACTATGAGACCAACAACATGACTTGACATTACTTAGGATGGAAGTTGGATGAGGTCACTAAAGAATTTATAAAGAGTGAAGATAGCAAATCAATATAGAGAACTATAGAATAGTATTTGAGAAACTGAAAGAGGATCACAAGAATAACAGATAACAGTGAGACAGGTAAATAATGATTTTTTTGGGCACAACAATATGGAAGTTAGGTTTTTAAAGTTATCTTAGAGGTACAGAAATACTAACAGACGAAATGATATGTCTGCAATTTACTTTAAAATAATCTAAAAGAGGGGCAGGAGGGGGTTAGATAACACAAGATTGGCCGAAAGTTGTCAATTGATGAAGTAAGGTAAAGGGCATATGGGGGCTCATTTTATTATTCTACTTTTGCATGTGTTTAAAATTTTTCTTAACAAGTAGATAAGTAAATGAATAGACATGTCAAAGAGATGGGGGGAAAAAAGACAAAATACAAAATCACAAGCCTAGCGAGAAGCGTTTTAAGGAAGTGGTCACAAGTTTCAATTTCTACAGGGAACTCATGAATGTTGATGCTAATGTTGGTAATAAGAAATACTAAACATTAAAAATACAGAATGCAGAATTTGTAATTTTAGCAAGTGCCTGAAATTTAACTGCCTTCCATAAATATGCATTTAATAAATGCTAGATTGAATGAGATATTCATTCAAGAACATACCAGGAATTATTAAGACAAAACATACAGACAATACTTGAGCGACTTTGTTCAGGGGTTATAGTTCAAATTTCTAGGTACTGATCATCTCTAAAAACGTTACAGGGCAAGTGGAAGTATATTCAAGAAACTAGGGAATGAGTGCAAAATTCTCCCCAAAAAGGGCCAGAACACAACTTCTGACTGAGGACTGAAGCACTAGTTAATCTGGTCTGTTTCTAATTGCTGAAAAGTTTCACAAAGCAGAGTTGATACTTGCCTCCACTTCAGCCATGAATGCCTCCAGGGGATCGTCATCACTATCAGAATCTGCTGGCTTGGAATGGAATTGCTGGCGGGTAGGTGAGTTTTCAGCAGGAATATAAGGTAAGTCGACATTGCTAGAGTCTTCTTCCTCGTCTTCAAAGTATCTGAAAAGTAAGATGCATGTTTAGTTTGGGGTCAGTCAATCTTTCATGTTACGGAAATGTTTAATCATTATGGTATACATTACTATTAAGAGATTTAAACTACACAGGTCAAATTAGAGACCTCCAGGCTTTGGCTAAGGACCTAATTATTAAGTATTACTTAATATATGCAACTTCCAATATTGCCCAAAAAACAGTCACAGCAGATTCTCCATTTCAAAATGTCTGTTGAAATTATATTCCCAGTTCTATAAAAAGGGATGCATTTTCACCACAAATTTAGTATATCATTGATGGACAGATATGGCAAATACTAAAGCGTATACTATGGAAAAAATTACTTTCATATGAATATTAAAATCCTAGTTTATTCTTTATAATCCTTTAAAAATTTTTAGAGATATACTCAGAAGGCTAGGGACTTCCATCAGAAGTTCTGGGCTATTTTCTGAGGATCCACAGAGAACTTCTAGAATTGAAAATGAATGCTCAATCCAATATCATTCATCATGCTTAAGTACCCCTGAAGTGGTCAACTACTCCCGAGAATACTGACCCTTGACTTTGCTGAACCTTAAACACCTATTTCTGCACTGAATTACTGAATAACATGTCAGCTTTTAAGAAAGCTGCTGTGTACTTTAAGAACTCCGATCTTGCTAATTTTTTTTAAAGTAAAAAAAAAAATTAAGCAGTGTCACAACCAGGTTGGAATTAATAGCAATAAGAAATTTCTTCAAATTCAGCAGAGACAAATCATAATCTACAGGAATCAGAACTCAAACCTTCAAACCCCAGCTTTTTATAATAACCACCTTATTAATCAAGTTAAAAAAGATAACTGGCAAAAATGTTTCCTTAGAACTATGGGCAAAAATCTGAGATTTTTCTACCACCATAAGACATTATAACATAGTAGTTTTAAGGAATTGGGTGTTGAGGCAAACTGTGTCTCTACCAGTTCTGACAACTGCCTGTGTTTACAAAACAAATTATATGGTATCAATAAAGGACTTCTGTAAAGACTATCAAAAACCACATGAATTACTTAAAATTCTTCAGCCATATTTAGATCTCAATGGCCTCAAATAATTTTTGGAACAAGGTGTAAGTAAGCACACAAGTATTATATTCCTTACAAGTGAATAAACGCAACAATTTAACTTATTAGGAACAACACAATTCAGTGAGATAACCAATTTAAGAAGTCATATTATCATTCAGGAAACAAAGGATTTCTTTGCCTCAATTTCTGTCGATGGAATATCTCAAAGCCCAAACTTCGCTAAATTACCAGGAATTACCACCACTTACGCATTTTCTTCATCGAAATTGGCCCGTTTAGATCCAATTTTGTAGAAAGAAGGGAGCTGTGGTGGAGCCGACTTTCCAAATCCAGAAGAAGAGCTGGTTGCCCCAAAGGCACTGTGGGACTGTTGTGGGAGTTTTGGTTCCTCCTTCTTTCCAGCACTAATGGCAAAACCTCCAAAGCCAAATCCCCTCTTAGTGCCAGGGCCACCTTTATTCCAGTTCATGGTGTCAGTGATTGATCTGTTAGAAACAAGGCACACTAGTATAAATTTAATTTTGTAAATAAAATAGCCCATTGATTTTTTTTTATTGGGGAAGGGGAACAGGACTTTATTGGGGAACAGTGTGTACTTCCAGGCCTTTATTCCAAGTCAAGCTGTTGTCCTTTCAATCTTAGTTGTGGAGGATGCCGTTCAGCTCCAAGTTGTTGTCCTTTCAGTCTCAGTTGTGGAGGGCACAGTTCAGCTCCAGGTCCAGTTGCCGTTTTCTAGTTGCAGGGGGCACAGCCCCCCATCCCTTGTGGGAGTCGAACCAGCAACCTTGTGGTTGAGAGGATGCGCTCCTACCAACTGAGCCATCAGGGAGCTCAGCTGCAGCTCAGCTCAGCTCAAGGTGCCATGTTCAATCTTAGGTGCAGGGGGCGGAGCCCACCATCCCTTGTGGGACTCGAGTTTAACCGGCAACCTTGTGGTTGAGAGCCCACTGGCCCATGTGGGAATAGAACCAGCAGCCTTCAGAGTTAGGAGCATGGAGCTCTAACCGCCTGAGCAACCGGGCCAGCCCAGCCCATTGATTTTTATATCTCCTACAACCTCTACCTATAATTTCATTTTAAACTTTTGTCCCTCGTTAAAACTTGAACTTTGTACTTAGATATGCAATATGCTAACCTTAATGAAATGGTCCCATTTTCTAAAACACTGAAGAAATTGTAATTTATTTTATTGGGATCTCAATCTAATTAGGAATTTAACAGGCCGGCCCGGTGGCTCAGGCGATTGGAGCTCCATGCTCCTAACTCCCAAGGCTGGCGGTTCGATTCCCACATGGGTCAGTGTGCTCTCAACCACAAGGTTGCCGGTTCAACTCCTGGAGTCCCGCAAGGGATGGTGGGCTCCACCCCCTACCACTAAGATTGAACAAGGCACCTTGAGCTGAGGGGTTGCTGAACTCCCAGATGGCTCAGTTGGTTGGAGTGCATCCTCTCAACCACAAGGTTGCTGGTTCGACTCCCGCAAGGGATGGTGGGCTGCGCCCCCTGCAACTAGCAAAGGCAACTGGATTCTGGAGCTGAGTGCGCCCTCCACAACTAAGACTGAAAGGACAACAACGTGACTTGAGAAAAAGGCCTGGAGGTACACACTGTTCCCCAATAAAGTCCTGTTCCCCTTCCCCAATAAAATCTTTAAAAAAAAAAGAAAAAAAAAGGCAAACGACTAAACATTTTTAAAAAAAGGAATGTAGCATTGAATATCTTCCCCTATAAAGGATTTAATATCTTTTTAGCTGCCAAAAATACTTGTAAGACAACAAATATTTTAGAACATCTGATATGTGCTAAGGTTGCGTTAGGTAATTGAAGATACCAAGATGAAAAGACTTAATCTCTTAATTTTTATCCAAGGAGTTTACAGTCTACCAGGAAAAGACACCTCTCCTCTGCCCCCCGAAAAGACAAAAAGACAGAAACAACCCACAACAGTATAATGTAACGCTTGCAATAACAGAGATTGAGATGCTATCCACAAGGCTGTCTCAAAATTAAAAATTATCCTCTGGTAATGACATTGAGTCAAAGAATCAAAACTTAAGAGAATGGTTATTTGTAGACATTATCCATGTAATAGTCTCTGAACAGTTATGTGCCTGGCATTTAGTGAGCCAAGTGCCCACTATCCAGGAGGAAACTATGACTCACTGATATGTTGCCTTATGTAGTTGGTTAGCCTATAGTTAAGGACTACAGAGAAATAGCCTGAGCATCGCTCAAATCAGTTTAAAAACAATACCTTATAGTATCTTTTAATTTAATGACACAAGTTACCTAAGTTTTGTAGAAAAGCAGAAAATTCAGAAAGCAAAAAGGAACAAAATTTAAAACTACCTGAAATTTCCTCTTCTGGATACATAATTGTGTTGATATCTTTTCCCATTTTTCTATGCTTGTTTATAAACACACACAAAAGAACAATTTTTTCACCTAATGATATACTATGAACATCTTTAAATATCAATAAATACTTTTCTCCAATACTGTTTTATAACATTATGAAACATATCATATAGCTATATCTTTGTGCATACCCTTAATTATTTCCTTAGGATCAGTTTTTAAAATGCAGTTGCTTAGCCGAAGGGAATATGCATCATAAGTTCTAAAAATTTTAATTGCTACTTATATTTATTTATGGAAAAGTGTCCGTTACACATTGAGTCAAATAAAAAGGGCAAAAGCAAGGTGGATGGTATGATTCAATGTAATTCAATGTAAAAGCATGTGTTACATATACAGATATAGCTGGTAGGCTGTTAATCAAAATGTTAGCAGTTATTTGCTTTTTACTTTCTTCTTTGTAATAAGGTTTACCGTTAATAATAAAAATTAAAATGCTTTGTAATGGACCCTGAAGCCAATGTGGAAAAGAGTTCCAAAAACTGCTTTTCACAATCACATTGTTGAGGGGACCAAGAACAAATATGCTCTACTTTTCAGGTTCTGTGCCTCTCTCCCATAAGTACCATATAGGTTTTGTTTGAATTGCTATTATATAGCACTTAGTTCAGTCTGCTTAGCATTAAATTTGTTTTATGCTATGTCAGTCTTCACCCTTAGGCCACCCTTAGTTCAGGTAGAGACCGTCTTTACTCATTTTGGACATTCCATAGAAGTTAACATATGGCTAAAATAAGTACTTTATAAGTACTAGTTTGCATGAACTTAAGACCATCTCCTGCTTTCTTCAGGAATCCGATCTTAAGGAAAATAAACGTAATTCTAGTGATATGAGATTTAGTATGAATATTTACAAGGAATATGTTATTAATACTGTGGAACTAGGGAAAGTCACACCCAAGGGAGGCAGGCATTCAGATGCTCAGCAGAAACCTTCTAGGTTCTTCCAGATCCTGGCCCCAAACCTTCATGAGCACATTTCTGATTCTGTCATTCCCTTCAATTCAATACCTCTCTCCACAGTTACTCAATCATTCTGGAATGAGACTCTCCTTTAACGCAAGAAACGACTTTACTATCCCTATCTACCAGGGTTTCACCATGTGCATCAGTTTTCCAAGAAAACCAAGCACTCTACCTCCCCACCAAATCTCTCACTATCTCTACCTACCAAAGTCCTATCCTTCAAAGTCCACCTAAATACCGACTCCTAGAACTATGGCATGAATATGATTGCCCCAGAGAAGTGCTATCTCTTTCCTCAAACCCCCTTTCTAGTCATAAAACCCCCAACATCTAATCATAACTATTTGTGTTCTTGTTTTATCTCTGCAACTCCATGTTACAGGTTTCATGGGTAAAGAAGCAGGCTTATCCATTTTTTATCTCTTTTGTTTTCCAGAGTACATATTCATTAATCATGTTTAGTCAATATATAGAAGACCCAAGGGGATTTACAACTTGGCCAAGGAGAAAAATGAAAGATAGCATAAAGTCATACTTGGTATGGCTCTAGGCATTAAAATACTGTGAGTTGGTAGAAAATCATAATGGCATAGTAAAGGAACACAAGCCATGGAGCCAGGCTGACTACGTTCCAACTCCAGCTTTCACACTAACTTGATGTGAACCTCAAGGAAGCTCTAGGAAGTTACTTAACTTCTCTGAGCCTCAGTTTCCTCATCTGCAAGTGGGTAAGAATATCACCTACTTCACAGTTGGTATGAAAAACTGAGTTTATACACAAAAATACACTTACAGCAAAGTGTGGCGCATGGTAAGAGTGCAGTATGTATTAGCTATCATGTGTATCATTGTTTCTCCAGAAATCAATTTTTCCATTGGTAAACGGAGAATATCAAGTTACACTTCTCAGACCTCTTTCAGCTCAGGGATTCCATATAGGAGTGCGACATGACACTGAAGATGTCAGAGATCACTATGAACTGACGAGTGGGGACAGGTTTCATAAGAGAGCTAGAAGCCAGGCAAGGCACTGAAAGATGCGAGCTGAGTAGCGAAGTGTGAAAGAAGAGGACGTTCTAGGGAGCAAAGCTAGAAACAGCCATGGCTGGGAAATAGATAAGTGTAGAACCTAAGGAAGATACATTGGCTAGTTTATATTTTGGACAATGGTAGAAAATAAGATATGCTCTAAATGACTTTAAAAATAGTGGACCCAAAACAACTGATTATAAAACCACATTAGTTTATCACTTGTATTTATGGAGTATGAGAAAGAGTTCTAGTGAGACTTAATTAGCGTCTACTCTAATAATCTGTCTTGAGAACATCTCATACACTATAAACCAGTCAGTTCTGCAACGAGAATCTATACAAAACCCAAGAATTTCATAAGTAAATGCTGATTATATTTTAAGAGCATCTCTTTCCGCTGTTAGCTTAAAGAAACTATGAGCTGATTATATGAATATCAATTTGATGAAAACTAAAATATAGACAACTGCACTCCTCCATGAATTATACTAGATTATCACAATGTAAGTCAAATCTTATCACTCCTTTGCTCAAAAACCTCAGATCATTCCCATTTCTGGCAGAGCATAAGTGAAATCCGCACAATAGCCTAAAAGGTCCTGGTGGTTCTGCCCCAACCTCCACCCCTTTTTCTTCCCTGACCGTATCTCCTACTACTTCCTTCCACCTTTGCTCACAGTGTTCCAAGCACTTGGTCTTCTGATTGTCCCTCTAACAAGCCAGCATTATCCTCTTCCAGGCCTTTACACTTGCTGTTCCCTCTGCCTAAAACCTTCCTTTACCCACACTGGCTCAGCTCACTCCCTCAACCTGCTTTTAGTCTGCTTAAATATATCGCTCGGCCTTTTGGCTAAGATCAAGTGTAGTCTGCTTAAATATTAGCTCGTCTATAAGCACGTCGCTGACCACCCTATTTCAAAATGCAATATCTCACCATCCCTCTTTCCAGATCTATTTTTTTCCTAAGGCACTAATAATCTTCTAAGATACAGTGTAATTTATATACTTGTTTCCTGCCTCTCTTCCCCCCACTAGAAAGTAAGTTTCATGAGAGCAAGGGTCAGAGACCTAAAACAGTGCTAGAGAATAGGTACATAGTAGGCATCAGTAAGAATATCCCTTGAATGAATGAATTGCAGATTAGGCCATATAATGCCCCTTTTAGGTACAGGAAAACAAAGCACACTTCTGTTTTTCACCGCGGAAGTCTGAAAATTAATTTTGTACGAAACACTTATTGTTCTCCTATGTGCCAGAACTGGGCTTGGCTCTGTCAAATTACAGTGAATTAATAAATAATCTCTGCCCTTTAGGAGCCCTAGGGTGTATACACCAGAGAGAATAAACATCATTACAAAAAGTAACCTACAGGAAGCCAGAGGAAATTGAACGACTGCCTAAAGGAGTGAGCGGCAAAGAGGTGTTAAGGCAGCTAGGATGCCCCCAAAACTCTCTTATAGTACGATAGTTTCTCCTTATATTATTGGTCCGTATGCTTGCAACTCCGTATACATTATTTACTCACATCAGACAGGCTGTTAAGTAGGCCGCAAAAAAGTTTGTGAGCGATGGTGATGCTAATCACGGATCTATATTCTAGGCTGCACAGAGATCATGCACTGTTTCTTTTACCGTCTTCCGATCTGGCAGCCTTCGTCTATACGGTGCCCCCAGCCCCCCGACGGTGAGGCTTGCACGTGCCGACTGCTGCAGACTAGGGTCAGACTCTCTCCCCGAGTTGGAGACCGGCACCTTACAAATCCCTTCCGTAGCCGAGCGGGCGGGCGCCGCCTCCAGAAAAGCAGCCAACGGGGCCTCCGTAAGAGCTGCGGGAGAAGCGGGAGCCGGGAGCCACGGGAGGGCGCCGCGGCTCGGAGGAACCCCTCGAGGCCTCAGCCCCGCATTCCCACCCCTCCCCGGCGCCCGGGGCCTCCGGTGCCCAGAGGCTCCGCTGGCTCTTTGTTAAACGAGGCCGCGGTTCCCTGGCCCCGGCTAGGCCCCGCAGTTGCCTCCAGTGCCCCCAGGGGTAGCGGCCCCACGTCCAGACCCACCTCGTCCAAACCTGCTGCTGGAGCGGCAGCCGCTACCACCGCCGACGCGGAGAAAATCCCACGGCCAGAAGTACGCGCGGTCCAGGCCGCGTCCCGCCGCGCTCCTCCGTCTCCGCCCCTTGCGCCGCCGCCTCTCGACCCGTTGCTGACGGGGGGAGGGGAGCACAAAATTGACATGCGCAGTGCAGAGCGCGCGGGCCGAAGGGCGGGGCCTCAGCTACGTTTCCGGAAAACGCCGTGGGCTCCGGGCCTTAAAGGTGCAGAATATCTCCAAGGTCTCTCAGATTGGGTATTGCTGATGGCGGGGAGTGTTCAAGGCCTGTCTGGGAAGTAGGCGTGGGCGTTAAGGAAGAGTAGCAGTGACAGGGAGCCGTCCCAAAATTCCAAGATAACGCCGTCGGTGGAAACCGCATATACATAAAATTGTCGATCCCTAAACTTAGGTCCTTTGCAAATAGGACTTGGACAACATGTCTCCTCGTACCTCTGGCCACGTGGTCCCATAGAGCATGGCCACCTTTAGCTTCCGGAGCACCAGTTCAGGGTGGCGACAACTTCACTGAATCCTAACGGAGAGGGTTGGGATCGGCGTGGGGAGTTCCGGCCCAGGGGCTGGGATTATGTAATTCTCCCAGCAGCCCCACCGCTACTCACCGGGGCGAGGGTGACGAAGGTCTCGCGCGCGGTCCCAGAGGCTGCGTCCCACTTCCTTGCCGCGCGCAGGCGCGGACCGGCAGCACGCAGTCTACGTAGTGGACGGTGGAAGCTACGTGAAGAGTGGCGCGACGTGACTGAGCTACCCGGTCCGGCTGTGTCCTAGAGGCATCGGGGGCAGTAAAGTCGCGGTGACAGCGCAAGCGGCGGCCAGGCCGAGAGGCAGGCGCGGTAAAGGCGGCGGCCTCGGAAGCGCTGGGCCGGTTCTAGCCGCCGGTACAGGTAGGAAGCGGGCCGTGACGTATTAGTCAGTGGGGGCCGGGCCGGGCCGAGAAGTCGCTCCGAGTAGCCTAGCCCGGTCCGCTTTCCCACCCAGTTCCCTCAGACGGGCCTGTGTAACTTACATCGGTCCCCTCGCCTTCTCACTCCTCCGCACTGTCTTAAAACAAGCAAACTTTGGAGTGAGGGGCCGGTTAGCTCAGTTGGTTAGAGAGAGCGTGATGCTAATGACACCGAGGTTGGATCCCCACCTGGGCCACTGCGAGCTGCGCCCTCCTTAGAAACAGAAACAGAACAAAACGGAAACAAGCAAACTCTGTCCACTTCCAGGCCCGTTTCCTGTCGGTCTTCAGGAGCGGGGTGATTTTAACGGTTTGGGGGGAACTTCCCCACAGAGTTGTGAGCAAATGCCAATCAGAAGTGCAGAGTTAGAGGCAACTTAACAGTGTGGCAGCAGCAAGAGTGGAGTAGAGGTGGCACGATGAACTGATTGTCCGTGGCGGGGAAAGACGAGACCCGGGTGGTTTCACCAAAACAACAAACTCTGGCCCGTCTCTTCTGAAGGGTTCTGACATAAAACGTGTTGTTTTATCCGACGGTGTAAGGAGATGGGAATGTCTAGATGACTTCCGAAAGTCGCCGTCTGGCCGTTGTCTACCTGAACGGCACCAAGGAATGATTCCCCCACTTACTCCTCTTGGTTTTAAGTCCAGACCCAGTCTGTGCGAGACTGCCAAGGAGGCCAGCAGAGGCTAAGCAAACCAGACTCGGTCGTGCGTGGGTTCTTTGCCCCAAGAGTCTCATTCAGGCCTGGCTGGCCTGGCAGGGAGTTGGGCATTTAGTGCCTTGCAGCAGAGAGACTTCAGAGTGAGAAGGCCAAGGCACAAATGCCTTGGATAGTTTTAACATAAACAACCTTGAAGGAGCCCCATTACTGTGCTGAGTTATCTGAGAAATGCTTCTACAGGGTGAACCCCCTTGAGTGGAAATTCAATTGGAATTGATCAGACCTTTTGGTAGGTGGGTAATCCAATCAGCGGTGCCAGCGTTAACCTTTATCTGCTTCTGTTTGAAAAAGTTTAAAACATCTGAAAAGAGAAACACTAAAAATGAAATCTTAAAGGCTGTTCGTAAGACACGGGAAGGAAGTAATGGGAACTAATGTTTACTGAGTGCCTTTAGGTGCTAGGCCTCTCTCTCCTGCACCACCCACTACAGCCCTACGAGGCAAGTAGTGATGGGTTATCCTCTTTTCATAAGTGGAAAACAGAATTTTAAGTAAGTAGCCCGAGATCATATGACTGGCAAATGGTAGAGCTGACATTTTAAAACAAATCTAACTCCACCAACGTGCGTGCTCTTTTTTCATTTTTCTTCCACTTGTGACTATAATAAAAGATTACTGGAGGAAGGTAGGGATGTTTGGAGACACATCAACCTTTTTGAGGTTGGTTTTGAGAAGGCAGCTATGTTTGCTCCTAAAATGTTTCCTGTTGCTAACCTCAAAGATCAAGTATTGGACAGGATACGCTATTGGTCTATCCTTTATGGCATGTGTCAAATTACTTGTGCCTTTCAGAATTTATGAACTTTGTCCAGTTCAAAGAATATTTCTTAAGCAGCTATGGGTTGCAAGGTGTTAGGCAATAACCTTTGATAACTGCACCGATTCCTTTAAGAATTTACGGTGTTGTAAATATGAAATACAGAATATTCACTATCCCAGAACACCTTGAAAGAGTAGTAAGTCACCTCTATTAGTTCTCAACTTCCTGCATTCTGGCTTCCATCCTTACCACTTTCCTGCAGTTGCCAAAAATGATTTCCTTATTAACATTTGGAAAATTTTGGTCCATATCTTACTTGAACTTTCTGCAGCAATTGAAACTGAGCTCTGTTTCCTTCTTAGAAATATGCTTCTCCTTTGACTTCTATAACACTTTGACCAGAGTCCCTGCTTTTTCTCTAACCATTCCTTCTTAATTTCCCATTCCAGTTCTTCCTATATGCCCATCTCTTAGCTGTTATGATTTGTTTCAAGACTTTTTGATGTTCTTTGTTTTTTAACCCTCACTCTTAATACTCCCTGGGGATCTCATCCGTTCCCACACCTTCTCTATTTCCAGCTTTGGCTTGTATCCTGAACTCCAGACTTATATTTCTGTTCTTTTTTTTCCCAGACTTATATTTCTAACTACTTCCTTTTCTCCCTCCATAAGATAGGTTATGATACTTTTTAGGGATATCGTGAAAATCAAGAGATAAGTGTTAATCATCTAACATACTGCTTAAAAACACTCTGAACTTTTCAACAGGTACTAAATTTAATTTATTGCCTTTCCCCCCCAATTCTTTTTTCTCCCTTATTGTTCTTTATCTCAAGGATGACTTTGTCCAGCCATTAATCAAGCCAACATTTAGAATCACCCCGTCTTCCTTTCCCACATTCTCTATATTCAATCACTTTATGCTGACAAGTGTAATTCTTAAATATCAGATCTGTTTTCCTGTTCATTCTCCGTACCACTGCCAGTTCAATGCTGTTTTATATCTTATCTAATTATTTCAACCACTTGTTTTTCCTGCCTCAGGTGCCTTTATCCAATTCACACTGTGTATGAGCTGTCAGTTAAATTGCAAATCTGATAATGTCAGTCTCCTATTTAAATCCTTTAGTCGAGTCTAATTATCCAGACTTCTTAGTGTGGTCTGTAAATAAGGATCATCATCCTGGCCCTGCAGGCCATTCTAAAAGCCTCCTTATGCCCACTTTAGTCTGCAAACCCAATGCTCCATCATACCAAATTCTTAAAATATGTTATGTCAGGCCTCTATGCTATAGCTATTGCTCAGTTTGCAGTGCCTCTTGAGTGCCTCAGGAACCATGCTTTTATTTTTTTATTACAAAAGTACATCATAGGAAAATCAGAAAATATAAAGAAAAATAAAGGCAAAGTGCCCATAATCCTACCGTACAAAATAACTTATTTATATGTAGATTTATGTATGTTTAGATGGTGGAATACCCACTGTTCTTTTCAGAAAGCTATGAAATACTGATGTATTTTATTACATCATGTACACTAGGAACGAGTTTGTTAGCAAAAAATTTACTACTTGAAGTAAGTAATATAAAATCATAGCCACTGGCCTACATTTGAGAAGTGGCCTGATAAATGGTTCTCAGGGATTCTGGAGTCAAAACTGGAATGAAATCATATAGCTCTGTGTTACTTGGTAGTTGTATTACTTAACATCTCTGTGCCTCATTTCCTTATCTGTGAAATGGGGATGTTAATGCTACTTTCCTCAAAGGGTTGTTATGAGGATTAAATCAGCTGCTTTCTGTAAAACCTTTAGGACAGCGCCCAGGACTTTGTGTCTTACATGTTTGCTTTTGTCATGATGATGTTCACACGTGAACATACCAAGTTGATATAAGCATGAATGGCTTTTCTATTCATGTATTATTTTTGTTACCACTAAGATAAGTAGTTCTTTCTCATTCTTATTTTATTACACCCCTTGCCAGTTCCTGTATAAAGCTTTTTTTAGGCTCTCAAAACAATGCTTACCAAATACACAGTGTAAATGGAAACCAAACTAAATAAAATTAATGATTTGTCCACGATTTTACAAATAACTAGTGACAGAGTACAAACTAGAACCCAGGCCTCTTTACCCTGACCTCATCTTTTTTTTTTTTTTTAATGCTATCTGAAATGAATAGTATTAAGAGAAAAGCAGGAGTCGTTGATATATTTTAATTGTTTCTAAATTTGATTCGTGGGGGGTTCACAGTGTAAGGGATATAAATGATGAACGTCTAAGTAGTACCTTGTCTTGTACACCTGAAACTAATAAAAAAAAAAAAAAGATAAATTTGATTCGTATGTGTAGTCCACTTAAGGTTTGTTTGTTTCAACTCACAGTTAAGGTGCAATGAAAGCCTTCCACGCCTTCTGTGTTGTCCTTTTGGTGTTTGGGAGTATCTCTGAAGCGAAGTTTGATGATTTCGAGGATGAGGAAGACATAGTAGAGTATGATGATAATGACTTCGCTGAATTCGAGGATGTCACAGAAGATTCTGTTACTGAATCTCCTCAACGGGTGATAACCACTGAAGATGATGAAGACGAGACCACTGTGGAGTTGGAAGGACAGGATGAAAACCAAGAAGGAGATTTTGAAGATGCAGATACCCAGGTGAGATTCTTTTTTTAAATTGATTTCTGGGGAAATTGGAAGGATGGAAAAACTTGTAACTAGCGCTTTCCCCAGACATTCAAGTAAGACCCAGGTCTAGGGAGACCTTTACTCTCTAGTATCTTTTTGTTCAGTAGGTGGCACTCTTCTAAATGTTTTGTGGTATGTTCCCACCTTTTGCATTGATCTAAGAATGAATTGTATTTTTCTCCTCTATGGAAAGCCTGGCTGGGAGAAGGAGTGGAGAGTGGATTCTGTATACGGGTGGGAATTACATTATTTAGCACTTGGGATTCAAAAGCATGGAGAGTCAGCATTTGTTGAAAACGTAATATTCCTGTGTTCTGTGCTTGCTGCTTACGTGTTCTGTTTTCCTCTACAACTGTTGCCTACGAAAATGAGGTAACAACTGCTGGCAACATTTGTAGGGGAAAACATCGTGCCTTATTTTTGTAGGCAGGAGATACCGACAGTGAGCCGTATGACGATGAAGAATTTGAAGGTTATGAAGACAAAGCAGATACTTCTTCTAGCAGAAATAAAGACCCAATAACAATTGTTGATGTACGTATACAGGGCTCTGAATTCCACACCAACAAGATATTTTGCTGTCATTCATCCTAGAAGTATTAGTGACACATAGTTGGTGTTGACGTAATTGTGGGAGCTGTGAAAGAGTTTGACATCAATTCTTCTGATAAAACTCCACACCTAGAAAAGTAACCCGTGTTTTTATCCTAGCCCTCATAGTTTTATTTATCAAGGAATGATAAAGAGGATAGACATTGGATTTATTTTGGGGCGGGACTCAGAATCAAGTTTAATACAAAGGGCTTTCCAGCTTTTTATCCCATTTGATTGTACTCACGTTTCCTTAAAGAGTCTTTTACAAAGCCGACTTAGAAAACCAAAATGGTCACATTTCAAAGTGCAACCATATTCAGCGACAGTTATAAGTAGTAACAACTTGGTTTTCTCATGCTCCTTCATCCCATGAGTTGGAATCCATCCTTCATCCTCAGCCAACATTAAATAGAATAATTGTTCTTCTTTAGGTTCCTGCACACCTCCAGAACAGCTGGGAGAGTTATTATCTAGAAATTTTAATGGTAACTGGTCTGCTGGCCTACATCATGAATTATATCATTGGGAAGAATAAAAACAGTCGTCTTGCTCAGGCTTGGTTTAACACTCATAGAGAGCTTTTGGAGAGCAACTTTACCTTAGTAGGTAAGTGAGGCTAATAGAAGTCCAACTGCCTACTTGAAAATTATCTGGTAAGAACTGTTTATTCCCCTCAGTATAAACTTCTGAGTGCTTCTACTGGACTGCTGTAGAGAGTGCTTATTTATTTGTTCTCAGGATCCCATTTTTGTTAGGTTTTATATGCTGAGTAAATTTATTAAATAATTTTCTCATCTTTCATTAATTAACAATTGTTAAACAGCTTCTGATTAGAATGAGATAATGTTATCTACACAAGTTAATAAAAGTCTGGCTGAAAGCAAGTAATTTTAACATTTGAATAGCTTGGTAAATGATTTGAGTGTATCTTTTAGAAATTAGAAATCCCTCACAATTCCCTCAGGTTCTGGGCACTTTAGTCTCGGATTCACTGAAGAGGTACACATTGAAGTATCTTACAGGAATCCCTGTAGTTGTCTAGTGTAAGGAGTAAGGTGGACTCACCCACCTTCGTCCCTATTTGGTATTTAACACTTTGTTTTCCTCTAATAGTAAGCAAGTATCCGTCTGCTTGTCTTTTTAGAAGACTGTTTAAGTGTTGTGCTAGGTACTTTGCATATATTGTTCCTTATTTAATCTTTATAACAATGTTGTCTATTGGATATAGTTTCTGTTTTCCTGAGGAAGGGAACTGAAATCCAGAAGTGTTAAAACTTAAGCTATTCAATTGCAACCATGATATTAGAACTTCGTCTACATACTTCTGATGTTCATGCTCTATCTGTTGTACCATAGTATTTCCAAGTACTTTTTGACCTGGAAATTAGGAAAATAATAAGCAGCCTTTAACGCTTTCCACTTCCCCTCATGTGTTTTCATTTAGTGTATCGGTCTGCTTTACCTTGTGAGGGTTGAACAATTTCTTTTGTACACTTAATCAAATGAAGGGAGGAAATGATTGGAATTTGATCTAAAGTACAGCTCTTAATAGCACTTACTATGTTGCTGTTGGAAGAGCAGACATGATTAAAGTTAACTCACAGGTGACATGGTGAGGCAGTGTTAGTTGTATTACGGTATTTTTTATTCACTGCATACGAGATTTTTTTAACTTTCGGCAAAGACATTTAAACTGATTTTGCTCCATTTTGTATCTACTCTTGAGAAATTTATGCTCGAGCTGATTGTCATTAACTAACAAGGACACAGAAGCAATGCTAGAGTCCATATTTTTCTTATGGAAATAATAAAGAGTTCTAAAAGTAAAAGGAATGGTGCCCATCTGTTGAAATCAATGTCCAAAGGAGAGTTCTAGAAGATGGCAAAGTATTGCCACCTTAAAGCTATGATCTTTGTGGGAACAGGGTGGACAAGAGTAACAATAAGGCCCCAGCATTTTTCAGAGAATCACATTAAATGGTTTTGCCCCAGGGGATGATGGAACTAACAAAGAAGCCATAAGCACAGGAAAGCTGAACCAGGAGAACGAGCATATCTACAACCTGTGGTGTTCTGGTCGAGTATGCTGTGAGGGGATGCTTATCCAGCTCAGGGTAAGTAGGGGATTTCTGGTACAGTGTGTATATATCTACCTTTTGTTTTTTCCCAAAGGGATTCAAATCCTCACGTGTCTCATCCTTTCATGTTTGACTTAAAATGAGGTATAAGAATCATCTTATACTAACTGGCAAATGTTGATTATATATATTTTTAAAGATTTTATTGGACTTTATTGGGGAACAGTGTGTACTTCCAGGACTTTATTCCAAGTCAAATTGTTGTCCTTTCAGTCTTAGTTGTGGAGGGTGCATCTCAGCTCCAGGTCCAGTTGCCGTTGTTAGTTGCAGGGGGCACAGCCCACCATCCCTTGCGGGAGTCAAATCAGCAACCTTGTGGTTGAGAGCCCATTGGCCCGTGTGGGAATCGAACTGGCAGCCTTCGGAGTTAGGAGCACGGAGCTCCAGCCGCCTGAGCCACTGGGCCGGCCCAAATGTTGATTATATTTGATGAAGCATGTGATTCCCTCTCCAAGGTATTTTCTTTATAGTAAGCAGAAGTTGCAACTGTTCTCTTGCTTTTGTTTTTGTTTTTTCAGTTCCTCAAGAGACAGGACTTACTGAATGTCCTGGCCCGGATGATGAGGCCAGTGAGTGATCAAGTGGTATGTATTATCCCTGCTGGTTTTCTCTCTACAGAGTGAATTCATTTTTTTTTGTTTTTCAATTACAGTTGACATTCAATATTATTTTATATTAGTTGCAGGTGTACAGCATAGTGGTTAGACAGTTACATAATTTACGAAGTGATTCCCCTGATAAGTCTGTTACCCACCTGGCACCACACATAGTTCTTACAATATTATTGACTATATTTCCTATGCTGTACTTCACATGCCTGTGACTATTTTGTAACTACCAATCTGTACTTCTCAATCCCTTCACCTTTTTCACCCAGCTCCCCAACTCTCCTACCAGTTGGCCATAGTTTGTTCTCTGTGTCTATGAGTCTGTTTCTGTTTTCTTTGTTCATGTATTTTGTCCTTTAGATTCCACATGTAAGTGAAATCACATGGTGTTTGTCTTATTTCACAAACTTGGGGCCCTCTTCTCAGAGTCATTGAGATTGTTGGCAGAATTCCGTTCCCTGTGGTTGTAGGTCCCATTTTCTTGCTAGTTGTCAATTGGGAACCACTCTCAGCTCTTAGAACCCATTCTCAGGTCCTTGCCACATTGTCCGCCCCACACCCTTTGACTCTTTCTCCAAGTAGGGCTCAGTTCCTTTTGAGGACTCACTTGATTAGGTCAATCCACCTAGGATAATATCCCTTTCGATTAAGTCAAAGTCAACTTGAGGGACTTTGGGACCTTCTGCTACCTAACACTATATAGGTAGTCATGGGAGTGATAGCCCATCATGTTCATACTTCAAGGGGAGGACGTATACCCCACAGGGTGGGAATCTTGGGGGCCATCTTAGGAAGTTGCCTATCACAGAGCCTAACAGGTGAGTTTTGTTGTTTTTTAAAGCAAATAAAAGTGACCATGAATGATGAAGACATGGATACATATGTGTTTGCTGTTGGCACTCGGAAAGCCTTGGTGCGACTGCAGAAAGAGATGCAGGATCTGGTATGTCGAATTGTTCCGACTCCAATATGCATAGCAACTGTGCCCATTGATTACATAGAGATTCACCTTCAGAGCATAGGATCATTAACCATTTTGAAATAGGTCAGTCCATAGCCTCTTGAGAGACAAAAAGTCTTTGTGTATAAGAAAATGTCATGTCTTACTTTCAATTACCTCTTCCTCTAGAGTGAGTTTTGTAGTGACAAACCTAAGTCTGGAGCAAAGTATGGACTGCCAGACTCCTTGGCCATCCTATCAGAGATGGGAGAAGTCACAGAGGGAATGATGGATACAAAGGTAAATGCAATAGAAGACATACATTTGTACACCTTGGCATATACAGGGCCCTCTCCCTAAAAGTCACACTGTACGAGTTCTTCATTTTATGACAATGCACTGGTTACATATTCCTTTCCCACACAGATATTAAAATACCTTCTTTAAGCAATAGATTAACTTGTCAGAAGGAAAATTTGATTAGTTAAGAGGTTCTCTCTAAATCAAGTGCAAGTTGTTCTAGGATTGCTAATGGCTTTCAGGTTTTTTAAAAAAGAACTACAACTTTAATCCTTATCACTATGTCATTGAATCCATTTTTTTAAGCTTCAGTTAGTGTTAGAGAAGAGAGATGTATAGAGAGAGTCGTTGGTTATATAATGGTAACAGCACACATTAGTGTCATAAAAATATAGGATAGCTCACAGACAGTTCTGAATGTAAATTCAAGGTGATGAGGTGATGTGTTTATGAAGAAGCCCCTGAAATTATTTTAGATTTTCTCTTCGTGCTTTCACTCTTGTTTAGAACATTATTTTGAGATACATTTTAGCTGCATAATGAGAAGAATTGAATAATTGGTGTTACTGAAGAAAAAGTACTAGTTTCATTGTAGAGTGATTTCTTATTTAAATTTAATTTTTTAAAGCTTTAGCCTTAATGACATTGTGCAAAAGTAAGGAGGATTGAAGAGTGAATATCTTTATGAAAAAAGGGAAATGCATCAAATCCTACTTTAGAAAAAATAATTTTATTTTCTTTATTTCAGATGGTTCACTTTCTTACACACTACGCTGACAAGATTGAATCCGTTCATTTTTCAGACCAGTTCTCTGGTCCAAAAATTATGCAAGAGTACGTATGAAATAAAAATACTGAAAGTGATGTTCTTGTTTAGCTTTCTGTGTTGAATCATCTGCAGGGTAGGTTGTTTCTAGATTTATTCTGAGCCTGACTCAAAAATCAGATGCTTCCTTGTAACAAGGAGCTGGAAATAAAACATAAAAATCCGTCAAAATAAGCAAAAACGTTATTTAAAATATGGGCCTTGCACTTAAATTTAGGCTCATTTCTGGCTCCCCAGGTGAGGTGGAATATATCTTGCCTGGTTGGTACATCACTGGAGGTGTTCAAGCATAGGATAAAGATCACTTGGGAATGCATTCATCAGATAGATAAGTCGACCAGATGGCCTGTAAGCTCCTTCAGGCTCTGAGATTATATTTGATTTGAGGATGCCAAACCAAATACTGTGCTGATTGTTTGCAGGTATCTGTTCATCTAAGTGAATTGGGTGACTTATGTACATAGAGAACGTCTTTCTTGTGTTCCTTCTAAACAGCCTTTTCTTTTATGACAGGGAAGGTCAGCCTTTAAAGCTGCCTGACACTAAGCGGACGCTATTGTTTACATTTAGTGGTAAGTGTTCTGTGTCTGTCTGGGTTCTTTCCTGAGAGGTGATCTGAAGGAGAGTATTATTCCCTCCCAAATGATAGTTTATTAAAAAACTAGATTGAAATTAACCCCATGCCTGCTTATTACCTTTGAGTTTCTTCAATAAGAGATCCTTTTATGTATTTTAATTTCTATTTTCCGCATTTTAGCTGCCTAAGAAACTTGAAGAAAGGAGTCTATTAATCAAAAAAGTAAAAAATGAAAGGTTGGGTGACTCAGAAGTATTAATGCTGCTGTTAACTCAGCCGGAAAATGGCTTTGTTTTCCAGTGCCTGGCTCAGGTAATACTTACCCAAAGGATATGGAGGCTTTGCTACCCCTGATGAACATGGTGATTTATTCTATTGATAAAGCCAAAAAGTTCCGACTCAACAGAGAAGTAAGACCAGTAGTCTTTATTATAAGTTGGCACCTATTACTGTTTTTTTCCTCTGGGATTTCAGTAATTGTATCTTTGCTAGTTGACTTGAAAGTGCTAAATGGGAGTAGTTTTCTGAAAGCCTACTAAATGGGATTTTGCTTCTGTTGGATTGAAATGGATTTCTTATGAAACACTTTGTTTCTTGGTGAAAGGGCAAACAAAAAGCAGATAAGAACCGAGCTCGAGTGGAAGAGAACTTCTTAAAGCTGACGCATGTGCAAAGACAGGAAGCGGCACAGTCTCGGCGTGAGGAGAAGAAAAGAGCAGAGAAGGAGCGAATCATGAATGAGGAAGATCCTGAGAAACAGCGCAGGCTGGAGGTAAAATAAACTTATCACTGAGGTAGAACTAAGATTTATGAGGTTGCCATTTGTACCATATTGGCTGTTAAGGTAATTCTGTGTGGGAATGTACACAGGCTAACAGTTTAGCGTTTTCTCAGTACTTGGGTCATTTAATTAGTTAATAGCACTATAAAGAATAAATAGTGTTTCCTGTTGAAACCATGTTATATTGAATCCAATCCTGGAGAATGATATGAATCTCAAACCCAAGAGCTTTTTAGGCTGTGGTATGTTATGTTTCAAACATTAGCATGTTCTTACATTTTTGTGAACTTAGATGCCATAGTCCAGCTCTAAAGTGTTAAGCCTGGTAAATGCTGGTCAAAAAAAGAGGAGAACAGAGCTCTAGGAGATGTGGATTTTAATGAGAATAATCTCAAGGATTGAAGAAAATTCCTAGAAGTGGAGGAACTATGCTGCCAAGTAAAAGAGAGCCGTTGTGTGGCGCTTCAATGCCAGTGGAGTGATTAATGCTGTTGAGTGAAGGGCCTACGTAGCATGCCGCTGGCCTCCTCCCATCTTACTCTTTCTCATCACTTTTTATTGGATTTGGTTTGGTTTAGTTGATGGGTATTTTTCCCCTGAAAATATAGCTGTGTTTATGCAATCTTCTTTATAAATATAAATGCCTTTTTAATGAGTACACTGGGAGAATCTACACAGAATCATTAATAGATAATGCCTTTCATTTTTCTATGGAGAAAAAGGTTCTCCAGTTTTTTCTAGGGTTTGAAACTACAATAGGTTTAAGAAAAAGGAGGGCCCAGAACTTAAGTCAGATTGTAAGCTGCTTGTGGGTTAAAACGTATTTTTTAAGAACCACTGCTTTGTAGTATCTAGGCTTGGGTACCTTGTAAAAATATCCAGTGAATTAAATGGGAAAGGGAATTACCCCTGCCTGCTCCCCACAAAAAAAGAAGAAATTATAGTCAGTTTCTGACTTGAATGGCTCATTCATACGAATGATCTGGATCCTCCTGCCCTTACTAGTATAGCATTGTTTGTTTTGTTTTCTTACATATTTAATTTGAAAAGTACAGAGAAACATATACACAGAAATTAAAACTAACCTTCATCCTACTATGTGAAAATAATATAATCCTTTAGACGACTCCCATCCTTAAAGGTAACTGCTGTTAACACTATATCATCTATTTAGTTCCCAACTCTCTACGTTTAGTATGTATATTCCTTTTCTTAATGTAGCTCATCTTATAAACACTGTTCTATAACTGTTTATGTTAAAAATATGTCTTTCAAGAAAGTGTCTTTCCATATTTGTGCTTTTAAAAATTTCCTGAGGAAACCAATCCTAGGAGAGAAAGAAAGATAGGCTGCCAATAAGAAGTTGTGCCCATTTATACTTTTACCAGCATATGATAGGAGAGCTCCTCTATACTCAATCTTTATGAAAACTACTTATCATTTTTTAAATGTATGATTGTGATAGTGGAGAAATGATAGCTCATTTGTTTGGCATTTTTTGAACATTTTCCACATATTTATTGACATTAACATACGTTTCTTAAATATGTTAACGTGCATTTCTTCACTTACCCACTATATCATATTCTGTGTATCGGTAGTTTTCCACATGTGTATAATACGTAATATGGGAAGGGATGGATTGTGTTGAGGAAAGAATGAATATGACGGAGATAGGGGTTGGCTTAGTGGGAAAGGGACCTTGGGACAGTACTTTGACCACTTCATATAGCAGTCCCAGAAGAGTGTAGCTTTTGACTTACTGGTATATGTTGTGGTGTTCACTTGCTTCTGAGCCCTCACGGAAGGCAGCAGCTGCCAAAGGGGAAGAAGGTTCTTTTCTGCCTTTGTGAACGCAAACTCGGGATGCGTTGTCCCATAAAATCAGTGTTAACAATGATAGTTCAATTCTTCAAGATACATACACAATAGCACAGCTGTGGATGGATAAACATTCAGACTTTTGCTACTAAAATAATGTGTTTGAAGCTTTTCCTCGCCTATATAAACCACCTGATGCCTAAATAAAAATATGATAAAAAAATCCCCAATTGAACATTGTGAATTGAAATATTGTGCTCAGGTATAACATCTATGCTACTAATAAAAAGAGATTTATAATGAATAACCTGATCAAACAAGATCTTAAGGTTTTCTGAACTGAAGTACAAATCCTTGGCAGGTACATAATTGTTATGATGAAAGATGGGTGTTTCCTGCGTATAGGAAAAATCAGACCAGACTAACAAAGCATGTTTAAATGTAGTATTTAGTTTCTTTTTAACTTGAAATTTGCTTTACTTCAAGGTAATTTTCATTAATGAACGTAGATATTAGCAATTTTTATAACTATCTTCTGGAATCTTATTTATGGTGCGAGCCTAGGTTTTGAATAATACTATAGGCAGTAGTCTAGTTTTGATTGTTAAATGTGTGCTTAGAGCTTAGTTTGGATTTTCTCTCTCTCTTCCCACCTAGGAAGCTGCCTTGAGGCGGGAGCAAAAGAAATTGGAAAAGAAGCAAATGAAAATGAAGCAAATCAAAGTGAAAGCCATGTAAAGTCATCCCAGAGATCTGAGTCCTCATGCCACCTGAAAGCTCTGAATTCACAGGAAACGTAAAAAATACCAGTCCATTTCTCATCTTAAAGTTCAAACAATCCCAGTGACGGAGAAATCCTTATTTCATCGTTCTATTTTTTTTGGAGTTTTACAGAGGTTATGGATACATTGAAAGGACTCTGTTTCAGTCATTGTCTTCCAGATAATCAAATTATTTTGATTATTTTATGAAAGGAATGCTGTATGAACTCTGTAGTTTTAAAATATTTTTAAAATTATAATGAATCATCACTGCTTTTAGTGCTATGATATTTGAAGAAATATCATGAATTTATAGATACACAATTAGATTGTTGCTTTTTGTTTAAAATGGCAGTTTGAAATGGCAGTTGAAATGGCTATAGAGAATGCGTCTAAACCAAGATTCCACAAATAACTGTTGGAATTGCACAATAAACATTGTTTGGTGTTTTCTTCTGTGTCTACATTAAGCTTGTAAAAAAGTAAAATTTAGAACACTATCTGTGGTGTTGAAATTTCAGGGACTCAAAACAATGTAGTTCAGTGTATGTTTTGTAGGTGGGGGTGCTGATGACAGTATTATAGGATATCTGTAGACTTTAAGATGCTTACATGTATGTGGAAAATTTTAGGGATAGTTAGTACAGGAGCACAGTTTTCTCCTTACGTGATACCATAAGCTAATGACATCGTGAATGCTGTATTTTAAGTGATTGTATGTTTTTCTTGAGTAACAAGTGCATGAAAAATTAGCTGCTTCAACCAGAGCAGATCAGTGGTCTGTGTGAAGTTACAAATGTTTTCCTTCTTGGTCGCTGCAACCTGTCGGATGTTCCTGGAGAGCCTGTATTCTCTGTGTTATGGCTGTGTCTCTTTGCTTCTCCTTCTGCTTTGATCTCTTCCACAGCTGAGGCTGGGTATATTCTTTCAAAGAAATAGCCATGAATATGCATAAGGATACTTTTTAAAATGAGCTTTCCTAAACTTTGGAGAGTTCTTTCTGCCTCTTGAGGGAGGAACTCTTGGGAGAGAGGCCCATCTATCTGCACAAGCATTTAGCTTGTTCAGATCTCTGCATTTTATAAATGCTTCCTTCTAAGAAAGCATTTTTTTAAGTCACTGCTTGTACCAGGTAATTTGGGGTGGGATGGGAAATGGTTGGGTTTTTTGGTGGGAGAGGGGTGGGCGGGTATTTTTTTGTGGACGCTTTTATGTGCAGGTGTGTCTGAGGCAATACCAAGCTGCTGTGGAAACAGCATGTGCTGCTGCTGCCTTTGTAACTGCATGGAAACTTCACGTGGGGTTTTCTCCGGATTAATGCAGAAATGTGTAAACTGGGAGATGCAAATGTAATATTTTTTTTAACAGTTCATGAAATTAAGTTATTAAAATAATAAAAATAACATAAAATTTAATGCTATATAATTCTAGAATTAGCCTTGTTTTACAAACCTTTAAAGTACATTATAGAAATCAAAATTGATAGGCTAAGTTATCTTTTGATGAAAGCTTTCTTAAAGTCCCACACATTTGGACCATGGCAGCTAATTTTGTAATTTAAGCATTCATATGCACTACCTATGGACATACATTAAACTCATTGACAAAAATCTCAGAGTGCCGCCTTTACTTTTCTGGGGTTTCCCTACAAGAGTATAAGCCCATAGGGATGTTCTTTCTAGTCAATAAAAGTCACTGGAATGCTTTTCCTTCAAAAGAGTTGGCCTTGACAAGAATCCCTTAATTCCCAGTTATTTTTTTAATGTTTTGTAGTTTTAGTGCCCTAGGTGTTATTAATGGGCTCCTCCCCGAAGTCCCTGTCTTGAGTTAAGACACCATTATCTCCTCTCCTATGAATGAGAGGGCAAAGAGAGCAGAATGTTGTTGACTTGTCACATTGGGAAACTACTAAGCCCTCCAATCTTGTCTGCACTGCCTGGGCACTTAGCAGTGCCAAAGCAAGCACGGGACTAGAAGATAAAAGCCTGGCTTTTAGTGCCACCAAAACCTATAACTAATCCTTTGACTTTGGACAAGTCACTGACTAACCTTTGAGTTTCTGTTCTGTTCTTCCTTTTACAAAGTGAGCATAATAATTATTTTCTCTCCCTAACAGGAGATAATAAATGTAAAATTCTCTAATAAAATTACAGCATTTTTATCTAAAACTGTTTTCCATGTGGTGCATTTTTGCTTTACTCTGCTTTCCTTTCTCCCAATAGAAACCAAGCAGATACATTTAGAGTTCTCAACTTTATCTGCAAAATTTGACAAGGTTTGTTTGTTTTGTTTAGTTTTGTTTGTGGTTTTTCTTTTTCTGTGGTGGGGGTAGTAGTTTACAATTCTGTTTCCTTACTAATAGAACCTTTTCCTGTGAAGTACCAGATTGAAACTGTTTTCTTTAGATGGAACTTACACCAAAGAAAAACATTGATTTTTCTTTTTCATTCCACTCATCCAATAGTAATTGGCAATGTAAAAATTATTTAAAGCAGTGTCTACAAGAATCTGTTTTGATGGGGGTGGTGGTGAAATACTGTACTTTTATCATGCTGGATTCTCTTACGGTTCCTGCCTCCACTCATTTTGAATGATTTGAAAGGGTGTAAGAGATGGGAAACAGTTATCCCCATAGCATAACTGTTGGTGATCAAAGATTTATTCGCATTTGGAAGAAAGTGTAAGGTTTTTATCTTTGCACAGTTGAATGTCATTTTCTCAGTTCTATGAATTGAGAAGTAACACCAATTTCAGAGGAAAGCTAATTTTTCCTGAAAGGGAGAAACTTGTGTCTATTACTACACCACTTTTAATGGATACTATTTTCTATTTTCATTTTTTAAAATTAAGTGACCTCTGATTTCATCTATTGGGTTTTATCCAAATAGTGTAGCTTTATTTGTTTAAAAGATACCAGGCCTTTTTAAGTATTTACTTCCATGGGAGTTATTTGGAAATCGAATAATATTACTCTGTCTAGGTTATTTATTGTATCAGCTTTGCTTGAGGGAAAACTCTTAAGTGCCCTCCTATCACATTTTCAACTTAAATACTACATAGCTCTTTCTTCATCTTTTTCCTGAATATAACCGTATCACTTAGTAAGGTTGTAGCAAAGCTAGAATTGAAGCCAGTTTTCCACTTCAGGAAAGAGCCCTGGATTTATTGGCAGGATCCTACCTGGCAGCTGTCCTAGTGCTTTAACAAGTCTGTTTCCTCATCTAAAGGAGCATTACCTACTCTCCCCTTTCTAAAATGCTGTTCAGAGGATCATATTAGATAACATGTATAAAGTGCTTTGACATAAAATGCTGTGCAAATTAATCCTGCTAAACTTGTTAAGCTACACATCATAAGCATTCCACTTGTGTGTTCTAGGCAATTAGTTTTACCTTTCACACAGTTATGTGGTACCTTGAAGGGGGCAATGCCCTTAGTTTAAACTGGATGCTCAGAGTTAAAAACAAAACAGGATCATCAATCCACATCCACTCCTCTAGGCTTCAAGCCAGTTTCAGAACGCTCCAGAAATCTTGGGAGAGCCCCAACCCTTATTATAAGTAGGTGAAAAGCATCAGAGGGCTTGTGCATCACAGGGATCATAATTCAAAAGCAAAACAAGAAAAAATTGACTGTAAATACTGCAAGTTGACCTTTCATAACACCGGTTTTCTAAGTTTTCTGGACTTAGTCAGCCCTGGAAAACTAAACCTAATGGAAATTTGCTCCTTGAAACTGTCAGAACAGAGTCTGGGTCAAAAGGTTCTCTATGTCAACCAAGAAACCCCCAGCCTAAGAGAAAGCTTGTAGGAGTTTGTTTGAGCCAAACTGATGACAATTTCTGGGAAGCAAAATCTCAAGGGATTAAGAAAATGCAAAGGGGCGGTTTGCAGCTTATTTTATACATAGAATCAAAGGAGGAGGGTTACATGAAATCCATTAGTGGTAGATTAAGGGTGTGGGAGAAAGCAAAGCAGGGAAATCTCTGGGATTGGATAAAAGTAAACTGGAGAGACAGGTACCTCTTTTAGATGGGAATTTTTTATGTTCACGCCATCTTATGTGGTATTTTCAGTCTCCTGAGCTTGTCAGGTTTAACCTGTGGCTCCTTTTCCATCCTCATCTAACTAAGCTTTTGTAGGCAGTCATGAAAATGGTGAGATCGTTTAGCCCCTTTGGTAGACTGATACCCAGCTAGAAAATAACATAGCTACTGGGCTATGAGAACAGATGGGAAGTACCTCCATGTTTAAATTACTCATTATGGTGGCTGCATCAAGTTTCGTGTTTGCAGGCACTGACTTCTCTAGTACCCCCAACTCCAAAGACCACATGGGAAGAAGGTTTCTCCAAAAGAACATCACCAAGAATTTTACTTCAATTTCTGCTACTATCTTGCTTTGTCAATTTACCAAGTCTGCTGCTGAGAGAGGCATTGTATTTTGAGGATGAGAGAATAATAAGAGTAGTGCTTTGGAATGTTAAATCAGTAGATAAGATCAAAGTGATGTATATAAAATTGAATGAGACCTTGAGGTGCAAATCGGTTTACTGGCAAAGTTCACATTCAGTCTCAAAGTCACGTTTCTGCCCCTGTTTGGATGTAACTGACCTCCCCCACTTTGGAAGTTAGACCAGTATAAATCTGTGTCAAGGGTCAGAACTAGGAAGAGCTTGATGGTATATATCCAATTTTGGAACTACCTCCTCCATGGGTGCAGTAAGTCAGTGAATAAAAGGCAACTTCACAAAAGGGAGTCTTGCTCCATCACCTGATGGCTTCATCATTTCTCAAGCGCTGCCTGCCTTGGCTTAGGCTAGCTTTCCCATCAAGGCAAACCTTACAGGTTTTTGCAAACAAAACATGAGTTGCAAATGAGGAGTGACCCAGAAACGAAAAGATCCAGAAGGATAAAAATGACAGTTACCATTAATTGAGCTATTTTCTTCCTTGTACAGAGAAGTAACCTGAAGCAGAGAGGTGAGTTTCCCCTTAGCACTTGTCAGTTTAGTGCGGGAGAGGCCAAAGTGAGGGGCGTTTGAGATGTATTCAATGAAAAGGGCGCGACAGGTTTTTTCCCATTGAAGTCCTACCGCACGAAATGAAAATAAAATCCTCAAAGTAGCCAAGTCAGCAGCCAGTGTTGGTTAGCCTTACTCTAGTCCCCTTGACTCTTCAGTATCGAAATCATCTACTTCCTTCCTGCTGCGGGGGCGAAGGCTCTGGGGAGTCCTTTTCGAACCCTGCAGTGCTCACCCACAAACTAGGTCTTTGGCTTCCACACACTTGGGGAAACGAGTCCCTTCCGTGGGAAACGGAATGCTGTCTGGTACGCGCTGCGCGGAATAAAAACTCAACACCCGGAGAACCGCACCTCCGCGCTGCCGCTGCTGGGGTGCCCGCGGCAACCGAAGCGACGGGAAAGTCAGACAGAGCTTCCCCAACAGAGAGGGCCGGGAGGACGGGGGCGGAGCTTCCCCATCGGGGCGGGGCGGAGCTTCCCCATCGGGGCGGGGCGGGGCGGGGCGGGGCGGAGCTTCCCCATCGGGGCGGGGCGGGGCGGAGCTTCCTCGTCCTCTCCGGGGCGGGGCGGAACTCGCCCCCAGCTCTCCCGGGGTCCCTCTAACTGCGCATGGCACGTTGCGTACCTCCCCCCCAGCAACCGGCCGGGCTGCGGCGAGGTTATAAACTGAGGAGGCGGAGCTGAGACGGGGTCGGGACTTCGTGCTAACTCCAGGACCAGGTACCGGACTGGCGGGGCCGCCTGCTGCGCTCCAGGGATCAGTCCCTCCTCTCCCTGACGCCGATTTCATCTCCTCGGGGCGGGCCTTCCTCCGAGAGGCCATCCCGGCTCTCCCCCCTCGCCCTCCACGGCCCCCTTTTCACGCGAGTCCTCGATTCCCGCAATGAGGGCTTGCAGCCGGAAAGCAGAATAGGCTTGGGCCTGGCGGGGAGACCCAAGAGCGGAGTTGCTAGGCGGGAGAGGCAAGCTCCTGCTTCCCGCCCCTTCTCCTCCACCCCACCCCCCAACTTCCAGGTGGCGTACCTGAGGCCCAGGTGTCAATTTGTCCTGCTGTAGCGAAGAGGCGGCACCTCCCAGTGCTTCCCGCCCCCTTCCCATTCCCATCTCATCCCAGGCTGGACAGGCAGCGGATCAAGCCCCCTTAAGGACAGAAACCTAGGTGACTCCGTGAATCAGACACAACAAAGAGCTCCTAACTGTCTTGTTTTCCAAGAATGGTTAAGTGCCCACAGATTTGGGGAGGAGATGGCGGGGGGGAGGGGGTGTTGACGGTAGGGAAGTGAACACCGGGGAAGGGGAGTGGTTAAATAAAATTGTTCAAGTTTTCGGGAGATGGAGAACTAACTTACTTGTCTAGCCTTCTGCTCAGATATCCTTTCGTTTCCCAACTGGACTTCCCCCAAAGAGGATAAGCCTTTCGAATTGCTCCTTTTATTATCGTAGAATCTGTTCAAGTAGAACCATATTCCAGTACGTATTGGCAGCATAAGACAATTCTGCATTGACTGATTCATACTTTCTAGAGACACCCAAGACTGTGTTCTTGTCCCTGACAGTAGAAGAAACCAAAGCTTACCTGATTACGTGTCTCAGGCCAGGATCCTATTCAGCCATTGCTATGGACCCAAAAGCTCGCCTCCCAGCCTGCTGATTTTCTCTCACCCTTTTCTCCTTCAGTGAATTTCCATCACTTGTATTGCTTTAGCTGCTAACTCCCAACTACACATAGTCATCTCTAACCTCTCTCTCGAGCATCAGTCTTAACTTTTTAAACTAAATGCTATGTATGTATTTCCACTTGGAATATGTAACTGTTTTCTCAACTGCGATATGATTTAAAACTTTGAGCTCATCTTTCCACCAAAACCACTTCCACCTCTGAGCTTTCCTGTTTTGTGGTTGACACACTATTCTTTTCCCAGTTACTTGGAGACAAAACACACACACATTGGAGTCATCAGAGCTGATGATAAGGTAGTGAGATGGATAAGGTAGTCTCTGGGATGGGACATTTTCAAGCAAACTAGATAACCTTATATCCAGGAGTTTGTAAAAGCTTTTCCTCTAAAGGGTAGAGGATGGGCTAGAGATTTACTGTGTCCTTACTAACTAAACAAAATTTCTTTGTTTTTCTCCCCCATCCATTTCTTTTTTTTTTTTTTTTCCCCATCCATTTCTTAACATTCCCTCTGCCACAGGCTCTTATCACCAAAAATATGGTTCCACTCTAATTGTATTCTAATTGGCATTCCTTTCTCTGGATTATTTCCATGTCTCCTTCTCCCATCCCTTTGCAAATTAATACCTCTTCTGTGTTCCTTAGAACAGGGCTTCTGAAACGTTAGTCAATATGATGGTCCACAGATCAGCAGCACTGCCATAATCTGGGAGCTTGTTAGAAGCACCAGGCCCCACTTGAGACCTTCTGAATCAAAATGCATTTTAACAAGATGCTCAAGTGATTTGCATGCACAGTAAAGTTTGAGAGACACTACCTTATACCACCGTTTTGTGTTTGTCCCCTGTTCAAAACCTACAGTGGCTTTCTATTGCCTGCTGAATAAAATCCATACTCGAGCATGCATTTAAGACCCATTCATTGCTCTCATATATGTGGAGTTCTGCTTCTGTAACCGCTTCACGTTAACTGGAGAATATATGCAAAATGCTGACACACTCCTCAGCACATTTGGTCAGCCAGCCATTCAATATTACTGTGTACCTACTATGTTGTAGGCACTATTCTAGAAACGGAGATACACCTGTGGAGCAGACAAAGTAAGCACTAAATTATCACTGGCTAATACTATTTTATGCTTGGAATTCCCATTCTAAATCCTATTTGACATTCGAGCCCCACCCCTTCATGAAACTATCCTGGTCCACCCATTACAGTAATCTTCCCCTTCGCTGAACTCCATAAGGAGTTGCCCATTTGTGCTTGTGTATCTCCACACCTGCTGAATTAAAATTTTTGAAGGTAGGCGTTCAGGTATCCATAGGTTTTTACTTTTTAGAACTACACGAGTTAATTTGAAACACATCCTGGTTTTGGAACCAATGGTTCAGATCATTAATGAAGCTGTAGATGTGGCAGCCGAGAGCCAGTTCTTAGGTCTCTCCAAATGGGCAGTTGCATTAGTTTATGCAGTGTTTTGCAATTGGCTTTACTTTCTATTTCCAATATTTTCCCAGAGCATAGACAATTCTTTCTGTAGATAAAATTCATCTCTCATCTACATTAATAGTCTCTTTCTCTTGTAGACTGCATATGGATATGAACCTTGTTTCCTCTTAAATTTCTTTTGCATATTATTAAACTGTATATTCTACCTTTTTTTTTCAAATTCAATCTATATTTTTACTATTTCATGGCAGCATACATGATTCTCAACACGGTGGGCAGGAGGCTTCTCTGAATTTCTCTGAAGCAGTTCTAAGGATTCCTAGAACTCTATGGACCGAATTAAGTCCCACCCCCATTGCTATATCACTACCATAACTCCTCACAAGCACACCTCCAAAAAAAAGGGAAATACGGCAGATTTTCTTTCTAGATTCTTAAAAAGCATTTCTAAGTACTTATTTTAGTCGTTTTACTTTTTAAATCAACTTTATTGAGACATAATTTACCTACAATAAAATACACCTATCTTAAGTGTAGTTTGTTGCGTTTTGCCAGATAGAGTCCTGCATCCACGACCCAGTTAAGATATGGAATATTTATTTCTCTCACCCCTGAAAGTTCTCATCTCTTTGAAGTTGGTCCCTCATCTCATCCTTGATCCCAGGCAACCAGTGATCTTTCTGTCACAACATTTAACTTGCTCTAGAATTTCATGTAAATGGAAACAATATGTAGATTTGTGTGACTTCTTTCATTTAATGTGATATTGTTGCATCTACCGTGTTTCCCTGAAAATAAGAGCGGGTCTTATATTAAATTTTGCTTGAAAAGATGCATTAGGGCTTCTGTTCAGGGGATGTCATCTTGAAAAATCATGCTAGGGCTTATTTTCTGGTTATGTCTTATTTTCGGGGAAACACGGTAGCAGTAGTTCCTTTTTATTGTTGAGTAGTATTCCACTGGTGTGTATACCACATTTTGTTTATATACTTACCAGTTGGTAGACGTTTGGATTGTTTCCAATTTAGGGCTATTGTGAATAATGCTATCATGAATATTTATGCACAAGTCTATGTGAACATATGTTTCCTTTTTTTTTTTTTTTTAGATTATCTAGGAGTAGCACTATTGGGTCATAAACGATTAAACTATTTTAACATTCCCACCAGCAATGGGTGAGAGTTCCAGTTGATTGATATCCTTGGTAACACTTGGTATTGCTACATGGCAAACCAAGGAAGTGAAAAAATGAGGCAATTATTAACTTTTGGGGAAAAAATGGGTGTAGAGAAAGAAGACATGGTCATCTTTACCTATTATCTCAGCTATGAAGCATGTTTGCACAGTCAAAGTAATGTAAAGATGGATTATTGATTTAACCAAAAATTATGCCAGGACTATGTTGAAGGCAGGAAGGTAGAGTGCAGGCAGGTGATGCAGGGGCCCTTAGTCTTCATTTACCATGGTAGGAAGTTAGTAGATGAATGTCCAAAATGAATAAGTCAGGGCCATATAAACATTATTTAAGAATGGTGATTAAAAGGTTAAACAGCCAAAAGAATTGAAGGTAATTGCTTCTGGGAAAGGGTCAGTGGGGGGTTGGGCCAACAGAAATTTAAAAATTAAAGAAGAAAACCATATAATAAACTTTCCTTACAGAGATTGCAGTATTTCAGAATGTACTTCGCCTAAGTACATCTATGTTTATCATCAAGGAAAGTTTCTCTAAACAGATCTTTAGTATCGAGCACCTTTTAGGTTTAGTACAGTGCTTTGAATAGTGGACTTGTAGGAAGTTTTTGTTAATCAAAAGATATTTCTAAAAAAGGAGATTTGACTAACTCAACCTGTTTCTATTTTCCTTTTAGGTTTAAGTTTTTGAAATTGAAATAGGTCTACACATTAGGAACTCATGTCTTTTCTTGTAAGTAAACCAGAGCGAATTAGGGTGAGTGTTTCTATTCTTCTGGCTTTACTATTTTCATTTTCTGAAAAGCAGTGTGTTTTGGCAGATACTGTAGGTGGTTTTTTATGTGATACTCAGAATCATACAGAAGTGAGGGGTGTGGGAAGTGAGGCAGGTAGTGCAGCCTCTACTCCTGAGAAAAGAGCTTGCAGGCAGAGGTTGACCAGACACACACAATACATCGCCCAGCTTGTCTGATAGAGAAGAAACAAGATGGCTTATTTTGTGACTATCAGTCATTCAACATTAAATGAGGTGAATGTGTAGATATGCAACTGCTAAAGATCTGTCCTTTTCCTGTGTAATTTCAGTGAGTTTGTGTGTTTTAAAAATCTGCATCAAATTCTAATGATTGGAACACTTTCCCAAATATAGTCATAGGTTTTAATGGAAGACTTTTTAACCATGAAAAATTTTATACCTGAAAACTTCACCAGCTAAAATTACCTCAAGAACAAATGAAATACTGACTTTAGCTTCTTTACAAGCTTCCGTGATTTCATAAAAGAGTATCTTATTTCATTTATTATCAAGTACTTATTTTCTGAATGCAGTAGTAATTATTTTAAAAGTCTTGGAATAATGTATAAGTCCTGTGAAACATTATGAACATACCACTTTCTTTAAATATTAAAATGGCACAATTTGTGGGGTTTTTTTTAAATATTTTGTGGTACACTGCATGATTTTTTTATATCAAGTTTTTAATTTACGGTGCTATTTGTTCTTTTAATTTGGAAAAAAATTGACATAGAGAAGGACAGAGAATGATGTTATAGTTCCGATTCATAATCCATATTATGCAACTTATTTCTGAATGTTACCTAATCTTTTTTCTTATGTTTATGTATAAGAACAATTTATATTGGAAAGAGTAGACAACACTGTTAATTACGAGGAAAAACTGAATCTCTCCTTAGGCTGAACTCTGCCCCATGGAAAGAATGTCCCCACGCCAAACTTTAACACCAGTCCTTAAAGTGAAATACAATCTTGATTCCATTGCTTTTAAATATGAGCTTCTTTTCTATTTCAACCTAGTCTGACTCAGGTGAAACCAGACCACTTACAGTCTGATGGAAATCCAATACCCATTTGAAATAGGCCAGTAAAGTGAACCATAGATTGTTCATGCTAGTTTGGGCCTTGTAAACTTGGTAAAAAAAAATGTAAGCAGTGATTCTTTAGAAATCCTAGTGGAAGAAAGAACTTGCAGCTTGCATTTTCCTTTTACTAACTACTAGAGCTTTGTGAAAAACCACTGTTTCTTCCGTTTTCTGTGTTGTGAATTCCAGTAATATTTTCCAAATTGGCATTCATGGTCCTAAGCTTCTATAATAGACAGCCATGGAATGAGTAAGACAGAACCAAAAGGTAATTTCATGTATAGGAAGGACAAAAACTTTCATTATTAGGGCCGGTACTGCGTGTTTTTCATCTGTCAGGTTTAAGAATCATTCATCAAATTAGGCAAAGAGGAATAGAGACAGGAATTAATCTATTGTTTTCAGTTGATTTAAATCTAAGATTCTTTTCAAAACTTTTCTGTAGGACGATATCTTAACTGTACTGCATGATTCTGTTTTTGTAGTTGTGTTTTTGTTTGTCTGCCTAATGACTAATAGCTAATTTTTTGTGGCTTGGAAGAAATACTAATTCTCTTTGGGGTTTTCCTCTTTAGCGGTGGGTCTCGGAAAAGTTCATTGTTGAGGGCTTAAGAGATTTGGAACTATTTGGAGGTAAGTACAGTAATGGCATTTAGCCATCACTTCAGGGTAAATCGCACTACTCTTGTTGACAAAAGCAATTTATAGAAATTAGCAATTCTAAGGGCAAGTGTAAACTACAGTTGTTATATTTATTTGGCTCCTTTTTGAATCCATGGTTTCCCAAAGATTTGAGGACTAATGTGGCAGTTGTCCTTGGCCTGTCTGTATAGTTAGAAAGCTAGTATGTACTTGAAGGCACATGTATTTCTTCTAAGTATTTGTCCAGTTGAAATACATATTCTTAAAGGGGAAAAAAACAACTAAGTGTTTAACAGTCTTTATCCTTGGAGATTTTAAAAATAAAATTATAGTCAGGACAAAGGCAGCAATGATATAAAAGTTCTGGTTTTACTGATTAATCTAGTTGAGTCATCTTTTCATGTTAGAAATTATGAGACTTAAGAGAACTAAGGAAAAAAAATTGTCAAGACAAAAATATTAACTTCCGATTGGAAAAAAATACTGTTGATTTTAGAAGTAAAGTAGGTTTGCAACTTTGAGGTTTATCATGCCCAGGTATCCTCCTTTGGCTGTTTCATATTGAGCCTTTTTGGGAACTGTGATCTTAACCTTCAATAAATAAAATTGTTTTCTATAAAAATAATAGTAGTAGAGCCCCATTCTCTGTGCCTCGACCTCAAGATACTCTCTTTGGCACCTGTAGCTCAAGAAACAGGTTATCAGATTGAATGAGTTGGTTGACTGACCCAGAATACCCCCAGGTAGGCTTTAGTAATCGAAAACTCAAACTTGTTAATTACTAGGTGGTGCCTATTAATTTATTTTCTCTAATGCTGCTCAACAAACTTCTGGAGTAGTAGTATTCGTGAATTCTGTCAGTGTTGTACTTTAGACAAATGAGAGTTTAGAAAAATGCTGAGTTATTTTTGTTTGAGTCATAAAGAACAAAAATTAGCTGTACAACGGAGGAAAGGCTAATGGAACAAAAATCCTATATCCTGATCCTGTTCTCTATTTCTTCCCATCATTAATGGGAATACAATGGTTTAAAAGTAAACATTGACATTGGAAATTGAGTTGGATGTCCAGTTTATAATTAGTTAAAAATATGCCAGTACATGTGAATTAAACTAATGGATTTTGGTTTCAGTGTCCTGAGTGTAGGATCTCTGGCTATCTTTTGACAATTTCCTAGTCTCTGATCTGAGGAGGATGAAGAAATTGTTCTGTGTATTGTTTACAGCTTGATGAAGTACATATTTCCAAGTTTTAAACAACTTGGAATTTGCCTTCTACTCTGGAAGATCGGGTTTGATTTCCTTTCATTTATTCACCTGGCTCTTACCTGTGACAGATGGTCTTAAACAACTGCTCCTGCCATTTGTGTACCAGAAAACTGATGTCCAAGGCCCCAAAAAAATCTTATTTTGATAAATTGAGGCTACCTGACTCTGCAGCCAGTATACTCTAGCAATGCAGTTGGATGCTCTTAAATTGTAAAACCAATTTAAGATTTTTAGAAATGTACTCCAATACTTTACAGTTAAAAATCTTACTTTGATGATTTTTATCGCTTTTCAAGAATGGAGAAAATCAAAGCACAGATACAGAAATTGTCCGACTGAAGAGCAGAAAGTTGTTTCAGTTGTCCTTCATTCCTTTTCACCAAGAGTAGCAGAGGGCCCCAAAGCTTTTGCTTTGTGTGCATTCAGAATAGCATGTGTCTGACTGGAGAACCAAGTGGGTCATAGTCCCATATATACATGTTGCTGTATTAAAACTTTTTTGTCTATTTTTTAAAAACCTGTTTTCTAGTCTCTGCACTCCATGGGAAATAGCCAACCATCACTATAACTTTATAATGAATTATTCATAGTATAAAACTCTGAACCCAGCCTATTAAAAGTACTAGGTTGGTGCAAAAGTAATTGCGGTTTTTGCAATTTTTAATCTTTTAAACCGCAATTACTTTTGCACCAACCTAATAACATTGTGTGCTAATGAAAAGTAAATGTATGACCAGAATTAGAGCAGTTGAATTATGCTCAGCAAAGAATCCCCATAGAATAGTAGCCTTGCCAAGCTGTTAAGAGCCATAGATTCATGTTTAGAACCCCACCCACCTGCAGCATTTTTACTGTGGATCTCTGTGTGTGTCTGTGTGTGTCTGTGTTGATGTATAGCACAGCAGGCGCTTTTCACTGCGATGACTATTAAGTGGTTTCCATTAATAAACGTAGTCCTAAGTGTAATACTTGCTGTTCTGAATGTGCGTGTGTCTTCTACTCAAAACAAAATGCCAACGATCAATTTCTCTACTCCAGAGCAGCCTCCGGCTGACACTCGGAGAAAAGTAAGTGACTTTCTAGGCCCTAGCACTATGGCCGTTGCATGGCAATGACTTCTCGTGAAAATTTGTGTGTTTTGTTGGCCGTATCATTTTAAGTTTCTGCTTCTCTGTCATTGAGCTTTATGTGAAGTGTAATCCTTCTACCGGTGGAAATTCAGGTTTCACCCTGGAAAGATTTTGATGTGTACTTTGAAAACTGAAAAAGTCTTAGGCACTTTTTGTCTGTCCTGGGGATAAAGGTCTCCTCTCCTTCCTAACCTACCGATCACCCACCACCCCTTCCAAATAAAGGAAAAAGTTGCAACAATCACAAAGGTGGTTATTGTTTAGTGGCTAGTGATACTCAATTCTCCATCCTTAGTCTATTAATAATAGATTTCAGTCCACAGAGATGACACAGATCTCTGTCTAGATTATAAGGCAGAACCTCCAAAATCTTAACCTTAAACACAAAACCCCAAATTAAAAAGTTCAATACAGAAAATGTGTTTTTTTTTTAATTGGCAAAAGCTGCAAGACTCTTGCCCTGCTTCCTACTCTTGTAGTTTATTTTACCTAAGGAAATAACACCAGACATGCAGTGTACCAAGCTATTTTTGATTATGTGAATCAGTGTCTTATAAAGACAGTGGGTAAGAAGCCTTTTCTAAATAGACTTCCTACTCCTTTCAGATGACAGACATTTGCATCTTTGCAGGCAGCCCCCGAGTGAATGAAGGGTGATGATGTTGACTAGGAATTTCTCAGAGTAAAGCTTTGGCTGTGCTTAGATAGCCGGCTAGTCAGGCAGGAGTCCCTCTTTCTCAGATCCAAATATTTTCCAGTCAGGAGACCAAAAACATGTAATATCAGTTAGGTTATTTTTCCAGAATACAATGCCAATTATGTATCATTTTTATATTGTCACGGCTGTTGGTGTTGTACCAAAAGTTATCCTGTGTGAAACCTGTGGGAGGTTGAATGTGTTTGTTTGGAAGCATTTCATATTACTGTCTTCATGTGCTTTATTATATTTTGTTTTGAACTCCTTGAAACAAAAGTTTTCATTTTGTGGTCATTTCTGGGTATCAGTATTTTATGGATATCAGATATTATGTATTTTTCAAATGATTCAAAATGAATAAAATGCTTTCATGGTGTGGGAAACTGAGAAAAGGCTTTGATAAAATTAGTTTCTTTTCCTAGGCAATTTGAGATTATACATTGTACTAATAAAACTATACCATGCTGTGTTTAAAGAGAATGGACTAAATATTTCATTCTTTTCACCTGAATTTTGACCTTTTCTAAATCTGAAACAATACAATGAATTAACCTGCCTTTCTTGGGGCAATATCAGAGCAGACCTCTTCTTTCAAAATATCACCTTTGTTTGTTCGTCTGTTTTCCTCAGTAAAGGTCGGTTTCTCTCTGAGTCCAGACCTATAAAACATCCACAAAGTAGAAAGCTGCCATTTTAGGACCATTTCCAGTGGGTTGGGGACAGAATGGTAGAGGGGACGCAGCAACCACTAGACTAGTTCATTTCATGCAATTCAGATTGCCCAAGAACTCATATTCCAAACTACCTAAAGAATTTCATTTTCTAAAATTTTTGAGTAGTTTTCTGTAGTCAACAGTGACAGTAGAAATATTTGTCAAATTATTAACTAATCACTTCAGTAGATTAATGAATCATTCCCAACTTGGCTCAACAAGAGTATGTCTTTAGTGTGTAGCCTGGCAGACAGTATGTCTTATATGCACTCCTAGCAAGGAAGAGGGAACAGAGACAATAAAACAGTATCTAGCTGTAGTTTTTCCAAAGGGAGTTATTTAAAATGCATACAGTAAATATTTTAATCTCAGAACTTCAGCTGTCTGTCATATTCAAATTAGAGAAACATTAAGGAGTTTGCCTGGAGATCAGAGGAGAGAAGACCTTCAAATACAAAGTAGCTCTAGATGTGTCCTCATGGGGGCCATATTGTTACCTGCTGAAAACTGCAGTATAGTAAATCCTCACTTAACGCTGCCGATAGGTTCTGTGACTAAGCGAAGTGACACGTAACGAAACCAGTTTCACCATAGGCTATATATAAACAAGAGTTAATTCCTACAGCATCTATCTCATCAACGTTATAACGAAACGATGATGAACAAAACAATGTTATTCGAAAACCTGCTGTACTTTCTCACATGCAGGTATCAGATTCTGATCTATAAAGTCCCCCTAGTGGATGTGTCGTGTGAGGGCCAGCATTTCCAGTGTAGACCGTGACATTGAACCCTGTCTCCAATGGAACTGGCTGGTATTATACGTTGACTCTACTCTCCTCTTCAGCCCACGGGAATGACGAGACAACAGGCAGAAAACCCCCTCAGGTCACACTTTGCTTACATGACTTTTTTTAAGTATGTGCCAGGATTGGTGTAGACACTGGGGAATACATCAGTGAGCAAGATGGACAAGGTCCGTGCCCTCAAGGGGCCTGCATTCTAGTAGAGAAGACAGGGGATAGATAAGTAAACTGCACTGATCCCTACTGAGAAGAAAGTCAAGCAAGATGACTAATAAAGTACTAGGAACCTACATTACTTTGGCTGGACAGAGTCTTCAGTGAATAAATGACATTTAAGTTGAGACCTCAGTGATAAGGAGGAAACCGCCTTGAGAAAGTGGCAGGGGCAGGGGAGAAGTAGGGCAGGAGTGTCCCAAACAAGTAGGACTGGAGCCTCAATGGTTATGGGTCGGGGGAGGGTGGTATGAGATGAAGTCAGAGAAGCAGGCAGCGGCCAGAGCACGTGGGTACTCCCAGGCCAGAGTAGGGAGCTGGGTCTGAAAGCAACCCCGTGGGTTTGTATTAACTGGTGACACTGCTTTTATTGAGGAGTAAATTAGGACTTGAGAACACAGGATCTGCAGAGCAAGAATAGGTTCAGGGGCTTGCAGGTATAAGGGTCAAGAAGATGGGACTCTTTAAGATTAACTTAGCATGCAGCTTGTAAATGCTAAATGATGGGGCGTCGCCAGTCTAGAGTTCTTGGTTAAAGCTTTGTGCTCCATTTGGTCCCTTGGTCACGTAGCTCTCACCTGTCTGAGACACCTGTGAGGCATGTCATAACCAGTATAAGATAGTTTCCAGAAGCTACAGTGGTTATTAAATGATCCTAGAATTTGTTTCCAGAGCATTTGAAAACACAAACAAGTATAAAAACCCAAATCAAACCAACCTTAAGTATCGATCAAGCTCTGCTTAGGATTCCCTGTTTTCTCTGTTCCATCTTATTTGTTGAGCAGGAGAGTGACCAAAACGTAGATAGTGAAAGAGGGAAGAGAAGAATAGGATTCCCATTTATTGAATACCTGTGATACACCAGGCAGCTCTCGCTCTTTACGTGTTTTATCTCATTTAACGGTAACAACACTCCTATGAAGTGGGAATTATTCCACTGATGAGATAACGGGGGAACCCAAGAGGTTAGAGTAATTTGATCAAGGTCACAGAACATGTGATTGACCTGAGCTCAAGTTCTGTCTCTGTCTGGCCCCTAAGCCTCTGGTCTCCACATTACACCATACATTTTCCTTATAATAGCCCTTCCCGAAATTTAACAGATGTTAAGCACAAAAGGTTACTCTGGACATGTATCTTTGGTAAATGCTAGGTTAAACAAAGCTGAACAAGTCCCTTACTACAGAACTTCTCGAAGCCTTTAATATGCAAGTACACCTTGTGATTCTCCATGAGAGTACACTGCATTTTCTAACTTAATCAGACACATAAACTTTTTTCATGCATTAACTGCCAGTTTCAGTGTTCTCTGGGGCCTAGTTTGGGGAAATCCTGCATTAAAACAACTCTATACAAAAATGAACAGGAGACAGAAAGAAGCATTTTCACCTTGGAGAAAACCCAAATGGCCAACAAATATATGAAAAGGTGCTCGACGTCATTAACCACCATGGAGATGTTAATCAAAGTCACAATGAGATTGGCCAAAATTAAGTCTGAGTACACCAAGTTTGGGGAAAAGATGGCTCAATGAGAACATACTTGCTGGAGGGAGTACAAATTGGTATAGCCAGTTTGGAAAACAACTTGGCCTTATCTCGTAAAGTCAGTTGTTCGTATACGCTGTGACGTAGCAGTTCCACTCCTGGGTTTAAGCTCTAGAGTAACTTACATATTTGCATCAAGAGACACATTTAAACATGTTTCTAATAGCACAGTTCGGAATAGCAAAACTAAAAAACAACCCAAAAAGTCCATCACCATTGGAATGGTGAGATATGTTCACAATGAATATTATACAATATGGGGGTACAATGTGGCTAAATAAAACAGTATGGATGAATCTTAGAAATATAAAAATTGATTCAATTAGAAATATGATTTGCTGACAAAACTCAATCTTGCTTGACTAAGTCGTCTTATTGTCACTACGTGGTACGAGAGGCAGAACCCCACTTGGTTTCTTTCCCCATTGGCAGCATCAATTGTTTTAAACCCAGATGTGCTTGAAACATCAGGGATTCCCAACAAGGTGGTACGACCATGTCAGAACGTTCTCAGCTCACACTCTTCTGGTTAGTATTGAGCCAAGAGCCTTTCATGTGTTCACAAAGACCTTTTCCTGACTAGAGGTCAGGTTCAATGAATGCAGCATGTGAGCTGCCTAAGATTCTCCATTTCAGTTAGACACACATCCAAAGAAAGAGGATCCAAAAGAAAGAAAAATACTCAGAAAGAAAACTACACAGTCCGTAAGTCATACAAATAAATTTAGGTCTGGAAGAAGGAAACTGGGCCTATTCAACTGAAGGAAGAGTTATTGGTCTGCCATGTATTTTGCTGGGCACTTTCCTTCAGGACCTCAAAAGCCAGAAGTGTGACGCCCACATCCTAAATGGCTGGTATCTAGCTTTGTCTGCAGCATGAATGGGCAGGAATGAGGCAGTGGTCACTTTGGCTCCCTGGGATGATGGCTGAGACCGACAGCTCTGTTCCTCGTCTGCAGCCCAGTGTGTTGGCTGTTTTCTTGCTTCCCTTGGAAATACCAGAGAATGATTGGTCTGGGGTCTTGGTTTGCCAAATGTTGCTTATGGACACATTTTCCCTATAGCAAGATTCAGCATTTCACCTTTGGCATCTTGTAGGCAGGACCTTAAAAATAGGACTCCAGCGTAGCAAGAAATGCAAGAGAACCCTCCACTTCTCCGTCCCCGTTCTCTTTGCTAAACGTGCCTTCTGCAGACAGGCTTTCCCCAAGTAAGAATTGCATCGTTTTTAGCAAATGAGCCAGTTGTTGGAAAGGACAAGCAAATCAACAGTTGCCTGGAACTGGCCCTTGTCCCCCACCCATTTGTAGACAGCGCTGACACTTCCTTGCTCTGATACTAGAGCTATTCCCACATTGAGCACCTGATGTTTTACTTTACGTTTCTCGTTAAAGAATGCTGGCCCTAGTTCTTTGCCCCCGAGTCAGAATTTCCGTTTCTTTCGATGCCAGTCTCCTCATGGGTCTGAATTACCACCTCCCCACTCCCATCCCACCCCCAATTTTCTCTCACTAACCTATTTTTCTTTTTTCTTTAGGCCAATGAGGCGAGCTCAGAGTCGATAGCGTCCTTCTCTAAGCAGGAGATCATGAGTAGCTTCCTGCCGGAGGGAGGCTGTTATGAGCTCCTCACCATCATAGGTAATGGCCAGGGCTGTCATGATTTTCATGCTCCCAGGGACCCCTGCGGCTCTCCCAGCATCTCCACAGGAATGTGTACCAGAGGCTGTCAGCTAGTTACAGGAATAGTAGCGACAGGACTGGCTTCTGTGGGACTCTGCCGCTTTTCTTCCAAGTATGGGAAAGAGGTGATGTTATCAGGAAAGGATCTCTTTTGCAATTTTTGTCTTTTTGTTAACACTTCTGGTGTCCTGGGCCATATAGTCAGTCTGAATGGTTGGCTGGGAAGCAACTGATAGGAGAAAAGTCAAGAAATGTCAGCCATGGAAAGTAATAGTCGTGAAAGTTTTCACTTGAATTTTCTTTTTAAATCAAGTTTCTTTAAGGAAGAAAACCTTTGTTGCTGGTGTCCTTGTGTATGCCCCCCTCTTTTCTTTCAGGCAAAGGATTTGAGGACTTGATGACAGTGAATCTAGCAAGGTACAGACCCACGGGAGAGTATGTGACCGTTCGAAGAATTAACCTCGAAGCTTGTTCCAATGAGATGGTGACGTTCTTGCAGGTAATACAGTTCAAATGTGAGCCTTGCAGAGTGGGCGCTCAGTTCCAGTACTAATTACAAGGCATCTCTTACATCTGCCTCTTGAAAGTAGCTTGCAGGAAATGAAAGTAGACCAAGCCAAGAAGTTACGGAAGCTCTCAATGAAGAATCTTGGGCATTTTGCACTAAGGGTTCTGGAATGCCGCTCAGCCCAATTTGTGTTCCCCTCTTCTCCAAAGACTCCTGGGCCTCGTTTATTTATTATTAAGAGAGGCCAAGTAACTTGCCCATGGTTGCACTCACGAGTAAGTGGCAGAGGCAGGATTCAAACCCAGGCAATCCTGTTCCAGGCGTGGGGCACCGGCCCTGCTGTGGGTGGACAGCTTCCGGCTCTTAGCGTCCTATTTGCCTGAGGTTCCTTTTTATTGGAGAAGCAGGTAGCTGCCCTTTTGTTCAACTGGGAGAGACCGCAGGTCTAGTCACTGGCTGGGGACTGCTGTCCCTGTGGGCATGCACTGGGAACCCCGTCGGGCTAGGACCTGGGGCAGCGTATTTGTAGTTCCGTTAGTTGCAGCCCCTCCCACGTTTTCATTCGCGATGTTTTTCAGAATTCATGCTTATGACGGTGCTCTAATACCACTTCACATGTTCAGAGTAGTTTTGCGGGTAGTTCTGAGGATGGGACAGAAAGTCAGTCCTTAATTAGTTATTTGGAAAGAACACACCTAAGTTTGTTCTAGAGCACGCTGGACTTTCTGATTCTTCTCCTCATTCTGTAAGAGCAGTGGACAGACAAGTAGCAGGTACTGCCTGTTTGGCCTTAGCTCACATCCCAGAGGCCGGGATCCTTGAGTTTCTGTTCTTTTGTCCAATTTTTTTCACATGTTTTGTCCAAGTTTATTTTTAAATTCTGTAGGTCTTACACTTTCTGCAGCTACTCCTAAGGAAGAGCTCTATCTCTCAATCTGAGATTGCTGTAGAAATATCTTCTAATGTTTAGTAGTTGTCATTTGTTCTTTAAGTACTTTCTTCCCTTGTTTCTGTTGATTGCAACGTTTTCCTTTAGAGAGGAAAACTTTTTTTTTTTAATCTTAAAGAGTCGTTCTATTTCTTGACCCTTGAAGTTGAGCTAAACTTAGAACTTCATGTCTTCAACCAACAGCTTGTTTCCATCACCTCTGATGGGCAAGCTGGGGCCCTGTGCTGTGTTAGCAGTTTCCCTGTTGGCGGGGTTGTCCCTGGAGGCTCTCTGGGATTGGCTGGCAGAGCCAGACTGGCAGAAGTTGGCAAAGCAATGCTGGCTTCTCTGTAGAGAGAACACAGCCTGCTTTCTCTCCGGCTGGAGGGCACCTGCTTAGAGCACCCAGAACGTACTAGGTCCACGTGTTATTCATGCTGCCACCTTCCCGATGAGTGTCATCCCTCAGTGCCCCTTGGTTCTGACTTCAGTTTACCATTGCTTTCAGGGGGAGCTTCATGTCTCTAAACTCTTCAACCATCCCAACATCCTGCCATATCGAGCCACCTTTATTGCAGACAACGAGCTGTGGATTGTCACATCATTCATGGCCTATGGTGAGCGGGAAAGGGGTCCTGGTGGAGATGGGGTCTAGGAGCTCTGTTGTCTGCTGGCTCATGTGCTGCCCCATTAGCCTTCCCTATCTGCCGACAATGCTTTTCTTCAGGTTCTGCGAAGGATCTCATCTGTACACACTTCATGGATGGCATGAATGAGCTGGCCATCGCTTACATCCTGCAGGGGGTGCTCAAGGCCCTAGACTACGTCCACCACATGGGCCACGTACACAGGTGCGTTCTCAGGCTCCTCACCCTTCCCTAGAGCCGGGGTCTGTGCCTATGGGCTCGATTAACGGCGGAAGGTTGATGGAAGTTAGTGAAGCCGAGTCTAAATCAAAGCTCAGGAGTGCCTCGCCTCTGAGTGGGTGGACAGAGCACTTTTCCTGTCAGAGCTGAAGCTGCTGATTTTCTCTTTACTGAGCAGCTTGGTCCTGAGCTTTGTGTGAGAGGAACATCTGACATGAACCCTGCACCCCGATACCTCCCTTCCTTGGGACAAACTGGTGTGTGATCCCCAGAGTCAGCCCTATGCTGAGAGGCTGGGGAAGAGACAGGTTACTTAGCAGATGGTGTGAGGAAAAGCGGGTCACGGTAGGGAAGATAATAAAACTGGACCCCTGCCTAACTCCACATACAAAGGAGCTCTTCAGATGCATTAAAGGCCTAAAGGTCAGCTGTCAAACTACAAACTTAGAAGGAAATGTGAGGAAATACTTTTGTGATCTAAGGTATAGGAGGACTTCTAAATATTGGAAGCACAACACATAAGAGAAAAAGTTGATGGATTTGATTCTATCAAGATTGAAGCTTTCTCTCCAATACAGGACTCTTTGAACAAAGTTAAGAAATGGGTGACAGTGTAGAAGACGTTAGCGTCGTCTAAAACACACGGGAGATAGGTAACAAGGAAATCTTGTGAATCAACAAGGAAAGGAGAGCTAAGCAATGGAAAAATGAGCAAAGGATATGAACTTAATAAAAGAGCAACAGTCATCTGAACAGACACTCAAGTCTAGCAGTAATCAGAAAAGCAAATTAAAACAGGCGGATGTCACCTTATACACCAGAGAATGGTGTAATTTGGAGGCTGGGCGAGGCCCAGTGTGGTGAGAGAGTAGGGTCTCTTGTCCATATAGTGGCAGGTGGCCTGAGGCAGCCATTCAGGTCACGTGAAACTGGGACCATCAATGCTGCCACTGGCTGTACACCCCAAAGAAGCCCTCACACAGGCCCATCAGGAGACATGTATGTGTCATTGTTCATATTCATGGTAGGAGACAGTATAAGTATCCCTTTGTCACGCGGGGTGGCATGCGGGGTCTCCGGTCCCGCTCCCCGCCTAAGAACTCAGGATATGGTGAGGAACACCCACGGAGCCATAGGTAGGGGAGTCACACCACTATAGTCTCGCTGGCGGCTGGGTTGGAGACACAGGAAGCAGGAGCCACACGATTCGCAACCTGCCGCCCACTTCTCTGCCAACCAACCTCACTTGCTAACTGCAATCCACGCCTGCTAGGGCAGCCACGGCAGTTATATCAGTGGCCAATGGCTAACCGGTAACAGCTGACGGCCAACTAGTCACAGCTGATGGCCATCTACTACCCAAACCAGCACCTTTCCATGTGAGGCCGAGAGCCTGGAAACTGCTCTCCTGGCTCTGTCCCCACAGCCTTCCTGGAAGAATGTATGAGTAAAACTGTTAGATCCCACCCCGGAGTATAGGTGGCAATTAGAAGCAAAGATGGGATGTTTATAGAGGGCAACAGGAATGGGTCTTGAAAACATGGCACTGAGAGCAAAAGGAAGAATGGGATGTATAACACAGTGTAGCTTTAGGTAAATTGAACGTGTATGCATACAGAACAATGATACATTTTACAAGAACAAACAATACAGATTAATGTTAGTGGGTAGTAGGGGAAGCAGTGGTCAGCATAAAAGAGAACTATAACAAAATAGAAATAAGTTTTAAAATCTTGTGGTATGTACATGGGGTCGTGCTATATCCTCCTTTTTGTGTATGTTTTAAACTATAAAAATAAGTATATAATGTTTGTATACATGTATCTCACACACACACACACACTGCCGGGGGGAGCTGACTGGATCTAGTGTGCGAGGACCAAAGGTTTGTGGTGTGCGGGGCTCCTGCGGCCCTGAAACCCCGCCCCCCCCCCCCAGGAGTGTCAAAGCCAGCCACATCCTGATCTCCGCGGACGGGAAGGTCTACCTGTCTGGTTTACGCAGCAATCTCAGCATGATCAGCCATGGGCAGCGGCAGCGTGTGGTCCACGACTTTCCCAAGTACAGTATCAAGGTTCTGCCCTGGCTCAGCCCGGAAGTCCTCCAGCAGGTCTGTACTGGGTCCCGAAGACCCCATCCCACCACCTCAGGATTTGCCAAGGGCGGCTTCAGGAATTCCCTGGGATGGGGGTGCTCTCTGCTTCTGTGTGGAAGAAGGGTACCTGTTGGCAGGTAGACCCGGGCGGCTTCTCGGCTTCTCGGCCTGGGCACTTTGTGCTCCTTGCAGGTTAAGAAGTACCCCTCTCTATGGGGTCCCGACCTGTCGACTTTGGCTCCCTTCAGAGATCATCCCATCTTAGGGGAAGTGAGCCTTTGGGAAAGAGGTGGTGCTCTCTCCATTCCTGCACTAAGTGCGAGCATGGGGCCGCGCTGCTTCCTGCTGGTTCCATACCATCACCCAACAGCCAGTCCTTCTCAAATAGCAGCTGCTCTTCGGTAATGTAGGCAAGGAAAAGTCTTAGCAGCTGGCCCTGATTTGGGGACAGGCATTCTTAACCTCTCTTCAGGGTTTGCTCCACCCCCTTGTTTTTCTAAGAACCAACACCAAGGCTACAGATGGAGTAATCTGTGGCTTTTTTCTCCCAAACTAGAATCTTCAGGGTTATGATGCCAAATCTGACATCTACAGTGTGGGAATCGCAGCCTGTGAGCTGGCCAATGGCCATGTCCCCTTTAAGGATATGCCTGCCACCCAGGTGAGCCTGCAGCCCAGTGGTTTCCCTTTTGCCTGTCTGCCTGCCTGCCTTCTACACGTGCTTGTTGAGTACCTGCCACTCAGAACACTGGGCTGGGTTACTCAGATGAAAGACACAATCCTTTCCTTCATGAGCCCCACCCAGTGGGGAGATGGTTGTATAACTGTTTACTTTGCTGTGATAACTGCTGTGGAAATGGAGCCCATGGAGCCTGGGGAAGGGCGCTCAGGAGCAGGCCCACTGCTAATGATTGCAGGGCCTGGAGCAGGCATGCAAATGGAGGCCCCCACACCAGGTCTATTTAAAATGTATACATCAAGCTCACAGATTTTTGTAAATGTATAAAATATGTTCTGTCCTCCTACTGTGATAAATATATGTGGAAAGCCAGTTTCTAATTTAGATTCTCAGACTTTTGTCCGTGTCCCTTACATGACTGCCCTTTGACCACCCCCAGGCGTACACAGCCAGTGGCATTGTAAACCCTTGGGAGATAGACCCAGGGAAGAGGCTCTCCAGGCCTTCTGAAGTCCAAACAGTGGACGTGATCACTGGGGCAAGGTTGCCTGGGTCCCACGTACCTAGAACACGATCTCGAACTGGGAGGGAGTGCAGGTGGGCTTGCAGGCTCTGAGTGAGCCTCTCCCTTGAACCCACAGACTGCTTGCCCTGTGTGGAGGAGGGCAGCTAGAATGGCCAGAGGGGAACTCTCTAGAGCAGGGGGCCCAGGGAGGCTTCTGTGAGCAAGTGACACTTGAATCCTGAAGGCAAATAGGAGTTAACTGAAGAATGGGAACCAGAGGAAATTCTTAGGCGGAGGGACCAGCATGTGCAGAGACCCAGGATCGGGGCGATAGCCAGTAGTGGTACACGGCTGAAGTAAAGGTGCATGGGGGTGGGGCACTGGGCGATGTGGCTGGAGGAGGAAGCAAAGGCACGTCATGGAGGGCTTTGTGCCACGCCAGGGCATTGGCTTCCTGTCCCAAAGCATGTGGGGAATTGCTAGGCTTTTAAGCACACGAGCGATAACATCAGAAATATGTTTTAGAAAGATCACTAGCAGGCGGATTAGATCTGGTAGACTGGTTAGGAAGGTGTGGAAATCTAGGTGAGGAATCTAGAAGACCTCCATAAAACAGTGACAGATGCTCAGGAAAGCGTCAAAAGGCTGTTTAAGGTGAATGAGCGGTACAGATCCAGAAACAGCGTTATCCAGTAGAACTTTCTGAGATGATGCAAATGTTCTTCCTCTGCACTCCAGTATGTAGCTACTAGCCAGGAGTAGCCACTTAGGCACTTCAAATGTGGCCAGTGAGACTGAGGAGCTGAGTTCTAAACCTAATTTAAAGTAACAAATATAAGTAGCCACTTGTGGCTAGTGGTTACCATAGTATCAAAGCTCTAGAGCAATTTCCAGGTTTCTGGCTTGGACAGAACAATTCCCAGGGACTTGGACAGTGATCACCAAGATGGGGCCAGTTTTACACGTGCTGAGTCCGAGGGCTTTCAAACAGCTGCCCAAGCTTGGCCTGCCCCTGGGCACACGGCTCCTGTGCAGCCTGTGACAGCGACAACTCACAGTGACACTGCAGGTGCTGCCTAATGGACCCCCTCAGTCCCACCTGGGCTTGGCAAATCGGGGCTGGGCCTCAAAGAAAGTAACCCGGCTGCTGCCTTCATCCTCGGGAGAGGACTCTGCAGTTAAGGGTAGAGGAGATTGTATACCCCTCTTCCAGCCATGGAGAAGGGGGGCACTTTTTTGTAGTCCCTCTCCTCTTCTTCAGTGTGGCCTACCTCAGGTGTGGCTGCCAAGCCAGTGGTCAGCATGCCTTTGGAAAAGTTACTTATTCTACTCCTGTTTTTCCTCCCCCCCAATCACATTTATATGCTGGGAAAAGTGTCTTTGTGAAGCAGCGCTATGGGTCTCCCCGGGGCCCCCCTCCAGCCCAGGCCTGGCTCTGTCATCTGCAGATGCTGCTGGAGAAGCTGAATGGCACAGTGCCCTGCCTGTTGGACACGAGCACCATCCCCGCTGAGGAGCTGACTATGAGCACCTTGCGCTCAGCTGCCAACTCTGGCCTGAGCGACAGCCTGGCCACCAGCACCCCCAGGACCTCCAATGGCGACTCGCCCCCCCACCCCTATTACCGCACTTTTTCCCCCCACTTCCACCACTTTGTGGAGCAGTGCCTTCAGCGCAACCCCGACGTAAGGTATGTCCGCTGGGCTGGAGGTGAAGGCAGAGCTTGAGGGGGTGCCTCTGCCCTGTAGAAGTCTGGGTTCCCCTGAGGAGTCCCCACAGCAAGAGGGGTCAGCCTGGCGGTTTGCTAAGAAGCCAGCCTGAGTAGCTCTGTTTGTTGGGGAGCTGAGGGAAGAAGTAGAGGGGTCTTGTGGGTAAGGTGTATGCAGCAGGATTTGGGAAATCTGGGGCTCGGGTGATGTTGGTCTCCCTCTTTCTCTGCAGACCAAGTGCCAGCACCCTCCTGAACCATTCTTTTTTCAAGCAGGTACAGTAGCAAGCACTTTGCCAAGGTTCCCTGATTTTTCTTGCCTGTGAGTCTAACCCCGCCCCCGCTCAATCCCTTTAGCATTGGGGTTTTAGGTATCTTCTCCTCTCTTTGAGTGAGAGAAATGACCATTTTCTGAAGGCCCCTAAATTAAGGCGCTGCTCCTTCCTCTCCCTCATAGAGACTCTGGACTCCAAGGCCCAACTGTCACTAGCACATGCATGGTTCCTTGCCCCCATGGTGTCCTGGGACCCGGAGCAACAAGTTCCACCCTCAGCTCTCTCTCCTCCCCTAGATCAAGCGACGCGCCTCAGAGGCTTTGCCTGAGTTACTTCGTCCTGTCACCCCCATCATCAATTTTGAGGGCAGCCAGTCTCAGGACCACAGTGGCATCTTCGGCCTAGTAACAAACATGGAAGAGTTGGAGGTGGATGACTGGGAGTTCTGAGCCTCTGAAGAAGGTGCATTTCCCAGCAGGGGACATGTGAGCCTGCAGGGGCCCTTCCTGAGGGCTGACCACATTCCCACCCTTCTGGGTGCAGATTGGGGAGAAAGGACATTTCTGCCAGGAGAGTTGCCTGCTTACTGACTGGGAAAGAAATTCCTGGAGAGAAACTGCTCCAGGGCTTCTGAGACACCAGGGAATCCCAACAGTCAGGGATTGCGAGAGGCCAGAAAGCTGACATTCTCAGCCCTGGATGCTCGAGGGGTCTCTTCAGAAGGAAGAGATGCTGTTCTGGCCCTGGGGGCTGAAGTTCAAACCCAGGGTTTAACTCATTGACATAGGGACCTGTGTGACTTCCTCTGCCCACTCTTGCTCTCCTACCTGCCAAATTCCGTTCTTTTCCTGTGCTCAGATCCTGTAGGTCGGTCCATGGAGGGGCAAGCAATAAGCAACCTGCTCTCCCTCCCCTCTGATCTCTCTCTAGTGACTGGAGGGAAAGGTATTTTTCTCTTTGTAAGCCCCAGGTTCAGGCTGGGGCCGTTCGTCCTTGTCCCTGTGACTGCTTAGGCTCTGACACCCATGGTTCATCCGTGTAGTGCATTTCTTTCCTCCCAAGAATCCAGCTCACTGCCTCCTGCCAGCTGCCTTGGTGCTCCCTCCAAAGGCCATAATGTCTTGTCTAGCTAGAGGGCTTATGTCCTTATGTCATGTTAGTTTTATTACCAGAACAAATTAAAAACGTCAGAGAATCCATTGGAGAGTGGCATTGTTGTGTGTTGGCCATACAGGCTCAGACATGAGTCATTCCGCCCTGGGTTCTGTCATCCGAGTGGTCCCACAAGTGGAAGCACAGCAGTGACCTCACAAGACACCAATTTCTTTTAGAAGCCGTAATAGACTGGTCTCTTAACTATCTAAACTTTAGAGACTATTAATTTTAGCCTGTGGCCATCAAACCACTTTGAGGCTGGAAAGGTCTAGGTACTGTAGACAGCCTCTCCGCCGGACTATTTCGGGGCCACTAGGAGTCCAGGCAGAAGCAGCTCACCTGGCAGACAAGCAGGTGGAGGGTTTTGTTTTGTAACATGACTTGCGTTGTTTTGTAACATGAGGTATCTCCTTACTATTGGAACTGATACCCAAAGAGCAGGTAACCTGAGTCAGATGGGTCCCCTGCCCTGTCATCCTGGCCGGCAGCCAGAGCATCCGTGCCAGGGGTGATTCTAACCTCGGTCTTCTCCATGCTGCTTCCCAGCAGATGTGCACCTTCCCTCCTGCCAGTCCCTCAGGTGGGGTGTCCTGCTCTGGGTGAGATGCCCTCCTCTGGGTGAAAGGCACTTCAAATGTCAGATTAAGGAAGTGCCCTGCCCTCTTCCCTGAAGCTGCTTTGAACCATCAAATGCTCTCACTTTCCCTTTTCTCAGAAATTGTACCACCAGTTTAAACACAAACAACCCTCTTCTTTGGGCAGTTACAGTGGTTGAGGTGAAGGAATAACATCAACCATGAGGGAGAGTGGGGAGACCTGAAATGGAGTGAGAAGGCCAGGTCACATTTATTTCCAACCCTTCTCCTTCCCCCTGCCCAGCTCACTTTTTCCCTTTAAACCTCAGGTTCTCTTTTCTTAACACCATTATCAGCTGATTTTCTTTGCCTGTAACCTGCATTTCTCACCTTGCTCGTCAGTTCATTTCCAACGCCCAAACTGCTGACTGTGGTGGCTACCTGCAGCTCAGCCCACAGAGTTGTCCCGTGCAGTGAAAGGGGGCCGCAGGCTCTGGGTGGCCAGACAGTGCCCAGCTGCCAGCCTAGCCCTGCTCCCAGTGCCCCTGAGGGCTTCACCTTCCTTGCATCCCTACAGCCCCCTTTGAGAATATGAGGACAAGTATGGAACCTTTGCCAGGAAAGATGTACATGAACAGTTTTGGAAGTTTCTCACACACACACCCCATCCAGGGAGTCCGCAGGCCTGCATGCAGCTCAGCCCAAACAAACCTTCCTCTAGAGAGGAACAGGAGCTGAGGAGAGAAGTGAAGCACAACGTCAATGCATTGAGAGCCAAGGGAACAGCGGGGGTGGGTGGGTGGGGGGAGGCTGGGAAATCCTGCTGCCTAGCCCCCTTCCCCTGCCAGGTGCCGAGGCGCTGAGCTGTCCTGCTCCTTGACAAGTGCGTGGGCCGGGCTCTGGAGCCACTAGTTCTATTCCTGCCATAGTGTGGGAACAGCTATGTTTAGAGCTGGGCTTCGCCAAACAACTTCCAGCCTGATGTCAGACAGAGCCCTGCAGTCCCTAGCGCCCAGTAGGCTCCCAGTCTCCCAGCAGAGGTCCATCCAGAAGGCACCGCCCAATCCCTCCATGAGAGTGATGGTCATCTGCCACCTGTGTGCCTCAGACCTGTTGTGCTGTGGGTCCGGCTTGGCCAGAGAGGCAAGGCAGTAAGGAGCCGGGGTGAGAAGACCTGGTTTCTCACCCAGCCCTGCTGTGAAGCCTGTGAAGCCAGCTGTTACCTGGAACAACTCACTTCAAATCCTTAGGCCTCCTCCCTTGTGTTACATGAGGTTTGGGTGTTTGTCTGAAGGATGAAGGATGGAAATCCCTTTCCCTGAAACGGGAAGCCCCCCCCCCCCCATGGCTGGAGGTGACTAATCTCATAAAATCCAGGCACAGAAACGCTTTAGGACAGCGGGTGCTCTGTGACACCAAAGGCAGGAGCTTCCTGGGCCCCTTGCCTTGGTAGTCGCAGGAGAGGGCACTAAGGTGATGGTCCAACATAACCCTCATGCAAGCCGGTCTCCGAGGTGGGCGGGCGGCGGAAGGTGACTCAACATGGGGTCCCAAGGCCCTCCCTGCGGCGCGGGCCAGGTCTGACGGCCAGGCGTGGCGGGACCGCGTGCCCAGCCGCCGCTGCCATCTTCCTCCGCGGCCCTGCGAGCGCGCGGGGCTGCCCCTGGCGGCAGGAGGACTCCGTGGCCCGAGGGGGCGTGGGAGCAGGGGCCAGACCCTATCAAGCTGCAGGGCCCACAAAGCGCCGGGTGGGGACAGGGTTTGTCAGGCCTTCTCCTGCGAACGCCAACTGGGGGAAACTGAGGCAGCGAAACACCCAGGCGCAGCCCGGTTCTCCTTTACTGCCGCAGGGGCCTCGCTAGGAGCGCCATTCGTCCCGTGACCCCAGGCGTCTCAACCTGAATTCGTCCCCTCCCCGAGGCATGCAGCGCTGGGCCCTTCGGCTCCGGTCCCTGCCTTGGTTCGGAGTGGGCCGACGGGGCGGCCGACTTCGCGAGGCCTGCGAGCGCGAGGAGCGCGGGTCCGAGCGGGGGGCGGCAAACAAAGGCCGGGACCGCGAGCGAGGGAAAGACAAAGCGCACAGAGGGTCGGCGGCGGCGCCGGGGCCCCGGAGGCGGCTCCGGGCGCGGCGGAGCCAATGGGCGGGCGCGGGGCGGGGGCCGGCGGGGGCGGTGCAGCGATAAGGCGTGGCGGCGGCGGCCGCGCGGGGACCACTGGCAAGCAGCGGTAGCTCGCGCCGCACCCTCTTCGCACCCGAGGCACCCCACGGAGACCGATCCCCCGTTCCGCGGTCCAGGCCGGGACCCGGTGAGACCCAGGGGCGGGCGGCCGCAGGGAGGGGTCTGCAACCGGTTCGCAAGCCCCGGCGCCGAGGTGCGGGCCAAGAAGGCCGCTGTGCTGGCTTCCAGACGCCGAGTGCCTCCGCCTGTCGCTCTCGCCCGGGGCTCGGAGGCCAGCGGCGGGCCTTCAGGGCAGGCCTCCGGGCGGGGGCGGGGCCGAGTCCCCCTAGACTGGGCCCGCGGGGGTCCTGGATCTGGGGTCCGGTCCACGCAGGCCCCGGGGCCGATGAGCGGGGCGTACCGGCGGCCCGGCCGGCGAGCGCTGTCCAGGGGCTGGGCCGAGTTAGGGGCGCCTGCAGCCTCTGCCTCGTACTGGGCAGCATCGGGCCTGGGTCAGGCCGGGGCAGCGGGTTGTCGCCACGGTCCCGCCGTGCCCGCCCTCTCCTGACCTCCCTCACCCTTCTTACCCCAGGCGGGGCACGCGGGGCGCTTACGGCGGTTGCGCGGAGCCCCCACCCCAGCTGCTCCTCCTGCCCGCTCGCTAGCTGTGTTCTTTGCCCGACACATGGTTCCATTCAGGGACCCCATCCCCTTGGGAAACAGCATGGGGGAGGCGGGAGGAGGGGAAGGTGGGTGAGGGGCGGAAGTAGCAAGACCCAGAGCAACAGGAAATGACTTAGGGAAAGTCCCAACCACAGCCCCCACAGCCCCCTGCTTGTAAACACTCCCATCCCCACCCTGCAGGCTGGGGATGGGCTTGTGGGGCCCAACCGACTGACTTCCCCTTGCAGAACCCAGCGGGTGCCGCGTCTACACCCGGGCCTCCATCACTTCCAGCCAGCCATGTTCCAGGCTGCAGGAGCCGCCCAGGCCACCCCCTCTCATGTAGGTGATCGTCTGGGTGGGAGGAAACCTGGAGCAGGTGTCTGGCCTGGGGATGAAGGGGTGACATTGAAGCGGTGTCTGCCTATCACCCATCCCCCCCGTTCCCCCAGTGCCTCTGGGATCTGGGCTGGTGACTGCAGTGAGTCTGGGGCACCTCTCAGCTGACCCCACCCTGACTGGTCCTCTCTCCCTCAGGAAGCCAAAGGCAGCAGTGGCAGCAGCACTGTTCAGCGCTCCAAGGTAGGGCCCTGAAGCTGGGGGAAGGGGAGAAAGGGATGGGTGCTGGTCAGGCCCCTAGCTGAGTCTCCCCCCCAACAGTCCTTCAGCCTTCGGGCCCAGGTAAAGGAGACCTGTGCCGCCTGTCAGAAGACCGTGTACCCCATGGAGCGGTTGGTGGCAGACAAGCTCATTTTCCACAACTCATGCTTCTGCTGCAAGCACTGTCACACCAAGCTGAGGTGCGCCCTTGCCCTGTCCCTGTCCTCACCTTCCAGCCCTGACCCAACCTGACCACATTTGTTCTGCTTCTGCAGCCTGGGCAGCTACGCGGCTCTGCACGGGGAATTTTACTGCAAACCCCACTTTCAGCAGCTGTTTAAGAGCAAAGGCAACTACGATGAGGGCTTTGGCCGGAAGCAGCACAAGGAGCTCTGGGCCCACAAGGAGGTGGACCCCGGCACCAAGACAGCCTGAAGCCTCTCTGACCTCCACTCCCTCTGTAGAGGGCCTGGAGCCAGGCGGCGGGAAGGGTGGGAAAGAGACTGGACCTGGGCTGGGGTGGGAGGGGATGAGGCCATCTTGCTCAGGCAGAGGGTTGGGGGCAGGGCTGTTTCAGGATTCCTTCTTTCTCTCAATGGGTGGGGATTTGGGAACCAGGATTGGGGGTTGCTCACCACCCTACTTCCTGCTTCTTTCAGCCTACCCCACCTCACCCCATGGCCCCCCGAGAGGCCCCCAAGCCCAGCTTCCCTATTTAGGTGCCTTTTCTCCAGCAAGGAGTCAGCATGCCCGCCTCAGGGTCCTAAGCTCCCTCACTGCCACCCCGGGGGGCCTGTGTGGCCCCCATGTCTCCCCATCTACCTCTGCCCTTAGCCTGTTTCTGAGCCATGGAGACAGAGAACCAGAGTGCTCCCTGCTGGGCCTCACAGAATGCCCCCCACGGCCAGTGGGGGAGGGAAGGGGAAGTGGAGCAGCCCTGCAAGACAAGGCAGGGCATGCCCCAGTGGGGCTTGGGACCATCTCGCACCACCAGCATCAAGAAGCAGAAGCTAAAGCACTCGCAAGGCTGAGAGCCAGAGACTGGTGGTGACCTGGCGGTGGCCGTGCTCCCCTGTTCTCCTGTTTCTGACTGTTGTGATCAACCCCATTTTAAACATGTTTCATCAGATCCTGACTCTGTATTATGTGGCCTGATGGGGGGCTTTGTGGCAGGAAGGACACAGACTATATTCGGAGGTGAAGAAGGGGGCAGGATCCTCCCAGAGCACTTCTGGTCTTGATGGGGACCTGATGTGGATGTCAACAATACCAGCCCGCCTGAGAAAAGATGTCCCTTTTCCCAGCCAGGTCTCCCTACTATCAAACCTAGAGTGGTTTTATAGCTCAAACTCCTTTGCCCCTCCGCCTTGTTTTGGCTAAGAGACGGTCGGGCCATCAATGGGTGAAGGTATCTGGCCTCACTGCACTTCACTGTGTTGGGGGGCAAGGCTGAGTCCTTGTCTGGGCCCCTTTTGCCCTGAAAATCAGCAAGGGACGGAGGAATCGGCAGACTGACGCAGCACGTGCTGTTAGAGGTTTCCTAGTCTCTGCCCTTTCCCCATATCGTCTCACCCTTTGTCAAGCTCCAGAGAGTGGGGCAGCCATGGTCACTGTCCCAGGTAGTCCAAGGAGAAACAGCTTGTCTGCTCCTGTAAAGGACAACAAACGAGGCAATCTTGGAGGACCTGAGACACCCCCAGCCCCAGCCCCAGGGGAATACAGGAAAGAAGTCTGGGTCGTCCTGCCCCAGACCCAACTGTCCTGATTGCACTAAATTGCACACAAGATACTAAAGTTGGTGGAGCAAGAGGGCAGACTCCTGGGGGATTTGCTGCCACTGTCCTGTACAACTTAAATTCCTAAGTGACCTCAAGCCCTCGTGGCCGATAGGCCACTGTGCTGTGTTGAAGTAGACACAGCCCCTTGAAGCAGCAGAGCTAACATTCAGAGTGAGTGGTGGGTGGGTCCTCTGAGCTGCTAGGAGCCCATTCAGGGCAGGCCTGAATTCTGCACCAGGGGCTTCAGATGGGGACAAGGATGGTCTCTGGTCTGAGGTGGGCAACGGGGAGATACCAGACATATGGCTCCTGGAGGCACCTGATCCTTGCCCTGCAAGGATGGGACTGAAGGGAATCCTTCCCTGGGCTTGGACGACTACTAGAAGCCCCAGAGGTGCTGAAACCCTGGCCACTGGTGAGACCTGGGGCTGACGGTGCCACCTCGGTAAATCAGCCCTGACAGGCCCCTCAGCAGAGCTCCTGGGAGAAGGGTGCCACCTGAGCTAGTAGGGGTACCATCCAAATCATCCCATCCCAGGACCCCTCTCAGAGTCAAGTTCTCTATAGAGGGACCCAAGCTTGGTGGCTGGCACCATGCCTGGTCCCTCCTAGGCAAGCACCTACTCCCTCCAACCCCCAACCAAAAGGATTGCCATGGGACCCCTCAGGTATAAATGATCCCTTTTATTGTAAGTAATGCGCGACACTGGCCTGGCTTTGCACTGCAAGCCCTCGGTCAAGATATAGTCAAATAAGTATGGCTGCAGGTTCTTCTGCACGATCCGCAATTCAGACAGACACAGAGCTGAGGTGGGCGGGAGGGGCAGGAGGGCAGTGGGGTGCAGACTGTCCCCAGCCCTAACCTCTAGGGTTGGCCAAGGCCGACATACCCCATGGAATGATGAGCAAATGGCGCATGGCCCTTACCACAGCAAGCCTCGGGCTGCTAGGAGACTGCCCTTTAGAACCTTTGGGCACAGGCCATCTAAGCCCACAACTTTTCATCTGGATTATTTAATAAAAAAAAGACAATAAATTAAAATTAAGCAACAGCTTGGTCCTGAGGATGCTGAGCCAGCATGTCCACAGTTTTTGGCACAAAAAAATCAGGGTCGGTTTTTTTTTTTGGAGTGCAGGGTTTGTTGGCTTGTTTGCAAATTCATTTTTAAAAACATTCCCTGTGAGGTAAGACCCCAGGGGGTGGGGCTCTGTGAGAGCCTGAACCTGGGACACAGAGTCGTCTCATCTTGTCAGCTCCCGCATATTCTTTCCTCTCAGGGAACAGGGACAGGGCAGGGGTGTGGGCCCAAGAAGAGTGGTGGAGCCATCAGGACGGGGTCGTGGAGAGGCCGAGCTGCCACTAGGCAGCTTTGGTCGAGATGAGGGGCCGGTCCCCACCCTGGGCAAGGGCCGAGGTGGAGGCAGGAGCACATGCTTGTTATCTTCGGGCTGGGCTGGGGGTGCCTGACAGAGACCCCTGGGGGAAAAGGATGAAAACAGGCCCAGGCCACTGGCACCGTGCAACACATTCCTGCAAAACCAGCTGCTTTCATTTTCTTCTCTCTTGAGGCGTCCATCACCTGTAACAGTCTAGAAGTGATATATATAAAAACCATCAAATATGATCTGAGATATAAATTAACAAGTACAAGGCCTCACATTACATGATGTGAAAAGGCTAAAAACAGCGATAGAAACTACATTCATAAAAGTGCATCGTCAACATACAACGAAGGCTTTGGCTTGTTCTGGTGCCCTGGGGATGTGGGCTGGCAATGAGCTGCCTGGTGCTAATCCCCAGCTCCCTGGAGATGCCCATCCTTGGGCACTGGCGTTTTTTTTTTTTTCTTTAATGACAACTCCCAAGGAAAGTGGGTGTTGAGAGGGAGGAGCTCTAGCAATAGGCACATTTTGGAGGGGAGGGGCCGGAAGAAAGGACCAGCGCCCAGGCTGAGGTAAATAAGGCCAACTCTAAGCTGCTTGGAGATACTGGCTCCCAGACCCCTGCTGCCACTTGTCCCCCAAGGGAGGAGCAAGGAGGGAAAGAGGCTGAGACCTCATGGGGAAGGGCCAGGCTGGCCAAGGAGGAACAAAGCTGGCGGTTTTGGACATGGTTGGTGGCATCAAAGGGGCTCTCCCTTCTACCAGGTGGAGAGGGCTCTGGCCTAGCAGGGTCATACCCAGACAGCCCGCTACAGCTCCCCTGGCCAGCCTGCACAGCCTGCTCAGGGCAGGGCGGCCAGCTGGATCAGAGGCCGGCACTGTGTTGTCCATCTTCTGCTGCAGTGGGGGGACAGACGCCAGGCCAAGAGTACAAAGACCATTACCTTCAGCTCTTTCCAATCCAGCCCAAGGCCCGAGCCCACAGCAGGGGTACTCAGAGCCCAGAGGGCACACAGTCTCTAGATTAGAAACTGGGTACAGCATAAGAGTGACTCCAACTTGTAAAACAGAGACATTGCATTGACAAAACTGCTCCCTCAGTGGGGCAGTTCCACATCTCAGGCCCCTGCTTGGGACGGCAGGGTCACAAGGGCAGGCAGAATGGGCTCCTCCTTCCCTGAATAAGGCAGCATTCGCTTCATTCATCTTTGGTAAAGGACAGGGACTGGCAAAGCTGACCTGGGAGCTCCAGGGAGAGCGCAGCCTAGGCCTCTGCCTTCCATTGGCTGTGGGATGCTGGGCTTTACCTCAGGCTTGGGTGGGCTCATCCAGCCGAGATGCCCTGGTGGTCTCCAGACACGGGGAGGAGAAACAAAATAACACTCTGAATGAAAGTAACACTATTCGGACCCTCGCGTCCATCCTGTGCCCCCAGACCCTTGGGCTCTGGTGCTGATCGCAGTGACAGGACACAGCCCCAAGAGCGGGTCCCACAGCGCCTCGCACACTGTTCTGGCCCCTTCTCCTCCACGCTGAGCTTATGAGGCTGGAGCTCTTAGGTCTGGCAGGCTGGGGGCTTCCAGTCCTTGAGGCTGCAGCTGCACCCCCGGCTCTGAGCCCAGTGGCGGAAGGGGCACAGACAAACACTGGCTGGACTGCAGCTCCATGGTCCACAGCCTTGCCTGGGAGAAGCAGCAACTTCGTCGAGCCCCACAGCAGCCCCTGGCCCATGCAGCAGAGGCGGCCGGCAGCAGCGTGGCCTTGAGAGCTCAGTACACGAGCTGTGCAAAGTGGTGTGTGAGCAGCTCCTCGGCCGAAGGTCTCTGGCGGGCCTCCACAAATATGCGCCTCAGGAAGTCCCGGCCATGCTCAGAGATGTGGGATGGCAGCTGAGGATTGGTGGGCTGGGTGGCAATCTTGAAAATGGCGGCCATGGCTTCATACTCTGCCCAAGGTGGTTTTTCTGTCAGCATCTCCACCACAGTGCAGCCCAAGCTCCTGGAGAAAGAGAACCCGTCACCCCATGGCCAGGGGCTGGCCACCCCAGGCTCCCAGCTGCCCTGTCCACTGTTGTGAAAGGAGGTGCCTTTTTCAGAACACACTGTGGCAGGATGGGCCAAGCTGAGGGTTGACACCCTGTACAGGGTCCCTAACGCCAGAAGAGGCTTCAAAGCACTGCCAGATGGTCGTCCACATGGGCTTTATCAACTTAGACCCACCCGGTGCTTCTTGACTGGGGAAGACATCCACTCAGCATGGGCAGAAGCAGTGCCAAGATGACTGTGTTAGTTTCCTATTGCTGCTGTAACAAATTACCATGAACCTCGTGGCATCAAAAACAATATAAATTTCTCATAGTTCTGGAGGTCAGAAATCTATGCTCAGTCGCACTGGGCTAAAGACAACCTTTCAGTGGGGATGGTTCCTTCTGGAAGCTCTGAGGAAAGAATCCTTGCCTTTTCCAGCTTCTAGAGGCCGCCTGCATTCCTTGGCTCATGGCCCTCGCACCACTCGCTTCCATCATCACATCTCCTAATACCGACTCTGACCTCCTGCCTCCTTTCTATAAGGACACTTTTGATTCTACTGGGCCCACCTGGATAATCCAGGATAGTCTCTGCACCTCAAAATTCTTCAATTAATCACATCTGCAAAGGCCCTTCTGCCATATAAGGTCCCATTTGTAGGTCAAAGGGCAAATTAGTACATGGACATCTTCAGGGGACATCATTCAGCCCACCACAAGAACGTTCCAAGGGGCAGCGCTGCTCACAACTTCCACGCCCTCCCAGAGGCTGACCATGAAGTTAAGTGGAGCAAATTCAAGCTGTCTGAGCGCAAGGAATGGGAGCCCACTATTATTCAGAGGCTGATCCAGGCCTTCGGAGTGAATCGGACTTCTTTCAGACTTTAGCAAACACCAGGAATGTTCTCCATAGCCTAACTTCCCAGCAATAATAGTTGCTATTTGGAGATAAAACACACTGCCACCTCTGCATACTGGCCTAGCTGGCAAGAGGTGGACGCTCCCTCTTGCCACACCGCGAGCCCCAAGGCTCATTTCTCAGCTGGAGCCAGTACAGCCCAGACCAGGAGGTGGGGTCCCAGCACGGCCGCAGCGCTCACCACACGTCGGCCTTCCTTCCGTAGCCCTCGCCGCTGATCACCTCGGGGCTCATCCAGTAGGGTGTGCCCGTGACGGAGCGCATGCCCGTGCCCGACATGCAGATGGTCTGCAGGCGCTTGCTGGCCCCAAAGTCCCCCAGCTTCACATTTCCAGCTGAGTCTCGGAGGATGTTGGCTCCTAGGGCATGACAGGGCAGAGGCTACAACGCTGCACCTGCTGGGCTTTCTCTACCATCCTCCCTCTGGCCCTCCCTCCCAGGTCACAGGGCCACCGGGGAGCACGAGGCTACCACGAATTAGACGTAAGCTGCACAGGGCAACAGGCTAGTGACACAAGCCTCAGCCCGATAGCATGAAATGATTGTCACCATGGCCAACATGGCAGAGCACTTGACTCTAGTATTTTCCCTCAATTGTTCAGCTGATCTTCACACCAATCCCCTAGGGAAGCAACCAGGGTCCCACTATTCAGAAAGTTTGGAATGGTTAAATGACCGGGTCTTGGGGAACCCCCGGCCGGCGGCTCACCTTTGATGTCTCGGTGAACAATCATGTTGCTGTGCAGGTAAGACACGCCCTCCAGGATCTGCCGCGTGTATTTCCGGGTCACACTCTCAGTCAGAGCTCCGTAGGCCTTCAACTGGTCTTTCACTGAGCCCTACAGCCACAGAAGTCAGAGGGAGTCATTGCGGGAAGGCGGCAAGGCTATTTCCAGCCCCTCGCACTGCAGCGAAGAAGTGATTCATCCAACCTCCACCTGCGATGGGCTGGGTGCTTTGCTAGGGGCTGTCGGGCAGCTTGAAGAAAGGTCTGAGACATGCCTTTCCTCAAGCAATGCACAACCCAAATCCAGAAGGGAGGCCCTCTGCTCCAGGTAAAGGCAGTACTTACTGGGCAGTGCAGCCATCCTGGAAGCCTAGGTGAGGGTGGCCCGGGACATGTGTCACCCCATACCATCACTGAGGCCAGAGGCAGGGCCCTCCTGACTGCAAGCTCTGCCATCACCTCACCTTCTCCTCTGAGCCTCTGATGTCTCAGGTGATCGGACCCATGCCAAAGGGACCCGTCCTGTGCAGGCCCAGCCCCAGGGCAGGCCCTCTCCTGTGTGTGTCTCCCATGCCTCAGCGCCACATACCCCCGGCATGTACTCCATGAAGATGGTCAGAGTCTTCTCGGCGCGGTCCCGCAGGCAGCCATAGTACTGCACAATCCGCTCGTGCTGCAAGTTCTTCAGCAACTGGATCTCACACTCCAGAGCACTTACCTCCTACGGGAGGGGCCAGAGGTCACCTCAGCTCTCAGGGCCCTGGTCTGCCCGCCTGGGGTCAGCCCAGCTTGCCCTAGTCAGTGGCTGCAGAGGGGTCTATCTGCCTTGAAAACTTCAGCTACAGAAAAGGGGGACTCTCTCACTTGTCTGGCCCTTGGCCACAATGCTGGGCAACCCGTGGGATGGTGGCAACTCCCACACAAGAAGGCAGACAGTGGAGTGGGAGAAGGAGTTGCGGGTGCTTGGTTAAGGTAACTGCTGTATTTATCCACTGAAATTAGAGCGTAGGCCACACCCAAAACTGAACTCCAAAGACAGGCTTGTCCCTGACCTGAGAGAGACGTGTGTTCGTGAGGGGGAGCAGGTGCTGCTCTTTGTGGACGGCACATCACCTCAGTTTGGGGTGCTTGATACTTTGGCATCAGCTCAGTTCCTTACACCCAATCCCTCCCCTGGGTGCTTGGTGCTCTTTGGACCACGGTCCCTTCACCTCATGGCCAGAGCCAGGGTGGACAGCAAGGGAACTTGGGAGGAGGAATGATGGGGGAAGCAACATATAGCATCTTGAGCAATTAGTCTGTGCAATGAGACAGGCACTTGGTTGATTGAGGGAGGAACCAGAAGTCAGATCATGGGGAAGGCGGTGGTACCTTGCTTGTCTCAGGACTGTCCGGGTCAAACTGGACCTGCTTGGAAGCAAGTTCACGTCCTGTGTCCACATCATAGCACAAATAGACCCTGCCGAAGGCACCCTGGCCCAGGAGCTTCCCCCGGCGCCAATTGATGGGGGCACTAGGAGCTACAGGAGAACAGAAGGAAGGAGCTTTAGTGTGTCATGTTATTTACTGATATCGCACTTCGTTCTCCAGAGTCTCTACCTGGGACCGCTGGCTTGAGCCCCCCTCACATCTGGCACACATCTTCACCCCTATCTGGAACCCAGTGCCCTGGTCAGTCAGACCTGAATGCCTGAGTCCCGAGAAGCAGAGGACTGGCTAAAGTCATGGTTAACTGCTCTTCCGTATTGATCAAACACCTATACTTCCAAAACCCTCAAGTAATATTGGCAGGGATTAAGGAGACGATGCTTCAGTTTAAACATGGAAAAACTAAAGACCAGAGAGGGGAAACGGCTTGTCACACAATCGTGGCGCGAGGACTAGGATCTATGGGTCTCCTGTCCACCAAAAGGCTCTTCCAGTGTGGAGAGGATGGGCCAGAGCAGCCTACTGCTGAGCCGCACAGCCCCCGTGGGCTCCGCGGCCTCCCACCCCCGGCCAGGGCCCACTCCTCACACTTGGTCGGCACATTCCTCTCCTGCACAGAGAGAGCGTTCTCGCTGTCCGCACTCCGCAGGCGCCCTCGGGGGTCCAGATATTGCACCGCCAGGCCCATGTTCTCGCCATTTGTGCTCAGGGAGCGGCTGGAGGGCACCAGGGTGAACAGGTTACCTTGATGACGCCGTATTCGGGGAAATGTTCTTCTGCCTAAAAGGGTATAGGGGCCAGAGTAGAGCAAGTCAGACCTCTGGCCTTGATGCTGAGTGTGCAATCTTGGCCATAACACCAGCTTGGGTCCATTCTATCTGCCCTCCTACCTGACTCATGCCAGAATGGCCAGTATCCCAAGCACCTTGAGACTCAGGACAAAAGCAGAAATTAGGAAGCAGCCACAGATGGTTCAGGGAGCCCTGGCCAAAGGGAAGGCGCAGGGCTGGCCCTCAGGCCCCACGTCACTCATACCCACGTCACTCGCAAGGCCAATCCAGGGCTGAAGTCTCTGTTTTCCTCCGCATCCTAATCTCAACCCTCTGCAGAAGCTCCATTCCCTTTGCTGCCACAGGGCAGAAGAGGGCGTTGGAGAGCTGGTGCCTGGAGTGCGCTGAGCACTCGGACAAAGGACAGAGTTCCCAGGGGCAGTGCCCTGGTCCACAAATACCATCCTCTTTTTTTGTTTGTCCCTGTCTCACGCCTCGAGTCTGGGCACAGCTCCTCAGGAACGAAGGAAACACGGTCTGGAGCGCGCCGGCCCACCCCCGCAGGGTCTTTTCCAAGGCGGGGGTCTGGCTGTCCTCTCGGAGGCGGCCAGCAGGGGGCAGGCGGAGCACACTCACCGTCACAGTAGTCCTTGTGGTGCACAGACACATGGTAGCGCCGGGGGTAGGTTCCGCCTTTGACCCCCTTGTCATAGAGCTGAGTTTCCCGATCTGAGGAAGACAGAGGAATCACGGCTTTTGGGTAGATCACCGTGAGTGACCCATTTCAGCCCCTAGGTCACCTGAGACCTGAGCAGTAGGCTCAAGAACTAAAAGATAGTCCTGGCTTCCCAACTCAGCCACCAAAGCAGAATGCCTGCAGTCCTCACAGACACCCTGCAGAGCTCACCCAGGCTCTGGGGAACTCACCAGAGAACTCCTGTCTGTTGTCTGGGAAGCTCTGGGCTCGGGACATTCGCGATTTCCGGAAGGATGGGCTGATGAAAGCAAAACGAAATCACAAAGCAGACTTTAGCATACTTCCAAAGCGGCTCACCAGGGCAAGAGGTGGGATATCCGGGCAGATTCCCTTTTCTAAGTCCCTCCCCTGTCATTACTGGGTGGGAAGTAGCCTCCTACTTTCTCTTTACTAGTCTGACGCACAAGTCTGACAGGACCCTGAATGATGCAGCCCTCTAGTCTTACAGAACTCCACCCTAGCTGCTCAGCACTCTCTCTTCCTGCTCTTTCCTCCCACCTTAGTAACAGGGGAAGAGTTACAAAAAAAAAAAAAAATCCCTTGCCTAGGGTAGTAGATAGAAACCCTATGCTCAAGTGAGGCCTCAAGGAAGTAAGTCCAGGTCACTGGGTTTCACTCCCAAGGAGAAGAAAATAAAGCATGGGATGGACAGAGGAAAACCCCAAAAATCAGGTAAGTACTTTTATGTCTTTCTTTCCCAGCATGCACCTGAATAGTCCTTTCCCTTACAACCAGTCGACCCAGGCCTTCTGTAGTCCTGTCCTGCTGCCACCCGCCACCCCAATACCCCCAGCTTGGCTGCAAAGCTTAGGACATAGTCCAAAACCAGAGTCAGTCCCTATCCTGGCAGAACCCTCAGTTTGTGGCAGCAACTCCTGACACTTTTACCTGGGCCTTCTTACTCTCCTGGTTGGAGAGTAAGCCCCAAACAAGGCTACACATTGGAAACCAACCAGTAACTACGGGTATATTCTATGATAGTTAGAGTGAAGACACTCATCAGTGCTCAGATCTGTTAGGAAAGAGTACAAATGTGGCCATGGCCATAAGGTCAGTACCCATATGAACAATTCATCAGTTACACAAAGAAAAAAAAACCCAAACCTGCTCTTGGGCATCACAAGGTCAAGGTGAGAGACTGGCTGGATCAGTGCTAACGCCAACTCCAAATACACTCCCGCCAATGGGCAAACCAGCTCCACAGAACCATTCGGTATGGAAAGGACAGCATTTGTCCCCTCCCAAAGTATAAGAACAAGACTATACACTAAGCAGGCAGCTGTGGTTAAGCTAGGCAGTATGGATATTTTGTTTATTGGTTTTTTTATATCCCAGTTTCTTATTCCACCAGAAACAGCTGGAGGAAAAAACAAATGAAAGTAAACCCACAGGTGATAATTCACTTTTGTCCGCAAACACTGAACATCCACCGCTTCTCAGTGCACACGACAGTGATGAAGCCAAGAGCACAGAGCAGCGTGTATTATGTGGAAAGTCATGTGAAAGCATTTGGAACAACAGGGTACACATTTAATACATGTGAGCTGCGATTACACTCATCTAATTATAGAAACATAATATTCTCATGGTATTTGGAAAATTAAGGGGAGGGCTACGAATTCCAGCGAGACGCTCCTTTCCCAGAAGCATGATGCTTTTACCCTGGGCCCGCAGACCAGTGTCTAGATTGGAGACACACATACTAGCTAACTATTTCCTCAGCCCAACAGTTCCAAAAACACCTACGCACTAACCCCCAAACCAGCCACAGTCCCATACCTGTCTGCTGACCTGTCCAAGGATTGGCAGCTTCCTGACAAGGAATTTTCAGCACTGCTCAGGGGGTCCAGCATCTGCAAGGCAAGTCACACAATAACCCCAGCCCAGCCCACACCCAGCCAGGTGACTCAGGGCTTTCCGGCTCAGCTGAGGTCAGCAGAGGGTCCTTTTTGTCAAAATATAAAAGTGGCCTTTTTCTACCCATGTAGTGGAAACAATGATTAGGAAGGTACAATTCCCGCCCCCCACCCCCCGTAGTTTGAAAGGCAAGTTTCCAGGAGGGAGAAAAATGCCTGGCTGGCATCTCAAGGAGCTCAGCCAGGAGAGCAAAGCAAAGACGCTGCTTCTCTTGTTGGCATTTTCTTGACTCCTGACTGCTGGAGCCTGGCGCTAGAGATGGTACTACCCTGCAGAGGCTTCCAGTGTGTTTGGGTGGGACTGTAATACTTCCGTTTGTATTCCATAATTTATAATTTACAAAGTCAAGTATCGCCCTCGTTTCACAGACAAGCCACTGCAGGTCGAGAAAAATTAGAAGAACTGTCTAAAGTCATGAAACCAGTTAGTGCGCAGCTGATACAGACAAAAAATTTCCCAGTTCCCAGTTCTCATGCAGAGGCAATAGGTATCTGTAGGTTAAAATCTTTCTCTGGCCCTTGTTCAAATGCAGTAACAAAAAGCCTTTAGATTAGCTTTATCTTCAACTAATCTCCCCTTCATTTTGCCCATGGCCGGGCAGGGGGTATCCGCTATCAGAGTATTCATTATCTGAGATCCAAAGTTAAATAAGACATAGGAAACAGTATAATTGCAAAGTAAAATTGCAAATCTTGCAAGTATATAGGATTTCCCAAAGTGGATAAAACCAATATGGCAAATATTGCTCCTAATCCATCAAGTACACAGTTAGAGCAGTTAACTGAAGAGAGAGGATGGGCAAGTATAACAACATGACAGGTGCGCTGAAGGAGAATACCAAAGGTTCAAGAGAGACATTTGGAAAACCCAATGAAGTCCAGCGAAAGCTTCTGTAAAAAAGACCCTCATTATGACAGTGCTGCAGAAGTAAAGGAAGTTACGTTAGAAGTAAAGCCAGCAAGATTTTTGTTAGAAAAATTAAGCCAAGAAAATTAACATGAATCATGCTTTTGTTCATTCTAAAACTTAGCAAATAGATGCAATTATTAGCTAAATCTGATTAAAGCAGAAACAAAATAAACTTATCTTAGTTTCACTTTTCAAGAAAGTCTCAATTGAATATTCTTTCACTATATACTATGCTGTTTTGGTCTCTGTTAAGTGGCTTTATCTTGAATGGCTCAGTTACCAGAAGCAATGAATTCTCTTTCGTTAAAGAGGCGGGGCACTGGAGAAGGACCTAGGCATTCCCCAGCCGCCACCTTCCTTGGCCTCCTTCTAAAAGTCTGTCCTCTGGAGAGGTGTAATACTCCCATGCCTTCCAGGGCCAGCCAGGTAAAGCAAAGCCGTCAAAGGACCAGGGAGTAGGACCATGGGAAGAGACAGAGACCAAAGGCAATCGAACTCAACTTGCAATTTCTGAGATTTCATACCCAAGTCTCCCCTAGCACAGGAGATGTTCAAAAGAGCTCAGGTTAGAGAAAACAGAAAAGATGGTCAGTAAAGAAAGGAACTGAAGCTGGAATCTGCAGCTAAATGTACTCTGGGTCACTGTTCTAAATATGCATTTATCTAAAAGGCAAGAATATAGAAAAGAAGCAATGTAAAAGGCTTCTCATAGCCTATACAATATGAATAATGTTGTATAGAGATTAGCTACTGAAGGGAAAGAACAGTTTTACGAATCAGTTTTATGAGAAAGAAAAGTTACAAGAAGCAGTATTTTATAAACACCCCCATGTGATGGTGCTGACCCTTCTGTCAGATGCTTTACCTTTAAAATACTTCCTCTTCCCAGACCAAATCCACAACATTGGTAAGAGTGTGTCTTTCTCTTTGCAATCAAAGAAAGCTCATTGGAAAGACTTCAGAATGAGACCAGAGATCTCACTCTTGCTGAGTTCCCTAAGCCAAAATGCCATTTTCGTCAAGCGAACCGCTAGTTAAAAAGCTAGCCATTAAACTGAGTTAGCCACTGTGGAAGACACACCATAAAGTGACCCCCCACCCCATGAGTCACAGCCTGTATAAATAATCCCCTCCCTGGAGTCTGGGTAGAACTTAGAACTTGCTTCTAGTCAACAGACTATGGCAAAGAGGATGGGGCATTCATTCCCGTGATTATGTTATATTTTGTAAGACTCCAGCCATCTTTGCAGACTGGAGCAAAAGACTCTCTTGCTGGCCTTGAAGAGGCTGAGAGGGCCACGTGACAAGGAACTGCAGGTGGCTTCTAAGAGCTCAGAGTGGCCCCTGGCTGACAGCCAGTAAGTAAACAGGGACCACAGTGCTACAACCACAAGGAACCAAGTTCAGCCAAAACCATGTGAGCTTGGAAGGGAATCCCAAACCCTAGAAAGAAATATAGCCTGGCCAGCACTGACTGCAGCCTGTGTGAGACCTGAGCACACAACCTGGCTAAGTTATGCCTGGATTCCTAACCCACGGAAACTGTAAAACAATAAATGTATGCTGCTGTAAGCTGCTAAGTTTGTAGTAATTTGTTACACAATAATGTAAACTGATACAGCTGTTTACCATCATAAAAGTTCATACAAAGTAACCAATCCTACAGAGTAATCTGGATATGGTTTACTTCCTACCTTTCATCAAGAAGAGCAAAATTAAAACACAGTCAATGAAAAACAAAATTCATCAGTTTAGGACTGGTCATATGTTAAAACTCTGTGGAAATGACAGGCTGTTATAAGGTAGTACACCAACAGCAGACTGGTGCTCTGCAGGGAGACCAGTGAGAGAACCACAGACGAGGAAAAATTGTCAAATGTGCCTCCAAAACCAAGGAGGCTGGGTGATTTAGGTTCTGCATTTGACAGGAATTGATATTTGGCCCCTAGAAAGGAATAATCCATATTTGGGTAAGTCTGGTTTACACAAGCGCTATTGGATGGGGCTCAAACCCCGTAGCTCTGCACCATGCCCAGTGAGAACCCCCCAATATAACTCCAATCTGACACACCCCAAAGCATACTGCTGGGCACAGTACTCACGCACTGCTCGTTGGTCTCGGGGATGAACTCCCCCTCACTGTTGATGCTGGTGTAGGACCCTTGCCGGGCAATGCGCTGCTGCCGTTCGGGCACGTAGCCAGGAGGAGGTGAGCTTCGGCCGGGGTTCTGTGAGCCTAGAGCACCGAAACAAAAAGTTTTGACCACACAGCCCAGGACATACAGCCTGAGAGGAGCAGACATGGGGCCAGCTCAGACCAAGCGTCTGTTGCAGAGGCTGGTGGGGAGCTAGTTGTGGCTCTTGAAACATCCTGGAAGAGAATGCTGAGGCTCAAGGAAACTTCTAGAGCCAGGTGGCTCCTCCCCCTAATCCGAGAACCCCTGAAAAGGAGGGAAAAGACTTAACAGAAACGTCAAAGAACGATGGGGAGGGTTGCTTCTTGAAAGACAGTCTCTAAGGAGTTTAAACGATTATTTTCAATGTCCTTGAAGAAACTAACTCCTTGTTCTTCCACATGAAGCTTAGTCATTCAGAACACATGGCTCATCCGGTTGTACAAACGACATTTGAATGAACTGACCATCAAGAACACTTCCAATCTCTTGTTGGAGACATCAACCCAGCCTCTCTGTAAGGACTGACAATTAGGTGTCTTGGGTGGGAAGGCTAACTTGGCGCTCTCAGTAACCTGGTTTCCCACCTGACTCCAGAGCAGAGGCCAGAAACAAAATAGCTCTGAAAACAGGCATAGAATTTTGCTGGGTTTCTAGCCTTGACACCTCACTCAGAGAAGAGACTACCAATTTTGAGATAAAGAGGTACCTGAGCCATGCCTCCATTTTTTTCCATGGAGGAAAAAAATCTGTCTAAGTTTTCTAAGATTCAACTGACACCTTGAGCCTCTAAGCAGAAACTGACACTGCTCTGAGTGTAAATTCACAGATATTGTACCATGAACGAAAACAGAGCAATGAAATCAGCCAAAGCAATTATTCTTTTCTTTTTTACACTGTTACCTCTTGTTACCTCACTGTTACTCCTCTGAACATGTCTGTAGGAGAGGTCATTACCATCCACACCGAGCAACGGGAAGCCGAGGCCCAACGCCACAGACTGACTTAACGGTGGGGCTGCAGCTAGAAAACAGGCTTCGTGACTCCCACTACAGTTCAGGCGAGGCAATTTTGAGGACAAAATTTATTTCCAAAAGGCAGGCAATGCTGTTCAACACAGTAGCAGAAGACAAAACTTCTCCATGAACTGGCCAGGCCATACGCTCCCCATGAATGAAGATGGGGACCCAAACAGAAGATGGGGACCCTCACCCGTGGGGAAATGTGACAGCCTTTCTGCCAGAAGCAGGAGGGAGGCTGACATGGAGATTTCTTGAGAGCACGAGAAAAACATAGCGCCACGTTTCATTTCACGTGGCTCAGATTCAGAGCTGTCTGTCTGTGTCCATCTTAAGTCAGAAGCCAAGGACGCATCCAGCCAACAGAGGTCTTGGAGGCAACGATGAGATGGAGGTAAAAGGAAATCTGGAGCAAAACTAAGAAATCTACCCCTTTTCAGAGGCCTAGATGTCAAAGGCCATGTAACTGGCCTTTTCCTTTGGCACTATATCACAAAATTCTAGTGCAACCATGACAAAAGGATGGTTTTCTTAAGCCCTACCACCCCCCCAAAAAACAGAGCCCTATTTAACATTTGGCTTACAAACATTAGCCTATTGGCTGCTTCCCAACTTCTGGCTTTGAACAAGATTTTAGTAGTCTACACATTCGATGGAAAGTCAACCCATATGTTGGTAACATTTGTCAGCAACAGACACAAACTGGAGAGGTGAGCAAGGTACAGTGAGAAAAGCCTAAGCTTGGGAATTAGATGAACAGAGCTTCAAATCAGGCTTTGCCACTCAGTTGAATGATTTCAACTCTTGCCTACGTTTCCTCACTTGCAAAAATGGGGAGAACTATCTACCTCCTAATCTTTTTTGGAAGTTATAAATGTGCACAGGTACAAAGGTACATGGTAGGAACTCAGCAGAATTCCTTTTCTTCATACTCTGTGGCAGAGATGAGTTAGACTCCACCTTTCTATTATGCCTTTTGTGCTTCAGAAGTTAATCACCTAAAAGCCATTACTCCTAAGACTCCCTGTAGGTTCAGCCAGTCAGAAGCACTTGTGTGAGATTTAGACGGTTTCCTGCTGTTTCTGGGCATGATACACGGAAGCCTGGGTTTTTCTGCCACAGCATTCAGACACGTGGCCTCCAGTTTTCCTGATGTCAAGACACAGGTGCAGGCATCCCCACTGAGTGGTGTGGACCCGGGCAGAGAGGTACTGTGCTTCTCTGTTTGGTGGCTTCCTCATTATAGAAGAGGGAGGAGCTCCACGGGATGTCTGTGTCTCAGTCTCCCAATGAGCCTATGAGCCAGAAGTGCACTAAATCTCTTCTTGCTGAAACTAGTTAGAGTAGATACTGTCCTCTGTGCAACTGAACCTTGACCAGTAAAATCTGGAGTGAAAAGGTATCACACATTTGACCCAGAACAAACAAAACATGTCTATTGTGAGGGCCTGATTAGAGAGAAAGAAAAACTCTTACTTATTGACGAGATCTCAGACATCGGTCCAAACCATCCCAGACAGGATGAACTGCCCTCAGTCTGCTACATGGAGTGTCTAAGGTAAGACCTCCCTGAGATAAAATACCCATGGCCCCGCCACTCCTTCTCCCCTTCATTAGCTGCCAGCGAATTCTTCCCTGGTTTTGCAGGTGGGACGGGCCTAGCTCACATGAGGCCAGCACTACAGACTCAGGAGGGGCTGGGGGAAACTAGCAAAGGTTTTCTGAGCTTTTATTTCCAGCCAGAGACTTTCACTTTTTCCAATACACATTGCTGCCTGCAGAGAGCCAGCCTTGTTATCTGATGGGCAATGGGCCAGGGGCTATTGTGCACAGGCCCACAGCTTGGGGCAGGAAAGGGAAGTCTCCCCAAACCAATGGCTATCAGAGGAAGCGAATGGAAAAACCAGGAGTTGGCAGAACTGCTCCAGAGCATTTTCAGTTTTGTTTTTATCTTCATTTCAGAAATTAGGGGCCAATGAGACGCACAACAGCAGCCGAGAACAAGTGAGACGGTGGACTGAACAGGACGGGATACTGAACTCTAAGACTCACCGACGCTCCCATATTTACCAGCAGGGCCAGCAGTGAGCTGGACAGCACAAGCCACAGTGCTATGCAAGACTCAGCTCATTCTAGGTCTCAGGAGGCAGGCACAGCAGGGATGGCGGGTTCTCTGGGACACCCTTCCCTGGCTCTAGTCTCATCAGGCCATTTGTACCAAGGGGTCCCATCTCAGCACCAGCTGAAGCAGAAGAACAGAGTGGTAGTCCTGCGCTCAGAGTGGCCCACAGCTTCCCAGGAAGGCGTTCTACGCATAATGAGAGCGCCAGGGGTCTAAGCTGCCAGCGGTCCACCTTCCTCCGGGGCACGCAACCCCTTGCTGGCCTCAAGCCAGAGTGGCAGAGTCGGAGCAAAGCTCTCACCCTAGGACCTGGATGGTTCTTCTGCTCTGTGCTTGGACTCAAAGCTGAAAGACAGACTCTCAGATTCTAGCCCTGCTCATAGGAGACTCCTGTCAGGAAGCTGATGCAGTCAGGAAGTTGCCTCCGCAGGGAGTTCTAGGGCTGCGGGTCAGTGTTAACGTGCAGGTCACTGCAAGTACAAAGAGATAGCTTTTTTTGGCCATCAACTATTTTCTCTAAGCCCTATTCTCTCTGGGGTGCAGATGAGATGCGGGGGGAATCAAATCATTTTTTCTTCCTCAATGGAAAACCTTAACCATTATTTCCCAATACGCTCACACCAGACCGTCCGTGCAGAACAGAGCTTCTCAACGTTTTCATCCCATAAGACGCTGGAAACAGCCCACGTGTTTCAACTTTCAAAATTCTCATTTTATTTTGAAGTTGATGCCGCCACTAAACATTTTCTGGTATCATCTAGTATCTCAGGAGAATTTATAACAAGAAGGAGTAAGAAACTGTAGCAGTGAGGGAAGCTGACCACTGTTTCCTGTGCATGGTCACTGCCTCTGCAGCCTCGGGTTCCACTCTTCAAATCTGTATCAGGACTGGACTTTGCACAGCTCTCTACTCCTTCTTGTCTCGTGTCACTGTAAGTCATCCCATTCTTTCAACATTCCTTTTATTCCTTTGCCTGAATTTGTCCTCCTCTCCTCTGAGAGGAAGAGGGCACCCCTTCTCCTTGCCAAGGCATTATAAGCCCTCCCAGTTCCTCTCCAGCGGAGTCAGTTCCCCTAGGATTCCCTCTTCACCACCATGAATGCTCCTTTCAGCTGTGTTTGTGCCTCCCTTCTAAACCTGCTCAGACCTCTAGCTGAAAAACAGCCTGAGCTTATTTCTTCTGTCATTCCCGTAAGTCACTATCCCACCTCTTTTTTTCTTTCATGGACAAACTCCTTGAAAGAACCGACTGCCTCGATCCATCGCTACCCATTCCTCAGAGGTTGCAATCTGGCTGCCCTCACTGTGGGGGGGGGGGGCAGCGGCAAGACAAGGAACAAGATGGAGTAAAACAGAGGCCAAGGCACTTGAGCCGCACTAGACCGAATGGGAGTGAGAATCTGACAGGGACAAGTCCTCTAGTTGGGGCTTGGCTAGCTACACGGTTGAAGGGCACCAGTGTTTAATGGAAGAAAAGGGGCTTGCACTCAGCTTCAAGGGTAGGTAGAATTTCCATAAGCAAAAATATGAGAAAGAGCATCTTCACATAGGGAAACTCCATCTGCCTTGTCTGGAGACCTCCTCACAGGGGCTCTCTTTTGGGTTAACTCATTACTTAGTAGCTTTTTTATTTTGTTTTGTTTTAGGTTTTAGCATGAACTAGTTTAACAGACTAACTGGCTGGAAAAAAATCGGAATTCAAAGTATGTGTATTCTGATGTCAAAAACAAAAGGTGAACATGATAGCTGGTTTCAAATATTTGAAAACCTGTCATATGAAAGATGTTATCTGTTGCTCAAGAGAGCAGTACTAGAAAGTCAATGGGTAAAGTGAGAGAAGGCAGATTTTCAATTCAAAATAAGGAAGAACTTCAAATAAACACAGCTGTCTAAAACTGCACTGAGCTACCTTACACTTCCTCACCACTGAAAATGTTGCAGTGGGAGCTGAATGACCTGTGTGTCAGTTGCTCATTAAAAACTCACAGGTATGTTGATGTTGGTGGAGGAGGAGGGAAAAAAATCCCCCCGCCCCCCCTTGGTGGGAGGTTGAATCGCTAAGCTTCTCCTTTGACCTCAACCTTATTTCCACTGCTAGGACTTCTACTCCCGCCTGCTGTAAACCTGACTCCTCTCTTGTTTCCTTCTGCTTCCAGAAGGCCTTACCCTGTACCAACACAGCAAGCACTCAGACAGCTGTGGATAAAAAGAACAAGTTTATGTCTCTTACCCTTGATCTATCCTTTATAACTTGGCTGGTGCCATGTAAAGCCTCCTTTCCCTCCTACTGCTCTGGTCTCTCTTTTCTTGTATCCTTTACAGGCTCATCCTCCTCTAATTGGCCAATAGGGGTCTGGGTTCCTAAGGCTCCGTCACTGCCCCACATCGGTCCTCACTGCTGCTCCATAAATGAACGATGCTGCACTCCCAGCCCCTCACTCTCCGGGGCCAGAAATACTCTCTCTGGACAGGGTCTCCTTGCTGGGGTGCGGGCTCTCTCTCCTCAACCAGCTTATGGAAAACAACCACCTATTATCCACAATGTTAGAAAAATATGAAACTCATCACCAGACTTTCAGCTTGGCAATACTACCAGTGCTTGCTTGGGTTCCAGAAATTACTGTGAGGCAAATTCAGTGCCTCAGCAGCACATTCTTCCTGCTGCTCGCTCAGGAGGCTTATCGTTCAGACAAGCTCAGTGACAGGACTGATGCTCAGACCTCCCAGAGCTCAGCTCAAGATCTTCAGAAAGCAGTTCAGTCTGATGCAATTCTACCTGGACGGATAGAACTTGGCTTCCTAGTGGCAGCAGGGGTCTCAGTCTCAGCAACATTAGGGCAGTAGGCTCAACACAAATGTTTGATAAAGCCAGGTTTCCTCCTTGCACAAATTCTACAATTCAAGAAATGGGTTTTTTTCCTCAGACTCTGGGAAATGAGATCCAGAGCATAGGGCATTAGCTGGTATAATACACGGACCTAATTTAGATTCCTTTCCTGAGGAGGCCTGGCAGCAGCTACACAGCTTTCTTCCCAGCTGGCCAGCTGGATACTGTGTCAACAGTCTCCTGTCCTTCCCAGACAACTTGGTTTGACTCTTCAAGAGTTTCACTGGTCAGCATCTTCCCTAAAGCATAGGGACACCTCAGGAATCATAAGCAAGAGGTGTGAGGTCAAAACTCAGACTTGGACCTGATTCCTAACTCCATAATCCACAGTCCTTTGGGGAAAGAATGGTCAAAAATGAGGGTATACTGCCACTGGAGGCCTTCAAGCAGATGTTTGAAGAGATCATTTTTTCAGGGATGTTTACACCATCACATTATAGTCTAAGCTTCCTGAGGCTATCATCCTAGTCATTTCTTTACCCCTTCTCCCCAAATAAAGGCATAAAGGATTATTCTGTGCAAAGCAGCAGTCAGTAATGATTGATGATTGGTTTTTAATTAATAATTTTTTTAAAAAATGGGAAGATAAATTAAATGAGAGGAAAAAAATACTCACTGACAGAGAGATGCCTGCTTCTGGGCTCCGAGGGCTGGTAGATGGTATTTATATCTCCTGCAGACTGGGAAGCTTTAATCCGCACCTGCCTGGACACCCCGGAATGAGGAGAGGAACTGGTCTGCAAGAGGAAAAAGGCCGGGCTATCTTAAGCAGGCAGGCTGAGAAAAGCTCCCTTCCCCTTCCCCAGGACTCCCCATTCTCTCAGCTGCCTTCATGCTTTCAATACACAAGCTACCCATATTTCCCCCAAATCGTACTCCTCAATCTGTCTTAGAAAATCACTGTTGGGGCCAGCCCAGTGGCTCAGGCGGTTGGAGCTCCATGCTCCTAACTCCGAAGGCTGCCGGTTCGATTCCCACATGGGCCAGTGGGCTCTCAACCACAAGGCTGCCGGTTCAACTCCTCAAGTCCCGCAAGGGATTGTGGGCTCCGCCCCTGCAACTAAGATTGAACACGGCACCTTGAGCTGAGCTGCCTCCCGGATGGCTCAGTTGGCTGGAGCGCGTCCTCTCAATCACAAGGTTGCCTCGCATCCTGCAAGGGATGGTGGGCTGTGCCCCCTGCAACTAGCAATGGCAACTGGACCTGGAGCTGAGCTGCACCCTCCACAACTAAGACTGAAAGGACAACAACTTGAAGCTGAACAGCACCCTCCACAACTAAGATTGAAAGGACAACAACTTGACTTGGGAAAAAAGCCTGGAAGTACACACTGTTCCCCAATAAAGTCCTGTTCCCCTTCCCCGATAAAAAAAAAAAAAAAAAGAAAATCACTGTTTGCTCGATTAGTCTTATAGTTTCACCGACATATGAGCACTGAGACCCAATGCCCCAATTTAATAGGCGATGATGACCTAGACAAGGAGGAATCACAGACATTCCTCTACTAATTTGCCAAACAGAAAAGAGTTGTAAATACCCTCTCATAAAATTCTCCAGAGAGTTTGGGAAGAATAGCAGGAAATTATTTCAGCAGCGAAATCCCCTGCTGAGTGGGGGCCAGAACAGAGAATGATGGCAACCTCCCTGCCCAACAAAATTCTGGGTGATAAATAAGCATTTTTAAAAGTAGCTTGATAGGCTGCTTCTTGCCCAACCATAATCACTCCCTGAAAATTAAGGTAAGAAGATCCAGCTGCTTCCTATTACTGGTGTTTACATACGAACCATCTAGGGACTGTGTTCATCTGGGAAAAGCTATCACAGGCAGGACCACTCTGCCGGAGGTCAAGGACCTCAGCACAGGGTCAGCAGCCTTACCACCTCTACCTTCATTTTTGTACTGACCCAGCCAGGCCCCCAGGTCAGCCCTAGAGAGAACACAAAGCAATAAAAGGAGGCCCTTACACTGAGAAAGCTGAAAACTGAAGCTTGGAGGTGAGCAAGTGATGTCACGATGTACTTACAAATATCCAGAGCACTGCTGACAGTGGGAATGGGAACTTGGGATTTATAAATAATTTGGGTCAAAGTTTCTACTTGCTTCTCTATTTTTTACCTCCCACAAGAAAAAAAAACAACAAAACAGTCCGACCTAAACACACTATATCCTGTCCTCCAGGAAAAAGGCTTCCCGCTCCCGGGGGTGAGTTCAGCTGCCAAGCAGCCTCCTCTAGTCTCCCCATGCCAGACTTTATCACATGCAGGGCTGTCTTGACAAACTGTCTTGCTCTAACGGGAAGTCAAAACCAAGAGGAAGTGAATGTTCTTGCTGAAGCCTCCGATGTGCAATAGCTCTCCGCTGAGAGTCAGAGAGGAAAAAACAGTCAAAGCTACATCGTGGGGAAGCAGGCCAGTGAAGAAGGGCAAGGAAAGTCCACAGCCCTGCAGTCAGAAGAAGAGCTGCATGATGACACCCGGAGGACATCTGCGGAGACACAGGGCCCCCTACACATACATCTTGGCAGCACAAATTAGAAATGTACCGAAGAACATATACTCTAAACCCTCAACTTTAAGATCTAAAAGTTGAGACGGGAAAATAGGTTTCACAGCCAGCACAGTATAGATTTTTTTTTTTTAAAGGCTGAAGTTGTGGCAACAACTTGGAAAACAGATGAAGGGAAATCAGTAAAGGTTTCCAAGCAGGCACACAATCACTTGGGACCTGTTAAATGCACTCTGGTACCGCAGGCCTAGGATGGGATTGAGAATCTGCATTTCCATCAGGCTTCTAGGAGATGCTGCTGCCGCCGCTGGCACACAGATCTCACTTTGAGCATCAAGGTCTTAGGAGTGGAGCTGGGCTTCAATTTAAGGCAACGCTGTGCAACCCCAGCCACACCTCAGCATGGCCGCTGGGGCTTCTGACACCTCAGACCAACTTCTAACAGAATCTCTGGGGATGGGGCCCAAAGATTGGTATATTTTAAATGTCCCCAAGTGTTTGAAATATTCAGCCAACTTTGACAACCCTGATTTAAGGAGATAAAAGAGAATGGCATGGTAAACAAAAATGAAGTTGATGTAAGGATTCAGGGAATCCTGAACAAGACTTAGAAATGGGAAGAAGAGGAAGAAAGAAGGTGAGACTAGGAAAAATAAAAGGGGGCTATAGTACAGTGAAAAGAGGGCCAACAGGTATGAAGTGTGTAGCTAGCAGAACAATCTAAAGATAGCAAATAGAAGGTGGCATTTGAACATTCAATGATAACCTCACTGAAGGCCTCTGTGGGAAGCGGGGTGTGTGGCTGACACAAACAACATGAAACATTACCAGGGAACTACACGCATAGAGATTGCTGTGAGTGGAAGCTGGGAGATGAGCAGAAAGAGGTCAACCCACAAATTATCTTGATTAAAAGATTTGGTTTTACTAGACAAAAGGAACAAGTGGGTTCAACTATGTATGGGGGGAGGGGTGGAGCGTACGTGTGTACGTGTGTGTGCGCTCTACTTAGGTTGATGGGAACAGGAGCCAAGAAATGGCACCCGGGGTCTCACCAGTCCTCTGTCTCAATGGTGGCACCAAGAGACATTTACATGGAAGACTATGATAGTTATTAGAGTTGTGGAAGCAATTTAATAAATTTACAGCTTTAACACCCATGAATTTATTAAAAACCTTTAAAAAAATCTGTTTTGAAGCTGTACAACTTGAATAACAGATGCCATGTTTACACCCTATATACAAATTCTTATTTTCTTTCATTCTGTGCTATGTTCTTTACCATCAATATTCAAGGAGCTCATCCAAATTTAGATTAGGTGAATAAATCTGTTTTTATTATCAATATCCTTCAATGCTTTGCAGACTGTAATTAAATATATGCTTAGGCTGTCTTTCCTGACTAAAGAGTTTCTGGCTTTTTTAGGCTATTTACATATAAAAGTGACCTCAACCCCTTAACAATTTGGCTTCTCTTCAACCTTTCCAAGCTCAGTTATTTTTTGAGCTTGGGGAATACAATGACACAGCTTATAATGACACAGCTCACAAGTTTTTCTCATAGGTAGCATGACATTTTCTGTCCTGCTTCTAATGAACTGTGGAGGAACCCGAGTGAGGTTTCCCGAGGACTACAATTATTCCAAGATCCCTTTCTAGATGGTAACTGATAGGTTACCATCCTGACTGGACTACAAGTCAGGATATCTAGATTCTAGATCAGCTCTGTCACTATTTACTGCCTCACCCAAGGCAAGTCACTCTTAAGTCTCAGTTTCCCCAGGTGTAGACTGATGGTAATGGATGCCTACCCTGGACCCCCCAAAAGTTGCCAAAATTGAATGAGACACATTAAGTTTTGTTCTATCTTCCTAAACTTTCCCCATTACTTTTGGAAGACTGAAAAGAATTACCCTTTAGATTATCCTTGATGTTTTGAACTTAAATAGTAGACAAGATAGTGTCAAATTCATTCATGAGAAATTTGGGAAGTGGGCAAAATTTGCAGAGAAGTTTATTTTTGTTAGAAAGAATGTGAGGTAACAAAACAAAATGCCATACTCAATTTAAGGTGCTTGGGTATTTAGTTTTTATTGTATACAGATACAAGAGACAAAAGAATGTTAAGTTTGAGATTACTTTGTGAAAGTGGAGACTTGGGTCTAGAGAGTTACAGAAGGTCAAGAGCAGAAAGATAAATTAAGAGTTAGATGTACACATGTTTAGAGAAGTCTTTAATAAGAATAAGCTAAGAGGTGATGGCCCAAGGCAGAGGCCTAGGGCAGCCAGAACTACTGAAGGAGACAATAAGTACCTTAAAATGGCAGTAGACAGCATGGCAGAGAAAGAGGCTCTTCAGATTAAGGGAAGGTTCTGTGATTACCAAATCCAGGAGTTCTCAGGTAAGAACAATACTGAGGTCTGAGACATGGCCTTGTCAGGTGAGATGGAGAGGTATGACTATACCTTGATGACAGATGAAGACAGAGGAAAAATTAGAAGCTGCCATAGAAAATTCAGTAGAAAAGGAACCCAGAGCAAAGAGATAGCACATTTAAAAACAGAAATAAGAAGGGAAGTAATGGTACAGGTGGTAACAAAAGGCAGATGTGGCAAGATTGCTAAAAATAGAGGAAACTAAGTAGAGAAACAAAGTGTCTGACAGTCCTCAGCAGGAGATGAAGACCAGGGTGATACCATGTTTCCCCGAAAATAAGACCTAACGGGCAAATAAGCCCTAGCCTGAATTTTCAGGATGACATCCCCTGAACATAAGCCCTAATGCGTCTTTTGGAGCAAAAATTAGTATAAGACCCGGTCTTATTTTCGGGGAAACACGGTATGTATCTTGGAGCAGTGAACTTCCAGTGTCTCGGCAGGCAGGGGCCAGCCCACAGCCTATGGGGTACAGTCCTCAACCAGCTAAGTACAAACATGGAGAGTAACTCTTTAAAAACTTTTACAGCAATTTGGCAGAGTGACTGTATGTCTATTGAATCTAACAATAAAAACTGTGGGCTTGTACTTTGTATGTCTCTAGTTTATTTTTTCATTATATTTTTCAGGTTTTTTTTTTTTTTTAAAAAGAATTGATCCATGGCAGATTGGAAATCCGAACAAAACTGATATTTCATCACAGAGAAACACTGTTCTAGAGGTGGGATTCCTGACCACATAACGATTTTAGATCATGACACCTGTTTATTAAGAAGCTTCAAGTGTAGTTGAGAAAATTCCCAAGGAAAGACTACCATTATCACTGTTAAGTCTTAAATGTACATCTTTATAAAGGCAAATAATAGGAGCAGCCTAAGTGTCCCAACAGTAGCAAAATGGTATATTATGTAAATTATGTAAATGGTATATTAAGTAAATTATGGTATACACAATGAAGAGAATTATGCATCCTTATAAATTATAATTATGGAGACTGTACATTAACGTAGAAAAATGTGCATGACAATTTAAATGAAAAAATAATTAAGAAAATTGGCCAAATACCATGACAACACTTAAAGTATGTATACATATGGCCAAAGACTAGAGGAATATGTAAAAATCAATTAATCAATATATATGGTGATCATCTTTCAAACAGCTCTGGGTGTTGCAGCAGTTACCTGTAGCCTAGTGCACCCCTTAATAAATGGGAAAGCAGATGTAAAGAACCAGTTGTCTATACCTTCTCATCAGAGGAGTCGAGTGATTACAATCTGGGTAGTTAGCTCCCAGAAAAGCAATCACATCATTAAACCAAACCCCAATTCCAGCTTCTTCTGTAATGAAGGGATTTGCTGAATATTATGATCTCTGTGTGACTCTTGCTAACAATTCCAGAAACATTCACTATGTTTTCTTAAGAGGATGGGTGGGGAAGAGACTCCAAAACAATAAGACAAAGCTCCTGCTTCCGAGGGGTAAATTTATATAATATTTATATAATATTTTGGGGTAAAACTTACAAATATGCAACAAGTAAAGGGCAATTACTAAGCAACCTATAAACTAGTATGCAAATTATATCCAGTGACTAAAGGAACAGGGAATAATCAAAACAGCCTTAGCCAAAAATACTGACCAAAATTATAGTAGGTAATTCATGCTAGATCCTAAAAAAAAGAAAGGTAATATCCATTGTCTGGTTGAGATGAAGAAGGAAAAATGGTCGAATGGGGTGAGTATGCTGAAGGATGTGGAAAGATGAGACTGGGGTAGCTGGTGATAAGCCCTGGATGCTAGGTTACATTCAGACCTTCTATGAGAGGCAATAAGGAAGGATGGTGAGGAGGAGGGAAGTTAAACAGAAATGAAATAATAAAGTATATATTTTACTTCAAAATACTTCTCAAAACATATCCAGAAAAAAGACACATTTGGGGGAGAGAAGACCAATCTTCATGCAGAAGGACACTTCTGTAATATTAGCACATGTCTTCTTTATGCTAAGGCTCCCTAACTGCATTCTCCTGTGCCTTCCCCTAATCAACAGGACAGCCCAACTCCACAAGTCTCTCTAACAGTAAACGGAGCATGAGCACCATTCCATCTCCACTCAGTCCTGGCATCCATAACTCTCATGCAGCAATGTCAGCTGTCTACAGTTGGCTGTCTTCAAGCATAAGGAAAGGAAACAGTGCCAAGGAACCTTCAGGAACGTGTCTGAAGCAAACTGGTAGAGGAATCAGTGATTAGAAGACAGACCCAGTTGACAAGCATTTTTGTGGAATGCAGGCCCCCAGGTGTCCTTTAGGAGAGTAATCTGCGTAAGACAGAATTCCTCAGATTGCCTGCCATTGGGAAGGCAGACGCTGGTAATTTACAAGGGGCCCTTCAGCCCCATGGCCTTTTTTCCAAGCAACAGAAGAAAAGCTTGTTTCCTAAGTGTCCCAAGGGAAAGACACAGTTGCTAAGGAGTTGTGGGAGTTGGGTTTACAAAGCATGACAGTCTCGAATCCTTGACAGTCTTTGCTTATCAGCACCCCACGCTAATCAAATCTCTCTTGTTGGGGTCGAAATCTAATTGAGAGAACATAAATATAGAGAAAAAGAAATTTATCTTTTATCATGAAATGTTTGCCTTTCTCCCACATCAGAAGTCAAGTGCAACTTTAACACTGATAATCTGGCTTGGCAGTAAAATCAAATGCAGACGACTAGCTGGCCACTGAAACAGTGGGCTGGGCCACGCTTAAGTTTTCACGTTAGCAGTGGCTAAGCAACACAGAATTCTGCAAGGAAGCAAGTCCAATTCCTGAAGTCCAGCAGCTCTGTCTTATGCTGCCAGGACATGACAGGGCTACTTACATGGTTTCTGTCCTGGGACAGCAGCAATATCCTAAGGCTTTTCATGCTTGAGCTTCTATCCAAAATGTCAACTGCTTTATCAAGATCATCTTGGTTCTTCAGCAGGATGGAAAGCTGTGATACACGGCACAGAAAAAGGAAATCATAAAAAGGTCTTCAGTTTGTAAAAGCAAAATAAAAAATAAAAGTAAGTTTGGAGGAAAACAATCACATTGGAGATTATGGGATCTTAAAAGACCCCATAGAAATATTTTTTTTCTTTTCTTTATGTGTACAAGTCAATAATTTTTAGTAAATTTACAGAGTTTTGCAACCAACACCACAATTTAAAAGCATTTCCACTGCTCCAAGAAAGACCTCTTGTGCCCATTTATACTCATTTCCCCTTCTACCTCTAGCCTTAGGCAACCACTAATCTACTTTCTGTCTCTATAGATTTGCCTTTTCTGGACACTTCATGTAAATGGAACCATACAATGTTCATACATATTCAATTCATACACATTCTTTTTTTTTAAAAAAGATTTTATTGGGGAAGGGGAACAGGACTTTATTGGGGAACAGTGTGTACTTCCAGGACTATTTTCCAAGTCAAGTTGTTGTCCTTTCAGTGTTAGTTGTGGAGGGTGCAGCCCAGCTCCAGGTCCAGTTGCCATTGCTAGTTGCAGGGGGCGCAGTCCACCATTGCGGGACTCGAGTTGAACCGGCAGCCTTGTGGTTGAGAGTCCACTGGCCCATGTGGGAATCAAACAGGCAGCCTTCGGAGTTAGGAGCATGGAGCTCTAACCGCCTGAGCCACCGGGCCAGCCCCCCATACACATTCTTTTGCATCTAGCTTCTTTCGCTTAACTTAACTTTTTTCAGTTCCATCCTTGCTGAAGCACACATCAGTACTTTGTTTCGATGTATTTTCTGAGAAAAGCTTCCTCTCTAAAAATACCCTTTACTCCAAAGCATCAAATCCCCAACAGTTATAGTCCATATATTTCTTCCCGAATTAAATAGCAGAATCATGTCTTCCCCTATCCTGTGCTGACATTAACAGAACAAGTAGAAAAGGCACAGGTGGAGTGACGGGGATGGGGGGTAGGGGTGAAAACTGTTATTCAAATAAGAGCAAATTTAGAGCACATAGCAGGGTTTAATATCTTTTTTTTTTTTTTTTTTTTATTGGGGAAGGGGAACAGGACTTTATTGGGGAACAGTGTGTACTTCCAGGACTTTATTTTTTCCCCAAGTCAAGTTGTTGTCCTTTCAATCTTAGTTGTGGAGGGCGCAGCTCAGCTCCAGGTCCAGTTGCTGTTGCTAGTTCAGGGGACACAGCCCACCATCCCTTGCGGGAGTCAAACCGGCAACCTTGTGGTTGAGAGGATGCGCTCCAACCAACTGAGCCATCGGGGAGGCAGCTCAGCTCAAGGTGCCGTGTTCAATCTTAGTTGCAGGGGGCGGAGCCCGCCATCCCTTGCGGGACTTGAGGAATCGAACTGGCAATCTTGCGGTTGAGAGCCCAATGGCCCATGTGGGAATCGAACCGGCAGCCTTCGGAGTTAGGAGCACGGAGCTCTAACCGCCCGAGCCACCGGGCCGGAGGGTTTAATATCTTAATGTTTAAAGGTAAAAATCGGTGACTAGAACCCCAAAATACCTCCTCCACTTTCATTTCACTGAAATATTAAAGAAGTCCTTGAGTGTACAGGTAAGTCTCATTCACTGTTAAAAGCAGAGGACATTATGAGTACTTAGTATTAAAAGATGTAAAAGAATGCTTTGCCTAGGAACCAGCAAATGTCAGATCTTATACATCTGTGGCAAACACAAAATCATGCAAAAGTCCAATTAATTTCTTTAGTCCCCAATTTATAATACAAACAGATGAGAACTCTAAATTTTATACCAAGAGAAAAACAAATAGTAAGAATAGTAATTAAAATAAAATCTCAATACAACCCATGGAATGGGAGAAAAATTTTGCAAGTCATGTCAAATTATAAAAGAGTTACTTCCTGGGTAACACTCAAAGTAGGAATAAACAAGGACTGTTTTGTGTGTGTGGAGGGGGGTGGGTAAACAAATTACTGGAGTAGGTTTTAACTTTAAAAAAAGAGCTAAAATTTTGCAAATGTATGATAAGGGTTTAGTATCCAGAATACATATAAAAAAAACTCTTACAAGTTAACAATAAAAGAACAAGTAACCCAATTTTTTAAATGGACAAAGGATTTGAAAAGACATTTGTCCAAAGAAGGTATTCAAATGGCTGAAAAGATGTTCAATCATTAGTCATTAGGGAAATGCAAATCAAAATCACAATGAGATACCACTTCACACTAACTAGGATGGCTATAATTAAAAAAACCAAAAAAATCTCCAGAAAATAACAAATGTTGAGGATGTGGAGAAACCGTAACCGTTATACATGGCTGGTAGGAATGTAAAATGGTGCAGGTGATATGGGAAAGTTGGGCAGTTCCTTGAAAAGTGAAACATAATTATCATAAGGCCCATAATTCTACTCCTAGGTATATACTCTAGAGAACTGAAAACATATATTCATATAAAAATTTGGATACAAATGTTCATAGCAGCATTATTTATAATAGCTAAAAAGTGAAAACTCCTCAGGTATCCATCAACAGATGAATGGATACACAAAATGTAGTACATCCATATAAAGGAATATTATTCAACCATAAAAAGGAATGAAGTTCTGACACCTGCTACAACATGGATGAACCCTGAAAACATTATGCTTAGTGAAAGAAGCCAAACACAAACGGCCACATATTGTACGATTCCATTTAGTATATGAATGCTCAGAACAGGCAAGTCCAGTGAGACAGAGAGTAGATAAGTGGTTGCCAGGGACTGGGAGATGGGGGAATGGGACGTGACTACTAACACAAGTTCTGGAATTAGATAGTGGTGTCGGTTACACAACTCTATAGTATATATAGTATATATAAAAAGCACTCAATTGTACAGTTTGAAAGGGTAAATTTTATGGTAGGTGAATTATATCTCAATAAAGCTATTATTACAAAAATATAAACATAAATAAAATAAAACCTCAACAGATTTCTCATTTGTGGTTCTCAAATACTGAAAATCCTAATTTTCATTAGGGCAGAGTTTAGAGGGCAAAGAAGAAAAAGGGGGTTGAGGGGTTTTAAATTAATAAAATGTATATTAGTTAACTCTTGGTAACTGACATTAGCAGAGTACGAAAAGATATGCACGACTTAATAACAATTACTTACATTTGGCTTTAGAATTAATATCTGCATAAACATTTGAATAAAAGAATACCCAACATTCTGGGCAGTGACTTTGTTGGCATAAGAATTTGAAATGGATCTTGGGACATCTGGAATTCTTGACGGAAATATTAACGGAAAGAGAAACAAGTACTAAACCATCCAGAAAAGTCTTCACTAACTAAAATACACCTTCTTTTGTGCTGATTAGCTAGCTGACTTTAGCCTTACTGTCTTATGTAAATCACTGAAGCTTGAGTTGTAATTTTTTAAACTTCAATGATTTGACATTTATATTTGGGGGGTTCTCATATCCCATATTTAAAGTGTGTTAGTTTACATACTTTAAAATACTTACATCTGTATTATATCTGTGTTATTTATTAACTATTAGAGTTAGGAGTTTACTTTCCAAACTTGCTATATTTCTAAAATTTATCCAAAAAACAAAAGATCAGATGGCCTTATTTTTGTTAGCTATTTAGTAGTATATCCAATTGTAGTTGTATATTTTGTATGAAGGGACCAGGGAGTTTTTAGCCAACAAATCTCAGCCCCTATGGATTTCAGCCCCAAACTACGGAGGAAATTCTTAACTCTTCAACCAACAAATAGATTTATTACGCAGTGATGATCTGACTCTCAAAGAACTACCATGTTGCCCAGCTTTCCTGTCTAGCCCCCAACTCAGTTCCCTCCAGACATACGTTCTTTACCAGGCACAGACTAAGACTTTTCAGACTAAGGCAAAGTACCAGCCTAAGCAGATTGCAGTCTCTAGTACCTTTCTTGGAGCTGGGAAAGCAGCCAAATAACTGACATTCAAAAGAATTCCTTCCTGGGTGATATTCAAAGTATGAATAAATAAGGACTGCTGGGGCAGAAGTGGCGGGAAGCAGGAATAAGAGTCAAGGAAATCAGTGGAGCAGGTGCTAACTTTTGAAACAAGCTACAATCAGGAGTTAAACTCTGGGAGAAGAATCCTGCATTTATGACTGTTAATAGAGGATCTACCCACTGGTTTTCCTACCTCCCCAGCCCCTGCTGAACCCTCTGCTTCTTAAGGCTGTGCTGCAAAGAGAAAGACCATCTACAAAATGTGAAGGAGACAATATAAGACCTGGTCCTAGTACCTGATTCTACCAGGAGTAGTAGAGCTCCTGGCACTGAAAGAGCAGGGGGAAATGGAACTAACTATGCAATCTCCCATGTAGTAAAAAGACCTCAGAAATCCCAGAGTTATTGGACTTAAGAAAAAAGGCTCCAGAAAGTGAAAACCTACAGATGATATCAGAGGAACAAACTAGGAAATCCTCAGTTAAGCAGAGAGAGGAAGGGTAGGCAGCTGCCCCCACTGCTGCCCTCCCACCGTCCACCACTTTCTTACCTCGTTGTTCATGTAATGTAGATCCAGAGGCTGCCCAAACACTGTTGCCACTTTGTGCTCCACATCTTCGTATCTCACCGGCCGGCTGAACGCTATGATTCTGAAAAGGAACAGGAAGCAGTTCCTTTTAGAAGCCATAGCTTCCTACACCTTCCATTAATTATATATTGTATTAGAAGGTGTAGAAAGCTATGGCTTCTGAGTGTTATCTCTTCCTTTTCTCTTCAACATAGGATTTTGTTTTGCACGCAGTTTGCCTCTTTCACTACTGTTTTTTTCTTCCCTTATCTACCTGTATCTTTTCACTCTTTCTAGGAGCATCTCTCAGGTTTGCCAATAGTGCCTACAAGCATTGCTCAATCCCAACCATTGCTCTATCATTTCAGCTGGGATCTTCCTGTCAAGGACAGTTCAGCATCATGGCAGGACACCTGGATTTAAAAACTATGTTACAAATACTCCTGTTAGGAAGAAAACCTGGAGACTGGAGCAGCAGTCCTGAAAAAAATGGTCTTAACTCCTAAGTGATTCATCCAGGACTTGAAAGGTTTTTTTCCACTGTTCATTTTTGAGATGCCATAGGAATCTCAATACTGATTGTCCTCAGAATCGAGAATTCCTACCAGAGTCACAGGAATTCCCCTCGAGTTGATTATATGCCTGATCAGTTTTCTTGACCAGTAACACGTGTGGGCATGTAGGTAGTGTTGACATTGATGCTTTTCTAGAGACTCATTAGGTCCGTTCAAAGAACAATTTCTATAAATGGAGGACAGAGTAAGAACTTGTCCAAAGAGGTCTTAAAATTATTTGTCATTAAATATCACAGCACAACTTAAAAGTAGGGAAAGATGAAACAAGATTGGCAAAATGTGATAATGTTGAAACTGGGTGACAGTTCCACGGGGGTTCTGTATAATATTCTCTCTGCTTTTGTGTGTGTTTGAAATTTTCATTAGGAAGTTTTAATAAATATATTAGGTTGACCTATATGATACTGCTGATAGTCAACAATTTTGATGTATAAAAGTGGCAATTTCATATGGGTCCAACATAATAGTCTGGAACAAATAATAATTAAACAAAAATAAGCAAAGAGATAAACTGAACAGAAAAGAGTATCAGAAATAAACTCATATACATTCTCTCTCTCTCTCTCTCTCTCTCTCTCTCTCTCTATATATATATATATATATATATATATATATATATATATATATACATACATATGAAAATATAGGATTAAAAATATTAAAGTGGGCAAGGAGTTCCTAGGTATGACATAAAATACAGAAGACAAAAAAGATAGATTTAACAACAAACATTTAAACTTCTGATGACAAAATAAACCATCAACAAAGTTTAAAAAAATACCAAACTTGGAGAAAAGACTTGCAAAAATCAATAGGAAAAAGATAAACAACCGAATAGAAAAACAGGCAAAGGATATGATGAGACAATTCAGAGTTATGAATGGCTAGTAAACTCATGAAAAGAAGCTTGATGTGGTGGGGAAATGCATATTAAAACCACCTTCAGCGCTTAGTGTGCCTAGGCTGATGAAATCTGACTCGTGTGTGTTGGAACAGCAGTTGGCCATGGAGTCTCTACAGTTCTTGCACTCCTCCATGCTGAGAGGAAGTAGTGTGTGGTTCTTTCACATCTTCCCCGCTCCTCCACAGGGGCAAGTGGTATAACCAGAGGAAGAAGCAATAAACCACAGGAAACAGGAATGAATCTATGCCATTGGTTTTTAATGGAATCTGACCAGATAATTTCTTTAATGTTGGAAACTGTATTGCTGAATATTTTAGTTTGTATGCAGCAGGAAATTCACCCATATTGTAATCCTTATTTATTTTTTCTCTTTAAATGATCATCCCAAGCAGTAATACTATTGGGTGTTATCTAGATATGGGTTATCTAGATATGAGTGTTTTCTAGAGCCTTTGCAAGAATGGCTTTCTGTAAATTCCTAATCACAAAGCACACCCCCCTTCATCAGTACCCCAGCAACAGTCCAAAAGGGGCCAGCCCTTCTGATTAAAATATCACGAGACCAAGCAGATATTCCTAGCACACTAGTAGAAAAGGAGCAGGCGCAGAGATAATTCTGCTGTATTTGGGCTGGCAATGAGCCATTCAAAACCCCCCAAAAGCAGCCCAAAAGTCTGGTCAAGATCAGAATCCAGGACTTCAGATTTGGTAAGATCTAAATTGCTGCCATCACGGTGAATCACAAGCATTTTTAAGCCAATGTCTCAAAGAGGGGTTCTAACAGCCGTGACCACTACCCCCACCAGTGTCCAGACATGAAGGTTTCGAAGGGAAGGAGATCCGAATCTACAGGCCTCCCCTTCTGCCCTCCTGCGTCTCAGAGGGAGAAGGGTCAGGAGTCTGGGCCCCACCCTTCCAAAGCAAAGGGAAAGTCAGTTCACCAAAACAGACACCTGGCACAAATGAATGGGAAAAGTCACTACTGCTTTCCTTTTTTTCTATAAATTTTAATTCTATAAAGGCCTACAATATTTAGATAGATACTGCCCATATTCCCTGTAAAAAGAAAAGAAAGCCCACAATAACATTCTCTACAAAATCCTAAGACATAAAATACATGAAACCAGAGCTGTCTGGCACAGAGCAGCTTGAACTTGGCTTCCCTGCACCAACTTTATAAGGTCCTCAATTCCACACATAGTACACAAACAGTGAAATGCCATGGCTCCTGAAAACAGCTCCATAAAAAGAGAATGCACAGTTTTCAAAACCTTGATACCAAAGCTCTGCTGCTCAGGGCTTCAAAAGGCCATTCCTGCCTGACCACCTTAAATATTTGTGGTTTCGATCTGGCAGCTTCTCTGAAACTAAACACATACACTTTCTCAGCGTAAGTCTGCTCACTGTAACTGCATACCACTTTGGGAACAGGAATTCAGGAGAGCGTAACTGCATAATTAGGCTCCAACACAATTGAGCTTTTGATTTCATATCTACTTCTGAAAACTTTGTGCAGCTCCGAGTTTGGCCATCCCTCCAAAACCCAGTCAGCTCAGAAGTGTGAAAAGCAGCAACAATGAAGTGACAATTTAACTTTCTTGCTACAGGCGGGACATAAGAGGAGCAGCTGGGGACAGAGCTCAGAAGACCTTCCTCCTTCCAGGCCTGGAACAGCCCTAGAACCCACATGGCAGCAGCAGGACTGCAGCTCTGCAGACCACTCTGGATAATGTTTCCACCAGGCAGCCTCTGATAACCTTGCAGGCTTGTGAAGAATCTTTTTAAGGGACAGCAGCAGCCATAGATCTCCTTGGAGCTGGCTTCAAAGTGGACTGAAAGCTGCCGGCAGCAGAGAACTAGGAGCTCTAAGAACGTCTGGAGGCACTAAGGTCCTCTAGTGGGACTTGAAAAGTAGGAGGACCTCATCCTCATGGGGATGCTCTTCATCCCTCCAAATGCTCAGAGCAAAGGGAACAAGGGGCTATCCATGGGTGGGAGAGAAAGGCAGAGTGGGAAACAGACAGTGGCGCACACTTACGCACACATATGCCACATATATGCACACACAGGGGCCCAAACATCCCATGACCAGAGTTCTGTATGGTTTTTAGAAATTTTTCTTTAAACAACTTGAGACATTAAGTGGAATCATATTTTTCTCCATTGAAAAGTCTACCTTGCCTTCCTACAAGGAAACAAAACCACCGAAATACTGACAATGGAGAAAAGGACATAAGCGTTTTGTAACATTACTTTCACTTCCCTAACAAAGTAAGATATAGAATGTAGACTGAAAAACTCCCTCTTTCTATGTCCTCAAACGATCTGAACTCCTTCACAACTGAGGGACGTGATGAAGCTTCCCATGACATAGAGACATTATAAAAAAAACTTCCCATTCACCAACCTGACCCCTGCTGTGGACAAAGCCAGGGCCATTCTACCGGGGATGGGATTGGCCCCGTGTCACAGGAGAACCCTGATGTCCCTTTAATGCCCACAGGTGACAGTGTAGTATGTCTGGAAGCCATGACTTTGAGTAGGGACTCTGGAGTCCCGACTTCCTCTCCTAGCACACAGGCAGACCTCCCAGTGGCAGAACAAGAGCAGAAAACATCAGCAGTTGTAAGGACTTCCAATTCTAAGACCAGAAACAAGTTCCATTGGAAGGCCAGGCCACGGGTGAAACTTTCCCCTAACGCCCAGTCAACCCATGGTCCAGCTAGTGACCCACAGGGATCACTCCAGAGACATACCCACGTATCAGAAGGCAGACTTACCGCCTCTCCCCGTTGTGCTCAAACTTGATTCTGACGTCACTCTGCCAAAGGAATGATAGACAGGTTAGCAGGTTCGCTGGCACGTTCCCCCCAGGTGAGCCTCAGGCAGTCCTTCAGAACATTAAGCAAACATCCCTGACCACTCCTGTTCCAACTTCTCTACCCCACAGGCATTCCTCCCAACGAGCTGGAGCCTCCCAGTTCTAACTTCAGGGGCAACAAAGCTCTGGGGACAAGATCCCGAGGTGGCTGCCCCGGATTAGTTGCTATGCTCTGACATCTTATCCCTCTCCATATAACCTTCTAGCCAGGATACCTTTCTTTCTTGGCTGAAGTGACTGAATAGAAATCTTAGTACTGATACTTCCTAGCTATGTGACCATAAGCAAGTTACATATCCTGAGTCTAGTTTTTCCATCTGTAGAGTGGGGCTAAACAGATTTGCAGACTTGCTATGTAAGTAAAATACCTAATACACAGTAGACATGCAATAAATGGTTGCTGCTACTATTGATTTCCATGATCCTCTCAAGGTTAACACCAGTGGGGGTCAAGTGGGACCCTGGACAAACCACCTTGTAACAGCCCCCAGTTTTATCCAAAATGACTACCAAGGATATCCTATAAACTCTGAGAAGACAGGGATCACGTCTCTTATTTCTGTACCCCCAGTGACAATCAAAGGGAATGGTACATAACATTTGTACTTAACCATATTTGTTAAGTACATTAATTAATTGGAGAACGGAGTTGAGTGTAAACAACAGAAATAAGAGGAAACAGAAGTTTTAGAATGTCAAATCAAGGAGGAAGAGATATTGTAAAGAGCAAACAGCTTGAGGGAGCTAAATACAACAGGGAAAAGGAAGAGATATTGCAAAAGAAAAAACAGGTATGGAAGAAAAAGAAAGATTGTCAGGAAACTGACAAATAATAGAGATGGAGGAGAAAGTTCATAGTCAGTGAATGCAAATTAATGTCAGGAAGACAAATTAAGACTGTGGATTGGAAGAAAGGAGAGGGTTTCAGGATCTGAAGATGAGGAACACAGAGCAGACAGATGACAGAAAAGGGAGAGCGTTTCAAAGGTAGGATGGGTACATAAAGGACTTCCTCTTCCCAAGAGATGAGGGGGCTAGAATTCTTTTCTAGTCCACAGAAATGGACAAATAATTCTAATTTACACTCTATAAATATTTGAGGACCCCAAAGAGCTTTCGTTTATGTAGATTATATCCACTGATATTTGTCATATTAGAAATTAAAATTGAGAAAATTTAAATTTGTTTTATCCATTTAAAAATAATTTAAAAACATTACAAGCTAATATAAATATTTTTTAATAAAAAAATAGCTGTTTTTAAAAGCTTAGTGAAAAAATGCAAATCTTTTTGACGCATGGCTTCATAGGAGACAGCTGGATTCTCAGATCAGCTTCTGCTTCGATCTGTTGTGATAATATGTATCATGTAATCTCTGGAAAATTCTACTGTACATTCTTAAAGAATGAGGGTGAAAACGGCAAGTAAGATTTTAGCATGATTATAAATTAGTTTTGGCCTCACGGACCCCTGAAAGGGTCTTGGAAACCTCCTAGAGGTCCCTAGACCACACTTTGAGAATCACTGAGTTAAAATATAAGTTTACCATCCTCTAACCCATTATTTTAAAGACAAGGTAACACGCTCAGAGAGCTTAATGTCTCCCTGAAAAGTTCACCTACTAAACAGTGGAGAGCAAAGTTTCCCTGAAGAACAGGTCTGTGATGTGACAACTCTTCAAAATGCAGCCCTGACATAGACCTCTCATTCCTTAATCTAACATATGGACCATTTTATCCATGAATAATATATGACAATAACTAACATTTATTGGCATATACCATGTACTAAGACTTGTTCTAAGCATGTTAAATGTATCAATTAGACTCATCCTCACAACGGGTACTATTATTATCCCTATTTTACAGAAGAAATTGAATTACAATGAGGTTAAATACGTTTGCTCAAGGTCATGATGCTTGTAAAAGCAGAGCCAGGAATCGAACCATGGAAGCCCAGCTCTTAACTACCATGCTATGCTATCACTTAAGCATTGCACAGGAAAGGAGGTTTATTTTACTTACAGACGCAGGGCCTCAATGAGAGCACTGAAAGAAGAAAACAATCAAAGGATCTTTTGTGATAGTACTTTTTGGAACTCCTGGAGGAGAGAGAAAGCTCCCCATTTCTGGGGTAATACAACGGAGTCAGGACCAGGAGACTGGTCCAATCATGCAGCAAGCTATGATAGAGGCAGTAAATCGGGAAGGCAGTGTACCCCACCTGGTCTGCGTTGGGTGAAGAGGTGGGTTGGTGTACGTGTGTGTGTGCACGCGCAGGAGAAAGGCTGGGAGGTGCTGCCGCAGTGGAAGTTATCATGTAGATTCAAGGTTTTTATGAGTTGATAGCAGTTTTTTCACTGTCTTCTTTCTTTTTCTCCTTCCCTGAAATGCTAAAGTTACCAAGGCAAGAGGCCTCCGAAGCATGGGGCCTGAGACATGCCATCTCCAGCTTCCCCACTATCTCTATTTCCACAGCTGGCTCTGGAGTAGTCCCAGCACTTACCACAATTTGCGGTCCTGTCTGTCCCTGCAAGTTAATTACACACCCTTTCACCTCTTCCTGCTCACAGCCCAGCACACCTTGGTGTAGCTCTCATATTTTTTTTAATTAATAGATTCCATTTTTGGATAGAGTACCCACGTACCTGTCCTCCACAGTTTTCCCTCTTATTAACATCTTACATTAGTATGGCACATTTGTTTTTGTTATGATTAATCAATATTGATGTATAACTAAAGTCCACAGTTTATTCAGATGTCCTCAGATTTTTTCCCCGATTTTTATGTAATTTTGTAGCAATAAAAAACACCTAATAACAGCTCTCATTCTTAAACTGGGCAACATTATATTTAGACGCACCTATGAAGGAATCTCATCAGTCCCTCTGTGGGACTGAAGGAACTAAATTCATTCATGATAGGTCATAATTGAAGCACTATTCTATTAGTCAAAAATTAGTGAATTTAGTCAGAAAGGGAATTACACTTTTGCCCCAAACTGCAAATCACTCTTACTCAAGACTAACCAAGCCTGTGATTAGAAAGCAGTGTGAGCAAAGATGCCCAGCGTTCTGAATCCCTTCTCCGATGTGGTGACAGCCTTTCAGAGCAGGATGCCAGCCCATGACCAGCTTCCATGTACCACATGGTGTGCCAAAATCTGCCAGATTTCGAAATCTGAGTTTTCCCTGTCAGGCTGACCAAAATAAGCCGTGGATAGGAAAGCTCGGATAAAGATAACATGATTTAATTCCTTCCTGCCAACCATTCTCCTTGCCTCTCTGAGGTATTTCGAACTGGTGGCCAAGTCCTCTTTCATAACCTCTCTTCCCCTGCATCTGTGACTCTACCCCGGCCCAGAGAACCTGCCATCACTCTAGCCACTTCTGCTTCTTTGCTGGTTCCTCTTCCTCATGCCCTTCTCCACCCCTCCCCCACATGTGACCTGTTCTTGATGTTTAGACTTTTGGCCTCTGGATTTCTCCCTCTCTCCTCATATCTTCTCTGTAGGAAAAAAATCAGGCAACGCCTAAATAGAAGATGCCCAAATCTCTGTGTCCCGTCCCAGCCTCTCAAGCTAAACTTCATCTGTCTGCCAATGTATTTGAGGCAGATATGTCATCATTACAAATGTAGCGCTAGCGTCAAATTGTCTGGCTTCAAATCCTGGTTCTATAAACTCTTAGTTACTATATGACCTTGAACTTGTTACTGTGAATCAGTTTCCTCATCTGTCAAGTGAGAATAGTGATAGAATCTATCTCACGGAGTTATCAAAACAATTAGATGAAATAATTGATAAAGATATGAGAATAGTACCTGATACATCACAAGTGCTCAATAAATAACACATGTCCATTATCCTTTAGCTTAAACCCTTGGAGCCAAAAGTGTTTCAGAATGTACTTTGGATTTAGAGAGGCGGTATGGTACATATTCTATGTATTATGTGACAGCTCCCCCCAGGGGGAGGGTGTCTGGGACAGCGCTTCCATGGCAGAGGCAGAATGCTCACAGGTGTCCCACGTACTGCTTAGTCTCTTGAGGTTAGTTCTGGGCTTTGTGACTAGCTCTGACCAAGAGCTGGGAACAGAATTGAGTTTCTAGACTCTTCCCTGATAGCCACATGTTCCAGATCAGTGAAGCTACCCTCAGTTAGGGTCTTTAAGTGACTGTGAGGGATACTGTCCTCCCCTTCTCTATATTGGACATATTGTATTAAGTCACTAAGATTTAGGGTTTATCTGTTAACACAGCACAAGTTAGTTTTTGTAGTGAAAAGTATGAATATTCACAATTAAGTGTTATAAAGACTATAAGTAACCCTGTGCTCATTCATACCAGGGTTTGCCACAAATTTACCAAAAAAAAGCCTTTCAGTTTGCAGTACTGTTTGGATTTCAGAACTGCAGATAAGGGACTCCCTGTGGACCTGCAAAAAGCACACACACATATATGCGCATAATCTGAGTTTTCCTTGTAATCTCAAACTCAATTTAGCTACACCTGTCTGCATCGACTACCCTCCCAAACTAGTCTCCCTTCTCAGTGTTGCTATTTCTAACATTGGTACCACTGCTCTCTTGGCTACATGCTCAAACCTCTGAGTTCTGCTTGATTCTTTACTTTCTTTCCCCTCTTCACAGCTAAATAGCAAGTTCCAATTCTCCCTTCAAAGGCCTCCAGTATAAGACTGTGCTGCCCATTCTCTCCATCATCACTCTCATTGAGCCCCTTTCCCCTCACTCCTGGATTCCTAAAGCAGCTCAACATTTCTGGACACCCTTCCAACACATTCTACATTTCTCTACAGTTTCAATCATCTTAACCACTGCTTTCATCATGTCCTTTCCTTGTTCAAAAAGTAATAAATGATTCCCATGACCTTATGGAATGAAGTCCAAATTCTTAGCTATCATTCAAAGCCCTCCGGAATTTAAGCTCATTCAGTTTACTTAACCATCTTACATTGTTTGTTCTCAACAGGAATCCTCTCTCCAGAAAGATCAACGTCCACCTTATTTCCTGAAATATGCTATATTCATTCCTTCCCATAGGCCTTTCATCATTCAGTTTCCCAACCTGGAATGCCACTCTTCTTCCTTTCTACTTAACTAAACTTTTACAGCCTAGTTCAAGTGCCACCTCCTCCAAAAAAGACTCTGTAACTCCTTCGGTCCAAGTTCATCTTTCACTTTTCCAGCCTCCTATAGCACTTACTGTCTGTATCATATATTTAGGCATAGTCGCATTCTACCTTAGTTTCTTTTCTGTATGTGAATTTCTCATTTTCCTGTAAGACTACATGTTTCCTAGGATACAGGGAACATAACTTACGTTTATTTTGTATGTCTAAGAAACTTAATTATAGGCACATGTTGAACTAATGGAGAGGTGCCACAGCTACTGAGAAAAATGTTCCAGTACAAAAATTCAGGTCTAGGCAGGTTCAAGTCCCCTGCTCACCACACCCAAATGGTGAAAGGAACAGTGAGAGCCACACCCAGAAAAAGGAGAGTGCAGGTATCTGGGATGAGCTACAGATTTGGGAACTCAGCAGAGGCAGTAACAGTAATAAACAATAATACCAAACTTAAGCAGAAATGACGTTCTCAAAATTTGAACTCAACAATTGAACACGTAACCCAATAGGGCTCCCAAGAATCCAAAAGACTAGAACTATTTATTAAACAAAGGTTTATGAACTAATTTGATTCGGCTAACCATCAGGCCTGGTGCCCTCTGATTCTGTAGTACTTCCTCCCCCTCTTTTTGCTATATACCTTTGGCTTTGGAGTCCTTGTTTTGCCAAAGTTAGTAAAATAAATGAGAAGAAAAAGAAAAGGGCAACAAAAATCATTTTATTTGTAAGTGTGACTCAGGAAAGTCTTAAGAGGTCAGTGGAACACATGATTATAAAGCAGCTTCTTAGAAAACAGAATACCAGGCTTGTGTATTGCTTTATGTTTTATTTTCAAACTGGCCAGCCTCTCTTATCAACAACCCTTGAGAGACAAAGGAAGTCCTGAAGAGCCAGGTCTATCCCCTTAAAAGCAAAAGACAGCCTGCTGAATCACTGACCCTGCTGGGGGAACAGCTCCTAGAATTCTCCTCTAGAACTGAGCCAAGAGTCCGGCCCTGCTTGTGCCTGCTGTGAAGAAAGCACCTTGCTCATTCCGAAGCACCCACTTGTGACCCACTATCTGGAGGGTCGGACCGACTCACTATCTGGAGGGTCGGACAGAGAGCCTGGGCTCTGTTTAAGCCTCAACCTACCATTTGGAAATGACTTGAGGGAAACAGGAATCTGTGGAAATAAGGATTCTATTTCTTCCTCCACTAGAATTTTCAGAAATTAGGCTAGCTTCAGAGGTCTGTAAAAGACCATCAGATAGACAGTAATGACAATCCAACAAAGGTAGGAAAACTTAACCCTTCGATTGCATGACAGTATACGTAATTCTGGCTAGAAGCATCCACTCATAAATACCCACAATGCCAGAACGTAACAGATGTGATGTAATCATTACCATTTTTATTTGTTTTACAATGTACAAAATGCTTTATATTCGGCCCATGATCTTAAACCAGCTTGAAGACGTAAACATAGGGGGTATTATTGTCTCTATGTTTCAGATGGCAATACTGAGCTTTAGAAAGGTTACTGGACTTATACGCAGTCAAATTACTGTGAGCAGGAGTCAGGAGTTCTGGGTTTGCTTCCTGGCTCTACTCAATATCTTTGCACAAGCACTATGTATACTTTCAAGTATTATACACATGTTTATAGTTGTTATTTCTGTTAACTGTTGTTGTAGAAAGCCCTCTGTGAATTGTAAAAGCCTATGTTAATGGACTATTAACAACACAATGACTTCTCCACTAGGGCTCTTTTCACTACACTAAGCTGTCAACCTCTCAGAGAAACAGCACTGTTGATTATAAAGCGCTGTGAGTTGACGGCGGTTAAAAGGACGTTACATGTCACTAGCCACAGGCCCCAGATACACTTAGGATGTGCCATGTATCGAAGAATGTTCGGCCAGCGCTAACCAGGCTGTAGGCTGTGAGGGACCTAAGGCCCAGGAGGGAGAATACAGAGAACACAAATCCTACCTCCTAGCAATTAGTTCATAGCTGAGCACCTCACTGTCCACGTACTTCCATAGCTGCTCAGATGCTTAGCTGTGCTCAAAAGCATTCTCTTTTTCAATCAGTTACCTAGCTGTTTACTTAAGGAAGAGGATGTCTGAAGTCCTGCCAAGCAGAGATATTAAATTAGGTTTTCCAGTTCTTCCAGGCCTCAGCCCCGAAATAATTCTGCCAATAAACCCCCAGCTCTTCTGGCTTTCCTTGTACCAAGCTTGAGCCCCACGAAGCTGTGCCAAACTCAGCTCTGCCTTGTAGCCAGCATTACCATTTTCACACTGAAGTGCTGTCTGCCTCTGCCAGCACCATCCTACCCCTAAATAAACAACCTTTCCTGCTGGTCAAAATACTCAATTACTTTCAACTAGGACTCTGCAATTTGAATCTTTAGTCCAGTTGGACATCTCTTAGTCATTTAAATTAGGTTTTGATCTTTCATTCCTCTTTTCTCCTAAGCATGGACCTTCTGGCAGAAGAACTGGTAATGGAGGAAACCGTTTCATTCTATCCCAAGCCCAAGTGAACAAAAACAAGAAGAGTAATTAATACATGTGAGTTCACTCTGTGAATTGTAAAATCCTGTTAACAGATTATTAACATCTCCCGACTCTTAGGTTGGTCTCTTTTCATTACACTAAGCTATAAGAGGTTACTCCCCTGTAACCTCCCTGCCAAAGGTTCCCCCCACCTCCATCCCCACTCACCCATCTTTCCTAGAAATGAGACCTTCTCCCTCTTTCTGCCTTCAGGAAGAATATTTCTCCTGGTCAGAAGTTGAATATCTGCTACATCTCCCAGGAGAGACCATTCCATAACCTTGACTTTATTAAAGGGAAAAGCTATCTTGACATTTTCATTGCCCTTTTACCCAATATTAGCATAAAATGTTGAGCCTCAATTTCTAAACAGCCATAATCATTCCCTAGCTTCACAAGCTTACGACAGTGCGTAGAAGCTCATGACTCGTGTGAAGGAATGAATGTGTCAATGAATTGTTAAACATTTCTAAGCATGGACTTAATCTCTTGCCCAACAAATCAGTAGTCCCTTATGTAGTATATACAGTTGTGCTGTCCGAGACAATAGCCACTAGCCACAGGTGGCTATTTCAATTTAAAATGATTAAAATAAAATTTAAAATTCAGTTCCTCAGTTGCTCAGCAGCTACATGTGGCTAGTGGCTACTACATCAGATAGCACAAATACCGGGGGTGCCAAAAAATGTATACACATTTTAAGAGATGTTATCTATGTGTTACTTTTTGAAGTTGAATTGAATTACGTAGCAATGTGTAGTATGACATTCACTGAAAAGATGATGTTAATCAAAGGAATGCTAGCGCTGTTCATTGTATTGTAATTCTAATACAGTTTTTTCCTTTCTTAAAATGTGTCTACATTTTGGGGGAACCCTCTGTCTGTAACATTTTGATCATCACCGAGAGCTTAATTGGACAGCATTGACAGACGCTGCTCATGAACAACAGTGGGACATGGTGACTAGAAGCACAGAACATGGGTCGTGAGTAACCAGTGCTCCCTATAAATCCACTAAAACGACTTGTCTGGGAATGGACTCCTCACTCTTCTAGCACTAGTATCACGTTTAAAAGCACATTTTAGCTTTAACCGGTAATTTGGTTTCTTACCAAAAATTTCTTTTTCTCACTGGCCCCTGCACATGAGCTTGTTGTTACTGTGGGGCTGTTCAGAAGGGCTGAGCTGCTGCTGTTGTGTTTTTTCTTTAAAAACAAAAAAACTGAGGTTAATAATTTGAATCCTCCATGTAACAGAAGAAGTTTGACAATATTCAAGTAAATTGTGGATCCAAAGAGCCAGTACCTCTTGCTAAGATTACTTCCTAACCAACAGTCGATCCTTCTCACAGCCTTATACCTTTATAACCACTGACTTCACTCCAATAACAGCAGCAGGCACAGTAAAAGATCAGGACTTTTCTTATAATAGCTTTAGGCTCTAAACAGAAGAAGGATTTCTAAAAGGTAATCTCCCTTAAAGGATCACTCAGGTACCACTCTATCTGTCTTCTTTCCAGGCTGGTCCTTTTGGGCCTCCCAACTCAAGACAGCTTCCCCTTTTTACCTACAAACTGATATCTAGGCTAATAGTCCCGTTTGGAGAAAGATCAGCTGACTGGAGCAGAATTAGCAAGCATACTCCACATAGGAAGACAGGAAGGAAAGTGAGGTCATTAGGCTCAAGCCTGGGGGAGGGAACTGACTTCTGGTAAAATGTTCCTTCCAAAAGCAGCTTTGAATAGAAATGAATTACAGCAAGGGAGAAGCCACACAATTGGACAGAATAATGTATGCAAACAGTGTAAGAATGGGCCCTATTCTGTTGTTCCCCCAGTTCTGTAAGGTAACCATAAAAAATAAAAGCAGCTTTCTAAACTAATCCTTCTGTTATAACATGAAACAAAAGGAAAACTAGAGTTCCTAGTTTTCCTAAAGGCAGGAAATACTCTGGGAGGTTATATCTAACAGACCTCAGACAGAAAAAGTTCTAGGGCCTTATGCTTTCTCTAAGAGCCATGGGTAGGTACTTCTCAAGAACTGGGAGACAAGGTGTAAATAAGGAGAGAGAAGCTTAGCTGATAACAAAGAGAACATAGGCAAATTTCCATCAAACACAGCCATCTGATACGGCACTAGATACACACTAGGGAGGAAAGTTCCCCATCACTCACTCCTCTCTGTCAGCCAAAGTACCCAGGAAACAGGGAGGTAAAGGACATTGCAGGTGAGAAGGTTCTCAACAGCACGTAAGTTTAAATGTTAACAAAAATAAAAGTTGTTATCCTAAAGAAGCACACAACTCTCAATAAAACAGGCACTGTCAACTACCTGAATAAGGGGAAACAACTTTAGACAACAATAATAACACAATCACTCATTGTTACCTGTAGAATATATGACATTTTATGAAATAAATTTCCATTTCTAATTATATTTTACATAACCTAGTTCTAAAATTAATTAATTTTTCCTGAGTACATACTGTAAGGCAGCTAAAAACCTTCTGAGTTAGGAATCATGAATCTGGATAAAATACTTATCAAATAATCAGTGAAAGGAAAATTATGTGAATACTGTCCCCATAATAAGCAAAGGAATTATTCTTATTCTCCACAGATGAAACACTATGCACAAGGCCAGATGCACAAGGCTCTGGGACTCCAGACCATGTCCCACATCTGGTTGGTACATATCACTTACCACTTCACATATTGTGAAAAGAGGGGTCCAATAGCATTTAAGCCAGGTATTAGAGTATTCTTGGCTTCTCAAATATTTCCCATCTGAAAACTCCTCCCCAGCAAATTTTGTTAAGTCTGCCAGGGCCACACACACCTGCCTATTTGGGTGACCTGTGTCTTTGCTCTTCATGGTCTCATATCCAGGCACCCGGGGACGTCGGCTCATCTGGAGGGCCACCAGATCCTTCATGATCGAGTTCAATGCCTCCTGTTCGTCTGCAACGAAAGACAGCACATGGGTTAAGATACTTTAATACAGACCAGCAAAGTACTTTCACAAATTACATGACTAACACTCAGGAAGTTCTACCCAGGTAAAATGACAGAGTCTATACTATAATTACATGAATATGTCTCTGAAAAGTAGATAACTGAGGTCAGACTCTGGAGCTTGAATTTTAATGGATTCTTAATCAGATCTCTGGCAGCGATATTTACCAATTCATTGGGGGCAAGGGACGTGCTCAAACAGAGCACTTCTTACAGTGCCAGAGAAACTCAACCAGGAAAAAGCGGTGAAAAGTTGGAGTGCACTGAAGAACAACACGGCACAGTGTGGTAGGGGAGTAGTGAAAAAACGAATTCATGGAGAGATGATTATGGGACAGAGTCAGTCACACACTTATTCTTAAAGCATCATATATACACAGGAGAGCACATTTTAGAAGACCAAACAAGGACCTCAGGTAGCTGCTTTGAACAGAAGTTGTCTTACAAGCCTGGCCTTTGAATGCCCTCCTCCCAACTCGTTACAAGTTTATAGGCCTTCTGCTTCCCATAGGGAAGTCAAAAGGCAGTGCTATTGTTTTTCTTCCCTAACCGACCAAAGCAATGCATTGTCTCTGTTTTACTGGCATTACTTTTAATCCCCTTTTTTTGAAATATCCTAGAGCACTAGAGTTCTCATGCATTGAAGACAACTGACCAAAACCCAGAACCCAAACCAGACCAATTCCATGTTTTACAAAATTCTCCTAAGTCTTTCAAGAGATCCTTGTTTATTCAAATAGCACTTGGGAGTTGAAAATAAATAAATCTGTTGATCTGGAAAAGAACATGAGGGATGAGTTGCTAACACTTGCTTCGGTGACAAGTGAGTCACTTGGGGACTTGCGGCACACCTTAAAAGAATCAAGTACAAAAGACTCCACCCAAGGACAGTGCCTATCTTCTGCCCTTTATCGTTGTCCCATGGAAATACTCTAATATCCTGTGGAAACGAAAGAACAGCATGAAGTTAGCAAGTAAAATCGCACTATTTGCTTTTCCCCTCTTCCTAGACAAAATCTGCTCAGGTGTCCTTCATGCCCACTGACAAGGTGCAGGAAAGGAAGGAGAAGGTGCCCAGGAAGAGGTTTCTGCCTGCTCCGAAAAGTGAAATTAGATTTAAAACTTGCAGGAAAAACGAGTAGTTTCCCATCTAATTCCACTTCAAAACGTATGCAAAAGTATGTATGAGAGTGGTACAGTTGTAGCATCAAAAGAATGTGGTAAATGGGACATGAGGAGGAAGTTGGTATTTACAGAAACACATTTGTCAAAACTAAAACACATATATTCTATCAATTATTTCACATTTTATAACAAGTTCCCTCCTTAAAGAAAGGGAACTTGCTTGTTTTTTCAGTCGTTTGTTTGGTATTTTAACCTCCCAACCAAGGTTTAAAAACTAAAGCATAACATCTAAGCTAGGAAGATTGGCATATACACGAGGTGTGATCAAACAATAGGGTGAGTGTTTAAAAAAAAATTATTACAGTAAAAGACACATTGCCAATAATCCTCCTCAAAATACTTTCCCTCGCTTCAAACACACTTATCCCATCGTTCTTGCCACTTTCTGAAGGAGTTCTGGAAGTCCTCTTTCGTGAGTGTCTTTAGCTGCGCTGTCATGGCTGCCTCGATGTCCTGAATCATTTTGACTTTGGGGAAGAGCCAGAAGTCACACGGTGTCAGATCCAGTGAATAAGGTAGATGAAGACACACCGTCATGTTTTTATTTGACAGAAATTGCCATACCAGAAGTGATGCTATACCAGATGAGCCTTTCTGTTGTGATCAAAGAATACGGTGAATCCGTTGGATAGCTGAGTGCCACCCAATGGAAAGGCAGGGATCTCCAATATGGGAAGCGGCATTCCAAACCTTAATAAGTGTGTGACAAGTTTCAACTTATTCAGTGTAGTCAGTCGGGTATGAGCTACGGTTGAGAAAAGGTGTATTTTAAAGTGTGCTGTAAATCATCCTCCATCACGACAACGCACCATGTCACACATTGTTTCTGGTCTATGGCAATTTCTGTCAAAAAAATTACGGTGTGTCCTCATCCACCTTATTCACTGGATCTGGCATCGTGCGACTTCTGGCTCTTCCCCAAAGTCAAAATGATTCAGGACATCGAGGCAGCCACAACAGCGCAACTAAAGATACTCACGAAAGAGGACTTCCAGAACTGCTTCAGAAAGTGGCAATAACGATGGGATAAGTGTGTTTGAAGCGAGGGGGAGTATTTTGAAGGGGATTAATGGCAATATATCTTTTACTGTAATAATTTTTTTTTATTTAAACATTCACTGTATCGTTTGATCACACCTCGTGTAGTCGTGTGTGTATGCACATAACAAGGGTGCCAAAAAATGGATACAAGTGGACACTTTCGTCGACGTTGCTCAAGCAGCAGTTCACCGTAATCAGAAGTGTCTGGATGTTGATGGTAACCACTTTGAGCACCTCTCGTCATTGCAGAAGTCAAATGTGACTTGTCTTCATCTTTTGTTATCGGTATATATTGAATATTACAATTTAAATAGTTTTTTCTTTTCTTAAAATGTGTGTACATTTTTTGGTACCCTCTGCATATATATGCTTACATGTTAAGTTGGCTTATGAATTATTAAATACATTTGTATAAAATTATTGGGCCAATAAACTGGGATAAATATAAGGAAGATTATGATTAGGTAGGTGTTTTCTGAGGAGCATCTAGTGATGTTCCTAACAGCAGAATGCTTGGAATTTTCAGTATCAAGGTAACCACCCTTAGAATGGAGGATTTCAATTGTCTTCTCAACTCAGAAATTGAACCAAGATGTTTGTGAATACACACACGCAGACACACATACGCTTTTCAAGTGAAATCCATGACAAATAGACTAGAGAAGTCATTTCTAATTCTGTATAAGATGATGCTATTTATTATAAGAGCTGGTTTATCAGGTTGACAAATTCTGTTTTCCAGGAAGCTAACCAATTCCTGGCATTACTTAATGGATAAACTTGTTTGGTCGCTCTAGTGCTGAGAATACACTAGAGGAATGGTTTGGCACTATCTCTTGAAATCAGGACAACTGACACAGTGAAACAGGGTTATAGAATCTGATTCTGTGTCAAAATCAAACACATTGCTAGAGGCAGACAGATTCTTAAACCGATACTTCAAACTGAGGACAAGGATAAAGACAGGAAGTAAATCAAGTGGCTCTTTTAGGTATTTCTTCCTGGATTGAGATTTTAACTGAATTATCAGCACTCCAATATGAGATTCCTTTAAAAAATGAAAACAAAACAAACGAAATTTCTGAAAACAAATAGCAGCTTTCTTAGAGTATAGCAGTCAGTTTATGGACTTTGAAGTCAGAAAGACCCGGATTTCAGGAGACGTCAAACAAATCACTCATTCTCCCTACACCTCAATTTCCTCATCTGTAAAATAGAAAAATTTAAGTATCATTTCACAGAGCTGCTGTGAGAGTTAAAAGAAAAAAAATAGCTTGCAAATTACTCCTCATGGTACCTAATACTTAGTAATGCTAAAAATACTGGCTATTATTATTGTCAATGGAAAAAGGTCAATTGGAAAAGACTGAAGGCCACTTAATGTATCCTAATACTTAATTTTATTCCTGAATTTTCATTAATCATTAACAATAACCATTTGCTGAGTACCTATCATGTATTATACATTAGTTTTGAAAGATACTTCAAGGTATTCAAACTCTAGGGGTAAAAAGATAAACAACACACAAATATGATATTATACAAGTAGAGACCAAATTAGATGGTACACAAACTACAGTGCAGAAACACAGGTTTAAAATTTGTTTTACAGCTTCAGTAGCAAGAGGTTGTAGATGATTTTACATAATTATTAACAGAATAAAGAATCAGAAAAGCAAGTTGTTCTAGCTATGCAGGAGCGCTTAAAAAATGAACTAAGGAGGAGAAAGGAAATGAAAGCAAGTGAGGGGCAGAAAGGACAAAAAGGGACTGCTCTTCAGTGAACTGTAATCCTTATCGGGTAAGGTAGAAAGAAACTATGCTAGCAAAGAACCCTTTAAAGAAGACTGGAAAAAACAAATGTGACATCACAGAAGCCAAGAGCAAAGAAGGGCAGTGGCAAGCATAGTCCAGGCAGGTCTAATAGAGTGGTGGAGGCAGAAACAAAATTTTAAAGGGAATCCAGAAACTGGAGATTAAAAGAAAATTGGAAGTTGTGGAAATCAACAATTCATTTGTGAACTTTACAACAAGTTGAGGCAGGGTAATACTTAGTGTGCTATAACCTTGGAAAGATTTCCTGAGGATGGGGGTGGTCTGACACACTTGAAAGCTACCAGGAAGAAGCACAGAGGAAGAAGTTAATTCTCAAGATTAAGAGGTTAAGAATTTAGAGGGGAGGAGTAGTCATAGAAAATTGAAAAGAAGGATCTATGAAACAAGGATTAGAGTTGAGGCTTAAAAAGTGGAAGCTCTTAAGCAGTCTTAAGCAGACAGCTATCCATAATTACCAGCAGTATGTACTTTTTCTTCTTTTGATATCCTGACCTACCTATAGTATCTTTGGGGTGCCAGGCAACACACTCCTATCTCTGTAGCTCCATCAGGAAGTCATCTTCCAGACCTAGCTATTATTTCTACCTAAAAGCAGGGACTTAAGGCATGCCCATTTATGAATTCCCTTGGCTAAAAACCCAGAAAAGTTTCCAGAAGTACCATGTCCTTCAATAAACATTGTTGTCCCACATTATGTCTCTTCACTATGCCAGACACTCTCTTTTCCACATGTACAAATCCAAAGAAATATTTAAATCTTTGTTTTCACTTAACTAACAATGTTTTTTCTTCATCTTGCCAACGTTCTACCCTACTCTGCCAGGTCGTCTAATCACAGAAATCCTGGGCTTCAGAGTTTCCCTGAGTCAGATTTTACTATCTTATTCTTCATATTTCACACACTCCCACTAACTCCACCCTGCCCATACCTGGGAAAACATCATTTTACAGTAAGTATAAGTAAAAAGGCCTGCTCCTCAATTCACAAGGAAGTTTTTTCCTTCAAAGACATGGTTAAACCTTTGCTAGATCTCAAAGTCAAATTCTGCTGTTTATTTTTCTGGAATATAAGAGCCCTTCAATATTAACTGATGGCTCAAAATTTTAAAATACATATTTTTAAATTTTTAAATAAAGAGTCCATTGCCTCCTCATTAGAATCAATGTATTATCACTATATTTTACTTCAATGTATAATGAAATTAACCTAAAGGTCTGGAAACTATAGGATTATGTATTGTCAGTCCTAAAACTACAGAACTGATCTTTCCTCCTGTGTACCTTTACGCAGTTTTCACAAAGTACCACCTACAATACCTCACTGCACTTGTCACGTGCTTCTGGTTCACTTTACCTAACTGTAACTTCTTAAGGGCAGGATAAACGGAGGTACAGGGCCTAACACTTCATCTGACACATAAAAGACACTCAATAAACAGACGAAGAATAAATGGATAGCTTACACAGAACCAAGAAAACTACTTCTTATCCTTTGCGTATTCACCTAAATAATATTGTTAGTTATTTACTTGTTACAAAGGCCTAAAATTGTTTTAAGATACAGCTGTCATTTTTAAAAATATCAGAAATCTAGTTCTGACATCGCCATACTGATTCATTATAGTGTGATTCCAACTTCAATGAAAACAGTTACTAACTATTCAGAATCTACACAGGTGGTCAGATTCTAGCCAAACTGAATTGAGACTAACTGGGAGCTCCCAACATCCTGGAAAGGTGTCTATAAATCACAATGTGACTTCAAACCAAGTTATCAAACCAGAACCACACCATCCTTAATCCTATACTCAGTTTACTATAGTTTCCTATAACATTTTCAAGTTGTTACATATTTTTCAATTCTTCCCACTAAGCTTCATATTGCATTTATAAAAAGTCCAAATAAACACTAGCAAATTAATCTTAGATGTTATTAACAGTATTTGCCACTATAATTGCTAAAACTAGGAGAGAATTCTAGCATAACCAAAAAAAATGACCAATCCCATTTTTTTAAAATAACCACATAGTATCAAAGCCAAAAAAAAGAGAATATTTCCTATTATTTACAGGGATAAGTGTAGTTTCCACTAGAAATTTACTGGGGCTAACCGCCAATATAAAATCTGACATGTTTTTATTACCAACCCAAGTTGTCAAATAGGCTTGAGTTTGGGGCTTAGAACAGCTCAGGAAAATATGACTGTTAACCAAAGAACCTGCAGGGACTCAAATTAGTTTTAGTCCTTTCCTCACTGGACTGGAGTTTAACAAGTGGAATGAAAATATTAGTAAGTCTGTGTTTCTCTCTTATCAACCCCTTGAGTTTACTTAGAACTACAGCAACTAAAACAAACTAACCAGCCTGGGAATTTGAATTTTCATCATCAATATTACCAAAATGGAAACTATTATTTAAGAGAGAGACTCTGTGTGTGTGTGTGTGTGCGCGTGTGTGTGTGTGTGTGTTGCACACGGGCGTAAGCGAGAGCACAGCCCTATACAAAGCATATTCAAGAGCCAGGTTCTGGTAGAACTCAGTATTCTGCCTGTCAAGGTCATCTACCAAAGAGAGAGAGAATAGTATCGGGGGTGGGGGAAGTGCTGAAGAAAGCCGGGCAGTGGTTTTTAAACCAGATTGCCTAATACACTGCAGCCATCAAGCAAGTTAATTCCTCCATCAAGTAAAACTGACACTGGGACAAATGAGAAGACACTGACATCCTGGTCCTTTTTTCTTTGGGCCTCTGGACCCTACCTATACAGCTCCTTTCCTCCCCATCATTGTCCCTCCTTAGACTCACACACTTAAACTTTTTGAAAATGTCTTGAAATGTGAAAACAGGCTGACATCTATTTTCACCTTAGACAATGAAATGTAGCCAACACATCTGGGCACTCTTAACTGGTTTAGCAGTCCAGAACGTGGGGAGTGGGAGCTCTGCACCTCCTCAAGTATTTCACACTCCCTTTTGGGACTTAAGACGAGCCCCACAGGACAAAAAGGAAAGACTTATTATTAGAAACACTATCATAAATATAGGTTCAATTCAAAGATTTAGTTCAGTCATCAAATTCCAAAACACAAGATAAATGTTTGAAGCCTAAGAAGGATAAGAAGTATTACGTGCCCCATTTACAGTAAATGTTCAATAAGTATGTGTTGAATTATGTATTTAAATGCCAGGCCTTACTGGATTCCTTTTCTGCTTACTGTCACAGGAGACTTTCCCTGGGAATGTAAGCACTTCTGAAGTAGAGCATGGGAAGGAAACAGTACGCCCAACAAGTGAACAAACCCATCCTAACTTACCACATGAGGGGCAAGCCTGGAATAGAACAAGGCAATTCATTCAAAGCCAGCGTGTAAAGGTAGGCCACAAAAGAGTATATGCCTAATGTGACACAGCATACACTTAATTAACCTCCTGCAAAAATGACTTGACCTTGCTATAGGGCAAAGCAAACATCAACGTTCCCTCTTTATGGGGCGCTTCACAGACTCAATGAACGGCTCTGCAAAGGATCCTTTCGCTGAAGTTTACCCCTTGATTATTTAGGACAAGATCGAATACTTCGCAAGTCTTGAGATCGCGCACCACATGATCACAATAACTGACCCAACAAACGATGCAAAGTACATCTAAAATTTTATTTGCTTCTTAATGCAGTCCAACAGTCATTTGCTACGTTACCCAAAGGACACGAACTGTAATTCAGTTCAAATGTTACGTGTGAAAGACCTTAAAAGCTTTTCTTAGATTACGTCTTCACAACAGAAATTGCAAATATTGATAAAAAAGGAAATGATTTCATAGACATTCTTTTGTGGAGCAAATGCTTCCCTCAAAAGTTACATAATTTCAGGGCTTCTGCGAGATAAAAATAATGGATGCAAAACACTGCAACCGGATTTCTCAAAAAGTAGGATGCGAATTGTAACTGGCAGTCCCCGACCCATTTCTAACCTCCAGCAATCTGCGCGCAGCTCGCGTTTCTCCAGCGCGCCGTTTGTTACAGCGCGAGCCGTTTTAATCACCTCCCAGACTATCTCCTCGCACGCCCTCCCCCCTGCGCTGGGGCGCGCACAGGGCTCGAGAGCAAGCCCCGGGAACTCACAGGCTGGCCTGTGTGAGCAAAGGGAAGGAAATGACACAGGCAGGAAAAAAAAGCAAATCAAGGAAAAGACACAACAGCAGCTGGGCCTGCACCAGCCTCCAGCCGGGGCCCCACACTGCGCTCTCGCTCCCCCGCCCTCGGGCTCGCGGTCCGGCTCGCTGCGGCCGGAGCGGGCTGACCCGCCGAGCACCGGCCCTCGAGCCCGCCACCGCTTCCTCGGGATGCACCCGCCGCGCGGCCCGGAAGGAGGCTGCCGAGTGGGTTCCGCCTGCCGGGACCGCCCCAGCGGGCCGGGGAGCCAGAACCCCCGCCCGGACCGTGGAGCTACGAGCCGGGCGGGCGGGCTCCGGCGGTCCGCAACCCCGGCCCGGCGGGCTGTCCATGCCTGTCAGGCGGCGGCCCAGGGTCCTCCTCCCCTCAGCCCGGGGCGGGGCGACGCGAAGTAGCGCGGGCACAGGCCGGGGCGGTGGCGACACTCACCCATGGTGGCGATGGCGGCGGCGGCGGCTCGGGCCCGAGTGTCACCTCCGCAGCCCGGGCTGCATGCCGGGGGCCCGGGCGGCGGGGACGGCAGCGGGCCTGGCTCCGCGCGGGGGGCGCGAGCTGCGCTCGGGGCCCCCGCCGCCTCCCCAGGCTCCGGCTCCGGCTCCGCCCGCGGCCGGGCGCTGTGGCATGGGCAGGGTGGCCCGCTACATCCCCGGCGCTCCTCTGCTCGGCCCAGCCCGGCCTCGGCGGCGCCGCTCGGCCCGCCCGCCAGCCAGTCTCTCAGTCCCTCAGTCGTTCCGTCCGGCCACCGTTCTCCACCTCAGGAACGCTCCGAAAAACAAACCGCTGGTCGCGCAGCTCGCCCCCTTGCCTGTCACTCAACCCAGCGCTCGCCAATCCAAAGCATGTGCTGCACCATCGTACCACCCCCACTCACTTCACCAGCCAATAACAAGGAGGAAGTCGCTGCCCCCCACCACCACCCCCTCCAACGCTCTCTTCCCAACACCCCCTCAGCCGCCAGCTAATCATCTGCACCACACGATGAACCAATCCCGCCTACTCTCACAGGATGCCAATAGGCGAAGCCAAGGCAGTTTCCGAGAGCTATCTACCGCCTGCCAATCATCGAAATAGCGCCCAGTTCTCTCCGCTGCTAGCCAATCACGTAGAGGACTCTGAGCACCCGCCTCTGCACATCCCTCACTGGCTCATCCTCTCTCTCCCCGGGAGGTGTTGGTTGTTCCAATCACAGCTCGCGCGTGAGGCTCCGCCTGCGCTCCCAGCTCCCGTCAGTCACCCAAGGCTCCGCTGGTGCGCGGGCTGGCGCGGTTCCCTGCCGGCTACTTGGGGGCTGCAGTTAGGGATGGAGGCTGGAGGGGCACTTGGGCCTCCCGCCCTCCTGGCTCTCCGCGGTCCCGGCGGTCCCTGAGGCCAGCGTCCTGCCATATCCTGTGCCCACACAGGGTGTGTAATAAGCAGGGAGGGTTTTGGCTCTACGCGCTTCCCGGCGTGTGGCCACTTCTGCCGCGGGATCCCTTGGCTTGTCCTCCGGTCCAGACGCTACGCTTGCCCGGAGGCAGGGGGAGCCTCACCGCTGGCCGCCTTTTCCCGGGTCTCATACCTCCACGGCCACACCCTCCGAGGGGCTGGGGTAGTGCTAGAATGTGCGTCCTCGGAAACCTGGGAGTTCGTTGCTGGCCAGGGCCAAACCAGTGCCAAGCCAGAAAGGTTCTTTCGGGGGAAAAAAAAATTTTTTTCTGGTTATAAAAGCAATACAAGTTCTTTATGTAAAAACTGAAAGAAAAACAAAAATCCCACCTCAGAGGTAATTTTATCTCTCTCCTACCCAGATTCACGACATTTGACAAAAATGGCTTCATATTGTTTTGTAGTATGCTTACATTTTGTAAGTGTTTTTCCGTGCCACCGAATATTGGTCCAAAACAATTGTACTGGCTGCATATTTCAAAATAGAGGGTGACCACAATTAATTTCCCCAATTCTTCAACATTTTGTACACCTCGATCTTCAGATTCCAAGTCCACCACAATTAATAAAAGCTCCCTTCCTCTGGTGTAATATAAATGAGATGCCAGATAATCTTCCTCAGGTGCCTTTTTCAACTGTCAACTACGCTTGTAGTGGTGGCTTTGCCTTGGGTGTCAAACCTCTGAAGAATTGCCTTAGACTCCACTTTTTATTTACACCCCCACCCCAGTATTTATCAGGCCCCTTGTCCAGTTAGTTTTTCGTTTTCCTTCAACAAACTTTTAAGTCTGTCATTTTCCCTCTTGATTAGATCCCTACCCAGTTTATTGTAGTTCCTATAATAATCTTTTTTTCTGAGAAAGGTTTCTCAACTGTTTTTTTTTCATTATCACCCCCACAAAGGGAAAATTTCAAATTAATTAAATTTAAATTCTTCCTAATGAGAGAAATTAAATACTAAGGAATAAGACTTTGTCAGGTGAGGTCGAGCTTTGAAGGCCACACACCACTGTTATTACCTAAGTTTTTTGACCCATTAAGAATCACTTTTCACCCCTTTGGGGATATCACCCTGTTGAGAATGAGTATAAAAGGTATATATATGCTAGAGGTCATAATCTGCCAATCTGAAGCTCAACCCTGACCCTTAATTTTATTAACCTGAGATAAATATTTTAAAAAGACATACTTATGTCAGTAGAAATCTAGTACTCACTCATGGCCTGTATGTGAAGGTCTATTCAGCAGTTTCTCTTGGAATGTCTACAAGTAACACACATCTCCAATTTAACAGGTTTTACACTGAACGCTTAATTATTTTCACCTCCCCCAAAAAAAACCTGCTCCTGTTTTCCCAATTCTTAAAATACAAACCTAAGAGTCTGCCTTGATTTTACTCTTTCCCTAACACCCCTATAGCCAATCAGTCAGCCAATCTTTTCAGCTCGTTTCAATATTTGACCTGAACCACTTCTCACTACTACCACCCTAGTCTAGTCCAAGCCACCATCCTCTGTTGGATGACTGCCCTAGCCTCCTGACTGGTCTCCCTTTTTCCTCTGTGGTCACCCAATAAATGATTCTTCACATAGCAGCCAATTATTGTAAAAAGTAATTCAGATCATGTCACTCCCCTGCTGTCAACCTTTCAACGGCTTCCCATTACATGTAGAATAAAATCCAAACTCTGTCATGGCCTTCCTGACCCAACAGGAGCTGCCCCGCCACCCTCTCCTACTTTATCTCTATCACTCTCCCTCAATCGCTGTGCTTCATCCACACTGACCTTCTCACCATACTTTGAATCTACCAGGCTCGGGATCTTTTACCTCAGGTATTTGCCATTTGTTCTGCCCGGAATGCTCTTCCCCAGGATATTACAATGACGAATTCCTGCATTTGATTCAGGTCTCTGCTCAAATGTCAACTCTTAAAAGAGTTCCTAAGCATCCCATCCAAAATAGCCTCTCCCCTCTCCACAATCATTCTGTATCTCCATATTCTGCCTTATTTGTCTTCATAGTGCCTGAATTTTATACACATACACACACTCTAGTCTTTCCTCCACCTACATAAACTGTGTAGTATCAGGGATTTTGTTCTGTTCACTGCCCTATCACCAGCACTTAGAATAGTAAGTACCTCGCGCATAATAGAGAAATGCAGTACAACTACTTAAGTCTTTAGCTGAAAAGAGCCTTCTGATTTTCCACTTTTCTGGCAACTGCTTTCTTTGAGGGCTTCGTTTCCATTGGCTGTCCCTTAACCAGCCATCGCAATCATTTCCATGCTGCAGTTACCACATGGACTTTCTTCTGAGCGATCCACAGCCATCATCCCATTGAGTTTCCCATAGGCACCTCAAATTCTACAGGTCAAAACTGAGTAAATTATTTTCCTCCTAGTTCTGTATTTCCTCTGCCCATCTTCAGTTCTCCAATTCGATACCTCTGAGTTGTCTAATTTTAAGAGCTCTTCCTCTCCATTCTCTTCTCCCAGTTAATCCTGACCATGTCCTCAATCTGTCTACTTCTCTCACATCCCCAGCTTCATCATCCTACTTCAAACCACTTAATCATTTACTTGGATTATTTAGTGTAATAGCCTCCCGATGTGTGCTCACATCACAGGGTGATTTTTTCTAGAATAGATACCTGATCCTGTCATCCTCTGCTTAAAAACTTTAGTTTCCCATCACCTTTAGGATAAGTCAAATATGTGAATCTAGCCAGAAAGGCCTTTCAGGACCCAAGCTATTCCTTCTTTAGCCACAAGTTTTTCCACCTCTCACCTCTACCAACCCCATCATTCAAATTCTATGTTCTGGCCACACAGAACCACTGGTAGGCAGTTCCTCAAATGACTCTCTCTTGCCTGTACACCTCTGAATATGCTATTTTCTGTTTCAGTCTTCTCCTCCACTCTTGCCCCTACCCCCATTCTTTCAGTGAAGAGCTAAGCCTAAACATCACTCCCTCCAGGAAAATCTTCTAGACAGATACCCCCAAATCTGGGTACCACACAGCACCTAGTACTTTCTTCATCAAAGCACTGTCCTACTCTATTGTAATTACCTTTAAGTAAGCATAAAGACAGAAGCTTGGGCCGGCCCAGTGGCTCAGGCAGTTGGAGCTCTGTGCTCCTAACTCCGAAGGCTGCCGGTTCGATTCCTATATGGACCAGTGGGCTCTCAACCACAAGGTTGCCAGTTCGGTTCCTCGAGTCCTGCAAGGGATGGTGGGCAGCGCCCCCTGCAACTAAGATTGAACATAGCACCTTGAGCTGAGCTGTCACTGAGCTCCCGGATGGCTCAGTTGGTTGGAACGCATCCTCTCAACCACAAGGTTGCTGGTTCGACTCCCACAAGGGATGGGGGGCTGCGCCCCCTACAACTAACAACGACAACTGGACCTGGAACTGAGCTGCACCCTCCACAACTAAGATTGAAAGGACAACAACTTGACTTGGAAAAAAGTCCTGGAAGTACACACTGTTCCCCAATAAAGTCCTGCTCCCCTTCCCCAATAGAATCTTTAAAAAAAAGACAGAAGCTGTGTCATTCAAATCGGCATGTCTAGCATCTTCCATAGCACATTCAAAAAACAAATATTTGTTGAATGAATAAGTGAACCTCAAATGAGGATGTAGCAATTGAATGTAATTTCCACAAGTGTGCCCTTGTAGCTATATATTTTATTCTTTTTTCTATGCTGTTGCCCTCCTCTCTTCATTTTCCCCGTGAAGCTTCCCAGTTGGGCCATACCTTCTCAAGTCCGTTCCCTTGGTTTCACACTGAGTAGATGCCCCTGGTGAAGCACCTGAGCCATATCTGACCCCAAGAATCACAACCTGCCCGTAGTGCACAGGACCTCCCAAAGTGCTGGTCCCATTAAGGAGCCCAATCACACACTAGCTACACACTTTCCTTTTTTCTTTTCAAGAGCATAGGACTACTTGGACACATGACAGGGAACAATAAATACAAATGAATGAATGATCTTAGGGGACAGCTCAATGAATTTGGTGTAAAAAAAGAAACCAACAAACCTGATTCGATGAAAATTATTTTAATTCAGGAGTCTACTGGAATATATTCAAATTACCAGTTCAATCAGTTAGTTTATCTGCATTATTGAGGAATGATGTAGACATCATAGATTTTTACAATGATGATATTTTATGTTATTGACATTTACTTGGAAACAAAAATTGCTTTTCATTTTGAAATCCCACCACTATAAGTTTATCCTAAAAAATACTTTGCAAGTGAGCAAAGGTAAAGAATATTTACTGCACACCTTTTGTAAGATAGACAATCCAAATGTTAAATAAATTACGGCACACTAATTAATACAATAAAATACTATGTAGCTACTATAAAGAATAAAGCAGGCTTCTTCATACTAATAATACCAAAAGGTATCCAGGATATATTGTGAAGTGTGTATGTGCGGGAACAGGTTATAATGCAGAAACAGGGTGATCACATCAGTTTTTTGTTTTTTTGTTTTTTCCCTGTCTTCCGCCTCCACTACACTCTGGTTCAAGCCGTTGTTTCTCAGTCTAGTTGTGTAGAACACAGCTCCCTCGCCCATGCTGGTGTTATGAGCCTTGCGCGACCCTCTCCCCTCCCGACTGAGGCAGTCAGTTGCCGGTTGTCGGTCGGCCACTCAGCAACACACAGCAGCCCAAGGCCATTCACGCTGGCTGCCGGCCACCAGCCACTCATGGCAGCCCGTGGCAGCCCACGGCAGCCCAGCTCCAGGAAGAGCCGTTATTTACAATCTTAACTGTAGAAGGCACAACTTACTGGCCCATGCGGGAATCGAACCTGCATTAGGAGCACGGAGCACGGTGCTCCTACCACCTGAGCCACTGGGCCCGCCCACATATCAGTTTTTTTAAAATGCTCCTTCACATTACTTAGTGGAGAAAAAGGCCAACATTTATTGAACACTAGGCACTGCTGTAAGTGCTTAATGTATATTAACTTATTTAATTCTCAAAAGAGCCCTATGAAATAGGTACTATTATCCTAATTTTATAGATGATGAAATAGGTGCAAAAAGGTTAAGTTCTCGTCCAAGGTTGCTAGCAATTGTCAGAGTCAGAATTTGTTCCCCAGCAGATTGGTTCTAACGAGTAGAATAGAATAGATTGTTAATTGGTGGTTGTATCTTAGGAGTTAGAATTAGATGGGACTTTTATTGTTATATATTTCAGTAACGTTTTACTTTTTAAAAACCAATAAATGTTACCTCTTGGCATTGACAAAAGAAAGATAAAAAGAGGAAAAAGTGAAAACTGCTATCTCATTCACTGGAGATAGAATAAATAGAGAAAGTGATTTTAGTCAAGACTAATGCGGTGTCTATCATGACACTTTCTTTTGCCAAAGCTACTGGCTCATTTCTCTTCACAGATCTCCAGAGTCCCTGGGGATTCAGATAAAAGTCTAGAAGTTGAGTGTCTTAGAGTTTAAAGCTTTATTTACTACTATGTGGTTTCAGAGATAGAAAAGAAAGTAACTCAACCACATGGTTGAACCTCCATAATGGCCTGGAGGCAGAACCTTCAACCCTATTCAGCCAAGGCCTCTGGCATAGGGGGAGCAGCTACAGACTGTAACATGAGTGCTTCTTGTAAGAGTCAAAGCTGTGGACAAAGCCTATCACAGATACCTCCATCCCACTGAAAGGACGTCTAAAAGTGAACCCAAGCCAGCTACAAGGTGCTGAATGATTTTTGTGTTGCTAAGACAATGACCAAAGATAAAGCAAAGACAAGCCAGGACCAGATCCCATTTTTATATTTAAAGTACGCCTGACTCCCATCCTCTAACATGCTGTCTCCCTTGTTGGACAATAATGGACTAGTTTTATTTTTTTTTAAATGTTTTCTCTGATGAAAGTAATGCATGATTTTAGAAAATAAAACTCAGTTATAACATCACCATCCAGAGATAATCAGTTTGGACATTCTGGTACCCTTCCTTCTAGTCTTTTGTAAAAAAGATGTGTGTGTGTATTTTATGTTATGATACACATTTTAAAATTTGGCCTATACAATACATATACATATATAGTTTTGTATATTTGTTTTCCATTTAATATTATATTGTAAATATTTGCTCTGACATAAAAGATTCTTTGAAAAATATCATCTATTGAAAAATAACTCATACCTGTTTTATTTAACTATTCAGTTAAATAGTTATTTAACTAACCTAGGTAACTAAGGGTCTCTTTACCAGATCTAGAGGCAGAACAGGTCCAAGTAAGGCTTCCTTTCCGCCTTTCCCATATTAACTGCAGGAAAGACTAAGGAACCGCCAGGGGTCAGTGCAGAGCCATCTAGTATGGCTTGATGTAAGAAAATTGGTCACAGAAAGAATCCATATTGGGGGATAGGGGAGGAAGAAGAGGGTAAAGGGGGTCAAATATATAGCGACGGAAGGAGATTTGATTTTGGGTGGTCAACATACAATGCAATATATAATGTATTACTGAATTGTACACTTGAAACCTTCTAGTCTTTTTATTAACCAATGTCACCTGATAATTAAAAAAAAAAGAATGCATATTAACAAATCCTATCTATTAGATTAGAGGACTATTCCACATGAGTAGACAAGTTCCCTTCTAGAGTGGGCTCCCTCAGTTCAGAAACAAGCACATTCTTCCAAATTAATTTATATTCAGCATTTACAAAACAGCTATTTTATAAACCAAAGTCTAATACTACATCAATACAAGATGTAGTATTAGACCTGTTCTCACCTGCTTGGTATGAGATCACTTGTGCATAAAATATTTGACCTGACTACTTTATAGGTTTGTTGTGAAAGTAAAACAAATAAAATATGAAAGTATCTTATATTAATAAATTATGAAGCAGCATTTAAACTTCAACTTGCCCTATTTTAATGATGTGCTTGCTATTCAGATAGCTGGATGAGTTATCGCCTTTAAAAACTAAGCAATCCCAGGTAGTATCATGATTATAAAATGAGGTATAAGAGCATATATTTTGGCATGATCATAGATTATATCATTGGTTTTCATCCCCTTAGCCTTCATTCTCCAGCTGTTGAAGTCACCATGGAATTAGTAATCTATTTTTCCTAGAAGCTGAAGTTATCATTTATAACTAATTTGGTTTTAGTTCTTTTCCATCCTCATTTACCTGAGGCTTCTTCAGGAAAATTACTCTGACCTCAGAACTGTCTTAAACAACTCCTAAGTAGGTGAATAACAGAGATCAAAACCCATTCCTGCCCTTACATGCTTGACAGTCTCCAGCACAGGTGGTTGGCACTCCTGGTCTTTCTAAACCCAGAAGTGACTCAGAAGCAAAAGGCACCAAGGGCCTTATTTCCCACCTGGCCAGGCTTCTGACTCAGCCTTCACCCTTCCTTCTCTTCTTGTTTCCTCTCCCGTTCCCAATGCCCCATCATCTGGCACCAGGGATGAAAAAGATCTAGGGTTGGACGTGCTGGGGACCAAGCAGCTTTCAAAACAAGCTTGATACAGCCTTTTCTGAGGGCAGCCCAACCTGCTGACAGGTCCACTCTGACAAATCTCAGAGTACACAGGGGCTGGCCCGGGCAAAGCAGGGCCTGAGAGTCTCTTATCATTGGCACTTGATTTCCTATTGGCTTAGAGCCGTAAGCTCCCTGGCAGAAGAAGGGCACAGAGGACACATGAAGGGAACAAGGAGGCATGCACAGCAGCTTGCACTGCCCTGGGACAGCTCCAGTAGAGAGCAGTCCTGTGTCTTCCCTCTGAGATTCTATGCCTTGGTATAGGATCTCACACAGGGCACCAACTGAACGCCTTGTGTTCTTGATAAGTACAGTTCCTGGTACGGAGGAGGTGTTTCATAAAAGGTACATGAATGAATGACAGGTTAGGCCATTAGACTAGCATCAGAACACACAGGGCCTGGACAGAGCTACATTTCTGTAGTCAATAAGAAAACATAACAGTCCTGGGATTGGAGTAGTGGAACTGGGCTTGTAGACGTGAAAGGAAGTCAAGAGGGTCTCAAGAGCTGGACACAGGAAAACTCAAAAACCATACAACAGTACAGCGACCTAGATCAATCACTGTTATTATTTACGAGCAGTTTCTAACACATGGGCCCTCAGAATACCTACCATCCCCACAAGGGCCATCTTTCTGAGGTCAGAGGCTGACTAGCTGACTGGCCTCACTCTGAGTCAGGGTGGGGGGACTCACCCAGGAGGGGTCTGAGACACCAGCAGAGCTGACAAAGAGGCCTCGGAGAAGTACGGGGATTCCTTTGGCCACAAAACTACAGGTCTTGTGCCTCCAAACCTGTCAGGCCACCGACCTGCCTCACTCTTAGAGGACACGGCAGAGCCTGTGTTCCGGAATGAGTTGCCTAGGAAGGAGCCGGGGGGCACGTACAGCCTGGTTACTCAATGTTGTCATAGACCTGGATCACGTCCTCGTGGTTGCCGAGAGCCTGGATGAGGTGGGCGGCCTGCTCCAGGTCAGGGTCAGCCAGCCGCACCACTGTGTTGGGGATGAACTCCAGTGCACAGGACACAGGACACAAGCCCAGGGAGTCCAGCTTCTTCCGCACTTGATGCAGTGAAGAAGCATCACAAATAAACTAGGGACAAAGGAAAGTGAAGAAATGAGGAGCCAAGACATAGTCATAGGACAAAGCCTGACAGCACTTTGCAAAACCTGAATGGAACTACTGTAATGTATCACTGGGTTTAAGCTCTTCACTGGCAGAGATATAGTTTTCAATGTTCTGAATCCTTCTCATGGTCCTCCGTAGAGTAAGTCCTATCCAGTATAAACTTAATAAATGTTCGTGCAATATGTGAACTCTTTATCTCACTTGTACTGCGGGTACAAGAAATAAGAACTGAGAGGAGCATGCCTTAACTTTTCTGTTAGGGCCCTCTGAAAAGTCCATCAAACGCTAAGGCTTCATACTCACTTTAAAAATGTCCTTTTCCTCTTCATCTTCAGTTTCCTTGACATCCTCAGCTCCTGCTTCGATCGCCAGCTCCAGGGCACGCTCTAGGTCCACTGCTTTCTTCTCTCTGTCCTCCACTCCAACTACAATCACCCCCTTTTTGTCAAAGGAGTGGCGAGCTCCTTCAGCCATCATTCCCCTGACAGGAAAGTAAACAGGCCAGAACGAATGCCTTTAGACACTCAGTCTCCACAACACTCTTTCCCACCCAGCCTCGAGTACATACAGACATGGAGCAGCTCTCTTCCTGAAGAAGAAGATACAGCTACCACTGGGCGAGGGAATAATCCAAACATATCCCCACCCTCTATTTTATGCTCTGGAGCATGGAGGATGCAAAGAGTTTGCTCAGCAATTCCTGTGCCATTTAGATTCCATTCCTGCTGATACATTTTAAGACCTGAACATTAAAAGGCTATAGATAGGAGAGTGGGACAAAAAGCCCCTTCTATGCTTGATGAACAGGTCCTTTAGATCCTGCCTCATACAGAACACATTAAGGGGGAGTAAATTATCCCACTAAGAGATAATTATCCCACTAATTATCCCATCCTGCTAAGGATGGAGTATATGTAAAACCTGAATCACTACCAGGAATAACAGTACTTTCCTTACACAGAATTAGAACCGCAAGGCTTCATCCCCTTCCACTCTCCACAGACACACACCTACCCATTCTTGTTCAGGATGTGTTTGATGTCCGAATGGCACTTGGAGCCACTGTTAGATAATGCCTCAATGAGCAGAGAAGAGCCACCAGGGCCTCGACCCTCATACAACAAATAAATGCCCTTGGTTTTCTGCAAAAACAACATTAACACATTTTCCTGTTTCCCAGTTCCCTCCTGCATGCCAGCCCATAACCACAGGCACCCCACCACAAAGTTGACTCCATGGCATGGGCTCTCTGGGCTGGAGCTTAGACTCTCAAGTCTTTATTTTTGTTCCCACCCTCTGAGAGGAGGCCCATGAGACCAAATCTTGAGGTCATTGGAAGACTACCCGTTACTTGGAAGGGAATCTGTTCCTCTGGTCTCTGAACAGTCAATTAGCCATCTTCCAGGTTTGTTTCCTTTCCTCCCCTGCCAAATTCCACATCCACTCCCCCCATTTCTCCCACCAAGACTTATCATCCTTCACCCTATCCTGCATGAAATCCACCTGTGCTCCGACCCCTGGGATATTTCCAAAGTCACATACTTGGGCCTTATCAGAAGAGCCACTGAAAACAGCATGGCCTCAAAATGCAAACAATCAATCAAAAATTCTAATGACCAGTCTCTTCTGGACTTCCCATGCTGCCTCTACTCATCCCTTACCCATGCACCCTATTTCACCACCCTCTCCTACCACCCTGCCCTGATGCCTTCCCAAAATTCTCAGCTGATGACTTCTCCCTTCCTCTTTCACAAAGGAAATGAAGGCCCACTAGGTGGGGGAAAAGCCGCCGCCACCACCTTATCTGCACCACAGTCAACATGAAGGCAGTATGTTTGATGATTAGAGCACAGGCTCTGGAGTCTGACAGTCTGATTTCAAGTCTGTCATTTTCTATGTGATTTGGTTAAATAGCCTAATCTTTCTGCCTCAGTTTCCACTTAAAGATGTTTTCAGGATTCAGTGACATAAGGCATACAGAGTTCTTATCAAACTGCTTGGCCTGGAGTATGCACTCGATAACGATTATCTATTAAGATGATCCTTAATAGGTAAGTAGGAAGTACCTAGTACTTCCTTAGATCCTTCCCACTTGTCCCAGAGGAAGAGGTGTCCCCTCACCTGGATTCTACATCTCTGCCCCTCCCATCATCACTATTACCTGCACCCTCTTCCTACTGGCTTTTCTCCTTTGGGCATAAATATCAGAAAAACAAACCCTTCTTGAGTCTAACATCAAGGCTTTCCCCACACCGTGCCCCTTATTTCTACCCCATCGCCTCACAACTCAGCTGAGCAATCCTAGGCACGATAGTTATATACACTGTCTATCCACCCGATTCCTGACTGTGCTCCTGTAACCAATGACCCAGGAGAGACAGCCATCAGGAGGGTCTGGGTTGAAGGTGTCCACTTCATTGTTACCCTTCCCTCTGATAGTTTAAGGATTGTTTGGTGGCCTTCCAGACATGGACACTGTAGGGACTGTGATCAATAACAAGAATGTCAAATTGAGGACACACCTCCATTTTCAGCGATGCCTCAATTGTTGACTTGGGCATATGCTTGCTGCGACACACCTCTAAGATGTTGGCCAGGTTGCTGTTGAGCTCAGGATTGGGGCCTCCTTCTGAGATAGAATATTATGAGCCAAGACATTTAATTATTTCCAGCCTCCCCACACGGCAACAACCCCAAAGAGTAGCAAGTCATCACCTAGCTTTCGGTTAGTTTAGGACACTTTATCCAGTGTTTGTATGGGATATGGGGTATTTTGCAAAAGAGGTTTTAATTCACTCTGTCTCTAAGAAAATAAAGGGCCGTGGCCCAGCTCCGGGAGACAAGCGAGGCCTTGGGCACAGAGAGGGCAGCGGCGGCCAGCGGTGGGGGACCGTTAGGTTCTCACCTTTAACAGCGAGGCGGATGCTCAAACAGAGCTTGGAAAAGATGCGACTCCTTTCAGCATCCTTGGGACCCTTGATGTGCCGGACTTTGGACCACTTGTTGTGCCCGGCGGGGACTTCCGTGGTGAGGTGCAGCGTCCGGCCGGGAGTGGGGCTACAGCCCGAGACGTCAGGCTGGGAGCCTGAGGGGAAGCGAGGAAGAGCTACCCGGGCCCCGGCGCCCAGTGCTCGCGAGTATGGGGCAGCGGTCCTGCTCAGGCTGACAGCGGCCAAAGCAGCCATTGACTCCGACCCCGGGCCAAGGTCAGCAAGAGCAGTGAAAGAGCAGCAGCCAAGGTCAGCACGTCTCGTCCGCCGCCAAAACAAGCAGGTCCGGAGCCTGCAGTCGCCTCCACCTGTCACCAGTGACCCAAAGGGTAAGGCCCGCCGGGAACAGCCCGAACTCGAAGGACCCCCGCACCGTCCCGACCGCAGCCGGGAGTAGGTCCTCTTGATGGGGTAGCACACTTCCTTTCCCCGGTCCGTTCTGAAAACGCTTCCCCATCGCTCGCAAAATCCGTTCCGCTGCTGCAGTGTGGGCCGCGGAAGCCCGGCCCCGGTGGGGCGACCTGGTGCTCAATCCCTCCCAGGTGCCTGCAGAGCGCGCCTGACTTTGTTTCCCACGGAGATCTGACAGAGATACATCTGAGTTATGAAATTGATTTTGCTTCCAAATTGCTTCCCAACTTTGAGCAGGTCCAGGATGATAAATGTTTTGTTGTTGCAAAGAAATATATAGATCCTCATTTTACAGGAAACGAAATCGTCACCCAGAGATGTTATTGCCCATTTAGTCTCTCTGAACTTTCTCTTCGCTATCTGTAAATAAGAATGCTACTAGTAGTACTTGCTTTATCAACATAGGAAAGTTGAAAACACAAAATAAGCCCTTGGAGCTTTAAAGTAATAAAGTTTTATGTAAATAGCAGCGGCCAGCATAGTGATTAAGCCCCGAAAAGCAATAGTTGGCTTACTATTCAGATGAGACACAAGTCATTCTGGAGAGGATGATCAGAAGGGTCCTCTGGATCCAAATTCCCTTCTCTGTTTTCCTTCTGCTCTCCCAAAAGAGAAAACTAAGGCCATTAGGAGGGGAAGACAGACTAATGATATTGAGCCTCTTTTCACGTGCTTACTATTCATATACAGTATGATTTTTTGTAATTTAAAAATGTATTGTACACGTTAAACTAATACAATGTTGTATATCAATTATTTTAATAAAACTGGAAAAGTATGTTACTTTTGAGTAGCAAAAAGCAAATAAAGGGTATTTATAATCACAAATGAGTAGAGGCCAATACAAAGTTTGAGATTGCCTTAGCCCAATCAGCGTAAGTCCACCAGGGCAAACCTGTAGTCCAAGAGTCAGGCTTATTGACTCACTGCAACAAGGGAAATCACAGCAAAGGGAGTTTGTTACCAAACAAAAGAAACAAACAAAGGAAAAGATTATTATTATAGGATAATGGGGAAGAGTGGATGTCAGATGAAATTTCAGTGAAATAGAATTTGATAGGCTCAAAGGAACACAGAATTGTATGAAGAGGATGAACATCAGCTCTGGACTGCAAAGCAGACCCAGTGTTTGGTTTCCTTGGAAACTACAAAGTTTATGTTCAGAAGCCCCTGCTCTGAAGCTGTACACCTGGGCTGGAAATCAAGGCGTCTCTGTCAAAATGATTTAGATTCTCCAAACAAGACTGTAGGGGTTCTTTTTTTTCTTTTTCTTTTTATATCCCCCCCCAGGGGTTCATTCTTAATGATATAATTTCAAACAGCAAACTTTCTGATAATCTATGATTTTAGAGAACAAAGTTTCTCTGTGAATTAAAAAACTCACTCAGAGAAGGGAATTGTTATGACACTTTAAGTTGTAATGTGTGTTTGGGAGAAATATTGTTTCCTGTTAACTTCACAGCTGCTTTTATCTGTGCCTGTTTATGTGATGAATGGCAGGGCAGATTTTTTACTTTCTCAGTCTGAGCAAATATTTACTCTCAAGATAAATTCACAGGTGACTGACAAATCTCTAGGGGCCTCATTGTCAGGATCTCTGAAGTCATTAACTAACAATGAGTTTGAATGCTCAAGACCGGCTGATGGAATCATTCTGTTAAGTTTGAGTATGTGTTGTTCACACCAACAGTTCTCAACGAATAAGATGACATTGGTTTAGTCCAGATACTTTGCTAACTTGATAGTATGGCAGAAGCATTACTATTTATTCAGCACTTTATTTCCTCTTTCTAGGCACATGGGAAGACTACATTTCTTGACCTTTCTTGCAATTAGGTTGGAATCACATGACTAAATTTGGCAGATATGGGCAGAAATAAGTACTTCCAGGCCTATCCTGAAAAACTTATCTCCCACACTCCAAAGTGACCTTGGAGGCCACATGTTCTGGATGACAGCTATAAATGGAGGAGGGCTAACCAACCTCCAAAGGACTTCATGTAAGCAGAAACCCAAACCTTTGTTGTGTTGTCTCTGAGATTTGGGGATTTGTTACTGCATAGCCCAGTTTACTGAGATGAATACAGTATTAACGCTCCCAGCTTTGTTCTTAAAAAACCAAAGAACAGGAATCACTTATTTCCCATAAAACATACGCTGTCAGACCATATCGCACAGTCTAACACTCAGCAGATGCTCATTTTGCCTCACACAATTTAAACCCTCATGGTACCTACTTCTCTTCACTGACTGCCACTCCCAGCTCCATGTCTTCTGACATCATGGCAGGTACAGTGAACCAGATCCTGGCTCACTGAACCAATCACAATTACTTTTCTTTCCTTAAAATGGCCCAACACCAACAATGACAAACATAAATGAGGGGAGGATTCACCCAGGTCTCACAACATTTGTATAGCAGTGAGGACAGGAAGTCCTTCTCCATCCTACCAAGGTGGGGCACAGGCTTGGGAAACTGGCTTGGACTTGGAAACTCTAGTTATCACATCAGAACCTGGTGTCCAAACCCACAGGATCTGGGAGTTACCATTTCTTTGTCAACCTTCACAGCCAATAGACTACTGAATCCTGATTATTCCGTCTCTTTACAGTTGTGCCCTGTTCTGCTTCCCTGCTGCTCCTTAGTTCAGGCTTTCCCCCCTCCCTCAGTTTGACTACTATAATATGTGAACTGACTCGCTGTCTCAACCTCCACTCAGAGGCACTTTCTTCATTGCTCCCTAAACTTCTGAGCATAACTTCCCTCTGTGTAAAATTTCCAAAGTCTCATATAGGAGTAAGGTCTAAATTTCTGCAAAGTACAAAAGATTGTCTGATCTGGCTCCTGCTTACCTCTCTAGCTACATTTCCCACCAATCCCTCTATAAAAACCCACATCAACTTGCAATATTCTCTCTTGTCTCTAGACTGGTATGTGAATGTTTTCTCTACCTTGAATGCCTTTCCTTATTCCCAAAGAACTCCTACTTCAAAACCAGTTCAAACATCCGTCTTGTGAAGTTTTCCCTGACCCTCTCTGGGTCTGCCCCAGTCACAGGTGATTCCCACCTCCTCAGGGCCAGCAGTAAGCCTGTACACACCTGTTACAGCACAACACTGCCAGTATTTATGTGGCTGTCTCCTCTGGTAGACTGAGCACCCTGTGGGTCATAACCCTTGGCATAGGGTAGTTGCTGTGTTTTGTCAAAGGTGATGAATGAGGCTGTCAGATAGTGATGGGTTGGGGGTGAAGTCAAATCCCCCAGCCAGTGTCTCTGGAACACGACCACAGTGGCAGAATGGGAAGAACTGAATTCATCACAAGAAGAAATTCAGTCAATCTATACATGTTCAAGTTTTATTACAAAGTATGATGGGCAGAAAATACGGTACTTCTTATATAGGAGGCTGAAACAGAATGAAAGGGCAAAAATTAGGTTTAATATACTCAGGAAGCAAGAAATAAAGTCATAGATATAACACTCCACTTTCAGGTGCCTTTGAAGTAACCTTCAATGGGGATTTACCATCGTGGTTTTTCCACAACACAGTGTTAAAATTTTATTACAAGCCCTGTGTACAATCAGTCCTGTGAAAATAATGTTTTAAAAAGAAAAACAGTTACAGTACAGTTCTGTAAGGGGCAGCTTCCTCTCCACCTGACTGTGGGATGCCACAAAACTTACAGTATAGAGGGAAAGTTTAAATATACAATAAGAAAATCAGTTCAGACTAGGCTACAGGGGACAGATACTGATTGGCTAGAGCTTAACATTTCAGAGAACGAGAAATCTCCATTTTCTACATAGAGGTTTGTACAATCATGCTACAAATTCACACTAGGGGAGGAGGGATGGAAAGTCACTGATGGGGGGAGGTCATAAAATACACAGGAACAAAAGCAAATGATTCATACTCAACTCGAGCAAGTCAAAGCTTTAGTTCCACAAGTTTCGTAACATACTGTATACCACAATCAACCCAAGGTGAGAACATTTCTTTTAAATAGCAGGTACCACAAGTTCATATTCACTGGGTTGTCCCAAAGGTGGATACTTGTAAGTTTTCCAGCTGTTACACAGACTGCCAACATCTTTCTTCTTGAGTTCATACTTCCATTAGCTTATTTGTTTCTGGTTTGATGTACCAGTCCAAGCCTTTTTGGGAAGGCACCTACATGTTTCCATATTTATAAAATAACATCCAGAAAGGAGCCTGAGAGGACCTGGCCCATCTCGTGTGGCCACACATTTGATTCTGACCATTAGCAGCAAAGACAACTGTGGGAGAAGATGGTGCAGGTGGGAGAGATGGGCAAGGCTCTGCAACACGAGACACTTAGCGCTGGCTCAGCCAATACAGAAAAGCTGATCGGAGAGCTGGGCCTGGAGTTCACAGTGACTGCTCAATTCAGCTGTCCTCCCAGGGAAAGCCCAAATGAAATGCCAGGCATGACCCTCTCACCTCATCCTGGAGTGCAGAGAGTAAAGGGGAGAGTCTGCTTTGAGGCTTCTACTTCTATGGTCTCCCTCACCCCAAGCCAGGCAGTTGAAGGAGCTGCCATATTCTCAAACTTGGGAAAGCGGAGATGGCACTGGGCTGGTCCTCCCATGTGTGGAAAACCCTGCAGCAACTACATGTTCTTACAACCTAGGAATTCAAGGCCCAGTTTGCAGCAGGGAGAAAGTTGTACAGTGGGAAGAGAGTGAGAAAAGAGGGAAAGAAAAGTGTGTGGGGTGACGAAGTCAACATGACTGTTTACAACCTCTGCTGCTCTCTACAAACCTACAACCAAGAACATCAGTCTGGAACAATCACAGCACTCCCAAGACCTGAAGATTTCTACCACCAATCATCACCTATGGCTGCACTGATACAGGGAGGGGCTCCTCTGCCATGAGCTGTCATCCTGCCTCTGTAGTTACCCAGTGTCACACTCAAGGAATGGTCCAGGAAGGCTGATACAGGCCAAGGGCACAGTCTCACTCCACGGCCACATGGCATATTCTGAATACTTCTCCACCTCAGGCCATTACTGCCCTCTAATATTTTCTCCTTTGAGCTAAAGAAACACCATTGATTTTTCTCCCACATCCTAAATCTCCTTCTAAAATTTCTCTCATAACTATCATCAAAACCTAGTAGGAGTCTCAGTTTTTTTCTGTTTCTTCCCAAATCTTAATAGTTCTCTGAGAGCTGATCCTGGTTCTGGTAAGAAATTCTCACCTAGTTATCAAATATCTTCCCCCTTCAAACCCTCATCTTGCAGCCTGATCCCTCTCTGAAAAGAGAGGGTTCCAACTCTCCAGAGTGTGAACACTTCAGCTCTTGAAGGACTTGGACCCATTCGCCAGCTCTCTGATGTGGAACCTCGGGCCTCATTTACTCAGCATCTTCGTCCCTTTCCACTCCGAGCAGACAAGGAAAACAGAGGCAGCTTCAGCTCAGGGGGCCAAGAGCAAGTCAACGGGCCCCAGCAGCCGAGCCAGAGCTCACGGCGCTTCCGTGGCCTCCCAATGAAGTCCGGCAGCTGCTCTTCTCACACTCGGGAGATCCATGCTCTCTGGCTGTCAATTGGAGAACCTAAACACGTTAAACAGACACTTGCTCTTCAAACTACAACAGACCTCTGTTTCTTGGAACATGGCTGGCTAAGAGGCTTTCTGAATCCTGAGACTACAGAAATCCCCACCTCAGCCATCAGGCCATCTGGCCGGTGGCATCAAGAGGGTAAGAGCGGGGACTTCCAAATACCAGTGTCCCAGCGCCTGTGAGTGTGTGTGTGCTTGCTCAGGGCGCCTGGCAGTCTCACCTGGCCCCAGGTGGTATGTCAGGATGAGGTGGAGGCAGAGGACTGACTGCAGGGGCATGAAAAGGAGGACGGCAGGGCGGGGCAACAAAACAGAAACCACCAAAAGCTGTTGGTTTGCAGAGTACTAAGCAACCTACTCCAACAGTCTAATTACCATTAACTAACTGTTTTTTCTCCAGGTTGTCTTTGAGTTCCAGTTAAAATCTTCTTGTCATTCAGACCCCGTTTAAGGGCAGAGCAGGAAAGCAATCTTGGAGCTCAGAACTCAGTCCCAGCGGGACCAGCTCCCTCTACCACTCTGACCTCCGTTTCAGACCCTTTTCCATAGGAAGGAAGTGACGGCCTCCTAGAGCAAGCAACCATCAGTTTAGACTTGCTACCCTAGAACCATCGAACACAATTGTAAGCAGAGGAGGCTCACTTTACATCTCCAAATGATACAGTGCACATCTGGCGGTAAATGCAGGAGAGGAAACCTCAAGCAGACGGCCAAAGAGCCCCAAAATCAGAATGAAAAAGTCAAAAGGCAGAAAGGGAAATACCCTGACTGAAAAGGAGCCATTTTCTTTGGGATGAGATCATGTGGTAAGGGAGAGCTGTGACTTTGGGGGTACAAATACATCTGCTTCTGAACAGGACACACAACCAAGAGTTTGAGGGCTCAGAAGAACAACGCTGTTTGTTTCTCAAGAACAGGTGAGAGCCTAAGTGGACAAAACCATCGGCCTTAAGGTCTGCTTCTCTCCTACTCTCAGATTCGCACCTCCAGGAGTCTCAGAAACCTTTGGGCACTTGGCAAAACACAATGAACCAGGCAAACTCCCACCCAGACTCTGAACATGTCCCAAACTTAGCCTGCCCAAGGATTCATGTGCCACCGGAATCACACACAAGGCCTCTCCATGGACTCGTTCACGTAGTAGAAACAGACACCTGCAGCATACAAGTCCAATACTGCTCAGAACCTCAAGTGGGTTGGGCCACTTGACAGGTATGCACAGAGCTCTTACCTGGCTGACCTTGGGCTCTCTGACTGTTTTGTAGCTATCTATTCACTCGATGGCCTGGGGCCATAATGGCCTACAGTCCCTCTCTCACAGGAGCTGACAGTCTCCCACACTCTAAAGGAGATCTTGTTCAGGGTTAGACGCATAGGCTGTGGACCTCTTAAGGTGTCTCTCACCTTAGAGCACTCAATCCAAAGAGTGGCTGGTATACCACCAGGCACAGTAAACTAAACAAACAGCGACACTGAAGCTCGGCTCATAGCTCATTCTTACCTATCATTCAAGACATGAAAGAGAACGGCCTGGGGCTTACATTTGAAGGGAAAAACAGATTCTGAAACCATGTACTGGAAATACGCTCTAAGCTCAGCTTTCCTGAAACTATCCCCCTCAAGTCAGGTACCGCAATCAGCCCGTCTATCTCAGCTCTAGCACATTCCAAACAGGTTCCCATGGGGTTGGACAGAAGTACTTCAGGGAGTAACAGAGGGCTTCACACGTCTGTTCTGGAGCCCAGAACGCCCTAGAGAAGAGCCAGGCTGAGAAAAGGTGTGAGAGCTGGCTGACTTCAGAGCACCACGGTGGTCTGGAGCTCCCCATCAGGTACGTTCTGCTCAGGCAGGGATTAAAGGCAAACTGCTCACAGGTTCAAGGGTCCAGTGCCAGGTCTGGGCACTGAGAGGAGAGAGGAAGGTCCTAGCAGAGAGGAGTACGAATCAAAGAAGGAAGCCAGGGAGTAAAATTCTTCTCATAAAAAAACTTAGCCTGATAGATAAAAAATATACAAAGTTGAAAGTTGTTATAGACATCAGTAAGAGGAAAGAGAACTTCAAATTGGTATTTGTTCCCATTTAAGTGCTACCATGGACATGGACACAGATTACTGCCTTGGGCAGCAGACAGACACACACATCTGGGGCAGATGAATACAAACACAGCCAGTGCCTGTAATGCTCATTAACACAACGGCTGACAAACACATATACAGACATTTTTAATTGAGGAACCAAAGGAGAAGGGGAAAGGACAGAAAATCTTAAAACTCAGCCTTAGGCTGAGGAGGTGCCACACAGCACTGAGTCGGGCACAGAGAGCGATGGAGTAACCGGCCAGGACTCCTCGAGCAGCTTCTGGGAACAGTGGGTGCAAAGCAATGAAAGACATACTGGCCACCGGAAACACATTTCTTCTTACTTTGGGGTGAGGCAGAGGCGGGAAACACACAAGCCCCTGCCTCGTGGGCACGGTGCCACCAACATTACACTCTGAGTATCTCCAGGCAGTTATTGTAGCAGATGGCAATCCAGTCGGGCTGAGTCGATGCCCACTGCACGTTGTTGATCTCTCCTTCGGCTGTGTAGGCCAGGATTGGGTCCTCGATGGCCCGGGGCATTTGCTGGATGTCCCAGATGAGAGCCTGATGGTCATCCGCTAAGGACCGAGAGAGCCAGCAAGTAAGGTCACACTTAGGCAATGAGGCTAATGATTCCTGCATTTGGTGGCAGTGGTGGCAATGGTCAGTTTACAAAGCACTGGTTCACCAAAACCCCATGGAGGGAGATTTTATTTTAAGCCCCCATTGATACATGAGGAAACTGAGAGTCACAAATGTTAAGATACTTGCCCCAAAACCACAGAGCTGTGCAGCCAATGAGTGGCAGAGCCGGGACCAAAGCGAGGTCCCTGACGCTCCCAGGGCTCCGTTCACTGCAGCACAGCTAGGACAAAACAAGACTTAGATGGACACCTCTCATCTTAGATGGGCAGGTATCCCAAAAGGACGACGGGATGAGAGAAAGGTGATCCCCAAACATGTCATTCTCAGCCACTTAAAGTACTTGAATGATTAAAGATCCCTTACTAATGATTCAATTTAATGGACTTTTCTCCCATTTTATGGACAGTTATACTTAAATGAGGTGTTATATAGATAATGAGACAAAGTGCTATATGCGAACATGTGCTATTAAAGACAATTTTTCCAATAAAAGGGCCCGGGAAAACACCAGGGAGAAGGTAATCACCTTAAATAAATATGTAAGCACACAAAAAATGGCTAGAAGGAAATATATTAAAACGAGAACAGTGGTATTATTAGGATGGCAAGTTTATATTAGGTTTACCTTTCGCTAGTTCCTAAGAGATCTGTAATATTGTCATATTAATCAAAATAATAAATTCCTGATTTAAGAAAAGAAAAAAGGCAGACCTTTAATAATATCAAGTGTCCCGTAATCCCATCAGCCCATCCTGATGTGAAAGCCTATCTCTGATACACAGGGAATCTGAAAAAATTAAACCCTAATTGGCCAGGTTCATGCGGGCAACACTGGTCTCCTACCAAGGTCACTTATGCCAAGGTCACCTGTGCAAGGTGTGCAATGCCCCTCTGGTGACAATCTGTGTCAGCACATGGGGAACTGTTTTAAACCCTCAGCAACCCTAAAGCACTAAGTTCCTTTTCCACAATGCTCAGCCCAGCACACCCTTCAGCAACAGCTCCTTCAACTGAAAGGACTCAATACAGGTGTAACCCACACGGCAGCAGCGAGCCAGGCAGAGGCAGTGCCAGGAGCAGACGATGGGCTTCTGCCAGGGGGGCAGCTCCTGTTTCCCATGAACAATGGACGACACTTTTCTTTTTTCCTTCTCCCACCCCTCCCTATCCACACTTTTGGGAAACAAAGAGGGCAACAGTGAGGAAGTCAGACCACAATCTAAGAACCAAAGGAAGGCAGCCAGGCCTTCTTCAATGAGACACACAGGCATGAGCAAAGGCCAAAAACAGGGAAGGCTTCATAAGCCTTTCAAATTGATAGGAAAAGGGCAGAAAACCACAGAACTACATTGCTCCTTTGGCTCCACAATGAACAAGGAAACGAGGATAGTACTGCTTACTGAGGAGAGGGAAAAGTATGTTAGAAGGAAACCCGAGGCACTGAAAAAGGTAAGGAACAGAACACTAAGGGGCTAGACTGGAATCCACCTGTGTAAAATACAGGGACAGACATTCATTACTGGGGGGCACGTGGATGCATTATCTCCACATAGAATGGTCTAGGAGACTCACAAACTGTTGGTAGAGGTCACCTCTGGAGAGTAGGACGGGGATGGAAATGGGATAGGAAGGAAAAAAGATGACTTTTGCCTTCCTACTTTATATGTCTCTGTATTGTTTTAATTTTTAATAAGAGACATGTTATTTCTAGAGTAAAAACACACTTACAGCCAGCATATTTTTAAGGAGTACTCTTTTTGGTCTGGCAAATGAAGAAATGAAAACTACAAGTCACACACCACTGACCAGGCCTAAGCTCCGCAGGGCTTTTCAGTGCATCCAGCGCTCACTGCAGGTTCACTACATTTCCCAAGGGAGATGTCAATCTTGGCAGTCTCCAAAATCCTGTCAGACCTAAGAGAGATTGCCCTTGTTCTCCACATTCCTGGATCTGAGTTCTCTGTGTCAGCCTAGATTTCAGTTGGACAGTATGAGACCCAAGCCTATAACTGACACATGACATAAACACTATATAGAAAATGCTGTGATACCACTGAAGGTCAAAGATTACCTGGAAATTTGGACTGCTTCGATCTCACAAGTGTGGGGAGGCTCTCAATTCAGTTACTTTGTGTAAACTATCTCTGAAATTACCCTTGCAAAATAGTAAGGATTACAATTCTAAGGAGACGAGGAAGATTGCCTTCTTTCTCCCTCCCCGTGCTGCCCTCTTCCCCCACCATAATTACCTGCAGTACAGATGTGGCAGGACGAATGTGGGGCCCAAGCAATGCCATTGACACATGCTCGGTGGTTGTTTAACCTTGCAACAGGCGTGCAGGGAACTCGAACATCCAGAATCACTACCTGCAGAAATAACAAGTTGAAAGGCCCAGGAACTTCAGGCTGCGACAAACCAAAGACACTACACAAGGAAAAAACATTTTTTAAAGCATAACTTCTTCATTTGTAGATCTAAAGACTATTAGATACAGAGGGTCTCTGTCCCAACAGTAGCTACTGGATTGAGGAAAAAGAAAATCAAGACGACACAGGTAGTTTACAGTTTGTATCTAAAGCAACACAGGGTCTCCAGGTGCAAAAGGAAGGGGAGACGCACGACTAGGTGTGCGTGCTAAGATTCTGTGCACACTCAGTGGGTCGCAATGAGAGGGCCCCCTTGCCCTCCAAGCAGAGCTCGGAATGCAAGGAGTTGAGGTGCTGGCTTCCCCTAAACAAAGTTAATCACTGCATCATCTCTACCAACAATGTACTGCTTTTATCAAGTACCAGGCTACAGAGAGTTGCCATTTCCATGTCTGTTTGCTAAAGCTGGAAGAATCTGTCCCAACTACAGAAGGGGGAAACTGCCTGTTTCTTTACTCAGCACTATAAGCATGTATGATTTGGTTTACTTTTTATTTATTTTTTTTGAATTTTTATAAGAGTTTATTCGAGCCCAACTGACAACACATGCCAGAGAACAAGATCACAGAAAATCTCTGGTTTACTTTTTAGATATTGCTTTTATTGGCTCCGATTTCACCTCTCCAAGCATTATTCACCTCCAAGTTCTTAACACATTGTCCTTGGTTTTCTCAATCTCAGCACTACTGACATTTTGGGTCAGATAATTCTCTGTTGTGGGCAGCTGTCCTGTGCATTTTGGGATGTTTAACAGCATTCCTGGCCTCAGCCCATAGACGCCAGTAGCACTGCCTCCTCCCCGAGTTGGGATAACCAAAACTGTCTCCAAAAATGCACCGGGGAGAAAACTGCCACCAGTTGGGAACCACTGTTCCAGATATACTCAGCAGTACTGGAGTTGGGTGGCAGGGCCTTCAGCCTGAGGTCAGGTGCTCACCTCCATTCCATCCATAGCCATGGTGGCCAGGTAGTTAGGGTCCTGCTTGTTCCAGCAGAGGCGAAGCAGAGGGTGATGCTGTGGGTCTTCGTAAATGATGGTGCTGTGTTCTAGATGGCGGAGGTCAAACATCCGCACTGAGCCGTCAGCACCCACAGACGCAAACATGTCCCTGCCACCCCCAGCCCGGCTAAACGCGATGTCATAGACCTGTGGGTGAATAAGACGCTTCAGTCAGATTCCAATCCATTACCTCCTTTTCCTATAGCAGGGAACTCTGCTATCCCTAGTTCATCTAAACCCTGCTCATGACACAGGAGGAGGTAAACAAAGCCAAACAAAGAGCTATAATATCAATGACAGTCCCAAGAGTGAAGAATCACCCTGCTACAGAAATTGACTGGCTTCTTCTCTTCCCACATTCCTGCTTTCCAAGTCTTCCTCCAACTCCTGTAATAAAACAAAAAACACATACACTGCTGACAAACAGAGCACGAGGAACTCTGAGCAAGAATTCTGTACGCCTGGACACAGAGCCAGTGGCTGTCTTCTGCCACGATACAAGACTGAGACATTTATTTCCTGGACGTTGGTGGCTTTCATTTGTGTGTGATCAGAGGCAGATACAAGACCACATTAAGGCCAAGGTCATTGATTTAAGAGGTGGAAACAGCCTTCCTGTGGCCACTTAACAGCAGCCAGGCTGGTTCTGCCGTGAAACCTGGACCCTGATACTCATTCTCAAGAAAGAAGTAACAGCAGTTTTGAAGCATGGGAGGCTCAGGTGGCCTGTATTCACAAAGAAGCTTAGGATCACTCTCTTGTCCTAGGACATGCTCTGTTTCTTCTCCTATTTGGTCTGTATTCATAAGTGAATCCATTTAGGTTCCGAATCATTGTTTTCTGAATGTATCACTTACTACAAACAATGCACACCAATGTCTATGAGAAAACAGAGGCAGAGACCAACAGAGAGCTTCAGAGAAAGGAAGGGATGGAGAGACAAAGCCAGAGCCCGACAAGCAGAGAGAGAGAGAGAGAAACAAACTGAAAAAGAAAAACAAAGGAAAGAAAAACAAAACCCATCTTCTGGGCTTAAGGTTAGTAACAGCTGACTTCTGGAGAGACACGAGTGGAATCGCTCACTAAATACCACGCGTCCAGCCCTCTTGAGGTTCTGCCTACTCCGAGACACTGCCAAATGACCATCTGCCAAATGACCATCTAGTTCTATTCAGCCTCATAAACTCCTATTTCTCTGGCTGACTATGAAGAAATTACACTTCTCTTTCTATGGTAGGAATTAGGAATGGTTCAAAAGGGAACTGGGCGGGTCCCCACAAGGAGGCCCCACAGATCAAGGCTCTGTCCAGCACTGTCCAGCTGTGTGAGGGAGGGGGTGTGTTTATCAATATGAGCAGCCCATGGGGCCAGCTCAGTAACTCCCAGGAACGGGCATCACCAGCTATGAGGTGCCGTGGGCAGTGTGGCTGAGTATGTAAAGCTCTCTCAATTTTAACTGACCGCTCCTTCATCAGGGCTCCAGTGTATTTCATCATAAACCAGGGGAAGGTGATAACATCCAGATATACGCTGCCCTCCTCCATACCAACCCGATAGGCAGCAACAAGAACCTCCAAACAAGTCTTTACCTTGACAGAGAGAGGCAGACTGAGAAAAATCAAAGGTGCTAGGAGGTATCACTATATCGCTCAGAGCAATTGTCCTTAGGTTCATTTCTTCAAGGCCAGGGTGCTGGTGCAGGGCTGTTTGCTCTTAAAATCCATTCCTGGCTCTTCCCTCTGGTAGGGAGAAGCTAAGGTATTTCTCCTCCCCTTCTCTGTTCCCTGAAGCGTCTCTGGCAATGGCTGTGTCCCCTCCATAGTTCTAGTTTTTTTTTTTTTAAAGGAGGGTGCAGCTCACAGTGGCCCACGTGGGGACGGACCCAGCAACGTTGGTGTTATTAGCACCACATTCTAACCACCTGAGCTAACGCGCCACCCTGTGGGTGTAGCTTTTCCCACTTAATCTCAGCCCTGGGCGCCAGTCACCCTGCTGGCCTGTTTTCTAGATAACCTAACAGCTGCCAGTGTGACTTCTCGGCTTTATCATCATCTGGGTAAGCAATCCCCTGGGTTAAATCCCCTCAATTTACATACTTAGAGTAGTTCTGGTTTTCTGCACTGGACTCGGACAGAGAACAGCAGGCTCAATTGTCACAGAACTAAAATGTAGCAACCTGTTCCACTTGATGCCAAGAGGGTTTCCAGAAGTTCCTTACTGGTCCTCTCTGCAGGACAAACTCTTCCTCTGACCCTGGGATCAGCAGCAGCCAAGTCCAGCAGTCTTGGAACAGATCTTACCCTTAGGAGCACAGAAAGCCAAAGAACAACCCCTTACTAAGAATGGTAACCTGGTCGCCAACTTCCCATTCTGTGGACAACCTCAAGTTTCTGCCCCAAGGTCACGGAATCCTTGCCATCTGTACAGACATTCATACTCCTCGCTGTGCAGGATAAAGTAGAAGAGACAAGGAAACACTACCCACAGGAACGCAGAGTACCAGGAGCACGCAGAGGCTCCTGAGGAAAAGATTTATGACCATTTTCCAAAATCACTCGGAAGAATGCTTTGATTAAAACAATCACAAATAGCTCCCCACAGCATTTGCAATAAACACAGGAGAAACATCACCACCAAGATAAAAACCATATTCAATTCCAAATAGTTTTAAAAGTATAAGTATTAAGTGAACATACTATAGAATTTCATGAAACAAGTTTAGAGAAAAACTGATGAATTAAGGTTCATCTGCCAGGAAATTTCCCTCCGCCCCCACACCCATCCCCACCAAAAAGCAAATATATGTATTTCAAGATAAGTGTTACTTTAAGATTAATTTTTAATCACCTCAGGTCCAAGTTTGTCTATAAGAGATTTCATTATTAAAAAACAGCAATCTCTGGCACATAAAGAAAGCGATAGACTGTAGAATAAGTTGTTTATGTCAGCCCCAAAAAGGCATTTCTTTACAACAGTGCTGTTTTCCACTGTTTTGACACATTACTATTTTCATTTGAGACACGATGTCAACATTCTGATTTCCCACATCATTTGCTAAACAGTGAGAAGACAGCGTGACCCCACACTGAAGGCACAGGAAGCAGCCGAGGGAAGCAGAACAAAAACAGCATCCTTACCTCTTTGTCATGGGCGATCAACTGGGTCTTCACATGGCCAGACACAAGATTCACTCGACCCAGCACCTGCCCTGTCTCCAGTCCCCAGATGGTACAAGTCGTATCAATGCTGGAAGTACCTGGAAACAACCAGTGCAAGTCAGTGGCTGACAGGAATGAGGTTCCTGTGCAAGCGTCTCTTCTTGTGCCTACTCGCCTGTTCAGCCCAGGAGATTACAAGCCACGAACACTTCCCAGCAAAAGCAAGGTACCAGGAGAGCCAAACAGAGCCAAATGTTAAATCCTTACCCTAGGACCTTAGACTCTGACCGAAGAGACAAGATATACACAGATGGGAAGCTCATCTCCATATGAGGAATTAATAACCATATTCCACATTTAGCATCTTTCCCACTTGGCCCATTCTGGGATGATGCATGTACCTGAGGACCCTGGGTAAAAACTGGCCCAGTGTCATATCTGAAAAATGTATCTTGGTTTCTTCAAACTGGAATCTGTACTCCCTCACTCCCTTACCCAAAAGATAAGGATCCACTTCATTCCAGTCAAAGGAGGTCAGAGGAGCACAGAAATCTGAGTTCTTGTTATTGTTTAGCAAACACTCCAGCCTGGTCTCTGTTTCACCAACCTAAAAGAAGAATTTTTTAAAATCAGCTAGTCTGCACAAAAAATTTTTAAAGCCCTATTTAAACAATACCTTAGTAAATATAAGCCACGGGGGAAGAACTTTTTTTTTCATAAGGAGTAATAAAACCCAGAAGAACTCCCTGAATGCTACTTCCTTCCTTTCTCCTCAGCCCAGCAAAGTTTTCCAGAGTTTTCTAGAGGAGAGGTTTTCTCACCTTGCCCAACCCGGCTGGTCGCCTGGCTGGACACTACACCTCCAGGCTAGAGGAGGTGCCACTGATGAGGAGCTCAGCTCAGAGGGCAGGTGACGCTCCATAATCCACACACATACTTCACTACAATCAGTGGCCTGGTATTTTGTTTAATTTACTCAAAAATACCTTGGCTGTAAACAGAATAAAAAGCCTCAAGTATCCCCACCCCCACAGAAGGTTATATTAGGTTAACTGAGCCTCGAGTTTCCAGGGCCGACTGCAGCCAGCAGCAGGACTTCAAGGAATCTTGGCTTCAGTAGGAAATCTGCTGAGCCAAACAAGGTCATTCCAGATACGCTAGCATTTGTTTCTCCCGAGCTGCAACAGCACCCGCTGCCACCAACCCCAGTCTGTTCTCCGTGCCTCCATGCTGCTACTGACAGCTGACGGGGAGAAAGCCGTCCATCTGGCTGCTAACCGAGCACCTGCTTACCCTCCACACACGGAGATAGTCACCACTTGTCGCCAGGAGATCTGGATAGACGCCTTTTGTGTCAGGGATCCACATAAGCTTTGTGGTGGGGTACGGGTGGTCAAAGGTGTTTCGGCAAATAAACTCCGAACTCTCTTCATCTAAACCAACAAGCTGAACCTGTAACACAACAAAATCGAGCCACGTAAGCACTTGTTTTCCTGCAGCAGTGTCAGATACGTCAGATCCCTGGTCGGTGACGGGAGTCCTGATCCCGTACTGCACTTAACTGCAGAGTCACAACTATTACAACCAGTCCCACAGCTCACTGCTCGAGGGGAACACCCACGCTCAGAGGGGTTCAGTTACACTCAGCATTACAAAGCTACCAAGAGGCAGAAACAAAATCTGAATACAGGCTTTCTGATTCCAGCTCCTGAACTCTTGACCCAACACCACAGAACTGCATTATCTGCCCGGCAGGTTACACCTTCCCCCACACCCCCGAGGCATCTGACAAGGTACTTTTAGTTACTGCACTGACTTGAAGGCTGCGGGTATGTAGTGCCCAGGGGCCAGGGATACCAAACACCCTGAGCAGTCCCACACGACTGACACCCCCCCACTGGCTAATAACATGTTTACACATAAAGGTGTCAACCCAGCATTCAAGAAACCAAACCACTCCAACTGGCTAAAAATAAAAAAAGGGTGCCATTGATAAGAAATGGTACCCTGGTTCTCACCACATTTTCTGAGTCAATTTTGGGCCAATATTAACTTCCATTTTTTGCTGTCAAACTCAATCTGGCTCAATGGGAAATGCTACTCAGTATACAACTGCTTATGAACCAACTGGTAGAATGGGCAAGTTTTGGTACAGCTCCGTAATGAGAGGATAAGCACTAACCATACAGCAGAAAAATAGTTTCTTCCACTCTTGTCTTTCTGACTTGAGTCTTTTTTTCTTTTTCTTAAACAATTCTATTTCAGTTGAATACAATAAAATTCACTCACTTCAAGTGTACAGTTCAATGACTTGGAATGCACACATTAGCAATGTATAGCTGTGTAACCCCCCCATAATTATTAAGATATAGAACATGTCCATCAGCCCAAAAAGTTCTCCTGGGCTCCTCTGCAGCCGATCCCCTAGCCTTAGCCCCAAGCAATTCCTGATCTATAATTCTGCCTTTTCTGTAATGCTATATATGGACTCACACAGTACCGAGTCTTTGCAACTGGCTGCTTCCAGCGTGATGCTCTGGAGATTCATCCACGTCTCTCTTTACTGCTGAACAACGCTGCACCATGTGGAAACACTACAATTTATCCATTTACCAGCTGATGAACTTTTGGTTATTTCTAGTTTGGGGCTTTCCTTTCTCTTGGATAAACAGCTAAGAGAGCGATTGCTAGATCATATTGTAAATGTGCGTTTAACTTGATTAAAAAACCACAACCACCACCCACCCGTTTTCTAAGTGGTTTTGTCATTTTGCATTCCCACTAGAAATACACATGAGAGTTCCACGGGTTCCACACCCTTAGTGTTGCCAGCTTTCCTTTTTAAGTCATTCTAGTAGGCATGCAGTGATATTTTAATTTGCATATCCTCAGTAACTTATGGTACTGGGCATCTTTTCACATGCGTATTTGCCATCTGTATTTATTCTCTGGTGAAGTCTGTTCAAATATTTTGCCCTTTTTTGAAAAGGCTTTTTTAGATTCACAAGCTGGGCAGAAAGTACATATACCTTCTGCCCCCACACATGCACAGCCTTCTCCACTAGCACAATACCCGCATCCGAGTGGTATGTTTTTATACCCCATGAAGCTACACTGAGCTGTCATCACCCAAAGTCCATAGTTTACCCGCGACTTTAGTCTTTGTGTTGTACAATGCCCAGGTTTTGACAAATGTACAATGACATGTAACCACCATTACAGTACCATACAGAATAGTTTCACTTCATTTTTTACTGGGTTGTTCTCTTATTTATTGAAGTTTTCAGGATTCTTTGTATATTCTGGGTCCAAGTCCCTGGTTAATATGTTTTACAAGTATTTTCTCACAGTCTATGGCTGCTCTGTCATTTTCTTTCAAAGTTTTCTGAAGCACAGAAATTTTATTTTGATGATACCAAGTTATCGGTTTTTTTGTGTGTGTGTCACTAAACTTTGTTTTAATGGGTCTCAAAATTCTGCAACAGATTTTTGGTCAAGTTGTTTCCATTAAAAACTACTGATTTTAAAAACAAAAACTGCCACACAAAAAAACCAAATGGTCCACAAAATCTTCTGAAGGTTTTATGATGCATTGTAATCATTAACCAGCCTTTTACTATTAAAAAAAAAAAAATTCAATGGCCAATTGAGACAAACAGTTCTGAGACGGTTCTTCCACCACTGATTAAGACTGGGGTGGCAGGTATTGGGATAATATTCATGTAGCCTTCCGAGCTTTCTGGGCAGACTTGGTGACCTTGCCAGCTCCAGCTGCCTTCTTGTCCACTGCTTTGATGACACCCTTACCAACCGTCTGTCTCCTGTCACGAACAGCAGAAGAGACCAGAGGAGGATAGTCAGAGAAGCTCTCACCACACATGGGCTTGCCAGGAACCGTATCAATGATGGCAGCATCACCAGATTTCAAGAATTAGGGGCCATCTTCCAGCTTTTTCCAGAATGACGATCAATCTTCAGCTCAGCAAATTTGCAAACAATGTGGGCTGTGTTACAATCCAGGCAGGTGCACAGCCAACACCGATGTGGCCTGGATGGTTCAGGGCAATCACCTGAGCTGTGAAGCCCGCTGCTTCCACTGGAGGGTCATTTTTGCTGTCACCAGCCACAATGCCAAGACGAACATCTTCGACAGACACATCCTTGACACTGAAGCCCACATTGTCCCAGGAAGAGCTTCTCACAAAGCTTCATGGCGCATTTCAAGTTTACAGTTTTACTTCAGTTGTAGTTGCTTCAGTTGCTGCGCTGACTGGAGCCAAGGTGACCAGCATGGCGGGTGTGAGAACACCAGTCTCCACTCAGCCCACAGGGACAGGACCAATACCACCAATTCTGTAGACATCCCGGAGGGGCAGACACAAAGGCTTGTCAGTTGGATAAGTTGGTGGCAGGGTGCAATCCAGAGCTTCAAGCAGCGTGGTTTCCCTGGCATCGCCATCTTTACCGGTGACTTTCCATCGCTGGAACCAAGGCATGTTAGCACTTGGCTCCAGCATGTTGTCACCGTTCCCCCAGTAATTGGCACACATGCTACTGTGTCAGGGTTGTAGGCAGTTTTCTTAATGTAGGTGCTGACTTCCTTAACATTTTCCTCTTCTCTCTTCTGGCTGTAAGGCGGCTCACTGGAACCCATTTTGTTAACACCAATGATTAGTTGTTTCACACCCAGTGTGTAAGCCCGAAGGGCATGCTCACGGGCCTGCCCATTCCTGGAGACACCTGCTTCAAATTCACCACCACCAGCAGCAACCATCAGGACAGCACGGTCAGCCTGAGATGTGCCTGTGATCATGCTTTTGATAAAGTCTCTGTGTCGTGGGGCATCCCTGATGGTCACATAATACTTGCTGGTCTCGAATTTCCACAGGGAGACATCGATGGTGGTACCACACTTACGTTCAGCTTTCAGTTTATCCAAGACCCAGGCAGACTTGAAGGAGTCCTTTCCCATCTCAGGAACCTCCTTCTCAAGTTTTTTGATGCTTCTTTTGTCGATCCCACCACATTTGTAGCTCAGATGACGAGTAGTGGTAAACTTGCTGGAATCTACGTGTCCAATGAAGACAATGTTGACATGAGTCTTTTCCTTTCCCATTTTGGCTTAGATTTATCGTGGTTTTCATGACACCTGTGTTCTAGTGGCATACCCATTGCAAAAAAGCAATTTTTTTCCTTTCATAGTTCATGCTGTTTGTGTCCTAGCTAAGAAACCACTGCCCAATCCCAGGTCACAAATACTTTCTCCTTTGTTTTCTTGTAAAAGTTTTGTAGTTTTAGGCTTTACATTTAAGTCTGTGATCCACTGTTTCACATGATACAATGAATCAAGGTTCACTTTTTTCTATATAAATATCTGGCTGTCTCAGCATCAATCAAAAGATTACTTTTCAACACATCATTTATTGAAAAGAATTATTTTGGCCTCTTTGCTGAAAATCAATTGACCATGTATTTGGGCATCTATTTCTGGATTCTCTATTCTGTCCCGTTGATTTGTATGCCTAGCCATTTACCAGTACCACACTGTCTGGATTATAGCAGCTTTGTGGTGAAGTTCTGAAATCAGTGTGAGCTCTCCAACTTTGTTCTTTTCTGAAAAAGTTTTACTATCCTATATATTGGCTTTTCTCTCAATTTTAGAACCAGCTTGTCAAATTCTACAAAAAGCCTACTGAGATTCTGACTGGAATTGTGTCATATCTATAAAGCAGTTTGGAAAAACTGCTGTATTAAAAACACTGAGTCTTCCAGCCCCTTAACATAGCAATTCTCCATTTATTTAGGTTTCCTTTAATTAATTTCTCCCAGCAAAGTTTTGAAGTTGTCAATGTACAAGTCTTACATTTCTTTCATTAACTTTATTTCTAAGTATTTTTAATGCTATTATATATGGAACTATTTTTTAAATTCCATTCCAATTGTTTATTGCTACTACATAAAAATACAATTGATTTTTGTTATATTAATCTTGGATACTGTAACTTTGTTAAATTAGGTATTAGTTTTAGTAGGTTTTTGGAGATTCTTAAAGGTTTTTCTCTGTATATTTATAGATTTTGACATCCATATCTGACTTTAAAACATCCATATGAAAACTAAATCTAAATATTCATTTTTATGGTACACCTACAGGCTTTCAAAAATCATGTAACGTGTTGGGGGAAATAATGTAAAAGAAGAAAAAAACCCACTGCCCTAAAACACAGTGACACTGCCCTAAGACAGCAATAAAAGTGGTGTCACAAGGTAATACATGATTAGCTGCTTATTTATAACACAGATGACAAGTTTAGAGGAACAAGTGATAATTCAAAGTGACCAAGTAAGGAAAAGTGGAGTTAGGATCTGATCAGTCTTCAAAGGTGTATGGAAAGGTTCTAGGCAGGCAAAGAAGAAAGCTAAGACATCCCAGGTAGACAGAAGACCAAATGTACTAAGTAAAATGGCAAACTAAATGACCCCCTCGCTGGCAGCAAGAAAACCTGTTTGAGAAGAACCATATGAGACAGTGGGACAGCTGAGGCTGAGGAGATGTGCCTAAGGGCAGGCTGGGCAGCCCAAAAGCAAGCTAAGTACAGAGGTGGCCTTTCCCTGTGAAGGTGTTTGAGAAGGGAGCGGTAGGACTACGGTGTTTCGCCGAAAATAAGACCTAGCCGGACCATCAGCTGTCATGCATCTTTTGGAGCAAAAATTAATCCAAGACCTGGTCTTATTTTAATATAAAGACTGGGTCTTTAATTTAATATAATGTAATATAATATGATATATAATACCGGGTCTTATATAAGATCGGGTCTTATATTAATTTTTGCTCCAAAAGACGCATTAGAGCTGATGGTCCGGCTAGGTCTTATTTTCGGGGAAACAGGGTCTGACGCCTGGTAACGCTGGGCAGGACTGACTGGATGCAGGAAGAGGATAGAGGCAGGGAGCTCGGCCTGGAAACCCAGCAGGAAACAGGTGGGAAAGATTAAGGTCCTGTGGTGACTGACAGTGAAAATGGCAAGGCATAACCAGCAATGGCCACAGAGGGATTCTGAATAGTTTTTAGGGAATTAAAAAGTCCACATTCTGACCTTTGTAGAAAGTAGTATGTAAAGAAGGAAGATTCCAGATGAACAGGGAAAATTGGCATCAGCCTTGGGGGGGAAAGAGGGGATTAGAGGCTAAATTTTGGGGTTCACTGGGCAGAATAAAGACTAATCCTCTCATATAGATTCTCAGCCAGATATTTCATTCATGTATTTATTCAACAAATATTTACCGAGTGGCTACTAGGTGCTAGGCACTGTTCTAAGTGCTGGGGATGTGGCAGCAAGCACAAAAGACAAAATCTCTCTCGGTAACCATGCAGATAACATTGTGAGGTTAAACTGTAAGAGAAAATGCTACACTAACTTCTAAAAGTTGCCTTTCAAGTAATCAGATTTCCCCCACATCTCAATTTTTGTTCAGATACTCAGACATTTAAAATTTAATGATGAAAGAAACTTCTCTGTGAATATTTATATAACACAGAGTAAAGTGGCAAAGTCTCCCATTGTTTTGCTATTATAAACAATACTTTGTACACGCATGCAAATGATCTATTGGAGAGATTACTAGGAATGTTAATTGTTGCATCATACATTTTAAACTTTAATAGATTCTGCCAAATAGCTTTCAAAGAGGTTATTCCATGTACACTTTTATTAACAGTATATGAAACTGCCAATTTCCCCATACCTTTGAAAATATTGAAAATAATCAATCTTTTAAATTTTTGCTAATTGATGAAAAATGGTGTTTCACCACCATTTTACTATTGAGGCTGAGCTATTTGTTTACTATTTTTATTTCTGTACTAACAATAATGGCTCATATCTGAGTGTTTATGATGGACCAAGTATAAATGTGTAGTAACATTATAAGCTTAATTTTACATGTATTACCTCATTTAATCCGCTCAACATCTCCATGAGGTAGGTGCCATTCTTCTTCCCACTTTCAGAAGATACTGAGTAAAGGAGAGGTTAAGTGTCTTGCATTTTATATATAGGCAGTCCCATTCCACAACCCAAGCTCTTCACCATTATGCTGAAACATCAACTTAAAACACTTGCCCAGTTTTCTACTGAGTTGTATATTTTCCTTATTGATTTGTAGAACTCTTACAGATGGCTACTGTGCCTTTATTTGTTACAGATTTCCCTTGGTTAAATCAGCCCATAAAACTCCAAGGGTGGATCCTTTTTGGAAGCAGCTCTTGAACTACATTTTCAATTCTTCCATGATTGTTAAATTATTCATGGTTTCTACTCCTTAAGAAAAGTCTGGTACTGTTTTCCCTTAAAGCAGATTTTTCACTTTCATTTGGATTTTTTTACTTTAGTCTTAGAAAATTGTTAATAGCATTCTCATTCCTCTCCCCCTACTCCCTATGTCCACCTGTGCCCATAGAAAGGATTAATTTCTGCCCCTGGTCCCCTTGTGGAGAATTCTGAGGGTGAGGAGTTGTTCTTCTATGCCCACCCTTAAATAGCTCCAATTGCTAAACTGACTGGCTGAAGCCTGAGTCAGGCACGTGGGCATGTCTCACTCATGGGCTTGACCACTCTATGTTAGGCAGGCATGAGAGCTCTCTTGCACTTGCACGCCTGCTCCTACAGGGATAGGCAAATCAGCCTGCTCAGAATGGGTTCAGCCATCTTTCACTCCAGCTTCTCTGCATTTTCAACTTAGTGAGGGAGGTCAGTATGGATCTGCCCTTGAAGTGGAAAAGCAGAAAGTCTCACGTAAGCTTTAAGAACAAGCTGCAGGGCCGACCCAATGGCTCAGGCGGTTAGAGCTCCATTCTCTTAACTCTGAAGGCTGCCGGTTCAATTCCCACATGGGCCAGTGGGCTCTCAACCACAAGGCTGCCGGTTCAACTCCTCGAGTCCCGCAAGGGATGGTGGGCTGTGCCCCCTGCAACTAGCAACGGGACCTGGAGCTGAGCTGCACCCTCCACAACTAAGACTGAAAGGACAACTTGAAGCTGAACAGCACCCTCCACAACTAAAATTGAAAGGACAACAACTTGACCTGGAAAAAAGGCCTGGAAGTGCACACTGTTCCCCCGTGAAATCCTGTTCCCCTGCCCCAATAAAATCTTTAAAAAAGAAAAAAAAAAAAGAACAAGCTGCATTTTTCCAACTCAGTTTACCATGGAGGCACTTGTTCAGCTATGGATGGAATGGGGCTAGACTTCTCCTCTGGCTATTCTTATTTGTATATAACTTCCTTGATAAGAAGCCCCAAAGGGGAAAGATGGTGAGAGGTAGACTTTAGACAGCAAATTTTACCCTGAACCTCTTACCATTATATCCTGTATCATTTCCTTGCTCAGACTTACAAGTTTTATCTAGCTTAATGATCTTTCTATTGAGTTTTAGTCTTTAAATGTCTTTAGTCTTTTACTTTTAGATTGTAATAGAATTATAAAGTATATGACCATTGTATGAAATTAAAGTATAGGTATATTAAAAGTTAGTAGCTTCCCCCTTTCCATCCCCAATATATCACATTATTAATATGGTGAATGTGCGTCTACACTTTTCTCTATGCTCAAACATATTTACACATAAATGTGCAGTTTCCCCTCAACTTTCAGAAAAACAGGGAGCTATATTCAATGCTATAAATCTTATTTTTTTATTTAACAAAATAATGGGCATCCTTCAGGTCAGTATGTAGTTCCAACTCATTCTTTTAATTAATGCACAGTATTTTATGCCTTGGACATATGTGCTTATGTCCTGCTGTGTTTATTTCTAGAGGCCCAAGTTCTAAGAGTGGGACTGTAGTATTAGAAGGTATGTGCATTTTAAATTTTAATAGATGCTGATGTACTTTCTAAATAGGTTGTAACAACTCACATTCCTACCAGCCACATGGAAAGGTGTTCAATTCCCTATACTGTCAGTAAGACTAAAGTGGTAGCTTAATCTTTATAAATTTGAAAGAAAAAAATAACACCATAAATTCAAATTCTCATTTCCCTTAACTTACTGTGAAGTTGAGCATCTTTTCCTGTTTATTGATCACTTGCATTTCTTCTCCTATGAACTGGAGATTTATACTCTTAGTCCGTTTTTCTTTCATACTAAGTAAATTAGCTCCTACGATTACATTTTGAAAATATTTTCCCCTGGCCTATCATTTGACTTTGTTCATGGCGTACCTGTTCATAGAGAAATGTTTTATTTGTATGTACTGTAATCTGTCAATCTTTTCCTTAGTGGATGCTGAATTTAATGAGTGGCTTAAAGACTGCTTTTTCCTCTGCTCACCCCCACAGCCGCAGTACAAATTTTCTAGTCAATTTTCTCCTACTATTGTTTGTGGGACTTTTCATTTAGATATTTGACCTGGAATTTTCATATACAATGGAATTTTCATATACAATGAAATTTTCCTGCCAGATGATTATGCCATACAGTTTGCTGATTTTTTCCCCTCAGTGAATTAAGGTTCTATCTTATATACTACATTTCTATATATATACTTAGATCTGCTTTGGAACATTCTGTTGTTCCACCAATCTCCCTGGCTGTAACTACACCAATTCCAGTATGCTTATTCTAATCTGCTAGGCAAGTGTCCCCCACTCTTTTTCAACACTTTTTTCCCCATAAAATATTTTTGACATCAGTATATATTCAAGACTCTACATAAACAGACAAGTATTCCAGCTCTGGCCCTGCTTTTACCTTCTATGTCACTTTGAGCAAGTCACTTAGCATATCGGGGCTTTAATTTTCTCATCAACCCATTAGTTTTGATACGTAGTATTTTTTCCAACATGTCGGTTTCCCTTAAATTAAAAAACTTTTTCTTAATACACTGTCAATTTTTATAAACTGAGTTATCTTTTAAAAAGTGCATGCTTTTTTTAACAGATGTTATATACTTTTAAGTGTATTCTCAGATATTTATAGTAGTTCAATCTGTAATAGTTGCAGATTTGTAAACATTGCTCCACTACCTTCTGTCATCAAATATGGCTAGCCTAATTTCTCCTTCTCCTCTTCAAAAGGGCTTAATCGTTTTGCCTGGATGTCCAAAAGATTTTCTTCACCCTTAAAATGTAGAAACTTTCCTAGGAAATGTTTCAATGACAATTGTTCTGTGTCAGTTTTTCTTGAGATAGAGTTTGAACTCATTACTTTAAATTTTTATTTCTATAAAAGTCTTCTTGAACTACACATTTGAGTTTTTGTGTTTCATTTCTTTGATTTTCTTCAGGGACTTCAATTATACCTAAGTTAGATGGTGTTTATTTACTGCATCTATTATGTTTTTTTCTAATTATTTCCATTTCATTTCCTCAATCTGTCTTCCCTATCCTTGTGTTTCCAGCAGTTGGTATTCATTTTTATTCTTCCCATTTAATTCTGCGATAATTTCTGTCTTCTCTTGCACTGTTTTCCTGGGCTCTATGTGCTGACGTTCCATTTTCTCCTGTCACCATGCCTTATTTTACCTGATCTCCTATCTCTGCTTAGAGTTCTTTATTTTCTTAAGTTCTTTGACTTTATGGTAGTAGGAATGGTCACTAATTTTCAACTGAAGTAAAAATATTTTCCTAGGATAGGTACTTTACCTGCCATTTGTTTCCCATTTTTTCCCTCCTTTCTTATAGTATCTTTCTATCGCTACTGTGCCAGTTCCTTTTCAATGAGGCAAGTTCTTCCTAGATGACATGAAGAAGGTTCTTGTGGGAGAGCGGTCATGGCCATGTTCCAAGTTAGTAGAAATATATGAAACCTTTACATTTCTCCAACTAACAGAAATGAGGAGCTGCCAAACTCAAAATTTAATCTCTCGTTCAACCTGCCTTGTCTAATGTTTCTAGGAAAGATGACACATCTGTGTGTCTCCTTGTACAGTTTAGTTCTCCTCTTGCCCAAAGTGTCAAACGTGGTCTGGAGAAGCCCCTTCTGCCAGCCTCTGCTTTCTTTTATCACTGTCCCAAAGGATTGTTGATTTTGCCCGTCAAATTCCTATTCTGGAGAACTGTGCTATTCTGAGTTTGAAACTGCAGTCCCAGATACCCTCTCAGCATCTTCCTATACCCATGTGACCTTCATTACACTGCCGTCCCTCCTTATTCCTCGTCGGAATAGAAGAAACAATTATCTGCCTTAATCTTATTATCACTGTTTAGGTTGCCCTTCTGCCTTTTTCTCCCTGGTCTTCCCCATCCTCCTGCTCAACTTTTTGTATCTCCCACCTCTACTGCCTTTCCGTACCTATTGCTTCACAACACTTGACCCCACCATGTGAAATAAATGCCCCAAGAAAGAAAGGCCGTGAAGCAAGAGCATTTTTACTTATTTTTAAGGTGTGGCTATTACTATGTCAGATGTCTCCTAAGGAACAGATACGTAATATAAAATATTTACTGCTAAAAGGCATGACTATATGTTCACTTTCACTTTTATTACTTTTAAGAATAACAACAAAAATTATTGTTCACATTACCCATACCTTGTATTTTTTAAACAATTAAGGGATGTCATGTCTATCTTGTTAGTATAAGCTCCACGAGTGAGGAAATTGTGTATCCCATTTATTACTCACAGTGCTTGTACCAGAACATGCAGGTGAATGCATATGGATATATGTGTATGCACGTGATTTTTTATAAAGTCCCCACGTTATCCAAATCAACATACCACTTCAGTCAGTGGAACAGTTTCCCACAATTGTTAATATAACCAAAATCAGTTACAGCAAAATTCTGAGAGAATAAATCACTTTTCTTGGTCTTTTCCATTTGTCCTCCCTTCAAGTCTGTTCCTGACTATTGCTGGTCAATGTCTGCAGAGAGACCCTGCCTTGTCAAACTTTGAGATGAATTCTGACACACAGCCCTTCAGCTGCTGGCTGCTCAGAGGCTGACCAATCAGCTCGGGCATCGTGGCCTCAGGCAGGCCAGACTACCTAGAGAACACAGGTTCATTCCTTTTTCAAACCCCAGAATTTCCAGTAAGTCTGTGTGAACCAGGGTAGGGCAAAAAGCAATAAAGCAGCAGCTCTTTTATCCACTTGATCCTATGGAGGAATTAGTCCTCTCACTGTCTAGAAAAAAAGAAAGGAGGAAGTTAAAACCAGGAGAGTTTTATGTTTTAAATTCCCCTGCTGACAGTCTTGCCAAGGACTCATGGAGCACTGCATTTGCACGGTTCTAAATATCAAAAATACTTGTATGTGTATGAAAACACTTTATTGCTGCCAATATCACATCTGCTAACAAAGGCTACAGAAGGTTACCAACCATCATCACTGTGCCTAAAACATATGGGTACATGTTCAATACATATTTGTTGAATTAATGAGCAAATAAATGAGAACCCTAAAGGGCTGCCCAAAACATTGAGATATGAAGAATTATATACCAGAGTCAAAATCATTATGCAACAAAGTAATGTTGCATTAAAAAAATCTCAGAGGAATCAAAATCAACACAGGCTGACAAGGCAAGCATTCATCCCAAGTGTATTTCAAGTATAAGGTGGTCTTCACCTAGATTCACTACAGTATTCTTCAAAAAAGCATCAGGTATGCCTACAGTCTCTCTTCACAACCTCAAAAATGTTTTCTAGATGCTAATTAAAGCACAAGTGGTCAGCTAGTTAACATTATGGCAAAATAAATCCCAATTACTCTGCCAATTCTATTCAAAACCAACCCGGAAACATGCAGCTAAGTAGTAAAGAAGTCCAGGAGTGGCTGCCCATCCTGCCCCACAAAATGGGAAATATCACCTGTCTAACTACCAGAAACTGTCCAAACTCAGCAGAAATATCTGAGTTCTTGTATCAGAGTTATTGTGCCTAAGCCTGGTAGAACAAGAGAAAATGGGCTTAAACTAGCACATTACAGTACTTGGAGTCTGACTACAAAAAGCTGCCAGAACACAAAATGGGTTTGGTTGAAAGGAATCAAGTGAATTTTTTCCCTTGGGTCCTTAAATGGCAGAGGAAGGGGGACGGGTGGCTCAGTTGGTTAGAGCGTGAGCTCTTGGCAACAGGGTTACGGGTTCGATTCCCACATGGGCCAGCGAGCTGCGCCCTCCGTAACTAAAATGAAGACAATGAGCTGCCGCTGAGCTGCCACTGAGCTCCCAGGCAGCAGGATGGCTCAGATGGTTGGAGCGCGTGCTCTCAACCACAAAGTTGCCAGTTCAATTCCCTCAAGGGATGCCCCCTACAACTAAAGACTGAACAACAGCAACTGGATTTGAAGCTGAGCTGTACCCTCCACAACTAAGATTGAAAGGACAATCACTTGACTTGGAGCTGATGGGTCCTGGGAAAAACACAGTTCCCCAATAAAGTGCTGGAAATACACACTGGTCCCCAATAAAGTCCTGTTCCCTTTCCCCAATAAAATCTTTTTTTTTAAAAAGGCAGAGGAATGAACATAATGACCTCTTAAGGTAACTTTCTCACCCAAGGTCCTGATTCCTCTCTGGAAAATTCAGAAGGCAAATTAATTATTTAGCATCCATACAATTCTTCTTGATTATATTTCAACTAAGGTATGATAATGATGATTAAATAATAATAGTTAAAATTTCTAAATTGCTTTCTATGTGTCAGGCAGAATTCCTTGACATAAATTAGCTCCTTTAATCTTATTACCCTTGTTTTACAGACTAGGAAACTGAGGTACAGAGATTAACTTGTGCAAGGCCACACAAAACTGGGAAGTGGCAGGCCTGAGATCCCAACCCAGGCTACCTCCAGGAGGCTATCGGGTAATAGAGCTTTTTTCATGGGATGAAAAGACGGAACCAATGTTTAGGCACTTGCAGATGCAAGAAGATTAGATTTCTGCCTCTCGCCAGTAGATGCCAAGGTAATTCCGGAGTAATGTTCTCAGAGTGCCACCTGGACCAACGGTGTCCAAATCACTTGAGTGACTGTTAACTTTAGGAGTGGAGCCCAGGAATGGCAAGTCTTTCAGGGGATTATGCGCACACGCGCGCATGCACACACACACACACACACACACACACACACTCATTTAGAGAACCATGGCTCCAACACCAATGCTGCTGTGTCCCCCAGCAGAAATCACAAAAAGAGAACATAAAACACAATTCCCATGAATGGGACTTTTAACTTCAGTTGTAGTTGACAGAACCTGGTTCTTTCCTCTACAATGATTCCCAAATTTATTCAGATGTTGGAACACGTGGAAGTCAAGTTGTTCTCAAAATGCTAACATATTTAATTCTATCAAACTAGGAATAATTCTACTACAGGAAAACATTATTACATTAATACAAAATTTTAAAAATTATAAGTGTTTTCTTATAGTCAATGTCTCCACAGTAAAAAAGACTATTTCTGGGCTTTTCATCAATGTTAATTTGTTATGTCCATTTATTTTGTCCTCTGCTGGCAATCACTATCGAGGGCAAGCAGGAACCAAAGGTCTGAAAATTCCAACCAATAATTTTTAAATTCTTGCAAATTATGGAATCTGGCACCTCCATGTCAAGGTTTTCCCAAAATTGACCCTGAGAATTACTGCTGCCCACCAGCCCCTCGGCACAGATCCTTTACAGCAGGATTTCTTGGGGTCTATGACCTTGAATTAGAAAATTACATTCGTATTTTCACTAACCACTAGCTGAAATTTAGCATTTCTTTCAATTACAAATGGAGGTGGCTACTCACAGCGACATGAATACCTGTGACTTTGTCACAAATACAAATCACTGATTTTTTTCATATCATATTACAGTTGTTAAACATTTTGCAATGCTGTTTACCTTTATCACTACTTCAAAAATAGAGTAATAATTACACTGGATGGTGTAACAAGTTACATATTATTCTATCACCACTTTTTAAAAAATGTTTTTAATAACTATAGTTCAACACAAGTGGTTTCCTTCATAATCCTATGTATTTGATGCATTTGAAAACATAGAGGTCTATTGGCTTCAGATTGCTAAAGGTGTCCAGGGCATGCATGTACACACGTTACAAACCCTGACCTACATACGTGGGGGCACAAAAGTAGTTTTAAGACGCTGATCACCTATGTCCCACAAGTTAAAACACAGTTAACTGCTTAGCTATTACCACTGGAATTATGAGTTTGCATTATACTACGCATTGCATGTAAGCCTGGCACAAAGGAGCTCTCATATGGTTGCTAAATGGAAGTACAAACTTTGGGGTAAAGTTTCTGCAACTGAGATTTGACACTAGTTACTCCACTAATTTCACCAGCAGCCTAACTGTGGGTCAGTCTGTCCTCTCTTAGAAATGTAATTACTATTGCTTACCCAAACTAATCCTGGAAAAATGTGCAAGGAAAAAACACATCTATTTGGGTGAAAAGACTCAAGCTCTTTAAAATACATAGTTTACATTTTTTTTAACATGTATCCTTAAACCAGGGGTGTCCAAACTTTTTTCAACGTTTTTTACCAAGGGCCATATGCAGTAAAATACACAAACAGCCGGGCCACTCACTCGAGGTGAAGTAGTATTGCCTCACCTGGTTTATTTAAGTAAACTAAATATATTTTTGGAATTTGCTGCCGGCCAATTAACAATGGATTGCGGACCGCAGTTGGCCTGTGGGCCGCAGTTTTGACACCCCTGCCTTAAACAATAGTTCTAGTGCTCTTAATTATACTAATGCAATTTCCACATCACAACCATGAATTCCATTCCCAGCTCTGTTGTTCACTACGGCCATCAGGAAGAAAGAGGCATCAGAAAAAAGAAAATAAAATTGTCTTTCCAGGACTCTCTGCTTTCTGTGGGTAATGGGTGGACTTCAAGATCAGGTAGGCCTCAATGGATGCACTCCCTGGTATTTGTTTGTAAACTGTGTACGTGTAGTGTCGGGGGCAATAAGAGTCCTTTGCTTTCATTGGTTTCTCAAAGGGGCAAGGGGATTTCAAAGACCTAACACTAGAGAAACAGCTGTATTCCTGAAGAACTGTTAAGCAAAGTTACATTATTCAAATGTTTTTTACAGAACCCGTTTTCTACGACAAACTGGGGGTCAGAACTGCCTAGGCTTTTTGTCCTGTCACTGTCCACAGTTTTATTCTTAAGTCATGGTGTTCACATAGTCAAGCAGGGGTACTGGCTTTAAACACACTAGCCAAGGCTTTCAGTTGCTGTGATCCCTAAAAATCACAACCTTTACTCTAACACAACAAAAGGAAGAGATTAAGAGGTAAAGGCCAGAAAATTCTTCCCACTGACTTACTCAACAACTTTCAAAACCAAGTTTATGCTGGACTGCCAGCGTGCAAGCTTCGCCTTGCTACTGACGCTTCTATGAAGGCGTCTCAAATGGACGGCCACTTACTTCTCAGGATTACACATCTACATTAGCATGAAAAAGCCAAGAACAGATACGGCAAGTGTCATCCTTCTTAATTCAGAAAACGGTGGTGAAATCAAGGCCATTGGCCAAGATTTTTTAAAAAGATCGCATTGAAGAGGAGGGGGTAATAAGGCAGCAATGGCAATCCTCGCAGAGGGGCTGGGTATCCTCAAGAATAGTACCTGGGGGTGGCAGCAGAGCGAGGGGAAGTCTGCGCAACACACAGCCACGAAAATCGAGTGTAGCCAGGAGTGAATGACCACCGACTGAGACGCCAGCATTTTCCTTCATTTCCCTCCCTCCTCCGCCCCCCAACTGAAGCAAGGCGGCAGGAGAGAGGGAGATAGAAGTGATAAATGGCGTAGTTTTGGGGTGTAAATGCAGGTTTGAGACCTGTTTCCGCCACGAAACAGATGTCTGACTCGGGCAAGTCACAACATTGAGCCTCTGTTTCCTTATCCCTAAAATGGGAGTAAGGGGTAACTACACTCCGACTATACAGGAATGCTGCTAGCATTAAATGCAACGAATCTGAAACCCTCTGCTCAGCGCGCGACTTAGAGGAACCGCTCCACGGTGCTAAAGGCAAGTCCGCAGGAGGGTCCTGAGGTCGCGGGTCCCGCCCGGAAAGGGCGCTCCCGGGCACCGCGGCCCCCGCCCCTACCAGCGGAGTTTCGCGGCCCTGCCCGACCAACCTTGTTGTTGTACTCCTCCACGAAGCTGCCCAGGGCCAGGCGAAAGCGCTTGTCGGGCCGCACGCTCCAGTTCATGGCGTAGACGGTCCAGGGCGCTTCATACTTGTAAATCTCCTTCCGTTTGCCGTGAAGGGACATGGTTGCGGCGACCGGGCCGCAGTGCGGGCCGGGTCGGCAGCGGGCTGCGGCAAGCGGTGCGTGAGTCGGGTGGGGGAGTTCGGCCTGGGACCCAGGGGTCCGAAGGGAGGCGGGGCGGGGGCGGGCAGGGACAGCCTAGCCCGGAAGCGGGGCCGCAGCGACAGACAACGACAGCCGAGCCCGACCCCCAGTTTCAAAACTGCTAAGGCTCGGGCGATAACCACCTTCCGTTTGAGACGCTGCCCCGCCCTCTCGGGACGGAAGTCACGCGTCCCCCCGCAGCGGCGCCGGCTATTGGCTGTTTGATACGTCCTTTAGAACGGTTCATTATCCTCATTGGCTATTGTACCCGGTAGCTTTTGAAACCTACTCGCTGTTGGTGTAAATGTTTGTCATTCCAATTACTTGCACCGCCCAATTCCAGGGGGCAGGCGCTCTCTCAGCCCCAAAGGTCATTGGCTGACAAAGATGTCAGTCAAAGAGATAACGGCGCACTGCGGGTGAATGGGGGCGTGGGTGGCATAGAGGCGGAGTAGTAGGCCTCCAAGTTCTAGGCCAAATCTCTGACAGTGAAACCTCTTGTGTAACCTCCTTTGACTTCCACTCTGCAGCTGCTGTTCCGAGCGGCTTATACACGCCGTCGAGTAAAAATTAAAATTCTGCCTTATTCAAGGGCCTGTTGCATTTCGCGGCACTAAGCCCCTCGGCCCGGCATTCTGGCCCACCAGCCAAATGGGAACCACCTTTCCTCCTCACTCTTACCAACGCTCCCTTTAAGCCGAGAGAGTTGTTCTCCAGTACCCCAAGGGCAGGCCGAGGACAAGCCTTTTGCACACCAACCTGCCCACGTAATCAGGGCCAGGCCAGCTTCAGTCAGGCCTTCCCGCGCTTTCCTGTCCATTCTAGAAATGCTGGGAATTCTAGGGTTGGTCCTTCAGTAGGCAGCGACCCACCAGCTTGGTAATAAGTTTTTTTTTGTTTTGTTTTCTTTCGGTTCCCGTTCCATCCTTTCCCCGCTTCCGATCCCAAGGCAAATGCTAATCAAGCGCTAAGTTTATCTGTGTTGTGAGTTTGAATGGAGAAGGTCTGAATCTTTACAATTTAAATGGCTTCCTATTCTTTGCTTTAAACAGAATTAAAGGATTGTATTGACGTTAGATGATATCATCCAATACAGTTTTTAATGATAAATGTGGTTGGTAGATAACTCAGAATTCAAAGAATTGAGTGGCACTGGTGTGCAAACAAACTACAGTCCCATCGACTTCTGTGAACACGTTTACTCTGTGTTTAAGTTTTTTAAAAAGGAAAGAAAAGTAGGTACAAAACTATTGCTGAAGCTTGTGTTATTCCAATAAAAAATTATATTCATCCACACTTATGAACTAATTGAGAGGAAAATACCTTCTTTTAAGAGATGCATTTCCAATAAAATTTTAGTTTTTATAAAAATTTGATATATTTGCATTGTTTTCAAAAACTCTGTACTAATAAGTATAACCCTGAAAGCCTTTGTAAGATTACAAAAAATTAAATTTTTCATTTTATATATTTTCAATTTATGTATTTACGTTGCAAAGAGGTATGATAAGGTTATCAATAATAGACTTTAAAGCATGAAAATAAATTAGGTGTAGCATCAATTGGAAGGAATACAATGGAATTTTGAAAAGAGTAAAAGGAATTATTTATGTTAAAGAAGAGTTTGTTGTAGTGTTTTTAAAATTAGTGATGTTGGCTCTCAAATCACTATGCTATTTGGATCGAAATGAATCAATACAAATGAAAAAGTTTATAAAGTATCAATATTTACAACACACTGGAAATTACATCCTTTACAACTATTTAAACTTATTACCGAAATACTTCAGATGTCAACTTAAAAATGTGTGCAGGGGCAAATACATTTTCAAAATTATTCAGGAAATAATTGGAGCGAAAGGCACTGAATACCAGTGACTGGGTACTTTTTGCAACAGCCTATTTCAGTGGAGTAGTTAACCGCATGTATTCTCATGCCAGACCATTAGGGTTGAAGTTACATCCTCCTTCTCCTATGTTATGGTGGGCAAAATTCTGTTTTTTAAATAGAAGTATAAGTGTACATATTTTCACAACCTGAAACACACTCATGTAACCAGCATCTAGATCAGGAAACCGAACAGTATCAGCCCCCCCGCCCCCCTGAGGTCCCCTTCATGCTTGTGTATGTAAGTTTCTTAGTCTCTCTCGGCTTCTGATCCCACTTCTCTATAATGGGAGAATAACATTGACTCCATAGGATTGTTGTGAGGATTAGATGAACTAATATCTGCAGAGCAGGTAGCACAGTGCCTGGCACAGGGTGTTATGAAAGTGGTGGCTATTGTCATGATTCCCAATAATAACCAAGCCAGTACCTCTCTGCTTCCCTTCACTCCAGCCTGGCTAAAAGCCTCATGGTCCAGGGGCTGCTGGGTCCAGCAGAGCCACCTTTAGGTGCCTAACACACACCTCCGGTCAGAAGGGCTTAGAGAAGACAATAAGATGTTGGGGTCATGGCACAGTCAAGGACGTGATAACCCGCAGGTAAGTTACACACCCAGCCCAACGTGAAAAGTGCAGACTTTATTAGCTGTGATACACTCCACTGCTAGAGTCCCAAAGTTTATCACAGAACCATCAGAGGCAAAGCAGCTGAGGGCTGGAGCTATGTGCCCCAGTATGTCCACTACAGAGGACACTTTCATTTCCAGCCAGGTCACAGGCTCTCAGCAGGAGGTCTGACCAACCTTGGATGTTGAGCCAAGAGGCGGTGGGTAATTCTGATCCAGGACATGATTGCACCCAGCCTAGAGCAAAGTTCTCACACAGAAGATCAGAAACTTCTCTTTTCCTCACTGAACCCTCTGTCCAGTAAGCTTCCTCCATGTCCGAGGCTCACCCACCCTCCACCAGGCCTGCTATCTAAACAAAACCCTGGAAAAGTCTGGGAAAATCCTGAGCCTCCTCACCCCACCATCTTGGATCACCTGGGTTAGAAGTTTGTAGCTACTCTGGGAGAATGGTTTTCAGAGGCCGATTTTGGTGGCTGTCTGCCTCCCCCAAATCCGTAACTCTTACCTCACCCACCTTTAATCCCCTCATGGTGTATTTTATCTTGGGGTTCAGTGGCTCTAACTCCCCACAAATCCAGGATCTGAGCCATGTCTCTGGAACTCCAGCTGCCTGGGGACAGAGCCGAGGTGATCAGGGAGGGAGGGGAAACGAGGACCACAGATGAGTCCCTGTACCTCCAGGGCACGCAGAGGTGAGGCCAGGGGTGACAGGAGCCCCTCAGGCTGCTCCAGTTCCGAGGAAAGTGTCAGAGTTTTGTCTGGTGCCATGACCACGTGAGGCATCCTGGGGGAGGAGTTCCTGCGCTTCGGCCCATGTTGGTCCAAGTCACCATAGCTTGCGGTCTGAGGGGCAAGAAAGAGTGAGGGATGCAGTGTGGGGAGCCCCCACCCCAGGCCACCCTGACTTCAGGGCTGGGAATTGGTAGGAACTATGTGTTCTTACTGTTGCCCCAGCTATGGAGTCCAGTCATAAACTGGGCTTTGCCACCAATTGTCCAGGCTGCCCTGTCATGACTTGGACCATAAAGGACAGTAGAAGCCATGGCTACTCTCAGGCCACAAGGCCCTGGGCTTGATGCCACACTGAGACCAAGTTGGGGGGTGGGGGAAGGCATGCAGCTGCCTCTAGGCAAGCCCCTGGGGATCCCCTCACCAGCTCACCTGTGCAGGGGGCAGATCGCCCTGGGGCAGCCTAGTTCCTGGACTCTGAGTCTCTGAGGCCGTAGGAAACAATGCCAGGTCACTGGAGGCAGGGGCTCCCAGAATGTAGCCAGTGCAGCCCTGGGGCAGGGGCTGCTGAAGGAGCTGCAGGATGCGGCTGAGTTCTGAGGACATGCGGGACTCCAGCCTACCGGACAGAACCCACAGTCAGGGGCAGATCAGGGTTAGTTAGGGTCAGGGTCAGGGTTGGTGAGAGCAGTCTAGGTCCGGAAGACAGCTTTCCATTTTGTAGCCTACGTGCTGTTCCTGCTGGATGGAATGGAAGCCTGGGGCCTACCTGAAGCTATTTCCCTGCTACCATCCACAGCCCCTCCCCAAATTCCCCTTAGCACCAAATTCCCCTCTGTTAATAAAGGTGACCAAGCACTATGCACACATCATTTAGCCCTCATAAAGAAGCTTTGACATGGGTATTCTGATTATTCCCATTTCACAAAAGGGCGAACAGAGGCTCAGAGTGATTAAGTGATTTTGCCCACACTCTTGCTTGTAAGTTGCAGAGCCAGAATTTGAACTCAGGACTCTACTGCCCCTAACCTTTCACTCTGCCACCACAGCCCTGCCATCCACAGGCCACATCCCCTTTCCAAGGGCTCATGGAATTTGTTTCTGCACGAGGTTATGCCCCTGCCCTAAGAAAGTTTCCTTGGCATGTTCTGGGGTTTGCTGGGACAAGCCATCCAAGGAATTGTGCTCAGTGACATAGGGATGGGGAAGCCTGCTATTAAATGCTATCGGCCATTCTGAAACTCACAGAACATACAGTAATGTCTCCGATTGACCAGGAGGGGGCACCTGTGCCTAGCCTGCCGTTGGGCCTGCTCTCTGCAGCCCAGAACTCCTGCAGGGAGTGTCCTGCAGGGCACTCACCTGTTCACCTGGGCCTGGAGCTGCTCTAGCCTGGAGCCCAGCTCCTGAGGCCAGCAGTCTGGGTCTCCCTGAGGGTCTGGGGGGCTGTGCCTTGTTCTTGGGGGCACTTGCTGCAGCAACTCAGGCCAGAGTCCAGATGCCTCTGAGAGGCTCAGGGAGGGGGCTGCACCTGCAGGAGGAAAAGGAAAGCCTGAGCTTGTTCTAGCTGGTTCCACAGCCCTGAGCCCATTACCCTTCTGCTTTGGGAACACAGAGCGGGCGAAGTGGATCTCCTTACCTGGGTGCCCTGGAGTATGAGGTCCTGCCCCATAGAGGTCTGGCTTCCAGGACCCAGAAAGCTGAAGCCCTGGCAGGGGAACCCAGGCCCCAGCTTTGGAGGGGCCTGGCTGGGTGGGGACACCTAGTCCTGGCCTCACTGTCCAGGGAACTGCAGCCCAGTGGGACCCGTGGTGTCTTGATGTAGAAGCCCAGGGGCTTAGCCAGTATCTCCCCCTCTGGCCGCATTGGTCACCTGGCTAGCCCTCACTCTGGCTCTGACACAGGGGGAGGAAGGGGACAAGCACCGAGCCCAGGGAGGGAAGCCCTTTTCCATTCATCCAGAGACTGAGGAGGCCTCTTCCCAGGGAAGCAGGATGGTGGACTGAGAAGAGGCAGAAGGCTGGTAGGGGTTTTGGGCTGGGACAGGCAGGGCAGGCAGGGCAGGCAGGGCAGGGGCAGGCAGGGCAGGCAGGACAGGCAGGGCAGGCAGGGCAGGGGCAGGCAGGGCAGGCAGGGCAGGGGCAGGCAGGGCAGGCAGGACAGGGGCAGGCAGGGCAGGCAGGGCAGGGGCAGGCAGGGCAGGCAGGGCAGGGGCAGGCAGGGCAGGCAGGACAGGGGCAGGCAGGGCAGGGGCAGGCAGGGCAGGCAGGGCAGGGGCACGCAGGGCAGGCAGGGCAGGGGCTGGCAGGACGAGGGCTGGCATGACAGGCAGGGCAGGGGCTGGCAGGGCAGGCAGGGCAGGGGCTGGCTTTGCTTACCCGACTGGTTGTCACTGAGGAAGAAGCCCTGGTGGTCCAGGCTGCCTGCAGCCTGTTGGGGTGATGACTGGAGACCGCCATCTGCCTTGTGGGGAACAACAGCATCAGGTAACAGGGACCAAGGCTGGAACAGTTTTTGTTCACTGTTGCCCACCCCCCCACCCCACGGCCCTTTTTACAACTAGGTAAGAAAGTGGCGACAAGTGGTTGGGCTCTTCTCTAATGCTCTGGGCAGCTTCCTGAAGGCTTTCCGTCTTGGGAGCGCAGCAGACGTACAGAGGCTTGGGGACGAGCAGCCCTCCACAGAGTCTTGGGAGAGGCTGCCTTGAGTGTCAATATTTGGGTCGGGGGACGGGGGAAAGGTAGAGGAGCTGCTCTAGTCCTCCCTTTCCTGAATGCCCTGCTCCTGCCCTCAGCATGGGCCGATGGGGAGACTCCTCTGAGGAGACTGGGTCTGGAACCTCCAATCAATTCAGGAGGTGCTTTCAGCAGCAACCTTGGCAACTCACCCGCCTGGTACCATGAGACCTGGGGCGACCAGGGGCTGCAGATGCCCCAGGCCAGGGAGGCTGTATCCCTCTTGCCCTGGCGCCCAGCTAGTGAGTACTCAGGCCACCTGCTGACTCCTAATGGCTGGGCCCCTCAGGGCAGGGTCCTTACTGGATGTCTCCTGAACAGATCAGGTGAGAAGGGGAACGACTAGGGGAGGGGGAGAACAGCAGAGGGCACAGGGTGGAGAGGGCTATCCCTAGTAAGAAAACCTGCCTCAGCACCACACCCTCCACCCTGGTTGTGGAGCCCCTCCTCGTAAGGCAGGGGACTCAGAACCGGGGGCTCAGCCACTGGTGCCCCTGCCAGGTGTGCCTGTCCTTTCCTTTCACTAGCTGATTCCAGACCCTCTCCTCCATGTAGCCCCTCTGGGCTTCCAGTCTGTACTGGCCATCCCATGCCTTGGTAACCCTGAGCTCCACAGAAATTTGGTCTCCCTGCACACTCCTGTAATTTCCTTGGTTATTTAACTGTGTGGCTCTTTATTCTTCTTGAGTTGTTTAATCTCCTCCACGGAGTGATAAGCTTAAGAGGAGAGACAGCTCTATCACCTATCTACACCCCCGGGACCTGGCACTGTGTGCCCCTGGACGGCACACATCTCCTTGTCAGCTTGGTTCAATGCAGTAGGCAAAGCCCGGGCTATGGAGTCGCACAAATTTGACTCCACAGTTTGGCTCTGCCATTGACTGTGTGGCTCACTATGGGACTGTGTGGCTTTGGTCAATTTATTTAATCCTCTCGGACCCTCAGTTTTGTCATCTGGGAAATGCGGACAGTACCAGCATTTGCAAGGAGAGAACTAAAGGAGATAACGTAAAAGAAGCGTTTAGTACATAGTTGGTGCTCAATAATTGGTAACTAGCATCACACTTAGCATTATGCTGGCCATGGCAGACACAAACAAAATTATGGTGAAAGACACAGCATGGGGTTGAGAGGAATGGAGGTAGTCGGATGGGTCCCCCCAGGCGAAGTAGCTCAAGCTCTCCGCAGGCTGCCTGGGCATTACCTGTTAGCAGCTGGCCAAGGGCCACCCCCCCCCCCCCGGTCCCCCCAGCCCAGACTCACGTCCCGCAGGTTGAAGGTGACTTCCAGCTTACTCCAGAAGCTGTCTGCGAAGGTGGGGTACATGTCCAGCACCTCCAACAGGTCTGCCCGCTGGATCTTGTGTAGGTCGCAGTAAGTTAGAGCCCGCACATCTGCACTGGACTTGCCTGGCTGGGCATGGAGGCTAACAGGCTCCCCAAAGATGTCGTTCTTTCCTGCCAGCCAGAGTGGCAGGGGTCTCTCCAGGGTTTGGCTCCGAGCTGTCTCCAAGTAGCCTCCCTGAGGGCCCCTTGTCCGTGACCTCTCTCCCACCTCAGAGATCCTGCCAGGCTTAGGCCTGGTTCTCAGGATCGGACTTTGGCGACATGGCTGGATGTGAGAGCTGGTGGTAAGGAGTGTGCCCTCACCTTGTTCTTCGAGCTCTACAGAGACACCCCCCCCATTCCAGTAGATGGATCCTCACGCTATCTCCAAGCCCCTCGGGACCACCCTCTATCAGAATCCCCACTCCTATTTCCATGTGCTTTGGCACTGCCCCTACGGGCAGTAAGGAACACTAAAGGCTCCCTGCTCAACCTCTTCCCTTCTCCTTAGCCCACCACAGTGATGTAAGAGTGCAGGGAACCCAGGGCCAGGAGCACCCAGCTCCCCCAGGGTAGAGCCTGAGACTGCTGTCTCTTTGTGTCCTCATTACCCATTATGGGACAAAGTAACCAACATGGCCCTGGCAGAGGAAGCCTGGGGAAGTCACTGCCCCTCTCCGGATCCCAGTGTCCTCATCTCTAAAATGGGTATAACCATATCTGCCTTGCCCACCCCACTGGGTTATCCAGAGGAGCAGACATGATACCTGGGAAAGTGCCTTGAATAGCAAGAGGCAGGTAGATGAAAGGCATTGGTAGTGACGGATGTCACAGGGCAGACATGGGCTCGTGCTTGGGGCATGTGACGAGAATATTGGGTCCTCCTGGTGCCAGGTACTGTGCTGCCCAGCATGTAAATGTGCATAAGATGCTCTCCCACCCACAAGGAGCCCCTAACATGTCTGCGAGACAGGCACAAAAGCAAGCAAGTAGTTTACAGAATGATCTATAGAGGCTTGGAACAGGGGAGAGCGAAGAGCTATAAAGGGCCATGGAGGAGGGAGGGGCTCTTCCACCAGGGGTGGTTGAGGGTAGCGAGGAGGGGGGCTAGCAGAGGAAGTGAAGCTGGGGCTGGGTTGTGAGAGTGGAGGACTGGGGCCCCAGGAGAAAGGCAATCCGGGCAGAAAAATTAGTGTGTGGTCAGTGCTGCAGTCAGGGCAGGGGGGCAGAGAGCCCAGGGCTGGGGTGCCAGGGGCCATGATTGCTTTGATGTCCACTCCCCACAGGAAGGTCCAGCCCCCTAAGCCTTGTGATACTGATTAAAGGTCATTAATGGTTTGCACAGACAATGATGGATGGAGGCCAGGACATGACCCCGAAGAGAACAGGCTCAAAGGTCATTCACAGAGGACGGGAATGAGACCTAAAAAGGGAAGAGACTCGCCAGGGTTACATATGAAACCCAGGAACTTTCAAGATTTCAATCTGGGCAACATTATAAAGTGATGGTCTTCCGGTAGATGAAGGATTATGATCTAATGTCCATTTCCACTCAGGACAGAATGAAAGGATTTCATGTCTCTAACTGAAACTTAAATTGGACTGGCTTCTTAATTATTAATAACAATTATTATCCCTCCCATGTGGATGGCACTTCTAAAGTATGCTGGGAGTGAGGGAAGGTCTCATAGAGGGGCCTGTGCTTAAGCTCAGCTTGAAGGATGTCCAGGGTCTGCCAGGCAGGGGTGCAACGTAGGTGCTCCAAGCAGAGTGGCAGCGTGTGCAAAGGCACAGACATGGACAGAGACAGGCAGGCTTAGAGAACCATACGTAGTTTGTATGGCTGGAGCCCAATGTACCAGGGAGAGGCTAGCAGGACTTAGGGTGGCCAGACCAGGGAGGGCTATGAACACAGGGGTTCACACGTGTCCCGCAGGCCATGGGGAACCACGGAAGGATTTTGAGCAGAAGAAGAGTATGTACAGATGGGAATTTCAGGTCAATGGCAGAAAGTGGAAGATGGTATATGTGGGAGGATCAGATGCAGGGACACGGGAAAGGAGCTCCTGACACCTGCCCAGGAAGGACATGATGGGGGCTGGACACAGGAGGGACGAGGAGGTAGGTGTGGGGCTGAGAGGGGAACAGATTGGGCTCTGGGGCTGCCTGAAGGTGGGGGTGGGGCCATAGACAGTTCACAGTGATGGCAATGCCAAAGGAACTGCTTTTGAGGGTCGATGATAATTTCAGGTTGAGATAATTTCAGGTTGTTTGGTCTGCTTATGAAATATAAAGGTGGCCATGCCCAGGCAGGGAATATTCTGGTCTCAGGAGAGACTGGGACTGGGACAGAGTTCTGGGGGTGCTTGTGGCACAGGTGGAGGCTGAGACCTTGGGAGCAAGGAGCTGGCTCAGGTGGGGGTGTAGGGTAAGGAGGAGAGAGCAGAGCCCCACACTTGGTGAACATCAGCTCAGGACAGGCCAGAGGGAAAGGAAGGGGCAGAGGAGCCTGAGAGGGCTTGTCCAGAGGGGATGCAGGAAAGTACGACCATGGACACCACGGGAGAGCAAAGCTGGCGTCAGGGACTTGGCGTGGGCTGAAGTCAGGGGGCAAACAAGGAAGGTGAGAAGGAGAGAACCCTGTGCGGCTGAGAGGTGAAGTGACCTGCCCAAGGTGACACTCACACCACTAGTAAGTGGCAGAGGCTGTGCGTGCTCTACATTTGTCCCCTCCCCAGAGCTCATATCCTTCCTCCAGAATCCAGCTGTCCTTGCAACTGTGCTGAATGACACTGAAGACCCCCCTCCAAACAAGACGAATCCTTGCTCTCTCACAATGTGTGCTCCAGGAGTGGAAGAAGGTAGGAGCCTGCCTGGACTTGTGAATCAGACATGTTTCCCTGAAATCCCTGCTTGGGCCTGGCCTCTCTGTGCCTCAGCTTTCCTATCAGGAAAATGGACCTATGGCAGATTTGGTTTAAGGATTCATTGAGCTGGGAATAAAGCTCTCTGTGGCATAGGCTCAGCACATGCATGTCCTAAAAGGTGCCACCATCATCATTAGGGATGGGGTGGTCCAGGCGGGACATCTCGTCCCACAACCCCTACCCTCCCTGGCCCACGCACCTAGAATGGCCACGACCACGTCGTCGCGCAGGATCTCGATGGAGCCGCGGGAGATGAAGTAGAGCGTGGAGAGCACGTCGCCGAGGTGCACCAGCGTGTCCCCCGGAGGCGCGTGCGCTGTCTTGAACTTGATGGCGAGAGCGCGTAGGCAGCCCTTGCTGGCACCGCGGAAAGCTGGGCAGTGCTGCAGCAGGGCGCGGTGCAGGTGCAGGCAGATGTCGGCCTGCAGGCACTCAGGGAAGCCCTTCAGCACCTGCGAGGAGACGTGGGTGGGGGTGGGGGTGGGGGTGGAGGTGGGGGTGGGGGAAGGCTCTGGGGGCGCCCTGCGCCTGCAGGGCCCTGACCTCTCGCTGGGCATTAGCCAGAGCTGGGACTTGAGCTGGGTCAGCCCGCACCCCCATCCCCCAGCGGGGCAGTGGCTTCTCACCGCGTTCATGTCGATGCCGTTGGTGTAGGACCAGGCGTGCTGGAAGTACTCTTCCAGGCGCTGCCGCAGTGGGCTGGGGATCTGATGGAAGCGGATGAACTCCCTGACACGCAGCATCTGCGTGTGGTAGCGCGCTGTGCCCGAGTACAGGCGCTGGATGATGGCGGACACGTTGCCAAAGATGCTGGCGTACATGAGGGCTGGGGAGCGGGGGAGCGGGGGTGAGGAGGGTGAGCTCCTCCGCGTCCCCACCAGGCCACACCACCCCTGGGCCTGCGTGAGGCCTCTATCTTCCTGGAAGCCCCGTGGTCAGGGGCCACAAAGTTCAGGGCAAAGTCAGAAATGCCCAGCTCAACGCCAGGGCAGCTGGGGGCAAAGGCCCCTGGGCTTCCTGCCTCCTCCCTCTGCCCTGTGCCTCTTGGCATCTTCCTGGGCCCAGAGGCCAAACTCCTGAGAAGAAAAAACTAGGGCAATGGAATTTTTCAGTTCAGTTTTGTTTTTTCTTCCAGTTGCAAAAATATAATAAAGGGAAAACTCTTGGTCTCTTGTTTTCACCCATTTTTTTCTATGTTGTTTTGTTTTACTGGGTTTTCACATCTCTAAATACTCTGAACATGACAACTTAATTACGTGTAAAACACTGCCTTTGGTATTGCTAGACCAGGTGTTTGGGGAGGTAGGCAGCTTTGTGCAGGGCCCGAGAGCACACACAGCCCTGGGAGTGGTCCCCTGGGCTACAAGTGGGTCTGTGTGTAACCCCTGGAAAAACAGGACCTTAGGCTTCTTGGTCTATACACTGGGCTTGTAATATGGCCTTCATGGGAGTAATGATAGGAATGAAATGTAGGCCTCTGATAAGCTCTTAGAAAAGAGCCTGTCAGGGCCGGCTTCACGGGCATGGGATCTATGCTAAGAAGGGCCCGCCCAGTGCTTGGTTTGATTTTTTGCTGTCACCATTTTGAAAGTCTTTTTAAACAAAAGGCTCCGCGTTTTCATTGTGCGCTGGGCCTTGCAAATGATACAGCTGGGACCTGGCGCATAGCAAAGGCTGTACAGGGGTCAATTTCTGTGTCTAGTTGGGGTGCACATGCAATGTTTCATGGTGCTGTCTATCCACACATTGTTACTGTGTTATGTCTTACTATAAAAGTAAAAATCGCATTCTATGGGTAAGGCCTGGGGTATAAGGTAGCACTCACAGCCAATGAGCATGACACAGATGGAGAAGACCTTCTCAGAGTTGGTGTTGGGAGAGACATTGCCGAAGCCCACACTGGTGAGGCTGCTGAAGGTGAAGTAGAGGGCGGTGACATACTTGTCCTGCACCGAGGGGCCTGAGGCTGGGTCACTGACATTGTAGCGCTTGCCGAGCTGCGCTCCCAGGCTGTCCAGCCAGCCGATCTTGGGCTCCAGGTAGGGCCGCTCCACATTGCCGATGGCATACCAGATGCAGGCCAGCCAGTGTGCAATGAGCGCAAAGGTGCACATGAGCAGGAAGAGCACGGCTGCGCCGTACTCAGAGTAGCGGTCCAGTTTCCGGGCCACACGCACCAGCCGCAGCAGCCGTGCTGTCTTCAGCAGCCCGATCAGGGTTGTGGTCTGGAGGGGCAAGGTGGGGGCCATGGGGCTGGGGGTCAGCCCTTGAAAGGCTGCTCTCAGGACCATGTTTGTTTACTTAAGCATATGGGCACACAGTCATTCAACAAACACTCATGCGGAGCTCTGGCCAGGCTCTTGGGAGTGGGGCATAGCCTAAATCTCAAAACAGTGTTATGGTTACGAGGACAGAAATCTAGGGAGAGCACAGAGGAAGGGGAGGTTAAGTCTGTAGGGGGAGGGCAGGGAGGCTTCATAGAGGAGGTGACACGTAAGCTGAGTCTTGAGAGACAAGGCTCAGCCACGGGGCAGACAGCGGGGAGAAGGAAAGGGCATTCCAGGTTCAGGAAGCAGCATGAGCAAAGGCCTGGAAATGGCACGGGTGGGAAACCAAGTGTGGTGCTGCAGTGGGAGCACAGAGAGGAAGATGGCGAAGTAGTGAGAAATGATCCTGGAAGGTGGGCAGGGGTGGCTCCTGTGGGCCGCACGGTCCATAAGGAGCTGGGCTTTTATTCCAAACCACTGGGGAGCCACTGAAGGTTCTGAGGACAGGGTCAGACAAGTAACAGGATCAGATGATTTGAAACTTGCTCTGGCTTCTGTGTGGAGGGATGAGGCTGGCAGGTGTGGGGCTAGAGCAGAGGTGGATAAGAAGGCCACTCAGTGTCCAGGCAGGGGCAGTGGGGTGGAGAAGAAAACTTGGGGATAGATTTGCAGGGAGTCATGAGGGACAGCTCCTGCTGGACAGGCTGGGTGATTGGGGCAGCGACTGGAACGTAGAAGGCAGAGCTGATGAGAGTGGAAAGCTGATCCCAAAGAGGTGGGGCAAAAGGACAGAGTGGGATCAGAAGCTACAAGAAGAGTAAGAAAATGCCTTCGCGTCAGCTAAGGGAAGTGAAGTGGGCACAGTGGAGGGGCTGGGGGCTGTTTATAATTCCAGGGTAAGTACAGTTTAGAAGTCAGCGTAAGAGGCTAGGACTACAGGTGTGCCTGTCCCAGGAGGAGCCAAATTCTGGAGCACAGGAAGGGCACCCAGGCCTGTGGCACAGCCTTGGCTGATCCTTCTCCAGGGCTGGGAGATGACAGATATCTGAGGCTCCTTTTCCATCTCCATTTGCTTTAGCCAAGAGGCCCCATGCCAGGTACTCTCTGCACCCAGGACTGTGAGGCCAGGAAGGCACCAGGGCTAGGGCACAGGGGACGGCTGCAGGAGTTGACCCAGATGGGCTTTGCTCACCTCCTCAGAGCCAGTGCGGAAGATGAGCAGGTCGAAGGGGATGGCAGCCACCACGTCGATGAGGAACCAGCCCTTGAAGTAGTGGACGGCAATGCGGCGGGGGTGGCTGACCACCTCATCGTTGGTGTTGACGTAGGTGGTGCGGAAGTTGATGACAATGTCCACAATGAACATGATGTCCACGATAAGGTCCACCATGGTGAGCGGACTGCAGGTGTAGCTGCAGTCCCCGCGCTGAGACTCGTCCTGGTCGCTGAGCAGGAAGGCGGCCGAGTAGGGCGTGAAGACGGCCGTGTAGATGACCAGCAGCAGGATGAGCCAGTCCCACATGGCCTTGAAGGGGCTGTAGTGCAGGAGGGTCCCACGGTGGATGCGGGGCGCCTGCAGCTTGTACTCTGGCAGCACATCGGCACCCAGAGACAGGACCTGGGGTGGGGGCCATGGGGTGGTCAATGGGGTGGCCAACTCTCTGAGCCTTCCATGAAAAGAGTCAAATTTGGGGTATATAGTGAATCTGGGGCCTTGACAGGTCCTGGGTATCAGGGAGCCTTGACCGAGGGGGTTTTGATCATTGCGTTCAGCTGAGGCCTCTTCCCATCTTGCCTCTGACAATATGGCCAACATGGGGTCAGCAGGGCCCAGCCCAACACACTCAGCTTCTGCCCAGCTGCCCAACACAAGAAACAGCTGGGGCAGCGGGAAGAGCATGAGTTTTGAAGCCATACCCTCCAGGTTGGTCCCAGATCTGACATTGTTATATGTCTGTCTTGGGGCAAGTGCTATAACCTCTATGAGCCTCAGTTTCCTCATGCGCAGAATGGGATAACAAAGTGCAAAAAACTCCATGGGGTGGTTATGATTAAATGAGATGGTGCATCTGGATGGCACAGGCTGCTCTACACAATAATTCCTACCCCCGCTCATCCTCTGTCAGACACCGCCCCAACAGGAATGGGGCCTGAGGGGTGTCCCATTCACCCCACTACCTCCACCAATGGGGTCTGGCACATGGTCCTGGTTTAAGAAAATCTGCAATGTAATGTTCTGATCTTGCAAACCAGATGGGATGACAATAAGGAAGAGTCCCCAAAGAGCTGGTTTCAACCAGAGGGTCCCCAGTCTGACATCCAAGCCCCTCGAAGAGGCCACAGTGTCCCCACTCCGCAGTGACTTCCTGCTCAGCTTTCAGGCCTCGGCTCTTATTTTGCCTCCTCTTCCCCTGCACAGACTTGAACCCTCTGTATCCATTGTCTCCCTGCGCCATGTAAACACCCCTGACTACAGTTATTTCTCACTGGACCACAGGCTACAGTTCCCTAGTCTGGCATGCCCATCGTATACACCTAGCACTTAGTCCACATGGGGCTCAGCTAAAGGGAGCTGAATGAGCACTGAAAGCTTAGGCCATCATAGCCACTCCCCTCATTCCAGGGCTGCTCAAGACCAGGCCAAAGTGAAACAGCAAAGCACCAGGGGTGGAAGGAGGGCAGCAGGGATTGCGGAGGGTGGAGGAGAGTGTCCACTTCCTCAGGGCCCCCAGACAGGGGTGCCGTCTCCCCCACCACAAGACCTCCATAGTCTCCCACCACCTCCGAAGCCAACATAAGGTCCTTTCCTGGGAAAGCCAATCCTTTCTAGAGTTACCCAGAGCCGCAGGGCCCTGCCTTCAGGATGTAGGAACTCAGGTGTGGGATCAAAGCCCTTTAGGCCTGGAAGTTCTGGTTCAGGTTGGGCTGGGCCCTGCTGATCCACACTCTGGTTGAGGCCAGTGTGACCTCCTTGCTCTGGGCCCATGGTGGCCTGCTCCCCTGAGCTCCGTCAGGCACCTCCCCACCTTAGGACCCACATGGGGTGGGCTAGTAAAGCCCAGAGAGGCTGGGGTGGGGAGCAGGACAGGAATAGGCAGGTTGAGTGGGGGCAGGGACCCTGGGCCCCAGCCAGCCCTGTCAGTCTTCATGGGCAATTCTCTAGTCCGATAGCCCCCATTACTCCTGCAGCCAACTTGAGGGCCTTGGGGTAAGCAACTAGGTGGGCTTTCCAGGGTCAGGCCATTGGGCCACCCTGCATGACCTACGAGGGCTCAGCCCGGCCACCTGGAGTCCTTTCTTCTCCAGGGTTCCCGTGCTCAGTGAAGGGTGGGTCATAGGGAGTTTCCGCCCCATCTGCTCCAGCGAAGACTGCGTCAGGTGAAAACGGGGCAGGGAGGAAAAAGAACTGCCCCCTACCTCCCCCGTGAATGCAAAGTCCCAGGGGAAGCTGACACAGGCCTCCTTCCATGCTCTGCACGTCACTGCTTGGCCCTGGCCTAGGCCCGCCTCCCCATGTCTCCTGGGGCCGGCACTACTCAATGTCTAAGGGGTCCTCGGAGACTATGTAGTCCAACTTCCTCTGCCAGACAAGAACACTGGGGCCCAGAAAGGGGATAAGGTCTCTTGGCCAAGGTCACACAGCAAGTAGGTGGCAGGAATCTTGTCACCTGAACTTTGGGCAGGCTATTTGCATTTCCCTCTGAAGTGGTCAGGTGGGGACTGGGGCACCAGGCCCTATGAGAGAAAACAGTGGGGTCGGGGTTGCTGAAACAGAGCACCCGGGGAGATTTGCCTTGGGCTGGCCAAGAAGGGGCTGAGGGGGAGGGAGGCATTCAGGGCCTGATCCCCAGAAGTGTTCAAGGAGAGATAAAGATGTTAGCACGGCCTCCCCTCTGCCTGGATTGTAGGAGGATTCTGTTGTGGGGGGGTCGGCTGTCACCCCAAAGGCAAGGAGCAGGAGCAGGGCTGGGGGCCTCCCTCCATCCCTTCGCCCTCTCCTTCTCTCAGTATGGCCCTGATACCTCCTCTCTCTGCTTCTCCCTCTCTGTGAATTGCCAGAGCCTTAAACAGGCTCCCATGATAGCCTGTGTCCCCCCTCCGCCCACTCCAGGCTCCTCCAGGCCTAGGATGTGGCATTAGTCACAGGCTCTGTTGACCCAACCTCCCTGGCTCCAGGAGCTGGGCAGCAGGGTGGCGGCCTTTAGGTCTAAAGTATCAGACAAGCAGGAGAGGAGGCCTGCGGATCAGACCAGGCACGAGGGAGATGGACAAGTTGGCTCCCTCTGCCAGCCCAGATCCAGGGCCTGAGAAGGGACCCTCACGGCGCGGCACAGCCCCACCTGCCCTCCCGTACAGGCCGCACCTGGGTGACCTTCTCGGTGACATTCTGCGTCCGCTCCACCACCTTGTGGGGCGCGATGATCTCAATTTCTGCGGTGGAGCCCGAGCGGTGCTTCTCCAGGTTGAACTCCACAAAGTTGAGCGTGAACTGTGGAATCTGGCTGATGGTCCTGTACTTGACCCTGCCCGTGCCCGACCCCTGGGCCCCCGGCCGGCCATGAGAGCCCTCTGAAACCAGGGCTAAGGTCAGAGCCGCGAGGGCCAAGGACCAGCTGCTCCACCGCGTGCCCCACTCACCCCTCCCACTGCCACCTGTACCCCGCCTCACCAGATCCCAGGAAGCTCTGGGACAGCAGGCGCTGGGACAGGCTGCGGCTCCCACGCTTGGCCAGGAGCTGGGCCAGGTCCTCGAAGTTGAGGATGAACATGATGACAGCCCCATCCTCGTTCTTCACCGGCACCACGTCCACCAGGCAGCGGAAGCTGGAGGCTGTAAACGCATTGGTGGGGGGTCATTGAAGGCGTCTTCTGCAGGAGCCTGGCCAAGGGAGCTAGGGAGAGGGCTGGGTTAAGGTCAAATTAAGGACGGCCATAGGGTGAGGAGGCCTGGACAGCGACTAGAGCTACTGGGCAGAGAGTTGGTGACGCTGCCCAGAAGTTGCCCAACCCACAGGACAGAGGTGGGGAGAGCAGCTAAGCTGCTCATTAGGAGATAATGTAGCATTGGGTCCAAGTCCATGCTCGGCCATCAGCTCAGGTCTTAACCTTGAGGTTTGCTTCTGCTGTAATTAAAGCTGAGCAGATGGGGGTGGATTAAGTGGGGAGGCGAGGTTGGGCATTCTACCCCATGAAGCTCTGGCTGGCCCTGGGTTCAGCTCCCGTATTCCCAGCCCACAAAGCTGCCCTGCTCCTGCCACTGGAAGGACCTCATCACAGAGAACACACTAAGTGCTGGGCACTGAGCCAGTTGGCACATTAGGCCTCAGTCTACATGGTGGAGCCTGGTGGGTCCTTCGGGGGAGGCAGAGACTCCTGTTCTGCAGATGGGTGCCTGAGGTTCTGAGAAACTGACTTGCTGGGGGCTGGGAGGGCACACTCAATACCCAACAGCTTGGGGAGGGGAAGGGACTTGTCTGGGATGAGGATGCTGGAGTGAAGCCAGGCTGCTGCTCCAGGCCTGGAAGGGGCACAGGGTCCCCAGGCAGAGGCATGGGGACTGGACAGCAGGCAGGGTAGTCGCCTGGGGTCTGGAGAGGGCGAGAGATGGCAGTGTGGGGGCAGAACAGGCCCCTCCTTCCACTCTCTCCACCCTCTTGAGCAGCCCAGACCCAGTCATTTGCCTCACTGTTCCTTTTGTTCCACTCCAGGGTCTTGCTCCCCTGTCCCCATAGGGGGGTGGATACCCTGTGAGCCCCGTACCCAGTGGTCCCATGTCCCTCAACTCAAGCCACTGGTAAGTGTCATACCTAAAGAGCAGGGTCCTAAGGGGCAGGGGCCTCTGGTAAACATGCAAATCAGAAGAGAGCTGCCCAGGTTTGAGTCTGTCTCATTTGCCAGCAGCCAGCACCTATCCCAGGTTGTTTTTGGATTGAGTGAATGAAAGAATGTGTACCGAAATGTGAGAGGCTGGGAGGCTGGCTGGCGGGAGTACTGCTACTTTGGGGTTCACTGGAATAGCTCTTCCCCCAACGCCCCATTTACTGCTCCCTTCCCTTGGTGCCTCCTCATAGCTGTCAGCCGGGGTGCTGCTGAGCTGCCCCATCCTCCCTCCCACGTTCCTCCCTGGGAGCAGGAATCTTCTGGATCAGATTCCCAGACTCCCAGGCACCAGGCATCCATCTACCAGCTGCTGTACTGGGCCCCGGGGGAGACATCCACACCGAGGACAGGCCACCCACCTGCCTCTGTGACTTACTCCTGGGTTCACAGTCCTATAGGTTTGCGTCCCAGCCAGAGCCTGGCTCTCTTGTCAGCCTGGGACATGGCAAGGCACGGGCACTGGGACCTAGCAAGGAAGCCTCCATGGACAGCAGCCTGAGACACTGCCCCCACGGTCAGACTATCTCTTCATTTTCTCTGGTACCGCAGAGATCTGGCCTGGTCCAGGGAAAGGACCGAGCTGGGCAGAGGGTCAGGGCCTCCGGGCTCTCTGTGCTGCTGGGAGCAGCCAAGGTCCAGACTTTGAGTGGCTATACCCACCCACGGCTGCTATCTTTGCAAAACTGAAGCTGGGAATGGACTGAAGACCAGCCCATCATTGCCCATCATGAGGGCTGGAGGGGGGCTTTGTGTGGCAGCCCATGTCTGACCTTCATGCGTGCTGCCTGTGGGGCAGGAGGCTAGGAGGATTGGAACAAGTTCAGAGCATTCCTTTCCCCTATCCCCATGCTGCTGTCCTTGCTCATGAGTAACGATCTGGCTGATCAGAAGTGGGTGGGTGTGTTGCCCCAGGTTGTGCCCAGGAGTGGCAGTGTTCCTGTGCCCTTGCCCTGTCTCTGGAGGAGGAGCCACAGTCACTTCTCGTACTGTCTTTCAGGGGCTCCTCCCGGCACCCACCTCTCTGATCAAGGGCAGCAGTTTATCTGCACCCTCCACCCTGACAGTGCCTTTCTGCTCTTCTCTGCCTCTCGGATGTGCTTTCCTTCAGTTTCTCTTTGTTTCTGCATCTTCCTTTGCCCTCTGGCCCTCGCCCCCTCCTTGGCACAGTCTCTCTGTCGTCTGTTACCTCCATTTCTTTATACACACCCCGTCCAGGATTATGGTGAGCCTTCAGGTAGGCGCTACAAAAAGCTGCCACTAAGACAGTGACTGTTCCAGCCCCACTCCCTGCTGAATGTTTCTGTCACTCACGGGTGAGCGTGTGGAAAACACGGGGGCCCCTGACCTTAGCCCTTGCTTGTCCTTCTCCTCTGGAGCTGAGGACTGGAGGGGCCCCAGGCTTCCCCTAGTCTGGCTTAGGTATTGGGGGACTCTTGGGTTTCAGATCATCAGAGGACTTAGCAAAGATGGGCAGGGCGGGGCACCTCTGGCAGGTGCTCAGAGAAGACAGGGTAGGGGTGGGGGAGAGCTGAGCGCCCTCCATCCCTCTCTCCAGACTCTCATTGGTTCTATTCGTGTGGCCATCCCATTCCTCTTTATCTGTTAGGTTCTCACTTTTCCTATAAAGGCAGACGGAGGAAGAGCCAGTTTCTTAGGAGTCTCTGAGCCCTGTCTCATGGGGTAGTTTTTGCCAAGTGCCCTGGCCTCTCTGAGTCCAACTTTATGCAGCTGCACAATGAGGAGATATATGGACACAGACATTCCACTTTGACTTGGAGAACTGTCCGTGGATTACCCCTTTAGAGTAAAAGAGAATTATAAATAAACCAGCTAGAGTTCTATACAGAATGCTTTTCCATCTCCCTGGAGTCAGGAGGAGTGGGGCTGAGGAGGTATTGACTGAAGGAGGGAAGAAACCACCAGTAGGAGGTCCCTCTCCAGGACTATAAGATGCATGTGACTGATGTACAAAACAAGGGCATGTGATCAGAGTGGACCATAAGGCGAACATAAGTGATCTGAGAACCATATCTTTCCCTTAGGGTAATGCAGGTCAGAAAGCGCCCTTTTCCGGGTTTCAGGCCAATATCAGACAGGTCCAAATGGTCAAAGTCTTAGACTACAGGACAAGGAAGGGCTTGGAGTAGGGATAGGGTAGACTGGGATTTGGGTAATTTTCCATTTCCATCCAGGGCCAGACTAAAAAACTAGGTTGCTAGAGTCCCTTCTGATTGCTGGAGGGTTCAGAACCCCAGTAGGGTTCTGAAGACCTGAGTTCTGATCTCAGAGGGCCAAAGCCTGGCCTTGACCTCTGCCCCTGCCCAGTAAGGTGCGGAGGAGACCCTGGGAGCCCTGATCTGACACCTCTAGGAGTCTGGGATCAGACCTCACCCCTCTGGAGCCCAGGTATAGCTCTGGGGTCAAGGAGAGGAAAGAAGAACCTGCTGTTCCCCCTCATTTCCTGCTGTCCCATCTTTTTCCCCCAGGCCCTTCTTACTCCCCTGACTGTCACCTCCCTGCAATGATATGAGGAGGTGAGGTCACAGCTTTTAAAAATATTCTGACTTCATTAACTCTGTGAGTGCTGCCAAACTAAGCTGGATTCTTTCTAGTCCCCTAATCTCTACCTCTGCGTTTATTTGGGTGACAGTGGCAGGGGACAGCCACAGAGACAGCCAGGACCTACCCAAGAAGCACCCTGGAAGCCCTTAAACGTACACACACACACACACACACACACACACACCCTCACACGTTTACATTCACACACATCCATGCTCCACACACACTCCTGACTTCTGGCATCCAAAGGTACCTGCCCTCTATCTGCACTTGAATGGCCCTCTTCCCTGGGGAAGCCCTCTTCTGCGGCTTCCTTCTCCAAAAGTCCTGCCTCAGAGCACAGAGGCAGGCAGTTGGGCTCCGTTTTCCCCTCTTGGGATTACTCAGAACAGATTTCTCTAGGGAAGAATCCAGAGACAGTTTCCAGCCCCAGGTTGGATTCTGGGCAAGTCCCTTCTTTTTCCAACCCCATAGTAGGATTCTGGGCAAGTCCCTTCTTTTTCTTGAGCCTCAGTTTCCTCATCCATGACATGAAAGGATTTGTCAATGTTTCCTAAACTTGGCAGGACGTCCAAACCACCAGGGAGATTTTTTTCCAAATGCACCTGTTTGGGCCTCACCTCACACCTGAGTCATCTCTAGGAAATGGATGTTTGGAAAACATGCCCCAGCTAATTTTGGTGTAGAATCAGGTTGAACTCCAGGTAATTTCAAAAAGACTTTCAGGATCCTAGTTCTCCTCTTTTCCCCCCACCCCTCATCCAGTGGAGACTCAGAGGTTCTGGGGGGAGGGTCTCAAAGGGCTGCAGAAGTCTTTATCATCAGCCCTTGTTCTATGCTTCTGTTCTGCTTGCAGTAAACGGGCTGGCAGTGACATCTCAAACTGGATGAACCTCCAGGTCAGGCCAAACTCCAGACTCTCTCCCCAAGGAGCCAGGGCTGGGTGAGCCAGGCCCACCCCTCTTCCATTCAGGAGCCCCCAATGCCTTGCCTGGCCAAGAGGCCTTGAGGGGTGACTCCTCCCCTAATTCCCAGGGTAGACAGAGATGAGGAAAGGTTAATTTCCGTCCCAGCTGCCCGACAGCTGGGACTGACAGTGACAGAGTATGCAGCCAGGAGACTGGGGACATGGGGGAGGGATGGTGGAGCAGGAGGCCCTGCCCTTGGCCAGGCCTAGTCAGTGGCTTAGTCTGGTGTCCAGCCTCTGAAAAGGACCTCAGAAGGCATCACATCCAATGCCCATCACTTCCCTACACAGATGAGGAAACTGAGGCCCAGAGAGCAGATGGGATTTACCCAGACCCTTGGTCCCAGGGTTGGTGCCCTCCCCTTGGCCACTCTGGCAAGACAAGAGGGGCTAAGCCTGCCCTACACATCCGTGGCCCGAGGGCACCTCACCATCCTTGCGGTAGTAGAGGATGTCCACCTTGCACTCCTCAGCCCCCAGCAGGGCCTGCGCCAGGCGGGACATGGCACTGCGTGGGGTGTTAGGGCCTGTGAGGAAGTCACAGGTGCACGGTCGCTGCATCACCTCCACTCGGGAGTAGCCGAAGAGTTCACAGAAGCCATCGTTGCAGTAAATGATGGCGCAGTTCTCCATCTGAGCATTGGCGATCAGGAACTTTCGACCTGGGGTGGGAGGGGGTGGGAAGCCTCTGGCAACCAGTATTGGGTGGCAGGGAGGGAAGGATTATAGGGACTCTTGGCAGCAGTGAGGGGGGATCGAGATGGGGGAGCAGAGCAGTGACCAGAATGAGGAAGGGGGGAGGTTAGGTCTAGGGAGGGTGGGAAAACCAAGGAGGCCAGAGTCATGGGGGAAGATCATTGGACTCCTGAGAGTAATAAAGGGGTGGTCGGGAGGGGCGAGCAGGACAATGACCAGAGATGTGGGGGAGGGGAAGTCAGCGCTGGAGATTGTGGGAAAACCAGGACAGTAATGGGTCAGTGAAGTGGGTGGGGGGAGGCCTAAGGCTTCTTGGAGAGGGTGAAGGGGATTCAGGAAGAGAGAGCAGGGATGTGATCAGATGGGGGTCTGGCTCAGGGAGAGCTCCTAGAAAGACCAGAGGGGTCAGAGTCAGGAGGTGAAAAGGAAGAAGTCAAGGAAACCTCTGGAAGGAGAGTGTGTGTGGGGGGGGAAGAGGGTGGTTAGAGGGGGAAGCAGGGCAATGATAGAAGGGGAGGTCAGGGCTTGGGGTGCCAAGAAAATAACAGGGGAGGAGAGAGGGGCTGTGCTCTGCCACTAGTGCTCCAGAAGAGAGGAGGGCAGACGTTTGAGGTAAGTGGGGCCGCTGGCGGAGAAGGTGTTGGGCCTTTAAAGGATTCTGTGCTCAGCTTTCGATAGCCCCCACCCTGCTCCATGTGAAGTTAGCGAAGGGGTCCGACTACTTCTGCCACAGAACCTGGACTCCAGGTCGTCCCCCCATCCCAACGCACACACTCACTCTGGCCCTCGAACTTGCGGATAATGGTGTCCAGGTAAGTGTTTTGGGGCGCGACGTGGCCCCTGCGGACAGGCATCTTCCGGCCGCGGCTTCTGCCCGGAGCCCCCAGCGCCCCGGCTCCCGGCGTCTCCGCCCTTCCTCGGGCTCAGCTGCGTCCGGCTCCGGTGGGCGCCGCCCCCGGGGAGGGCCGCGGGGCTCCGTGCCCCGCCCGCCCGTCCGCCTGCGTGTACCGTCCGCTGCCCTCCGCGGCCCTCCCCCTGCCCGCCTCTCGCCGCGCCTCCTCCCTTCGGCACCGGCCCGGGAGCTGTCCGCACCGCGGTGCTGAAAGAAGTGGCGCGGTGGCGGCGGGGCGGGGTCTGCGGGGCGGGGGCAACCTCTCCCGGGCTCGACGGGGCAGAGGCGGGGCCCTGACTCCTAGGGGGCGGAGCTAGGCAGGAGTAGAGCCCCGAATCGCTCAGGGCTTCTCTGCTCTTGTCCCAGTACACGGTGGCCTTAGACCCTCTTAGGCCCTCTCCTGATAATGAGGGCAGTTGCCGGGGCGAGTCTCTTAGGCAGTGGAAGGGGAGGGCAGAAGGGGTTGTTAGAGGACTCAGGTGGTCTTTTGCTGAAGGTTTCTTTCTGAGTCTTACCACTGGGCCTAACCCTGGCAATAGTACGGTTAGACCTCTTGCCAAGTGTCCTCCAGCTGAACCCCAGTGACCATGCAAAACTCCTAGGGGCAAGCTCATCCAGGGCCTGGTTCTGGGAGAACAGAGTAGGAGTACACATGAAGGGTACAAGAAATATGCAATAACAAGACATGGAGACAACCAAAATGTCCTTCGATAGATGAATGGATAAAGAAGTGGTGGTACATATACACAATGGAATACTATTCGGCGTTAAGGAAAGATGATATAGGAGCATTTGTGACAACATGGATGGATCTTGAGAGTATAATGCTAAGTGAAATAAGTGAGACAGAAAAAGCAGAGAACCCTATGATTTCACTGATATGTGGTATATAAACCAAAACAACAAAAGAACAAGACAAACAAATGAGAAACAAAAACTCATAGACACAGACAATAGTTTAGTGGTTACCAGAGGGTAAGGGGGTGGGGGGTGGGTGATGAGGGTAAGGGGGATCAAATATATGGTGATGGAAGGAGAACTGACTCTGGGTGGTGAACACACAATGGGATTTATAGACAATGTAATACAGAATTGTACACCTGAAATCTATGTAAATTTACTAACAATTGTCACCCCAATAAATTTAATTAAAAAAAGAGAAATATGCAATAAGTTGCCTTCTTCAGAAGCCTGATAGATTTTAGCATACAGGCTCTCCTTGAGAGGAGACCAGATATAAAACCATCTATTAGCAAGTGACCACTGGTAAAAGTGTCTGAGTATTGACTGAAAATACAGAAGCAGCAGCTGATGGGGGCGGGGTGAGGTTTATTGAAAAAGGCTTCTTGGAAAGGAGGGAGAGAATAGGACCACTGTTCACTGACCATTTCAGTGGGCTTGGAGCTTTGCAGAGTCTCCAATGACTGGTTTTGAGCCAGGTCTTGAAGAGCAATCATTCAAATCGGGCACATACCTTATTAGGCAAAGGCCAATCGTACAATCAGTGCAGAGGGGCTGAGCTGGGGGCTGGAAGTGGTGAGGCTGGAGAAAAGGGAGATTGATAAAGACTCTCAGAGGCATTTTAAACGTCTAGATTTAATTGATGGACAACCAAGTTCTTAAGTAGTTAGACATGAAGGAAATATTCTGGTGAAATAAACTTTACATGGTGAGGAGGGAGGGAGGATGGACAAGGAGGCTCAGTGAGCTATTTGCTGGAGTCCAGGGGCTTGGAGGGGCTTGGAGTCCTGCGCTGGTGTGCCTTTGCCATGCAGAGCCACAATGCCTGATGGGGGCCTCTTTGGCCCCTGTGGCTGGAGGATGAGAGAGCTGCAAATGTGACCTCCTTGGGGGGCAGAGTTGTCCTGGCTGCCCCTGTGTGTGGGGGGGCGGGCTGGCTGTGGAGAAAAGGTGAGGCTGTTTATCATGGACTCCATGTGTGAGGTGCTGCGCTCTGGGGAGGGACTTGGGCAGTGGGACACTCATTCACTCACTTATTTCCTCATTCAAGCATTTTCCAAGTCCCCACTATATGCCATGGTCTGTGCTGGCTATAGGTGTTACACAGGGCATAGTCCTGATGAGTGTCCTGCCCTTACAGAGCTGACAGCTAGTAATGGGGACAAATAAGGATATTACAGCACAGCAATGTAGTGACAGAGACACCAAATTAGGGTGCAATGGAGCTTGTGGTCAAGCAGGAATTGTGTGGCCTCAGCCAAAACTCAGGAAGACCTCTTGAAACCTGGGAAGAAGTAGAGTCCGTGAAGATCTCAGCCTAGTGTCTCTGTCCCCAGAACCCTTGAGTTCTGGGCTCAGACCATTAATCTAGACAGAGCTGGTCCCATCTTTTGGCCACCCTCCCATCAGCTCAACGGAAGCCCTGGTACCTCCTTTCTGGTTACTAGCTGTGATGCTACTTCCCCTCAAGCTTCCCCTAATCTCTGACAGGCCCTGATTCTCAGCCTCCCCAGGAGCTCCTGGGGCCTCAATCCAAACTCAGTTTGTCCCCTGGCAGGGGGCAGACTCAGGCTGGAAAAAAGGGCTAGAAGGGGCAGGCGCAGAGGCCTTCTTCTCTCTTCCTAGGTTTGTCCCTAGAGTACTCATTTCTCAAATGTCCTTCAAAAACATTCCCTCTGTCTTCCCCTCCTCCACTGAGTCTGGAAAGGTGCTGTTTGCCCTGTGCTCAATCCCCAGGGCAACAGGCCAGGCAGCAGGTGTGTGTGTTGAACAAGGCCATCTCTGGAGCAGAGTGGCTGGAGATGAGCTTTGTTTAAATATTCAAGAAGTCAATCATTAATCACGCCTGGCGTGTTGCCCAGCCACCCACTGTCTCTATTTGGGTGGGTCTGGACAGGGGCATGGAGGGCCATAGGGCAGTTTGTGAGGCCACTTGCATCTCAGGAGGCTGACAAGTAGCTTTTGGGGGCTAGATTACTCAGTACAACACAGGCCTGGCCAGAGGATTGGCAGAAAGATGTGCCCGCCAGTATACAGAGCACAGTGCTCATAAACTGGGCACCAATGATTTGTACAGGAATGTCCACTTCTACCTGAATACATTTTATAAGAGGACTGAAGCAGTGTCCTGTTTCTAACCAGAGCACACATTCCTTAGGGGCTGCCGTCCTGGTCCAGCCCCACAGCTGGGCGCCTGAAGAAAACAAGCTGCATGAAAAATCAGCTCTGAGCATGAACTGGAATGGAGGCTGCTTTGGAGGGACACAGCTACTGGGTCACTAAAACTAGGGTTCCTGAGTCCCTAGGGAAAGGAGGTTGGTCTAGAACCCAGGGCATACATGAAATGTATACAATCACTTGGAATCACACAGAGTCAGTTATCTGTGCCCATGGAGTTACATACTTGAATTCACAAACACACAGTTAGTTACAACTCCCCATGTACCCAGACCTGCCACAGCTGCACCCAGTTGCAGTTGGGCATTATGCATACAAGCTCTCCCGTCCCCAGACCCCGTCAACCTTCTCTGGCTTGCCCCCCAGCCTCACTAGTTGCACTGGTGTCTAGTCCCAGCTCCACCATTCAGCCCTCATCCACGGAGGCTTTCTGTGGTGCTGTGTGAAAATCCGAATGATCAGGCCGATTGAGCAGAGCAGCAGGATGAGGCAGAAGCCCAGCAGAATCCACTGTCTTTTGGCAACCTGGCTGGGTTCCATGGCTTTGCCCAGGAAGTACGTGGTGGGTGGTGTCTTGAGTGGATTAGTGTCCTGTGAACCGGTGTCCTGTCTACTGGAATCCTGTGCACTGGTGTCCTGAGCCAGTGACTTTTTTTCCAGGGAGCACAGCCTGCAGGCCAGCAACAGGGCCACCAGGAACATGACAAAGCTCAGAGCCAGCAACACCCACTGCCCGAGTTTGGCCTGCTCTGGGTCCAGCTTCAGGCTCAGGAATTTCACCTTGTCTGTATTTTTTTCTGTGGAAGACACAGGAGTCTTGTAGAGCAGATAGAACTGGGGAGGGGAACCTGAGTTGCCCTGTGGCAATCAGAGAGGATCTGACTGCCATTGGCCTTTTCTCTCAGCCTTAGGCACCTAACTCCTAAGCCACAGGTAAGGGCATTACCCTGGCAGGAGAGGGAGAAACAGAAGTAGAAGGAAGAGGAGGAGGAGATGGGCACAGATATGGCTACGTCCCCATGGTGCTATCAGTGGCTCCGGGCAATGGTCAGGAGGCAAGATGCCCACCCTGTGCTCAGATGCCAATCTGGAAATCTAGCTGGACAGTGCACAAGGAAGCAACTGGGGCATGGGCTGGGGCACATGGCCTTGACCGAGGCTGCATCGGCTGCAGACAGGACCACGTAGCAGCAGTGCTGTGTTCAAGCGAGGTTATGGGTGGGCTAGGGGTTAAGGCTGGGTAGGGGCTGGCCCAGGTCAGGCTAGGGTCGGGCTTGGGGCTGGATCAGAGCTGGGACCAGGATCAGATTATCAAACCTTCAAAGGAACAGCTGTAGTCGGGCCAGCCCAGGATCTCCCCCTGGCGCACGTTCTCAGTGACCAGCCAGTCCAGCAGGGGCTTGAAGTAGGTCATAAGGGCCTTTGCGGACATCTTGGTTTTCCCGGTTATATTCTGCAGGATCTCTGGCCAGGGTTTGCTGGCACCCTGCTTTAGGATGTCCCTGGGAGAGTGGATACAGCTGTGAGGCTGTGTGGGGGTATCAGCTGGTGCTGCTGGCACCCCCTCAGTATGCCCAACCCTAGCCCTAGGGCTTTGATAGCCAGACTCTTCCCACAGAGGCCAGCCTAGTGGATTGAAATCACAAACTTGAAATTAAGACCATCCTGGGTTTGAATCCTGATCTGTCATTTAGTAGCCGTGGGACCTTGGGCAAGTAACTTAACCTTTCTAAGCCTTAGTTTCCATATTCATGGGAGATAATAATAGTACCTGTCTCCTTGCATTGTTGTGATGATTAAATAAACACAACGCAGGGAGCGTAGTAGAAAGGCAATGAATGATAGCTGCCCACATGGGACAGAGGAATAAAAATTACTATTATTATTTTTATTACCACTGCTGTGATGATTATTATTCTCCTGGACTCAGATAGGCCAAAACTCAGTCTTGAGACACTGTTTCCCATGCTCAGTGTCAATAGAAGGAGGCAGCTCTTCAACCCTTTCTGGCCTCACACGGAGTGTTTGGGAGGATTCGAGAGATAATGAGCGTGGGATGTAGTCTGTGCACTGACCGCAGTGATTACAAATGTCAGATCTGCTTCCAGGCACGCTCAGTGCTTGGTGGCAAGGGCTCAAGCCTTAGGCTTGGCCTGCACACTCATGGAGGGGTGTGCTGAAGCCAGGGCCCTGGGCTCTTCCATCCTAGGATCCCCGGCCGAAGAAGCAGTGGGTATATATTCATCCTTCTCAACTTGTTTCCCTGATCTGAGCAGGAGAGAGGTAGGGCCTAGAGGCCCAGAAGTCAGAGTGTGGAGTCTAGATTAATAGGACTGAGTTTCAAGACCCCAGTGCTATTTATGGACCACATAGCCTCAGGCTACCAACTTAACCTCTCTTAGCCTCAGTTTCCTCACCAATAAAATGGGCCCCCTTAATTCCTGCCTTTTCATTGTGGTAAGGGGTAAGTCACATAATGGTGGCGAAAGAGAGCTTTGTAGTTTGCAAAGACTTATACACATCACTCAATAAACAACTGGGAAAGAATGAGGTGGAGAAACTAAAGGTTGGTGGATCCTTGAAGAAGCCACAGGGGAAGAAGTACAGTTAAGATCCAGGAGAAATGGAGGAGAAAAGCCAAGATTAAAAGAAAAAAACAAAACAAAAACCCACAACTAACTTTAGGTAAGAGGATTTTATCAGATGACGGGTCCTGGGGAAAGAGAAGGACCTTGTGGGGGGAACATTTAGACCATCAAGAATCTGCCTATTTAGAAATAGTCCTTTAGGCAGGGTGGGACGAGAGGTTTGACTGAATCCCACCTGATGACCGACCGATATGGGTAGCATGTGAGATTTGCAAAGGTGGCAACTGGGAGCCAGCTAGAGCCCTCAACTCCAAAGTGGCAACAGCAGGCCCCGTGGACAAGGCCAGCCCACTATGGCTGGCTGGGTGAGGCACGGGCAATTTGGAAACTTGGACCAAATCTACTTTGACCCTCCATTCCCAGGAGAAACAGCCCAGAGGCTGGCTCAGGGAATTATATTCAGGAAGATGAGTCAAAAGTAGCAAAATCAAGTTTAAAATATACTAGGCCAAAGAGCAGCCAGGAATCTTGCCCTAACCCTTCTCCCATGCAAGCACTCCCCTCCCTCTCCCTTATACATCCCATATTCCACTCTGCTACCATCTCACCTCCCCAAAGCTCATGCCATGCCCCTTTCTCAGGGACCTCTCCTCTGTCCTCTGCCCAGAAAACAGTATTCAAAGTCCTCAACTTAGAACTCAGGGTCTTCCCTGAGCAGGGGTCCAGGCAATGATGCATGAGGACTGGTGAGCAGTGACCAGAAATGAGTGGCAAGGCCTTTACATGCTTTAGTGCCTAGTCAGACCCTGGGAGCCTTGTGTGCCCTGGGGAGGTGGGGGGGAAGTGGTGAGGATGACTGAGTTAAATGTCCCGACGATCGAGTGGGATGAAGGCTCAGAGTTAAAAGTGAGATGTATAGAAAACAAACGTCTGCTATTTCTCGCATTCTTGCATTTGGAGATGGAGATCCCTCCCTTGTACCCCAACACGACCTCCTTGCCCTCTCTGCATGTTCACTAAAACCCTTTCCTACTGCACCAGCTCCTTTCTTGTATTATAGGTATTGATTTACCCTGTGGCTTATTGGCCCCTACTGGATGCAGGGCAGGCCGGTTGGCCTCTGCACAAGTAAATGTTTGCTGAATGAATAAATGATGGGTAGTCAGACACGAATTCAGAGAGCAGAGAGGCCCCTTATGTTCCATGTATTCAGAAAAGCTCCTACCTGGGCAGTCAACTAGAATAAACTCCTGTAGTGTGAAAAGATGGAGAAACAAATAGAGTAGGGAGACAATAGGACTGGCAAGTTGCAGCCTTCCCTGAGAGCAAAGCCAGAGGGTCAGTCCTGCAGCTCCACCTGGCTTGGCAGTTACTGACAAACTGCATGGTGGCATCAAAAATATGCTCATTACATTTGCAAAGGATACTAAATGACATGGCTTTGTTAATCCTCAGGGAGACAGGAATAAAACTCAAGATGACCTTAACCAATTAGGAAAATAGATCTTTTGAAATCTGTTGAAATTTAATGGGGAAAAGAGCACATCAGTGGTTGGAGTGCTGCTCTTAGAACCAGCAGACTCAGGTCTAACCTCACCAGACCTGTATCCTTTGACTGATGGAAGCACCCAGGTGAAAGATACTGCATTCTAGAGTCAGTTTGGGGCTCAATGCATGACTCTGCCACTTGTTGGATGACTGACATGCAATTATATTATCTCTCTCAGCGTCAGTTTCATCATTTGTGAAATGTGGGTAATAATATCCTCTGTGCAAAGCTATCAGCTACTAACATGAAACCCTGCAAGAGCGCTCATCAGGGGCCCAGCCTAGAGTAGTAAATGCTTCCCACTATCAGCTTTCTGCCCTTTGCCCCACCCCTCCAGGTTTGTTTCAAGACCAAAAACCAACTCCACAGAGGCAGGGTGGGTTAGTGCAAATGCAAGAAAAAAGACTGGGAGAGGGGGTCAAAGTGGACCACAAGCTGACCAGAACTAGCCGAGCGGCTGGTGGGAAATCAACCTGGATCAGCCTGGAAATGGGATGCAGGCACCTCCAAGAACAGGTGGGAAAGGCAGAGTGCCCCCAAAGATACAGCAAATGCTGCGGAGAGGCTAGACAAGCTCCTTGCACAGAAAGGATAAGGGGATTCAGATGGAAGGCGGAAGCCGGGGCAGGATTCCCACCCTGCCTTCCCATTCAAGACAGTTTGCTTTATTGGCGCGCGCGCGCGCGCGCGCACGCGCGCGTGTGTGTGTGTGTGTGTGTGTGTGTGTGTGTGTGTGTGTCTGTGTGTGTGTCTGTGTGTGAGAGTTAATGAGAGAGTATGTGTGGGTGTGTGTGCATACACGAGTGTGTGCGCAGATGTGTATGTGTTAGCAGGAAGGGTTAAACAGTCTCTCTGACTAAGAGGGGCTGCACGTGAGGAAATGGGCTTCTTTTACTGCAGGAGAGACTGCAGAGTGACACAAGGAGCTTCCCATTAGAATATAAGTTTTGCTCCGGGTGTCTAGGGTAGTCAGGTGAGGAGAGGGGTCCCGTTGGGCTTCTGGCAGGGGAGAGAAGGGGAGCTGAGAACAAATGGGGGAGGAGGGCACTCACTCCAGGAGCTTCCCAGCCGTCCTAGAGTTATAGACGTCACAGCGGTGCAGGGGACCTGCGTGGCCTGAGGCTTTGCACAGCACTTCGTGGAACTGGAACTGGAGCACTAGGCTTAGGAAGTACCTGGGTAGAGGGACGTGAGGGCAGGTGTCAGGGTTGGGAAGCCCAGAGCCACGTGCAGCCAGGCAGCTCTGACATGCGGTGGCCTTGAGGGCCCAGTCAGCGGGTGCAGCCTGGGCGGAAGTTCCTTCACCAGGTCCCACCTCAGCCTGGCCCTAGAATACTGCAAGGTCTCTCCTCTTCAGCCTGGAAACCAACCCTTGCCTCCCTCTTTCCCGCCCTCCTCTTGGGGACAGCAGAGATGCTTTAGAATATTCCCATCCGCTCTGCCCTCCACACAGGAGCTGATGTAAAAGCCCAAAGGATTCTAGGGCATGGTCCTCCGAAGGCTGCGTGGCCTGATGGTAAGAGGTGGGCAGGGATGCAGGGAGACACCTGGATGTAGGACCTCTTGAAAGTCCTCAGCCTGGTTCCCATGTCCCCAACCCCTAACTCCCCAAGCTGGCCCCGAACTTTACCGCATGTAGGGTACGTTGGCAACGATGTGGAACTTGGCACCTGGATCAAAGTCGTCTTCTGTCCGAGGGAGGGGGGGACACAGACCCTGGTACTTCAACCTGGCAGGGAAAACAGGGGACTCGATAAGGCCTCCCGGCTGGGTTCTCAGAACTTTTATATTTTAAAGCACTTGTGCAGCTATCAAAACTGGTCCTGGTGTGTGGAAGAGGCTTAATGCATTTTTATTGATTAAATGAATGATTTGAAAACACATGAGCCTGGGAATTGGAATAAAATTCTAACAGTACTTAACACTGAGCACTACCCTCAACACTGTCCTGGTTCTGGGGACACAGGAGGGAACGAGCTAGGCAAGGTCCCTATTTGTATCCTAGTGATGGGGACTGGTTTATACCAACTGACAAAGTCATTTCATCTAGCAAGAAGCGCCTAGAAGAAGACATAGCATCATCCCTGCGGGGTAGTGCTGCTATTATTCCCATTCTACAGGCGAGAAAACCAAGGTTTAGAGATCAGGGAACTAGTGGCAGGACACAGAGCTAATCACTGGCAGATCACAAGAACTTTCAGGTTCAGGTCTGGTTTTACCCCTCTGAGCGACTATGGGAAAGTTACTAATTGTCAATGAGCCTTGTTGTAAAACGGAGTCTGTAAAATGTGAATAAAATGACTCATCTGCGGGATGAGTTAAAATTGAGGAAAAGGCTCATTGCTTTTTTGTTGGCTCACCAGCACCTTTGGGTCATCCTCTGGGGTTGACAAAGAGTGGGGGTTCCTCTCCCAGTGGACAGGACCTTGTCCAAGTCCCAGAGAGTCAGCGCCCCTCTCCCTCAGCCCCCATCTCCATCATCCAGGTGGTGGTGGGTGTGGTCCCCAGAAGGAAAAGAGCCCCTGCAGGTACCTAAGATGGCTGGTAGGGGTGCCCTTGGAGGGGTGCCAGGTCAAGACTCTGCTGATCCTACTGATGAAACCTGGTCCTGAACTTGGGGTGGGGTTGGGAGGGTGAAAGGAAAAGGGAGGAGTGCCACCGCTGTGTCGCTGTGTGACTGCATGCTGGGCACGGATTCTTTTTCTGTGAATGGCTATGGGTGGTCGTAAAGGTTCAAATAAACATAAGGCTTGTGCAGACGTAGCAGGCCCTTCAAGGTTGCCCCAAACCGTGCTGTGGTTAGCAGATTTGAGCTGGTCAGTCTGAGGCCTGGTGGAGACGGAGAAGCTCTGGCCACTGGCATTCATTATCCAGTCAAGTAGCCAGGGGTCAGTGATGAGATGCCATGCCAGTGCCCCTCACGCAGGAGTGATCCTGCCTGATTGCTGGTGGCTCCTTCGGCAGCTAGTTCTGCCCTTGGACATGCTAGGGGTGCTAAGCCAGAGAGAGGCAGGTGTGCGGATGTGTTGGGGCAGCAGGAAAGGAGGCAGTGGGCTTCTCTCTCTGCCATGGGGACTCTTTCCTCAGGAGGGAAAGAGCTCAGGCTCCCCTACTGGCCCCCCTGGTGAGAACATGATAGGAGGGGAGGAACAGGAAGGCTTGCTTGGTGGTCAGTGTTCTGTTCCTGGAGGAGCCCAGGTGCAACCACTGTGTGCGTTTTACAACCACCCAGGGAGCAGGGGGGCCTCCGGCAGGATCCCTGGAGAGGTTAGGAGGCCTGCTCAGGGCTGGTGCCAGGTTCAGCAGGAGGCCTCGTGACCACTCACACGGGCCCTACCCTGTTCAGCAGGGAGGCTTTCATTGGGTGACTGCAAACAGCGAATACTGCCTCGGGCTTCCTGGCAGCCCCCAGGTCATTAGCGCTGCAGGCCCAGCTCTGGCCTCAGAGAAGAGGGGCTGCACCCTGGAGGCTGACCCACATCTGGAGGAGGAGGGCGCAGAGAGCACAAAGCAGCTGTCCTCCTTACCTGAGGTTCCACCACTCCAGGTTGTACACATCCTTCTGGATGGTGCCATCAAAGACCTTCCAGCGAAACAAGTCCACCAAGTAGGCGAAGGGGATGAACGCGATCTTGTCCAGGGCAATGCCCATCAGGAAATTGAGCTCCTCCTCTGGGGAAGGTGGGGCCGTCAGGTGGCAGCTCCTGGCTCTCCCTCCCGTCGGACTGGAGAGCCCGAGCTGCAGCCCCAGACTTCGGCTCCCCTCCTGTGGCCCTCTTGGTGTCCATCACCTGAGTCCTGGTGCTGACGGCTGAGCAGGCCTCTATTGAGCAGGTGCTTGTGGGAAGAGGCCGAGAGGGTGATCACTGACCCCACGGCCTCTTCAAAGGCAGGGTTGGGGCCTGCGCGGAAGATCACAGGGAGGTTCTTATACTGCAAGAAATACTGGATATGGCCCATCTGGTGGAAGATGGAGAGCAGGTCTTCTATGGTCACCTCGGTGCACTTCTTTATCCTAGGGTTAAAGGGCAGGGGACAAGGAGCATGGGAACGCCCTGGGAGAAGGGAAGATTTTTCCATTCAGACTCTGGTAAGGGAGTGGGGTGATTGGGCTGGAGACCTGCGGGGCCTTGGTGGCTCTCTTTTCTCCCTCCAGGCCCCATATCCTACCAGCGGCCACCCGCTTTGCTCTCCTGTGCTGTGGCTCACAGGCACCCGCCCCTGCCCCAGCTCCACCCGCCCACCCCTTTTGCACATCTCCTAAAAGAGGCAAACAGGTGGAGAGTGGAAGGAGCAGAGAAAGAGCTAAAGAGGGGCAGGAGGACGGTGCCGGCTGCTGGGACACACCTAAAGTCCTTGCCGTTGTAGAAGTCCCAGGCGGAGGCGTGGCACTCCACCTCACGCCCGTCGCTTGGCATTTCCATCATCGAATTTTCCCAGAACTCAGGAGGAGTGGAAAGCAGCCCCAGGGAAGTGATGAATTTTTCAGCCTCTATGAACATTTTCTCAGGGTTCCAGTGCTGTGGGGAAGAAGGGGTGCATGGGGCCCTGCCTCGGGGTGTGGAACAGGCAGGGGCAGACAAGGCTGAGTGCTTACCTGGCTTCGCATGATCTTTGTGACGTCCTCAGGTGGCTTATTCGGGAAGGGTAGGACCAGGTCAAAGATTTTGACCCAGGACTGAGCCCACATGTTCCCTGGAAGGGGAGTGGAGGGGCTCAGAGGCGGCAGGAGACCGTGTCTGCCCTTACTGAGCACCTGCCTCCTCGGCGAGCCCCACCCCCACTGCCAGCTGGGGCTTTACCCAGGAGGTGGGCAGGGATGGGTCCCTTTATATCGATGACCTCGGGTCCATAGTAACGGTGCAGGGCCCGGCGCACGTAGGCGTGCAGGTTCAGGTAGAGCGGCTGCAGCTCGTGGAAGAGCTGCTCCAGGTCCTTCTCCAGCTTGTCAGATTCGTATTTGGACCGCCACAGGGCCCCCATGTCTCTGTAACCTAGGACAGGAGGGGGGCTCAGAGGTGCTCACCACCCACCCTTCAGCCCTGGCCTGGCAGGCAGGAGACTCGGGTACCCTCTAAGGAAGCCACTTGACCTCCCTGATCTTTGGGGTCTTCACCTGCCCAAGGGGAAAAATACCTCCCACGGCCACTCTCTGTACTGCATGAGATCGGGGCAGAGAAGCACTTAGCACAGTGCACACTCCCTGCTTCTCACCCACCGTGCCTGGCTGCCTAGGACCTGGACATGACCCTGGTCCTCACCCACCCCGCTTGAGCCCCACCCAGCCATGTCCTCCAGCCACACTGGCTGCTTTCAGATCCTCCCAAACGCCAGCCTCCCCTGTCGTGGAGCCTGTGATGCTCAGACTTCGTGCTTGCCTGGCTCGTTCCCATCTTTCAGGCCTTGGCTAATATCAGAGAGGCCTTCCTGAGCATTTATCTGAAGCAGGTCTCTCCTTATTCTCTCTCTCAGCAGCCCCTTCCTTCTCACATTCAATCCAAGTGGTAACTGGAGACGTGTGTTTGCATGAACATTGTCTGTCTCTCAAAGGACTATAAGCCCTCAGAGGGGGGGCACCCTCTCTGTTTTTGCACCTACACATTTTCGAACCACCCCAGCACCCACACATAGTAGGTGCTCAATTAATGTTTGTGGAACAACACAATGACTGAACCATCCTTGCTCTGCCCAGCTGCAGAGCTCAGGGCTCCCATCTCCAGGTCCTACTACTGCCTTCCCCTCTGAAGACCCTGCCGTGTCCTGCTGAGGCTCATCTGGAACCTGTGCCATGTGCAGTCTGCTCAGGCCGGGCTGGCCAGGTGTAGGGCCTCACCATTGAGCCTCGCAGCCTTGTTGCTGAGCTCCACATAGTGTTCAAAGCTGACACGGAGCGTGCGACCCACAGCATCCCGCCAGCCCTGCCAGGCCCACAGCAGCTCCTTCTGGTCCCGGGAGGTGGCCATGATTTCTTTGAGATCTACGTCCGGCAAAGGAGCCAAGGTGGGACCCCCGCTCCTGCCTCTCTCTGCCCTCACCCTCTGTAGGCAGATTCCAACCCCTCAACAAGGGAGCACAGTTGGAGCAAGGAGGAGGATGGGAGTTAGAGGGTTCCTGGAAGGTGTTTGAGGCTCTGCGGTTGGGCAGGGGCAGGGTTGGGGTGCTCACCAGGCTCCAGGGGCATGCAGGGCCCCTCATTCAGGCACACTTGGCCCATGTTGTACGTCGTTTTCATGTAGGCCAGAAGCTTGATGTACTGGAGGGGGCAGGTGTCACCCAGGGCAGGCCAGTGCCTGTGGGCCCACCCCCAGTGCTAGCCCCACCAGCTGGGAGAGGTGGGCCCCGCCAAGGTGTTTTCCCACCAGCCACTGCTTCGCTCCTCCCCGAGAGGAAGCTCTTGCCCTGCCCCACCAACCTACTTCCTGCCCCAGATACTCTGGTTCCCCACCCGGCCTGCCTACCCACCCAGCCTTAGGGTGGGGAGCATGTGCCTGGAGACCTGGGGGCTCCATCCATCACCTCCCGAAGCTCGTCCTCGGGCAGGGCTGCCTTCTCTATGTTCTGCAGCTTACTCAGCATGCGCTTCACGGCCGGGTCCTGGAACCTGGCGTTCTTAAACAGGCGGGCCCGGGTGCCAAAGTACAGCATGTGCTTGGACTTCTCCTCATCCTTGTTCAGCTGGAAGGAGGGTCACCATATTTGTCTTGGGAGGTTGGGGGAGGGAGTAAGCGTCCCCCATTGAGTGCCAGGGCCACAGCCCCCCAGCCTCCTCCCAAGGACCACTTTAAAGGTTCAGAATCGTTGAAGATTTGCTAAGAGGGAGAAGGGAGGGAGCCAGGGTCTCTAAAAGCAAGTAGGTGATATTTACAAGAGGAAAGCAGCAAGAGATTCTTGCCCAGGGAGTGTTGAGTGTTACCAAGAGGCAAAGAGCTTGCAGCCTGCTTTGACATGTACTCTGAGGTTTCCCTTTTTCCTCTAGCTCTGGACAGGGGACAGAAGGTATGGATTCCCCCAACCCTCAAGACCACTGAGACAAGCAAGGGGAGAAGGGGCTGGAGTGGAAGTGGTACCACACACACCATTTCTTCCTGATTTTTCTTAGTGATGTTGGTGACGTAGTTCCAGGTGGCCTCCATGAACTCGTTCCACACAATCTGGGCTGTATTCTCATAAAACTGCAGGAACGTCTTTGCCATGGTCTCATTGTAGAGGTTGTCTGCAAAGAAGGAGATGGGCATCACGCTGTCCTGGGAGTGGCCTGCCCCTGCGTGGTCCCCTCACCTGATACCATGCTTCTTTGGGTTCCAGTCTCACCTAAGCTCTGATCACCCTCGATCCTGAGCCATGGCAAGAACTGCCCATAACAGAAGAGCAAAAGTAGGGGAGGTCCAGGGCAAGTCCATCTTGTGCCCATGACCAAGAGAACAGCAGAGCTGGGTGAGGCTATAAGCCAATCACGATCTGGCTCCATATTGTGACATCAGGGGCTAAAGGGTCAGCCATAGAATGTCAGAACTGGAAAGCCCCCACCCACCTTCTGGTTGAACTGTCCCCATTTTATAGGTGAGGAGACTGAGGTCCAGAATGGTGAAGTCGTGTGACCTAGTTCACACAGCTAGTTAGTGACAGAGTAGAGAGGAAAACCAAGGCTCTTGAATTTTAAACCAGAGCTTGTTCTACTCTATTTGGTTACTTCTCTCTGGCATTGGAGCTACCCTTGAGCCTTAACCAGGAATTGATGAGACCCCCTAGCCCCACCACTGCATCCACAGGCTGGAATCACCTCTGAGCTGGTGGGTGGGATGATGCAAATGATGGATGGATGGGTGGAAAGTGGTATCTCTGAGTCTCTGAACTCTGGAAGCGTAGTTGTCGCTCCACGTTCTCGTTTGACCACTGTGTTTACATTTGGGGCTTTTTTTCCTCTCGTGGGCTGTGTGATCATCCCCAGGGCTGTGCAGAGCCCTTCCTCCCTTCCCATTGTCCTTATGTCTGTTTCCCATGGAGAACCTGATATTATGAGTTTGCAGGCAGTAGGAGGAACAGAGGAAGGTAGACGATTGGGAAGGCTGTGGAGAGGTGTGGCTGGCACCTTCCATTCAGGGGTCATGTTCATGAATCCCTGAGCCTGGTTTGAGCACCAGTTGGCAGAACCCCAGCTCTCTGCTAGCCTTTGGGGACACCCCAGTAGCCTGACACATATAGTCTGGGGAGTCCCATCTATCTCACTTTGGAATTCCCTCCTCAGACCCACGTTCCTCCACACCCAGACTCCCTCCATCCTTTGTGCCCTTCACTCACCCTCCTCAGCCCAGGGAACCCACATCGTCACAGAGAAACTGAGCAAACAACCTTCTAAATAGGATCTGTTACAATAAAAATTTATTTAAAACACAAGAAAAAAATCAGTGATGTTTCTGGTTAACTAGCTGACTAAGCTCTCAGGAAGCCTCTCCTCCTGCTTCAAGCATAGACAGGCTGGATAAAACAGTGTTTTTGTTTAACTGCAGTCACAGTGATGTGCATTACATCCCTGGACTCATTTATCTTATAACGGGAAGTCAATGCCTTTTGACCACCTTCACCCGTCACCTACCCTCTCACCTTCCACTGGCAACTACCAATTTGTTCTCTGTACCTGTAAGTTTTTGTGTTTAGATTCCACGTGTAAGTGAAATCATAGTGTTTGCCTTTCTCGGTCTGACATATTTCACTTACCATAATGATGACCTCAAGGTCCCTCCATATTGTTGCGAATGGCAAGATTTCCTTCTTTTTAGGGCTGAATACTGAATAGTGTGTGTGTAAATATATACATATGCTATGTGTGTGTGTGTGTGTGTGTGTTTGTGTGTGTATATGTACTATTCAGATAATGAAAATGTGATATATACATATACATAATTTCATTCTCCATTCATCCATCAAGAGTAAGGGTTGAGAGAGGCTGGGGAGCTCAGAAAAACTGCCCAGCAACCATATCTTTGGTCCGTGCAGGTAAGAAAGAGCCGGTCACCCAGGAGCCAATGCCTGGCATGCACAGCACAGATAAGGGCTCAGACTTAGGCCACCAGTAAAAACTGCTGGAATGGCCCCTGTTCCCGCTGTCAACACCTCCTCTTCCTCTGCCACCTTCCAGGTAGAACGGGCCTCTGCCCCCTCTCCCATGGAGGCAGAAACAGGAGTCTGAACAATTTTAATATTTCAAAAGGCCTAGTAGATAAGGCTGATCAGACTGACCACAATATTGTTTTTTTGCCCTCATTCTGTAGCTCAGAACTTTGGGTGTTGAATGCTGATACCCTCACACTGCCCACAAGCTCTCACAGGCAGCCTGAACCTCTGCAATTCAGAGAGCTAAGAAAGGGGGTGAGGTGACAACGACCTTTGTTTGGCAGACAAACAGCTTTCAAAACATCAGGCTGGGAGGGGGGGGTAAAGACGTCTATTGTGAGAAAGGCTTGGAACTATTTAGAGGATATGTTTATAAATTCCATTGTCCTAAGTAATCATAAACTTCCACCCTCTTGCGTATCCCAAATACCTCAACTCCACATCCTGCCTCATGGAACAGGCCTGTACAACCAAACCTGTGTGCACACAGACTTATACACACACACACAAAGCCACAAACACAGATACACTTGGCAGCTGGAGATGGGGGTGGCAAAAAGTGGACTAAAGGATATTGGGGGACAGATATTAGGGCCTGGGTCTGACTGGGGTCAAGGCATCAGCAGAGCTGAGAAGAGGCCCGGGGCCGAGCGTCCTGACAGAGGGAGCCAGGCTGGGCAATGGAAGCCTCTTATCCCAGGAAACTGACCAACTTCCATTTGACTAGGTTCTAGTTTTGGCATTTAAGTATCTGAAAAACACATCTAGTCGTGTTAACTGGAAAAAGGATGCATGACTCTGAGCACAGTGTGATCCCATTTAAAACAGGTGCTGAGAAGAAAGGGCCGGAAAACTATACACCAACATGTCAACAGTGTTTATCTCCCGGTATTGATACAAAGGGCTTTTATTTTCTTTATAGTTCTCCGTATTTTACAAATTTTCTACAGTAAACATGTAGATAAAAGTTATAAAAATGTCCCTCAAAACGATACTCCTTCAAACCTGTACTGGCCTTCCGAGGGGAGGCTCAGGGTGAGGGCACGTCCTGGGGGGACGGGCAGGGATGGCCTCTGGAAGACAATTCCTGCCTGGCCTCCAGCTAACTGCCACGCTCCAGCATTTCGGGCCCCTCTCCAGCTGGGTGGAAGGGATTTGGTCCTGGGCCCCAGGGGCAATACTCAAGTGGCTCTGTCCACTTACACAAGTGGACACGGAGCTGGTGTAGGCAGGAGCTTGAGGTGACCACAGGGCTACTTCTGTACCCTCAATGAGTCAGACACATACAAGTTACTCTCCCCCAGGGGATCCCTCCATCTGGGGGACCCGGCCATTTATGGAAACAGCCAGGGTAGGACTCTCAAAGCTTATGGAAATGTGAGGCCAGAAGCTCAGAACGCTTGCTTCCCAGAGTCCTCCTGGGTTGGTGTCTGGGCTAGGCAGGGGCTGACTGCCAAGGCAGGACACTGGCCTGTTGCCTGGGCTGGAGGGAAGACAGGCGTGGGCGCTGCTGGGTGGTGCCAGGGCCAGAGCTCTGGGGCATTTTCCCAGGCTCTTCTTGGAGGAGGATGAAGACGCCCATTGAAGTGACCCGCCTGACTGCCAGGAGGCGGGAGAGCATCTCTGACCCTGTCCCTGGCTTCCCCGTGAGGGACACAGACTCAGATGGGAGGGCAGGACCTTTAATTGTATTCACAGAGAGACTGAGGGCAGGGGCTCCTTGTTAGATGGCCTGGTGCCCGGGTACTGAGGGGCAGGGGTCTGGAGGACGAATTCTTAGCAAAGGACTGGAGGTGAAGGGGGAAGGAAAGAGAGGGCAGGAGGAGGAGGGTGGGCTGGGGTGAGCTGTGAGAAGAGTGGAGGGTCAGGGTCCTCGGCCCACCCCATGTCCCCACCAGGGTCTCTTGGTGGTGGATACTCCCCAGCTGGTCTGCAAGGCCTGTTCATCTCAGGAGTGTCTCAGTTCCACCTCAGAGCCGAACTGGGGCCCACGGTGGGACCGGCGGTGGTTGTGGTGGCGAAGGCTGAAGAGCCGCTGGGTGAGGCCCAAGGTGGCCACTAGCAGGGCGACGCCCAGGAAAAGCAGCACCCACTGGCCCACACGGGCCTGCTGCTCCTCCAGGTTCAGGCCCAGGAAGTTGACGTGGCTGTTGCCCGGGAATGAGCCTTCTGAGCGAGCTGAGCAGGGGAAGCAAGGAAAGCAGGCCGGTGGGCAGGGTGGTGGGCAGGGCTGGGCCGGGGTCATTTCAGCTGGCTTCCCTATCCTCGCTCTGAGGTCAGACTCGGACCTGCCTGAGCTAGGGAGGGGGCCTGATCTTGAGCGAGCTCTGGGGGTTGGCCCGGGGCTGAGGTGGGGGTGGTGGTGGTACCAGAGTCTGGCGTCCAGTTGTACTGAGGCCAGCCCAGCTTCTCTCCATGCCGCCCGTTCTCAGCGAGCAGCCAGTCCAGCAGCGGCTTGAAGTAGTTCATCATGGCTGAGGCGGACATGTTGGGCTGGCCGGTGATCAGCTTCATGGCTTCCGGCCATGGCTTACTGAAGCCCAGCTTCATGGCGTCCCTGGGGGTGCACCAGAGAAGGGAAACTGAGTCAGAAGGACAGGTGAGGAGGCTCACTCACTCTAACATCCACCTCAGCCTAACGCCCACCTTCCAAACCCCTTTGGGATTGGGAGGACCTGGGCAAGTCTGGGATGGGGTGTGGGCTGGGGAGGACCGGTTTGGGCCCCAGGGTTCTTGTTCCTTCCTGGAGAGGGCACATTAAGATGCAATACAGGCTCTACCTGGGAGTTCCCAGCCCAAGCACCAGAGAGGCAGGTGTTCCCAGAAGAGCCGCACGAGGCCCCTCAAAGCTGAGTAGTCAGAGGGTGGAAAACAGTCAAAAGAAGGCCAAGAAAGACTCACGCCAGGCGCTTCCCTGCCTCCTTGGACTGGTAGATGTCACATTTGTGCAGGGGGCCCTTGTGGCCAGCTGCCTGACACAGAGCCTCATGGAACTGGAACTGGATGATGAAGCCAATGAAGTACCTGGAGGGGAGGGAGGAGTGACACTGAGCCCTGGCCGCCCCCCACCTCCCACTGCAGCCAGGGTGTCAGGATGAGCCCACCCCAGCTTTCAGAGTCATCAAGGCCCCCTCCCCGCCTCCCACATCTCAGGAGGGCCTGTGCCGAGGAGCTCTGGGGGGTCATTCATGAAGGAGGAAGGTCGGGGCAGAGCCCTTCAAAGGTTTGGCAGGCTGATTTGGGAGCAGTGAGGGCTTCATCCCTGGGGTATATGCAAGTAGAGGCCAAGTCTTGCCCAAAGGGTCACATCTAAATAGCAGGGCAGTCTGGACAGAAACACCAGCCCAAACCATCTCCTTGATCCAAAATCAGCAGGGATCCCCTAGTGAAAATCTGCTAGTCAAGGCCGGAGCAACCACTAAGTCTGCAGAGGTTTTGAACATCTCGAACAAGCAACACAGGCCTCCCACTTTGAATGCTGGGCACAAGCCATGTGCCACTGACTTTCTTGGTGTTTCCTAAAAGTGCTTTGCCAAGGCTGCCGGTCAGAATTGGGAATGAGTCTCCTTTGCCCGCCCCTGCCTAGAGAATTATCTATGCTAAGCTCAGAAGCTAACCATCACGTGGGTCTAGCTTCTGTGTGAAAGTGAGTGCCAGCATGGAAGCCCAGAAACCTCTCAAGAAAGAGGGTGGAGGCTCTCCCTATGGGTCATCCTGGTGTACTGTCAAGGTCAGGCTGTTCCCAGGTACCCTTTGGTCTCCTGGGTCCCTTGCCTACTGGTATTCTCCGGAGCATCTGAGTAGACTTTCTTTCCCTTCATGGACCCTGGGGGACACAATTCATTCACCTTACACTTATTTATTAGGTCTTGACTATGTGCTGACATCATGCCAAGGTGCTGGGGTGAAAAGGTGGGCATGGCGGGCCCTCCCTCACTAGGCTTCCAGGGACCACAGGAGGCAAGAGCTGGAGAGGGTCACAGCCCTCTTGGGGTAGCCCTCACTGCCCTCACCTCACGGGTGGCCTGGGCTACCTGGAACCCCACTCTGGGGCCTCCCCAGATGCTTCCCTCCCAGGAGGACTCCGGATCCTGCAATTTCCCATTTTAGCCTGTAGCACATACAAGGAAGAGGGCTGCGCTGGATACCTTCACACTGTGGCTGCATGACTCATGTGTGTTTACACATGCCATTTCAGAGAATAATTAAGTACTGATGAGTTATGGCCACCATTCCCAAGCCTGCTACGTCTTACACAGTATGCTAAGAGGTAAACTTTTGCAACAATCCTGTGACATCCTGAAGAAGCTGGTGTTCACGGACACTGAGGAATTTGCTCAAGGAAACAAAGAAGTGGAGACAAGATTCGAACCCAGTTCTGTCTGACCCAAGCCCACGACCTCATGCTCCTATTAATATAACCTCCCAGTCTCACTGGGTCTCTAATCCTAGTTTTAGTGTATCGAAGGTCTTCTAGGTACAAGTCAAATTCTATCAAAGGCAGTATGTCCAATATATAGTAAAGGAATCACAATCTTGTTAAGAAAACAATGAACAAGAGTGCTCAAGTCATGCTCTAGCCATGGGTCATGGTTAATAATGTTAACTACTGACCCAAGGTCTCCTAACCACCAGTCAATGATAGTACTTTGTGTTTTCAATTGTCTGGAGGGTAGAGGCTCTTGTCATATCAAAAGAGTGAAATAACAGCCAGCTTTGGTCGCAGGTGGGTGGCCCAGGCACAGTGTGCAGTGCAGCCAGGTCCCCCAGGTCACCCCGACCCGACTTGGCAACGAGAGCAGTTTGAACACCGAGCGGCCTCCTGGCTTTCCCTTGTTACCTGATATAAGGCACACTTGAAGGAATGTGGAACTTGGCCCCTGGGTCAAAGTCGCCTTGAGACCTGGCCACTGGGGGGCAGAGGCCCTGGTACTTCAGCCTGTCAAGAGGGAAGACATGTCTGAGGGAGGGTTTGGGGAGACTCAAACCAGGGAGGGTTGGCGCTTTTCACTTGAAGCATGGTCCCTGCACCTGGGGCTGCACTGGACACTCTGGATTCTGGTGTGCTGTGCCTCTGTGCACAACCGCCCCCTACGGACCCCATCCCTTAAACACACAGGCTCATGTGCACATGTACACACACAAACACACACTTCGATGCTGTATACACAGACACATTTACCACGTGCACACTCACACACACTCCCATGGAGATCACCCTGGACGTCCACCCTCCCCAGGAATGTTCTAGAACCTGAGGCTCCACCACTCCTGGTTGTAATTCTCCTTGGTGATGCTTCCGTCAAACACCCTCCAGCGCCACTGGTCAATGAGGTAGCTGAAGGGGATAAAGGCGATCTTGTCGAGCGCTATCTTCATCAGAAAGTTGATGTCTTGCTCTGTCAAGAGAGGGGAACTCGCTGTCAGATCTGTGGCTGCCTCCTGCCATGCCCGAGCAGCTCAGCCATGATGGGTGTGCAATGGGTGGAGAGGGGAGGAGTGGGCAGTCTCTCTGTGGGTCCTGTGACCTACCCCTTGGGGTGGTCTGTGGGTTCCATCCTCCTAGCTCACCCTGCGGGTGGGCCCCGTGACCCCCATTGCTCTGTCCCAACTTCTGCCTGTGTGCCATTAAGTCCCCTCTCCTCACCCCCTAAGCTTGCTGCCCCTTTCTGGTCCCTCTGCCCACCAGCATCTCCCAATCCTCTCTCACCATAGCTGTCACCATCGCTGCTCAGCAGGTTGATGCTGTGTAGGTGCTTGGGGGTAGATACGGACAGCGCCAGCACGTCCCCAATGGCCTCGTGAAAGCCAGGGTTGGCACCCTCCCGGAAGGTCACAGGCAAGTCCTTGTACTGCATGAAGTACTGGACGTGGCCCATTTCATGGTGGGCGACCACCAGGTCCTCCATGTTCACGCTGGTGCACTGCTTAATCCTAGGGGTAGGGAGAGGGTGTGGGAGGGCACAGTGAGGAACCCTGGGCACAAAGGGACCCGCTGTCCTTTCTAAACTCAGAGCAGACGCCCATTGCTGCTCTACACTGGCAAGGGAACACAGAATTATGGGAAAGAAAACCAAAAGGAGACACAGAGTGAGCCAGAGAAAGAAGGAATCTGGGAGTTCGCAGCCCCTAACATATAGTCGTTCAGGCCATTCCTCTGCCTCCAACTTCCCTGAATAACTCCAGCCCACACGGCCATGTTGCTTTCTAACTGTGCAAAGTACTTGCTCTGGAGGCAGTGGGACACTTGGTGATGGTCAATGCAGGACTTTCTAGAATGTGGATCCCGTGGTTTCTCGTGCACATGTCTGGCTCTCCCAAGACTTAGGTTTTCTGAAGGAAACAACAGTGTCTGAGCTATTCAGCACCTCATGTGCCCAACACCAGCAAGCCTATTCACCCCACGATTTCCGATGGCCGGGACTGAAACGACGTGTGTGAGCCATCCAAGCCAGAGGTTCCACCTCCTTCTCCATCTTTCCTCATTCTCTTTTCTGAGCCAATGAAGTTCTCCCTTGAATCTAAGCAGAGCCCTTCAGTTCAGTTGACCCCATTTTTCTGCCATTCTGTCAGGAGGGGAAAGAGCTGCCAACCATCCCAGTTACAACGAGGCTGTGGGTCTGTCTATCTTCTACTGTGACTTCCGTACAGTGGAGGACCCCCAAAAGAGGTCTCACCACCCCACCAATTCTGTCTATGCTCAGCCCTATAGCTACAGACCTCATGCCTTTGAAGGAAAGGGCAAAGGCCAGGTGATCCAGTGAACTCTGTCTGGGTTCTTCCAGGCTCTCCGGGTCCACTTTTCTCATAAGAGCCACTCCATCCACTGTGGCAGATCATCCTTGCCACTCTCCCAAGAGGTGGGGTCTGCTTTCCCGTCTCCTGAATCTGGGTTGGCCCGGTGATTTGCTTCAGCCAATAATCTCTGGCAGAAGTGACTCTGCTGGTTTTGGACTTAGCCTTTAAGAGATCTGGCTGTTTCTGCTTTCACTCTGGGGGATGCCAGCTGCCTGACTGCCATATTTGTGAGGAAGCTAGCCTGGAGAGGGAGAGGTCTCACCAACCCCCCCCCCCCAGCTGTGCAGCCCTCCGAGCTCAGGGACCCAACATGTTAGTGAAATAGCCAACTCGAATATTCCAGCCGCAGCATGTGCTACATGAAGAAAATCTGAGGAACCCAGTCAATAGCCAGAATAGCCCCACTGAGCCATCCCAGCCATCCTGCCATCAGAGCTACCCCAGCTGAGGTCTCCATCCTTGTAGAACTGGGAAAAGCCATTTCTACTGTGTGTTGCCTGACCCATAACATCATGAGAATGATCAAATGGTTGTTTTATACCACTAAGTGTTGGGGTGGTTTGTTATGTAGCAACAGATAACTGAAACAGTACCCTCGAATGAAGACAGCTTCTGAGTCTCTGTCAGTGGTAAGGGGCGACCTGTGCGAAACTCCCCGTGTCCTCATGTGCCTCCTTGTGTAAAGTCACATGCGCCCAAAGAGAGGGCCGGCTGTATGCAGGGGCCACCCTGGAGGGAGCTCACACCCAGGACTGGGACCTTGGATGCTGACACCGACCGGGCTGGCAGAGCTGGCCAGCACTTGAGCAGACCCCCACCTGGTGGATGGGGTTCCCTGGGGGCCAGGCCCCATGCTCTTGACCCTCTATCCCAACGTCTGCCCCCTGCACCCATTTCTCCTCACTCTGGCTGAGAGGGGACAGCACTGGAGCTTTTATTTGCCTCATCCCCTTGCCCACTGGTCTCAGGATAAGGTCCCCTGGCTGCAGCCAGGACACACCTGAAGTCCTTGCCGTTGTAGAAGTCCCAGGCAGAGGCGTGGCACACCACCTCCCGCCCGTCGGTCGGCTTCTCCAGCATGGACTTGTTCCAGAACTCGGGGGGCACAGGCAGCAGCCCCAGGGAGGTAAAGAAATTATTCGCTTCCTCAAACATCCTTCTGGGTGTCCAGCCCTGCAAGCAGATGGAGCGCTGCCCAAACTGGGGACTGTGGGGACAGACTGCGTGCCACAGTTGGGGAAGGTACTGGGAGAGGGCCCAGCTGGAAGGAGCTCCTGGATCAGAGGGTCCTCTCCCACCCACAGGGCCCTCCCCTCCTCTGTGCCCTGGGGCCGCCCTGGAGGAGCAGGAGTGTGGGGTGGGGGGCACGTGCGGACCTGCTTTATCATGGCCTCCGTGGCATCCAGGTTGGGGGCTGAAGGGAAGGGCACCACCAAGTCATAGATATTGGACCAGGTTTGCGCCCACATGTTCCCTGGAGGCGGGCAGGGGAAGAGACAGTGGAGAGAGGAGAGACAGATGTTATCCTTAGGCTTAGCTCCATCGTGAAGGGAGGGGTAACCAGATCCCGGTCCTGCTGATTATCACGGCATCTCTCGAGCTCCTACTCTTTGCACACCGTGCCAGGCATTTGACATACATCATGCTCAGTCTGCACACCCAGCCCACAAGGTCACTGCTTTCCTGGCTCACGGGTGAGACCGTGGCTGGCCACCAAGGAGTCAAGGTGGTCTTCACTGTCCCTGGGCAGTGAATACCAGTGTGACTAGTAGCTGTGTACAAATGCAAAAGCTTCAGGTCCCCGGAACATCTATGCGCCTGTGGCCACCACTTATGGAGTCAGGTCACCCGCCCAGGGACCACGGCTCCCCAGCGAGGGGCTGGGGTTTAAACGCAGGCAGGCAGTCAGGCTGCACGGCTGACCAGTCACTGCTTTGTCCCCTCCACATTGCGTGAGGTTGGTTTATATGGTCACCTGGCAAGAACCACCCGCCTTCAGGGGAGGTTGATGCCTCTGCCTCTAGGGCATGAGAGGAGCCCAGTTCTTCAGGACTGGAGAAGAGGAAGATATTCTGAATGAGTGGAAAGGTCCAGAAATAGATTTGGAGTAGAAAGTCTTTCATAGCCTAGGAGATTAAGCTTGAGCTGACATCAAGTGGAGTCTAAAGTGCAAAGCAATGAGAGTTAGAGTTGTTAGAGAAAGAGAGAGAGAGAGAGAGAGAGAGAGAGAGAGAGAGAGAGAGAGAGAGAGAGAGAGAGAGAGAGAGATGAGAGAGAGAGAGATGAGAGAGGGAGCAGGAGTGAGCCAGTGGCTGGCTACTCCCACCCCGTGGCCTGAGGGCCGAGTTCTAAGCCCCAGCTCTGCCCCAGCCCCCCAGGCCACCTGGGTATATTGCTTCCCTCCCAGGGTCTGTATTTCTCAGTCATCAAGCTGATGTCCACTCTCATGTTCTTTGGTCTCATCAGAGAGGGATCAAGAACAACTGGTCTCTTGGGCTGTAAAAACCCTCTTGGTTGAGTGGGAACTAGACCCAAAGCTGGACCAGCTTCTGAGAGCTCTCGTGATTTGTAAATGGCCTGTGGCCCTGTCTGGCCTGTCTGCTTATAGTAAAGCCCCCCAGGAACGTGTTCCTGATGGCCCAATGGAAACAGGAAACTGCCAGCCTCTGCTCTGCCCCAGTCCCCACCACCCTTCATTTTCTTTTCCACTGCCTGCTTCATGTGTTCAGGGCATTTGAATTCACAACCCCTGAGAAAAGAGGGTCCCAAAGTTGAAGTGGACCTACACTCTCAGGATTCTGTTCTAACTCCCTGAGCCTGAACAGTGTGTGTGTCTTTCTCCTCCCTGCCACTGCGTTGTCAGAACCTCTCATCTTTCAGAGCTTCGCTCACATGCCACCCCTGGGGAGGCCTCAGCTCCCACGCACAGCCCTTCCTCAGCCTCCGTGTCATGCTGTCTTGAGCTGTGATGGGTGAGGCAGTTTCCCGGTGGCAAGATCAAGCCCTCCCGCCACTGCCCCATCCATGGTGACTTGCACCACAGGCATCTGTAGCAAATGTGACACTAAATAAATGCAAGCAGCAGCTCTTGTCCCCACACCCAGCCTCCACCCCACTCCAGGCTCAAGTCTTTCTACTGTCCCAGCCTGAAGTGCCATCTGCAGACCATTCCGCGCCTGCCCTTTGCTCTCTGGCCAGCCCAGGCCTCACCCTCCCTCATACTGCCATCTGTCTTCATCTGCCCCCGAAGGCCCAGTGCTTGCCCTCACCGAGCAGATGAGCTGGAATGGGGCCTTCCAGGTTGATGTGCTGGGGTCCATAGTGGCGGTGCAGGGCCCGGCGCACGTAGGCGTGCAGGTTCAGGTAGAGTGGCTGCAGCTCCTGGTAGAGCTGCTCCAGGTCCTGCTCCAGGGTCGGCATCTCGTACGGAGATCTCCACGAGTGCCCTGCATCTTTGTAGCCTGTAGAGGGGACACAGCCAGGCTCTCCGAATACCTGATTATTCCCTGAACAGCCCCCCGCCAGCTGCATCCTCCGGGGACCACCTGCTCACCAGGCTCAGGGTCTCTGAGGGCCCCAGGGGGGTTGGGACCAGAGAGCCAGTGATACTGGCAGGAGGGACTCACCATTGAGCCGGGCAGCCTTGTTGGAGAGTTCCACATATTTGGGGAAAAAAGGAAGAATGGATCTTCCCACCTTATCTCGCCAGCTCTTCCATGCCCATAAGAGTTCTTCATATTTCTGGGACGTGGCCATCAGACTGGTGAGATCTGGTGGGGGCGGGGTTTGAACGGCTTGAACCCCCAGACCTTGGCCCCCCTCCCATCTCCGTCTAAGGTGAACCGAGTCATAGAAGTTCAGAACTGGAATAAAACTGTACAGGCAGCCGGTTTAGACAAAGGGTGGTGTCCTTTCCACAGGGCCCCACAGGGTGCTAGGCCCAGGGCTCAGCATGACATGGACACCATCTCTGGTAATTTCAAGGTTTTAATGTGCTTGTTTCCATACGAGCAGTGAGGCCACATGGCTGGGTCCCCCACTAGGCACCATCCAAAGGCCCAGACTCCAGAGCTGCTGCTCCCCACTCATCCCCACTCACCCCCTGCCTGGAGAAACGGCCTGGAGGTCACAATAGCTGAGCTCTTGTTCTGGTCTCCCACTGACCCCAAAGTGACCTTGCAAGTCGTGGGAACCCTCTTTCCCTATCTATAAAATGGGGATAATGCTGGCCCTCACAGGGACGTGAAATGGGGACATGAGGCCCCTGCGCAGGGAGCATGCCTCGTTCACTTCTGAGTCCCAACAGGACCTAGGGTGTCTTTTACAAACTATAATCGGACTGGACTGAATAAAAGAATAGTTATGAAGACGAAGCATGCAAGCATCAGCTGGGAGCCAGAAGTCCTGGGTTTGTGTCCTGTTGAAGCCCCTGACTACGTGTGAAGCTCCTCCGTCTGGATTCCATGGAGCTGACATCCACCTCACAGAGCTGGGCTGAGGATAGATGAGCTCCTGTGTCCGTTCTGAAGCCCCACACAGACCAACGGCAGCCTTCTTTCCTGCTCCGGCCCGGCCTGAGCTGGACGACTTCGGAGAACATATGGGGCGGTCTCTACCTCATTATCTGACTCGCTACGCTACGTGATAACTGCTTCTCACAGACAAAGTACATTCAAATTAATTTTGTTTGGAGAAAATTGTATTTTGAGAATGTCACACCTACCTTCTGCTGATGTGAGTGCTCTGTTTTTGTGGGTGTTTCTTATTTTTACTAATGGCGGTGACCCGATGGCCCAGCCCTAGATTAAGAGGCTAATTGATGGGGTGGGAAGGGGCCTGAAAGCTACATTCCTTTTAAAGCACTTATCCATAAACACACAGAGCCCACATGCATGCACATGCCTCCCCCACACACACACGCACACTTTTCGTGCATACCCATATACACAACCCATAGGCCAAACCCAGTCCCAAGAAAACTGTTTCTCTCTCCTGTTTATTTTCCATTTCCCCGTCTATTTGTCATTGTTCTAACATGGGAGATGGGCAGAGGGCCAGGAAGGAGCTGTTTCTGGGTGGAGATTTCTCAGGAAGAATGCCGCTGGCTTCCTAACCCCGGGAAGGGTGGGTCAGGAGGGCGTGTATCTGTGTGCAGGTACTTGGGTGCCCAGGGTGGGTTCTTTCAAAGGGGAGAAGGTAAGAAGGCCCAGCCAGTATGGCGAGAGAAAGGGGACAGGAGACAGTGGTCCACTCCTCCCAGCAGGAAGTGGTGATGGAGGGAGTGAAGTATAACAAGATGGACCATGGAAGTGGTTTCTATGGGTTGTGGCTTCAGTTTCTGGGGGGCAAGGGAGGGGCCAGGGGAGGTCGGGAAGCTGTGGATAGGATTAAGAAGTGAGTCTGGAGGGGAGGTGCCTAGAGTTCCTGTCCCAATTTTAGCCCTCGAAAGACAAATTTGAGCTACCTGACTGCTCTAAAGGGCAGAGTGCAGGGAGGAAGAGATTGGGAGATGCTGGAGGGGTCCTAGAAGGAGCGACAGGGTGGGCAGGTGCAAGGGAGGGCAGGAGATCAGGCCAGCCAGGAAGGAGGTGCTGGTTCTGAGTGATGCAGAGGAAGAAGCCCCACTGGAGGAAGACTGGGGGGTGAATTTCCTGAGCATGGGACCACACACGTTAGGAGCGACTGAGCCCCCTTTCACGGGTGGGCACCCCTACCCCTGTGCCAGTCCCAGCCTCTCCCAGCCTGGTCCTGTCCTTCCGCCCCCACCCCCAACCCGACCCCCAGCCCCGGGCGCTCACCAGGTTCTAACTGAAGACAAGTGCCGTTGGAGTGGCACACAGAGGCCACGCTGTACGTGGTTTCCATGTCCAGCAGGATCTGGTTGTACTGCAGGAGGAAGCAGAGAGGCAGTGAGCTGCACCCGTTTTCTGCCTGCTCCCCGGAGGCCCCATCAAGCGGGGAGGGTCCATGGAGCCGGGGTTAGTGTGTTCCCAGTAATTCTGTAGGTGTATGCTGACGTGCAGATGTCACAGCTTGACAAATCGAGGAAGAGGCAGCGGCACGAAGGCCAGATCCTGTGCTGGGCTTGCTCCCTTGAATTGGGACCTGGTCCTGACCTTACATCCTCCACTCCCTGCTCCCCCAAAGCCACGCACCTCCTCCAGCTCCTCGACAGGCAGTGCTGCCCGCTCTAGGTCCTGAATCTTGTATATCATCCGCTTCATGGTGGTGTTCTGGAAATAGGTCACATCAAACCTCCTGGCTCGGGTGCCATACTTTAAGGTGTGGTTTGCCATCTGTATGTTCTTCTGCAGCTGAAGGCACAGGGGGAACCGTGTTGTGAGGCCCAGAAGCTGTGGAGAGGCCTCCGAGGAAGAGGTGCCATGGGGGGGCAGCAAAGGGACTGGGGGGTGGTGAGGACGGTTTTGTCAAGTTGCTGGCTTTGCCTCTAGAGACCTTCTTCGACCAGGACTGTCTATAATGCCCTGGGATACGGTCCATGCCTGCCAATGGACACCTACACACACATCCTGGCAGGGTTAGAGAAGAGGAACCCCACCCTGCATCTTAAAGGCTGTTAGGATGGAGGCGGCTTGGCCTCTCTGAGCCTCGGGGTCCCATCTGTAAAATGGGAATAAGAGCATTGGTTTTGCGAGGTTGTCAAGGAATGAGTGAAGCAATAGATATGAACTGCCAAGGAACAGTGGCCAGCATAGGTCTTCAAGAAACATTAGTTTTCCGCGGCTCACCTTGGTATAACCTGTGCTCACTGCATAGGTGGGGAGTGGGGTTGCAGGGAAGGATAGCCCTCGCCATGATGGCAAACAGTCCTTTAAAAAACTGACTTCAGTCCTTTAAAAAACTGACTTTAGCCATCACTTGTGTACAGATTATTCCTTTACTAACAACAGATTGATTGTTAATTAAAAACAACTTGTTTAGGCATTCAGTATATATGCCCACTCAAATCTGAAATTCCATTTGGGTTTCCCACAAATTCTGACAGCCTCTCCCCTACTGAGGAAACATGGGGAAGGGAAAAAGGGGGCAGCCTGCCCAGCCTGGGGTTTTGGAGGGTTAGTCCCCGGATGGAGGAGCGAGCCTGAGTGTGTGTGTGTGTATGTGTGTGTGTGGGTGTGTGTGTGCGTGTGCAGGAATAAGGGCATGGGGAGAGCCCCTACCAGGATCTTGCTGGCCTCTGTGGTGATGTTCGTGTTGTAGTTCCAGTTGGCTTCGGCATATTCATTCCACACCACTTTGGATCTCTGGTCATACTCTTCCACAAACTTGCTGGCCTCAGCCTCATCAGTCACCAGAGCTGTGGGACAGAGTGGAGGGAAACAGACAGGCCTCCCCTTGCCTTCTCCTGCGGTTGGGCGCAGCCCCTCCCCCTCCCCACCCCTCCCCCTCCCCCTCACAGCCCTGCCTCCTAGCAGCCCCGCCTCCTAGTGGCCCCGCCCCATCCCTCTGCTGGTCCCACTTGGGCTCTGGGTTGTCTGGCTGCTGGTTGTTGCCTTGTGAGTTGTTGTCTGGCTTCTGGTTGTTGCTTGGCTGGTTGTTCCCTGGTCGATTGTCACCTGGCTGGTGACCTCTTGGCTGGGAACCAGCAGGGGATGCCCAAAGCACAGCAGGAGGAGGAGGAGGCTGGGCAGTCCTGGAGCAGCCCAGCCTTGGCCCATGGCCGTAAGATTGCAGAGCCCTGCAGCCACTGCTCTCCAGCCAATAAGAACTGAGCCTTCAGTGTGACCTCATAGAGCAGTGTCACCGGTCCGCCTGCCCCAGGGGGCCTCAGATCTGAGCACACCCTCCCTAGGATGCTGGGGAAAAGATAGGTCCATCCCCATCCCAGGGCCCCCTCTGATGAGCTAAGGGGCTGCCTGGCTTTCCAGAGCTGGGTACCAGAGCCCAGCTGGGAAGAGCTGACGGAGAACCAAATGCAGGGGGTGGAAGCTGGGTTCAGAGCCCAGAATTGAGAACTTGCCTTAGGGTCCACCCCACCCTCACTCAGAGCTTTACCAATGTCTTCCGGGTAATTGTCGGGCATTGGTGGCTGCCACTGATACTCCGGCCAGCCCAGGACCTCGTTGTTCTTCTGGTTCTGCTCCTGTAGCCACTGACTGACTGGCTGGAAGTAGTTGAGCAGCGGCTGACTGTCCAGGGTATCTGAGCCGATCGCATCTTTGAGTACCTCCTGCCAGGGCCGTGAGGAGCCTGCCTGTAGCACCTCCCTGTCAGGCAAAGCAGGAACACAGAGGACTCAGGTTGGTGTCCACCATTGGCCTCTGGCCTACCTGCCTCACCTCCAGCTACTTCTGCCCCCACTGGACTGCAAAAACAGTGGCATTAAGGCTCCAGGACCTAGGATCTCAGTGAAGGGAGCAGGGGACATTTGACTTGCCCATGCCAGCCTGCCCCTGGGGCCTTAGAGCTGGGACCACTCAATAAATATTTGATGAGAGAAAGAAAGGAGGGGGTAGGGAAGAAAGGCACCTTCCATCAGACTGGACCTGTCGTATCCCCACTGGAACAGGCAAGTATCTTCTAGACATACCCTTCACCAGCCTCTCCCCTCTACCTCCCACTTGCCCTCTCTTTCCTCCCACACACCGAAGTTTGTCCCCCGCCTTGGTGGACTGATAGATGTCACACTGGTGCAGTGGGCCCTGGTGGCCTGCCTCCTTGCACAGGGCTTCATGGAACTGGAACTGCAGGACAAAACTCACAAAGTACCTGCAGGCACAGGTTGGGTGTTAGAGGGAGTGGTGGGGGACCCTTGCTCAGGCACCATCCAGCTTCCCACAGGGCAGTGGCCAGAACAGGGCATGACTGGGGAGAAGGGAGAACCAAGTCTGGATCAGGAGAGAGGCCCACTCAAATTCCAGGGGGGAATGTGAGGACAAGTCCTGGGAATGGTGGTGCAGGTTCACAGAGTAGAGGGAGGGGGACTAAAGGTGTGACAGAACTGGGAAGGGGAAAGGGGGGCAATAGTACCTGATGTACGGTGTCACATGTGGGACGTGAAACTTAGCTCCGGCATCAAAGTGGGTTTCATTTCGGACAATTGGAGCACAGATGCCCTGATATTTGGTTCTACAAGAGGATGGTTAAAATGTCTTAGGACCTAAAGGTTGCACACAGGCTGATTTAGCCTTTGCAGAAAAGAGTGCTAAGCAGGCATTTACACCCAGCCATCCCTTTCCCATCCTGGTGAATTGGGGAAGAATTCATGGAGGAGGGAGTTTTAGTCAGGAAAGAAAAATGCAGTGGGCAAAAGGATGGAGACGTCATTAGAGAGGAGGGGACTGGGACTGATGGAGGTAGGAGGGTGGGGAGTGCCATGGGGGCCCTTCCTAATCCCTGTTTACTCACCGAAGATACCACCAGTCAAAGTTATAGCGGGAAGGCGGGGTACGTCCACTAAAGACCCCCCAACGCCACTGGTCTACCAAGTAGCCAAAGGGCAGGAAGGCAACTTTTTCCAGCGCCATCTTTAACAAGTAATTGATGTCACTTTCTGTTGGGAGATGAGATGAGAAGAGAGAGGTCAGAGGAGAAGGGAGTCCAGGTAGGAGGAGGTGGGCTTGGCGGGGAGCCAGCAAGAGGGGAGGCTGGGCGGACATACAAGGGAAGGCCAGCCTCCCAGACCGTGGTGCCCTGCTTGGGAGACGATCCTTGGGCCGTTTTCGGGTGGGACGTAGGGCGGGCTGTAAGGCTCCAGGTGGATCCCCAAACCTGCCTGCCCAAACCTGCCTGGCCTGGGACAGTGAGGCAGAAACAATAAGGGCAGATGGGAGCAAAGGCACGTGGGGCCCTGCTATGGGATGGAGTGGGGTCTGGACGGGGCTGGGCTGGGTCCTGCACGCCCTCTTTACCTGTGTCATTGACGACGTGGTCCAGCAGGCCAATTTTGTACAGATGTGAAGGAGTGGAGACGGAGAGCGCCAGCACATCCCCGATGGCCTCATGGAAGCCAGGGTTGGCACCTTGGCGCAGGGAGACTGGCTGGTCCTTGTACTGCAGGTAGTACTGCACGTGGCCCATCTCGTGGTGCACTGTGGACAGCTGGTCCATGGCCACCCGTGTGCATTGCTTGATCCTGGGGCGGGGGGCAGGGGGAGGGCGAGGGTGAGGGTCCAGGGCAGGGCAGGGAGCAGAGCGTGGGGAGGGCACTGCCCTGGGGCTCGAGGAGCCGGGGCAAACGCACAGCTCCTTTGCCCTGCCCCAGCCCACACTCAGGCCTTTTTCTTCCATTCCAAGGTACAGAGCTGACTGCCTGTCAAAGTTGCTAAGGGAAGGAGGCCTAATGGCAGCCCTGGAACAGCCAGTGTTGGGGCTGGGGTAGAGGTAGGCCTGGGAACTGGCTGCTCTGTGCCCACGCTGCCTGATATTCCCGGAGGCCCAGAACCTCCACGTCCCGTGTGCAGACCTGAAGTCCTTTCTGTTGTAGAAGTCCCAGGCGGACGCGTGGCACACCACCTCCCGCCCGTCCGTCGGCTTCTCCAGCATGGACTCTGCCCAAAACTCCGGAGGCATGGGCAAGAGCCCCAGGGACGTGAAGAACTCCTCTGCCACCCGGAACATGTGTGTAGCGTTCCAGCCCTGGTGGTGAGGTGTGGGTCCAGGTCAGGGGACGCCTGCTAGGAGTACACTGCGGCTGCCCCAGGGTCCCCCACCCAGGCCAGCTCCCTGCCTACGAAGGACATGTGTGTGCTGTGGCCTCCCTTCCCAGAAGTGGGGTTCCTAAAGACCATAGTGGACAAGCAAAGTGGAGTCAGTCCTCACACCCCGCCAGTGAGGGTCTGGGGGGCGGGGCTGGACCTCACGGAGGACACAGACCCCAGCTCACCACTTGTACACATACTCCAGGCTGCTGCTCTGTAGAAAGAGAGGGACCACGGTCCCCACGCAACCCATCTCCTTCACGTGACCCCTTCCCACCTCTCTCCCCATGTCTCTCTCTTGTTGCCCCGACACGACCTAACCCGAACTTACCTTCTGCACCATAGTGCTGGTGACATCGAGGTTGGGCTTGTCAGGGAAAGGTACCACCATGTCGTAGATGCTGTCCCAGCTCTGGGCCCACATGTCCCCTAGACGGAGGAGGGGAGCCGAACAGCTGGGCTCCCTGCCCAGCCAGTGCCTGTGTCCCCATGCCTGTCCCTAAGCAGCACCCTGGGCCCTGGCACCTGGACCTCGGGGTACTCCTGCGCAGCAGCCCGTTCGGCCGGCTGAGGCCAGGAATCACCACATCAGTCCCACCCACAGTCCGAGTACCCCGGGTACCCTGGGGCTGGCAGAGCAGGAGCCCAGACAAGGCTGCTGGGGCCCTTGCTGATGGTGCTAGGGGCCCTGCCTTCCAAGCCTGAAGCAGGGCCCCAGGCCTGGCCTTCTGGGGCACCCGCTGGGACTATTCTTATTCCTCCTCCACTGGACCTGCAGTCAAAGCCTTCAGTGTGACTCCTAGCTCTGCCTCTTGCTAGTTCTCTGCCAAGTCACTTACGCACCCAAAGCCCCAGGGTCCCCATCTGGACAGCAGGAATAATAACGACAATGAGAAAGATCACTGGCTTCTGGTGGCATTGGGCGAGCTACATGGGCTCATGCATGTGGGAGTAAACAGGGCAGTGCTCTGAAATGTGAGACACGACGAGGAAATCCCTGGGACCTGTGGGGACAGGGCCAGGTCCTTACCCAGCAGGTGAGCAGGGATGGGTCCCCGGAGGTTGACATATCTGTCCCCATAGCGGCGGTGCAGTGCGCGGCGGACGTAGGCATGCAGGTTCAGGTAGAGGGGCTCTAACTGATGGTAGAGTTTCTCCAGGTCCTCCACAAAGGTGGGCGACTCATACCAAGAGCGCCAGTAGTCTCCGGTGTCTGAGAAGCCTAGCGGGGGTGGCGTTGGGGAGCAGCTCAGGCCTGAGGCTCTGGCACCCCCACCTCCCAGCTACCACTTTGTCACTCTGCTGGCTCAGGGCCTGTGCACCTGCCAGCTAATGGAAAGGATGGCTTGGGGGTTACTGGTCTCCAAGTTTCTATCTAGGGATTGAGCTCCAGCTAAATAGATCCTGGAGAGCATGATAGGCAAAGACGAGTGCCAGGGCAGGGGTGGGGTGAGGGTGGGAGGGAGTGCCGGGAGGGGCCGGCAGAAGAGGTGGTGTGAGGGCAAGATGGCAGCCAGGTGGCAGGTAGACGGGGCTCAAGCCTGGTTCCACCATCTACAATCTGTGTGACCTAGGGACAGTGAATGGAGTCATCCTAACAGCTGCTGTGTCTGCCTCAGGGGTTGAGGCTCAGAGGACACAGTGGATGAGAGAGTACTTTGTAAGCTGGCGAGGGCGGCACCCACCCAAGGGCTGGGGTAGGGCATGCTCACCATCCTGCTTGTGGGCCTCATTGCTGAGGGCAGTGAACTCCTCATACAGGGGCTTCAGGGGGATGCCCACAGCATTGTGCCAGCCCTCCCAGGCATATAGCAGCAGGGCGTAGTTTCTCGAGACAGACAGGATATGCATGAGCTCTGAGACACAAGTGAGACTCAGCATCAGCCTTCACCAGAGCTCCCACACTGGTTCTCACCATGTCCACCTGCTTCCTCAACATCATGATAGCCCCAAAGCCAAGGGCAACCTATAAGCTGGGCGGGATGGGGCTGAGAGCTATACGAAGCAAGCCCCCAGGCAGGGCCCTTATCTCCAGGGAAATGATCTAAGCTGGTTGACACAAAGTGGACATCCAGAAGCCGAAACCCAGACCTTTAATGGCTCATTGGATGGAGTGGCTGACCTCAAGGATGCCACTAGTAAATGGGGGTGGGGGTCTGGGGAAGAGGAGGAAGCCATAAGTAGAAGCCACGAGGGGTCTAAGGCCTGTGGAAGGCTCTTGGGGAGACTGAGAGGACCGATGAGAGGGAAAAAAACAGTGTAGCCAGGAGGAAGGCTAGTGGCAAGGGGAGAGGCCAAAGCACACATGGGGGTGGGGACTGGAGATTCCGGAAGTCGGTTTGTCAGGAAAAGTCAGGGTGTGTGGGCAGCTGATAGTCCACCCCGTTGGAGGTCAATGTGATTGGGTTTACCCACTCTCTGTACCAGCTGTCCGCCTGGGTGCAGGGTGATGGGGAAGGGCTAGGAAGTCCCAGTAGCGACAGGAATGTACCTGGGTCCAGGGACCAACAGGTGTCATTTCTGTTGGGGTAGCAGACCTTGACGGTGGAGTAGATCCTGTTCATGTTGCTTAGCAGAGAGTTGTACTGGGGAGTTGAGAACATGTTAGTGACAAACATCCCCAGGAAACCTGGCCAACCCCTCCTCTTTTTGCTAGAAGGAAAAGAAGGCCCAGAGAGGGGATGTGGCTTGGACAGGCCACTCAGTGGCAGAAGGGGCACTTCTGGTCACTAGGACACCTATTCCCCTTCCAACAGAGACAGCCTTTGAAGGTGGAAACAAGTGTCCTGAGAGTTAGGGGTTGGGGTTCAAGTCCGAGCTTGGCCCCACCTCGCAGTGAGAGCAAATCCCTCTCACTCTCTCTGGCTTTGATGCCTTCTCAGTCCTTTTCAATCTTTCTAAGGAAGCCCATGAGCCAAACCAGTCTATGGAGAAATTCTGAAAACCCTTGTTTTGTCTTTTACTGTTTACTTGAAGTTTGTTTTCTACTCCATAATACATGCTTTAATATAAAATGACTTCCCATCCCATCTCCAAATAAAATCTTTGCTTCAGGAAGCCAGTCTATGCTTCCGCCGGCTTCCCCTTACAGATCCCAGAGTCCTTCCCTGCCCAGCTCCCTCCCTCCACCACAGGTGGGCACTGGGAGGCACCTTGGCCACTTCTGCCTCTGCCCCTCAGGTCCACCTGGCCTACCTGCTGCCGCTTCTCCAGGGGCAGGTTGGCAGGGCCCAGAACGCGCACACCACTGAGGACCCTTCGCAGTATTGGGTCAGAGAAGTTCTGCCAGATTGGGTCGTACAGCTCCTTGGCCTTCTGCCCCCAGACCTCTGCAAACTCCTGGTTGAGCAGGGCTGATTCTTCCTGTGGGTACCAGGAGGGCAGGAGAGTGTATATGGTGGAGGCCATGGTGCTGGGGGAGGGAGGAAGGCCAAGGGCTCCTGGGAACTAGGGCTTCTGGGATCACTATTTCCTTCCTCGGGGTCCTCGGGGTCAGGAACTGGGAGAATCTGCCTCAGGAGAGCGGTGGGGCAGACACTGGGGCCATAACAGAGGCAGGGGGAGGACAGGGAGAATAGACAGAGATGAGTGGTGACAGGAACTGTGAGAGGGGTAGGTTGAGGCCAGAGAGGACGGGGCCCAGAGCTGAGAGGGCACCCTCGGCGCAGACTGCGGCTGACTCAGCCTGAGGTGTCCCCGGGAGCTGCCACCTGGGGAGAGTCGGTCTCAGAGGACCCAGCCTCCTCCATCCGGTTCCTGTGGTGGGCACGGACCATGTGCCCGCGCCGCTAGGCCAGCCACCGCCTGTCTCATGGGGCGCAGTGGGAGGGGGGAGTGGGGGCCCCCACCACCCGGACTGGGGGCGCGCGCCCCGCAGTGACTCCCCGCCCCCCAGCGCCCGGCCGCAGGCTTGTGATTGGGCGCCTGGGCCCCGCCCCCGCCCCAGGCCCGCGCGCCCACCTGGCGCCGCGCATTCTCCTCGGTGATGTTGGTGTCGTGCGCCCAGCTGGCGACTGTGCTCTGGTACAGCACCTGCTCGGCTTTCGGGTTGAAGCTCTGCACGAAGAGCTGCGCCCCAGCCTCGTCGGCGGGAAAGTCTCCGGGCTCCAGCGCGGGGTCGAGAGCCAGGGCGCCGGGTGGCGACGGCGGCAGCAGCAGCCACAACAGCAGCAGCGGCAGCGGCTGGAGCGGTGGCCGCGGCCCCAGCTCAGGGTGGCCCGACGCGGCCCCCATAGCGCGGTATGCGGTGCTGTCCCGTCTCCCGCGCCGCGCCCGCCCTGCGGATTATAAAACCCGGCCGCCACCGCCTTCCGACACACCCCCACCTCCCCGCCCCGCTGCGCTTCCTCTTCGGCTCCAAAGTCCCCCCGGCTGCGCCGGCCTAACGGAGCGGGGCGGGGACCCACGCTCCTTGGCCCGCCCGGGCAGGGGCGCCGGCCTGGGGAGGAGCCGAGGCGGCCCCCTGCGAGATGCTGCCCAGGGGTGGCGGATGGGGTTTAGGTCAGGCTCTGGCGGAGGAAGTTAGCAAGGGGGACCCCCAACATACACACCACGCCGCACACACACCTAGGGAGCTGAGGGCCCCAGCAGTGTGCTGGGACGCCCAAGCCTGCCCACCGTGCCCTCTGCTTGCCATCACACAGCCTCGGCGCAGGGACCCGGGAGCCCAGTGGTCTCTGACGCTCAATCTTCCGTTGGCCTCTGGGGCTCCTGAGTGACGAGGTGGGGGAGCTGTCCGCGGAGCTGCTACAGCAGCAGGGATAGGGTTAATGATCAGTCACCCCATCTGACTTCTGTAGGCCTGGGGGCGGGGTACGGAAGTGGGGGGTGCCTTTGTGCGTGTGGGGTGAGTTCAGGTTTTGGCAGGCACTTGGGGGAGGTGCTGCAAAGATCCAGGCTCACCTGGGGACTGGGTGGAGGGTCTACCGGGAAAGGGGGAAAGAATGGAGGGGCTGTTCTGGGGGGAGGGGCATAGAAGCACACGTGCACACCTGCCCTCTCCCACTGGGACACAGCTGTCAGTCACTCATGCAGAAGCAACCACGCAGACTGGCAGCCTTTGAGAGCTACACAGATGAGCCTAGAGATAAGAGCCCCTTCATTTGACAGATGAAAAAATTAAGACTCGGGGTTGAGTGGCTTGCTCCAAGTCACCTCAGGTATCCACACTCCCCGGTAGTTTTTCCCTGTCTCATCCATGTGTTCCTCTAAGTGACAAGTGGAGGTGGGGAGAAGAGTGGCATACTTCTGAGATGGTTGTGGAGGCTGAGGGTCCTTTCCTAACTCCTCAGCACCATGGTGTCTGTGCCCAGAGGTGGGGGGACCCTATACCCTAGCAGACACTCCAAGGGTGTGTGAGGGAACCATGAAAGAAGTGGAGGCTGGGTAGAGGGAGCAGGGAAGGAGCCAGTGACAGCTGCTAGAGAGACCCCTACCCATTTGGCTGCTTGGGCTGTTGGCCATCACCTGGACTCCTGGGTATCTGCATGTGGTATGGAGCCTGGGGCTCTGAGGGACACTCAGGCTAATGAGTCACGCTTGGTATATGGAGCATGTGCGGGAGGCTGTGTGACCTAAGTACCTCCAAGGTCATGCTGAGTTGTCAGATTGCACGGTGTCAGAGAGAGGTGTGTGGAGGTGTGTAGAGGTGGGGAGGAAGGTGGGCAGAAGAGGAAGGTGGCTGCACCAGCCATAGGAGGTGGGGGAGGCATGGCATTGTCAGTGGAAGGGAGAAAGGAGGGAGGTGAGAGGACAGCTGGGGCCCTGTGGCTTTCCCTCACACCAAGGGACACCAGTGCACTTCAGGGCTGGTTAGGTAGATGCCCATGATCAGAGCAGCCCTTGCAAGGGTGAGGGGCCAGGCTGCGGGTGAGGCAGTGAGCCTGGTTTTCCAGGCTTTGAGGGCAATGCGCTATATGCACAAGTGAGTTGCTATTTTCTGGGGCGGAGCAGCCTCTCCACTGGTAGAGGCTTGGGGGGATTTTGAAGAGTGGCAACCCTTCAGGCCCTGACGCAGTGGTCCTGGGTGGTGCCGGAGGGAGGATGGGTAGAGAGAAAGAAGAGCCTGAGGCTTAGCTTGTAACCAGGGAGCCCTTCTGTACTGTCAGGAAATAAACTGTGCAGAATGCAGGATGGCCGCAGGTTTTAGTCGGGACTTGCCTCTGCCGAGCTCCGGAGAACCGACTCTGGGAGGGTGGTAGGGCAGGTGTTCTCTTCTGCCAGCCCATTTTCAGCCGTCACTCTGTGGCATTGTGACGATGGCTATAGAAGCTGAGTGAGGGCCTGAGTTCTGCTAGGAACAACCACTGCCTCCCTGAAAAATCACACAAGCAAAGGCATGTTGCGCTTGGAAGATACTCTAACTCCCCCGGTTTACATGGAGCAAACTGACACCATGGCTGGGTGGAGGTGCACACTGTACCTCCCTCATGGTCACATTTACTAATGGCTTGTTGAATAGTACAGCTTCCCCACTAAACTGTGAGTTCCAGGACAGCGGAGGTTATGTCTGCCTTATTCTCTGGTGTTCCCAGAGCTTCGCACAGTGCCTGGCACAAAGTAGGCCCTAATTCAGGGGAGGGGGAACGGAAGGAAGGGATGACCAACATTCATACTCACCCTCCGGGTGGCAAGCTCACAGCCTCCTATACGAATGACACAAAAAGCCAAACCTCACTAATTTGGAATTTGCAATAATGACACTGCAACCTTGATCCCAGTGAGTAAAAGTTAAAAATATAACCTCTTTCTATTTTGGGTCTTATTCATGTGGAAGAGGGATAATAATAAGAGTACACTTTACATCTGGATAGCATTTTAGCCTTTTCTAAATTCTTTTGTGTAAATTATCTAATTTGATATTTATAATAACCTTGAGAGGTAGGAGAGAGATAAGTCCTTTGTTGGGTCACCTACCTCCCAGCTGCCAACAAAACAGTGGAGTGGGTTCTGAATCCTGCAGGAGGACATAATGATGATGAGGCCACGCAAAGAGCCACGGGGGCCTAACCACCCAAGGAAATGCAGTCTGCTTAGCGGCTTGCTCCATCTCGTTAAGGCTCTTCCAGGGCAGGACGGATCATTAGGTACCACAGTTTGAGAAAAAATGTCACTTGGAAAATATGTCCAACAATGGAATAGAATTGAGAGTCGAAAAATAAACCTTACATTTATGTCCAGTTGATTTTGGGCAAGGGTGCCAGGACAATTAAATGGGGTAGGGGGAAAGAGAAGAAAATCTTTTTAACAAACAGTGATGGGACAACTGGATTTCCACATGCAAAAGAATGAAGTTGGATCCCTACCTTATACTATTTACAAAAATTAACCCAAAATGAACCATAGACTTAATGTAAGAGTTAAAATCATAGAAATCTTAGAAGAAACATAGGTACAAATCTTTGTGACCTTGGATTATGCAATGGTTTCAAAAGTACAAGTTCCAAAAGAAAAATTGGTCTTCATCAAAATTAAAAACTTGTGCTTCAAAGGATGCCATCAAGAAAATGAAAAGACAAAAAAAAAAAAAAAAAAGAAAATGAAAAGACAACCCATGAAATGGGAGAAAATATTTGCAAAGCATGCATATGACAAGGGACTTGTATCCAGAACATATGAAGAACTCTTACAATTCAACCATAAAAGACAAATAACCCAATTGAAAAATGGATTTATGTAGATATTCCCCAAAGAGATACACAAATGACCAATAAGCACATGAAAAGATGTTCAACTTCATTAGTCATCAGGGAAATGCAAAACAAACCACAACAAGATACTACTTCACACCCACCAAGATGCCTAAAATAAAAGACAGACAGTAACAAAGGTGTCAAGGAGAAACTGGAACCCTTATACATTGCTGGTGGGAATGTAAAATGGTGCCGCCTCTATGGAACACAGGTTGGCAGTTCCTCAAGATATTAAACATAGAGTTACCATATGACCCATTCCTAGAACTGGAAAATGTCCACACAAAAACTTTTACACGAATGTTCAAAGCAGGATAATTTTATTCATAACAGCCCCAAATTGGAAACAACCCATCAACTTTTGAATGGATAAACAACATGTGGTCTATCCACACAATGGAATATTATTCAGCTATAAAATATTATTATTTTTAAATATTATTATAAATATTATTATTTATAATATTATATTATTATTGTTATATAAATATTATTATTAAATATTATTCAGCTATAAAAAGAAAGTGTTGGTTACATGCTACAACATGGATGAACCTTGAAAACATGACGCTAAGTGAAAGAAGCCAGTCACAAAAGGCCACATATTGTATAAATTCATTTATGTGAAGTGTCTAGAACAGACACATACATAGAGACAAAAAGTGGATTAGTGGCACCAGGTGCTGGGGCGCAGGGGGTGGGAGTGACTGCCAATGCCATGGAGTTCCTTCATGGGATGAACACGTTCTAATGAAATTATTAGTGACGGCTGCACAACACTGTGAATAGTCTAGAAACCACTGAACTGTACACTTTCAAAGGAGGAATTTTATAGGCTATGAATGATATTTCAATATAGCTGTTATTAAAAAAATACGCTTACTTCCATCATTCTACATTCTTCAAGGAACCTCCTGATTATTGCAGGGTTTTCGGAAAAGCCATGGTTCTCTTACTGAATACCCTCTTTACTTAGGCCAAACCTACCCACATTTCAAAGGCCAGCTAAAGTCTTGCCTCTAAAATGAACACTTCTAGTTTCCTCAATCCAAGCTAACCGCTCCTTTCTATATCTATTCAGCATTAACTCACATGGACACCAAAAATAAGGTGTAGGGGAAATAGTACTGGATTAGGAGCCAGAAAAATCTGGGCCACACTTACAAGTTTTATGACCCGAGCAAAATAATCTCTTTGAGCCTCAGTTTCCTCATGTGTAAAATGGCTGCAAACTTTTCTACCCATCCTCTAAGGGTTGTGGGAAAATGAAGACAGATCCTTTGTCAGTTGTCACACAAAAACAAGATAGTATTAACATTACCAAAATCATTGGCTAACATTCCTAGATTCAAGGCCCTGGGCTAAGAGAAAAATACAAGACTATCGCCTTTAACTTAGAACTTGGGGTGAAGAGAAAATTAGCTCTCTGAGCCTAAGTGCTTAAGGCTGCTATAAACCCTAGGTTTAGGGAGTCAGGAGGACGATGGCTCATGCCAGCTGGAGGGAACAGGCAACACAGCTTGACCAGGAGGAAGGCAGGGGTTAGCCTCAGAGAATCAGAGAGGGTTAGGCCTCCCAGCCAGAGAGCTAGAGCCAAGTGTGGAAATGGGGATGAAAGGGTGGAGCTGGGTGGGGTGAGAGGAGCCCCACAGAGCTGACACCTTCCGGGGTCATCTCTGTCCACATTCACCAAGGGACCGCCGCAGAGGACCTCACTAGGGGCACAACCAAAAGAGGTGGGTTTAAGATTTGGGATTAGAAATAAGAACATCCTGCCTCAAGAATATGACACTTGACATGTCCAGTGAGAGTAAACGGAGGCAGTGAGCATTTCAGAGAGCGGAGGAGGAGTGAGCACGGAGTGTTGTCCAACTTTGCATTTGGGCTCCACCTCTTGTGTGACCTTAGTCAACATACTAACTTGCTTGTGCGTTAGTTTCCTCATCTGTGAAATGGGAATCAAACAGTACCTAACTCATAGGGTTGCTAGGTTTAAATTTATTCAGTGATGTAAAGCGCTTCGATGCCTGGCTCAATAGACATGGCCTGCTATTATTACACGCTGGGGTACCCCCCAGCACGCACACAGCACCCAGAGCATAGGAGGGACGGTTAATGGAGATGAAGTGGAGGAAGGAGGCGCCATCAGGGTAGATAGCAGGCCTGGCTTCGCCGAAGGACCTGGGCCTTCCTGGGTCTTGGGCAGTATTTGGAACCCCTTGGTCCTTCTCAGGCAGCTCTCACCTGCCACTCCCACACTCGCCAGAGGTGATTGCGGTGGAAAACTTGGTGAGCTATGAATACACTGGGCTTGGGTAGAGGCGCACTTGACTCCTCTGTAGGGGATGCCTGGTCTAGTAGCACCTGAGGCATATGGCAGACAGAGAAAAAGGATCTCATGGCTGCAGGAGGGGGCGTGGATGGAGACCAGCGATGGCAGAGGTGAGAAGAAGACCTGGCTCCTCAGTCACCCACCTCCTTACAGCAAAGGACCAGTGTCCCCCAAAACCAAGCTCATCTCCTTGCCCTCCCACCATGTAAACTGCCTCTAGAATGCTCCCCTCCTAGGGACATGTTTTTCAAGGCATCACCCTTCTCAGCTCCCCCTTCTTATTTCCCTTCCATCCAATCAGCTGCTGCCTCCTTTCGGGCCCACAGGTCCCTCGTCCCTCTGCACACTCTTTGCACTTCTCTCAGTCTCAGGCCCACCTCCCCCTTCTCTCCCCCTCTCCCCCCACCCCCTTGGGGCAGTCTCTGTCCCTGTCTCTGGGCCTTCTGAGTTTGCTAATCACTTATCTTCACTGATCGCTCTGAAATACAAATGTAGTTAGGGCACAGCCCAACCTAAAACCTTCGTCAGGGGGACGTCTGACTGCCCACCTTGGCTTTGGCCTCCTCAGCTCACATCCTAGTGCTGACTGGTGGAAATTTCTTTATTTTCTCTCCGTGACATGTGAGTCTTCCAAGGACTGGTCTGATCAACTTTTACCCCTCCTTTCAGGGTTCAGCCCAAGTGACATCCCTAGCCGGGGCTCAGGGTCCGGCACCTCTCTGGGAATTGCTCTTAAACACCCTAGGAGTCTGTGTTGGTGACACCATCTCTGGCACAAGCACTGTGGTCTCAGGAGAAATGTGTGGAGGAACAAGTGAGAGAAAGAAGAGGAGGGAGACATTTTTAATGAAGACCAGACAAAATTAGGCAATAGGAGACAGGACAGATACGAGTCCAAGATTACTCAGATGTTCCTGGCCTGGGAGGCAGAGATGGATTGTCGCTATCCACCCTTACCCGGGCCTGCTTCCCGGGAGTCAGGGGCCTGACACCCCAAAGACAGAGTGCAATGGGGACAGGGTCCAAGGAGGCTTTGTTGCCACAGGGCATTGTCCTTAGAATGTAACATAAAAAAAAACCACCCAGTATCTTTCTTATTAAACGTGTGCTTGTCATGAAACTGGGGGGGGGGGGGGGAGGAGCTAAACGGAGACATGAAATGTAAGAAAACTTTCTCAAAAGATAGGAGTGCTCAGTCAAAGCAGTAAGATTGAATTTTATAGGTACTCTGCATTTAGAGGGAGAGATTAGATGCATATAAGCAAACGGGATATTTTTCACATGAAAAATATCTGTGGGTTTTCATCAACTCCCAGTTTCAGTAGGAACCACAGGGCTGACGAGGCTGCCAGGACCGTGGCTGCTCTGATGGGCTGACATTAACTGGATCGGGCCCTCTCTGTGCTGGACAGACCAGCCCTGGGGTTTTCCTCAAACACGCGTGCGCAGTTTACGAGGGATACGGAAAATCTGCAGTCTATTCACAAGAGGATGAGTGGGTGCAGAGGGTTGTGGAAACCATGTCTTCTCAGGAATCACTGAAGGTGATGGGTTTCTCCTGGAGAAAAGGAGACACGGCAGACAGGGTGCTACCTCTCCTGTTGGAGGGTGGTCATGTCAGAGAGAGAAAAAGATTCTCTCTCTCTCTCTCTCTCTCTCTCTCTCTCTCTCTCAGAGTGGAGAACAACAAGTATAAACGATGAGGCAGGAGACAGACTCAGCGAAGAAGACAGTTGCTAAGAACTACAGCAGTCCGGCCCACCAAGGTAGTGAGCTTCCTGGCCCTGGAAATGTTCACACAGAGGGTGTCGCGATATCGTAGACGTCCCTCGCAAGAGAACAGTGGTTTCTGACCCTTCTTCCCCTTCTGAACACCCCATGTTAAGAAATCCCATGTTTTGCAATACTGTGTCTCTTTAATAAAGTTTACTTATTCAAAGTAAAAATTATCCCATTTTAATAGTCAAAAACCTGTATGCTATCAATCATCTGAGGCTTAGGTAGGCCTGGGGCCTACTGAATAGAAAAAGTGAATCGGCCTAGGGGGTCTGGAAATGCTTCTAAGAGGAGGTTGTACCTTTTGGCCGGAACCGCCATCTTCCAGTAATTCGCCAAAAAGACCAACACTAAGGGGACAAGGAGAGGCACTGCTGTATGTCCTCCAGGCCTTTTAGAAACATGGAGTTCTTCCTTTGGCCACATACACATGAATCTATAAGAAAGGTGGTATTGTAGACATCAAGGGAATGGGCACCGTTCAAAAGGAATGGCCCACAAATGTTACCATGGCAAAACTGGAAGGGTCTACAGTGTTACCCTGTTGGCATTGTTGCAAACAAACAAGTTAAGAGCAAGATTCTTGCCAAGAGAATTAATGTACGTACCGAGCATATTAATTACTCCAAGAGCCGAGATGGCTTCCTGAAATATGTGGAGGGAAATGATCAGAAAAAGAAGGAAGCCAAAGAGAAAATTACTTGGGTTCAACTGAAGTGCCAGACTGCCCCACCCAGAGAGCCACACTTTGTGAGAACTGGTGGAAAGGAGCCTGAGCTGCTGGAACCCATCCCCTATGAATTCATGGATTAATAGGTATTTAATAATAATTAAAAAAAAGACCTTTGGGTTGTAAAGAAAAGAAAAAAGAAAGAAAAAGAAAAGAAAAGGAAGGAAGGAAGGAAAGAAAAAAGGAAGGAAAGAAGAAAGAAAGAAAGAAAGAAAGAAAGAAAGAAAGAAAGAAAGAAAGAAAGAAAGAAAGAAAGAAAGAAAAAGAAAAAAGAAAGAAAAAGGAGTTTGTGCTGGAGCTGGGATTTGAGGAATGACTTGGGGTTCTCCAAGCAGATAAAGGGAGGAGAAAACATAAGGTACAGAACAAACTACTGAGTATAAAGTGGGTTTGAGATGAGGCTGGAGGAAGGCAGGAGGGTGCAGATTCCAAAGGGCTGTCCATGCTGAACTTCAGAGCCTGTCAGTTTAGTAGGGGCCATATAGGAAAATGGTATAATCTGCATGGAGGAAAGAGGAGCGAACCAAAAACGGAAAGAATAGGTAAAATCCAACTACTTTAAAAGTAACCTTTTTCTAGGGTGGCCGGTTAGCTCAGTTGGTTAGAGCATGGTGCTAATAACACCAAGGTTGCCGGTTTGATCCCCGCATGGGCCACTATGAGCTACGCCCTCGTGAAAAAAAATAAAATCAAATAAGGTTTTTCTGTCATCAAAAGATACCCCAAGAAAATTCAAACAAGTCACAAACTTGGAATGGTATTTGGAACACATTTAAGTGACACAGGACTAATAATGTCTAGAATATATAAAGAACTGTATGAATCAATAAGAAAAAGAAAAAAATGGACAAAGGAAACAAACAGGAATAGCACAGAAGAGGAAGCACAAATGCCTCATAAACATACGTGAAAATATTCAACCTCATTTAGTAACAAAGGAATGAAAGTCTGTCATACCCACAAAATTGGCACAAATTTAAAAATTGAACAATACTAAGTGTTGCTGAAGATGGGGAACAATGTGGGAACACGCCTCCCCTGCTGGTGGGAATGCAAAGCAGTACAATTATTTTAGGAAGCAGTTTGACATTTGGACATCCTTGAACTTTTGTGTACCTTGACCCAGCAATTTTATTCTCAGTATATTCCCTAGAGCAATATATCTCAAACTAAGATGAGGACCAGTTTTATTTTTGTTTTAATTTTCAATCTGTTGGGGGAATAATACTTCTGTAAAATACTATAAAAATGAATTCCTAAAATATGAAGTGAAAAAAAAAGACATATAACGTACAAGCCCTGATATTTCCTTATTAGATTCAACAGATGTAAAGTTACTTATGTACCGTGTTTCCCCCAAAATAAGACCAGGTCTTATATTAATTTTTGCTCCAAAAGATGCATTAGGGCTTATGTTCAGGAGATGTCATCCTGAAAAAACATGCTAGGGCTTATTTTCTGGTTAAGTCTTATTTTCAGGGAAACACGGTACATAAGACCTACCCCAAAAATAAGCCCCAGTCAAGATCGTCAGCCAGACGGACACATTTAGTACGTTATGAAGATGTTCCAGAAGAAGATGACATGACTATAGTTGAATAAATGTAGATTGTTGTATATGAAAAAATAAGACATTCCATGAAAATACGCCCTAATGCGTCTTTTAGAGCAAAAAATAATATAAGACCTGGTCTTATTTTCAGGGAAATACGGTATAAGACCCAGTCTTATTTTCAGGGAAACACAGTACCAAGGAGACGTGTACAAGAATGTTCCTGGCGAATTGTTCTGTAACAGAGGAAAACAGGAAATAACTCATGTCCAGTGACAGGTTTGGAGATTGCAGAAATAAACTGTGGTATAATGACACGATGGATATGGACTATTATAGAGTTGTGAAAATAAGTGAACGACAGCTCTATGCCACAGCATCAATAAAGTCTCAGCAGCATAACTGTGAGAGAAAAAACAAGTCTGAGAAGACTACTATGATGCCTTTTTTTTAAAAAACGCTTTATCGAAGTATAATTTACCTTTCCATGTTGTAGCATAATTCGCCCATTTTATAGATATGATTTAATGATTATTATTTAGAGAATTGTGCAAGTATCACACTATCTATATTCAGTACATTTCCATCACCCCCCAAATACCCTCATGTCCACTTGCTGTCTGTCACTCCTTATTTCCCCACCAGCTGCAGGCAAACTTTTATCTATATTCTATCTCTATAGATTTGACTTTTCTGGACATTTCATATAAATAGAATCATACAACACGTGGTCTTTCATGTCTGGATTCTTTCACTTAGCATCATGTTTTTGGAGTTCATCCATGTTGTGGCATGTATCAATGCTTCCTTCCTTTTTATTGTCAAATAATATTCCATTGTGTAGATCTACCACATTTTGTTTTCTCACCCGTTGATGGACATTTGGGTTATTTCCACTTTTTGGCTACTTTGAGTAAGTCTGCTTTGCATGCAAGTCTACACAGACATGGTTTCATTTCTCTTAGGCACAGGTCTAGGAAACACCGTTTCTATAAAGCTCTAAAACAAGCAAAACTAAACAGCGTGATGTTTAGCGATACAAAGTACTGAAACTATTCTTGAAAAGAGAAGAGAATGAAACACTGGGGTGCATGTGGGGGCAGGAGATGGGAAAGGGGAGGACAGGACTCAGCTAGACAAGAGTGATGTTGGGTAATGAGCCTACAGCTGCTCCTTTTATTATGCTTTGTTAATTTACATACGAGGTCAGACAATTAAGTTCAAGAACTCATCGTAGAAAAAGTGCTATTATATATACCTCATTGCTGAATATCATTGTGGTCACCTTCAAAATACTCCCCTTGGGACACTATGCACTGACACCAGTGCCTTGTGCACCCTTCAAAGCAATTTTGGAACTCTTTTTCTGGAATGGCCATCAGAGCTGTCGTCGTATTACCCTTGATGTCCTGAATGTCATCAAAATGTCTTCCTTTCAATATTTCCTTTATCTTTGGGTAAAGAAAGAAGTCCTTGGGGGCCAGATCAGGTGAGTAGGGAGGGTGTTCCCATACATTTATTTGTTTCCTGGCTAAAAACTCCCTCACAGACAGTGTTATGCGAGCTGGTGCACTGTCGTGATGCAAGAGCCATGAATTGTTGGCGAAAGTTCAGGTCATCTAACTTTTTCACGCAGCCTTTTCAGCACTTCCAAATAGTAAACTTGGTTAACTGTTTGTCCGGTTAGTACAAATTCATAATGAATAATCCCTCTGATATCAAAAAAAAAGGTTAGCAACATTGCTGCAATAAGTTTTCGAACTTAATTGTCAGACCTTGTATATATTAGATATCATATATAATACCTATTTATATTATATATAACATACGTAATAAGAAGACATTTTTAAAAATGAAGCCTGTCTCCAACACTAACAATTCCACTGGGTTCTCCTCTCAGGATAAGCAGGTCCCTATTCTGGCCACCTGTCCGTGCTCATGGCCTAGTGTGTTCCTGGGTCTCTCTGCTCCAGCCCCAACGGCCCCCTGGCTGTTCCTCAAAGGCGCCTGCAGCTCCTGCAGGTGCTGGAGTCTCTGCAGAAAGGCCCTCCCCAGGTGTCTGCCAGGCTGCTCCCTGACTGCCTCCAGGGCCCTTCTTCCCTAACTGCCCTCTGAACAGCACAGCTGTGCGTCCTCCTCCCTTCCCGCTAGCCCCTCGGCCTGATTTACTTTTCTACATTAACGCCTCTCCTTACTTATTTGTTGTGTCTGTAGCCACCCAGGCACACACAAGTGCAGAATGTCAGCTCCATGGGAGCTGGGCTCTGTTTAGAATAGCTGGCTGCCGAGTCCCCATCTTTTTCATACCAGCTTTGGCACCCAGCTTCTCCCTCTCCCCCAGTCTCACCGCTACTGTCCCCACCTTCCCTCATCATTTCTCACCAGGCCCCTCCTCTGGCCTCCCCCATTGTCTATTCTCCCTCCAGTCCAGTCTTACATATGACTGAGAACAGATGCTTGTCCTGACACACGAATCTGATCACAACAACCCAAGCTCCTTATCACCTGAGTGGCAAAATCCACACTCCTGAAGTGAAGTCCAAAGTTTTCCTGGTGTGGCCCCTGCCTCTTCCATGTGCTCAGTTCTTGTCCGACCTCCACAGGTCCCTCTATCAGTGCTTTCCAGAGGCCAGGCCCCTTGTGGGTCCGGCCCCTGATAAAATGCTTAAGAGTCAGCAGTAAAGGGAGGAAAACAAGAACAGAGATGTATATCAAACCAAGCAGCACGTATTCAGCCAAGTCGCCAGCTATCCTTTCTAGGTTACAATACCTTCTATTTCAAATAGCCTTTTTTTTTCTTTTACAGTTAAAATACTACTCCTTTCATAAAAGGGTAGTAAGAAAATGACTTTTTTTTCTTCTAATGTCCTTACTTGGCAACCCAAAAAGTACTTGCAACTCTAGCCAGATTCCATATTTTTCCTGACAATTCCGTGGTCTACAGAAGCTAGCCCCACTGGCCTGTCAAGCAGACCCTGATCAGGGCCCTGGGGTCTTCCTGACCTTTCATTCCTTCTGCCTGGAATGCCTCCTCTCCATCCAGGCCCAGTGCTTGGTCGTCATCCATCATTCCTCAGAGCCTGCCCTTTCTTCCCCCAAAATCAAGTCCTTGGCATTCAGCACACCATCCAGTGAGTAAGACTACAACCATTTGCACCCATGTCTTCCCACAGAACCAGGATGGTGGAAACTACGCACCATCATGCTCACATTTCCAGAGCCCAGTGCAACCCCAGTTGCCCATGTACATGGCAGGTTTGCTGAGAGCTGGATTAGAATGAATGAATTCCAACCTCCTTTGCAGAGGGTGGTGAGGGGCTGTGTGCCTGCCTGGGCCTCAGCACCACGGTCTCTTTCCTGCTCCGAGGGCCAGGCTGGGTGCCAGGGACCCCACTAGACCCCAACCCCACTAGAGCCCAGCTTGGAGCACAGGGCCTCTAACTGGTCCTAAAGCACCGTCCAGCACCTGTGTGTATTTTACTGTGGCTGTGTGTATCTTACGCACTGTTCTCGGAAAGAGGCCAGGAAATGAATGAAGCTGCCCACACGCTGGAAGCCCAGGGAACCTCAGACAGACAGGAAGACAGATGGAGGAAAGGGAGAGAGACTGTGAGAGAGAGTCTGAGAAAGAGACAGCCAGAGAGAAAGGAAACAAGGCCTGCGATGGCAGCAGAGACAGAACATGGGATCCCATAGAGAAGAGAGGGCGGGAGGGGCAGCGGCCATCAGTGTGGCAGTGGGCTCCTGGAGCTGGGGGTCTGGCCAGCCTCACAACGGGCTGGGGGAGAGGCAACCCTTTTGGCCTCTAACAGTCTCCATCAGGGGACCCAGAGCATGGAGGCAAATTCATCTTTGGGGTCCACCCCTCACCTCTAGATGTCCAGGGCCTTGGCCAAGCCCTCTGAATGCCCAAGATCCCCATGCCTGGCCTCCCCAGGGCCCTTCACTAAACAAACTCCCTGGAAGATGGGTCAGAGGAAGGGTTCCTAGGGGAGAAAAGAGCATTTTGCTGTTTCGTTACCTTGGAGGGGCTTTGAGGCAGATGTCAGGAAGAGAGTCTCATGTTGAGGGAAGGTGGCGGCTGACTTCTGTGGCGAGGCAGAGGCTACTTCCTGTCACCCCTTTGACAGCAGGGTGGGTGGGTTGACCAATGTGCTGAGAAGGAGGAAATAACGGAGATGAGACTCTTCTGGCTTAGCAGACCTTCTCTAATGGTCAGCTGGTGAGAAAGGCTCAGGGACTTCTGGGAGAAACCTTTCCCTGGAGGAAGCTGGATGGGGCTGGGCTCTGCAGCGGGTCCAGTCAGCTAAGGGAGTCCTGGTGCTGCTTGCTGCGCATGGCTGACGCTGACTGACCACCTGGGCACTGTGGGGATGCCATGGGGGGCAATAAACAGAGCACTGGGCCACTAAAGAGCTTAGGAGCCGGCTCACTGGCACGGGGCCATTGCATTTGCTGGTATACAGCTGTGCAGGCAAGCCGGTGCATCTGGGTCCTGACTCCACAGTGAAATGAAGAGGCCAGGACTGAGCCCTGGGCCAAATTAAGCCCTGGTGTGTGTGTGTACTTGGATTTATCAGGTGAAGAGAGGCCCGTGGAAGGGAAGAAAACTCAGATAGATGAGAGCACTCAGAGTCATAGCATTTGGTCTTGACATTGCCCCTCAACTGTGAAGGGTGACTTACTTCACAGTGGATAATGGGTGAGGAGATGTGGGGATGGATACGGCTCATTAAAGACTCCAAATGGTATTCTTGTCTTCCAACAGCCTTCGGCCCTAGAACCTAGGAGCCGGCCCCGGCGAACATTTTTGGGTGAGGCCTTGAACCAAGACTACCCATAATATGTGGGCTACCTCTGGCTATAAGAGCAGGAGGGCCCAGCTCCAGCCCTGATCCAGGAACTGGCCCCTTGGGTCCCTACAAGAGCAGGAGGCAGACTGCCCTAGGCCATGAAGCAGAAGACGAAGGATTAACCCAACTTCAGGGACCAGCTGAAGGGTGCGGTTCTCCCTGGCACCAGACCACCTCTGAGGATCTCCCACTGGCTGGGAGGGATCTGAGGAGTATGGCTTCTTCGATGAGGGAACTTCTGAGCTAAGGTCAAGGTGCCTTCAAATCTAATCTGCTCTCAACAAGGGCCAGCTGGCCTGATAGGTACAATTGAAGCAGGAGGTGATGGCCAAAGTCAAGAGAGATATGAAGAATGGGGGTAAGGAAGGGGCAGAGCAGGGCTAAGTGAAACTTCTGACTCAGGACAAGTGTCCTGCTGACTTACTGTGACCTTGGAAATTCCCCAGGTTTAGTACACTCATTGGAGCTGGTACCTCACATGACCACCCTCTTCTTTCTGCTCTTCTGGATTCAGCTGAGGTCCTGCTCTAGCAGAGGGCTGCCATAAAGCTACAGCTGGGGGACACTGCCCATCTCCCATAGGGTTATCGTCTGGGCCATGACTTGGTCACCCTGCACTTTTGGCTCATAGTGGCCACCCTATCCTTGCCACACTCCTGGCATAAGGGGCTTGGCCAAGAACCAGGGAGTGTAGAACCACAGTTGGAATAGCTTTAGGACCCAAAATGAGAATTCAGTGTTGTCACAGGCTTTGAACAAAGTGCAGAAGTCCCAGACCTGCAGTTTATGGCTGGTTTGTGGAGATGATTAGATGGCTGTTATTATCAGCAGCTCTGCCTCTCCCTCTCCACACCTCTGCTGACACCACCGAAGATTCTGGTCACTCCCTCAGCCCAGGCTCACACTCTTGCTCCTCTGGGTGTTTCTTGCTCTCCACAATGTTCCTAGCACTCACACAGCAGCTCTTCAATGCTTGTTGATTGATTGACTCAGGGAGAAAAACAGGGAGGTGGGGATTGAGAATACGACAGGGCTGGGACTCAAACCTCATGATTTCCTTCTTGGAGGGGACAGCGGGCCTGGGTGAGTGTGACGTGGGGGCTGATGTGTGATGCCAGGCTGTACCATCAGCCACCGGTGAACCTTCTGGGCTGGACAAGGGGAGCCTGGCAGTGCCCTCTGGACCATGACCAATGTCCAGATTCTCCAGTGTGTGATGGACATAATCATGGTCAGACACAACTACAGTGACGGGCCTCTGGATACTCAGGGAACCACTGGTGGGGTCCCTGCTCCACACCTCAGATCTTCAACCTCTGCCCTTTCTGATGACATGTTTACATTCCTGCTTTCTTAGTATCCACAAAGGCTGACAATTCTCCTGTGTTGGGGAAAGAGGATGGTTAGAGGGCAGGGGCATGCACATTCGTGCCTTGGGGCTTTGTCCTTCCACCCTCTTCCCTCAGCTGGAATTACCTTCCTCTAGGTCTGCATCCGGGTGTGATGACGTGAAGATCTAGTACCCTTCAATAACAATCGTCCCTCCCCTGACACTCCAGCCCCTTTCCCCTTCTTTCTTTTCTTCATACACTTGTTGCTATGTGCAATTAGGTTTCTGGGCACATATTCGTATGTATGTGTGTATATATGCTGCTTGTTCGTCAGTGTACTTTTTAATTATGTCTCCCCCACTTCACATAAGTTACATGAAAGCAGGGACCTTGTCTGTCTTCTCTATTACTGTCTCTTCAGGGCCTAGAACAGAGCCTGACGCAAGTAGGCACCCAATAAACCTTTGCTGAAAGAAAGGAAGGAAGGGAGGGAGGGAGAGGAGAAAATGACTTCCTCCTGACCCCTCCCTCTCTGAGGGCTGCACAGAAAACACCCTGGGAGGCTGGGAAAGGCCACCCCTTTCCTTGCCTCCCACCTGGGGTGCCCAGTACGGTCAGGCTACCTCCTGAACCAGGCTGGTCCTTACCACTGCTTAGCTATCCCACATCCTGTGCTCAGCAGAGGTAAAAGTTGGCCGATGGTCCTGATTCTCGTCATCTCTCCACCCATCCATCAGTGTTATTTTGGCTCATGGGCAGTAGGTCACTCTAGTTTGTCTAAGTCTTGTTTTCCCAGATGCACCAGCCTCAGGGTCAGCCCTGACCCACAGCCTGTAATGTCCCTTAACCCAATCCACTTGAGTTCTGGATGTCCCAGGTAACTCACTGTCTCTGGGTGGATCAGGAAGCCTTGTGGACAAATTCCCTGCCTCGCTGCCTCTCCTGTCTCCATCGCTGCTGCTCCAGCTGGGGCTGCTGTTTTTCTGGCTGTTCCCTGAAGCTGGAAAACAGGTTTTCTCCCTGAGTGATTACAGTTCCATTTTCAGGTCATCAAAGTAGCCTCGCACTTTCAGATTCAGACAAGTTTTCTTTTCAAGGAAGTTGGAGCAAGTTCCTCAGGCCCTGTATGTGCTGGTCAGGGCGTGTGTCTCAATTATTTGCCATCCTGAGGTGGTGCACACTTTGGTTCAGGCATGCTGATGTGGGCAGCGGCCTGCATCCCCCAGGGTGTATTGGTTCTACCTCTTCCGCCTTCCAGCACAGTGAGCTCTTGCTCCTTTAGTTGGCCAGGGACACTCCTGCCCTCTGCCTGCTGTCCCTCTGCTAGGTTAACCCCTGCTCGTCCTGTAGCTCTGTGATTCTATGGCACACACCCAGAAGCCTTCCCTGACTGTTAAGGCCTGAGAGCATGAGGCTGTGCCTGTCATGTTCACTGTTCTGTCCCGAATGTTGCCCCCCTGGCACATGGAAAGGACTCGATGAGCCTGCTGTACAGAGTGCATGAATTCTGTGTTTGCATCTTATGGTGCCATAGCACCGGGGACCCCATCTCCTGTACCTTCTATATTCTCTGCAGCCTGAGTGCCTGAAGCATGGGCCCAACAGGAGTTAACTGGCTGTTTCAGCCTGCTGGGGGTGGGGAAGCTTTGCTGGGAGGGGCCAGAATGGCCAGGAGGCCCCTCTCGGGTCCTTCCCAAAGGGGAGCAAGAATAGGATTACCAGATAAAATACAGGACATCCAGTTAGATTTGAATTTCAGATAAACAATGAATACACTTTTAATATATTACATGTAATATGTGGGACATACTTATGCCAAAAAACATTAAATTCAAATTTAACTGGCCCTCCTGGTTTTTTTCCTTCTTTCTAAATCTGGTAACCTTAGTAAGGGCAGACATGCTCAGCTAGGTGCTGGGGGATCTGGGGTCCTGTTTATGTGGTCCATTCTGCTCACTGTCGTGCTTCTTCCTGCTCTTTAATTACTCTTGGCCAAAGAACAGGGTAACCACAGGCGTGGTTTCCCAGAACTGTCACTAGAACACTTAACCCAGGGTATCTCCCTACATCTTCACCTCTGACCCCAGCTACTGGACTGGACCATCAGGGAAGGCCTTTCTGAGGCGGGGAGATGCTCAGAGTTAATCCGAAGGAATGAGCCAAGTGATGATAATGTGGGGGTGGGGGCATACCAAAGGAGAGGTGGAGGTGAACTTGGTGAGTCTGAAAAATACAAAGACTACTGTAGTTTTGTGTGTGCAAAGGGAAGAATTTGCATGGAAAATATCCTAGGCCACATCCTCGGTCCCCAAGAAGGGGTCTTGAGGCTGTTCTCCTTGCCCACCCCCACCCCCAGCCGTAGGGTGGATGCTTCTCTGGTTTCCAAGGCAAAAGTCTCAGCAGCAGAGAGGGAGAGGAAAGGAGAGTGAGTGGCATCTTGGGTTGGAGATTCTGGGAACTGGGGGCAAGGCCACAGGGAGCTGGTGTTTGAGGGCATTTGTTGGGCTCACCAGCTCTTTAAAATGGTTGGGTGGAGCCATGAGCCCTTAGAGCTAAGACCCTGTGGGCTGGTCCCCATGGAGGCACCTTACCTCACTCAGGGCCGCCTCCATCCCCTCCCCACTTTAAGCAGACCCCTGAGAACACTGCTGGCAGGGTGTGCTCTCCCTCCTAAGGGGAAGACACTGCAGCCCAGGGCTGCAGGGCAGTGGGGGGCTGGTGGTGGTGGGTGTGGAGAGGACACAAAGGGCCCCGTCTCCCCTCAGCTGGAGTCTCTCCTGGCTTTGGAAGGGCTGACAGCACTCATATCAAGTTCCCGGCGAGGCTTTCTGCTCCTCTGTGCACCCTGCCTACCCCAGAAATGGCTCTGTTCCACAGTCAACTCACAAGGCATGTGTTGCCTGCTGTTTGCCTGTTGGCACCTTAAGGAAGCTGTTTATTAATTTAAAATGTCTATGAACTCCCTCCAACTGGAAAGCTATCCCAACAAAATTTATATTCATGGAGGGTTTAAGCTTGGTCACTCTGAAGGAGTGGGTCCAGCTGTGATCGAGCAGTGGGCACCCGTGGGTGATTTGCCATGTGCTTGAGAGTACGTTCTCTCTGTAAGGAGGTATGGCTCCCCAAGGCTTGCCTTGGTCAGGGTCCTCGCCACTGCCCATGGGAAGCCCACAGTGCTGAGGGCAGGTGAGGGAGGGGTGTTCCTTTGCTGAGGCTCATTTATGTCTCCAGGGGAGGAAACCCCATTTCCCTCCAACCCCCAGGCCTTTGGTGTGTCTTGCCAGGCATCCGACAGGAAAGAACCTTTTGTTCTGTGCTTGTAGCAAGTCTGAGCTGGGCTTGTTATCTACCCACAGCATTTCCTGGAAAAAGGACCTGGATAGGGCTGAGGCCCCTAGCCCGGGGCCTTAGCAACCCCCCTCTCTTAGCAGCTGGGGCCGGGGAGGCCTCTGATGGCAGTCTAGGCCTTCATGAGAGGATGGTAAGAGCTGATTTGTATCCTTAGGCTGGTTGGCCTGGGGGCTTGGGCAATCCATCTCAGGCGAAGCCTCCTGACTTGGGGAAAATGGCAAACTGTCATTTAGTGTGTGTGTGTGTGTGGGGGGCAGGGTGGAACTGGGGAAAGGGGTTGTCAGGCCTTCCAGGAGGGTGACATCTCCACTCTCCGGACTGGGAGGGAAGGGGCGTGCCCCCTAGGGCTGCAGGAGCTGCTGCGTGGGCCAAGGCCTAGGCCGTGTCTGACACCTAGTGGCCACCTGAGCCCAGGGCGAGTGGAGGTCAGAAGGTAGGAGGGAGGAAAAGGAGGAAATCAGGAAACGCAGACTAGTCCGAGGCAGGCTGGCTCTCCCGGCCGGCACAGCCTCCCGTCTGCACCGGGGCCCCATCTCCGACCCCGCCCTTTCTCCACTGTTTGGCGCGCGGCCTCCGAGTCAGGCCTGGGCCCTCAGGGCCCCCTCCATACCCACGGGCTCACAGGTCCCCATGCACCCCCGAACGTGGGGGACGCCGCAAGCCAGGCCGCGAGGCCCGGATTCGGAAAGTTACCGAGCTCGGGTCCAGAAGGCCGTGTCACGGTGGCCACCTTCTCGCCCCCTCAGCGCCCTGCGCCGCAGCCCCTGCCAAGCCGGCGTCCCTTTGGACCTGGCGGGCCCCCTGACTGGGGTACCACTGGGGGCCGGGCCCAAGCCCAGCTTAGGGTCGTGCAGGGTCACTTCCGGCCACCCGCGTGACCCTCGCCGTGTCGCCTGCCGCGCTACCAACCCGCCACCGCCGCCACCGCCGGGTCGCCATGGCGACGCCGCGGCACCGAGGGCGGCGCGGCTCGCAGAACCTGCGGAGCAGCCGGGGCGCGGCGCGGGGAGCTCGCGGGCCGGTGGGCGGCGCGGCGGGGACAAGCTCGGGGCCGGGAGCCCGGCCAGGTAGGCGGCCCGGGCTGGTGGGCGGCGCGGAGCACCGGTGCAGAGACGGGAAGGGGGCTCAAGTACGCGGGCTGGGGTGGGCCCAGGTGTGTGTGCTGGGGGTTGGGGCCGGCGGGCCCAGGCGTGCCGGGCTGGGGCGGGGCCGCGCCCGCGCCGGGACAGACCAGGCCCCGGGAGCCCTAGCGAGTCTTTCTCCTGCCTTCACCTGCTATCGCACCTGGCTCTCACCTCACCTGCTTTCCCCGGCCCTGGGGCCACGGAACAGGGCCCGAGGTGAAAGAGCTCGTCCTTCTCCTTCCTGAGCGGTCAACCTTGGGCCCGGGTCTACGTGCGTGCCGAGTCTCTTCTGAAGTTAGAATGGAGAGGCAAGTGATCCCAGGTTTATCTATGGACCTACGGCTAATATTTTGCCATGTTCTACAGCTAGGGCAGAAGTACGGTAGAACATAGGGAGAAATGGATCAATCAGCGTTTGCCACGACTGGTCTTTGGAAACCTGAAACCGAGAATGCCAGCTGCTTTGCCTCCCTCCACCTGGCCTCTTTTTCCTGTAGCAGGGTCTTAGGTTGACATGTCTAGATATTAAATCCCTTTCTTGCTCTCTTTTTAACATCCTCAGCTTCTTGTGTGAGAATGAGAGTTTCTCATTTGGGAAATCCTGACTTGTTGGGTTGGCCTTGGTGGGCCATGAACTGGGGCTGCAGAACTGAGCTAAGGGATCTGCTGCTGCCTTTGACACCTCCATGATGGCCAGGGCCACCTCCCGTCTCTGCCTGCTCTTTCTCCCAGGGCACCACAGAGATCCAGGTCTTCAGAGGTTGGCACCCCTTCCAAATCCTTCTCCCTGCTGGTTGCCCCTCTGCTCTCATTTATTCTAGCCTGGTGGTCTGAGGGTTTTCTAAGACGGATTAAATCAAGTTCCATCTTAGGACGCCTGGATTCTGTTCCTTACTTTTCAGAGAGAATGAAAAACAAAACAAAACATTTCCTCCTTATCGTAGATCCCTTGAATTCTCTTGTGAAATTGGATTAACGCAGAAAATACAAGTAACTTGTACACGTCAAAGTGAGCGCCATAGAGAGAAAGGGATTTCACAACCCCGCCCTCATGTAGGAGGAGCCTCCTGGACCAGGAAGGACGTGGAACCACCCTGCTTGTCCCACTGCTTCCCTGCTGTGCCACCTTCCTTCGCAGGCAGAGCTTGGGCTTCTGTTAAAATGAGTGGTTCAGCAGCACTAGAAGGCATTGGCGGAGGAATCCACCCCAGATCCAGGGGGTTCTGCCCAGTAGATGGCAGAGAGAAGGGAGTGTGGATTTATTAAAAGGGGTCTTGCTGTCCACTGCCATCTGGTTCTCTGTGGCACCAAAACCTCATGTATCAACAGCTTCTGCTGGTGATTCTTCCTAAGGCCCTATTACCATGTTTCCCGGAAAATAAGACCTAGCTGGACCCTCAGCTCTAATGCGGTCTTATATAAGACCCAGCGTTATATTATAGTAAAATAAGATCGGGTCTTACATTAATTTTTGCTCCAAAAGATGCATTAGAGCTGATGGTCCGGCTAGGTCTTATTTTTGGGGAAACACGGTAAGACCAGTGTCATGCAGAGTGTCACGCGGGGTCTCTGGTCCCACTCCCCACATAAGAACGCAGGATATGGTCAGGCCAAAAAGGAACACCCACGGAGCCATAAATAGGGGAGCCACACCACTATAGTCTCGCTGGCGGCTGGGTTGGAGACACAGGAAACAGGAGCCACACCATTTACAACCTGCTGTCCACTTCTCTCTGCCAACCAACCTCACTTGCTAGCTGCACTCCACCATGCTAACTGCAATCCGTTCTTGCTAGCTCAGCCACCATCTTCTTGCTAACCCCCCATTTAGCTGCTAGCATAGCCACAGCAGCTATATTAGTGGCCAATGGCTCACTGGTTACAGCTGACGGCCAACTAGCCACAGCTGATGGCCATCCAGTCACAGTTGATGGCCATTCACTACCCGAGTGAGCACCTTTCCATGTGAGGGCGAGAGCCTGGAAACTGCACTCCTGGCTCTGTCCCCACAACCAGATTTAGTTTTCGTTCAATTATTACAATTGATCAAATGCCTACTGTGGGGCAGGCACTGTTCTAGGCCCCAGCACATATTTATTCCACTTAATCTTTGTTTCAGGTCAGTAAAGTGGATCTCAATATCCACGTACCTTATGGATGAGGAAGAAGGCTCCGAGAGGGGACTTAGCTTGCCTAGGAGCACACAATCTTAAACAGTGGGGCTGGCTTTGAAATCACATCCCTCTGACCGGGGCTGCATGGTGACTTTCATGGGCCTGAGGCACTTTTGCCTCTGTGGGGTGGTAAGAAAGTGCCCTGTCTAGCAGTTCAGCCTTCATTTTGCCTTCTCTTTCATCATATTCTAGGACATTCTAGGACAATTGAAACTCCCTCCCCCCCCAACAAGAAAAGGTCTAGTCCTGGCCCCCAACACAATCTTTTCTAACTTAATTTAAGCCCTGCCGTTGATAAGGAGGGCAGTGGCCAGGCTCCCTGCTTCCAGCCTGTAGGACATGTGCTGTGTCTGGTCCGCATAATGAGATTAGGCTTGGTGACCTTTTAATGAAACACAGTGGGCATGGGGAGAGAGAGGTACTTAGCACGCTCAAGCCCGAGGGTAGCTCCCGTCCCTGTTTGATTACATTACGTGGAGTCTGACTCGGGTGTGTGTAGGAGGGGAGGAGTGACTGTTCCAGAAGCTGCCAGAGATATGTCCCCCCCATCCTGTGCTCTGACAGAAGAAGGAGCATGGCCTTGAAAGGGGCCATATGAGTCCCTTCTGGTTCCAAGACTCTGATCTCTTGGGCAAAGGAAACCTTTGGGGTGGAGCATGGCTGCTTCCAGGTCCTTGAAGCTGCTGCCTACACTTCCGCTCTGGGAACAGGAGGCCCAAGAACAGCCAGGGTTCTGGAGCCGGGGGTGGGGAGCAGCAACCCAGTTAGGAAGGAAGGGTGAGGGAGAGCGTTCTCGCTGTCCAGATTGGGCAATGAAGGAGCATGACTTAAAGGCATTTACTTACTAGGGAGTGAATCTCAAATGATTTCAAGGTTTCCAATGTTGTAGGTGGGTCAGACCCCACCCGGCATCACTGCAGTGTCTTCTCTGAATCCTCCAGCATTGGAAGCAGCTCCTCCCTGCACAAAGATTGGTTGTCAATTTCGTTGAACCGAATAAGCAATGGGGAAATGCCATTGCTGAAGGGATCTTTCTGTTCATTGTGTATACAGCACAGAAACACTCACTACTTTGTCTTTTTTGTAAATTGGATTCTTCACGCTTAGATCTTACTGACTGTGAGGTCACCTGTCACGGTCCTGCCCGAAGTAGGCTGGTCTGGCTTGGTGTGAGTTTTCCTGTCAACCCTCATACTTGGATATAGAGTCACCATCAAATTGGGAGGGGGTATGGAGGATACAGCTTGGGCCTCCATAATTCCACGTAATTCCAAAGGTCACGCTTTATCTCTGGCTTCCTTCGGGATGCCTGTTTACTTGGGGCCCATGTGGATGAGGAGAGCTGCCACTGGAGCAGTTGACGTGAAGATCTTGCAACTTGCTCGCCCACCTGTCATCACTGCTCTCTTCACCATCTATTCCCACCCTGCTGCCTTTTCTCCTGGGAGAGCCCACAGAGGACACCAGTGCTCACGTGATGTGGGTTTAAACTGCCTGGTTCCCCCAGGGGTGAGGAGGACACTGGAGGACTGGCACGGGTGCGGGAGAGACTGCCTGGGAGCCCTGCTTCAAAGCTCCTTCCCCTGCAAGCACCCATTCAGATCCTGGGTTGGCTTCAGTGTTTAGAAAGCGTGACTGCTCTACCCTAGTTCCTGGGCGTTAGAAAATACAAAGTCACACCAGCCGACAGCCAATCTGTAGGCAATCTGGAAGCACGAGCCACTTGTGTGCATTAAAGTGGGGGAAACTCCTCAGTGTACACAGTGGAAACTGCTCTTGGAGGCCTGAGTTTAGCTCGTGGCTTGAATTCTTACTACCCTTTACTTTAAAATCTGTATCTGCTCTGCAACTTATCGGCGAGCCCCTTGAAGGCAGGGACCATGTCTCAGCTGTATAGTTCCAGCATCTAGCAGTGTGGCATATAGTAAGTGCTCAAGAAACAAGTGAGTTGAGCAGCGATTTGCTGCTGATAATTTGGGGCATTATGTCATTTATCCTCTCTGAGCCCCCGTTTTCATCCATCAAATTGGGATAATACTCCTCTTATCATAGTGTTATTGAGAGGATTAAATGGGAGAAAGTGGGAGGTGCTGAGTACAGAGTAGGGGTTCCCGAGCCACGAGGTTGTGTCCTCTCAGCAAACATAAGCACGCATCTCCATCCGCTCCACCATCGTGAGGAGCAAACAATACTAGCGTTCTGACTTCCCGGGGAGTCCAGGATATGAATTTACAGTGTAGAGCGTTATAGCCACACACAGTCATGGCACCACTCCACTGTGGGTTTTCTTTTCAACACCGCCAGGCATTTCTCCCATGCTCAGCAGACACTGACTGGGTATCCTACAATTCAACTCAATTCTGACCCTCTGTACCTGGAGATCACCATATATTTGACCTCCTTTACCCTCTTTGTCCCCCCACCCCACCCGCCCCATACTTCTTATCACAGATTTGAAGAGACCCTCACTCCAATTTCTGCCTGTGTTCCTGGGAGATTGGTTGGGAGGGAAAAAAGCTGGCTCTGGCTTGCCTTGCCACCGAGTGGCTCCAAGGTTCAGGGGCGACAGTCCTTTGTCGCCCTGAGCTCCCACTTCTGTCCTTGCTAGTCACGCTGCTGGCCCAGAAGCTGTGGCAGGTTCAACAGTGGCAGAGTGTGTTCCTTCCTTCTTCCTAATTCAGAGCTAATCAGATTGTGACTGCCCTGGGCTCTCTGGGGATGAATCTAATAAGGCAAGCGAGACAGCATTTCTCTTCAGTACATTTTCCTTGTTAGAATCGGGCAAGGGATTAGATCCCCGTGGACACACAAGGAGACTGAGCTGCACTCCCTGCCTTCAGGGAGCTCACTGGGTGCTCAGCAGAGTGGCCCGAAGAGCTCGCAGAGGGCGACACCAGGAGGGTAAGGAAGCTCCAGGCCAGTCTTGGGGGCGCGGAGGAGCAGGGCAAAGTGGTGCTCATTTCAGGTCGTGGCTGAGGGTGGGCTGGGGCAGTGGAAGAGGTGGCTGTTGCAGGGAGCAGGGTGCGTGGTACAGGGGAGTGTGAGGTGGCGGGAATAATGACAACAGGTTGTGTTGTTAGATCTAGGGACAGGGATAGTCTCTCCCGAGTGGACTTGGGGTTGCTGATGGAAACTGAATTATGATCATGTTATGGAGTTGGCTTTTCACTGGCAGGGAGTGGGCGGTGTTTGTGTGGGGCGGGGCCACATGACTTTGTCCCTGTCACTCGAGGGTCAGGCAGATTGAAGAGGGTAGAGGGATGGGGGCAGAAGCTCTGTGCCCTGGCTTGGGTGGTGACAGTGAAGATGGCCAGGAGGGAAGTGATGGTGAGAGGCCTTGAGGAGAACCCCTGGGATTCTGTGGCCTGTACGTGCAGGTGTCAGCGTCCAGGTGTCAGCGCTGGGCCTAGGGGAAGGACAGCCGCACTAGCTACCTGGGAGGTCAGGGGTGTGACTTTGGACGTGTTGAGTTTGAAGTGTTTGAGGATGTCCAGGTAGAGATATTGGTGGACAGTGAGCAATGGAGTTTGAATTTGGGGGAGAGGACAGAACTGGCACTGGCTTTAGGAGTCACTGGTATAGAGGCGATAGATAAGGACAGAGGCAAGAGTTCCAGACACAGGGGTTCATGGCCTGCCAGGGATTCTGGAGACAGGTGTTCCCACCTGCCATGAGGGTGTTTCTGATTCGACAGAATGTATCAAAAACCTAAAAAGGAACGTAGCAGGTTAGAAATTGTACGATCCTGTTTCCATAAAAGAATGTGTGTGTGTGTGTGTGTGTGTGTAATATATACCTTGAAGAAAAAGATGTAAGGATATAAAATCAAAATGTTGATTACTTGTAATTTTTTGTTGTGTAACTGTATTTTACTGTAGGGAGTGTGTATTACTATCTCCCCCCCAACCCCCCTTAATGGTGGAATTGCCAACAGTTGTCAGATGTGGCAAACAGAGCCTCCAGTCACCAGAACGACAGGGCCAGGATACTGGAAACTAGTTCTTGAGCAGTAAGGGTAGAGAGGAGAGCTTGTGCTCAGAATTAGAAGGGTGACCCAAAAATTTGTTAGTCAAACGTCTCTGCTCAGCCGTCATTCTCTGTTGATAATGAAGGAGAAGCAGGATGTTTCCACCGCTGCTGGGAGAGGCCGGGAGAGTGGGCAAGAGGCCAGTGGGCAGCCATCTAGGGAGTGGAACTGAGTGCTCTGCCCTCTGCCAGCACCTTGGCAAAGCAGACGGAAGCCATGCTGTTTATTGCCTGCCTGTCTCCTCCCAACCCCTGGGGTGTGTGGGCCAGGCTGGGCCCGGGGTCAGGAGAACCAACAGATTCAATGTGAAGAGCTGGCGTGAAGGCCATCCTGACCCTGGGCGAGGCTATAGAAACACTGGGGGAACTGGGCAGACGGGTCTGGAAACCCACTCCCACGTGGAGCCCCAGAGCACGGCTTTCCCAAACCACCTTGAGCTGCCATGTTCCTGTCTGTAGAATGGGAACAGTGACATACTTGTGAGCACCGCAACGGCACAGAGCCTGGGGGAGTGGGGCAGAGGGGGTGGCAGGGGTCGGCCTTGAGGGGCCTGGGATGTACCATTTGGAGGTTGTGGGCTGCCCCTCTGAGCTCTGCTGTTTTTCCTGCAGCTGTCACCTCAGCATGGAGAGCCGTGCCAGCATGGCATCCAGCCCCGGAGCGCTGCCCTACTATGTGGCTTTCTCCCAACTGCTGGGCCTGATGGTCGTGGCCATGACTGGTGCTTGGCTCGGTCTTTACCGAGGCGGCATTGCCTGGGAGGGGGCCCTGCAGTTTAACGTGCACCCCCTCTGCATGGTCATAGGCCTCGTCTTCCTGCAGGGAGATGGTGAGTCCCTCCCGTGCTTCCAGTGAGCTGCTCCTCCTGAGAGAGGCAGTTTGCGGGCCCCGATCACCCGAGGTCTCTTGCTGTTAGACAAATGTGAGAGTCTAGAAAAGAGTCAGAGAAGGAAGCTGGCTTAGAGCCTGGGGACACTGGGGGTCCAAACAGGAGCCCTGAGGTTGGTGGGTGGCACCTCCTTTCCAGCTTGTCCCTCTTTTACCTCTTGCTTCAACAAGGAGCACCCACGGGTGGGTGTGCTTCCTGGAGGGGAGGCTCAGGGGCTGGGCTGGGAGCTGAGGCCGGCTTCTGCAGGGGCAGTTTGAAACTAGGGGAGGAGGAGCAAGGTGGTGCTGGCGCCTAGTCTGCTTGCTAAAAATAGTGAATTTCGGATCAGGCTTCCATATTGGACTCGTTGAGGACTGTCATAGCTAAAAGACGACCTCAGAAGCTTGGGGACACCTCAGGGCGACTTCATGATGAACCTAAAACACAGCCTGGAATACACAGGCCACATGACAAGGTGGTGGGTGGGGAGGGCAGCGCGAGGGCACACATGGCCTGAGGGCCCCGTCTCTTCCACTTCCTGGGGCTGAGGAGCCCGGTCAAGCCCTTAAACCAGGTCAGCTCTCAGCCAAGGTGTGTCTCCTTGCTGCCCACGGCAGGAAGGCCTGGAGCTCAGGGGAGTGCACCGACCTTCCCTCTCTCATTCCCACAGCCCTGCTGGTTTATCGTGTCTTCAGGAACGAGGCCAAGCGCACAACCAAAGTCCTGCACGGGCTGCTGCACGCCTTTGCGTTCATCATCGCCCTGGTGGGTGAGTTCCGGGGAACAGCCTCCCCCTCCTTCCAGGCATTCTAGGCAGGGACACTGGGTGCTGGGATGAGAGCCCAGAAGTCCTGGCTAGGCAGGTTTCCCTTGGGTCACCTCCCCCCCTCCCCCACTGGCCTGTCCTCACGTGACCCCTCCTCTCTGGCCCAGGCCTGGTGGCGGTGTTTGACTACCACAGGAAGAAGGGCTATGCTGACCTGTACAGCCTGCACAGCTGGTGTGGCATGCTAGTCTCTGTGCTCTTCTTTGTACAGGTGAGTCCTTCCAGCCCCACAGCGACGTACCACAGAAGAGCCCATTCTCCAGGCCGTTCCCATAGGTGAAAGGGCAGCTTTAGTGCAGCTGGATGCTGCGTTTCAGATTTGAAATGGGTACAAAGGCAGGATTTCCAGGGGGGGTGGGGGGGGCAGGGGGAAGGGGTTTGCCTCCCAGTGCCCTTTAGCTGACATGCACATGTGTTTGGCTACAGGCCCGGCCTTCTACGTGTACAAGTATGATGAACGGGACCTGGCCTGGAACACGGGGGTCGGGGCCTTTCCCATAGTGCTTAGCGGCCCCCCCCCCACAATCCTGAACGCAGGAAACCATGGGTGGGGGGAGGGCTTTGCAGCCGGCCTGGATGTCCCTGGGTTGGTCACACGATGGCCAGCTCGGTCCCCAACCTGCCTTTCTATCTTTCTAGTGGCTGGTGGGCTTCAGTTTCTTCCTGTTCCCCGGAGCTTCATTTTCTCTGCGGAGCCGCTACCGCCCACAACATGTCTTCTTTGGTGCCACCATCTTCCTCCTCTCTGTGGGCACAGCCCTGCTGGGCCTGAAGGAGGCGCTGCTGTTTCAACTCGGGTGAGTGTCCTGTGCCGTGGTCCCCACAGAGGCCGAGGCCTATGTCCTGCTTCCTGGACCTCTGCCTTCTGAGCCAGCGCTCTGTGGAGTTGGCCACCCAGGGGGACGGTGGGGCTGGGGTCGCATCTTTCTGGCCCAGGTGCAAATGGCATTTGGCTGAATGGTGACCCCTCGGGTGGCTCCTCCCACCTTGACCCTGCAGGTCCAAGTACAGCGCTTTCGAGCCGGAGGGTGTCCTGGCCAACGTGCTGGGCCTGCTGCTGGCCGGCTTTGGCGTGGTTGTGCTCTACATCTTGACTCGCGCCGAGTGGAAGCGGCCCCCCCAGGCAGAAGAACAAGCTCTTTCCATGGACTTCAAGACGCTGACAGAGGGCGACAGCCCCAGCTCCCAGTGACTGGCTGTCCTCGTCCTGTGGGGAGGGGCCTGCGTCTGGCAGGTGTCCTCAGGTCCGGGGGTTGTGACAGGTGTCTTTCTCACAGCCACTGAGGCTGCCTTCAGGGTTCCTGGCTCCCCAGGATGGCTGGGCTGAGTGGGTAGGGAGTGTGGGGGCAGTGTGCCTCTTTGAGCAGTGATTCCTGGGGCTCAGGGCTTGGCCGCCTCTGCTTTCCTCTTTGCTGCTGCTTTAGTGTCCTGTCATGCTCCCCTACCCCGTCTGTCCCCGTCAAATGGATGTTCCTCAAATGGAGAAGCTTTGGGTAGGCTTTTGGGTAGTCAGTCCTGGTTGCAGAAACTCAGATCCCTAAAGGAGATGGAGAGCCCCCCTGCCTCGAGCCCGCAGATGCTGGGTCCAGTCCAGGGCCTGCAGAGAGCACAAAGCAGTGGGAGAAACCCTGGAGCCTCAGCCACAGGCCCGGCAAAGCCAAGACTTGCTTTGTGAAGCTGAATTCAAACCAGGAGTCTCGCTAGCCTGAGTAACACGTGGTCTGATTGGGCCCACACTTTGGCAGTGGAGCAAATGATACTATGGGTAAACTATGTTGGTGTTCAGAGTGAGGGTCCCCAGGAGAGGGGAGGGACTGGCCCCCGGGAAGCTCTGGAGAGTGGCTTTGGCCTGGCTGCGCCGTGGAGCCTTCCCTTTCTTTAACTCTTTGGCCCCGGGACAGCTTTGCTAAGAGAGGGGACAGGAGCACAGGACTTCAGACAAACCTACCCTTGGCAGCTGAAGAGGAGGAAAAAGACGCCCCCCCCTCCCCACGCCACGTTGGCTGTTGTGGGTGGTGGGTCACCTTGCAGCTCAGCCTGCGAGCTCCCACGTTCCCACCCTCACGAGCCAGCACAGGCACTGTTCTGACCAGAGGTGAGGACGCAAACCTTTTTTTAAAACGAAAAGCTGCTGCTGTTACCCACTTTCTTTTCCTATGGTGTGGGGGCGGGTGGGCGGCTGACTGCTTCTGTTCAAGGGGAGGGCTTCATACACCCTTAGCTTATGGGGGCCCATCCTTGCAGGAAGTTGGGGCTGAGTTGGAATCAGATTAATCCCCCCAACGCCATGCGTGTGTTATGCTGTTAGCTGAGTCACTGTTTGGCTTCAGTTTAGAAATAATGTGATTAGAGCATTGATCGTGTATTTCTTGGACTTGGCAAATATTCTCTCCTCGTTTTCCTCATTTTCTGGCCTTTGAGGAGCATGACACAGTTTGAGACAGACACAGGTTACTTAAATGAGGAAATTCATGAAATTTCCAAATCTGTTGTTCTTTTAACAGCTGCCTTTCCCACACCTAAATGCTGCCTTAGAGAAAGGGGCTAGTCGTCCTCTACTGCTCAGATTTCTAATCCTCAGCTTTGCCAGTGGGTCCTGCCTCTGGCGACACCACTTCTTAGAGCAGGTGGCTGTGGTCCAGCGCCCTCCCCCGCAGGGCTGCCGGGGCTCCTGCAGAGCCTGGAGGAGAGGGTGTTGGCCCTGTTTAGAATGGGCAGGGCAGGGGTGCCATCAATTCTTTTCATCACCTGGCACACACTCGTGTAGTCCAGTGTTTACATGTAGGAAAAACTCCACCTTAGACAAACTACCAAAGTACATTTGTCTCCCTTGTCAGAATGCCACAGAGAGAAACGGAACCTCAGGTTTGCAGTGTAAGTCTATAAACTGGTCTGTTTGCCAAAGTGTGTGTTGGATGACTAGGGAACCAAAAGGCCCCCCGAAAGCTGATCGATCCAGTGGTTTATTTTACTTTGCCTGTGGCCAGTCTTCTGTGAAGTACAATGTAGTGTTGGTGCAACAGATTTAATAAATGTCTACAGCAGATCTCTCACCTGTTGTCATCATTTACTGTGACAATAAAAGGAGCCAGTGCTTTTAGCAGAGTCAGGTACGTGAAGTTAGTTTCACTAGGGTTGAGAGAAACTGAATATCCCCAAGCTGGGTACAGAAGGTAAAGTCACTGATATTTATCATGGCATAGGCTCTGAAATAGCCATAACTGTCCCGTCTCTGGAGCAGAGGAGAAGGTCTTCCACGTGTTTAGAGAAACCCTTTTCTCACCCCAGAGAGAGTGGCCTGGAGGGTGTAACTGGGAGGGCCTCCTAAGGGCCTTGGCAAGAAGTTTTCCCCAGCATTCATTTTTTTTCTTTTTAAAATGTCTCTTTATTCCTTAAGAAGAGGAGCAAAGCTTTGAGAACAAGCCGAGATTCCATTTTAGATCAATTCCTAGGGCCTGGCAGATGTGTTTACAGTAAGGTTGGGTGGGATCTCACCAGGATGTACTGTGTGTTCCTGAAAAGCACTGTCACTTAAAACATCTTCAAAACTTAGCCAGGGACTCATTATTTAAACAGACGGTATAGCAAATCCTCTATGAAGGTAAATGACCCTTTGGTGACATGAATTCCTTCTTCCTAATGTTTAAGTACGTATCTGGTTTCTAACATACATGAGCCAGACCTTGAGTGGTCTTTGCTTTATGTGTGTCACCTTTCTCCTGAATCAAGGCTTCTATGGGGGCCTTCCTTTGCTTAAAAGCATGCAAAGCATGTGTCTCGATACATGTTCCCAAGCTGGTCTGAATCAAGGTCAGAGCTGGCTCTCGGGTGAGGGCAGAGGCACTTGACCCTGTGAGCGTGCCATCCCACTTCCGGCTTTTGTGCTAGTCTCTGAATCTTAAGGGTCTCTTTGTGTTCGTGAACATTCAAATGATCCCAGAGGATGACGCATCTCCCTCCAGAGGGGTACTCCTTCACCTCCTCAGGAGGGACCTCACCTTCTTACTGGGTTTGGAACACCTCGAGTTCCCAAAGTTATTCCTCTTGACTTTGGCAGAGTTGTTTCTCCAAAGAAGCACAAAGTAGCATTCTCCAAGCTTCGTTTTGGACCCACTGCCTGTGCTCCATCTGCGGGCACTCGGGTGCTTGCTTTTCTTAGACTGGCCCTATAGGGGGACATCTTCCCAGGCAGATCTGATGCAGTCCCCCTTCGCCTGTGTTGAGCAGTTGAAGCTCTCAGGATCTGCTTCCTCATTGGCGTTTTGGAGAGAATGATGTCGTCTGTCAGAGATCACGTGAGGACTAAATTAGAGAACGTGTCAAGTCCTTGGTACAGCGTGGGACACAGTGGGCATCTCGAGAGAATGCCCCATCACAACAGACTCTGAGCATTGTCTCTTCTGAGGGACCTTCCTTTTTATCACAGGGCCTTCCAGACACAATACCCTCATTATGAAAGCCCTAGTCTTGTTCCTGGGAAAGGAGGACTCAGTTTCCAAGTTTCTCCAGGCTCTTCCAGCTTCCATTTTTAAAGCTGAAAGGAGGATACCGTGTTCCTCCCCTCAGTCTCAGCCCACCCACCTCAGCCTGTGGAAGGGAGCCTGGCTTACCACATGCTCGTGGGCATAGCGGTGCATGGACTCCAAGGAGCTGCTAAAGGGTGCCTGCTGGAGAATGAAAAGAAGAGAACAGTCTGATTCGGGACTTTGGAGAACAAAGAACTTGCTGGTTAGCTGTCTGCTGCTGCTCTGAGTGGTGTTTTAGTCAGGTTCCGGCAAATTCCTTTTAAGCATAAGCTTTTTAGGAATCATTACCTTCACCTTTCTTCCAGTGTCCCAGGAATCCTTAAAAAGTGGTTTCTTTCCCAACCACATATCTGTTTTTGATTTTTAATGAAATACCCGGAGCTGCCCAGGAATAATTTTCAGATGGAGCAGGTGATTCCTTCCGGAGTCCTCTCCTTGCCTCTTTAAAGGCAATTCTGGTGTCCAGGCTGTGATGACCGTGCATGCCTGGAGTTGTTCTGCTTCCCCAGCTTTGGTCGTTGGGAGAGATGGCTGTAGTTACACAGCAGGGCACGTTTGTTCAGGACAATCTGCGGTCGTGAGGAACTGGTCTCCTTCCTTGCTTGTCCCTGATGCAGGGTGCAGCTAGCTAGCAAGGCAGGACCCAGTGCTGGCTTTTCAAAGAGGTTCTGAGTCTCCAGCCAGTTTCAGGAAAGCTCCATTCATGACGCAGCTGTCTAGCTCTCTATACGGTGAGGATTGGAATTTCTGGCCAGATTTTTGAAGAAAATATAAACCCTGGAAGCAGTGGGCTTCCCGCATTGACAGCCCTGGGAACTACAGCTAAGGCTGCCTCCGGCCCCTCCCCTGCATGCGGTCTCCAACCTTAACAGCTGTAACTGGCGGTCTGCTTCAGCCTTGCATTTCCGTACGGTAGCTGGACTGGGGTACAGCCTCAGCTAGTGAAGTGAAAAACAATTAGAGCCCAGTGCTCCCTTGGTATGGTGGAGAAAAACTCTTCCGCTGAAGAAAAAGCCTCCCTTTCTCAACAGATGCAGCGGGCCTTTGCGGACAGGCCCTTGGACTCCTCCCTTGTCCACAGCTCTCGAGTGCCTATCAGGGTCCATCTCCGAGGTGGTGTTCAATCACTTCAATGAGTGAATAAAAGCCTGAAGGGGTGATTCTGAATGTCCCACAAGAGACCAAACAAATCATCAGGAATTTGGCCTTCACCTGAACGTGCCCAAGTCGTCCTCGCGGGAGTTTCCTTGGCACTGTGGACCTCGGAGAGGGTGAGCTTGAGAGTCAGCTCCCTGGAGAGGTATTGTAACGGAAGGAGAAAGCACCACAACGCCATGTTTTTCCAAGTGTTACCCATTTATAAATAAGTACATTTGCTTTCATACATACAGTTCACTGTACAGATGGCGATCTGTATACATGGGCAGGAAAATGCATTCATTTAACTTGTCACATCTATCGCACACAGCTCACATGTACAGACGATAAAACTGCTCAAGCAAGTACAGCAAAGGAAAATCTTTCCTTATACACAGGGGGCTGGATGCCTCTGCTGGGTGGGGGGCATCCCCACGGCACGAGTTCACAACTGTGTGGTGTTCAATATATCAGATAGAGAACAAACATGCATCGGGTAATATACTGTACAGAGAAAGTCCTTTACATCTGAGTTATAGAAAACCTAAAGGAAAACTAAGTGCATTAAAGCTTTTTCCAGCAAGTGTCTTGAAAGGACAGCAAAGAGGAGGAAGAATCAAAATCATATTAGTACAAATCACTCTTTAATTGTAGACTGTACATGTCTGTACTAATTAAAATCATCTTGGATTTGGAGGAGACAGAACAGAGACAAAGACGCTGTGCTAGATGAAAAGGAGGCCATGCCTGAGAATGGCACCTGCCCTGAGCCTGACGAGGAACCGGCCCCACTCAGCAGGAATCAGCCAAAGGAAAAAACAACAAAAAACAAAAAACAAACCAGAAGAGGAAGTGTAACTTACAGATTTCCAAAATAACTTGTGAATGAAGTAGAGAACTGGAGCCAGCATTTCTAACTCTTTTTTCCAGTTAAGTTGGTACACAATAAGGCAGGTACATTCAAGTACTGAATTTTCCAGAATTAACTCTGTCTGGTCCTGGGGACCAAAGGGTTTGAGTTGAGTCCCTCTAACCAGATGTTCTGGTTAGTGATTAGGCCAAAGAAAAATCCAGCCCACAAGTGCTACAAAAACCAAGAGGCTGGGCTCCCTCCTTCCCACAAAGTAGGTCTGAACACAATGAAAGCAATGCTGGCCTGCATCTGTACGCATCCAGCGAAAACCTGGCAGGTCAGCTTGGTGGAGCTATCCCAGACTCAGCAGGAAGAAATGAGGTGATATGGGTGAGGAGACATGAAAGTAACACTTGATTTTTGGTGTCCAATTAGGCGTTCATTTGGTACTGACTGTCAAAGCTCTGACTTGGGGCCTCATGTGGCCACAAGCATGTCAGGGTGGTTCAGCTGCTGGGAGGCATGGGACACCGAAACGCAGGTTACCAACACTTCAGCCCTTGAGTGGTCTGTAGGAGGAGGAGTTGATGAAGACCCAGTGGTTATTCAAGCAGCTGTGCACATGGCCCCAGCAGCCCCACTGTGCTGTGTCCAGGCCCCCAGCCAGCCACCTCTTCTCGGGAGCAGCCAGAGCTGAGATCAAGGCATTGCACGGTGAAGGTTTCCATGACACGTCTTTGTAGGTAGCTCTTACCCCTAAGCCCTTTGTTCATTGTTGTTAGTCATGGTTAGATGGTCAGTCTGGAGTTCCTGGAGGAAAAGGAGAGAAGCCACACCTCCTAATGCACATGCGACAGGGCAGCACGGCCCCCCGGTGAGGACACAGCAGCCGGCTGCCTCTGCCGGTTAGCTTCTTGAGAAGTGGGCAGCCCAAGGACAGACAGGCAGGGCGGGTTAGGCTGGGACAGAGATGGGCACCTCCTGCCCCCGGGGGAGCCCGCTCCATTTTTGTGGCAAAGATTCAGTAAGCGACTGGTTTTGTCCAAGGCATTTCTGCAGTAGAAAAATAACTATCTTTGAATCAAACCATCCAACTGTGACACCTCTGGAGTTGTAGAAGCTGGAGGCCAAGAGGAACCGATATAGGTGCTCATGGGGAAGAAAGGGGTCTTCTGCATACCCACCCTCCCACCCACCAGAGCGAGAGCTTTCTGGTCAACCTCCTCCCAGCCTCTGCCTGGTCCAAAGGCAGAAGGTCCAAAGCAGGTAGTCTTCAAAGAGCTTATCTCGCCACAACTGGTGCAGATGCATGCAGACCGCTGTCCAGACCTTTGTTCTCTACTTCCTACACCCTCTGAGCCAATGGGCCTGCCTGCTGCCTGGAAGAGGCTCCTTAAGGAGAGGCTGTCACTCGTTGCTTACCAGACAAGCCTGGTGCAGAGCCACAGTGACACCTAGTGGTCAAGTTGGTGAAACAAGGTGACGTCCACAGAACCCACCGTCTATGACTAAAATCTAAGGAAAATACTTAATGGATATTAAATTAGATACCGATTACTTTTTCTATCGGGTACATCTCTGGAATACAAAAATACCAATATTTAGAGCGGGGTTCAGAAACTACTATACAATATAAGGACTGAGAATACCTTTCTCTAAGCTGTTCTGTTTACAATAATTTAGGAAAAGTGTTTAGTAATCCAGGCTTAACTAAATTAGCAAACTTGTATCTCTAGACATCGACCTGGGGTACTGTACATGATTCTAATTAGTGGAATTTTCCTGAGCCTTCAAGTTTAAGTTAAACACATCTAAAAAGAGGGCACATGGGAGAAGAACAAGGGTTTGTGCTCTATTAACTTGGGACTTTAATAGCGCACATCTGCAACCTGGGCAAGATACAACAGCAGATACAAAATGGTCTCCATTTTGTCCATGCCAAATTCTCATGTTACACAGGTTTTTCCCTTTACTTTGTAAATAAACATTAATTTTTAATTGTTAATTGTGTGCCTTACTGATCCAGTAAATAAAATAACCATGTCTCAGGAGTCCCTAAGAACATTGCTGGAAAAGCACTTTAAAATCACTGCAAACATTTTTTTTTTTGTATTTAAAAACTCTCAATCTTTTTGATGCTTATATACAAATTATTTCTTGTGCTATAAATGTTGTGATCCACTGCTTGACTTCTTTCTTTTTTCCTTTTTCTTGAAAAATACACTAAAAGACAAGAGCGGTTTTGCTATTTTTTCTAATGAAGACATTACGCACACTTAAATATCCAGTATCAGAGTTACAAATTCAAACAGTAAAGTGCACCCATTTATAGACATGATATGATGAAAACCCATTAGTGCAAGAATTCTGGGTGAACGGAACATACAATTTGGTGGGAAACCTATCAGCTGATGTTTGTCACCACTGTCTCCGTTTCAGGGTGATGTGAACTGGGTGCGAGGAACTTACCAGTTTCATTTGAAAAATGTCCTCCCCACCTAAAGCCAGACATTGATTTAGCAAGTGCTGCTGGGGCACGGGCATCCCTAAGATACAGTACTAAGAGCATCCCATGGCAGTGAAGTAGCCAAACGGGGCACAGGCAGTCTGCTTACAAGGAAGATCTTGGTCTCCCCCCCAGTAAGGTCCAGTTGGCATTTTAGAGTCAAAGACAACTGGCGCCCAGTAGTGATATTCACTCCCTCTTCTAATGGCTAAAAAAGAATTGCATTTTGACTGCTGACATTTTGACTGCTGACATTTTAGGTGTTTTGCCCAATAAGGCATAGACCCTAAAAACCTCCTGTGTATCCTGGAAAACCGAGAGACCCTGGGGAGAAGTGGCATCAGTGGTATGTTTGTAAAACTACAGAACCTATTCACCCACCTACATAGTTGAGTGCAGGTGGTGTCGTGTTCCAAATAAGCAGGGGCACTTTTCTAATAGACACTGAGAAATTTTTCAACATGTAGCAGCAGCTCCTCAGTGAGAGGTGGTTAAAACGGGGTAAGATGCAAAAAGCCCAATTGAGTTAAGACCTGGACAAAGAGGGAGTGAGAGGCTGCTGGGCTCCCAGTTGTAGGCTGTGCTAATGCTGTACATTTCATCTTCTTGATGAAAGAGACAGAGAGAAGAGACACTGATATCCACTCCACTCTAGGTGAGTAGAGGGGAGTCTTTTAGCATCAGAGAGAGTGGAACGTCTGGGTTTTGAGTGAGCCCGGCTGTTTGCTTCTAGCACAGAGACAAGTCCTGGTCTATTTCAGGCTTGGGGGCAGAGGGGTCCATCCATTTGGCAGAATCTAAATTAGTAATGTTTCTGATCTCAGCTTCATGCTCCCCCTCTTAGCGATGCTTTCAGAGGACACTTATTATTACAAACAGCGCTCTGGTCACATCTGGATTTTTATTCAGGAAACTGCCCTTCCTGTAGCCCTTTACTAACAAGAGCAGAATGATTCCTAATAACAGAGAACTAACTCTCTTTTGTTTAGTTTTAACTGTCTAGTTAGTTAAACTTTAAGAGTTGATAAGTACTCAGTACCAGGCCTGTAGTAAGGCTTTGGTCTCAGTGTTCTGGCCATCGTGTCATGCTGGCCTCAGTCACTCAGAGGACAACTTAGCAAATGACCACAAGACACAGATGTGTGGAGGGTGACTGGACCAGAAGACTTGCTGTCTAGCTCCTGTGCCACCCCCCAGGCTGAAAGGGGTCTTTCTTCACCCTGAAAGGAGACACTTTGTGGTGTCTGGTTTTCAAATATCACGCGCCAAACACTCCTACCTAAAAAAACAAATAGATAATGAAACTATAGACGTTGAAATGGAATTAGAAAACATCTGGCACGGATGGCAATGGCCCTGGGTGCAAACTCTGGGAATAAGTCTTTCAGTCCCAAGATAATTCAATTTGCTTTTCAAAGAACTGATTTCTTCACTATACCATTGGGGTTTAAAAAGAAGGCCAGTAGACCAAAATCTGACTCTAGGCAAAGATCCAACTAATAGGATTACTGCACCAGCCAACCCTCGGGAGGAGTCTGCTTTTTGTGGAATATGTGCTCCGTGATATATCAGGATCTAAAGGGGAGATTTCTCCAATCAAAGATTTTCTACAGCCTTTCACCGAGAATCCAGAACAGCCTTTCTTTCTCTCTCTTCCTATATATTTATTCCCTCCTCCACTCACGGAAAATCAATAGTTTTAAATGGTTAATAGTTGGCTAAAAATATAATGAATAATTTTCAGTGAATTAAAAAATATCTATGATTCCCATCCAATTTCCTTGGCTGACCGAAATACTTAAAGGGCTGGTTGTTTTCTAAATATTCCTAAAATGCTTCTTGGAAGATCAATGTAGTGACATTTCAAAGAATTGTATTGGTTTTTTTCCTTCCAATTTAACAGACTCATTTCCTCTCTTTCTCTTTGATCCTTTTACCCCCACAGGAAGACCAGCGATAATCTAAATGGACATTCAAGACCTGGTGACTGCAGGGAGCTGGCAGTCAGGGAGGAGACCATGGCACAAGAATGCATGGGGGCGGGCTATCTGGATAACACTGCACAAGGGACGCGAAGGCAAAGGGGCATCACGCTCTCTAAAGTTCCTAGGAGAAAACGAACATTTTAGTTTTTGTAAAAAAGGAGAAAGACATTTACACGACAAGAACATCCGTGAAAGCGATTGTCTCCTGGAAAAAGCTGACCAGTGTGTCTGATCTCCCTGGTTTAAAGCACACGGCACAACAATCTCCTCGTTGGCATCTGAAGAGAGGGAGAGAGAATGTGGCTGGGGCACAGAGAAGAGACTGAAGTCCTGGCTCACTGAAGGCCAGCTTCCCAGTCGGCTGCATGCAAAGGAGCTCAGCATGTCGGCTGCCACCTCTGAACACCACACAGAAACTACATGAGAAATTAAGCCAGAGAACTACCTCAAATGTGGAAACCAAGCCTGAAAATGTGCAGTGAAAACATATGGGTCTCACTCCAACAAACGTCTTTTAAACATTAGACTCCACAAATGGTCTCTTTGGTTTGATAGGGGATGTCTGCCCTTGTCGAGAGTCCCGGGACAATTGCCTGTACAGGTTGTCCTGGTATGCCTGAGCCACAGGGAGGGTCCGAGCCACCTTCACATCGGGATATGAGGAGGCCTGGCTGACTCTCTCCAAGAGGTCTCCGCGGGACCCATTAGCCAGCATCCCATGGGGGCCGTAATAATCGTCCTCCAGCAAATGGCCATTCTGTGCATTGTTGGTTTTGTTATAAAAGGCAATGTTGCTGATGGATGATGGGGGGCTGAAGGACTCAGGCTGAGGCAGGTTGCCTGGAGATGTGGGACTGAGAACGGTATCCACTGATGACACTGCCCAGGTCCGATTCTGCTGGTGAAGGTGGGGGTACTGCTGAGTCCGGGCTGTTTTGTCTATGATCCCCATGAATGGTGTGGTCCTGGATCGGGTGGGCTCACTGGGATAACCTCCCTGCGTGGGAGACACTGGCGACAGCTCGTCACATGACCTATCATATGCCGGTTTTAGTGGGATCTCCATCTGTTGAATCGAGGAGGATGGCCGGAAGGTAGGAGTTAGGTTGGAGGCGGACGAGATACTATTGCTAGATGGAGAGAAGCGAAGGCCTACACTTTGGGAGTGCAGCAATGGCCTGGGAGTCGGCGGGTGGGGTTTGATGTCATTAGGGTTGACACTAATAGGTCTTCTGATTAGATGTGACACATCAGGGGAACCTAGTTGGCTGGAGGAGCGCTCCAGATCTAGTTTTGAGTGACACACTGGGTAATAGGATGCGGACTGGCTACGCCCAATCTGTGGTGTCTGGCTGTATCTCATGCCACCTCGATATGCTGAGGAAGGTCGCTGTGGAAGGTCTTCTTTGGTCAACCCTCCGTGCTGACAGATGGCACCTGCACTCAGACTGGCCTGGACATGCTGCACAGGTCTCCCATCCCCCACAATCCCCCCAATTGACCCCTGATAAACCAACCGGCTCTGACTTACTCCAATGTCTCCTTGTGAAGACTGGTATTTACTAGCCATTGAATGGGCTACTTGGCCATAGGCCCCCGTGGAGATGACGGTGCTTGAATGAACCGCAGAGCTGGGCTGGTTGCTTCGCACAATCTGGGCCTTAGCAGGCTGTAGCCTGAGCCCCTGCTGGGGAACTGCCACAGGAAGCTGAGGCATCTGGTAGGGCCGCTGGGCCATTTTGGATAATGGAGACTTTGGTCTGCCAGGAAGCTGACTAACACTTGCTTCTTGCTGATAGCGCACGGGTGAGCCAGACTGGGATCTATAGACACTCATGCTTTCAGCTGGAGGGCTGGCCCGGTACTGAGGGCCTCTACGGAGAGGGGAAGGGGGTGGGCTTGGGTATTCTTTGCCCTGCCCTCCTACAGGAGGGGGGCTAAAGCGGTAAGAGCCGCCCTGATGAGCTGGGGAAGTATGAGGTGGACTAGGCCTGTAATGAGAGTTCTGGTGAGTTGGAGAAAGAGCAGGAGAGGTGGACTGATAGCCTTGTCTAGTGGGAGAACCTACAGAGCTACTGGACCGGAAGTCAAAAACCTGATGCGAGCCAAGCGGTGAGCTAGAGATGTAGGCGGAGTCCCGATGGGCTGGAGAGGAGGGTGGGCTCTGGATGATCGGGAGACCCTGACTGGGCCGAGCCTCCGTCTGGAGGCCAATGGAAACATTTTCTACATCCTGTTCCAGGTACTCCTCCTCGAATATGTCTTGCACAGAGTATACATCTTCATGCTGTGCTTCAGGTTCTGTTTCTTCTGCCAACTGCTGCTGGGGCTGCTGCTGGGGCGGCGGCTGCTGCTGCTGCATCTGTCTGCACTCTTCCTCCACTCTCATCAGAAGTCTCTGGATCTCACGGTTGTTTGGACACAGCTTGATGGCCTCGTTCAGGTCCTCTAAGGCTGCTGCAAACTGTCTGCTCGACAAAATGTAAACACAGGAACTGGAGTTATTCTGAATCAACAGGAATCACCCAGAGCCGAGAACATGGTCACTATTTCAGAGAACTGTGGTAGCATCTGTGGGAGTTGGGGGGTGGAGGGTGGTTTTGTTTGATTTGTAAGGAAGGAAACAGGTAGGCTGTCATTCTAGAAGAGTCCAGAATGATTCCCTAACCCGTTCAGCCTCCATCTTCCTTCTGGCCTCTCTGGGATTAGTGGAGAAATGTCCCCATTTTGTCAGTCCAGCCAGGCCCTTCAGGAAGATTTTTTTAGTGCCCAAATGCACACCAGGCAGTATGAGGGTTGGGTGGGGTTGTCATTTACAGGGTCACTGTCAATTAGCTTAGGAACAAAACAGTAACTACAGTATTTAAAAATCTTGCTGATCCAGAATTTTTTTCTTTGTATTCTTGATATTTTGACTCTAAATTTCAGGCCTCTTCCATCCTAGGCAAAAACCCTATCTTCTGCCCTTTCTACTCCCTGTCCCACAGAACTGTTGCTCCTCCACTCTGCTCCATCAGAGCTGGGTAAGCATTAAGCTTGCTGACTAGGCAACTCACAGTTTAATTTACAAATGAGGACATGACCTGTCAGAGATAGTCCCGTCCTCTCTATTAATATTGCCCAGAAAAGCAGCAACTGGCCTTGTGGGTAAGGGATTATCCAGTGCGAAAGAGAATTTAATAGTCAAGCTTCTTAAGAACTTTGCTAGTCCAGCTAGTTAAGACTAATATTACTGCCACTGTCATCACTAGACTTAACCTGGGCTTGATTCTCAGGACCATATCCCCTGCTGGCCAGAGCAGTGAACCTGAAGCAGTTCTTTCCCAGGCAGTTTGGGAAACAGGGCAGGGTGCTGGGTAGGAGGCATCAAAGACAGTGACAAGTTATCCAAAGATCACTGATGACAGGTTGTAGGTCTTTCTGGAGCCTTTCCTGCCCACTGGCCAAACCACAGCAGATGGGCATGAGGGATGGAGTTTCTCTTGAACCCTCTCAATCTTGGCAGCAAGGACCTCCTGTCTCCATGTTGTGTGTGGTGTGGTGGTGGGGGTTTAGGTGAGAAGGAGGTCTGATGCCACCAGACTTGAGGAGAACCTTAGAAGGAAGACTAAACAATCCAGGGCTTCCTCAAATGCCTACAGGAAAAGAAAGAGGAGCCTGTGATGCAAGCGACCCATCCTACTTTTCCTTTTAAAAGGGTCGGGAGGATGTTTTGCTTAAGTGGCCTCTTCTTAAGTCATGGTGTCTCTTTATGCTATTGGCTTTGGGGTTAAAAGTGATTGAGATACGGCAGAGACTTCTCGGAAGAAGGTGCCATTCTCCAACAATGAAAAGGCATTTTTCACCCAAAGCAAAATGCCCTAGATTTCCGTAGCCCCGGAGATTTGTCAATCTTAAACTCAGTACTGTGCTATGGGAGCCGTCCCCAAAGCTTGGCCCTAAGAGTCCTTAGGGAGAGACGCATTTGGGCACATATGCCCCAGGATGGCCTACATTGCCTTGGCCAGATTTTCAGAAAAAGAGACCTCTTGCTTTTTACGCTCTCTCTCTCTCCTCACCTGCTGCTGCGTTTTGCCCTTGCTCTCGCATAGTAAGCTTCATAAGATTTCGGTTTCAGCTCCAGGGCCTTAGTAGCAAATTCCTCCGCCATTCCAAAATCCTGTCATTACAATAGGTGTGCAAATGAGTCATTGAAGAGATATGAAAAATAGACAACTTGGGAATAACACAGATCATATGTACATTTTTTTTGACACTTATGGATGGAACACTTAACGGATGGACATGCCCAGTATGGCTCTAGCCACGTGGCCCATAGCTGGAATGTTCCTTCTGCCTTTGCCCTGTGTGGCCCTGCAATGGCTCATGGGAATTTATCTGCCCTTAAGTATGAAAATACTTTGAATTTGCCTTTTTTTCTGCCTTTCTAACAAAGTTCTGTCTAGCCCAGAAGCCAAATGCCAACCCAATGAAGCACCTGAAGTTGGAAACCTGAACTCTTGTTACACATGCGTGTATGAGGCACACACACATCTATACCTTCCACAGAAACTCGTCATAACGCCCATCTTCCTGCTGCACCCGCTATTCCTTGGCTTTCTAAGGGCTGAGTGAAATCCAACAGGATGGGGTCTGTGTAAAGGAGAACTGTGGAGACTAAATGAAGTAGGGACGTCGGCCTTCGGTTCAATTCTCTGGTCTGCTCAGAGTGCGCTGTATGTTTTCTCACCCATACGTACTTCACAGGTAGGATTAAGAGCAATAAAGCATTTGAAAGCCCCGTACACAGTTCTTGGCACATAGTAAATGCTCAGTAAGCGGCAGTTTCCTTTCTATTGCACAGAGGCCTCTCTGGTCTGTTCCTTTTCTTACCCTGGTTCATTACTTAGGAAACAGTTAAAATTAAAATAAATAAATAACCTCCCGTCTGTGACTGGGGTCTGTGCTATCACCTCATCTCTTGATCACTGAGGCTCCCTGAAGGAATGAAGCTGTAGTTTTTAAGATGCTCTCACATAACAATCCTTCTCTTTTATGTCAAAGCCAAAGTATAGAGAGTAGCCTCTGGTTACACTGGTGATTCCTAAGGCAGAAAACACAGCCTCAGGCAGAACCAAGGCCCTGGGGCATAGGTAAACATTAAAAAAAAAAATTCATGGGCGATTGTCTAGAAAGAATACAGACTTCAGGTGTGTCACACAGTAGTGGTCACGGGAGGTGACTGTTAACTCTTTGTGAACAACGGTGGAGCTCGAGAGAAAGTATTCCATCTTACAAGGGTTGTCTTCTATCCCTACTCTTTTTCCAACCTTACCCCTTAATTTTTTCTTTTGGGACAATCATTATTCTGGGGAAGATTATAGTTATTTTAAGTAGAGTACTATCTGTTAGGCAAAGAAGACTGCAGGCTGGCGGCTGAACTCTGTCTTGGTCTCACTAGCTGGTGATACTTGTGGTGTAGATGCTTCTGTTTCACCAAAGAACCTCACTGCCTTCCCCCAAGGCACCCACCCCCCTTCCCACAGGAAGCTGTACCACACCCCCACTCTCCTCAGCACTTCTGCCTCTTAGGGCCCTAACCTGTGTCCTCTGAGACACCCAAGTCTACATCAGGGCTCTTTTCATTGGCAAGTTTGAGGTGGATGATATGAAGATCATATACGTAAATAATCGTTCTGGAATTGACAGCAGATCCATTGCCACTGAGGCTGAAATGTGACTTTGGTGCAGCTGAGCTCTTTACTGATCTACATTCCTGTTTGGCTTGGATTATTTGTATCTCTTGATGAACTGTGAGACTTCAGGTTGGTGATGCCAGAGATTCCTGATATGACCTTAGCTAGTCCCAGGATCTGAGAGAGGGTTTTTGGCCCGGGACTGTCTGCATGTCACAGGTGCTGAGGGCATCAGAGACTATATCTGTAAGGCAGGAAGAAGGACCAAGGACTACTTGGGAGATAGTAAAGGACCAGGAAGAGTTCTAAGATTCTTTCGCTGAAAAGAAGGGACATGGCATGCTAGAATAAAAAGATAAAAGAAGTGAAAAGTTCAAAATTAGCCTTAAAATTAAACCTTGAAGTCCATGGTCCTGAGCCCTCTTCCCAACCCTTCCTTGAATGACTCAGGGGTCTTGTAGAATGGGAAGGAATAACTAAAATTCCTAACTAATTATAGCTGGAATTCTAGTGACGACTGCTCTCGCATTTTGCCAAAGCCCAGAAAGTTGACTTGGGGTAGGGGAAGATGATGACAGTATTCCATCCCACTTTCAGTGGGAATTAAGAAAATTCAGAAAACTATAAAGTGCCTACGGCATTAACATTTTCAGTTTGAGATACAGATTTTACTTAGTTGATTTCTTTCAAATTGCAAATGTCAGTGCTCTGTGAAGGACAACCAAGTTCCAAATGGGGCAGAGAAAGATTTCAAGGCCTGGTAAAAGCTAGCGAGTGACATGGACTGTCACCTTCCAGGATTGCAGAAAGGAGGTGGGATGAGAGGGACTTACATTCATTTTCCTGCGACATCGAGAGAGGTTGAGGAGAAGAGACACTTTCAGTTCCCGGAAGGTTTTCAAGTCCTCACCAAACCCTTCTCTAGGGAATTTCTTCAGAGCATACTGGTAGCGCTGAGCAGCCTCCTTTACTTTACCTTTCTAACGGGAGGACAAGATGGCAAAACACACAGTTGGTCTGCTGAGTAGCTGAGTACGTTTGGCCCCACTCTCCCTTCTCTCACCAGTTATTACTAAAGGTTAGCCCTCCCAAACACCACCCTGGAGAATAGATCTGGCCCTAATGGTGAGAGCAGAAGGGTTCAGTCTTTCTTTTAGGAAACTTACCTGGCAGAAAAGGCATGGTGAAAGGGGTTTCCCAAGACACAAGTGAAAAAAACAAAGCCTTGGTGAATCAAAGGCCTGGGACCCCAGCTTTCCAACTGGATTCCTAAGGGACTGACCTTGCTCATTTCAAAGGAGCTTTTTCTTGACCTGATTTCCCTGGCACACATATCATTTCTCAGTCCCAATAATGCTACAGTTATTACTACTTCCTTAATTTTGGCTTGTCTGGAAAACTCTTTCCTTGCCAGTCCTCTAGAAGAGGTTGTTCTTTTACTTACAAAGGATGTAATAGCTAAAATCATCTAGCTGCTGGTTCCCTATTCTCGTGGCATAAAATAATTATCAATCAGTTTTTCCTGATTTTAGAAAAGGCATAGGGTAGGGTTGTAGTAGAGAAATGCCGTTTAGAATTTGTGATTCCATCTGTCCATGTAGAAGAGATTTTGCAAGATGAAGTATATCTATGGCCCACTGAAGGACCTGGTTATAGGGCCTTGCATTTTTCTTATAGTTTGTATTTGAAAATCTGTACGCTGAGCCCAGGACGATGCAGGAGGCACCTTCCATCCCTTTAGCTGATCTTTATTCGCCCCACTCTTTCTGGACAGCTACCACTTTACCAAGGATCCTGTCTCTTATTTTCTTCTTAGTACCTTTCATTATGGAGAGATTTGGAGTCTTCCAAGGTAGAATGCTGGGTGAGAACAGTAGTAGCTCTGCCTATTCTCATCAGGAAGTAGGACTCCTGGTCTTAGAATATCAGAAGTTATATTATAACCAGGGTGTAGATTCTCGAGAGCAATGCCATTCTCAAGCCCATAAATATGACAGCTAATGAGGCCCTTCCTTGAAGTCATGTGAAATCATGGTTGGGTCAGGACTCAAAGTTTCCTAGAAGCCTGAGAGTCCTAGATAATCATGACTTTCAAAGGGTCCTCGGGAAATGCAACTCCGCTCCCAGGAACTTCATACACTCCTTATACAGGGGTGGGTGGAGTGGGGGGTGGGGGGGAAAGAGGGGTGGAATAATGTGCTTCATAATCATTTCCTCATCTGTGGGTCTGGGGATGTCTTAGTGACATCTGCTGCCAAAAGCTGGGTTGGATTTGTATTTACATTTAGGAGAAGATTCAGTGAATCTTAATACAACGAGGTACGTTTGACATGGAATGTTGTTAAGGAACTTCCTATAGGCCACGAGAGGATGTGTTAGGGTACGGAGACTTCAGCTTGAACTGTGCATAGTAAAAGACTCCATTTTTGTTGTTGTTGTCGTCATGCATTAATGACTTGAAGCAAATCTTTTAATTGCTATTTGTCTCGGTTGCCTTATCTTACTCAGAGATGCTGATAAACTATTATTACTATAGACTTTTAAATCTATGGATATATTAAACGTGAAAGCTGAAATCAAAGACTCTTTTCCATGGACTGGAAATACCTGTTTTACATAATTTTACTTTTCCATGAATTTTCAGGTCCCACTTACCAGATTCCATGCAGAAATCTATGTAACTGCCTATTAGTGACCAGGTAAAAAAAGGTCTTTAGGTAGATCAGCTACAGGCATGTGTAGGCTATTCTTGCTCTCTTGTTGGGAAGGCAGAAACCCAGGATCCTCAACTTATGAACCTGCCACTGAGGGATGGCATTCTCCCTTTGCCTCTAGAATCAAGGATGATAACTGTCACAACTTGAGTAGATTCTCTATGTAGGAAACAGTCAGTGGCTGTTTTGAGGAAACGCTGTTCCTCCCTCCCCTCACCTTATAAAACATGTCCCCCTCTTCCATCAGCTTGCTCAACAGGATGATCATGATGTCTGGTTTGGAGGTGGCCATCGCCCATGTGGCTGGACCTGTAGTGTACAGGATGCATGATGGGTAAAAAACTCATACAATGTAAGGGTGGTAGGAAGCTAGGTGAAAAAAACATCCTGGGGGAATTTCTGCTGAGAGAACAACTTGCTCCACAACAATTTCCTCATCTCTTAGACCTGGGAGTATCTTAGTGACTCCACTGCCAAGAAGCTGCACTGGATTTGTATTCACCTTAAAATAAGAATACCTGAACTGAGTTTTCACCACAGGAGAGCAGCAAAGCCTGCATGTTGTAGGTGGGCAGGCAATGGCTCAGTTTGGAGGTATTTTAAATAAGGAAATTGGGAGAAAGGGTTTACATTAAATGTCACCAGAAGACTTAAAATATCCAAAAAGGGTAATTTATGCTAGAATATGGAACTCAAAGACCCCAGCTGTTTAATCTGTTAATATTTAAACATGTACTTTGCAGAAGGGAAACCATCCAAGACTATAGGCTCCCTGAATTTGTGAGGCTCGAATAAGACTCCCTGGGATTTACTGTGATCTAGGAGCACAGTCCCAATGTCAAAAAGACGTGAAACAAGGCAACATTATTGAGGACTACTTTACCCCCAAAGAGAAAGAAAAGGTTAAATTGATTAGTTTACAGATGCTTGAATTATTTACCAACTAAGCTTTCAGGGTTAGTTATCAAAAGTTCAAGTTATTCTCTACAACAGTCATTAAAAAAAAATCTTCTTTTAAGGTGAAGTAAATTAAAAGATTAGAGGTGTAGGGAACTCATGCAGGCTAAATCAAAGAGGAGAAGGCAAAGCTGACCAAGCCATCAGACCATGCCTGATGCTGACAGCGGTGAAATATACCTCGTGGGCGACTCGGTAACGTCTGACAACCTTCAAAGAAAGGAGAAAACAAAAAGTTGTAGGAGAGGAAAAAAAAAATGGATGAAGGTGGAAAAAAAAAAAGAAGGAAAAAGCAGCAGTGAGAGGCAGGCAGCAAAAAAGCCAGCATATCAGCCAACCCTGGTCTATATAGGTCTGTGGAATGGGGGAGCGGATGGGGCAGCAGCAGCAGGGGCTTGAGTTTGAAGCACACGCAGAGCAAGGGGAAGCAAAGGCTCATGGCCGTGCAGGGATCCAGGAAGCTCACAGGGCGGGGCTGGTACAGAGGCGTTAGCACCGAGATGTGCTTCAGGGCAGAACAGCCTCCTGGCTAAGGCTACTTGGGGGCCCGGCAGACAACCATGTGATTTTGGACACGGGGTAGCGTAGACCATGGCTCAGATGGCTTTCTCTGGGCCAAGAGCCTTCCTGTTCACTTGGACAATATTTGGGCCAGGGCAGAGGGGAAACTATACACACTCAAACCAAACACCCAGGGCAGCCAGACCACTGGACCAGTCTGGCCCCTGGGCACAGATGGCCAGCACCTTCTTCCTTTTTTCCTACCTATCTTGGCTCCTTTCTTCAGAAGAGTGACAACAACAGAAGTGTTTCGGCAACCCACTGCCCTGTCCAAAGGGCGCATTCCGCTGTAGTCGACGTGCTCGATCATGGCGCCATGATCCACCAGGAACTGGACCTAGGACGTGGACCAAGCAGAGCCGTTAACACGGGGCAATGGCGCAGCACCGCTCCTCAGGGCTCTGCCTGCTGCCTGCCCTTAGTCAACGGCTGGCCTGAACCAGGCTGCACAGCCAGGGCGTTCGGGCCATACTGCATGCTTGGTCTTTCATCGTGTTTTGCACAGTCCTGTTCCCTAGCAAGTACAGATCCAGGAACTTTATATCAGGACTCATTAACACGGTACTCGACCCTCAACCCCAGACATTATGGATGGAGAACCTTCCCTATCCCTACAACCCTGAGACTTTTGTTTAAAGGTACTCACCACCTCAGCATCACCATAGAAAGCTGCCAGATCCAGTGGGGTGCGGCCATTCTTGTCAGCATGGTCGGTGGCAGCTCCGTTATCCACCAGAGAACGTACTACGGAGAGATGACCCTTCAAACAAGCCCAGCTGAGGGCTGTCAATCCTTCTTTGTCCATCAGAGCAATGGAGGCACCTACAAGAGCAAGTGTAACACAGGGCTGAGGAAACATGAAAATTCACAGCAGAAGGGAAAGCTGGTGCTTAATTAAGGTGCACACTCTGCTGAAGCACAGCTTCTGTTTCTGGTATGTGAGTTAGCTTTCAATAAAACTGTTAAGTTACCTTTGTCTATTATTAATCTTTTTAAATGTATCCTACTTGTATGTAATAAATTCTCAATGAATGTTTTCCAAACTCAGCAAAAGCCTTCCATGTACAATAGCATAAACTCCTTGAGACAACCTCATCAAAGAGGTCAGTACATGTTTATCATTGATGATAGAGCCAGGAAACTTTTCCCATCACTCAACTGTGGGGGGAAATGGGCTCATGGGAAGAGACTGAGCCCAGGTCACAAAGGATATTCAGAGTTTAGTCTTCAATAACTCACTCTTAGCTCCTTTTATATTCTGTATCTGCCTTCAAAATCTCTATTTTTCATCTGGAAAGATGAAGCATACCTGACACACTGTTTTGTAATTAGTCTAAAATTCAATAAACATTTGGTTCTTACCTAGATTGGAAGCTACTAGATGGCAAAGAGCCTATCATTTCCTTGCTAGTTTTGAAGAGCACCTAAGATAATTCTTTTTACACAGTTGGCATGGCGTACTCACTAAACTAGAGATCACACAGAACACTTTCCAGGCTGCCTCTTCAGCAAGACAGGACTCAGATGTCAGATCCAGCTTAGGACCTGCTACAGCTAGCTCAGGGTCTGCTCAGCAGTTATCTGGCCTATCACCTGTGCATCTCTAGAGGTCAGATAACCAGACTTCGGGGCTCCCCAGAGCAGGACGAAGGGCTGGAACGTACCATTTATGTACTGGGTTATCTTTTCATAATGGCATAGTTTGCAATTAAAACATCAACTCTAACGTGGAATGACTTCGAATATGGGACAGGATCCAAGGGGTTTTCCTCAGAAACAACATCTCGATAGATTCCCTGGACAGAGCCTCCAGCAGTGGAAAAAGCAGGACAAGAAGGTTCTGGATGTATATTACAGATAAACTGATTTTCCAACCACAAGGAAAGTTGGAATGTAGGAAATTAAAAGGATATACATATAAAATAAACTCATGTATTTAATTTACTTCCATAATTCAATTTGTAATTTTCCTCCTCTTCTTCCCTTGTAGTTAATGGAATCACAGTTCTCCCAAACACCCATCTGAAAACTTGGCAGTTATCTTCACGTCATCTCTCCTTCTTTCCTGTATGCAATCCATCTTTACTCATCCAAGACCTGTTCTGCACTTGGCCCTTCTGTTCTAACAGCTACGGCACCTGGATTAGGGCCTTATTACCTCTCAGCTATTCTGCTGCAATGGCTTCCTAATTGATCCCCTGGTCCACTATTACTACTTCATGAGGTCTACTAGTCACACTACTGCCAGAGTGATTTTTTTTTTTAAAGCACAACTCTGGCATCAATTCCCAATTTTAAAAATCTTGAAGGGCTCCCCACTGCCTTTAGAATTAAGTCCACAAACCCTTTCAATTTGTTCCTTTTTAATTTCTTTCCATATCTGTTTCCCATTTTATTTCCCAAGAGTCCTCATGTAGTTCACTTGCATGTTTCCTCACATCTGTGTGCACTGTCCCTCTTCCTTCATCTTTCAATTACATTACTTCCCCTCCCTAAATCAACATTTTTCCGATTCAAATTTTAGAGTCTGTTCTATTCTAACTCAGATACCTTTATTAAAGTACTTGGGATCCTCTGCTTTTTAAGGCAGCTATTTATCTTTGTTTCATTCCTTCCTTGGCAGATTATAGATCCTTTGAGGGCACAGATTATAGTATTAATATATTAATTAAAAAAAATCACTCACAGTTCCTATCATAGTTTTCTATAAATAATGCAGGCTAAAATAACGTTTGTAGAATTCGTTGATTTAGTGAAAGTTTCTGATTTAAATGTGAAGAAATGAAATAGTACAAAGACAGAATGCCTGCAGTGGTAAGAGAGAAGAACTCTCTGGAATGTGTGCCTGATGAGCTTCTACTGGAATGAGGCAGACACTATGCAGCTATCTAAAGGTTATCAGTGGCTGAAGAGGCCCTGCCTTTTCCAGTAGACTCGGGTTGTTCTGGAACATTTATTCCTGCCACATCTTATCCTGGGAATCTAGGCACATCCCTCTTCCTTCCCAGCCCCCTCACAGCAGAAATGAAGAGACATCATGAAACCAGACTTGTTTGGTGGCTTGTACTGGGGAAGCAAGAACAGCTTTGCACACTGGGAGCTCAGTTCTCTGATTCTGGCTCAACCTTGTGAGTCTGAGGTCGTGGAAGCATACTGTCTTTGTAAGGTACAGCTAAAGATCCAATAAGTTGTACTCTGACATCTTAGAAGAAACCTCATCTTTTCCCTAATTCAACTATCCTCAGTAGCTTCAGCCTGGACATGATTCTTCAGGAGGCTGGTTTTCTTGAATATAATTTCTTGGATATAATTATAGATGTTTATGCCCAGTTTACTAATAGGGGAAGCTAATTGGAATGACGTCATTAAGGTCAGTCACAATCATGTAAGTGCTCAAGCTCCACTAGATGGTGCTGTGGGGTCACCGGAGACGTGAGCTTTTCCACAAGCGAGATCTGTCACTCATCACTGTTTTGCACAGGTGACTGAGGTCACAGCAATCAAAAGGAGCCTGGGATGTTTTGACTGTGGTATGTGTCCTTTAACTTATTTCCCACTCACCAGTAATATGTGCATGTTGGTAAATGTCAAAAGGAACTTATTACAACAGGAGGAGAATAATATCCTGATTTCTTAAATAGGGTTGTCATTGTCAGGAATTGTCTTAACCTCCATTTGCCTCCTTTGGATACAAGAAAAATATCAGTTGTGAGGGCTTACAAAAGAATCGATGAAGTTAAAGTCAAAATACAATCCCTGGAAGATGAACATTTATTGATTGTACATTAAAAATTAAAGTTTGGAGCTTACTGATTTAAACTGAAGAGTTTCAATGTTAATTTGATTAGGATACTAAAGATCCCTCAAGCCATAAGGAAATGGAGAATATCAGAGTTAGAAGGGTCCCACTGTATATAGAAAGAGAGGAGATGGACCTTTATTTTCTAACCAACTGGGTTAATAATATCTATTCGTAACATTTCTTGAAATCCATCACTGGAAGTTAAGAGTTCCTTGCATTATTATGGGCACTGACCATCCAGCTCTGGCATCCCAGGACTGACCTTGTGCAAGTAGAAAGTCCACAGTCCCTAGATGGCCTTCGGAGGCAGCCATCATCAGGGGAGTGCGGCCCTGCTTGTCTGCCATGTTGACGTCAGCTCCATGGGTGAGTAAAAGGTCAACAATCTGCAAGTGCAGAGAAAGGGGGACCAATTATCCAGGAAGAGCCCCTGAGCAGACACATGCATGCTGTCCCCTCCACTGTGTGAACTCCCACTGCTATACAGGTAGGTCACTTCTACATGTAATTTTCCACTGCAAGAACCCCTCTAGTTCCTGTAGTCCTAGTACCAAGTGGTTTGATCTCTGACTCTCTTAGGGACAGCTAAGTGAAAGGAATTCAATTCTGAATGTTTGACTCAGCCACTGAGTCAAAAAGAATTTACGATAACAAAGGCCAAGATGTAGACTAAACAATTCCATAACTGAAGCTCTAATACAAGTCACTACCTATGTCAGTGCCATTTTATTGACCTCTGGGAGTTGCAAACCTGCCTGCAGTGAATATTTACGACTGAACTGAATACAAAATGTGCCTCTGATAAGTCATTAGCACTTTTTGGCTTCTAGAGCCTTTTTTCCTACTCAAATACTTCGAAAGATTATTATGAATATGTTTTCTTTTCCATCCTAAGTGTATGAATTAGCACTTATCCAGAAGCCAGACATCTGGAAAGATCACATAGCTAGAATTTATATACATCACAGTTTCTTTTAGCAAGTCAGAGACACCTGCAAGTAAGTGGTTAGCAGAGATCTGTTGAGATATGAACCTTCCCAAGAACCTGTGGATACTGTGGAATGTTCTCTGGAAGGACGTCACTCCATGACCAGGCCAAAAGGAACTAGTTCATCTATACAATCTAAAGCATAATGATGATTTTGAATTTTTGACATATTTTCAATTAACTAGATTATTAATAACAAGTGCCCAAGTCCTCAAACTCAATGACTGCTGAGTAACCCAAACTTTGTGATTTCTTTTTCTTTCTGTATCAGAAATTCCCACTTAGAACTTACCCTTCACGTGGGACTGGAAGTGGCTACCCTGCTTACCTGCCAGTGGCCTTGGCGAACAGTGCTGAATAGGGGCACTGCCCCTCGGCGGTTGGGCTGGGCCACTGCCGCCCCTTGTTCTAAGAGCAGACGACACACCTCCAGTTTGCCCCTTCCGGCTGCAGCTGTCAGGGCTAAGGGCAGAGAACGCAGACTGAAGACAGGTGGTTCTTGCTCTGTCTAGCACTTTGTGTTAAGCACAGCAGTATATGTGTTTAATATAACCACTACTTTACCTTCAAGAATAATGATTTTAGCTACTTTTGACATGAAGGATATTTTTAAAGAAAAATAGTAAAACTATATTGAAATGGGCTTATAAATTTATTGAAAAAATCACCTTTGATCAAACTTACTTGGTTTCATTTTTCCTACTCAACTTGCCTTCGCTGCGTTTGACCTTTTTTTTGGGTACTGCTTCCCACCTACAATCCTTCTACTGGTCTATGTGTGGGTAGAATGGAGAGAGAAGGGCCTTTGCAGAGTAAGGTCTATTTGAGAATTAGCCAGGAACCACCACTGGTCAACCTCTCTATTCCTCGGCCCTTAAATTTAAAAAACCAAAGTCAGAAATTGCAGTGTAAGGGCTTTGGGTCAGTTTTTATTTTTTTTTCTCCATTAGCTGAGACAGAAGTTTCTAGTATATCTGCCATCATTTTTATATGAGGATCAGAACTGTCCTAAAGATGAGAGGAGTGACAAAGGCTCTTCTGAATATACAAAATAATGGAGTCACAGATAAAAAATTGCTACGGTGAATATATAGGACACAGCAGGACAACGTTTGAACATTCTTTTCGTGCTATTGTCCATTGTTTCTTATCTTTGATATAGTGGAGATTCTGTAAGTGCCTATTTCATCCTCTGAGTACTATTTCAATAGTAACAAGCAGAATCTGGAGATGTACTTTCTACTAAGTCTATATTTGAACACATATATTTTTGTCTCATTTAACCAGGAGATAGCAAACACACAGGTTTAGTGTTTAAAAGAATGGTTGAGGGTAGGGAGGATGGTAAACATTGTTAGAAGATGGCAAGAGTTATGCTTTTGAAGAAAGATACAGAACTTTGTTCCAAACTGACTTGGAAAATAGATTGTGGCAGTCAGCAGGTCCTTCCTTTATTATGGCCACCTACTCCAATGACAAATCAAAAAAAGATAACATTTGACAGGTACAGATAATATTTCAGTTTGTAAATGTTGGTATCACAGAAGGGAAGAGGCTTGGTCCTATCTGGGTGAGGGTCATTTCCAAGTTCTCAAGCCCTGAATTGATTGGTATGATTGGTATGACAGGTATTGATTGATATGATTATTTACTTGACAAAGAAGGTTTTGTCTTTTATTTGTTTTTTTTTCATTAAAAAATATGGAACGGTTCATGAATTTGCAGAGGCCATGTGCAGGGGCCATGCTGATCTTCTCTGTATTGTTCCAATTTTAGTATATGTGCTGCCAAAGCGAGCACTTGCCTTTTATTCTTTAAATCAAAGTTTTAAATCAATATAAACTTTCTGAAATTTATATTTCTAATAGTTCAGGGAAAAAAACACAAGAGCAGTTTGAGAACTTGACTGGAAATCATCACATTGTCCATCTTAAACTTATACAATGTTATATATGTCAATTATAGCTCAGTAACACTGGGGGCGGGGGAAGAACTTGACTGGGCTAGATACTTGGTAGGAACCATACCACCCCCCGTTGGTACACAAAACAAATGATGTGGAAAATTTCTAACTCCTATGTTCTGATCCCATTTAAAGTAGCTACTAGGTAACAGGTTTGCAGCAAACTTCCGTTTTAATGTCCCATGTATGGGGGGGCGGGGCAAATACATTCTTTTACACAAAAGAATGTATAGTGCACTGGAGAAAACACAGACAATATGTCAGAATCAAGTCTCCTAGCAATGATGCCGAGACAACACAGAGCAGAACACAGTAGAACGTGCATCGCCAGTGCCCACCTCGAAAGCTAAGCTTACACTGTTCACTCTAACCCGGAGCTGTGTTGCTCTGGCTGGCCCACCGGGTAATACATTTATATGAGAGGGAATGTTCCACTTGGCCTTTTCCTTTGTTGTATCTGCTCTGTTGCTTAGGTTATGAGGTAATTTGGCAGGATCTCCAGCTGATAGTTGCACATGGTGATTAACACAGCTGGCCAACTTCATCTCAGAACAACACAACTCTGTAAAATGGGGCCTGTGCTTTTCTAAATCCAAGCGCAAGGAGTTGCTTTGGCTGGATTTTATAGAAGTCTTATCAAAAACTGTTAAAAAACTTTTTGAAAAAATGAAGATGAAGGTAAAGCCAGTTCTGTAAAACAACAAATTCTTAGAGCAAACACAGCAGTTTGGAGCCAAATCTCTTCCTGAGAGACCAGTAACAAAATTTGTTCCCTAGCTTGTCGGCGTCTGATGACATTATATGACATAAATGTTCCTTTTTTTCAAATGGAAACATCTAAGGAGTTTGAAGAGGCAGACAGGATGCGGCTTACAGTTGGGGAAATAGCCAGAGTCTGCTTGGATGGGGTGCTGACACTTAATACAATGCAGTGAAGCAAACGGTTCTTTTGTTTATCCACTTTCAACCTTGAAAGAGTACAGCAGACAGGTCATGTAAGACCAATGGGAGGGAGGTGGTTGGAAAGACATACACTGATCACTGCTAGGATCCAAAACAACATTAATCAAACCTTTATTGAGCTATTTGTCAGATACTGTCTCTGCTCTCAGGGAACTCATGGTTGAGGTAAGGACAACAGACAAATTAACAAATGCATTACTACGCAGTGTGATATGCACAGCAGAGACAAGCCCATGGACGCTGCTTGTATGGAGGGGGCACAGAGGAAGAAGTATCTGAGAAGGTCCCCAGGCAGAGACGACAGTCTGAGCTGGACGCTGAAAGAGAAACAGGAGACTTACAGGCATGCAAGGGCAAGGGGGAGGTATGCTTGGCAGAGAGAGAGCATGTATGAAGGCAGAGAAGTGGAAAACAGTGTGTGTAGTATTATTGGAGTTACTGGAGAAGACAAGGCTAGAAAGCATCACTGGTCTCTTCATGCTACGTTAAATAACTTCATGCTACAGGTGGTCATTGAAGGGTGGTAAGCAGGAAAGTGACATGAACAGATTGTGGCTTAGAAAGATCACTTTGGCTGAAGTCTGGGAGGTGAATCACAAAAGGGTGAGGCTAGAGACAAGAAGATCAGCTAAGAGGTAATTGTAAAAACGGAGGCAAGGGATGATGAGGGCATGAATTTAGAGTATCTTGTTTACTTTGCAAACTCGCTTCTTTTGGGCTATTGGATGGCTCAGGCCCTCCAGAGTTGCTAGCTTTTAACGGTCATCCTAGCCTACGCCCATCAGACAAAAGAGAGAGGAGGGAGTGGTGAACAATCATGTCACCTCAATTGCTTTTTTTCTGTGTTGTTCCATGAGAAGTCCGTGAAAACCCTGTGGGATGGGAGGGGGTCAGCCAGATGGTGAAAGCTGAATGTAGAAAGCTGCTATATGGAAAGATAAAGAGGCTGCAAAAAGGGGACAAAAGCAATCAGGATATTCCTGTGATCTGCTTTTAGAAAATCTGATATGTAAAAATTACATCTCAATTACTATTTCATTATATGCTAAGATATATTTCATTGATTCTAAGGTATACTCTTTTTCCTTCACATTTTAACATTTCTAATATTAGAATACATCTTGCAATTGATGTTATAATAAAGAACTGTGTCAGCTTAATAGGCAGATTTTTAATTTTTTTGTAGTGGCACATAATATAATGGTTATATAGTTTCTTGTAGTTAGTGGTGTCTTAGATTCGATAGGTCAGGAATGCAGATATGAGACCTCAACCAGATGGCTGCAGGTCATAGACCTTCATTCCCTATATAAGGGAAACATACATAAGATTTTGCCATTGGAGGAAATGTCCCAATTCTGTACATCATTATAAATTTTAAATGGTTATGTGCTGTAGGTTAGAAAGGAACATGTATACTTAGTAATAAATCTATTACTATTGATAGGAAAGCAACACCCAGTCTATTGTAACACACTAGTGGTGAGTTGTTGGAAAATTTTTACATAGCAATGACATTATTTCCCAGAAATATTTCTGAGGTCAAATAACTTTTTATAGATCTATAAATCATACTACTAATACATTTCATTCTAACATATTTAAATAACATTTTATGTTTATAATGCTGACATTATTTCATATAAATATCAAGTTCAACAACACAATTCTGACTAGCAAAGTGACACAAAGCTTTGATTTTTTTTTATAATCTTGAGATATGATATATACGTAAGAGAGTGTAAGAAACTTTATGGCAAGCTTTTAGTATATGTGCTGCTGAAGCGAGCACTATGGCAAGCTTTAAAGCATGAAATGTTTTAAAAGTCCTGAGACCGTAAAGTTTTATTCTAATGAGAAATTCTTATCAATAAAAATAAGTCTTCCACTTAGTTCACACCCTTCTTGAACATTCTTAAGGAATTCTTTCAAGTACAGCACCGGAATGTGTTTGCTATTCATCACTATATTAATGCCGTAATTTCTATCCATTATCGCCATTGGGCCACTACTTTATTTTTTTGCCCTCCCCAGTGGTCACAGGTGTATAGCCTGACACCAGGGGTCTGCTGGGGGCTGTGGCAGTGCTGTGATGATAGGAGTGGTAAACCAACATGTCGCTCCCGCAGCGCTGGGTCACAATATGCACACTCCAGAACTGCTGACGTCCTGGCCGGTCTCTTCCCCTCAGCTTGTCCTCTGGCTTCCTCAGGGTGGGATCCCAGAGACAGCAGCTGTTCCCAGCTGCACATTTTCCTTTAATCTGTCACAGGCTCTTAAGCTGCAGCTGCCTGGCATCTGCTCCCTTTGTCTCATACAGAGGGAGGGATTGTTTGAGAAGCAAATTCCTGGGCTTTGGACCATTCTACGTGATGTTAAAGAAGCCATGCAACTTATATAAGATTTCTGCCATGGGTGGAAATATCACAATTCAATAGGTAATTTTAAAGTTTAAATTAATTCAAGTGTCTTTTCTTTTTTTAAAAAAATAACACTCAGACCCTAACCAAAACACATACCCTTCTTGTTTGGTAAAATAGTCTCCTTAAACTGGCCATCTCAATATAGGTCTACTTCTCCTGGCAAACATGACACATATCTGTGGTGTCTCTACAGTTTTCACTGCCCTGGTTTCATAAAAATAACAGAAAAGGTTACTAATGTTTCTCCAGATATTCCAGTTTAGACTTGGGAGAAAGACAAGAATCATGTCCTGCAAAGGTCACAAGGATGAGACTTCTGTTTGTGTCATAAGTACCACGCAGTATAGATATCGCTATGCTGCTGACCAAAGGGGATTGCGTGGGGCTGAGCTTTTTAGGGTGGCACCTTCATCTGCATCCAGATAGCAGCTTTACTCATAATGTGTCAGATACTACTTTGCCATAACACTTGGTTAAGCCAGAGATATAGATAAAAATTTAGCCTGCTAGTTTACAACTATAGGTGAAGAGAGTTATTTTGATAGGAAAAATATTTATTCCTAACTGCTGTAGGAATTGAGAGAGAGAGAGAGAGAGAGAAACAAACCACAACTATTTTCTGCTCTGGTTTGGCACACTGTAAGGAAACTTTCAGTCTTTTGAAAACATTTAGGAACAAGAACGGGGGAAAGTTTTGTTTGAAAGAAGACTCCAGTGCTAATGATACGCAGAATCCAAAGGGAAAGAGGATTGAAAGAAGGAAATTGTTTGACTTTTCACTTTGGCTGAACTGGTCTCCAATACAAAAGCCATCAGAGATGCCTGAGGTATGCCAGAGAAAAAATCAAGGTGGGAGATGCAGACAGTATCTCCACACAAACACAACACATTCATGAGAGAAGAGAGTGATGTCTGTGACAAGTACCTGTCTCTCCCCAGAGACTGTCAAAGCTGTTGATCTGTGCTCGTTCCACTTCCTCTTCATCTTTTTCTGGAAGATCAAGTAGGTAGGAGACAATCTGAAACAAGAAGTTGTGTCAGCTCAAGCTTCACGTGGAACCCTATGTTACTGACACTAGCCTGTGAGGTTTGGAAGGAACATGGATGATCCAGGTGTTACGAAGTCTCTTGCACACGAAAGGAATCTGAACTGCTTGTCCTAGCAAAGAAACCCAAAGCTGCCATGAGCATTTGTTCCGGTACAGCTTACGTGTTTCTCTTGAACATAATTCACTTATATAGCATGTGATTTAAAAAATTACATAGTCCTCATATTTAAGTTAAAGAAACAACCCTTCATCCTCCCAATAAGAATACCAATAAATAAACAGAAAAAAACAATCAATAAACAAAAACCAGAAAATAAATATGGAGAAAACGTAGGGCATGTGTTTCTTCAAAGCAGAGCAATTATGTTTTTTCCTCTCAGGAGTACAAGGACTGTTTTGCATACAATAAAGGGAGAATGGCTGCTAACAACAAAGAAAAGTAATAGCTCTGTTTCCAGAAATTTGGAGAGAGTTAAAAAAAAACAACCTCCCATAGATTAATAAAAATTCCAATTTTACTTAATATTCCCTTGGTGACCTATCAGTTCAGTCGACAGGGTAGCTGTGTCACTGAAGCCTCTCATGCTTCAGTGAGAGGCGAGCTGACTTGGACTGGGCCACGAAAGTTGATCATTAAATTTTTAGGAATTTTTCAAGACGGTTGTTAAACAAAGATGTTTATTAGAAATTAAATAACAAATAAATTACACTTAAAACAAAAGTTAAAAGATAAAATCTCGTAACTTCCTGATTATTTAACTACATTTTACTATTATCTATGCTCTTGATATTATTTATATTTATTGTGTCTGTATGATGGAAATATTACATAATGGTGTGCTACTGTACATCCCTTCACAACTTCGTATTCACTGATGTCACAGTGGTGGCTTGAAATCAGCCAGGGTGGGAGTATTTACACCCTGGAAACATTACAAATCAGGATTTGATTTAGTGCTAAAAGCTGAAAGAGGTTCTAGTTTGATGCATATAATTAGATGAGGGTGAGAAGTAGTTGGACATTAGATCACATACCAGATTTAATGACACTAAAATTATTGGGAAAAGAGTTATTAGTAAACTGGGGTACAACTCCATTTATCAAATCATGATTGAATTGCAACCCCAACCCCCAAAACCTTACCACCTGCTTTCTTACCTCAGTGTAACCCATGCTGGCTGCAGCAATGAGGGCCTGTTGGATGGCGTGGCTCTTCTTAAACACCCCTTGCTGCTGGCCAGCCATTGTCCAGTCACATTGAATCAAAAACTTGACAACTTCCAGATGACCTCGGAGTGCAGCATGGACCAAAGCACACTGCCCATTCTTATCCAAGTGATCCACCTACGGGAAGGGGACAGAGCAATTTGTGAACAAATACTTGGGGTTGTATTTCCAGTGTCGTCACATCAGCTAGCTGCACATGGCTGGACTACCAAGGTTCATCCTTTCCCATTCCCTGAACCAACCTCTGAGAAAATTTAGAAGATACTCTCCTACTCAGCCTAGATCACCACTGAGCTACAAACCTGGGAGATGCCTCTCTGGGGAGAACCTCATTTCATAGGGTCAGGCTTCTATCTTCACATTAAAAGAAACCAAAACACAAAACTCCCAGCTTCAGCTTTGCTTTCCTGAGGTACATTCTCCTTTGTCCTTAGTTTTGTTCTGACCAAGATTTGAAAGACTTGTAGTTCTCTTGGTGTAAAAAAACTGTCTTTAAAATCATGAAAGGAAAGAAAAACATTTTGAAGCTCAAATTTTTTTTGGTCTTCTAAAGAAGCAAAGTATCTCATATCATGAATCACACTTCTGACCACCAAACTTTGGCAAAGGCTGCTCCTCTCTTCCAATGGGAGGGCAGAATCTCAAAAGATCTGGCCAAAATGGCTAGAGGTACTTGGAGCTTACTGCTAGACTAAGTTCCAATAGCAGTTTTTACAACTGCAGTACTGGTTACAAGTTTGGGCTGAAAGAAGAGCCTGATTAAGATCAATCTATCAGAAAACCCCTAGCTACAAGGCTCAGAAGATGAAGAGCCTTTTCTGGCACGTAAGTAGGTTACCTTCCAGCTGCAGTTAGAGCACTTGAAACAGAACTCCCCTCTCTGATTCTCCCCAGCATTAGGTCCACTTAGCCACTTATTTAACAAATGTTACTGAATGCCTACTATGTGCAAGGTACCACACAGGATTAAAAAACAGGTGACTGAGATAATAAAATATAGATTCTGTGCTCAAGGACTTTTGAACAAGGTAGGATTTGACATAGCAATGACTATGACAAAAGCCGGTCCAACAAAGGAGAATATAATAAATGCCATAAGAAAAGTAAAAATGCTGCTCCTCTTCTCTTCCTTGCTCTGAGCTCAGTGGAGAATTTCTTGGTTGTTAGGCAGGGGCTTTTTGTGGCTGCTGATAATGCAGTTTCCTAAGTGCCTCTCCAAGGTTTTAGGGCTGTGTCCGGAGGCAGTGTGGAACTGGCATACAAACACTGGGATGTATGCAGAGCCAGTACTCCCTTTGATCTGCTCCCTAATAGGGCCGATGTGCTCTACCTAGACTCGTGAGTTAACACAGGAGATAAGGAAGACGACAGCAGGAGGAGAGGAAAGCAGCAGAGCTAGGCAGCCATTACCTTGGCCCGTTTCTTGCACAGCAGCACAACAATACTCAGGAAGCCTGCGGCGGCGGCATAGCCCAGAGGCGTCAGGCCGCTTTCAGAAGAGGCATCCACATTGGCCCCAAACTCCAACAGCAGGGCTACCATTTCTGTGTAACCAAGATGAGACTGGACGCACAGAATTGGAGCATTATTTAAAACCTCTGTCCGGTAATTAATGTTGGCACCTCCCAAAATCAGCAGTCGGCTGACCTAGAAATAGGTAAATAAATAGAAATAAGACTCAGACAAATATCAGTCACATCCTTTTAGTCATCTTCTATTGAGTCATCTGGGACCCCCACAATACTGCCTAGTAGCATTTAATAACTACTCGGTCTTATAATTATAATCTGTTCCTTTTTCCACACTTTGCCTTTGGAAAGGGATATAAATAGTCTCTTTTACATAAACCTCTCAGTAACTAGAGCAAATGCCACCCATACTGTAGTTCTGAACTCAGTCTCTACTAAGTGAACTGTTGGTCAGAAAAGCTCCTATCAAAACAAAACCTACCCAATATTGATTTACTCCCTAGAAGCAGCAGGACCTGACCCTATACATCAGAGTCCGCTTACAGAAGGTAGAAGGTTAATAGGTTTGGTCTTCAACTCACAGAATAAAAGGTAACAATTTAAAATGCAGAGGGTGCCAAAAAAATGTATACACACTTTTTAAAAAAGATTTTATTGGGGAAGGGGAACAGGACTTTATTGGGGAACAGTGTGTACTTCAAGGCCTTTTTTCCAAGTCAAATTGTTGTCCTTTCAGTGTTAGTTGTGGAGGGCAGCTCAGCTCCAGGTCCAGTTGCCGTTTTCTAGTTGCTCCCTTGTGGGAGCTGAACTGGCAACCTTGTGGTTGAGAGGACGCACTCCAACCAACTGAGCCATCTGGGAGCTCAGCGGCAGCTCAGCTTAAGGTGCCGTGTTCAATCTTAGTTGCAGGGGGTGGAGCCCACCATCCCTTGCGGGACTCCAGGAGTTGAACCGGCAATCTTGTGGTTGAGAGCCCCCTGGCCCATGTGAGAATCGAACCGGCAGCCTTCGGAGTTAGGAGCATGTAGCTCCAACCGCCTAAGCCACCGGGCCGGCCCCACATTTTAAGAAAGGAAAAAAGTTGTATTAAAATTGTAATACTCAATATATACCTATACAAAGATGAATACAAAGTTATGTGTATAGATTTTTTTGGCACCCTCGTATACTAAATTATCAATATAAGACAGTCAAAGACAAGTCAAAAATCAATTAAATAGCCACTTAAATGTCTTCCTAATTTTATTTTTTTCAGTTACTATTTTAATCTAACTGTAATTTGTACACGTTTACCTTTATATTTGGAGTGTAGAGATTTCGCAAAGATGCCAATGCCATGGAAAGACCTTCTGTACTATAGGAGATCCAGAGACCCTGGAGAATGGAGGATGATACGCCAACTTTTTTACTCAAACCCTGAAAAAGAAATGTAGAGACAATTAAATTAGTAGCCAGCTACAAAGTACATGGGTATTAAGTTAGTGCCCTCCAGGTGTGGGGTACCAACAAATGAGAGCAGAGCGTTTCCCTAAAAATATGGGAACAAAGACTGGGAACAAGCTAAATGAGATGTCTGTATCTTAGCAGTTTGTGGCAACAAATCTACTTAATACCTCTCTGTTTTGCTGTATCTGGATGTAATTTCCCCCCCCCCCCACTTTTTCTATTAGGCTTCTTGAACCAATCTCTTACATTCAAGTTAGTCAAATACACCCTGAGACGATAATGCAATGTTGTCATCGATCTCCATCTCCTCTCCCTCCTGGGCATTTGGGAAAGCTGTATTTCCCAGCTTCCTTTACAGTTACGTGGGCCATGCGACTGAATCCTGGCTAATAAAACATGGACAGAAGTAGTACGCCCTGCCCAGGCCGGGCCCCACACCTCCTGCGTGTTTGCCACACTTCCTACGCTTCTTCCTGACTGCAGGCAGAGGATCCATGGCGCCCTCTGAGACTCACCACTCCATGGACCAAGCTGCCCAGTGAGCTGTACTGGGTCGTAAGCAAGAGCCAGAGGCATTGAGAGTCTGCACGTTTGTTTCAGTAGCTAGCACGCCTCACCCTGACTGATACATCCTACAATGATCATGGCAGGAAAAAACAACATACGTTTGACTGACATCAGCAACCACTTTTCTCTCCTAGGACTGGCCCAGGTCCTATGGCGTGTACTAATGTTTGCCCCTTTCATGTGGGCTTCTTCAAAAGGAAGTTTAAATAATTTAAATAATTTGTTTTCTAAAGTTTCTGTTGTTAGGGCAAGACTCTGGCAATCATCTTACTGTTCTGCCAACATCTGGGTCAAGTGAATTAAAGCAGGAACTCTCAAGGGCAGGGAGATATTAACAATGAAATTGGAGATCTAGTAAGTGGATCTGGGGAGGTATTCTTTTTTAAAAACTTAAGCTACTTCTCCTTGCTTTGTTCCTTGACATGGACAAAGGATAAGGTTGTTCTATTTATGTCCAAATCAGCAATGTTGTATTAAGCTTCTCTGAAAGATGCACGAACTCACTTCTATGCTCAGGGCCTACAAGTCTGGATTTAGTTTTCTTGGATGTAAATCATCTCTTTCTTCTGTGTGATACCCAGGGCAGTTTCATTCATTCAGGATACCAACAAAATTTTAAATGAGAAGGGCAAAGAGATTTAGAGAAAAGCTGATGTTCCCAGAATGCCGGGTCATAATTTTTGCTCAAGGGAACTTGGATGGACTTCCACTTCTGATAATGGTGGATCTAGGTAATTTGGACACACACTCCTGCTAAGGACAACTAGGAAAAGCTGTATAAAATTAAACAAAGAAAAAGACATCCTCTTTTGAGAACATGGGAGGACTAATAAGTTGGAGAATAAGTACTGGACCAAGATCTAGGATAGAATGAAGCATTGGAGAGTAGTTTGCAGCTGCTTTTCACTGGGTGTTCCTGCCAATCCTTCAGAGTTTTCTAGGAGTACTTTCGACAGCTTTGGAATTTTGGGGGCAGTGAAACTATTGTGTATGTTACTGTAATGGTAGACATTGGATATTATGTGTTTGGTAAAGTCCACACAACTTACAACACAACAGTGAATCCTAATGTAAACTATGGACTTCAGTTAATAATATATTAATACAGGTTCATCAATTACAACAAATGCCCCACACCAGAGCAAGATGTTAGTAACAGAGGAGAATGTGGGGGAGAGTGAGTACATGGGAACAATCTGTATTTTATACTCAATTTTATGTAAAATGGCTCTATTAATTAACCTCTGGGAGTAAGGCTGAGAAATATGTGCATGTGTTTAAAGCTCCCAAGGATAATCTAATGTACAGTCCCCCTTACCCATGGTTTCACTTCTGTGGTTTCAGTTACTTGCGACCAACTGCGGTCCAAAAACATTAAATAGAAAATTCCGGAAATAAACAATTCATAAGTGTTAAATTGCACGCCATTCTGAGTAGCATGATGAAATCTCGTGCTGTCCTGCTCCATCCTGCTGGGACACGAATCATCCCTCGGTCCAGTGCACCCACACTGTTACACTACCTGCCTGCTAGTCACTTTAGAAGCTGACTTGGTTATCAGATTGACTGTTCAGTGCTTGTGCTCAGGTAACCCTTATTTTACTTAATAATGGCTCCAAAGCACAATAGTAGTGATGCTGGCAATTCAACTACATCAAAGAGAAGCCATACGTGTTTTCTTTACGAGAAAAGGTGGAAGTTTTTTTTTTTAAATGTATTATTATTATTATTATTAAATTTTTTTATTGGGGAATATTGCGGAACAGTGTGCTTCTCCAGGACCCATCAGCTCCAAGTTATTGTCCTTCAATCTTAGTTGTGGAGGGCACAGCTCAGCTCCAAGTCCAGTCGCTGTTTTCAATCTTTAGTTGCAGGGGGCACAGCCCACCGTCCCATGCGGGAATTGAACCAGCAACCTTGTTGTTGAGAGCTCGGGCTCTAATCAACTGAGCCATCTGGCTGCCCCAAAAGGTGAAAGTTCTTGACTTAATAAAAAAAAAAATTGTATGCTGAGGTTCAGATCTACAGTAAGGACGAATCTTCTATCTGAGAAATTGTGAAGGAAAAAGGAACCGTGCCAATTTTGCTTTTGTACCTCCACTACGAAAGTTATGGCCACAGTGTGTGATGAACGCTTAGTTAAGATGGAAAAGGTATTACATTTGTGGGTGGAAGACATGAACAGAAAACATGCTCCAACTCACAGCCATATGTTGTGTCAGAAAGCACTGAGCCCGCCTGAAGACTTCAGCAAAGGAGCCCCTGAAACGAGCGACACCGAGCCACTTGTTGCGAGTAAGCGATGGTTACACAGATTCAGGAAGAGGTTTGCATTGAAAAATGTAAAAATTACTGGAGAGGCTACATCTGCTGCTGAAGAAGCTGCTTCCACAGCTCGGGCAGAGTGGAAGGGCTCGGTACTACCCGGGGTTTCAGGGACCACTAGGGGTCTTGGAAGGGATCCCCTGTGGATAAGGGGGGGGCACTATAAAGCCAAAGGCAAAAGCCACTGATCTAGGTCTACAGATAAATCTCAGCTATCCATGGTATTATATATAGAGTACGATACTGTGTATGCCAAGTTTAAAAAACATGAAATAATTTTGTATATTGTTTGTGAATATATTTTTATATTGGAAAAGTACAAATTATTGATGAGAAGAACACATGCTAACTTAAGGGCAGAAAATACCTGCGAAGGGAAAGAAATGGGGTAAGAGAGGGAAAAAAGGGGGCTTCTATTGCATTTGCTACATTTTTGTTTCTTAAAAATAAAGATTTGAACAGCAAACCTGGAAAAATCTTAACTCTTGTTAAAAATGATAGATAGCATTTGTTTATTCAATTACCTATGCTTCCCTATGTTTGAAATGTTTCATAATGACACCAAAAAAAAAGAGAAACAGGGACATCTCTTCTTCCCGAGAAAAGAAAAAGGGACGAAAGAATTGACGATGACATACATTGATTTATTGGTGAGAAGAGGAGAGCAGTTAAAGGAAGCCAAACTTCATGGCTTTATTTTTTCAGTGACTCATAAGTCAAGCTGTTTGTTGAGTTAATTAACTTGGTTAAGAACTAGAGGAAAAAGATGGGGAAGGGAGCTGAGTAAGAACAGACCTTGGTAAATGAACTTCAAGTAAATGGTCCAGTAAATGGACCACAAAGCAGCACTGAGAGTCCCAGTGAGGTTGGAGTAAATACACAGGAGATAAGTCTGAAATACAGAGACGGACACTAGGATTGGGAGTATTAGTTTTTCTTGTACCAAGGATTTGCTCTACCGATTTCTTCTACTGGGTGGGGTGTGGCAGGAAAGAGATTCAGTTTAGTTAAACTCAGCTCTGCAAAAGTGACAGGCAGAGCTCATTACCAGGCAGGATATAGCCAAAAACCCATATAATTAAATTCTAAATGATGGATTCTTGAAGAGAACTTTAGGTTCAGATAACTAGAAAAGTTTCTTTTCAGTATCTATAACTATAGCTCAGGCAAGAAGGAATCTCTTTTTGTCAGAGATAAATGGTAATAGAGTCCCTTTCTTAAATATTTGTCAGCATCTAAATTTATAACACTGTTCACCAGCCGGTAGTACGTTTGCTCAGTATTTTTGAATACTTCATAAACAAAGGGAAAGCGGGAAAGCATGAAGCAACAGAGTCATCTTCTCTTAGGGATCTTAGCGATGGCTCAGGTATCTTAAGATCATGGCAAACACTAACCTTGGGGTTATTCAATGAGTTTCTTTAAGGCAAATTATTGACAAATATATCTTCGGAGATCCACTTGTAGCTACCCAAGTATCTCACACAGATTAGTACTCTTCTTATCTGACCATGCACATGGCTGTTTGGTTATAGGGAAAGGATCCTGGTAAACAAAGGGAATGGCGCCTTTCATCGTAGGGAAGGGGTTGGCAAACTATGGCCCAACACCAAATCCAGCTTTCCACAGTTTTCATAAATCACGTCTGATGAAAATTCAACCATGCTCATTCATTTCTGTATTGTCTCTGGGTGCCTTTGAGCGACAATGGCAGAGATAAGTGGTTTCGACAGAAGCTGGATGGACTGCAAAGCTCTATTTGCTGGTCACTGCTATAGAGGATGCTGAGTAACCTCTGAAGTGAAAGAATGATATTACCACCTAAAATTTATGCTCGTTATTAAGTCTTTTTATCAGGAAAGAGATTTTTACTCTTAATTTTGATCCTCAAAGCTATCCTGGATATATGACTAGTATTTTGCATTTTATAATGTACATAATATATCTTGTATCTGTGACCCTTAAAACAATCGTGAGAGTTAGATATTACCATTTTATAGATGAGAAAACTGAGACTGCTTAAGGTAAGTGGCAGAGTCTGTACTTGAACCCATGCTTTTTGATTGCTGTCAAAGGATCTTCTACTCTCCAGATGCCTATTTATAGCACTTTTCCCCTCAGGCTAATAGTTCTGTTCTGATAAGAAATGTTACAAATTGACCAATCAAAGGAACATTTTAAAGGGCAGCATTTAGGGAGCTGATTGTAAGAGAACTCAGAAATCCTTCCAGGGACTAGACCCAACCCAGTGAAACACCCTGCATAACAAACTAGATTGAAATTTCTCTGGCCACAATTCACAAACATCCTCCTTTCTTTTCATAGACTAGAAAAGATCTAAATGGCAATTAGAGGATTACAAAAGAATTATAAGTGCTCAACATTATTGGTCACTAAGGAAATACAAATTAAAACCACAATGAGAAACTACTTCATACCCACTAAAATGGCTAAAATAAGACAGACAATGTCTGACAAGTATTGGCAAGGGTTTGAAAAAACCTGGAACCCTCATACATTGCTGGTGAAATTGTGAAATGGTAAAGCCACTTTGAAAAACAGATTGGCAATTCCTCAAAATGTTAAACATAGTTAATATATGTCTATCAATTCCACTCCTAGATACAGATCCAAGAGAACTGAGACATGTTACACAAAAACTTGAACAGTAATACTGTAAATGTATGAAATGCCACTGAGATAGTCACTTAAAATGGCTAATTTTATTTTCTTTAATTTAAAAGGGGAAAATCTTTGTGCTGGCCCAGTGAGTGACTCAGGCAGTTGGAGCTCCATGCTCCTAACTCCGAAGGCTGCTGGCTCGATTCCCACATGGGCCAATGGGCTCTCAACCACAAAGTTGCCAGTTTGATTCCTCGAGTCCTGCAAGGGACGGTGGGCTGTGTCCCCTGCAACTAGCAACGGCAACTGGACCTGGCGCTGAGCTGCGCCCTCCACAACTAAGACTGAAAGGACAACAACTTGACTTGAAACAGCAAGTCAAGACAACTATCAACAGGGAGCTCTCTGCATTTCAATGACCCTGAAAGCACTGCATCAGGAAAACCACAGTCCAAGTCTACATTCTTCAGCTCACAGTCATGTCATCGCTGTATGCTGTGCCCCCGAGTATTTATGTTCTGAATCACACAGGGAGCCACTCTTATCTCAGGCAACCATGTTGTCTGTAGCAACACAAGATAAAACTGTGTCAATGACAGGAGTGCACGGTTTAAATGTAGGTCTCCACGTATCGAATAAAGTCACACTGGGTCAAACAAAACTTCGCATCGTTTGTCTGTTAATGTGGTGTTTATGGTGCAGAAAAGACAGGCATAAACTTCGCATCTGATCCTAGGCAGACAGTGACGCTAAGCTTAAGTGTTTAAAGTGGTGATGCTCAAAAGTTAAGTTCCTTTCCTATCTAACAGAAGGGTAATGATCTCAGAAGGTACATAAGTAGCAGATGCTTTTTGGTCCCTTGAAATTGGAATCAGACACCTTGCCTGTTATTTTAGTCCCACTCTGCTCCCACTGAGTAAGGTCACTGGGTAAGGTCATGTTTTGGTACAGTGATTTGTTAGATAAGATAATTACAAGTCAAATAAAGGACCTGTTACTGCCTTTCACTGGTGTCCATCTGATGAACAGGCTGCTCTGGCTTATATACCGGGAAGAATTTGCTAGGTGCTTGGAGTTGACCTTAATGCCATATTTCTCTCTGAAGAGAACTGTTTTATCTTTAACAGTATCTCCTGGGGGAAGTCCAACCCAGAAAACTGTTTAAAATACCTTAATTTCTCAATCCTGAGGCAGGAAAAGCAGTCTAAAAAAGATTGTAGGGATTGAAAGGAGCAGAATGCTGGCAAACTGTATGCTAGAAAAATCAGAAGAACATACTTCCTCAATCTTTGTGCTTTACCCCACATGCTATCAACATGATAAATTCCTTGAGTTAGGGGCTGTATCTTTTTTGTTTTTGTATCCCTAATAATCCCCAGGACAATCCTCAGTAAATGCTGAAGAAACAAACGCATGCAACCGTGCCCAACAGTGAATGTGTGCCCTCCTCTTGGTCCTCCAGTCCAGCCTTGTGAACGCTGAGACAGGGGAGCTGATGCTATAGTTCTTAAAAGTTTGGAAACTACTGGGAGAAAAACTGGGATTATGATTTGGAGAGAATGGGGGAAGTAGCTCCAAGAAGGTTATTGTTGGTTCCAGATAGTTTGAAAATCATAGCACCACAAATATTAAAATCTTCACTAAAACAACTGTGTTTCCCCCAAAATAAGACCTAGCCGGACCATCAGCTCTAATGGACTGGGTCTTATGTTAATTTTTGCTCCAAAAGACGCATTAGAGCTTATGGTCTGGCTCGGTGTTATTTTTGGGGAAACACAGAATTACAAGAAGCCGAAAGAGTAACTGTTCTCAGTGATGTTTTTAGACACTGATGTTTTTAGACACTGTGAAAACTAACTGCTACAATATGACTGTCTTCAAGAGATTGTAGGTCATACATGGAATATACATGTACATATGTATATGCTTTTCATCTAAATGATTACACACGTACATTTCCTGGAAAGCCTAGCAATCTGCTAAACTGGGAGATGACAAATGTGGTTTTCTTTCCAAAGGCCTACGGAGAAACAGGCCAACTTTGCAACAAAACAATTTCAGAAAGCAAGGACTACACTGGAATAACAGTAGCTTCATAAACACAGTGCTAAAGGAAACCCTGCTGGAGATAGAAAGAAAAAAGCCTCCAACTTCTCTAATTACCTTAAAAATGTGCGCTTTGAGGATGTGATGTCCCAGTTCAATAGTCTGCTGTCGGTTTAGTTTTCCCTCTTGGCGGGAAAACCAGAAGGCAAGTAATGTGTGACCACTCCTGCAAAGAAAAAGAGATTCATTTTAGAAATTTTAATGCCCCAGTTCTGCTTTGGGTGGGGCACTGTTCAGGTCTAGCTGTAACTTTCTCATTCAATCAGTCTCTTAGGGAAGGACACCTGCTACTGGGCAAGTAATGGGTATTAAAAGGTTCTTAGCTTTTACCAGTCCTTTACCCAAATCACATGTGTGAATACCACAAAATGTCATTTATACGCAGTTGGCTTATGCCCATCCCACACACAGATGGTATTAAAAGATTTTCATTTTTATTTTCTGTCCCTGTTAACTCATTTCACCCATGCTTTAAATGTCAGTGTTCCTTAGGGTCTCACTTTTGGTCCTAGTTTGTCCTCTGGATTAACTCATCATCTTCAGGGCTTTCATCACCACCTATTTCCTATGTCTTTTTCTCTAGTTAGACTTCTCAGCCTTAAATCAATATACATCTATTGGATTTCTCCACCTGGAGGTTCCATAATACCTTAAATTCAACATGTCCCAGCTGGATTAACCACCTCTTCCCCAAGTGAAGTCTTCTCTGATCGCTACCCTTTCACTCCAATGGAGAAAAGGAGCACTTTCTCTTTGGTATGACCACTATAGATGTAGGGGCCTCTAGTACACTACCTACCACACTGCCACATACACTCTCCTCTGCTAGACTGTAGGTTTCCTGACGGCATCCGTTCCCTGCTATCTCCTTGCTAACAGATCCCCAATCTGTTCTGAAAGAGAAAACCTCTGCCTCTGCCCATGATGCTCAGAACTCCTGGGGCCTTCTTGTAGTCATGTGGGCAGTTGGCCTAAGACCAAGCCAGAAGGACTAAGCTAAGAGAATTGTAGAAAAACAGAGTCTGAGCCGTGACTGTACAGCATTGGAAGCTGTCCTAATGTTAGATCGCTTGTTATATGACGTAATAAATTTCTTTATTACTCAATCCATTTGAGTTGGAATTTTGTTTCTTCCAGCTCAAAGCATACTAATAATACACTACTTTAAGTGTGACGTACGCATTTATACCATATGCATGTATACAAAAAGATGTATACAAGTGGACACTTTGGTCAGCGTTGCTCAAGTAGTAGTTCACCATAATCAGAAGTGTCTGGACGCTGATGGTAACCACTTTGAGCACCTCTTGTCATTGCAGAAATCAAATGTAACTTGTATTCATCTTTTGTTATCGGTATATATTGAGCATTACAACTTTAATACAGTTTTCCTTTCTTAAAATGTGTATACATTTTTTTGCACCCTCTGTATGTATGTGTGTGTGCGCACGCGCATGTGCGCGTGTGTCTATACAAGTTATGTGTGTATTTCTGTTTACGTTTATGACAGAAATTCTGAGTTATTTATATTCTCCAGAGTGCCTTACACAGTGTATTGCATATAAAAATTCTCAATAAAGTTCTTTGGAAGCGAGAGAAAACTGGGAATTATAGAAAGGACACCGAGTCCCCAATGTGGCTCTCATCACATTGGCTCTGGCCTGTGAGAACTGTCTCTCGACTCCCCACCAGGTTAGTAGTCAGTCGGCAGAGTTCTCTATGCCTCTGGTCACACCACTCTTCTATACCTTTCATTTGGAGCGTCTTAGAAGAGGGAAATGAAACCATTATCTCAGTTTCAAACCTAGTAAGTTAATCCAACAGAAGGAAAAAGTAGCAAGTGAATTTTGTTGGTGCCAATTCCCTGAAAGGAGGCCCAAATGTCTACCGGACAATTTTCTCTCAGACTTAACACTGATACTCTGCCAGGTTTAACATTTGAACATACCTCACACCGAAGCATGAAAAATAAACACATTTTTATTTCTTCTTTTAAAAAAATTTTAAAGCTTCAGTAAAGAACCTGGAGAATAGATGGAACCCGGAGGGGCGTCCATCTTATAGACATCATCTCAGAGATTTCATTCCAATAAGACTTTAAAATAAAATTTTACCATGTTCTACACCTGAGCTTCACAGAATTTCCAAATTCTAGTGGATTCTATGCCACCTTATTTGATTGGATAAGATTAACCATAATGGAAAGGAAGCTATTTAATTGAGAGGATTCTCAGACAAGTGTAGCCTGCGTGGAATCATCACTATCATCTGAAGGTACGAGTCTAGTGTTTCACACTCACAAAATCTGGAAATTGCTACTATACTTTCATTTATCCCTTGAAAGCCCAATTTAGTTGGTAGGCTATCTTAACAGAGTAAAGGTAAGTTAGAAGATAATGAGAAGCATTTACAAAGTGCCCTATCTCAAGTTCTCAAAGTCCTATCCAGTTATTACTGTAGTCTCCCTGGTGTAAGAATTATTACTTTAAGTGACTCATCCATGGCTGTGCGTAGTGACTAGAAGTTCTGAATACAGGCCTCTGATTCACTACCTATGCTTCAGGCCATTAGTGAGAATCCATGCCTACTAAGGAAAAAAAGCTCATGTCTGACAAAGAAATGAATTTTCAGTGTGACAAAGAATTGGCTTTGCCCCAGTGCTTTCCTTTTACTACCATAACTAAAAAATCCTGGTAAAAGGTCTGCAATTCTCTAGTATACATTTCAGCCAGCTATAGAAAATAGTGCTTGCTTTTGTTGTTGTTGATCAGGCACTCAGGAGTAACAGCAAACAACACAGGCCAAGAAAAAGATGAGGGTGACAACGGTAGTTTATTTCTTTTTGGGTACAAGCAAATTACATTAATAAAAGAATGATTTCAGGGCTGGCCCGGTGGCTCAGGTGGTTGGAGCTCTGTGCTGCTAACTCCGAAGACTGCCAGTTCGATTCCTACATGGGCCAGTGGGCTCTCAATCACAGGTTGCCGGTTCAAAGTCCCGCAAGGGATGGTGGGCTCCGCCCCCTGCAACTAAGATTGAACACGGCATCTTGAGCTGAGCTGCCTCCCGGATGGCTCAGTTGGAGCGCGGGCTCTCAACCACAAGGTTGCCAGTTCGATTCCTCGAGTCCTGCATGGGATGGTGGGCAGCACCCCCTGCAACTAGCAACCGCAATTGGACCTGGAGCTGAGCTGCGCCCTCCACAACTAAGACTGAAAGAACAACAACTTGAAGCTGAACGGCACCCTCCACAACTAAGATTGAAAGGACAACAACTTGACTTAGGAAAAAGTCCTGGAAGTACACACTGTTCCCCAATTAAGTCCTGTTCCCCTTCCCTAATAAAATCTTTAAAAATAAAATAAAATATATAAAAGAATGATTTCAGTTCATTAGACTGAAAGCTTGTGGTATTCAGGACACAAAGGGTAATAGCAATTTATATTATATGCTGGCACTTCCATTTGTACCTTACTATTATGATAAAACATGTTGCCACTGGCTAACCTATAGTCCGAATGTTTATTTCTAATTTTCTTATCATTTTCTCACTCCTGAACTCACCTCCTTTTGACTCCTAGTCTCACTACTCTCTTATGTCACCAGTGGTTTATGGTTTTCCTTTAGCCTTTGATCTTGTTTCTTTTTATTTTCTCTTTCCAGCATTAGGTCTTGTTGACTAGTTACCTTGAAACTGTCTCTTCTCCTGACATCTGTGACGCCATCCTGAGACTTTTCCTCCAGTTTCCTTCAGTGATGTAATTGCTTTGCTTTATCCCCCATTTGTTTTTCTCTCTTAGGTAGCTCTCATCTAGTCTCCTGGCTTCAACTCTCACTTCAATGTGAATGGCTCCCACAGTCACATCTCTACCACTGAGGTTTCTGTTTGCCTATCAAACTGCCTGCTGGATCCCTCTACCTTCATAGGACCTGTCAAATGACACCGCTTGAAGTTGAAGCTTTCCTTAAAACCAAATCCCCTTAAGACTTTTATTTTTTAAAATATTGCCAGTTACTCAGGCATAAAACCTAGCAGTTTTCTCCTCCCCTTTTCACTTTCTCTTCTGTATAATGGCAAGGGCCTCATTCTCTCCACAGCCTGCTCCCTGGCCTATGCCAATAATCTACATTGTAGAAGCCTGATCACAATTCTGCTCAAAATTCCTCAGTGGCTTTATATATATTTCCTCCTATACATAATCTAAACTCTTTGCATGGTACCAAAGGCTCTCTATAATTTGTCCTTTGTCCATTTGTCTGTCTTGACCACCTTACCTTGTACTTCTAATTCCAGGCAGAGTAAAATATTTCAGAGTTTCAAACACGCTTTCCCTCTGCCTGGAATTCTTCTCTCCGTTTAGTTCATCAGGCAAATGATTTCTCATTCTTTAAGTCTCAGTTCACACCATCTCCTCTGAAGCCTTCCTTCCTTGGTCCTCCCAGACAGTCAGGGGTACTTTCCCTTAGGTTCTTGTTGTACCTGGTACACATCTCCATTACGGCACCTACTGCAGCCCTCTGCGTGTCAGTCTTTCCGCTAGATTGTGTGGAGCATAGAAGCCATGATTTTTTCACATACGTACTCTTAGGTAGTAGGAGTACTTATTTGCAGAATGAACAAATAATTAGTAATACCTTACATTTGTACACAACCTTGTGGTTTTTGAAATACTTTAACACTTGCTTAGATTCTCACAAACACGGGTACTATAGGCACAGGAGCAAATATTACTAATACGGTGGAAGACTGAGACGCAGCCAGATTTAAGGACAGATTCCCAGCTCACACGCCTAGGATGTAAAAGGGATGAAATGAGAACCCAGGGCCTTCTGAAACCTAGTTCCATTACCATGCTGACAAAATTAGCAACTTGGTTTTCATTTCTGAGCAAATTGGTGTGAAGAAGTCAACCAATGAAGAATAATATATTAATTTGTGTAATATAAACTCTGAATTCTTAACATATTTAACATGAGCAACTGTTAGCTTTGTCATTTTTTGATTGGCATTTTGGAGAGACTAGTTAAGAAAGAGAGCCCCAGTCAGTGTGACATGATTTCAGGCATGACTGAACAAAATTATGTTTTCTCTCTGTAAAGATGATAATAAACAAAGTCAACTTTAATGTGGGTTCATATGTAATTATAAAGCCCAAAGTGGGGGCAGTGGTGAGGGCAGAAGAATTATTTCCACATAGCTTATACAATGAGATCACTTTGTGATTCACAGTTATCCTGCAGACCTATGTTCAAATCTTAGTTCTGTCACTTGTAAGACTCACAACCTTGGATAATCTATTTGACCTTTCTGTGAAGCAGGGATAATAATTCCTCTCTCTCAGAACTGTGGTGAGAATTAAGTGAAATGTGCTTTACATTTCTTTTATATCCATAGCAACCAGCACAGTGCTATGCTAAAGGAACGAACATTAGCCGTGAGTTGAAACATACTGCAAGATGACTGTGTGCTCAATAGAACTTGAATCTTTTTTTTTTTATTTGTTTATTTATTTTACTATTTATTTTTTAAATTTTTATTGGGGAATTTTTATTGGGGAATATTGGGGAACAGTGTGTTTTTCCAGGACCCATCAGCTCCAAGTCAAGTCATTGTCCTTCAATCTAGCTGTGGAGGGCGCAGCTCAGCTCCAAGTCCAGGCACCATTTTCAATCTTAGTTGCAGGGGGCGCAGCCCACCATCCCATGAGGGAATTGAACAAGAAACCTTGTTGTTAAGAGATCAAGCTCTAACCAACGGAGCCATTCGGCTGTCCCTAGGGAGACACCTTTAGATAGAAAGGTTTTCAGTTACCACTCAAATCAAAAGGTGGTGGCCTTTCATAAAACTTTGACACACTATTTCCTCTCCTTTTTTATGCTGTAATAGGAATGTAGAATAGAAAGTTCCTCCCTAAACACTGTATGCTTCTAATTTGTAGCGTAGCTTGATTGATTCAATAATAGTATCAAGTATAACAATAAAAGTAAATACCGCCTATCATAAAAATAAAAAAAAATAAAAGCGGTGGCTTTGAATCAAGGCTGCTTTCAATCAAGTTCACTGGTGTCTCCCTACCGGAAAGATGTCACAATGAGTTTTGGGTATTTTAGACGGAGCATGCATTTTGGAGCCAGGCAGATCCAGCTTTGCCACTTAACAGCTTAGGACCTTGTACGAAACTTCCCCATCATGTCGAGTTCCTTAGGGACAGAATTCTGTGACACAGAAGATAGTTCAATGACTATAACATTGCTGTCAGGGGTTAAGTGAATCCACCCCTCTGTGAATTTTGGCCATAAAAATGCACTGAGGTAGCTCATTTTTCTCGTCTCCCATAAATTCTCATCAAAAAGAACTTGAATCTTTAATGTGTGCAAAGCGAAATGTGATACTCCACCCTTAACCCCATATCCTTACCCCTCCACACCTTAACTCCACCACCTTTACAGCCAAAACAGAAACCCAACAATCAGAGAAAACTTATTGGGTATGGGTGCCATTCACTGTTAGTCAATGAGGGAAAACTTGGTAGTGTAACTTGAGGCAGAGTGGGGATAAGGACAGAGCTAACCAGTCCCTAAGAAATAAGGTATACAAATTTGTATTCAGGAGGAATACAAATTTCTCACGTAGAACAGAGGTTTTCAGGAGGATATTGGGACTTATATACAAAGTATATTTGATTTTAGATATTTTAGGAGAGACTCATTCCCGGGTCAGAATTGAAGACCCTTCCCCCAGCACTGCCTCCTCTCCTCGATCCTGGATATATGTGCTCTGACAAAAGGCAGAGGAGGTAGTATCCAGAATAGATCGCATCTCGATCCTCATCTGCAGGCATCAGTAGCCCCTCCCTAGGGATTACTGGAGACAAGTGGCACTCACATTGGACAACTCCGAATTACAAGGCAGTCAGGAGCTGCCCTTACAGGGTGATCCTGTTTCCTATAGCTCAAGAGCTGACGGCTATGAAGTCTCTTAAAAAGAAAACCAAAACCCTTTCTAAGGCAAGAATCACCCTCCCTTTCCAGTCTGGAACTTGAATGACAGTTTTACACAAAACATACATACAATGGCACCATGTCTGTTTTTCTCATAGATTTTCACTTAGCATCCCAGGGAGAGAGCTAGTCTTAGTTTCTATTTGTAGCACTGAAACATGCTAATAAATGGACTCAAATAGTTCCAGCATGATGTTTTCTCCATTGTTCTAGTCAGTCACTAATGTGTAGTCACAAGATTGCATTAGCTCTTGCAATGACAAACTCCGTATACAACACTTTAGTGTTTCCAAGAAACTCTGAGGTGCTTTGCTATTCCTCTGTGTGGTGCTTGGATGTCATAGTTACAACCGGCTGGCAAGGAATTGCTTGCTTACAAGCTACAGCCTATCTTATCTTATAATTTGGGCAGAAATAATGTGTGTGGCTATAGAATGACTTTGTATTACAGAAGTAAACGTGGGGAATTATTTAGAGAGACCTAGTGAGGTTAGAATTATGAGGCACAGATGGATAGCTGCCTCCAAAAGGTTTGTGTTCCTTTCCACAGACAAGAGCTATTGTTGGGAAGCGGCTCCTTTGCCAGGGACCTTGCATTCACATTCAAGTGGGGTCATGTGACTGAGTCAATGGAATATAGACAGAAATTATATTCATCATTTCAGACCTGGCCAGGAAACATCTCCTTTGACTTCCATGACCTTTCTTTCATTTCACCTTCTAACTAATAAGACCCTTGTAAATTATTATTTGGTTCATCATTTTTTCCGTAGGATTTAAATATAACTATTCTGTTTCATGTCTCTAAACTTCCTTACACTCTTAACTTGGGTGATTTTGTTTAGTCCCATGGTCTGTACTGTCAGTTATTTGCTGGTAACTCCTCAATCCGTAACTCCATGCCTAAGCTTTCTTTTCTTATTTTCCAAAGTCACATGTCTAAATATGTTTGTTCATCTTCTCTTGGAGGCAATTCATTATAAACCTCTCCAAAACAGGACTCACCTTCCTCCTGCCTCTGGCTGTGCTAGAACTCCGCCTCCATTCAGAATGCACTCTGTTGGTCATTGGCTTCACTACCCGCCATCACTCAAGATAAGTGTTGAAGTAATTTCTGATCCCTTCACCCTTACCTCCCGCACATAAAAAAAAGACTAAGTGCTTTTGAGTATCTCCCAAATGTCTCTCCCACATACACCTTGCTCTCTATTCTCATGTTACAGGTCTTGGCATCTCTCACCTAGACTCCTGCTATAAAACTCGTAACTACTATCCCTGCCTACAGTCTCTCCTTTTTTTCAACCCATCTTCCACACACCACTTGCCAGACCTATTTTTTCACATCATCACAGTTATCTGATCATTGTCTCCTCCTCCTCATAAAGTTATAGAGACTCCCTATTATCTACAGAACAAATTGTAAAGTCTTAAACATGGCATTCAAGTGACACTTCCGATCATTCTTTCTGACCATGTGTTTTATTCTCTAATCACAGCTTCTCACAATTCCCCAAAGGTACTTCATATTTTCACACTTGGTTTTGCTCCTGCCATTACTTATTTTTTGCCTGCCTACAGAGCTCTCCACTCCAGTGCTGCTTAACAGAAGCAACTCATCCTTTCAGGCTGAGCTTGGATATCACCTCTTCTGCAAAGTCTTTTTCCGTGTCTAGGTTCCCATGGTCCTTTGTACTATGGCACTATTGTTGGTCGCTATGTGACTGACTTCCCTCTAGAGGGTGAAGATGTTACTGCTGGGGGTGTCTTACTCACCTAAGCTTCTCTAGTGTAGAGCAGAGTGGTGCAGAGTAGAAGTTTAATAAATGCTTCACGAATGAATAAATGCTAAGCAGATGGGTTCCAGGAAGAGCAACACCAGGACTTCCAGACCATTTTCCAATTCACTGCACAGTTCAACCTTGAATTTGCAAGCATCTCTGTTGCCACTGCTCAACTGTGAAATGAGTGTGACTCTGACTCAAATATTGAGAATAGATTGACAATTCTCATCTTTTCACCTCTCATCTGAAAAATCCTGCCTGCAGTTAAACTTTGGTGATTGCTGTCTCACAGTCTGCTTGTTGCCATCAATTCTCAGCAAATGACACCCACACAACTTTGCAAAAATTCTTTCCTTCCTCTTCAGCTTATCAGTCAGTAACTGCTTTGGCATGTTCTGCTCATGGTTTTCTCATGGAATCTGAATACAACATATATTTGTAGTCAGCTTGTCTCACGTATTCAATGTGGAAATGAAGGAGCCTGATGAAAGTAAACCCTAGTAGTAGACTCTAAGTATGCCCACCATCTACCTTGGTAGAAATGGATAAAAGAGCATTATTTATTTTTAAAACAGATTCTGGAGAGATTTGCTGCTTTGTCCCACCTTGCCTCACAGTCTCCTACTGCCCTTCTGTTCTTGTAATGCCTCACTGGCCCTAGGAAAATGGACATCTCTCCTCTGACAATGAAGTCTTTAGACAGTTGGCAGGGCTTCATGAGGCAAAAGAGCTACGACTCCATTGAACTGTCACAGTCTGAAACACCAACAGTAGGCATAGAAAGATTTATCACTTTTCTCTTCCTTTTCCATGTCCTGTAGCTCTTTGTTTATGCCACTGGTACAGCGCTCTGCCTTGAATTATAGCTAGTTATAAATATGTCTGTTAAAACCACTAAGCTGTAAGTCCTGGTAGATGGATCTATCTTACTTATTTTTGTATGCCCTGCAGTGCTTAACACAGAGCCTTGAATATATTACGTAATAAATGTTCACTGACTGCTTGCTGAAATGCATATCTTCACTTACTCCTGACATGTGGTAACAGAGTGAACAACACATTGTGAGAAGAGTTTCTCAAATATTTTCGGTTGCAAGCTTAAAATGAATACCACATCTCATTCCTTTGTTCACTAATTCATTATATTTAAAAAAAATATTTACTGAGTGCTCATAGTGTGCTAGGCATTCTATGAATCATTAGGAAGACCAAGGTGAGCAAGACAGAAAATGTTTCTGTCCTCACTGAGCTCACTGCCATTCTACAGGGGAAAGTAAAGCAGAAAGGAGTACTCACCTGTAATGAATTAATAAGTGATTGTGGTAAGAGTTAGAAAAGTAAAAAGGCTGCTAAAGAACACCAGGAGAAACTTACTTAGATAAGGTGACAAGTGGAGTCCCTCTGAGGAGGTGGTATTTAAGTGGAAATCTGAAGAAGTGAGGGATTTTGCCATGTGATGAGTGAGGCAAAGTGAGGTCGAGACAGAGGGAACTGTTAAGTGCAAAGGCCTAGAGGTGGGAAGGAGCTTAGCAAGTTCTAGGAACTGGCAGATGACCAGTTATGACCAGGAAATGGTGTATGAGAGAGAGCTCAATTAGCTCAATTTAGAGAGGTAGGCAGAAGCTATCTTTGTAATACAGAGCTTGGCTTTGATTTTATTCTAACCCCAACAAGAAACCGTTTGAAGGATTTCAGGAGGTTACATGGTCTGATTTGTGTTTTTAAAAATCACTTTGGCTGCTGGTGAGAATGGATGAAAGGGTAGACCAGTTAGGAGGCTGAAGCAGCCCATGTGCGAGCCTAGGGTATGTAAGTAGAGATGGAAGTAAGTGGATACTTACAAGTAAAATTTGGGTGGTAGAACCAACTAAATATGCTACAGTGAATACATGTCTCACAGCGGTGGGTTCTTATGACTGAGAGAATAGAAGACTCTTAGTGCTAATTTGACCAAATGTGGAGACCTATCTGCTTTTGAAAGTCTCTAGAGAAAGCTGAGTAAGTTGCTCTACTCACAAAAAAGAAAATGTGCTGTCACATCCCACTAAGCTGGCAATAATTCCTGGTTGCTGTGCTATTCATCTCTGTTTGACAAGCTAGGAAAGCCTGTGGGATTCCCATCTTTTCATTCAGCCAGTGTTGTTGCTTCAGAGACTCATTAATGGGACATATTAGCCTCTATTTCCTGTGCAACGTTCAGTAAGGTAGTTACCCCTTATCCGTGGTTTTCGCTTTTAATGATTTTAGTTACCTGTGGACAACTGCTCCAAAAATATTAAATGGAAAATTCCAGAAATAAACAATTCATAAGTTTTAAATTGCATGCTGTTCTGAGTAGTGTGATGAAATTTCACGCTGTCCCGCTCCATCCCGCCCAGCACGTGAATCACCCTTTGTCCAGTGTCTCCACACTATATATACTACCCGTTTGTTAGTCACTTGGTAGCAGTCTCGGTTATCAGATTGGTTATTGAGAGAGAGACAGAGAGAGAGAGACAGACAGAGAGATCTCCAGTGCGCACATTCACATATTTCTTATTACAGAATATTGCTGTAATTGTTCTATTTTATTATTAGCTATTGCTAATGTCTACTGTGCCTATTTTATAAGTTAACTTCATCATAGGTATGTATGCATAGGAAAAAACATGCTATACATAGGGTTCGGTATTATTCAGTGTCAAGCATCTACCGAGGGTCTTAAACATGTCACACGTGGATAAAGGGGGGACTACTATCTGCTCAACCATCTGCTCTACTTCTCCCCATTTTTAGATTTTTAGGTGAAGTTATTTTAACCAGCATTTGCTACACCAGGCATACTCACCTTAAAAAAAAGGACATATATACAAGTATTTATGTATGTACACACACACACACACACACACACAAACTTTTTAAACATATAAGCAACACTTTCTCAGCAAAATCAAACAATATAGGAAAGTGCAAGTCCTATGTTTTCATTAGTTGACTCTTCTCATGCCTGCCAAGTCATAAAATGATGCTCTCTCTCCATCTTATCATAAGCAGAACTATTTTTCTGTATATTTATTAACTTAGCAAACTTCACGAGTAGGAATAAGTGTTGGAGGAGAATTCTGATTACCAGGTTTTTCAAACTTAATTTTGGATTTGGAAAAGAAAAATAAATGTTACTGCTGTCCATCTTCAAAGGTATGACAGTTTTAAAGATGGGAACAGTTTGCGTATTTGGCTAATGATGTGGGTCCTATGATTTATGCTGGGAGAAAACAAATTTGCAAATTTGGAGGACATTCATGCATTGGCAAACTGGACATAGTCCAAGATATACATTAGCTTTCATGTAATTTTTCCCTTGCATTATGTCATAAAACCATGACGATGGTCACTAGAGTAATATTTCAGATTTGCGTCTAAAATTTACTCTTGATGCTAATAGGGAGCTAGAAACTTAGATAATAAGAAAGAAAATACTTATTGGCAAATTAGACAAATCCACAATAATATTACAGATGAATGAACTCTCTCACACCTAAATCATGACATCAGAAGACTGATTTCCCGAGTGGTAAAAAAGAATTAGAAGGGAAGCAGATCTAGACCCAGAACAGTGATTAGAGAGTCAATATTTTCAGGCAGGTTAAGATCATCTACTAATAGTCAAGTACTAGTAAAAGATGTTTGTTACACCTCCTTTCTCTGCTTTAATGCTTCCAAACCTCCTAAGGGCTGCTTCAGCTCCAGGGGCCCCTTTTTTCTTCCCAGGATCCATCACTTTGTTGAATTCTTTCCTAAAGCTTCTAGAAAGCAGAACCCACCCCCAATTCAAGGTTTGTTGTGGGAGCCTGCAGTGGCCATCAGAAACAGTGACCTTGAGTTTGTGCTTTAGCAAGAGTAAAGTTAAACATCTTCTGGTCTGGAGGCTCACATTTGGATTAAAGGAAACCAAACAAACAAAATCATCACAACCCTGCAACTGACCATTCTGTGGTCACTTCTGACCCATGTATTCTACAAGAAGCCAGGCTGTACAGGCTCCCAGCACAGTGAGTTTTCCTTTATAGGAAGAATGTCCTCTTTTTTTCCTTAAACTGCTTCTCTGACACTCTGCTGTGTGGCATGGATTTTGGAGCATCAGGTGTCCAATATGCAATTCACTGACTAACATGGCCAAAATAATTAGAAAAAATCTAAGTAGACTATTTATTATAATAAATCAACTCTGGTCACAAAGAATCGAGTAAGTAATCAACTATCCTCATAGGTATAAGCAGGATGTGTGTAGCCTTTTACCTTTTTCACCCACCATGAAATTTGCCTCTCTTAGTTTGAGGAAATCAGGACAACCCCAATTAGGCTTCCAAATCACAACCTCAGGTTTTATCAGCTCATTAAATAAAGTTCACAACAAGCTTTATGTGTTTTATTCAGACAGTTAAAAATAAGGCAGCTGAGTATTGTAATCTCTGTATCAAAATCTTACATATATATTCCTGTATGTACATATATATGTTGATCTGCAAGCTGTTTCTAGGGGAGGGGAGGTTAAAAACCATGAAAATAGATATTGAGGAAAGGAAACAGAAAAAAAGAGTGGGGATTCATTCAAGGATAGCCTAAGCTATGGAGAAATATTAAGCAGCAGCACAAGGCTGTAAAAAATGGACAGCACCACTAGGCTGGAGGCCCCCAAATGTCTACTCTATCAGAGTCAAATTTCAACTATCAAAGTCATTAAAAGGTTGGATAACAAAGGCTGGTAACTTCTCTCAAAAGCCTTATTTAAAATGCACAAGTTGCTTCAAATGGGTTTTCTACTTCCCTCTTATTAGCATAACAGAGATTAATTTATTAGATTAGTGAGTTACTCTGATATTTCAGTGACCAAGGGAATAAAATATAGGACAGATTAATTTCAGAGGATGATAGAGTATGACAGTGATGAATAGTGGGAAACAGAAAGCAGAATAAGGTGCTGAGGTCTCAGGTTTGTGCTTCAAGGGGCACATTTTTATGTAGAGTGCAAATCCAAAATCTTTGATGTGATAAAAAATTTTGAGTGATACTTTGCTTACAGTTTGATAAACACACACGTACACATGCACACACACATGCATGCACACGTGCACACGCACACGTATACAACTATCCCACTCTGTTACTAAGCCAAGAAAAGACATCTATAACTCATCTCTTTCTGTGACAGTTATATGTCTCTGCAATAGTAGGTCATTCTCTCCGGGGTCTGGATTTTCTGCCCTGATTCTGATACAACAGGAAGTCTGATATTTAAAATAAAGAAAACTCTGTCTCAACTGTAGCACTGACCTCTGGCTCTGCTATATATTTCCTCTTTCTAGCACTATCCTCAGATTACTGAAGTACCTCCCTGGGTATCCTATTTCTGATGAAGATCAACTACTTTTGGCTTCAGTAGAATATCCTCATCTGTGTCTCGTTCCCTAATAAGGTCAAGTTCAGGGTGAACAAGTGAGTGTTGAAAGTCCAAGAAAATGGACTAGAAGAGATACTCTGTTGCTTCTGAAAGATCTCCTTACACAGAGATATGAGTCAGCCACTGGCCTACCTAGTATGATCTCAGATGCACTGAGTTGGTCTCTGGTGGTCTAGTGAGATACATTAGATTCTCTAGAGAGAAGCTGGACAGAAAGTGAACAGAGGGAGAAACAATGTACAGAAGTAGAGGCTAAAGGCCACAAAGACAAATTCTGCTTAGAGATCTGCTAATCAGACTTGCCTGAAATGGAAAGCAATTACAGCCAGTTTCTTTGAAAGGCCAGCTTGGGCTTTACCAGTAGCATTAAATTCTTAGTGAATTTCCATCTCATTGACCCTTTGGGGCCTCAAGCTCTGAGATCAATACTTTAGTAACAAAGCTGGTGCCAGACAGTGCTGGGCAAAAGACTGAATACCAACAGAAATGAAATGTAAGGAAGCTTTTATGATAACTCTTGGTCCTAGTATTTTACTCTCTGTCATTAAATGATATATGATGATCCCTCAGCAGCCCTGAGTGTTATTCAATCGCCAGGCAACAGACTGCAGGCATACCTCGTTTTATTGCACCTTGCTTTATTGTGCCCCACAGATGTTGAGTTTTTTTTATCTACAAATTGAAGGCAAGACACTCCATCAACAAAAAGATTACAACTCGCTTTATTGTGGCGGTCTGAAACCAACCTGCAATATCTGAGGCATGCCTGTACACAGCATTCGAGTGAAAAGTGTTTGCTCTTCTTGTCCCAGTGTATCAGCCTGCTGCCAAAATGCTCCTAGTTAAACAATGTTGAGAAGGTAAGCCTGTAAAGCCATGATATGGCTGTTTAAATAACACATTTTCTCCTTTGGGAGCTCTGAGGATTTCATCGGTTGCAAGGATACTGTTAATTCAGTGGTAGTCTGGCTGCCCTGGACCTCAGCTTTCAATCTGCTGAGATGTCCCAGGATGAGTGAGCAGAGCAGCTAGCAAAGTTTCACTGGAAACTGATTTCAAAGGGTTTATAGGCAATTCCAGATGGGTCTCTTTTTCTTAACTAAGTGGTTGCAAACTCTATGTGTTAAGCATGAGTAGCAGGACTAGCGCGATTAATAAGAAAATACTCTTGGGAATATCATACAATTCATAGAAGAGACTCGAACTCAAGTTTTGTTTTCTTAATCTTGTGCCCCCAAATGCTAACAGCATGAGGCTGCTGCTGCCGATCAAATTAGCTATAGGAGTCAGTTAAGGTATACCTGTATGGTCTATTCCTGAAAAGACAGGAAAGGAAAGAGTATTTCCTAAACACTTTGCACTCTGTACTATTCCAGGTATTATACTTACTACATGACCTCACTTAATTCTCAACAACTTTAAGAATTACCATCTCTTTTATGTAGATAAGAAAACTATCTCAGAAACATGTAACTTTCCAAAGGTCACAGTTCTTAGAAGAGGTAGGATTTATATGAAGGCAGTCTGACTCATAAATTCATGTTCTTTCCACCAGATTGTTTCTTTAAAAGTTTCCCTCTCAGAGAAAATACCACGAAATCTATTGCCTGGCATGATATCTTCATTGGAATCTGGAACTAATTTTCTAATGAATCAGCATGATGTAGGCTGAGCATCATGCCCACAAGCACAGTTGTCTCTCTAATAAGGCTGGGTGAGAATATGCCAGGAGAGTAATAAAACCCCAACACAGTCAGAGAGGTCTCTGATGAGTCTCTCGGATGAGTCATGGGGGTGGGGGTGGGGGCACAGTCAAATTTGGCCTGTCTTCCTTTGGAGCCCGAATAAGCTCTGCATTTGCCACCTATGATGTTGGTGTCTTCTTTGTTTTCAGGAAATCAGGAACATATCTGCTTTTGAAAACACCAACTTTATTAAAGGAATAATTCTTTTACGAAGGCAGTGTGGAGGAATAGAAAGCACACCCTGCTAGGATGCTAGAGATCTAGGTTCTACACAAGAGAATGGGTAGAACAGTTTCATATCTAGACTGGTTTGTTGAGCTGAGATTCTTCAGTCACAGTCAAGCTCATCAGGAAAGAGTGCTGGGGTAAACCAGTGATGTCTGCCATGGCTGTAGGACAGGGGAGTGGTAGTAGATGCCACATATTCACCATCCCTATTCTAGTCCCTCCTCCTTTCTCTCACCTATTAACTGATGACACTGGGGAAAAGATTCAGAATCTTAAGGTCTTTATAGTAAAACGGGGTAACATCTTATCTAAAGGTAGAGTGACTAGACCAGCTGATCTCTGCAAATCTTTTCCAGCATTGAGGTTTAAGATTCCCTTTTGCAGTGAAAATCTTAGCAGTGGCTGGGTTTTAATAGGGTTAGTCATTGGTGTCTTTAACAATGGTATGGCTTTTAAAAGAGCAATCACTGTTTTAAAATGATTCTGCTCCACTGTTTTAAAATGATTCTGCTCTAAGTCAAAGAAATGAACAGTATTATTAATTATTTCTTCATATATGAAAAACATTGAGAAAGCCTGTTAAATGGATAATTAATTATAGCCTGGAATCACCAGTACGATCAGAGAAAATTACTTAGGAAAATACAGGAATGTATGGGAGCATTCTAAATATCTATGCAGCTTCTGAGTTTTAAGGAAATAACACTGTGAGGAAATAAATTGATCTCATTATACGCTTGTCTTGAGAAGAAACAGAGATGACGTTTCCTTTATGTGACATGTTCAATGAAGAACATTTCTCATGCTCTCAATACCCATGCTCCATGTGATAAGTACAAAATAGGCTCACAATTGCTTGTTGTAGATCTATGGCTTACCTGGGATCACAGAGAAATTTGGTTTTCTCTCCTTCTTCTCTCCAGATAAGCCATTCTCGAAAAGAAGGATGTACAAACATACGAGTCATGTCTCTGCGCTTGATTAGAAACATGGAGAGGTTCTCCATTCTCTGCTGGAAGTCCTCCCATTCTAGTGTGCCTTCAATGCTGCCAGCATTGATGGCTTGGAAGATATGTTCGTCAGTCAGGGGGTGGAGAGAGGCCACTGCCACATTCAGGAGAGGCATCACCCGGTCAAAGGAGGACTGGGTGGGGAACTTCATATTGCACTGGAGTAAATAAACCTCGGAGAGAGACACAGGAACTACTTTGTAGCTAGAGCTCTTTAACACTAGATAGCCTTTCTCTATGAGGTCAAATGTGAGTTTCAGGTATAGATAGGACCCTTGACTGAGAGTCTTGAGATGAGAACTGAGTTTGCCAAATGTAGTATTGTCCATTTTGCCATTAAGTGAAATGTTATTCTGGATCTCAGAGCTGCTGTGGATCCGGTGCAGGATGTAAGCCTGCAGATCCTGGTCGATGGCTTCATTCTCTTCTAGTCGATCCAAAAAAATCCTATGGAAAGGCAGCAGCTTGGTAATTTCCTAAAACAGATGGAGAGAGAGAGAGATAGAAAGACCTTCAATTTCCCCTAACTTTTATGATAACTGTGGGGTCCAACAATTTATTCTGAACTTCCATGTGGCCAGAGGAAAGAAGGAAACATGATCAAGTCTTAGTATCCATAGATTCAAACAAATTAGTTGCACAGGAGAAACATAACTTTTTCTAATATTGAGATTTAAGATAATTTTTTTATGGGTATTCATAAAGGATACTTTAGGAGTGATTTAATGGTTGATATTCTAAATAACACTCCTAAAATAAACAGAAAATGGAGTTCAATAGAATTTTTTGTTTTAATTTTTCTCAGTGCAAACCATGGCATAACGTCCAAGTATAATTCAGTAAAAAATAAAAATGTGGCTTTCTAACCCTAATAAAATGACTACATTTTAATGTAGGCCTTTTGGAGATGCCTTAGCACAAAGGAATACTTCTAATAGTGGAAAGCTTGGTTTCTTGGTGATCTGCTTGGAAATGATATTGGGGAAAGGTGACGGGGCTTCGTGGTGATTCTTATGCTCTGGATTCTATCTTATCTGCTTACACACTTGGCTCATGTAAATATTCACTGTCTCTTGTATCAATTTCTTCTCTACTGGATCACACAGATGACTTCATAATGCCTCCCTCCAGCTACAATCCTATATCTCTGGTCCCATGTTTAGTAAAACTTCACATAAAGTTTTCTCTATGTACTACTATATCGAATTCCTCCCTTCCCATTTGTCGCAATTAGGCTTCAACCCCATCACTTCACTGAAATGGTTCTTGTCAAGGTTATCAATAAATAATCCTCACCTTGCCAAATCCAATAATCAAATTGCAGTTCTCATCTATCTTCCTCAGCCTCTCAGCAGTATATGACACAGGTGATCACACCTTTCTCCTTGAGTTACTTTCTTTAGCCTGCTTCATAGCATGTTTTCCTCGTGTTCCTCTGAGCACAACGGCAGGCTCTTTTCCTGGCTCCTCTTTCATTTCCCAGTCCACGCTGGGCTCAGGTCTCCTTTTTTTTCTCTCAACTAGCTACTCTCCCTTCCTAGAACAGTTTATTTGGTCCCATTGTTCTAAATATCATCAGTATGCAGATGATGCCTAACTTTATGTATCCAGTTTAGTCATCTCCCCTGAGCTCTCATTTTTTATGTTTATTAAACATTTACACTTGGAAGTTTTATAGACAACCTTACTGTGACAAAATCAGAACTACTGAATTTTGCCCTCCTCCGCAAGACCTCCCCATGTCGATAAATGATATTACCACCGACCCTACCACCAAATTGTTGGAGGTATCTGTGATCTTTCTCCTTTCCTCAAACCAGCATTTACCCAGTTGCTCACCAAAAGACTCACTTTTGAATCTTCTCTCTTGCTCACACCCACATTCAGCCCATCATCAAATGCTTGTGATTCTCCTTCAAAATGTTGCCCAGTCATGACAACATAACAGCTCTGCACCATTACCATTCTAGTCTAAGCCACCGTTACCTTTCACCTCTACTTCTGCTTCCATTTTTAATCTCCTACATTTCATCATCTACACAGTTAGCAGCCAAAACAATGTTTTAAAAAGGTAAAACAGATCTCATCACTTTACAAGGCTCTTTGTAGAGGTCTTTCCTAACTGCCCGATCTAAAATAACTATCACCCCTTTACCCTATTTTATTTGTCTTCATAGCACTAAAACTACCTACAATTTTAGTATGTTTAATTTTTCACTTTATTGTTTGTGTTCCTCACTAGAACATAAGCTTTATGATTGTTGTATCCTCAGCTCTTAGAAAATGCTTGACACACCTGAAGTACTTATAAAATGTCTGTGGAAATAATGAATGATCAATATGAGGGTTCATTTTTTTTTATTAGCTTCAGGTGTACAAAGCAACGTAATAATTAGACATTTAAACACCTCATAAAGTGATAACCCACCCCCCAAGCTACTACCCCTCTGACATCTTATATAGCTGTTACAATACTATTGACTATCTTCCCTATACTGTACTCTACGTCCTGTGGCTATATATACACCTATATACTTAGAGTTGACATTCAATATTATTCTACTTCAGCTTGAGGTGTATAGCACATTGGTCAGGCATCTACACAGTCTATGATATGATGAGGGTTCATTTTTTAAGGTCTATGAATTCTTTCACTGTCAGAGAAGGATGAAAATAATTTTTAAAACTTCTTGGTTGAAGTGAATGAAGTATTTGGGAGTTATTTAGCGCAGATCTTAATTTATGCAGACACTGAGATTTGGACTTTGTAGATTAATATATATAGTACTTTCCCAGTTCCTTGGTGTAGCTGAAAAATTAAGTCATCTGCTCTACCAAGTAGTACTTAAAATGTCTTTTGAGATTACACATGATGTTGTGCAAGAACATAAACGAGGATAACATCTCCTAAGCATACACTTAGTAAAACTAGCCAGAGATCGTGTTCTTGGAAGTTTCTTTTATTCATTCTTCATCTTTAACAATCAAGCTACTGATTACATAATTTTTAATTGTAAAGATGCATTAATGTTGATTCATCCACATTCTTTAACTCAAATTACTTTGAGATTAATTACAAACATCTGCAAGGTGGTGGCCAGGAGTATAAACATAACTTTTAGTCAAAGAAGGCAGTAAAGCTAACTGCTCAATATATAGAAATGATACTACCTTATTTCCCCGAAAATAAGATCTAGCTGGACAATCAGCTCTAATGTGTCTTTTGGAGCAAAAATTAATATAAGACCTGGTCTTATTTTACCATAATATAAGACCAGGTCTTATATAACATGATATGATATATGATATGCTACCAGGTATAATATAATATAATATTAATATAATACCGGGTCTTATATTAATTTTTGATCCAAAAGACGCATTAGAGCTACTTGTCCGCTAGGCCTTATTTTCGGGGAAACAGGGTAAGTGTGTGGGAGAGGAAAAAGGGAGGGAGCTAAGACTATTTCCTGTACATTAGCAATTGATTGTTACAAGGGGGTTACATCAAAATACAGTAAATCCTCACTTAATGTCATTGATAGGTTTTGAAACTTTAAGTGAAACAATGTATATAACAAAACCAATTTTACCATAGGCTAATTGACATAAACAAGAATTAAATTTCTATGGTATCTCATTAATGTTATGATGAAACAACGATGAACAAAGCAATGACAGTATTCGAGGACCTGCTGTAGTGGAATGGGATATGTGAGATATTCATGTTCATCAAAAGAAGCGATGCTTAGGGGAAAAACAGTTGAGAAACTGTTCCAAACCAAGTGTGAATATGTAAGGAATGGGAGATACCAACTTAGCGACAGTGGAATGTAAAGATGGTGGAATCATTTATCCTTAGCCCATAAGTCTTTATAGGCTCAGTTTCATATTCCTAGCCCTTCTTCTAGGCCATTAAGTATTCAGTGAGTGAGCAGGGAAGGAAATTAAAAAAAAAAAAATTGTATCTCCTAGTTGTAGTAAGTTAAATCCAAAGCCTAAATATTGCCAATATTTCTTAGAATAAGGCATACACAGAAGAAAGTTCACCTTCATGCTACAGAAAAGTTGTTCAAGTAGAAGCAGAGGGAGGAACTAGAAAATCTGACTCTAGACTGTAGATTGAACTGAGTTTTGCATGGCATTAAATGATAAAAAAATATAAAACAAAAGTCAAACAGTAAATTAGTGTTAGGGACTCTATTTGCATTGCTGTCTGTCCTCAGGACAAATCTAGAAAAATGGACTTTCTTTTCATGCTGTTTTGGAAGACACTTTATCAAAACTTATGCAGAGCAATGGGAACGGGAGTCTGAGCTAAAAAGAGTCCTATATAGAGAATGCTCTCTAGATCACATCTCTTACTCTCAAAATATGTTCTTTGGGAATTATTCTTGCTAGGGCTCTAGGACATGGTAGAGGTTTGGAAAAACTCATCACTAAAGTAACAAGGACCCAGAACTTTTTCAGGTTAAGCACTTTTCAAGGGAAATAATTTATGGTCCAAAAGCAAACACATACCTGTAAACTGGTCCTAACTGTTACAATTAGTTTGAGCCAGGAAGGAAATTTTCCAATCATTTTACTCAGAAATGATACAATTGTATCCCCATAATCCGGTTTGTGGAATTCTGCTTCATTTAATCCATCAATTAAAATGATGAAATCTTCATCTGGAATTTTTCTCTCTGAGATAGAAAGAAAGAAATGACTTAATAATTACCAAGTGGATAAGTGCTTTTGGGTCTTTGATTACATATCTGTTCGGAAAAAATATTTAAAAAGATCTTTTGTTTGTTTACTAAATGCTCAGGGTACATATTTATTATAAAGACATTTAGTGAATTCATTTTGTTTTCACATGTGAAAGCTTTTGTCACATATATAACACATGAAATGCATATATTATCCTCATCATTTCCCCCCATGGTATGAGATGTGAGATGGCCTAGCATTGCATTTATAAGAATTTATACATGGTAATTAATTTTTCTCTTATATTAATACTTAAAAAAGGTTGAAAGGAATGTGCTGACTATTTTTTCCCCGAAAGCAGTAAAGAGAACAGTATCACATGTTCCTTTGGGAATTAAAAAAAAAAAAAAAGGGTTTAATTTGAAATCCAAAGCGATACATAGACTACATGTGAATATGTAGTGGGAAGGAAGGGATGAACAGAGAAAAGGAATCTTAGCCAATAGATCTGAATTAGCCAAGCTGGATCACAAGATCTTACAGAACTAGAAGCCTCCTAAAAGCAGCTTCAATGAGACCAGACCCTTGTGTGATTTTCCCAGGGGAGAACTCAAGAGGGAAAGATAAATATCTGCCATGTTTATGTCCAGCTCCCTCCTGGACTCTATGCTAAACTGTCAAGATCGGATTATCCCTAGGGCTAGGGTGTAGAAGGGCTCATGAGAATTCAGGCTTCCACTCTCATTAAATGCTTACTGGTTCTTAAACTACATTGAATATGGAGATTAAAAATCCCCAGGTTGAATGAACATTTTAGTACAAATGAATTGTGAGTAACAAGTAAAAGTTACTAGTTAGTAGGACCTTACAGGTTCTGAAGGGAGGAAGGCAGGGGAAAGACAGAAAGAAGTTACTGGATGGCAGAAGTGGGAAATAGGTTATATTTGAGGAGGAGAAAGATGACGCTGGGGATGGAAGGAAGTCTGCGGTCTTCTGCACAAGATTGGCTCTTTCAGCCTTTACAAGAGTCAAGACCAACTGAAACTCTACGTATTTTGGCTTCACATTTGAAAATATGTAGGTTTTATTATTTTTGCATGATTAATAAGACTTTATATTTCCTCCCTAGAGTAGAAACTTTATATAAAGGAATTTAATTTCAATATCCTAAGTACTATAAGTCAGTTCTCAAATTATGAAGTTTTAAATATTACTCTCATCTGGTGACTTATTAGGAAGAGAAATGAAGTAGGATTCCAGCTCTAACTATTAACAATGATTATTAATGAAACGTCATTTTATATGATGTGGTACTAAGAAAATACATTATTCCTTTAGGGAGTGCGAAGAATTTAGGAAGAGAGAGGAGTTGCTTGGCACTAATTGGAATTTACTCACACAATTGGGGGCTCTTATGTTCTTGCTTTTGAAGATCTTGGCTCCCACAAGTGTAATTGTGTCTTTAATTTCCATAGAGGAATTTTCTAATTGCATTCTGCTGGGCATATATAATAGATCTATCCCTTGTTCCCAAGCACCACCACCAAGCCCCACCCAGTGGTGTGCTGGAGCCAGCATGATGGTTCAGGAGAGCCGACTGCAGTATTTTTCAAGAACTGGTTGTTAAGCAGCTGGTAGCCTAAAATTGGCCAAGGTGGGAATATTTATTTACTCAGTGGAAACCTCCTCCTGCATCTGGCTGTTAAAAATTTACCCGCACACCACTGTCTCCACCACTTCAATTATACCTCCTTTAACTTCACCCAGTCTCCTTCATAAGAAAACCATGATTTTCAAGTGGAGAAAAAGGCTCATAATACACCTGTTGAGATTTTCTTTGGGAAAAACATTTCAAACACATTCTCAAGCATAAATATCAAGAACATTATGATTTAGACATTTTAAAGAACAAAATAATTCAATAGCTAATAAAATTAAATTTTTATTTGCATAAATTCCCAGTAGATTATATTATTCATCCCATGAGTAAAGTAGACAATATATCATTTCTTTCTTTTTTTAAAAAAACAGAAATATGTGCCCCACTTAAGATAATTTTATTGTTCTAAATCTTGGCCCCCACCTTTTTTTTCTTTTCTGAGATTCCCTTCCTTTCAAGGAGTTACTTAGAAATCACCTATTAAAAGAGGTGATATGAAGTGTAAAAAAAGATTTCATCTGTGAAGACATCAGGATGGCATGTTTATCTAAGAATATGTTTTTTAGGATTCAGAAGAATAAATGCAAAGAATTTCCAAATGGTACTAATATTGCAATGAGAACTATTCCTCAAAAATTTCCTTTTCCTTTCCTAAATGATGAAGTTTCTCAATTATCAACTTAAGAGGTGAGACCTTAATGATCTTTAGACTGCCTTTTACATGCAATTGCCATATAAGAATGCTTCTGCATTTTCTTTTTCAAACTTTTGTAAGTTACTGAAATACATACTCTAACTCAGTAGCTTTGAAAAGACTTTACAGACTAATGAAATTTTTTTAAAAATTAGGGACAAATAAAGGATTGCTATTTCATGCTTTGCTATGTAAGAACATTTAAAGTACAACTACTATCCACTACCACCATTATTTCATAGAATAAAAACTATGTTAACATTGAAAAAGTAGGAGAGACATAATCTACCTAATCTTTACATACCTGTATATGCAAAATGACACCTGTATTTACATCCACACAAATTCTAGGCTGTTTCTACTTCCTTATTTTATCAAGGACTAATGAATACCTTAAATGAGGTGCTTCTTAGAAGCCACTATTCTAGCTGACAAGTCCCTGGAAAGGTTTCCTAAGCCCTTTAACTCTTGTTTTTAATCCCTTGTAAATATATATTCACCAGGGATTCCCCACTGCCCTCACTTACATGTATATTTAACAAATACTTGAACTATCTTCCTTAGTAGTCCCATCCTAAGACTCTACCTTGGTACTTGAGAGAAATAAGAATTATAGGGACTGCAAGAGAAGAGATGGTAGCTAGTACCGAAGTCAGAACTGAATTCTCATACATGAGATTTTATTACTGGTGTATTGTACAGAAATTATCAAAAGTGAAAAGAAGGCTCCTATCAGACAACATATTTGTTCGGAAAAGCTGCACATAACGTGAATTTTCTTCCTTTTAGTTGTGATAGCAAATTAGTATCTCCTTTCATTTCATACTGGTGGATGAGGAACTTCAATGTACAGAAAATATGCTTAAAAATATTTGTGGAGAAATTCCAGGATTTAAAAAAGTTTAGGGTATGGTAAAGCTGTTAGGTAGTAGAGATATAGACAGAGATCATGAAAGTTGAGAAGAGAAAACTCTGATATCTGAATAACCAGCACAGAGGCTGAACTAACTGGAGGTGGTGGCCAGGAGAAGGGAAGTCATAATCACTTATTCTTATGAGTATCTCTGAAATCCTCGAGAAAGGTAAATAAGTCTCCCAGGGATCCACAGGATTGCTCAGGAATCTCATGCTTACTTAAATATTTTTCTTTGGCTTCCAGCACTGGCAGAACATTGTTAAGGGGATGGGGCAGAGACAGGTGAAGAAGGGGATGGCTGCACTTAGGCCACAGCCAGTACCAGAATTGCAGAGGAAAGGGAGAGAAAAGGCACAAGCATGAGGGAGAAGGATTCCGTTTCATTTCTTTCCCCACTTAAAAAAAATTTTTATGCCTTTCAGTGGACAAGGGATTTTTAGTATATATACAGAGTTGTGGACCTAAGGATGTAATTTCATTTTACCTGAACTGCAGAGTAATAAAAAACATGAAACATCAAGACTGAGGAGGTTTCTAACCACAGAAACTCCGTAACACTGAATTGGAGCCATGGCTTTACTGATTTATTTGAACTCCACAGAAAGGACTGAAAGATCTACGGTCTTCGGTAAAAGAAAAATGCATTATATTTGCAAATGACAATGAGAATTTTTATAAAGAAAGGAGGAAGTAGCAGTTCCTGTAGGAAATTCTACTTTTTCAAGTAAAACCCTTTATCTGTTGTTGACTGTATCCTGTAGGACATCAGCTATGGAACATTGAGTTTTGGCAATGTGATGAAAAAAACAATCATTTCTCTAACATGCCTCAGGTGAACCTGGGCTCCAAAGCCTCCACCTTTCTCCTTCTTTGCACCTCATCTGTACCTTTGTGGAGACTCTCCAGGGGCTCCAGGACGCCCCTCCGGAAGGAGGCCATGGGGTCTTGAACACAGGACCGAAGGCTCAGCATGCTCTGTAGGTGAGGTTCCCGAAGAAGCTGCTCCCGATAGGCTGCCAGCTGAGGTGAGCGACAGAGCAGGGCAGCCACGTTGTGGACAAATTCTGGCACCAGGCAGGTGTAGGCATTATCTGCTTGGCAATAGTGATAGGCAACCACCTACGAAAGAAAGATAAGAATGCAGACAGGTTTATCAGTAGCAAAAACAATAGCCATAGTTATTACATGATCATTCTTTAACATGGTCTTCTGTCTCCTCATTCCTCAACTTTTTCAAGTAAAAATAAAAGCTGCTAACTCGGAAAATGGCTGATTTATCTAACATCAGAAATTTGATACAATATTTCTATTGTATATATATGATATCAAAGTTCACAATTAAAATTTATAAATACAAATTGTTTTCCCTCTGGATTATAAAAAAATAGGAAGCCTGAGAATAAGTATTTACATTAATCTAATATTTATTCAGCATGGAGCAGTATAAAAAGTTTCTGATCTAGTAACTAAGCATTAGGAATAAAATAATCAGAGACAAACCATGTTAGTCTCAACAAACACATATGCTTATGTCATCACTTTTTTAAATTAGTTGTATTATGAACTGCCTTATAAAAAATAACTCAGATTTAAGAATTATCATTAAGTATTTTCTGAGCACCTCGAGACAGAAGAATCAAAGTTAGTTAATAGGAAGAAGAAAAGGAGTGAGATTTTTGTTAGATGCAGGTCTTAAATTCAAAGAACTTAGAAAACGTATAAGGTTTATCATCCAGGACCTGGGCTGTCTGGCTGGAACATGGAGTCTGAAGCTCTGGTTTTCTGTTTGAATTTGCATGGAGCTCACTCTTTGCCTCAAGGGCAAGAGCAGAGGGTGATTTTAATTCAGACCACTCTGTAGGCTCAGGAGTACCCACAAAAGTGATGGGATGGTGTAGAGACCATGAAATTGGCAGGGGAGATTCAGCCTGAATGTATGGAAAGCTCGTGGCTCAGGCCTCAGCACATGGCAGGAGCGTATAATGTCAGCTGTTGCCCATCACAGCGTCTTCCTCTCTGCCAGCATCACTGTCATCATCAAGGTTCTGCGGGCTCTTCTTTTTCAGCTACTGGTGTTATGCCTCTAGGTATCTGATATCTTCCCTAGGAGCATTCATATTGTTACTGGGACTCCAGCTTTTCAATTCCCTGAGAGCAGTCATTGACTAAAGTGTTCTGCTTTGAACAGACTCTTAATCTGTAGGTAAGGTCATCCTAGCTCATTAACAAATTCTGGAAATGTCACTTAAAAAAAATACCTGAAATCCTTGTCATTAAGCATAAAAAACTGAACAATAGAGGAAATGTTACTACACATATAAAGCTGAAGATAGGAATTGCTTGTGAGTGAAGCAATATCTCAACAAACTATGGAATTGGAAATGTAAAGTTGTAGTAAAAAAATTCCACTCTTTTTCTTTAGATAGATTGGTCATTGTTTTATTACCTATCTTGAGCACGACATAAGGAACCCAAAGAGAAAACTTGGCAGCAATTGACCTGTCCTTTCAATGAACAGCAAATGTCAGTGGTTATGTCCACACATGGATACAAATCTCTACTTTATAAAAGGCAAACAGCAAACCTCTGAATCAATATGAACTTTCATCATATTTTACTTCAATTGATTCTACATCTCAAAGTGAAACACAGCTGAGCAAATCAGCTGCAATTTACCCGTTACCTAAAGTAATGGGATTAAGTTTGAAGATAAAAATTCTGAAATTTAGGAAGAAGGTACTTTTACTGATTTCATTAAAAATCATCTATGCTCTTGGCTGAATGAGGATTTAGTTAACAAAGGTTAGATAACATTGCAAAAGTTGCCTCTTTTGTGGCTACTCTCCTTTTAAATTTTAAATATTTCTTTGGTATTCCAAACATAAAGTCTTGATTCCTTTGCAAAATCAGGCTGAAAAATCATTCAACACCTTCATGAAATGTGCACTGTGGCTCAAAATAGGTTATTTACAAGACATTTCAAAGTAGTTACGTAGTATTTTTACGTACATACAATCTGTCAAAAACATTTGGTACTTCCTGCAAATTGTCTATTGATGTTATCTAAAACTTTTCCTACGTATATGAATAGGAAACAAGTCTGAGAATGTAGTTTTTTTCTTCAGTCTCTCATTGTACCAGTGTTCAGTGATGGATATTAGATCACCCCCAATAGCTTTGAGGAAGTCATCATGGCCACTCATACTCTGTCACTATTATTCCTACTTCCTGAAAATGGTTCAGAATTAGTCCATCCTCAATAAATCAGCACGTAAAACCTTCCTCCTTGGTGAATTCTTGTTTCTCACAATTGAAATTTCATTTTCAGTTGAAATTTTAAATTGAAATTTCATTTTCAGCTATCTTTCTTATATGACTAATTTTTCCATCTCAAGTTTTTCTTATGTTAAATCCTTAAACTTAAAAAAAATTTAAGTATAGTTGGTATACAATATTAGTTATTAAAACAATTCTATCCAAAATGTATCTGATATGACCAGAATCATATTAATTCTTTGAAGGAGACAGTGAGTAAATTTTAGATTACTGCTATGAGTGAAGAAAGAAAAGGGGAGATTTGTAGGATATACAGACAAAAGAAAAGACTGGAGGTCAGTCTAGCTTTGGGTATAAAAAGCTTCTGATTTATTGCCGTGCACAATAAAACTAAGCACAATCCTCCTCAAAGGCTCTAATCAAATGATTGAGTAGCAGCAAATCTGTCAAGCTCATGTTAAAAGTCTCGGGCCTTCATTCTCCAAGGACCATTTTCTATTTCAAATGAATAATCTGTGACAGCATTAAGCTAATCTCACATTAAAAAAAAAAAAAGGGCAGCTTTGAATATCTGGAATTCATCTGGACACAAAAATTTAATTTACACAATGACTGGCATTTGCCTCAGTTAAATTCTAATGTTCAGTTGCCCTTCGCTCAGGTCTGCTCTCATATCCCATACTCCATGCCTCCTCCTTTTCATACTCCTCGAACTCCCTCATCACCACCTGATGGACTCAGCGTATCCCTTCCAACACTAGTTTGGCTTTTAGTATTTCTAGGAACTTGGAGGCTCAGACTAAACAACCACTTTCTCTTCCTTTTCTCCTGTTCTTCAGCTCTGACTCTAATCCTTACCCTAGGACTGGAAGCTAAGAACAGCTCTCAGACTTGGCTTCTGCCTCAGTTTTCCAGCTTGGAGCTCTACATCGCCCCCTTTTCTTGGCAGTAGGATTTTTTCTTTAACTTTTTATTTTGAACTAATTTTAGATCTACAGAAATGTTGCAAAATTAGTACACAGAGTTTCCGTATATCCCTCACCCCGTATCCTTTATTATTAACATCTTATATAACCATAGCATAATTATCAAAACCGGGATATAATACTGGGAAATAACACTGGCACAATGCTATGAACTAAAGGCATTATTCCAATTTTGTCAGTTTTCCACGGGTGTGCTTTTTCTGCTCCAGGATTCCATCCAGGACCCCATATTGCATTCAGTTATTATTTCTCCTTGGAATTCTTGCAGTCTGTAAAAACTCCTCAGTCTTTGTCTCTTAGGACCCTGACACTTTCGAAGAGTACTGATCATTTTGTCAAGTGCCCATCATTTTGGATTTATCTGTTTTCCTCATAATTCAACTGAAATGTTTTGGCAAGAATACCACAAAAACAATGTTGGGTCCTTCTCAGTGGATCATTTCATAGTGTTCATGACATTCACAGGTCCTGTTACTGGTGATCCTTTCATTAAGGTCAAGGTTTCTGCCAGGTTTTTCTACTGTAAATTTATTATTTTTCCCCTTGTAGTTAATAAATATCTTGAGGGTAGATACTTTGAGACAATGCATATCCTGTTTCTTCTCAAACACTTGCCCACTTATTTTCGTATCCATCAGTGGATCTGGTCTGCAACAATTATTACTGTGGTGCTTGCCTAATAATGATTTTCTATTTCCCTTTTTACTTCTACACTAACTGGAATTCTACTGGAAGAAAGAGCTGTCCTTTCTTCATTTATTTATTTGACTGATTTAATAAATATGGATTTATTTTATTCCATTGGTTATAATCCAATACTATATTTTGTTGTTTAATTTGTTCCAACTTTGGTCATTATGATCTTCAGGTTGGCATCTGTGTTCTTTCAAGAAGCTCCCCCATCTTTTTTTTTTTTTTTTTTAAAAAAAACCACTTTCTTGCTTTCTGGAACCACAAGATGTCCCAGGCTTGTCTTGTATTAACCCTACCCCAGACATAGCATTTTTACTTCTCCAGAGCCTTGGTTTTGTTTATTGGAGAATGGTGTTTAGAAAACAAGACCTGAGCCGTAGGTGTGCTTAATGCTATTTAAGTGTCATTGCTTTTGAGTCCTCTAAGTGGACAGAGCTAGGAAATGCATGTATATATGCGTATACTGATTCACATATAAATATCCATCCATATTTCTGTATTTCTCTCTCTATATATCTGTATCGATAGATACATTTATATATATGAATATAGTTTTATATCTACTCATAGTTTTAAATATATATATTATATATATTTATATACATATTTATATATATTTACACATATATATAAATATATATATATTTAAAACTATGGGTATATACTGATTCCTCAAATTTCCATCCAGTAACACCTGGCTCATTTTAGATGTCTGTCTCCTCATTTGTAACTTCTTTCTCCAACAATAAGAAACCAGGCCTTGTTATTTACAATTTATTTACTTATTCATTCAATTCCAGTATATACATGAAGGATTTCCAGAATTGTTAACACATATCCACGTGAGAAACACATTTATTAACTAAATTACAGCATTTATGTACATTTCTTTTTGTCTTTAGCCTTATGGTATTCAGTCAAGATACTGTTTTCCAAACTTAAGTTAGCTTTTTATTTCTCTGCCTCCTTCAGTGTGGCTATGTTATTTATTTGCATTACAGTTAGGTTCATCTGCGAGTGTTTGCATTCCATTTTGGGTTTCCCACATATACTGGTTGGTTTTAACTAATGTTGGGGTCTGTGAAACATTAGTATGTTTTTGAGTCAAAGCTACACAAAAAGATCTATTTAAAGAAGGGTCAGTCCCTCTTCATCCCTGTACACCATTCCCATCATCCACTTTCCAATCCTTTCCCATCCATCTGCTTTTGGTACCAATCACTTTTCTCTGTGGTTTATCCTTCCTACATTTCTTCTGTACAAATAAGCAGATACACGTGCATGTTTTTATATCATTTCCTTCCTTCCATGAAAGTCAGCATCCCTAGATATTCTCTTGCACTTTCCTCCCCCAGTAAGAGCACATCTTGAAAAATCACAAAGATCTTCTTCATTCTTCTTTTTATAGCTGCATAGTACTCCAAGTGGATGTATAATAGTTTATTTAGCTTCTCTCTGTATTTCCAATGTTTTGCAATTATAAACAGAACTGCAATGGAAAACCTTGTGGGTACTTATTTTTGTATCATTTGAGGTATATCTTCAGGGTAGATTTCTACAAACGGGATGCTGGGTCAAAAGGTGAGTGCATATAAAGTTTTGTTAGGCATTACCCAATTTCCTTCCAGAGGGGTTGTGCCAATTGTCATTCTCACCTGTATGAGGGGGTCTGTTTTCTAACAGCTGCATCAATAGAATGTACATTTATAAAGCTTTTTCCAGCCTGACAGGTGAAAATGATACCTCAGAGTTTTCATTTGCATTTCTCTAATCATAAGTCAGTTTAAACATGTTTTTCCAAATGTCTAAGTACCATTTCAATCTCTTTTTTAATAAATTGTCTGTTATTTCTCCCCTCCTCCCCCATTTTTCTATCGTGTTTTGGCCCTTTGTTCAATTCTTTAAACAGAACGGATCTGTGGTATATGTTGTAAATATTTTCTCTCATTTTTTAGTTTTATTTTGATTTTTTGTTGTTGTTGTTATGGAACATTTTTTTTAATATAATTAAATTTATCAATTTTTCCTTCTCTATTCCTCTATTCTTAAATCTTAGTTAGAAAGCCTTTCTCTTCACCAAGGAAAGAGGAAGTTACTCATGTTTTCATCTATTATTTGTCTGGTTTCATTTTTTACACTTAGATACCCAACCCATTTAGTTTATTCTTGTTCACGGTGTGAGATATGGATTAATTTTATTCTTATGGCTACTTAGTTGTCCCAGCGCCATTTAATTAAAAAGTCCATCTTTACCCTAGTGCTCTGAGATGCTGCTTTTGTCATAACTAAATATCCATATGTATTTGGGTCTAATTCTGAACTTCTATTCCACTGTCCTATTAGTCTATCCATGTACCAGTAGCACACTGTTTTGACTATAAAGGTTTTATAGTATGCTTCCATGTCTGACAGAACCCTATCATTCATTTAGCTATCACAGAACTTGGTAATGTTTAGCTTTGTTATAACGCTAGACCTAAATAGCTATATCCCATAGATTGTTATTATGAATCAATTATAGATCACTGATTACCAAGGAAGTTAGGGCTAATACCAAATACAAATTTTAAGAAAAAGTGACTATTTTATTTAGTCCATCTGAAATTCCTAGAGAAGTAGGTCTGGTATGGTAACAGTATGATAGCCCAAGTGCATGTAATTCAGAGTTTATGAAACCCTATCTCAGAGACGGGTGGAATTTCACACTTTCTATCAAGATTTATTTCTGTGCACGTGAATCTGATTCTAATTTGACATAATAAGTTGGTTGGGAACCATTATTATGAAAATCACTCAGTTGAATGCCCCAAGATGTCCTAATAGAAAATATTGACATTTATATTCATTCAGTAAATATCAATTGAACTTTCATCATATACAGACATATAATCACCTGTATGCCCTTCAAAGTCTAGCAGGAAAGAGAGACAATTAAACAAGTGATAATAATAGATGGAGGTTCTTCAAAAAATTAAAAATTGAATTACTGAGGAATTGAATAATATCTGGCAACTCTATTTCTTAGAAAAGGGAAATCCTATCTCGAAGAGATATCTGCAGCCTCATGTTCACTGCATCATTATTTATAATAGCTAAGACATGGAAACAGCAACAGATGAATGGATTAAGAAAATGGGGCATATGTACATACCGGAATATTATTCACCCATAAAAAGAAGAAAACCTGCCACATGTGACAAGATGAATGGAGGGCATTATGCCAAGCAAAATAAGTCAGAGAAAGACAAATTTGGTATGATCTCACTTACATGTGGAATCTATAAAAAAAAAAACACCAAAAACCGAAAAACCCCCACAGAAACAGAGAACAGAATGGTGAGTGCCAGAGGCAGGGAGTAATGGGTGAGGGAAATGAGTGAAGGTGGTCAAAAGGTACAACCTTTCCCTTGTAAGATAAATGAGCCCTGAGGATATAGTGTACAGCATGGTGAGTACAGTTAATAATACATTAATATTTGTAAGTGGCTGAGAGAGTAGATCTTAAAAGTTCTCATCAGAAGAAAAAATTTTGTAACTATGTGAGTTGCATAAAAACTTTTTTAAAAAAAATTTTACGTCAGCAAAATGACTGAAAGGTGATCCTTTGTTGTAATTTTCTTGCTTTAAAGTGACATTCAATTACTAATAGATTTTCAAAAAACAATGAACAAAAACCCTTCCTGTCATAGTAGAGAGGCAGCACAATATAGTGGCTCAAAAAGCATGGGCTCTGGTCTACCTGCCTCCACTTAAGTCTCGGTTCAGTCATGTACTAGTTATCTCAGCAAGTTATTTAACCTCAGAGCCTCTGTTTCCTTATCTGCAAAATGGGGGAGAGTAATAGAACTCACCTCATGGAGGTGGACACTGGCTTTGAATCCTAGCTTGGCCATTTACTAATAGTGTGACCTTGTAAAAATTAATTATTACTGAAGCACAGTTTCCTCATCTGTAAAATGGGGATGATATGGGGACTACCTCACAGGGTTAAGGTAGGAATGAAGAAATGAAATAACAAACATAACATAAATAGCACTGAGCGCCAAACAAGTTGAGCCCTCAGTAAATGGAAGCGAGCTTCTCCTTCTCTGGTGAATTCTGCATGTATGACCATTTGGTAGTAACAGACTGAAACCTGGAAAAGCCATAGTTATTGTAGTTAAATTCACATGACATCTCTGTTGCCCTCTACTGCGATTATACATCAGAAGAAATGTGTAACATTAACTGGAAATATATTTAAGAGATGTCAACCTAGCAAAATCTGTTACTTCCAGTGGAAAGTTTTCTTCAATAAATAAAATTGTTCTAAAGTTTGGGCAAACACTCGTCAGTGTTCTCAATTAAGCAGCAGCACAAGCAGCAGCAAGAATACTACAAAATACCAATGATAACAACTGATATACAAGAATTGACACTAAAGACTCTGTCTATCAAATCAAGAGGTTTTTCAAGGACACTTTTAATTTTCATCTATTATCTTACTTCATCAAAATACTGATTTGAAAAATCTTATTGAAAAATTCTGCTTACTGGCTTATTATAGATGAGAAGCAAGATTGCTGGCTTCTGCTCTATGTTTCTACAGCACAAAATTGTGTACTTGAACTGTAACATGTGACACAATTACTGGGGTAATATTCAGTTTTAATCTAAGGGGCCATTTCTTATGCAATGCTTATTATAAACTTAAAAATCCCATTTCTATGTGCAAACAGGTGCATTTATGTATTTTGCTTAAGGAAGAAATAATCATGAAATTTGTAATATGTTCCTTCAGTAAGTATAAATAATCACTAATTTCCTACTTACAATACTTAACATTTTCCAAACACTGAATATAAACATCAATTTAAATCTAAGGGGCCATTTCTTATACTATGTTTAATATAAATTTTAAAAATCCCCTCTCTAGGTAAAAAAAGATTTATTTCTATTTTGCTTAAGAAAGACAATCATGGAATTTAAAATGTGATCACTTTTCAAGAAAGTATAGTCACTGATTTCCTACTAACAATATTTAACATTTTCCAAATATTGAACATAAACATCTTAAGCCTTTTTCTTTTGATGAGAGAGAGACTAATGAGTGACAACGTGGGGAGACTTAATTCTCTGAGCTCTTTTTAGCACTCATCACCATCTGACATATTATATATTTATCTGTTTATTGCTTTTCTCCCACCGTGACAATGTGGGCTACATAACAGCAGGGACTGGATCTGTTTTGTTCAGTGCTTTTATCAGTCTTGTATTATAGGCGTTCCAAACACACATTCTAAATGAATAAATGAATAATTGTGATGATGGAACCTCTTCAGCATTTGTGTATTTCTAAGACAATATTTATTCTGATTGTTCTAAAGAAGAGGCTGAAGCCAGTTTATATAGAATATTTAGAAAAAAACAGAGATATTTTTTAAGTTGCATTGAATTAGCAACGAATATGAGGGAAATCCTAGATGGTTTCAGAAGTCCAGTTATAAATGGATGTGTACCAATAAGTGGGACTAATTAAAAATGCAGTTGGAGGAAACATGCTGTTTCTGGCTCCGAGCTAGACCAGATTTTATTAGAACCTTATGATATTGCAGATGACTCTCTATTCCTCATTACTAATTAACCATGACAAGAGACTTCTTTGAATATCGGAAACAGACATTTTACATTCTGTTCTTCTCTTGAAAATCCTCAAAAATAAGGAGAATAAGAAACAGAAATGCAAACTCGATAAGCATACCTATAATGGCAGATTATAATATATAAAGATGGAAAGTGTATGTAGGATTCATAGTGACTTAACAGATAGAAGGTGAAACCAATGCCTGTGGGGTAAAGGGGAAAGGTTGTGCGTGTGTAATAACAACAAGAGTTAAGCCAAACCATCTGTAAAACCACAGAAAAGCGTAGGAGTTAGAAGCACCAGGTACGGTGGAAGTGAAGGTGAAGAAGGGAGTTGAAACACAGAAATAATTTGCAGTTTATATAAGGAGAAGTTAGATTCCCCAAGTATCCATCCCCACACTGTCCAGCGGGTAACTACCGTCCCCAGCACCCACAGGAAAGAGAATTCTATTCACTAAAGAGACTACATCAGAGAACATCTATATGTAGGGACACCAGACACAGAGCAGGCAGAGATCAGGTGCGAGACTGAAAGAAGGAGCTGAAGTAAAAGTCTCCATAATGAACAGTAGAACTCCATCCCTCTGCCCCTGCCTAGCTCCAGAATGCAGGCACTAAGGACATATACTCTCCACGGAAGAGAATGATGGATTGATTCTTTGCTAGAGATGAACAGCACAAGAAAAAACAAACAGACAAAAAAACTAATGGACACTGACGTTGGGGTATTTCCAGTAAAGGTTGGTGGGTCATCTTAATGCTCTCTAGTTATGATCTTTATACACAAAAGCTTCCAATCATTTTTTCAGTGCCTAATTATTAAGGAAGAGAAAAGATACCATCCAAAAAACAAGAATAGAATGCTATAAAAAAGAAGGGAACAACTGGGGAAAAAGAAAGAGCTATTAGAAATTAAAACTATGATAACCAAAACAAGTTTTTGTGAAAGGATTGGAAGGTAATGTTGAGGAAATCTCTTACTGGTAGATCAAAAACCAAAACAGAAAAGCAAAAGTATAAAAAAAAGGAGAGAAAAGACAAGAAAACGTTTTTCTAATTTTTTCTAAATCTAATTTTTGATTAAAAGGAGTTGTTGAATAAGAGAACAGAGGAAATGGTGGTGAGGAAACTATCACTAAACAACACTAAAGCATTTCTTTGAATCAAAGAATATCTCCAGGTCTCACTAGGTACCAACAGAATAAATGAAAAAAAAAAAAAGAAAAAAAAAGACCCAAGAACAATAGTGATGAAAAGAGGATACTAAGAAAGAGAAAAAGGAAAAGAGGAAAAGTATTTATAAAGTATTAGGAATAAGAACAGTACCATATTATTTAATACCAATACTGGAAACTCAAGACAATTGAGTCATGCCTTCAAAATTCTGAGGGAAAATAATTTTTAACCTAGAATTATATACATGTCAAACAAACAGCCAAGTATGAGAATGGAATAAATATGCTTTTAAAAAATTAAATCTCAAAAAACTTAACCTTCCATGCATTAGTTCTTAGGAAACTACTGGAGCATGTACTCCACCCAAAAGAGGAATAAAATCAAGAAAAAAGATGCCATGGGATCCAACACAGAGGTAATAAGAATTTCAAAGACAGTAACTAGGTAATAAGCTGCAAGAGCATCTTTGGGTCCAGACTGAGCTCCATGAAGGGCTCTAGGATGGATGTCTCCAGAGTAAACAAACGTAACTGATGTAGTCAATTGTATTGAGAGGTATTCTAACCAGGCTATTAAGGGTTATGGTGTAATTTAACCTTAGGTGTGAAGAAAAATAAGCAGATTTTAAAATGAGGCATTTCAAAAATCCAGGAAAAACAAAATTGCTTCAGAAGGAAATTGTTATCCTTGGTTCCAATATAACTGTACTGAGATGGAGGAGGAAGAAAAGAAAAGAGGTAAAATTCTCATCATCCATATAATTAGCAATGGATAATGTATAAAACTACTAAGAAAAGTTACAGAAGTACATATATGAATATTAACTAGAAATATGGAGGTGAAGATCAGAGAAACAGCCCTAAGAGGTGAAAGTGGCTATCTTTGGGAAGAAGGTGGGCTGAGTGGGGGGAAGGGAACTGCAGGTTTTTATTGTAAGTCTGAGCCTTATTTGATTTTCTAAACTATGCATATACATAACTTTGATAAAAATAGAAATTTAAAACCCAAACATATAAAAAATATTACGGATGGTATAATAGCAGGATGAGTTTTGGACGAGGAATTAACTACTGATTACTTACACTGTGAACTTGGGTAAACCATGTAACTTCTTTGAGTCTCAACTTCCTTATCTATTCATTACAGAAGTTTGATTATTTCTAAGGGATTTTCCCACTCTAAGGTTCTGGTTCCATCATAATAAAGTCTTTTTCCAGAAACTTTTGTCCATGGTCTCACGGTATACTTGTACATATTTGTGTTCTCTTTGCCAAGCATCTCCCTACCTTTGCCCCTTGATGTCCAAATGGAACTAGCATGCCCGCAACCTGGGAATGCTATGTACCTGTGAGGCTAGTCTCCGCATAGCCTCCTCCTGCCGCCTGCGCATTTCTGGAGTTCCTGGACAGCTTCCACTGGTGATGGACGAGTGGGCTGAAGTTGGCTGTGTGAGTGGCAGCTCTCTGTTGGCATCCGCATCTGGATTAAAAAGATGAGATGTTTGCATCAGATAATCATAAAACTCTGAACTAAAGGAAGATTGATTAAATTCCATTTGTTCTATGATCCAGCAATTCTACTTCTAGGAATGTGCCCAAGAGAAATAAAAACGTGTCCACACAAAAACTTGTATACAAATGTTCAAAGAAGCAAGATTCATAATAGCCCAGAAGTAGGAACAACCTAAATGTCTATCAACCGATAAATGTTTAAAATGTGGTGTATCTATCCATACAATTGACTATTATTTGACAATAAAACAAATGTGATAGTTGTATGTATTGTATCATACAATAAGGATAACCCTTAAAAATATTACTCACTCATATAAGCCAGTTAGAAAAGACCATACATTATATGATTCTATTTATATGAATTGCCCAGAATACAGACTTTATAGAGGCAAAAAATAAATTAGTGGTTACCTAGTGGTTGGAGGTAGGGAATTAAGGGGGAGAATGGAGACTGACTGGCTAAGAGGCATAGGATTTCTTTCAGGAGGGATGAAAATGTTTAATATTAGATTATGGTGATTGCTGTACAACTCTGTGAATATACTAAAAAACACTGAATCGAACAATTTAAATGGGTGAATTGTATGGTATGTAAATTATAGCTTAATAAAGCTGTTTTTTAAAAATTCTGTTTATTCATGTTATTTAGAAAATGTCTTACCCACTACTAGAAATTATAGAATATATTTATGAATACAAATCATACTTTCGAAATGGGCACCAAAAGGAAGTAGGCTGCTATCCGATGGTCAATAGCTATTGAAAAGGAGGAGGAATCGCAGAAGGTGGTCCTCATTTAACTCCCTACCAGTAGGACCAAATTGAGACGTCATCAAAAACCGGCAAAGTAAACTTCCGAGTCACTGGATAGAGTTCTGAATAATTGTAGGAGGGTAGATGTGGTAGATGGCAGTGAAAAAAGCTTGAAATGTGTCAGCTGAGGTAAAGTTCAGTGACTGTCATTGGATCATTTCTGTTGTTCACTCCCTCTCCTCACCCCATTCCCCTTTATCGATATTTGACTTTGTGGGTAATTATTGTCTGAATACCCTCTGTCTTCTAGCTAGTTCCTTTAAATATGCCTTCTTTTTTTGTCTGAGTGTCTTTCCTTCCTGTTTGGTATTCAGAGAACAGTAGAAATAAAAGTTAATATGCAGGCAGACTGCAGAGCAAAACAGACTTCTAAAATGAGCAGAGTAGTGGGGGAGGGGTTACTTAACAGCTGTTTGGGGACTTGGCATCTGTTGGCAAATGTCAAATTCGAATAATAACTATACTGAGACTTAGTGACAGGACACTGTAGTCTTGTATTAGACAGAGCTTCCATAACTGCTGTACTAAGTAGGTTTGTAGTTAACGTAACAATGCCTGAATTACACAACAGGTCTATTTTCACAAAATGTCTTTGCTCTTTGTGTGTATGTGTTGGGGGGTGGGTGATGATGGTGGTAGGGGAGACTGACGGGGGTGTCAGGTTTGGGAAGGGGTGCAGGCAGCAAGCAGGATGACAGGCTAGTGCCTGCCCTGACAACTCTTCTGCATCTTACCAAGGAGATGACAAGGAGGGGGCGGCTGGGGGCTGAGTGTCTGTGGGGGAAGGACAAAGCCAGGCAGTGCAGCACTGCAGGCTCAACTGCCCACATCTACAGCAGTGCTGCTCGGTGCAGAGGAGGCAGGGCAGAAGAGAAGACGGCGGATGATGCAGAGATGGGAGGTGGGGGCTCCGATAACTTTCCACTTGTTCTTATTATCGCTGCAAGAACATCACGGGTATCACTGAGGATTAGGAGAGCCAGTGGGATTCCAAACAAACCTATCCGAGCTTAATGTAAATTAAACTCTGTTAAAAAATTAAGCCAATTCTCTCTATATAGACATCATTTTTATTCTGCTACTGTCGGCAGCGTTCTAGTGCCAGCTCATACAGTAACAGATTAATGCTGAAAACAGCTTGCACTTTATCGGTCACTTAGTCTTGACCCTTTTTAAGGACTAGTGGTTAGGCTAAGATGGCAGAGGTAGACAGTAGCTCGGAGGTCAAGATACAACAAAAATTATTTTATTCAAGGCTGGCTCGTGTAATTCTGATAAATATATAACCACATATTCTAACTCCTTTGACACATTATCATATTTTGAAAGTTAACTATCAGGCCAAATCTACAGTCTCAACATATTGACATTTGTGTCATGAATGAGAGTGTCCACATATTTTTAGAATTTCTCTGGAGATAAAAGGCAATGGATGTTAGAGAATAACTTAATGAACTACCTTAAAGAACCTCTGCTTTGGGGAGCACATGGGCTATTTTCTATTAACTCTTGCTCTCCCAGACTTAGAGAGGGGGACTACCAGATAACTTTGCTTTCTAGAAAGCCCTTAGCATTTATCCTCTGCCATGCATGATTTTGCCATTCGGTTATCTGCAACAGCGATAGACAGAGGAGTCAGAGAGACTACTAGCTATCTGCTTTTCTTTCAGACACACTCAAATAGTTAACCTCTTGGATTACTCAGATAAGAAGTAGTTCACTTAACTACTCAAAGGAAAATACTGGAATAGGTGTGAAAAATTACTTTCAACCGTGACGACATTCTTAGAATTACAGAATTTTAGCACTGGAACAAATCTTAACGATCACCTAGTCCCTCTTCCTCATTTTACAAATGAGAAAACTGAGGTTTAATACATTAAAATTCTCAAGGTTACAAAGTACAGTCAATTTGAGTATTGGGGCTCAAACTCTGGGCTCTTGAGTCCCATGACACTATGCCAATCTACCTCGGAAAACCTTCATGTAGAGACTAAGCATGACCTTGTTCTTAAGAACATATTTTTCATACCAATTCTTACCATACTCTGGTAAACAGGGACTCTCTCTTGATTCAATCAGTTCTCTTTCTAAACACTAGTTCTACATGTTAGATATCCACACATTTACCAGAGGCAGTCTGCCTATTTAATGACATGACACTGCTAGTGAATTTCAACAGGAAGCCAGGATGACTGGCAGGTGTTCAGTGAGTTCCTGTTGAGATTCAGCACTGTGTACTTTGTAATGACTATGATTGCACACAAACCATTTCTAGTGGCTGCTGTCTGAAAATCTGTGGTGAGCTAGGTTATGGAGTTGGACTAGCAGATCAATAGTTTCTTTTTTTGTTGTTCTCTTATAACTAACAGAAATCAGATAGACTGGTTCTATATATACAGTGTACATAGGAAGAACCTCTATATATTTCCTTTTATCTCCTTTACTCGAGTTCCAACAATAAGGAGAGGCAGCATAGCAAAATGGGTACAGCAATGGCCTCTGAAACCAGACTGCTTAGGCTCAAATTCTAGTTTCACTATTTATTGGCTACGAAACCTGGGAGGCTTACTTAACCTCTCTGAGTCTCAGATCACTTATCTATGAAATAAAGACATTAACAACCTTACTGAGTTGATAAGAGGATTGGATGAATTAATATTTGTGAAGGTCTTAGAGAATGCCTGGTACTAAGACCACATGAGTATTTTAAAAATAAATAAACAAGATCCTTGTGGTGATCATTAAGCTTCGCCCTGCCTAGGATGAAAGAAGCATGGATATATATACAATCTCTGCATCTTCTCACAAGGAAGCAGGAGAAACCCTTCAAGGACACAATGAAGTTCAAGCCCAAGCAGTGCAATTCTATCAATAGCAAGGAAATGAAGGCCGCAAACAGATTGTGCTGGCATGTAACAAGAAGACATGGGCAAAGGCTGAGTAAAAGCTGACAGTGATGGATGCAAATGGCTTTTATAGGCAATTGCTGTAGTCATTTTCCAAAGGACAGACTAACCAGATAGCCAACAGGGAAGAGTCATAAATTTATTCTAAGAGAAAGGTTTTTTTCCAGTCACACTTAGGTTACTGTTGGTATGTGGGTTAAATGTAAACAGAGGATTATAATCTTTCCCTCAACTCTGAATAAATGGTCCTCACATGTGAGTTGGGTTTTGCAGGTCAGAAAATAAAAGGAAATGAAACAATATAAATATGTCAGAAAACATTTCAGAGCAATGAAGCAGGGAGTTCTTTAAAAAGGAATACATACGTTTGGGGGAGGCATGTGGGCTGTCTGAGGCGATCTGTCTCATCCGTGTTCCATGGCAGCTGAGGGCCACAAGTCTGGAGATGATGGCAGTTTTGCCGAACCCAATGTTTCCCACAATCACTACTCCTTGGTTCACACTGGCATTTGAACTTTGAAGTTGAGCATCTATTTCGTGGAAAACCCAATCCCGGCCAACAAACACTGACTCTGTAGTGATGCTGGGTACTTCAAACAGCAGAGGCTTCAGGGAGATATCTGGAGGCCTATAAGGTGCAAAGCGAACTAGAAGGAACAATAAGAAAACACAGAACTCAGGCCAAGCCATCAACAGTGAGAGAAATAAAGAAAAAAAGCAGTATGGTTTATGAGACTATTAGAGTTACAGTATGATGGTACTCTGGTTTATTCAGAAAATAATAAAACTCTGAATTTTGGTTCTACACAGATAAACAATGGCAGGTGAGTTAGAGCCATTTGATATTCTAGTTGGTAAAACACAAACACTGCTCAAACAGTGATAATTTATGAACAGTCAGAAAGTCAGGGTAATATTCAAAATTATTAAACAATGGGGATGGCCCAGGCACCAGCAATCAGGATGAATGCAAAGTAGTACAGGTGTAGGATCCTGAAGGCCCCCTTCTATGCCTGGGGATAACCTTTTAATTGTTGGATTGTGGGGAGATGCAGAGTTGGAGTTTCTGGGCGAGAGACCAGGCACCCAGTTGGCTGACAGCATCAACTCTTTACCAACCAGTAAGAATGTATTTCAATATTTAATAACCAATATGGCCACACTAATACATATTAGCCCCATAGAAAGCAATGTAAAGAGGAGTTGTCAGTTTCTTTTAAAATACCAATGAAAACAGTAATTCCTTTAAGTTCATGATGGTATTTTAAAAAATCTAATAGGTATATAAGGGAAATAAAGCCTCTAAAAGCTCTGATGGTTTCAAAGGTCTTCAACATGTTAAGCAGTCAAGGAAGCAGAAACCAAACTTTTACCTAATGGCTTTGCACCTGTACTGATAGTATTCATACCAACTAAGGAAAAAAAAAGATTTTTTGCTTATACACACCTTTCTTGAGGACAAATCCCTATTGCTTTCCTCAAGATTTTTTTTTCTGTGTGTACATAGTTGTGGCACATGCTAAGGGCCAAGCATGAGTTCTACATTCAAAAGTTCTCTAAAAATACATAATAGATGTGACTTAGTTTCAAAGATCAACCTTCTAATTATATTGATGGTAAAAAGAAGTCCTGCCTGACCTCCCTTATCTGGGCTAAATGCCTTCCTAATTATTCTGAGAGTAGCTCTGAGATGTTTCATTTCATCTCTCTGGAACCAGGTATTTCATTTCTATATCTTTAACCTTAGCACAGTGCTTTAACACAGAGTAGATGCTCAATAAACATGAACTGAAAGAATCAATTACAAATAAGGTATTTCACGAACACCATTTTATATTTTGGAGAATAAATGCCAGGAGTGGGAAGGGGACGAGAACAGATGGAAGGGAAATCATAAAGGGGGAAATGAGATCTATTTACATTGCTTGTATTATTCTAGAACATACTTAAACCACTTATACATCATAAAATGACATCTAGAAATGGCAGCCTACTTGACAAAACATGCATGTACATGTATGTAAGCATGCATACATGTACACACTCTCATTTACAACGGTCTGAAAGCCATTAGAATGATAACTAAGCACTTAAAAGGGTAACAATTCCAAAAGTAATGCAAATAATTAAAAACATAAAGCCAAACTCTAATAATAGAAGCAAATAGTTTCCTTATCAATTTTAAAATTTTCTAAATTTTCACTTAAAAAAGAGGGGGAGCTGTGGCGATACAGCTAGATGGTCACTCATAATTTCTTGATTAACATTTCCTTGCCAAAACTATTTTCAAATCCATGACTATAAGTACAGAAATCTGAAACATTAGACATTAACTTCCTAAAAATATTCTTTTTAATTCTAGTGTCTTGTAGCTAGTAGAGTCTATTTTACTTTCCTTAAACAGTATTTTATTGTACTATAATTCACAAACCCTAAAATTCACCTTTTTAAAGTATATAATCCAGTGTTTTTTTTGTATATTCACAATGTTGTACAACCATTACTAAATCCTGAATATTTTTATCATGCTCCAAAGAAAACCCTTTACTCATTAGTTGTCCCTCCCCAGACCCCTTTCTTCCAGCCCCTGGCAACCAGAGACTTTCTCTCTATAGATTTGCCTATTCCAGACATTTCACATACATGTTATCATATAATACGTGGCCTTTTGTGTCTGGCTTCTTTCACTAAGCAAGATTTTGAGTTTTGTTCATGTTGTAGCATGATCAGTGAGTGCTTCATTCTTTTTGTTGCTGAATAATATTCTATTATTCGGGTATATCATGTTTTGTTTATCCATTTATCAGCTGAAGCACATTTGAGTTGTTTCCACTTTTTGGCTTTTATGAATCATGCTGCTATGAACATTTGTGCCCAAGTTTTTAGGTACATGTTTTCAATTCTCTTGGATATATATCTTTGAGTGGTACTGCTGCGTCATATGGAAACTCTATGCTTAACTTTGTGAGAAAGTACCAATCTGTTCTATTTTACTTTTGCTATTTTTCACAGAATAAAAAAATTTTACAGTAATAAATATTCACTATAGAAAATTCAGGAATAGATAAAATAATAATTGTATTCCCACTAGCCAGAGAGGAACCCTATTCACATATATTCTGAGTTTTGTCTACAGCAATATACTTATTTTAAAAACAAGAAAAGGGATCAGACTACAGATACTGTTTCATAATCTCCTTTTTTTCACTTAGCAATTCCAAAGTTCTAAAACATTGCTTCTGTCAGACTTGCCAACTTAATGGTTGCTTCAGTGGAGAGACTGATTCTTGGGATGCCTTATTCCACCATTTTCCATGATGTCACTTGACAGTTGGGGGCCGCTAACCATTCATGGGGTTTGCTGGGTATTTGAGTGCCCTGAGTGGGCAGACACTCAGACAAACATGCTGAGCTCTGGCTGAACAGTCACTGGACTCTCCGGGAGGAAAAAGAAAACAGAACATCAGTTGGCTTGAGATGAGTCTAATTAGCCTAGATACCTAAAGTCACAGAATTTAGGGAAGGAACACAGAAATGGTTTCAAAACTAGAATCAAAACCTCATTCTGAATCCAAAGTCCAGGTTTCTTTTCTATTATGTTATGTTGCAACTGCTCTATAGGATGTCACTGTTAAATCTTGAAGTGACATGAGTTCTCTCACTGATGATTTGAACTGATAGGCTTAGCTGACAGGTTAGGCTATCTTTTCTCCACCTCTCCTATGCGTTCCTTTAGGAGCTGCATGCGTGGCCAGAGAAGATCTTTCCAGGGAGGTTAAAGCTACTCAGAGACACTTGCTTTCTAACCTAACTTGTCTCTTCAGGTCTAAGATTACAGTTTGCATCAAAAGGGGCTTTCATGAATATGACCAATGCCAACTTATAAAATGGAATAAGTATAGACTCAATTTAAATGTTTAAGTTTTAGTTTTTCAGAAAAATTCTATTAACATAACTTGTTCTCATGTAGATGTAATCTCTCATATTTTATTCTACTGAGAAAGCTTTGACATTTAAAAAAGTTATTTTAAAATTTTTCTAAAAACGTAATCAATTCACAAAAGCCTCAAGGGAAGAGCAGACAAAATTAGCCTAGTAACATATGGTAAAACAAGTGTAGCTACCAAGAACAGCCTAGAAACAATTTCTGTACCTCTGAACCTATGGCTTTTGTCAGATCAGTATGATAAAAGAAAGACGTACTTCTTACGTACCAACAGTAAATTTGGGGCACATGAACAAGGCAGTACTTTGGCCTGTATAGTGGGACATGAAGGTAATGAATATTCTCTGTAGAATTCATGTTCCTAAATAAATGTTTCTTTGTGTGGGATACCAGCTGGCTTTCAAGAGATTTTTCTAAGGCAGAAACCACTGAAATAATCCAGTAAAAAATTACCACGCAACTATAGCTGAGCTAAGGGAAAAAGATGAGCTAATCCATACCATTTAGTAACAGATGTGACTTTCTTACCCCTGGCACTCAAGAGGTGGCAGGCAGTCCCAGGGCAGCAACAGAATGGGAAGACCATCCCATCCTTCTCAAAACACGCTAATAAAGTATATTGATACCTGGAATTTACTTCAAAATTCATAAAAAATGACTGGTGGATAAAGACATGGGTAGACGGATACAGACAGGTGATATAATGAGATAGTAAAATGCGGATGATATTATCGAGGTGATGTGTATGTGTTTATTGTAAAAAAAATGCTTTTTCGTATATCGGAAAATTTTCCAAATAAAATGTTGAAGGAAAAAGCATTCCAATAGGGCACACAAATAAGACAAGCTTTGGAAAGCAGTTGTTAAAAGGGGTTTAATAATCACTCCAGACTCAGATCAGTGTGTGCATCTCTTCAGTGCAAATTAGGCTTGCAGCCGACAAATGAATTCGCTTTAGTCTCTGTGAGACCATCAATAAGTATAATTATATACCTAGGCTTATAGAGAAAATTGACCTTTCTTTAACTGAGGTAAAGAGTAAACATTTAAAAAACAAAAGTGCATTAAGGCTAACAGATCAGCTTGCTCAAATGCAAATATAAACAGCTGCAGCAAGGGGAAAGAGGAAGTGGAAGTCGGGGCAAAAGAGCTCCAACTGGATTTAGACTAAAGCATATTTACTCATGGAAAACAACCATGAATCATCTTAAAAGAAGTCAGTCACAGGACCAGCAGAAGAAAGGGTGTGTGTAACACAGCCAAGGTCTGGTGAAAACAGGAGCAGAGTTGTATTTCCTCACATTCTTCCATAATGACTGTTAAGTCTAGCCTGGAAGCACCTCTGTTCCTCAGTACAAAAGATAACTTCTTAGGGTTCATGCCATGTACACTATTCACAGAGCAGAGGAAAAACACATGCGCTTCAGACAAAACCTGGTATCACATTAGCACCAAACATAAGTAAAAAAACATGCCTATTTTCTTCTTAAAAAATACTTAAACCAAGGCACATTCAATTGTCTACTGAATCTTCAGAAGGCTCACTCTCCCGTTTACAAGAGTCAAATCTCTTTAGGGTCTATTGTTTCTTCTCGGTGCTCTGGAATAGAACTACAGTAGGCAGCTATTTTTCCTACCCCAGGAAATGAGTTTTTGAAGATTGTAAAGCAATTTGAAGCAGGTCCTAAAGGACAATATAAAGATAACAGTCTGCTTATTCCGGATAACATCTGCTTAAAAAAACAAAAAAAAGATTAAATAAAGCAGAGTCACTTTTTGGGTCAGCAGGGAAACATAGCAAAGTGTGTAAAACTGTGGCCTCAGAGCCAGATGCCTCAGTTTGTACCTGTCTCTGTTCCTTTCTACATGTGTGACCTCAGGATAGTTACTTATGTTCTTGGTATCTCAGTTTTCTTCATTTTAAAAATAGGGATAAACAATCACTCCATGAGGACTGAATGAGTTAATACATGTAATGTGCCTAGGACAGTGTCTGGTTGTTAACTGTGGTAGCTGCTAGCACTATCCACACTATGAAGCCAAAAAAAGACATCCAGTGTAACCACGATCACCCCCGCCCATACACACTTATTTAAAATAAAACAAAAAGGATATTGAGAACATACTGACTCTTTCTGAGCGCTTTTCTTTTTGAGGCTTCGGACTTATCTCCCTCCTTCCTTTCACGACCCAAAAGTCTGAAAGAGCCATGCTTGTTATCTTCACTTCCATAGCAGTAACACATTCTAGTCTCCTCCTATTTTACTCTGCTGAAATTGTTTTGGTGAAAGTCACTAAAGACTTTCTAACTGTTAAGTCCAATGATTTATTTTCAGTCTTTAGGCTTCTTAACCACTCCTCAGTATTTAACACTTTTAACTAACCCCTACTTTTTGAAGTACATTCCGCCTTGGGCTTATGAGGACAACACTTTCTTCTAGTTCTTTTTTTTTTTGGTCTTCTCCTCCTGATGTGTCTTTAATGATACTTCCCCTTCTGGTCCAGCCCTAAAATACTGGCATATAAGGTTCTACATTTTATTGTTTTTGCTTCCTTCTTCATAATCTCCCTGGGTAATCTCAAAGGAATAGATTAATGGCTTTCACAACTATCTAAGTGGTGATGGTTTATATTTCTATTCCAGATCTCAGTCCTAAGCTCCTGTATAGCATTTTGGACAACTTATAACAGTTACATATATTTGGATTTCCAGTAGAAATCTCAAATTTAACATGTTTAAAACTAAAGTTATTATTATCTCACTCACCTTAACCTGTTCAGTCTCTTCTATTTGTTATCTCAGCTAATGAAATATCACTATCTGCCTGGTCTTCCAAGAATGAAAGTTGGGACTCACCAGGATTTCTTCTTCCTTAATCTTTACATATAATTTGTCACAGGTCCAATCAATTATTCTTGAGAAATATCTTTCAGATATAATTCCTTTTTTCTTCTTCCATCTCAGTACTACTTATAATAGTGGTGTAACCTTGGAGGAGTTGCTGGATCTAAGCCCCTTAGTTTTGTCATATGTAAAATGAGGATAAAAAGAGCATCTACCCTACAAGGTTAAATGAGAAAATGTATGTTTCGTTCTTAGCTCAGAACCTTAATCCTCAATAAATGATAGTCATATAATTTAGGTCCCCAATATCTCTTGCTTTTACTATATACTTAAACAGGCTTTAATGAACAACTTTGCATCCCACATATCCCTCTGTAAATAGCCAGCAAATATATGTATCTGACATGATCATGTCACCTCTGCACTTCTATCCTCATATCTCATCAATTCACCCTACTGCAATCCCCCACCATATTAAGTCCGTATTAACTAGTACAGTTCTTATTCATATGGCACAGATAGTCAGTAACATTTATTAAGTGAACTCATGAGTGACAACAGTGAATGTGGATTTTCCAATCTAAACTGCAGGGAAATGTGTATAGACTTGGTTTTATTAGAACAGGAAGGCTAGGGGAAGACAGTTAAACCCAGGTCTTTGGAAAATCACTGCTCTGCACTATGACAATAAAAGGAAATAAATCATTTGTTTGCCACCTTTCATGGATACATTCCTGTTTAAAGGCTACTGTCATAAACATTAAATAATAAGACAGGGGACAAAAAAAATGTTATTTTCCAAGCTCTGTGCACATTATAAGGAAGGTCTGGATGCTGGCCAAGGCACTGACAATAAAATAATTGTATTTCTACAGGAAGCTGGGGGAAAAGAGAAAATGTGCCTTGGAGTTAGTGTCCAGAGAGAACAGGATAGATTTTTTTAAAGACTGTTTTCCTTTATTTTAGAAAAGTCACTGAGAAGGCTGGATCTACACACATCCATTTGGTTAACTAACATCTTACTAATGCTACATGTGAGATTTATTGCTGTGAAAAAAATGACCACACTTAATTATAGGTACAATATGTATTTTAGCTTATAGAGAACCCAATTCTAACTACCAAGACAGTCATTTTGTACTCTAATCCACTTCACCCATAATTTTCTTTAAACAAAAATTTTTTTTAACTTTCTTTTTTTTTTTTAAGGAGGCTGCAGCTCCCAGTGGCCCAGGTGGGGACTGAACCCGCAACCTTGATGTTATTAGCACCACGCTCTAACCAACTGAGCTAACCAGCCACCCCTCTTTTAAAAAATTTGACATGAATTTCCATTTCTGGCCAAGATGGAATAATAAGGACTAGATTTACCCTCCCACCTAAAACAACCCCCAAACAAACCAACCTCTGGACAAGACATACAAATATGAAACAATAGTTTTTCAAGACACTACACATAGGCAATGAAAAACAGTGATCCCCCTTCCCCCACAGAGATGAAAAACAAATGAGGCAAACTGTATGACCACTTACTGCCTTGAGAAAATTTCTAGGCTACAATGTAGGGTGGGATAACCCAGTTAGATTCTGGCACACACCCTTAGTTGAGGACATGGAGCTAAGACTCCAGGGAGACCAAGGCAGCAACTGATAAAAGGATAGAGCACAGGAAAGGAGAAAGCTTTACAGAAATAATTCTGGAGATTTGTGTAATCAGCAGAGTATTGAATGGCACATGTATTTGAGAAAACGACCTAAGACCAGGAAAAGACTTAAGCTAGAGGACTAGTGGGAAGAGTGCCCACTGCTTACATAGGGCCAGGAATAAGTGCCTGTTCCTACCAGCGAGAATGGAAAACATCACAATATACAGGACATTGGGTAGAATACTCAGAAAGGTTTTGTCTCACTAATATAAGTGAGACTAGAATAAGACCTGTAATAAATATTGTTCTGGTCCTACTCAACAAATCTTAATGGCAAGGTAATCATACTGTTACCAAATAACTTAATCATACTCCAGAAAAAGTTAAAGAATATTTATAAGAATACAAAAATATCCAACACCCAATGAGGTAGAATTTAAAATGTCTGGCACCCAAACAAAGATTATCAGCCATGCAAAGAAGCAGGAAAATATGAACCATAATTAGGAAAAAAATAAATCAATTTAAATTGACCCAGAACTGACACAGATGTTAGAATTAACAGAGAAAGATATTAAAACAGTGACTATAAGTATATTCCATTGGTTCAACAATGGGGGCACGGAAGATAAGAAAGACGCAAATTAAATCTCTAGAGAAAAAAACTACAACATCAGAAATAAGAAACACACTACATGGAAAAAAAAAACCCCAACAAAAACACACTACATGGGATTAGTGATAAATCAGAAAAGAATATATTATTGACATTACAGAAAATGAGTGACCTTGAAGACATAGGAATAAAAGTATCCAAAATTAAACACAGAAAAAAGAACAATCCTCTAAAATAAAAAGAGCATCAGTGAAGTGTGAGACAACTTCAAGTGGCCTAACATAGGTGTAATTGGTGTCCCTGAAGGTGGGAGGACAGAAAATATATTTAAAAAAATAATAGCTATGATGTTTCCAAATTTGATGAAAACTATAAACTCACTGATCCAAGAAGTTCAATGAGCCCCAAGTGCAAGAAATATGAAGAAAATGACACCAAGGCACATCATCATCAAATTGTTCAAAATGAATGATAATGAGAAAACCTTAAAAGCGCACAGAATAAAAAGACACATTAAGTATAGAGGAGCAATCTGGATGACAACAGATTCCAACAATAGGATGACAGTAGATTCCTTTTCAGAAACAATGCAAATGAGAAGGCAATGGACCTACAGCTTTAAATTATGAAAAGAAACAAAGCAAAACAAAACCTGTCAGCCTAGAATTCTATACCCAGAGAAAATGTTTTTCAAAAATATTGGCCAAATTAATTTTTTCAGCTTTTATATATCTGAAAAAGTCTTTATCATCAGCAGATCCACAATACTAGAAATGTTAAAAGAAGTCCTTCAGGAAAAATAGAAATGATACCAGACAGAAATGTAGATTAACACAATAATCAAGAAGATATGATATTAGCACCAAGACAGACAAATAGATCAATGGAACAGAAGTAGTCCAGAAACAGATTCATATATGTATGGATGACTGATTTTTGATAAAGGTACAAAAGGAATTTAGGGGATATCTATATGCCAAAAAACAAAAACAAAAACAAAACTATGATACATGTCACACACCATATACAAAAATTAACTCAAAATCAAACATAGATCTAAATATAAAACCTAAAACTGTAAAACTTCTAGAAGAAAATGTAGGAGAAAATATGTGTGGCCTTAGGTTAGTCAAAGAAATCTTAGCTATTAACACCAAAAGAATGATCCAGAGACAATAATTCATAAATTGAACTTTTAAAAACTTCTGTTCTTCAAAAGACATCATTAAGAGAATGAAAAGACAAGCCATAGACTTGGAAAAACTATTTGCAAAAGCACATATCTGATAAAGGACTTGCAGTCAAACTATGTAACACACTCTCAAAACTCAATAATAAGAAAAGAAACAGCCCAAGTGGACAAAATATTTTAGCAGACACTTCATCAAAGAAGGTATTTATTTAATGGCAATTTAAGCACATGAGATGACCAATGATAAGCATAATGTTGTACAGATCTCAAGAACTTTTTCATCTTGTATGACTATGACTTTATACACCACTGAACAGCAACTCCCCATTTTCCCCTCCTCATAGGCCCTGGTAACCACCATTCTACTTTGTGGCTCAATGAGTGTGACTACTTTAGATACCTTATATAAGCAGAATCATGCAGTATTTTTCCTTTTGTGTGATTGGTTTATTTCACTTAGTATAATATCCTCAAGATTTACCCACGTTACAGCATATGACAGTTATTTCCTTCTCGTTTATGGCTGAATAATATTCCATAATATGTATATGCCACATTATCCATTCATTCATCAATGGATGGTTAGGTTGTTTCCACCTCTTCACTATTGTAAGAAATGCTGCAATGAACATGGGATGGGAACGCAAACATCTCTTCGAGATCCTGATTTCACTGCTTTTGGATAAATACCTAGAAGTAGGATTGTTGGATCACATGGTAGTTCTATTTTTAGTTTTTTTTAGGAACGACCATACTGTTTTCTATAAGACCTGTATCATTTTACATTCCTAATAACAGTGCACAACAGTGTTTCAATTTTTCCATGCCCTCATCAACACCTGTTATTTTGTGTTTTTTTTTTTAAATAATGGCCATTCTAATAGATGTAAGGTGTATTCTTTGCTGATTTAATTTGCATTTCCCTGATGATTAGTAATGTTGAGCATCTTTTCATATACCTGTTGGCCATCTGTGCATTTTCTTTGGAGAAATGTCTATTCATTTCCATTGCCCATTTTTAAATCAGGTTATTTGTTTTTTTGCTATTGAGTTTTAGGAGTTCCTTATATATTTTAGGGGGGTATTAACCCCTTATCAGTTATACGGTTTGCAAATATTTTCTCTCATTCCATAGCCTGACTTTTATTCTATCTCTTTTTAAGTACTGTAAAATACAAATGCTAAAATAATTTCTTTCAATTATAACTCTGTTACTTTTGGGTTCTAGATATCTTTCACATTAGAATTCAACTTTTCCCCTTATCTTGAATATAATTTAATCTATGTTTATTTCTCTTTTTATTTTTTCATATATTCTACTTGTCCCCCTATTATTGTTAACACAGCTAAAAACACGGAGTTACTGTCAGTGATTCCATATGGAAAAGAACCTTACAATGCAATTCATTGTGTTAATTCTCAACTGGCATAGAAGTGATTTTAGTCTGTTTTTGAATGAATCAATAAAATCATTAAGCATTGTTTAGGCACTTTCTCATACATTATTTTAGTATATCAGTTTCTTTAGTTCCTGTCCATCACATGTTCTCTTTCATGGTCCATCTGGCAGTGTCCATGTTTTAAAAAAGTTCTTCAGCTTTTCTTATGTATCAATAGAATTAATTTTAAGGTAATAACAAACCATAACCTGTCTTCTCCAAAACTACATTTTTTATTTTTCTAAATTCTATACTAGACAAGGATGATAGCAATGATAACTGTAAGACAGAGAAATGACATTATCTGAGCTACCTTTTAGAAAGATTAATTTGGCAGCCAGGCATTAGCTTGATTAGAATATGGAAAGACCAGGGCAGGGAGAAGAGCTAATTAGCTGTACTGAGAATGGAGAACAGGGAAGAATGCAAGGAATTCTGACAGAACCTTCAGGGTGTCATAAATGACTGGATATAGGAGATAATAAAGATGGTGATTCTAAGCTGACTCCAGAATCTAAAAGCTCAATGAGAGGGAAAATTGGGGTACTATTAATAGAAATAAGAAAGAAGCTGTTTGAGGCTAATGAATCACTGTGGTACCCTCTCTGATCATAGCCCCTGCTGAAAGAACAGCCATCTGGCAATTAGTGTTTATATGCAACTGTTTCCCATCTCTAACACCTCAGAATCCTGAATATCTACAATTAGCCATTGTATTGCTATTATTATACTGCTTATTGCTTTTTACATTATATTGTCTATGACATAGTACAGTATGGTGTTTAAGAGCACAGGCTCTGGAGTTGGCCAGATATGAAATGAATCCTGGCACTACCAATTACTAGACATGTATCCTTAAGCAAGTTATTTAACCTCTCTAAGTCCCAGTTTCCTTACTTCTACCACTTACATCAAAGAGATGTGAGGATTACATAAAAACATGTTTAAAGTTCTTAGAACATGTCTATAAAGAATAAGCACTCCAATAAATGTAAGTTATCACTTTTATATTTATTTAAAGCATCCATTTGCAACATTTGTCTTAGTATTTTAAGAAGTCCATTGTATCCTAATAATGTAGGGATAAAAAAAGGGAAAGGCTTATTTTACTCTGGAAAATAATACTTTGACTCTTTGAATAACTTCTATGTTAAATTTCAGCTTTCTGACATTGGTCTCACAGGAAAACACTTTTTTTTGAGAAAAATTTGGAGTCACTGCTGAATGGAATTTTCAGGAAGGAAACAAAAATCTTTGGAAAACAGTAACAGAAATAGGGAAAACCTAACTCTCCCAAATGTTGCGACTTTTTACATGTTTCCTCACATTTAATACCGCAAAATGTAGGGAAAATATAAAAATAGTAAAGCTTTTGAAATGTGAAACATTTGATAAAATAATTATTAATATATAACTATGTCAATATAATTTTGTGCTATTAGATTGCTGGCCTTGAAGGTGAGACACAGAGTTATTTTTATTGGAGCATCAAAACTGGCTAAATTTAAGATTTAACATTTTTAAGTGAACTTTAGTGATGAAATAGCTATGGTCCAACAAAGGAAATTCTCTAGTTCTCTATTTTATTAGTATCTGGGGAAGTTACTCCATAAAAAAAACCTCTTATATACCAAAAGATCGGAAAGCTTGGGTCATTTTACTGAATCAAAAAAATGTTTTACAAAGTGTTACCTAAGTAAATTTGTTGGCATTATGACTACTTTAATAAGATTTAGTCACGTTTGGAAAAAAAAAAAGATAGAAAGATTAACCGGGAAGCTGATGCTTTAAATCTAATTTAGATCAAAACATCAAAATGGCTTAATGGTTAAATTATTAGTTTGGTGCAAAAGTACCAAAAGAATACTTTTGCACATTATGTTTATCATTGGTCATCTCATGTACTTAAATTGCCATCAAATAAATACCTTCTTTGGTGAAGTGTCTGCTAAAATATTTTGTCCATTTGGGCTGTTTCTTTTCTTATTTTTGAGTTTTGAGAGTGTGTTACATAGTTTGGCTGCAAGTCCTTTATCAGATATGTGCTTTTGCAGATATTTTTTCCAAGTTTATGGCTTGTCTTTTCATTTTCTTAATGATGTTTTTGAAGAACAGAAGTTTTTAAAAGTTCAATTTATGAATTATTGTCTCTGGATCATTCTTTTGGTGTTATAAGTTTTGTGGTTTAAAAGGTTAAAAATAATTGTGAAAACCTCCAATTACTTTCGCACCAACCTGATATTTTTTTAATTGTACTTAAGGCATTTAAAACATTTTCAGTTATTTACTCTTGCAGAATTAGATAATTAGATTTTTTTTCATGTTACTCCACAGCCCTTCTTTAACTAGGTGTGTTATTTAATGCAAGAGGTCAATGTGTGCTTCTTCTTCTCTTTCTCAAAGGCTGTTTCTCCCTTGTGGGTCTTGTGGGGCAACTTTGTTATATATTAGTTACTGTTTGGGTTTTCAGAATTTAAGATGGAGTTTACCAAATAAGGCTGGCTTATATAAAAACCCGATCTGTGTACCTATCTGAAGGTACTTTAACAAGTAGTGATCTGCTTAAAAAAAAAAAAAAAAAACACAGCCAAACTACTCCAAAAAGCATAAACTAGTTTCTAGCAGACATTCAAAGACATCCAGAGTGAGTACTGCACTTTCAAATTTTGGGGTGCTTTGCAAAAAAGAGCTTGCAGTTATGTGCATGCAACCTTATCTCTGGATTTTGAATTTACCTAAACAGAAAGAAATTTAATCTTGTAAAAATAAAACAATGAACAATGAGATAGAAAAGACTGGTGGAAATATTCTTTTGTAAATGTGAGAGCCAGCCAGGCAATGATCAAGATGACTAAGCAACCTCAGGGATGTGTGATTCAGTGGGCTAATGCAAAATTATTACCTTCATGACATGCATCTTAGTCATCTCCATAAAGGACTCATTGTTTTGGAAAAGTAAGGGACTCACAAATGATATGAAACACTGATTTTACTTGATAAAAATTGAATTCTTTGCTTTGACAAAGCCAAGCTAACTGTGGCAGGGTCAATTTCACATAAATTCTACCAATGAGTCAGACTATCATTTGCACATACACCCTCCAACCTAGTATCTAATAAAGCAGTTATTAATTAAACTCAATGCCTGTGAATGGCCATTTATGTAATGGGATTTAGTAAAAGTCCTAAGGAATCCAGCATATTTGGAGAAATAAGTTTTAATTATGAATGTGTAATCTCTTTAAGCACAACAGTATGATTATGATTTAATATTAGGCAGGTCAGAGTCTTATCATTAATAATTTGTTGTTAATTTACCCCAAGTAACTACTATTCATAGTCATTATGCTATCATTTGTTTTGTGTATTTTAACTCTCCCTGCTTTCCTTTATAGAGTCCATCATAAAGCTTATTACATTTACCCTTAAAAACCACACCTCTTCCTTCCTTTTACTAGGCAGCAAAATTAGTTTCTGTCTTTCTCCGTGGAAGGAGATTCCATTAAGATGATCAGAAAGATTGAGAAGTTCCAGGTGGATAATTTCTAGCCATATCCACATTAACATGCTGATGATTAAATTTTTTTAAATGGACCCCAAAATAATTTTAAAAACTGGAGTTAAAAACTTGAATAAGGTTTCAAGTTAGTATCAGTGTGAAGGACATTAGGTTTTGGGGCTAGGAAAGGCACTTGTGGAAGGTTAACCAGCTCTACACCCTGCACCAGTATATAATCTTCCCTAACTGTTTAATCCTTAAAGCTCAAGCTCTTGATGGTTGACAGCTAGGAAGCTAGTAAACTTGCTGTAATGGGATCCTGAACAGTGCACTTATGTGACCTTCTCCCCAGTGTTGGACTGGGTCTCTGGAGACATCAATTTTGACAAGACAGCTGTTCAAAACAGCTGTCCTAAGGAAAAAAAAAAGAAAAAAAAATACTTTTTAGTACCAGTGAAGCAAATGTTAATACCTCACTTGAAGATCCAAATTCTAGCTAAGTTGTTACCCTGGCAACGTCTATCTCAGCAAGCAAAAGACTACCATTATGATCAAACAAATGCAGTTACTATGAAGGTAATTGTTAAAATGAATAATACTTGTATTCTTAAACCATGTTTATGAACAGCTTCTAACCAATTCTCAAACTACCTTTTTTTTGCATTCTGTAAACAGAGTGTATGATCCATAAAGGCATGAAACTTATCTTCAATTATAATGGTATCCTCTTAACCAGTGTGATCTGGGGCCCATGGAGGGTTCTCAAGACTCTTTCAGAGGGTTCACAAATTTAAAACTATTTTCATAATACTAGTAGGTTATTTCTCTTTTTCCATTCTCATTCTCTTACAGTGTACAGTGGAATTTTCTAGAGCTTACACGATGTTAATATATAACGGGTCTATTATTGATTTTAAAAAATGGACAGATATTTTAAATTTGTTAATTTCTAACATGGTAAATATCAATAGACATAACTCATGCAAATGAAAGTTTTTTAGGGTCCTCAATAATTTTTTAAGTGTATGAAGGGGCCCTGGGACCAAAAATTTTGAGAACCACTGCTCTAAACAGAATGGTGTAGGACTGCCTGTGTGAAGCACCCAATAAATGCTTGCCATCTCTTTAGACAAATATTCAAGGGATATTATTTCAGATAATTTGTATACTTGGAATCAGTCAGTAAATTCAGTACCTACTGCATAAACTACAGTGTAAATATCCATTAACTAACTTCTCTGAAGATCCAGGGGCTTTTAAAACCAGAATTGTGATTTTAAAAAGTATTTCATATGACTTGAGTAATATTTTAAACTATAGAAAGATATACCTCTAATGTAGAAAGATATATCTTAATTTAGACTAAAAAAGGTTTCCAATTACTTTATTACTTTGTTGTTGGGTAAGTTGTTTTATTCCAACCATAACCAGAAGAAGAAAAAGATAAAAAACTGAAATATGACTGCAATTTGTATGTACATTCAAATAAAAAAGATGACATGTTCTTTTAAAATCATCCTCAGAAAACAATATGATTCTGTTTCTACGATAAAGGGCAATGTTTGGGGTATGATGATCACAAACTATAAAAGTTTGTCAAGCTGATCTATGGAAACATAAATAAAGTCTGTCCAAGTTGGCTTTACCTTCTTGTTAATGTGTTTTAAGTTATATCATAAGCCACAGAGTGCACTTGTAAACAGTAATCAAGATAACGTGTTTCTTTTTGAGGGAAGATTATTAATCTAGAACTTTGAGGTCTGGGGCCTCAAAGTGCTAGATTAAAGTACACTGATTTTAGAAGGCAAAATACTGCTTAGTAAATATCCAGTCTCCTATGGATTAATGCACTCATATGGATGGCATGTACTAACCATTTAGACTGCTGAAAGAAATCCTCTTGAAAGAAAAGACAACTTTAAGGAACTGAAACTCTAATATCATAGTACCTTTATCAATGGACAAACTCCATCTTTAATTATTAATGTAAACAGTAAGTTGAGAAACTGTTTCAAGGAATATAAAATTAGTTTTGTTAAGGATGCATCATTTAGGGAGAGAGCTTCTTAAAGACTTAGCTTCGAAGAAAATCTTTGGATGTACTCTGGTTTTACTGAATGTTTAAGCTGAAGCTCAATGCAGTAGAAAAGATTTTTGTTGTATTCAAGATACAACTGATATTTGTGTGTAAACATCAAGCTCACTAGAATGCATTTGTCAAAGATGTTACTAAATCTCCAGATACTACAAGCGGGCATGTGCCATTTAGTATCAATAAAACCCAACATGAAGAGTTCTCAAAATACACAGCTGAAATCTGTCAATTTTGTTTTCTATGTAGTATGAAATCCATTATTCATTGACTAGCAAAGCAGAAAGTAAAATCAACAATGTCAATATGTTTTTCAGTAATGATATGAAAGGTGATGCCAATGAGGCAGATTTTCAACCAAATCTGAAAGTCTATATAGATCAATAATTGTGTCCAAACTTCTTTATTATGGCGATGCATCTGGTCTTGGGACAAATCATTTATTTGGTCTTTTGACTAAATGTATTCTGGCTTTGGGTATAATCAATCTACCAGCACTAAAGCAGTACTTGACATAATTCTACTTTCTGGACTGGAAACACACAATTACATATACTAAACAACTAGTATGTTGCTAACTGAAGAAACAGCAAGCATGATGGACACGATTAAGAACTAAAACTATGACTAAGCCCATCAACTCACTATTATTGATGGGAAGGATGGTCACTTTAGCAATACAGTCAATTATTTTATGCTCCCAGTTGCCTATCCACAATTGAAACTATCAGCACAATGACTTCCAAAACAGACAGCAGGCATGTATGAATCTTTTCCGGTGTGAGTTATGCATGTGGTACTATATAGGTTAGAATGGGGCATAGGAGAAAAGGTGATGATGAGAACAAAGGAAAGATGAAAATCTGTAAGATTCAATAAAAAATATACTTGATGTAGTAGAGCTCTGGATTACTAGATATTGGAGAAAGCAGACCATCAGTTAAGGCTATCAGAGCTAGTTTGGTTTCATTTTGAGCAAACAAAAGGCACAGACAGACACCTATAATGGCCTCTCAACTGGCATGTGGTTGTAACAAAATGATGTCTTTAAAAAGTTCAGGATACCAACTGTACAAGCAGGTAGCATGCACAAGGAGTGTAAAGACACAGGTGCCTGACTGGGAAAAGGATAAGTTGTTTATATGTTGCCACAACAAATCAAGAAAATTAATGTACTGTATGTCGCTAGAAATGCCCACTAGAATGAAAATGAAATTCTCTAGCAAAACGCATGATTATCAGCACCAAGTTCACGTGAAGTATGGCTGGGGCTGAAGTTGTTCAATAATTGCTTCTGAAATCCAGGATCTTAAAAAGGTTATTTTCCCCATCACCACCATCCCTTTAAACTTGTTTTCTTTCAGAATGTCAAGGAATCGCCGCTTCTAAATGCCGGTAATTACAATGCCATTGGGCAATCTATTTGTATTTATCTTTCTCTTCTATGGTTACATGCTCACTTCTTAAGGGGAGGTTTAAACAAGTGTGGCAATGGGAAACCAAGGAACTTTTGGCCTACTGCCCATTTCCATTTTCTCCAGGGCATCCCCAGGCAAAGCTGTCCTGTGGTTCTAACCTCTTAAATCCTGTTGCGTGCGAGCACCGCCCATGCTTTGTCTTGGCATTCGAAGAGAAGTTCTCAAAGGTGTATGTCTCTGTTCATCCAGGTAAGCAAGGTCCTCCAAGTGCGCAGAACTTGTGGCTGACAAGACAAAAGAGCTGAGTCAGAATGTATAAAGTTTTCAAAAACTGTCAGTCAGTCCGTATCTCCTAAACTTTGGAATCAGCGCTTACTCCAGCAGATACATTTACCAAGAGTCTGCTAGACTTAAAACCCTCATCAGTGTCTAGAACACGTGCCAGGAAAACATGTCAAGAGTTGTCTTCAGCTCCTTCATCACTATCAACTGCCTGAGCTCATGGAGAGTACTACGTAGCAGCAAGTTGGCAAGCATTAGTACCTGACAACAAAGATTATTAGTTTTTGCTTCTTTTGGGTCACAGATCCCATTTGTAAAACAAGATATAAACATCATTGGTGGAGAAACCTGTTTCAAATTATATTGAGCGGTAAGAAAAACATGAAGCTCTATTTTCAACATTTTCCCTTCATGGTAAAGAATAAAATATGAAAACATTCTGAAAACAGTGTGTGTGTGTGTGTGTGTGTGTGTGTGTGTGTGTGTGTGTGTGTTGGAAAGGTGGGCACCTGGGACAAAGGACAGAGAATTGGCAAATAGTATTTAAGGAATTGCCAATATCCATGAATTCCAAAAAACACTGTCGCTCTCTCAAGATAATCAAGTATTCATGGTCTCCCACTGAATCTATACTTCCTTTAACCCCTAATCAGTCACAAAAGAGAGGAAAATGGCAGAAGACGGGGGAAAATGGGTATTGGCACTGTTATATATTGAAAGCTGTTGAGTCCATTCACAATGAACCAAAAAGTGAAGAAATCAAGAATCAGGAAGTGCTGAACACAGAACAGTTTGCTTTTTTAAACGTAAAAAAGAAAAACACCAAACTTCTGTCAGAAAATGGTTATTTAGCACTTACAAATTATTAAACCGTTAATTCAATTTATTGCTAACTATGTAAGATACTGTGCTGGGGGTTAGTTCAGTTATTTAATGACAATTATTTACTGAGAGCCTACCATGTGCCAGGCACTGTTCTTGGTGCCCTCCCTGGCTTAGTTGCCAGTTTACCTCTGGTGATTGTTTTGAATGGGTGAGAGGAAGCAAACTGAGGTCACTCTTTCTTGGCTTCAGAGCTCCAATGAAGTACTGTCCACATCCCCAATCAGGATAAAACACAAACAACAATAACATAAGGTGGATTATGATAAGTGGCACAAAGAAAGTCACATAATGTTCTATGAGCTGAAAAAGAGAAATGATGGAGAAAACAGAAGAGAGGAGAAAGAAAATAAAAGTAAGAGAGAACAAGTACAAGAGACATATATTCCCCTCATCCTTCAATTATTGCAATTGTCTCATTTATCTGGGTCTACTGGAAACTCAGACAAAAGACGTACCAAATTAGACACAGTTTCTCTATGGAAATAAAAGTCTTTGACAAGCAGTCTAGGGAACTTAAACCAAGAAAGGAAAGTCAAATGCCACATTACACACCAGAAGAGGAAGAGAGTATCGGAGGAATAATCTTGATCTCTACATTCTGAAATTAAAACTATCCAGAGTAGGTAACTATCTTATCTTTTATTTAAAAACACTCTTACATCATTCCCACTGTATTCTAATGTAGCTCTGTGAATCAGTTCTTTCTTATGTTTAATACAATTCTTCCTGCTTTAACCAAAGTCTGTTTTGTTTGGTTCTTGATCTATCCATAGGTGTGTAACTACCAAAAAAGGGGAGCCCTCAGAGATCCCATCTACACAGAGCCTTCCTTGGAGCTCAGAAATATTATACAAAAGAAGAATAAACAAAAGTGCCAAATTTCTTTTTGTAATAAGTACTTATAAGATACTTTTAAGCTGATAAACTGAAGAGTAATACAAAAAGATCAATGCCAATAATATTTTATTCACATTAAAATAAAATTCAAATGAAACCTTAAAGGCTGGGTGAGGGATAGAAGTTTTTGATTACCATTAAAGCAGATTATGTAATTTTTAAGCAAGGTAATAGCAGGGTTCTTTTAGAAAAATGGTTCTTTGTGCCAATACACTAAAATGGTTTGGTATGTTTTAATAAAAAGAGAATGTATATTTCATTAATCATAGGCAAAATGATATAGAGCTTTACAACATGGAATGGAGCAAAAAGCTGTTGCAAGGAAAAAATGCCTAGAGTCCATCTTTCTTTTTTATATAGTATATCCATCCACAAATCTTTTAAAGATTAAACTAAGGGAGATCTATACTTTGAGTACAGATTTAAATTAAATAACAGTTACATAATGCATTTAAATTTCTTAGTATTAAAAACAATGTTCTGGCAAATACTTTCAGCCATTGCCTCAGTTTCACATGTTCCTCTTAAATGAGGAGCTGTTGGCAACTTTTGTAAAACATAAATGTTTAGTGTGGACTTAAGTTTTATTAAACTAGTCTTTACCATAGTAATTCCTAGGAAAATGAACATCAATTGTTTTACTGCTTTATTTCACAAAACCAAGAAATGTGGTAAATATATTGTAAAATGAGCACATTTCTCAATTTCGGACAGATGACATTAGAAGAAAAAGACATGACAGGTCAGCGGTTGGAGCTCCATTCTCCTAACTCCGAAGGCTGCCGGTTCGATTCCCACATGGGCCAGTGGGCTCTCAACCACAAGGTTGCCAGTTCAATTCCTCGAGTCCCGCAAGGGATGGTGGGCAGTGCCCCCTGCCACTAGCAACAGCAACTGGACCTGGAGCTGAGCTGCGCCCTCCACAACTAAGACTGAAAGGACAACAACTTGAAGCTGAACGGCACCCTCCACAACTAAGATTGAAAGGACAACTTGACTTGGAAAAAAGTCCTGGAAGTACACACTGTTCCCCAATAAAGTCCTGTTTCCCTTCCCCAATAAAAATCTTAAAAAAAAAAAAAAAAGAAAATGACCAATATTGCGATTACTGAGCTTCATGAATAGTTCATTCTTTCACAAATCCAGATACTCATAGGCAGACTGAACTAAGGAGAAGTAGTGGTATCCAACAGCAAGTGTAATAGCTCTGACGCCCTAATTCAGGGCTTAGTCAGGTCTGAAATCAATCAATGGAGAACTTTTGCTTTAATCTGAACTGCAATTAAATTATGGTTAGTGTTCCCTATGTTTGTCAGAACATTCATTATTTTTCTTACTTTAGCAATTAATATCTTCTTTCTTGTTGTCTCTGAATCAATCACTACTTTCTTTTTCAGATAATCCAAAATAATTTTTACTGCTTTTTTCCTTACTATTCTTAGTCCTATTTTAAGTTTCTCTCTGTTTCATCATTTTCAAAATTCTTGTCCCTTGAAAAACATTATTTAAGGCATGAGAGACAAATTGGAAAGGTCAGCCAGGAGCCCGAAAATTCTGTTAGCTGTGGTCCTTTGTTCTAGTAAGTGTATGGAGCTGTACTCTCCTCAGAGTCGCTTTAACCTTTTCCTTTTGCAAGCCACTTTCTGAGCAAAAGTCTTTATCATACTTTGTCAATCATCTCACTCCGTGTCAAAATGTGCTCAGGCTACACTTTCTCTACTTCCCTTACTGATCCCTCAGTCAAATTAATTGCTTCTCCCTTTCAACAACCACATACATATATTGTTAATTAGAACTTGTGTTATTCAGCTAGTTGTTTACATGTCTGTCTTCCCTTATTAAATTATAGTAGGTTCTTGAGGGCAAGTAAATTTAGAGTGAATCAAAGTACCTTCCACATAATGCTCAATATAGAACTGAATTCCAGACTAGTCCTACTTAGATTTAGAAATCTGTCTGACTCTATCCTCACCCTCCTCACGGCTCAGCTTAATACTTAACAGACATCACTCCAGTAATATGCTTGGCTCCAATGATGTTCACATAATCTTCCTTCAGGTACTGCTGATGTCTTACTTTTCTCTATAGCACATATCCCTTCCTAGCATACTGTATAAATTACTTATTTATTATGTTTATTTTACTTTCCCTGGCTAGAATGTAAGCTCTATGAAGGTATAGGAATCATTGTTTTGTTCATTAAATGATTCTCAAGTACTTTAAACAGTCCCTGGCATATATATAGTACATACTCAATAAATGCTTGTTTAATGACTAAACAACTTTATTTAACATATACTTTGTGTTTTGGCTACATTTAAACCATCAACGAATAGCAAATTAGCTTTTGTCTTACTGAGTTATTTGAAAGCTAAGGATGATGGCGGTGGCTATAGCGACAATGCCTTGTATACGATCATCCCAATTAAACACCAATGACAGACTGGTATATGGACATACATATTCCCACCTCATGATGCTATTCTTACTGTAAAAGTATCCTGACAATTTTTTTTGAGATAATTCTGTCAAGATAAATTAATACTATAATATTTAAGACTTTCCAGATACATGCATAAGATAATTAGATAAGTTGAGGGGGGACTGAAGAAATAGGAAAAAACAAATCTATAATAAAAATTTTTATGTAAAAATAAAGTGCTTCTATTAAAAAGTAAATCCATATAATCTATGTCATTAAAAAGCCTTTCCAGAGAAGAGAAGTAGAAAAAAACGAGCATTTTACATGTATTAGGCTGGTGCAAAAGTAATTGCGGTTTTTGCAATTATTTTTAACCTTTTAAACAGCAATTACTTTTGCACCAACCTAATATTTATACATATATATACTCACATACATATATACACATGTATGTATATGTATATGTATACATATATGTATGTATATATTTTCATCAGATTGGAACAGTTGACTCACTTATAGAACATTCAACTGACAAACTTTCTTGAAGACAAAATAATTTAATACGCAAGTAGGCAGAAAAAAAACAGCAGACAACATTTGGTACAAAACATTCTAGAGGCAACTCTTTATTGAGTTTGAAATCAGTTTGAATTGTTTCTTCTTATATCAGTCGCCACTAACGCAAACAGATTTTAGTAGCACAATTGTCATTCTGGCTGATCTGAGTGGGGAGCCTGGAACGACACTTTTATGTTCTTTGGCAAGAAGCTGTTGTCCTTACACCTTTGATTCATAAAGCCAACATTCTAACTGCTGAAAAGCCCATTTTTAATTTTTTGTAAAATCGTCATTACAGTTTAAATGATTGGATTCATTTAAATCCCCCAGGATTCCCATTTTGTATTTACCTGATTCTTAAGATCCTTTCTCAGAAAAATGTGCAGCTTCAAACACTAACAAGTAGATGGTAAGAGTTTATATTTTAACTGACTTCTGTTGTTTGTATGCTTCCCTGATAGACTCATTTTCACACAAAGCACTGAGGACAGCTGTTGCAAGCAAATATTTCCTGCTTCCCACATCCCTCCAATTCATTGCCAGTATCATTTTAAGACATCAAAAAAGACCATAGAAAGCCTACTTTTTGATAACTTCTGCCATGCAACCGCAAGTCCACAAGAGTTCTCTACGTCTTCCAACCCAACAGGCTTAAAAATAAATATGCAATAGTGATTTACATTTTGAAAACAATAAAACACATAGTTTTAATTTTTTCATATTTTTGAATTTTAACTTAAAGGTATATAAACATCTAAATTTATATTAAAAAAACTGAGCTACTCTAGGAAAAACAGGAGCCTTAATGCTACAGACTGCCAAAACTCACCTTCAGTGACTGTCATTCTAGTCAAAAGTTTTTGTTTTCAGTAAATAGTACTTTCTTCGTATGTGGTATATGGAACTTCAATTAGTGTATCTAACTAAAAGACTTCATTTGTTTGAGTCTTTAAGTTTCTAAAAGTATACAGCTAAATCTAACTGACCAATATATTTTTACTTATAATAATCAGAGTTGTTTTAATAGTTAATAAAAAGTACATGATTATTTTTAAAAATTTCATTACATATTTCTTCTTTGTTGTGAGTTAAAAGCTCAGAAAAAATTAATCAACATGAACATTTGTATATGTGTTGACTCTATTCCCTGCAAGTAAAAGTATTATAAAAACCAAGGTGTTATAAAAACCATGGGTCCCCTCCACTCTTTTTAAAATCAAGAGTCTTATGGAATAATATAAAGTTTTTACAGTTCGATTCAGCAGCAGTGGTAAATAAATCCTTGACAATTTCCTGGTCCTGCTGGACATGGCCCTTAGATGACAACAAGCTCAGGCAAAAGAGGGTACTTCTCTTTCCCAAGAGGGGAGCAGTCTGTAACACAGCATGGACCATTTGAACAATTACTCCCCTAAGTTTTTAAAATAGTGATGCGATTGGTATTTTCTCATTATTATTCAATATTATTTGGTCTCTAAAATAAATAATTATATTACTCATACTGAGATAAAGTTAAAAAAAAAACACCCAGAAATTTAAAAGCTGAATTTGAACAGGGCCTTTTATTTCCATTTTAAATTCATTTCACATTTGAAATCCTCAATTATTCCTGTTAACCAAAAAGACTTGAGTATTTGACTTTCCCCCAGTTTGGGAAAACCACTTCTATGTACACACTAGAAAGTAAAGGGAAATATGTATATCTAGAGCTAAAATGAGAAGAGAGGAAGGACCCTCTTGAGCTAATAAAATTTGTTTTAAAAAATGATTTAGATATCTAATTATTTAAGCTACTAGAGGTGGTAGTCTTATCAAATATTTACACACATTATATAGTTAGCAGAATAATTCCCTGTGAAGGAATTTTATTTCTCTACATTCAGGAAACATTTTCAACCTATAATCTATTCAATTTTGAAAATAACTGAGTCATTTGGTTTACAGCTCCTTTTCTTGCTTCTTTGTGAGGACACTGAAACCACGGTTTCCAGACACAGAAAACAATCCGATACAAACTAGTACCTGACCTATGACTTGCCCTGTAGACAACAGTAGGTCTATTTGTATTACATTCAACACTGACGAGAAAGAAAGAAAATTATCTGATCAAGTATTTTGTTCAACCCAGTCAGTGTGTACCACTCTGACAATGTAAAATCCTATTTTCCAGGACAGATGTGGCTTCTGATGGTGCATTTATCTTTCCCCCTTCCTTTCCTTTTTAGAAGCATGATAAGTACTGTTTATGAATCTGAAAATCTCTGTTAGCCAGAAAGGCCAATGTTATCGGATGACCATTGTGATGGGTGAAAAAATAATTAATACTTAAGGTCTACAAGCATAACAATTTAGGTTAATATTATACCTTTTATTTTTTTAACATGGGGCAGGGACAGGAGAGGGGAGAAAGCATTTAAGTATGTACAGGAAATATTTTCCAATGCTTGAAATAAAACGAGCTCTAATAACAAAGAAAAATCATTGTTTTGGAATACTTGATATAAACAATATACTTTCTATTAAAAAGATAAAAAATGACACCAAAAACACAGTCCATAAGAGAAAAACTTGATATACTGATGTCATCAAAATTTTTGTGTTTCAAAATATATCAATAAGAAAATGAAAAGATACGCAACAGACTCTGAGAGAAAATATTTTTCAAACACATCTCTGATAAAAATTTGTATCCAGAATATACAATAAATTCTTACACAACTCAGTAAGACAAACAACCCAATAAAAATGTACAAAAGGTTACAATAGCTATTTTGCCAAAGAAGATATGTGAATAGCTAATAAACACACAAAAATAAGCTCAACATCATTAATTATTAGAAAATGTAAATTAAAACCAGAACAAGATAGCATTTCATACTCACTAGAATAACTACAAGAAGTAGGACAATAACAAATGGTAGAGATGATGTGGAGAAACAGAAATCCCCATATATTGTGGGTAGAAACGGAAAATGGTGTAGCCACTTTGGAAAACAGTTTGGCAGTTGCTTAAAAAGTTAAACATAAATTTACTCTATGACCCAGCAATTCCACTCCTAGGTATCTGTCCAAGAGAAATAAAAACATATGTTCACCCAAAGACTTACACATGCATGTTCATAGAAGTGCTAGTCACGATAGTCAAAAACTAAAACAAGCTATGCATCAACTGGTAAATGGATAGACAAAATGTGGTAACAGCCATACAATGGAATACTATTTGCAATAAAAAGGAACAAATTTCTGATATGTTGATGAACCTTCAAAACATTATGCCAAGACACAAGAGACTACATATTGTATGACTCCATTTATATGAAATGTCCAGAAAAGGTAAATCTATAGAAAGTAGATTAGTAGTTGCCTGGGGCTGAGGGTGGGAATGAAATTAACATTAAAAAGACATGAAAAATCTTATTGGGATAATGAAAATTTTCTAATTTATGGTGAAGGTTGTAGAACTTGGTAAATATATTAGGTTGGTGCAAAAGTAATTGCGATTTTCACAATTATTTTTAACTTTTTAAACCTCAATTACTTTTGCACCAACCTAATACTAAAAATTATTGAATTGGGTGAATTACTTGAAATGGGTGAATTTTATGGTATGTAAACTATGGCTCAATATACTTGTTTTTTAAAAAGGATGAAAAAATTCACATAAAGACTGCTGTTTCATGACTTTATCTAGGCTGCCACTGAACTAAGGTGGTCATTAGAATCATTTCTAACCAGTTTGGGTACTGATCCTAGGTTTACGCTCTCAATTAGTTTATTTTTAATCAATACTAAAAATAGGTACTTCTTCAAATATCTAGTTATGTTGCCTAGGACTGCTATTTCTTAAACTAAAGGGAAAACTTTTCTAGAAAGACAGGAGCCTAAATATACTTTACATATACTTTAAGTTGAGGTATGATTTATATACATAAAGTACATACTCTGTTTCCCCGAAAATAAGGCCTGGCCGGACAATCAGCCCTAATGTGTCTTTTGGAGCAAAAATTAATATAAGAGCCGGTCTTATTTTACTATACTATAAGACCGGGTCTTATATAATATAATGTAATGTAATGTAATATAATGTAATGTAATACCGGGTCTTATATTAGTTTTTGTTCCAAAAGACGCATTAGAGTCGAGTTTCTGGCTAGGTCTTATTTTCAGGGAAACAGGATAGACCTTTGTATATAGCTTAGAAAATTTTATATACATATACGAATGCAACCATTCAGATCAACATATAGAAGGCTCCTTTAATTGATATTCCCACTAAAAGTAACCATTACTTTTGCTCTATCACCATAGAAGTGCCATAGTTCTGTCTGTTTTCCTGAACTTCATATAAATATACATCATGCAGTATGCACTCTCTATAATGTGTCTGCAGCACTAGTATATTCTTTTCATTGTTGTGTACAATTTATTTATCCAGTCTACTGTTGGTGGACATTTGGATGATTTATGAATAAAACTGATACAGACATTCTTGTATTTGTCTTTTGGTGAACATAAGAACTTATTTTTGGTGGGCATCCTATGTAGGAGTAAAATTCCTAGGTTTTATGTAACACACGTACATAGCTTCACACACCTTTAACAGATCTTGCCAAGCAGCTTTACAAAGTGGTAGTACCAATTTATTAATACACTCCCATCAGCAATGCATGACAATTTCAACTGCCTCACATCCTAACACCTGGCATTGCCATGCCTTTTCATTTTGTGGGTATGGGTACAGTGGTATCTCATTGTCAAGAACTGTGAAGGATCTGATATTTTATCCTTTCTAAACTAACAGGATGCTGGAAGAAGAAATGAGACATCTAGATCAGAGATGAAAGACAATTTATTACTCAGAGGAATAGCAGCAGTGAGTATCTACATTTGTGCCTGCTCTCTCAGCCCCAGGTCCTCAAGGTAATATAAAGAGGTGATACCTGCATATGCAGATGGTTACATTACAAGAGAGGCACTCTGTGTCTAGAGATTCACTTGCATTTTCCAGACTTTTACACAAATGGGATTATGTAGTATGTACTTTCTTTTTATCTGGCTTCTTTCACTAAGTGTAACTATTGTGAGATTCATAAGTATTGTTGCAGTATCAATAGCTCATTTGTTTTTGTTGTCAGGTAGTGTCCATTGCAAAGATACACTATAATTTGTTTATCCATTCACCTATTGATGGGCATTTGGGATGTCACAATTTCTGACTATTACAAATAAATCTGCTATGATCATTTGTATACATTTTTATAAGGACATATGCATTCATCTCTCTTGTATAAATCCTATTGGCTTTTCACCTCACATCTCTTACATATATTATAATCATATAGAGATATATACTGTGCATATACATTTTAAAGAATCATAAGTAATATTGACCTTTGGAGAGAGGTTTTAGGTGGAGAGGGGCTTTTTCTTTTGTATTTTTTGTTTGAATTTCAATTTTTATTGGATTTATATACTCATATGTAATACATAGTATGAATCTTTCATTTCTAGACTTTGTCAGCAGGAATCACTGGGAAAGAGGATTATGGCTCATTTTTATTTTATTCTTTGTATCTCTCTGTATTTTACAAAAATCTAATGCATGTTATTTTTTAAGGTGAAAAAGAGAAAACTCTCAAGCTAATCTCTCAACTCTACTGATACAGCCTTCAACCTGGCAATTCATCCCCTGTAATTTTGCACAATACCAGAAGCTTTTAACTATTTTCTCTAACTCCAGGCTTTCCTCCTTCAGTGTATCCTACAAGGATGGATATATATATCCATGTACACACATACATGTGTGTGTATATATATATATATAATGACTATATGTATATATATATAATGACTATATGTGTGTATATATATATATATATATATATATATATATATACAGTCATTTTTTCTAAACTAAATTTGATAATATGGCTCCTGCTTATCTTCCTCACTAACCATAAAATAAACCCAACACTTACTGTCAGAGTATATAAGGTCCTTGGTATCACTTTTGAACATTATTTTCTACTATTCCTTCCATGTACCCCAGGTTCTAGTCATGCAGAAATACCAATAATGTGCCTCCTTCCTCTTTTTTCTGTTAGTCCTTCTTGTGATTTCTTATTCATCCTTCTCTATGATGTCTTCTATTCCTCTCTACTCTGCTCTCTCCCTTTGCACTTGGATGCTTCCTCTTCTGTGTTCCTACAATACTTCATAAATTACTGTATTATGGCATTTACTACATTGTAACTGAGTATGTTACAAAAACAACAGTGGGTATCCATTAGATTCCCTTCTGTAATTCTCCATAAAATTCTTATCTTAACATTTGCTTCAGTCACCGTTCCAATGGACTGTAGCCACAATTATGTTGATGCCCATAAGTAGTAGTAAAGTTGCTAAATGGCAAGAACAAATAAAGATACCATGAGAGACAGTTTAGAAGCTGAAAAATTTACTAATTGGATGCCAATTCCCTAACAGTTGACTGCAATTTAAAATATTTAAAGTAACTAGAATATCAGCTCTTACAAGATAGAATTCTCAAGAAACTAAAATCTTACAATCCGTGTAATAGAAGAACATATCCTTCACCTGATAGAATGTTGCTTGCTTTGTAAAGTTTTAAAAAATATATATATTTCAAACGATATTTTTACCTGGTGGTTAAAATACTTGATATAGAAACCTGGGTTCTATTTTCTGCAATAATTGAGAAATAATTGGTAACTTTTGATATTTTTGACAGCTGCCTTATGCCAATTTCTGGCAAGCAAAAGTGTTAGAAAGCTTTAGACAGTGAGGAAAGAATCATAACTGGCTAATTAGTCTTGGAGACCTCTTCGTAAATCCTAACAGAATTTGCATAAAACAATAAATGTCTATAGACATTTATGCTCAAGAAAGGCAAAGTATTTTATAATCTCTTCAGTAAACCAAAAAGAGGACAAAGAAGCTTGTACCTCTGTCTCCTACTAAGCACTTAGAGCCCTTTACAAAGAAGAGAGTCAGAAGTTTCTTAGAAATCACTGCAGGTTATACCTGAAATCTATGTAATTTCACTAACAATTGTCACCCCAATAAATTTAAAAAGAAATCACTGCAGCTTAGTTAGGAAATAAATTGGGATGTACTATTAAGGGGGGTGGCTATATTTCCCCATTTTTATATAAACAAGGATTTAAATATATCTCTTCTGGAAAGACTGAATTTGCCTAGCACTTTCTCATAACTTATATAGCATTTTAGAATTCTAATGATATCATGGTTATGGACCAACATATTTAAAAAAAAACCTAGGAGAGATAATTTTCTGTCATTATGTAAAAGTGAAAAATTAATAAAATCTTCTGAGTTATTGATCTTACAGATGAGTCATTCATTCTCCCCATAATCACATCTGATGAGACACTGATGGTCTTCCAGAGGATGGAACAAAGAGTAATGGTTTAGAAAAGGTATGAAAGAAAAATGGGAAAGGCAAGAAGCATTACACTATCAGCTGCATAACATAAATAATTACATCTGGGAAATAAGAGCTCTTGATTACAGTCTTGATTACAGTCTTTTATTGTCTTGTGTCAGTGAGATAAGCCTATCCAGGCATTTATCAGGCAAGTAAGAAAGACAAACATAACTTTGATTTTGTAGTATGGACAAAGTCCAGTTGATGATGCATTTTGAAAATGCCAGAATGCCCAACTATTCTGCAAAAGCTTCTAGTCTGAATTATTAAATAGCAACTTAACTGTATAAAAATAATGCTTTGACATCAATTCTAAACAGTTACTAAAGAATAATGGCTCCATATTCCAGCCACTTAAAACTTCTGTACCATTCCTTTATGACTGAGGCTGCAAGTGGTGTTTGAGTTCTTCTTTAGCAATGTAGGTACCTGGTGATTCTTTTATGACAAGATCACCAGGGTACTGTGAAAATATTGAGCTCTTAGAATGGGAAGTTGAATTCTTGCCTGCCTGCCACTCCCTCAAACTATGGATGATGATTTCCGATAATACAAATTCTACTGAAATATACTTCAATTTAATATTTTTTTTAAAAACTAAAGTTTTTAAAAACGAAAACCTCAAACTGAAATTCTTTCAAAGACTTCTGATGTGAGAAAAAAATTTTTAGTATTTCGACAATATACTTTATAGGTTCTGTTTCTGATTTTATATGTGTTTTATGTATTTTGGGAACGGAACTAAACAATCACTTGAGGAACACAAGCCTTCCCCCAGGGTCAAAAAAGATACTCGTGTATATTACTCAAACACAAAAGTGGCTTGGTCAAAGAAGATTTAAATACTGTTAGAGCAGAATTTATTTTCATTTCAATATATACAACAGTAAAATGGTAATTAAAAAAAACCCTTACCTGCTACTGAGTTTGGTCGTGGCATAAGATACAGAGGAATAGACTGTACTGATTGTGATAAAACTGTTTCCAAATTCCTCTCTGGGATCTTATTCAGACTATAGGTGGAAGCCGTCATGTTTTCATCTACTCGATACAAACAGGAATCCATGCTAGATTTTTGAGACAACCAAGGTTTTAGGTTTCCTCCAGATCCTAATTCTTTACTGCTTTCCCCAACATATTTTGTGCGTTCCACGTTTTCAGAATAGCTTGTTAACGTAGCTGCAAAAAAAAAAAAAAAAAAAGAAAGTACAATGAATTAAAAAATAACAACATACCTACAGATTAATCTGTTTACTACCATCCAAATTCCACAGCATATTTTATAATTATAATATCTAAATGTGTTCAGTGATATATACATGTTTACATTATGTGTGTATATGTCTCTGTGTGTTCTTTTTAAACAGATGTATGCTTTATAACTTAATTTCTGGAAATTGTCTCGTTATTTTAAAATACAAACATTTTTCTTCCAGTAAAGTCTGACTGAAATATAATTTCATTTGGTGTCAGGTTGTTATGATTTAGCTGGCTTTGTAATTCTTAACTAGAAGCTTGGAGTTCCCATAGGTGCTAGGGTCAGTGGATTTACTGAAAGCGGAGAATGGAAACTCCTGTTTTCTGGAGGACTTGTTTACATGTAAAATGTCTGTTATTTAACCCTTTGCCTTTCATGTTTTTTTTTTTTTTTTTTGTGTGTGTGTGTGTGTGTGTGTTGTGTTCCAGCAGAAGTTTTTATCATTAGGTCCCAAATCAGAGTTGGCTAAGATTTACTTACATCTGTGTGGTCTTAGCCTGGTATATATTCCAGAAATATATCCCCCTCTTCCAGATAAACCATGAGCACATTCATTAGGTTCTCAAAACTAGAATACTATTTCTTTAAAGGTCTGAGAAGGCAGTAATGGGTTTTACTATTTCCAATACATCAAATAATTTATAAATAATAATATGTTTACTGGTGACTAGTTAAAACATCATGCTGCTGTCAGCTTAGCTGGAATTATATCAAGGGTGACAGTACTAGTTAATTCATTTTGAACAGAAGCTGTGGCAGAGATATAGTTGACAAATTAAAAATGAGAAACAAACTATTAAAAAATGAATCGAGTGATGTTAAAATTTCTTTCAAAAATATAATATCTATCAACAAAAATGATAAATGTCCTGATTGGTGCTGAAAGGTTTGAGAAACTGTGAGTTAATTTGTGGCACAAAGACAGAATTATTTAGTGGCCTATGGACACTATTTTATTGTTCAAATGCTAAATTTTGTAATAAGGAAAAGCTTTTATGGTCATGGTATTTAAAAGCAAAGACAAGGAAGACATCTAGTTTTCCCAGTGTGAGAACACTGATGTCATTTTGCACTACTGTTGCACGATTTCCATAAACCAAACCTGTTATTACATAGTTCATTTGTTTTTCAAATATGAAGCCCAGAGTAGTCCTTGCTCTTTTTCATTAGAAAAAGACTACATTTCCCAAAAGTTCACTCATCTGCATGAGAGTGATTCCCTTAACAAGTACGTATACAATAGGCAATGAGTATAAGAAGAACTGAGAACCTCAATGAATACTACTAGGTCAGTGAGAAAGGAATTTTTTCTCAACCACTTCTGTTGGTAGATAGATGTGAATTTACAGGAAGAAGTAGAAAAACCTTTTTCTATCCACCCCATCTTTTATCAGGTAAGACCTTTAAAGGAGTGGTTAAGCAGGGAGGGATAGTTTTCATTTTGTTTACCTTTATTTCTTTCTCCAGCATCATTAAAAAGAGAACGTATTTTATATATACATATCAACAACCCAAAAGCAGATTTTTTGGAAAACCTAAAGCTTGTGTAACATTACTTTAAAAAGAAAACAAAAGACACAAAATGGTTATTATAAAAACCAACTCACCAATGATGCCACTATCTCGGCTTTCAAGGGTGGAGGTTGGACTGGTGACAGCCCCATAGCTGCAGTCCTTGGCAGTTGCGTTTGTACTGACTGGGGGGAGGGTGGAGCAGGGGCTACTGGCTGGTGGGGAGGCAGTACTGCTAGTCAAGGTGGAACAGGGGCTTATCCGCTGGGTGATGGCTGAGGTCTGAAGAATTAGAAAGAAAATAAATAAGACAAACTGATCAGCTGTTAAAACAAAATATATCTTATGGTAAAATACAGGCTTTGATGAGAAAAAGAAGAAAATCTGTATGAACAGCTTTTATATCTGATAGGTTCTATTTGTTTTTACTTTCCATGATAAGAAATTCTGTGTTCTACAAATACGGTGAAACTTAATAAACTTAACAATTTTTGTGCCTAGATGCAAAGATTTCTAGATGCAATCCCCTGTATTTAACCATCTGTGTTGAATCCAGCTTTTGATTTTAATTTAAATGCTACAACCAGGTCATAAAAGATACATTCAGCTCAACCACGCACAAGTAACATTCTGGGAATCCTGCAACCACCTAAATCTTTTCAATAATATTAATAATATTAGGAACGGATTTTTCTTAAGAATGTAAGCCATTAAATCTATGTCATTTCTCTTCTACTATATATTTTTTCTCCAGTCCAGGCAAGAGTTTCAATTTCTTTGTAATCTCCTTTATTTTTATAAAATAATACTGATCTACCAGAACAATGATGATTAACTGGGCATGCAGTAGAATCACATATAGAATGACAAAACCAAATAAGATCCCTTACAAAATTGACATATTGAGCCCCATCCCAGATTTACTAAATTAGATCCTCCCTAGTGAGAATTTGGCATGGCAATTTTTAACCTCCTCATTCTCAGTTTAAGAGACATGTGGGTGGGGCGGATGGGTGGCTCAGTTGGTTAGAGCGTGAGCTCTGGGCAACCGGGCTGCCAGTTTTATTTCCCACATGGGCCAGCGAGCTGCGCCCTCCGCGATTAGAATGAAGTCAACAAGCTGCTGCTCAGCTCCCCGGTGGCTCAGCGGTTGGAGCCACCAGATGGCTCAGTTGGTTGGAGCGCGGGCTCTCCACTGCAAGGTTGCCCATTGGACTCCTAGACTCCCACAAGGGATGGTGGGCTGCGCCCCCTGCAACTAGCAACGGTGACTGGACCTGGAGCTGAGCTGCGCCCTCCACAACTAAGATTGAAAGGACAACAACTTGACTTGGAAAAAAGTTCTGGAAGTACACACTGTTCCCCGGTGGGGTCCTGTTCCCCCCCCTCACAAAAGAGACATGTGGGTAACCATCTGACACCATATCATGCCATCACAATATTATTGACTATATTCCCCATGCTGTACATTACATCATCATGACTTATTTGATTTATACCTGGAAATCTGCACCTCTTATTTTCCGTCACCCTTTTCCCTCCTTTTAAAATTTTTCAATTATAGTTGATACTCAATACTATTTTGTATTAATTTCAGGTGTACAGCATAGTGGTTAAACATTTATATAATTTAAGAAGTGATCTCTCTGACTAGTTTGGTACCCACCTGGCATCCACAACTGTGAGAAAATAAATTTCGGTTGTTTAAGCAAAAAACAAAAAGAGAGAGAGACATGTAGGTAACGGAATAAACTGTCCTAAGACCTGCGTGGTAGCTGCTAGCCCTGCAGCCCTCCCACCCTGGAGAGGTTTCATTTCGGTGTGAGCCTACGCCGAACTATAGAAACTCATCTCCTCATGTCTACATTCAGACAAGACTCACAGTCTGTTCCTTGAAAATCTTAACTGTTTTGTACGCATAAGATAGCCACTTGGGAGGGGAAGCCCAAACAATTATTATTTGTACTACAAGTTATTTTCTGCAAAATAAAGCATATATCACAGAATGTGTCTTTAAAAACTTTAAAAGCAAAGCTTAAAGATGAAGCTGAAAGCAGAAGGTTGTTTATGGTTTATGAATTATAAGGTAGGTTTTATATTTATTTAGTGGGACTAGTTATTGAGCTACAGAAGTGACTTCTAGGCACAGAGAACAACACTATCTATTTTCCGAGTGGTAGGCTAAAATGGACATCTAATTAAAATTACTCCACTTTTAAAACCTTCCGGTGGTTTCCCTATTGTCCTTAGTGTCCTACAGATGGATCCCAAACTCCCAATGTGCATCTCTTAAAGGTTCTACAAATACAGAAGGTAAGAACCTAATAACGGAATTCATAAGGTACATCCTACTTCCTCGGAAACTACTAAGAGATGAAAATACAGCAGACAATTGAATATCACGTTCAATACTTAGTGTTTTGCAGAAAAATGATAGATACTGACTTGCCTGTGCTAGATTCTGTCGTTACCAGCACTACCGTGTTTCCCCGAAAACAAGGCCTAGCTGGACAATCAGCTCTAATGCGTCTTTTGGAGCAAACATTAATATAAGACCTGGTACTACATTATTTAAATATTATATTATATTAGTTAATACTTTACAGTTAAAAAATTTTAATATATTATTTCATTTACTCCATATCAACCAAGAATGAGATATAATGAATATTATCACCCCCATTTAAGAAATGTGAAAATGAAACTGCCCTAAGTATGAGCTATGAAGTAATTTCCCCCAAATTTTATAGTCCCCACATATATTTATATACTAACTATATTGCATATTATTTTATACCTTTTATACACATGGCACTTTACAGCCACAAGTGTTTTCATATTCATGATTTAACTTGATCCTCACAACAATCCTGTCAGGTCTTGTGATCTCATATTACACGGGGACAGTATGGTGTAGCCGTCAGGAACATAGCTTGTAAAAGCAGACTGCCTGAATTTAAATACTATTAAACCACTGTTGGCAGTGTATTTCCATGTTTTTAATCTTAAAATTGGAATATACAAGGACCCTTCCACATTGGGTAGTAAGGAAGCTTAAACAAAATAGTGCAAATAAAACAATTAGTACAATGATTAGTACATGGTAAGCATTTAATAAATGTCAGTTATTACCTATGAAGAACCTAGAGCTCAGAGACATTAAGTGATACATCCAAGTCCAAATTTACAAAACAGTATGTGGTAGGGTTGGAAGAGAGTACAAGTTTTCTATCTTCCGTTGCTGTGACTATTCTATTATACTGTATCACTTTAATTATATTAAATCAATGATGCTACTCATTTACTTATTTTAGGACTACTTTAGTCAGTAAATGCACAAGTAAAGCACACTCCAGACTTGTGACTTAATTCAGCCATCCCTGAGACTCACTGTGACATGAAGCATCTCAAAAACAATCAAGTATAAATTTTAGCACCTGAAGAAATACAACTTTTTAGAAACAACAGGATCCTCAGCAAATACTCAGACTGTAACGTCACGTTACTTAGTCATTCTTAGAACAGACACATTTTAACTTGACATGAAGATCAAGAAATAAAAAGTAAAATAGATGTTTTATTTATATCAGTATTAAAAATGCCCTAAACACATCCCATCCCCATTTTTTATTCACAGAGAATAGCACAGTGACATGGCTACAACATAAATTGATTAAAAAAAAATCATAAATCCCTGCCGTCATGAAACTACATTCTTAGGAGATACAGACAAAAGACCTCAGAGCACTGAAGTGAGGAAGCGAGTTATGTGGGAAGAGCATCCAGTATAAACGAATGTTTCATGTGCTCCAGGAATGACAAGGAGGTCAGAGCCGCTGCAGGGCTGCGGGTGAGGGAGGGGGGCAGGACATGATGCAGGGGAGGTGAGCAGGGGTCCGGTCAGAGCAGGTGGGGCCTTTCGGGTCAGCGTCAAGACTGCAGACGCAGTTCTAACTGTGCTGGGAATACAGTGGAACACAGAGCATAGAAGTGAAAGGATCAGATTGCTACTTTACAAGGATCAGTTTGGCGATCGTGTACAGACTACAGAGGGCAACAGTGGAAGCGGAGACCTAGCAGGAGCCCATTTACTCATACAGTAAGTATTTACTGGCTACCTCCTAATGGTAGGCACTATTCTAGGTACAGAGGATACAGCAGTAAATAGGACAGGCAAAAGTTCCAGGCTCTCTAGATTTACATTCTAGTAGCTGCTGCAGTAGCCCAGGCAAGGGATGACAGTGGCTTGGACTTAGGTGTAGCAGTGGAAGTAATGAGAAGGGATCAGATTTAGAGTACATTTTGAAGACAGCCTCCAAGATTTGCTGAAAGAGTGAATACAGGGTATGACAGAGAAAAGCCAAAAATGGCTCCAAAGCTTTTGTTCTAAGCATGTAGGTAATACCACCTACTCAGATACGAAACACGCAGAAGGAGCAGGTTATGGGGAAAAATGCAAGGTCTCAGTTTTTGACATGTTAAGTTTGAGATGTATCTTAGACATACAGGTAGAAAAGGTGGTGTAGGCAGCTGGATATACAGATCAAGTGAAGGGGAAAGGCAGAGCTAGAGATCACTCAGGAGCTAAGACAGTATTTAAAGAAATAAGAATGGAGTTCTCCATATAATTAGAATTCTAGGCATCTGACTTTTATAAAAACTCCCCAGGTGATTATAATGTGCAGCCAGCAAAACCAATCACCTAAGGATTCAGGGTAAGAACAACAGAGAAGTCTGAGGAGAGAGCCCCGGGACACCTGAACGTTACCTACACAGTCTATAGATATATTCAAATAATCCTTGTATATTTTATTATTTTATGATAAAATTAACATTTGACTAGAATCTTCAACATTTATTAAAAATATGCAATTTGAAATTAATTTTTGTCATTATCTGAATAAAATCAGTCACTCCAGGATATTCATTTTAAAGATTAAGACCAGATATATAAATCAGAGTGTAGTACACCCTTTCCTACATTTAGGGCAAAAAGAATGGAAATAGCCAAAAGAAAAATAAATCTATAATATTTTTTCAAATTGATGATACTTTTTTAACTTTTTGAGATGAATATTTAGATCATTAATTTTTCAGATTTTCTACTTTTTAAATATATGTATTCAAAATGAAGATTTCTTTTTGAGCATATCTTTAACTATATACTATGTTACATTGTGTTTTTATTATTTCACTTTAAATTATTTTCTAATTTCTTGTGATTTGTTCTTTGACAGCCTATTTAGAAGTATATTAACACACCCAAACATTTAGGGGATTTTCTAAGTTATCTTTTAGCTGTTGTTCTCAAAATTATTTTGTAATTGATTAATTCTACTATGGTCACAATAACTGGAATTTTTTGAAACTTGTTGAGACTTGCTCTATGGCTCAGAGTATCATCAATATGGTAAATAATCCACGTGCACCTGGAAACAATGCGTATTCTGCAATTTCTGGGTACAGAAATATATGACAATTTTATTTGTTGGCTTATTTACTTAATTATTTTCTCACTCATTCAAGAAATGAACCAAAACCTTAAAGTAGCTTTTTAAAGCTAAGAATGAAACTAAATGATATTTCATAAACTCAAGAAATTCAGTGATCGTGGGAAATTAAGTTATATCAAGACATTCTTCTCAAAACACTTTCTCTCTCTCTCTCTCTCTCTTACACACACATACACGCACACACACATTTTTACACACACACACACACACACACACACACACACACACACAACATTTTTCCTTTCCTGGTACAATAGGCTGATTTATCCCATGTTTCAAATTTGGTAACAAGCAGTTTACCTGATTTTCATCCTGTACGTCCATGTTATATTGGTCACCTGGCTGAACTTCTGTGACTTTCTCTCCAAGGAGGAAACCCAGACGAGTCATGAGTGTGTTTGCTGCCTCATCTACAGATGGAGGGGGACCAAGCTCCTGTTCAGCATCACCTAAAACAGGAAGACATTGAAACATGAATTTTTCAAAATAATGTGGCCTAGTTCTGCAACGATTCTTACATTCAGTTTGGTCATTTCCTTTTGTTTTCAAATTCTAAATCCAAAATTACAAGGTCCCAGTCTAGAACCTGATTTTCCCACGTTTACATAATTGAATACTGTCTACTCAAAAAATTATCCTCTATTTAGCTACTCAAAATGGGCTTGAATGTTTTTGTAACTTACTGAATAGAAAAAGTTTCCCATTTCTTTGGCAGTTAGTTTTCCAGTCCTAGTGTTGGGATCTAGTTCCTGGCCACAATCATTACCTTCATTCAGGTTGTTTTTTTTTCTTACAGTTTGTGTAAATAATCTTTTTTATTATTATTATTTTGAAATCAGTTCAAATTTACAAAAAAGTTTCAAGGATAGTACAAAGAATATTTTTTTCCCTTTAACCTTTTGAAAGTACTGACATGATGTCCCATCATCCCAAATGATATGTATTTCCTATAAACAAGGAAGTTCGTTTACATAAGCCCAGTACCAGTAAAGAAATCAGGAAACTAACATTTTACATTATTATGATGTCATCCACAGATCCCATTTAAGTTTTGACATTTGTCCCAGTAATGTCCTTTCTAGCAAAAGAATCCAACAATTCAGGATTATGCAATGCATTTGGTTCCCAGTTCTCTTTTATCTCTTTTGATCTGGAACAGGTTTCAGTCTTTTCTTAACTTTCATGACCTTGACACTTTTGAAGATTATGGATAGCCCAGTCGTTTTGCACAATGTCCCTCAATTTGAATTTATCTAATGTTACCTCATGATTTGATTCAGGTTATGCTTTTTGGCAGGAATACAACAAAAGCGATGCTGTGTTAATTTTGATCAATTGGTTGTGGTAATGTTTGCCAGATTTTTCCAAATTCTAAAATTACACTTTTTCTCTTTGTAATGAGTAAGTATTTTGTGAGATGATACTTTGAGACTATGGAAATATCCCATTCCTCAACAAACTTTTAAAATTAAAAAAAATATTTTTGTTATAAAATATACATTACAAAATCTGCCATTTTAACCATTTTTAAGTGCAAAACTCAGGGCATTAAGTACATTTACAATGTGCAACCATCACCACTGTCTATTTTCAGAACATTTTTTCTTCTTCTCCTTTTTCTGCCCCCCCCCCACTCCGGTTCAAGCCGTTGTTTCTCAGTCTAGTCCAGTTGTGTAGGACACAGCTCCCTGGCCCATGCTGGTATTAAGAGCTTTGCGGCCCCAACCCCCGACCACCAGCCACTCATGCTGGCCACCGGCCACGCCTGGCAGCACACAGCCCGAAGCAGCCCAGCTCCAGGGAGAGCTGTTGTTCACAATCTAAGCTGTAGAGGACGCAGTTTACTGGCCCAGGTGGGAATCGAACCAACGACTTTGGCATTAGGAGCACGGAGCTCCAAGCACCTGAGCCACCAGGCCGGCCCTATTTTTAAAACTTTTAAATCTTCCCCCAAAGAAATTCTGTACCCTTTCAATAACTCTCCATTCCTCTCTCTTACTAGCCCCTAGTAATTTCTACTTTCTGTCTCTGTAAATTTGCCTATTCTACGTATCTCATATAAGTGGAATCACACAATATTTGTCCTTTTATGTCTAGCTTACCTTTGCATGTTTTCAAGTTTCATCCATGTGTAGCATGTACCAGAATTTTACTTTTTAAATTTCACGCCTTTTTATGACTGAATAATATTCCATTGTATGTATACACCACATTTCATTTACCTATTCATCTCATGTTGTATACTTGGATTGTTTCCACTTATTAGATATTATGAATAATGATAGTATGAACATTGTTGCACAAGTATTAGTCTAAATCTTTCTTCAATAAACTTTTGCCCACTATTTTAAGCATCCATTAATGTTTCTTGGCTAAATTAACATTATGCTTGCCAAATAATGATTTTTCTAAATCCATGAATTTATCTACAGTGTACATTCTCCATCCATCCACCCACCCACTCATCTATTCAACCACCTATCTCTCTAATTAAACTCAGATTCCAGTTAAACTCAGATTCCCATCTTATTCACTGAGTTATAATCTGTTACTATCATTACTTATTTTGTTGCTCAAATTTCCCAGATTTGGCCCTCTCAATTCGGCTCCTATAACCTTTTGACATATTCCTATCATTTTCTGGGCACTTCTTTGCTTTCTGGCACAAGATGTTCCAGGCTCATCTTGTACTTTCCCTGCCTTAGTCCTAGAATCAGTCCTCTTTCCAAGAAGCCCTGGTTCTTTTTACTGGAGAAGGGTATTTAGAATACCAGGCATGCTCATTGCTATTAGGATGTCATTGTCCTCGAAGTCCATGCAGTGGACAGTTAGGCAGTATATTCACACACATATATATGTACATGTATGCATACATTCACAAACACACATATATTCATTTTTATTTGCAAATCCATATGCAAACACATACCCCAAAAGTTCACAGTGATGCTCTAATTCCAATTCAATAGCATAGGGTTAATTCTAGTTTGTCTCCTTTCCAAAGTTGTAAATCTGTTCTCCAGTAGTGACAAATCTGGCTCTTGTTGTCCTCACGAATCTGTTCCCCCGACAGGTGACAAATTGCACTGTTGCTCGGTACCACCCTGCAGACAGGTGCTCAGCTCGTCCTGGTTGGGGACCTACCCCATGCTAGACAGACCTGAGCTACCACTGCTCCCAGTCAGAATCATTTTTTCAAAACTGATAAATAATTAACATACCATACACTCTATCCCCTTAAAGTGTACAATTCAGCGGCTTTTAGTATATATGTAAGGTTAGGCAAACATTCTACTCCCTAATTCCACAACCTTTTCATCACTCCAAAAGAAAACCCCTTTCAGGTTCATTTTTGCCTTGAAATTTAAACCCTGAAAATTCCTGATCTCTGGCATTCATTTTAATCCTGCTTGCAGACTGCTACATTCTTTCCATGCAATTAGCTTTTTAGGTTCTCTTTCTATTTAGGCTACTTTTCAGTGGTTACCAACTATAGGAATGATTCCTTTCAAACCTTTTCACTGAGGGATGCTAAACAAAGTCAGTATAAGGTTTTTCTTTGTAGTCTCATCAAGATAAATTTATTTCCAAATAGAGAACTTATAGAAATCACATAAAAAGGCATCGGGGAACTCAAGGTGACTCAAGGTGATTATGTCAAGGCACAAAACTTAAATAAAACTAAAAATATGATATATCTCAGATTTTTCACAGATTATCTTTTATTAACTATACTAACAGCTAGCACATATGTGGGTTAACTACATGAGAGATACTATTTCCAAACGTTTTATATATATTAACTCATTTAATTATCACAACCATGAGAGAAACACTCATCCCTATTTTACAAATAAGAAAAGTGAAGCATAGTTGGGATAAGTAACTTACCCAAATTCATATGTCTATTAAGTGGCTAAGCCAGGTAACCTGGATCTAGAACTCAGGCTCTTAACCCCTAAGTTACACTGTCATCCTTGATTCCAGTCTTGCACCATGTTGCTGGGTGTCACAGCCTACCTCCCCCCTGCCCAGGGTGTTAGCTCAAAACTCTCCAAATTCCTCTTAAATCCTCATACCAAGTATTTTACCTATCTTTTGTCTCATCCGTGACCATCCAGGAGATGTGAAGAGAGTGTCATCTTCATAACAAACACGCCCAATTAAGGTATGTCCCTAAACAAAGATAGTACTTTCCTTAAGTGGAATTCTACTGTGACTTCTTTAAAAATGATGAATTTGGAGTATGACAAACAAAACAAGATGGCTGGTAGGTTGTTAAAAAATAATCATGGTGAGACTATTACACAAAACAAATCACACAGCATCCGTACATTACATTTATTAAAACTATTTATATTCACAGCTCTTGGTTTTTATTTTGGCTATTTTATTTTGGCAGCTCCTAACTCCGAAGGCTGCTGGTTCGATTCCCCCATGGGCCAGTGGGCTCTCAACCACAAGGTTGCCAGTTCAATTCCTTGAGTCCTGCAAGGGATGGTGGGCAGCACACCCTGCAACTAAGATTGAACATGGCACCTTGAGCTGAGCTGCCACTGAGCTCCCGGATGACTCAGTTGGTTGGACCGCGTCCTCTCAACCACAAGGTTGCCGGTTCGACTCCCACAAGGGATGGTGGGCTGCTCCCCCTGCAACTAGAAAACGGCAACTGGACCTGGAGCTGAGCTGCACCCTCCACAACTAAGACTGAAAGGACAACAACTTGAAGCTGAACGGCACCCTCCACAACTAAGATTGAAAGGAAAACAACTTGACTTGGAAAAAAAAAAAGTCCTGGAAGTACACACTGTTTGTTCCCCAATAAAGTCCTGTTCCCCTTCCCCAATAAAATCTTTAAAAAAAAGGAAGAAAGAAATACAGCATCATAAAAACTAAAGGATTCTAAAATTTACGAGTATATGGACAGGTCCAGGAATAGTGATGATAACTTGAAGAATGACTTCTATTACTTGACATCAAGATTTAATATAATGCCAAAGTAATTAAGACAGAATATGACTGATACAAGCATAGATAAAAAGACCAATGGAACTGAATAAAGAATCCAGAAGCATATCTAAACATATAGAATCACCTTATTTAGGATAAAGGTGTCACTGCACTACTTTAGTAACAAGATGGTATTTTCAATAATTGGTGATGGATCAGTGATATGAATAAAAATGAAACATGTTTCTACCTCATAACACACACAAAAATCAATTCAAAATGGATTACAGAAATATGAAAGGTAAAACAATAAATTTTCTGGAGGATAACGTAACAGAATAGCAGTATGACCTAAGACTAGGCAAAGATTTCTTAAACACGACAAAAAGGGGCACTAACCACAAAAGAAAAGATTGGTAAAGTGAAGTTTATTAATAAGAAAAACTTCTGTTCACCAAAGACACCATTAATACGGTAAAAAGGCAAGCCACAGAGTGGGAAAAGGTAGCGAACATATATATAAAGAACTCAGACAAATCAATAAGAAAAATAAGATAATCCAACTTTAAAAAAAGAAAAAATATCTATACAGGAATTTACAAGAGGATAGCCAAATGACCAATAAACATATGCAACACTGCTCAACATTACTGGGAAATGATAATCAAAACCACAATGCTACACCACTACAAATGTGCAGTGCAGAATAAAACACAAAACAAAGACCTGATAATAGGGTAAAAGAGTATTTAAATACTATTGTGTTGGTGGAAATGTAAATTGATAGCATCAAATTTGGAAAAACTTTTAAGCTGAACATAATGAAAACCTTGTAACCCAGTATATCCATTACCACGTATATACCAAAAAGAGAAGTATACATAGGTGCATCAAAATATATGTAACAAACATTCATAGCATTGTTCATAATAGCCATCAACAGTAGACATACAATTATATATGACAGCAATAAAAGAGAATCTCACAAACATACTACTGAGCAAAAGAAGAGAGACTCAAAAGAGTATTTATTATACTAAATGATTTCTTTTATATAAATTTTGAGAACTAGTAAAAGAATAATTAATAATGGCAATCAGAATAGTGGTTATGCTTGTAGGGAGCAGAAAATTATATAGAGGAAGTATGGGAAAGCTTCTAGAGTGCTGGTAATATTTTATATCTTGATTTGGGTAGTGATTACATAGGTGCATTCATGTCATAATATTTTATAGCTGCATAATTATGACGTGTACCTTTCTGTATTTACGTAATATTTTAATTTTTAAAAATTACAGAAAATGGATTAAGGACACAGGACATTGAGTTTGAGAATTAAACAATACTCATAATATGTGGGTTTTTTCCTTCCAAGAAAGAAGTCTAGAATTAAGAAAAAAAGAAATGCTATATGTATTTAAAAATTTGTATAAAAAAAATTACTGCCACTCCTCAGTTAACAATTTAAAGTGGGGCAATAACATAGGATCAAGAGAAACCAGTGTATACAAGAACTATTTTATAAACTAAAGGAAGTGTTAGAGAGCAGAGGAAGAAACAAACTTGTCTTGGAACAGTGCAGGGAGGCAAAGGAGGGAAAAGTGTTCTTAGAGGAAACCATACTCAAAATTCTTGCAATGGAGGAGTTTGATTTTTTAACAGAAGTGTTAGGGAAAAAGAATAGAGGGGACAATTTTCAGATTCAAATCTGTATGACATATCACTTCAAAACAAATACAGAACTCTAAGATCAAAACTGATTAAATGTAATATAGTTAATGTTTTAAATGAATGTTTTATTTCTGGAATAATAATATTGGTAATAATAACAATAACTAATACTCCTTGAGATAATACTACCTGGTACTTTCTAAGTGCTTTACATGTATTAAATCATTTAATCTTCGTATTTCTTATCTCACAGAGAGTAAAAGTGAGGCACACAAAGATCAAGTTCTTGGCTTGCCCATGAATCTAGAGTTAGGTAAGTGGCAGAGTCAGTATTAGTCAAGGCTGTCTGGCTCCTGAGTCTAGATTCTTAACACCTCATTATTTGGCCAGGAAATATGTGATTATTGACTACGAATTGTTTACATGATTATTTTATTTTTATCTTTAACAGTATTTAGCAGAATTATCTGATGACAGACAACATAGGAAAGCATTCACTAATTCAATACATATTTACCGAGTACTTCCTCTGTGTCTAGCACTGTGTTAGGTGTTACATGTTCATTTATGAACACCAAGCATAATCTCTATCCTTAAGGAGATTATAGTCTCATGGGGGAAATTAGAAAACTAAATAACTTAATTAAGTCATAAATTAAATTAATTAAGTCAAATTAGACTCGGAGAAATATAATGCAGGCAGGACATACACAGAATGTTATAAAAAAGCAAGTGCTGAATATTTCTGAACACTTTGGTCTTCCTTTCACTTTTTTATTATTAAATTAAATTTACTGGGCTGACATCGGTTAATATATTATATAAGTTCAAGACTGTCTTTATTTTTCTTGATGACTCCAATTCCCCTTTCAAAGATGGTTTACACTTTACAAGATTTGCAAAAACTGCCTTCCACTTAAAGTAGTCAAACTGCAGAGGCATTAAACAATGATCCCAACTATGCCAAGATACAAAAACAGACACACAGATCAGTGGAACACAATAGAGAGCCCAGAAATAAACCCACACATATATGGTCAATTAACTTACAACAAAGGTGGCAAGAATTTACAATGGAAAAAGAAGAGTCTTTTCAATAAATGGTGTTTGGAAAACTGGACAGTCATGCAAAAAAATGAAATTAGACTACTATCTTATACCATGCACAAAAATTAAGTCAAATAGATTAAAGACTTCAACGGAAGACCTGAAACCATAAAACTCCTGAAAGATACCATAGGTGGTAAGCTCCCTGATATCAGTCTTGGTGATGATTTTTTTGGATCTGACTCCAAAGGCAAGGGCAACAAAAGTAAAAATAAACAAGTGGGACTACATCAAACTAAAAAGCTTCTTCTGCACAATGAAGGAAACCATCAACAAAATGAAAAGGCAAGCTACTGAATAGAAGAAGATATTTGGAAATCATGTATCTGATAAGGGATTAATAGCCAAAATATATAAAGAACTCACACAACTCAATAAAAAACAAGCAATCTGATTAAAAATGGGCAGAAGATGTGAATAGACATTTTTCCCAAAGAAGACATACAAATGGCCAAAAGGCACCATGAAAAGATACTCAACATCACTAATCATCAGAGAAATGCAAATCAAAACCACAATGAGATATTACTTATTCGAATGGTTATCATCAAAAAGACAAGAAATAAGTGTTGGTGAGGATGTGGAGAAAAGGGAACCCTCATGCATTGTTGATGGGAATGTAAATTGGTACAGCCACTATGGAAAACAGTATGGAGGTTTCGCAAAAAATAAAAAATATAACTACCATATCATCCAGCAATTCCACTTCTGGGTATTTATCTAAAGAAAACAAAAACACATTCAAAAAGGTATATGCACCCCTAATAGTTCACTGCAGCATTATTTACAATAGTCAAAATATGGAAACAACCTAAGTGTCCATCGATGGATGAATGAATAAAGATGTGGTACGTGTACACACACGAATACTACTCAGTCATAAAGAGAATGAATTCTTGCCATTTGGGACATCATGGGTGAACCTTGAGGGTTTTATGCTAAGTGAAATAAGTCAGACAGAGAAAGACAAACACCATTTGATTTCACTTATATGTGGAATCTAAAAAAAAATAAATGATCAAACAAAACAAATAAATACGGAGAACAGATTGGTGGCTGCCAGAGGGGAGGGAGGTTGGAGGCAAAGGGCGAAGGGAGTCAAGAAGTACAAACTTCCAGTCATAACATAAATAAGCTACAGGGATGTGACATACAGCATGGTGATTATAGTCAATAATATTGTGTTGCATATTTGACAGTTGCTAAGAGAATAAATCTTAAGGTTCTCATCACGAGAAAAAAAATTTGTAACTTTGTATGGTGACAGATGATAACTAAACTTATTTTGTTGATCATTTCCCTGTGTATACAAATATCAAATCATTATGTTGAATACGTATCATATATCAATTATATTTCAAATAAAAAAAACTGTACCAAGAAATGAATGTTTAATAGGTAATGTATCCAAACCTCTAATCTGTATTATATACATGGCAGGCTACACAAAGTTTAGTTTATAGATGCTTCTTAATTTTTAGCATTCTCTTAGCATTTTCACATTGAGCTGTTTACATTTTCCTTTACGACCTGTTAAATATAAACTGCTTGTTCTCATCTATTTCAAATCATGCAGAAATCTGTGTTACATTTAATCAAATAAAGAAACCCATGCTTTCTCTTTAACAGAATTACAAAACCTATGATTAGCTCGGCCCAACTGCCAAAGCAAACCTGGTTATGTTTTCATTTCTTAGTTCTTATATGATTACCTAAATTCTCTCTTTTTTGATGAATACTGAAAAATGGGTGACTGCTAAAAGCAGAGGCTACTTGTCACAGTAAGTGCTGAAGCCGAGAGGCTCTCCCCATCCTCCCCAAACTGAGCTCCCTGTGAGAATCGCTGCCTAACAGCAACCAAGAATGGAAGCAGCCACCACTCGTGGGACTCCACTCAGAACGGCTGACTTTAAAGCATTCCTCCCACTGCTTAGTTCCTATGGGCATCCTCGAAGAAGAGGGGGAAGAAACCAATGAAACAATTGTTGAAACGGAGGGATGGGTACATGGGAGGTTCTTTGGGTGTGTTTAAAATGTTACACAATAAAAATCTGGGCTTGTGTTCTTGTGCTCTGGTGATCCATTAAGAGAAGAGCTTCTCTCCACCTGATGCTCCTTTAGCCTGGGCCCCAGAATGAACACACACAGACCTGAGACCAACTTGAACCCCGGAGTTGCTCGGCCAATGTGCAGCCTGAAAGAGCCACTCCAACCAACACTTGCAAATCCATGGGTAAGAAAAAAAAATTGCTTATTTCTGGTTGTTGTAAATTTTAGGGTGGTTTGTTACACAGTATTATTGTGAGCATTTAATTTTTAGATATTTGAATCAAATACAATAACTTAATTCGCCATAATAATGGGTGCACAGCGGTATCTTGTGGTTTTAGTTTGCATTTCTCTGATGACTAATTATGTTGAGCATCTCTTCATGTGTTTATTGGCCACTCTTACATCTTCTTTTGTGAACGTCTCTTCAAATCTTTTGTACATGTAAAAAAATTAGGTTCTCTTCTTGTTAATTGTAAGAGTTCTTTTAGATATGCACAGTCTGACAATTAAGTTTGCAAATTCATCCTAGAAAAAGTGCTGCATACCCCACTGCTGAATATCACCACGGTCACCTTCGAAGGACTCCCCTGGGGAAGCTATGCACTGACGCCAGTGCCCAGTCCACCCTTCAAAGCAGTTTTGGAACTCTTTCTGGAATGACCATCAGAGATGTCATCATATTATCCTTGATGTCCTGAATGTCATCAAAATATCTTCCTTTCAGTATTTCCTTTATCTTCGGGTAAAGAAAGAAGTCATTGGGGGCCAGATCAGGTGAGTAAGGAGGGTGTTCCAGTACAGTTATTTGTTTACTGGCTAAAAACTCCCTCACAGACAGTGCCATGTGAGCTGGTGCACTGTCGTGATGCAAGAGCCATGAATTGTTGGCGAAAAGTTCAGGTCATCTAACTTTTTCATGCAGCCTTTTCAGCACTTCCAAATAGTAAACATGGTTAATTGTCCAGTTGGTACAAATTCATAATGAATAATCCTTCTGATATCAAAAAAAGGTTAGCAACATCGTTGCAACAAGTTCTCAAACTTAATTGTCTGACCTTGTAGATTCCATGTCATGTCCAAATCTGCCTCTGTCATTAGGAGGGACAGCCTGGCAGCTGTCATGGAGGTCACACAGCGCAGAGGAGTGAGAATGGCATAAGTGGCTGTAGAGGAGAATGCTAAGGTAAAGGTATAAACGACCCAGGCCAGGAAAAGAAAGAACTTGCAACTATGTTGTTCCAGGTGAAATATTGCTCTTGTCATTTTTAATACCACGGGTGCTATGCTATTGTTCTCATGAAGTGTAATGTAAAAATCACTTCTTTTTATGTGCATAAGTCTGAGACTTAGCAAAAAAAGCATTTCTTTTGTATATATTTTTGTTTATGTTCAAGCATGGAAGTACTATATGTTCTATGTTAGAATACTGTAATTATGTTATGTGAAAAATGTGTGTAAAGAAATGAAGACTACCCAAATAAGAGCAAGAAAGGCTATTTATTCAGAGCTTGTTATAGAGCAAGAGAGTCAGCCCCCATCACTTGCACTTGCCAGAGACTCAAAAGCAAGCAGAGGAGTAGAAAAGCTTCCCAGTGAGAGGGAAAAGGTAAGGCTTCAGGTATGCTCTGACTGGAGGCACTTGGCACAGAGAAGCTAAATGAGGGCCAACTAGAAGAGGAGCACACATTTAGCTTTCTCTGGTAGGTCCCAAGTTGGTAGTGAAGGTGCCAGTGAACAATCAAGCCCCGCTCATTTTGTTCCCATTGTTATAGGAGTTATTGTTGGCTTCCTGGACTGGTTGCTAGAGATGGTAGTCTCACTTCTTACCAGTCTGACTTGTAGGTAGTAGGCTGGCTTCCTGGGCTGGTTGCTTCAGATTGGGGGTCAGCGTTCTATTTTTACATATGGTCTGGCTATTGTATACATAGAGGGTGCCAAAAAAAATGTACACACATTTTAAGAAAGAAAAATATTGTATTAAAATTGTAATATTCAATATATATCGATAACAAAAGATGAATTCAAGTCACGTTTCTGCAATTACAAAAGGTACTCAAAGTGGTTACCATCAGCATAATTTTAATACAGGTTTTTCCTTTCTTAAAATGTGTATACATTTTTTTGGCACCCTCTCTATATTGAGTCTCCCAAAAGATAGTGTTAAGTTTATTCTTGTATTTCTTTTCTTTTTCCTGATCTTCGAGGATAAATGTGTCACATTTGGCTAACAGATATTTTCCTGAAATCCTCATTCTTTGTTTTATTTTAATTGATTATGTTCTCTAATTACATTTATTATGGTTTACTCATAGCTCAGTTGGCTGCCATGGCAGAATTCTGATCCAGTGAAGTTTTATGCCCCTTCCCATGTGCTAGTCACATTGGCCTTGTATGTAGCCTTCTTTCCATGACAGGAGAAAGTTTTAAAAAAAATACGATATAACAAATAAAAAACCACTTAAGGACACCATAGTGAAATTATAGTTAGTCCTCACTTAACATTGTTGATAGGTTCTGCAACTTTAAGCAAAACTACATACAACAAAACCAATTTTATGATAGGCTAATTGATATAAACAAGAGTTAAACTCCTATGGCAACTCACCAATGTTACAATGAAATGACACTAAACGAAACTACGTTATTGAAGGACCTGCTGCACCTTATTAACACAGATTAAAAAATCATGGTTCCAGTTGTTCAAGCTTATGAGCCCCTTTGCAGTTAATTAGAGAGTGAACAGAGGTACTCTTAGTAGAGAAAACTGTTATTTACATACATTTATAACGCACTAAGTTTTTCATTTTCTCTTCCTTTGACTTCTTTGGTGCATTTCATTCATTCAACACACAATGAATGAACATCTACTATGTAGTAGTCATTACATTAAGCACTATGTATATAGTGGCAAGCATAAGACAAAACAATGTATGAAATTGTCCAAATGGGTGTTTTTGATAATTTTAGTGTTTACTTTTTGTCTCGATATTTGAGAAGAAATGACTGAGGGATAACTGTTATCCAACAGCTTTCATTAGAAAAATACTTTGGTAATTCAGCTATACAATAGTCGCCCCTTATCCGCAGTTTTGCTTTCTGCGGTTATGGTCAACTGCAGTCTGAAAATATGAAATGGAAAATTCCAGAAATAAACAATTCATAAGTTTTAAATTACGTGCAGCTCTGAGTAGCATGATAAAAATCTTGTCCAGTGTATCCACGCTGTATATGATAGCTCATTAGTTACTCAGTAGCCATCTCAGTTATCAGATCGACTATTGTGGTATCACAGTGCTTGGGTTCAAATAACCCTTATTTTAATAATGGTCCCAAAGCACAAGAGTAGTAATATTGGCAATTTGGATATGCTAAAGAGAAGTCATAAAATTTATCACAGGTATGTACGTATAGGAAGAAACATAGTATATATAGCTTTCAGTACTATCTGCAGTTTTAGGCATCCACTGGGGATCTTGGAACCATCCCCTGTGGATAAGGGATACTACTGTAGTTTAACACTTTCTTTTCTCTAGGGCAAACACCACATCTGTATCATTACAAAAAATGTTACCTGATGAGGGACTGGATATGACATATGTTGTACTGGAGAATTCATTGTATAGAACAAATTTTAACTAAGAAAATACGAATCTTTGCTCTGGTAAGGTACCAGAAAACCTCATCCATAATTTATGCTCTTGGTAGTGAAAGTTTTACATGCATACAAATGAATTCCAACCAGTATTCTTTCACTTTAAGACTTAGAAAAATTATATAAAACAAATAACACCTTTAGATTTTAAGGATAGCCTTCTATTCTGTAATACCAAAGATAATTCACATGGATTAAGAGTGAGTCTTTAATATATATATATATATATATACATATATATATATTAGGAATCTTGTGGTATAATACAAAAAATGTATTATGTGGCTTTTGATACTCAATGTTTTAATAGAACATTAACCAGCAGATAAGAAAATTCCTTTAAAATTGGTTTGTCACAGAGCCAAGCACTGGAAAGCCAAACTGGAGTAAGCTTGTCTCATGATCCTCTTCAAACATTAAAAGAAATTCTCCAATCATTTTGCATGATGCCTCCTACTCCCTATTAAATTATTTTTTTCTGGCAGCAATATAAACATCAGTTTCATCTACTTAGAGTTATAATTTAACTATTATGGTTATTGTAGAAGGTAAGATAAAAGCAGAAAATATAGTAATGCTGAACCTACCTCAATGATCTATGAAATACACTTGGGGTTTGTGGCTGAATGAAGCAGACATTTTCCCTCCCCAATTTAACTGTAACAGGTCAAATAACAGCAGATGGACATCAGGAGCAGAAAGGCAAGTTTTCAACAATTCAGGGGAGTATCATAACAACAACAGGCAAAACTTGTCAAAATTTTTATGTAAAACATTGATTTCGTTGAGATTGAGTTTCTAAGTCCAAACAGGAGACAGCTTGCTTAAAGAAGTGGACCATGAACCAACTCTAAAAGCCTGTTTGAAAAGGGAACTTCTTTATATTTCAAGACATCAACTGGCTAATAATATTAGTATCATTTCAATTTATTATATACCTTCCAGAATTTAAGGGGACTGGTTTGTCCAAAGAGGTAGTGTTCTAAGATGGTTTTAGTGTGCCCATCTAGCTTCATGGGGAGCATAGACCAGAGAAATAAAGATGCACCTTATACTTCAGGATGTGCAAGCAATCTAAAAATACAAGTGCTAGAATTTTTTCCCCCCAAAAGAAACAATGGTGACAGGAACCTTTCAGCAATTGAAGATTCTCCAGCTGATGACAACAAATAAAAACTGGACAAAGTATGTTTTAAAAATCTTTTAAAAAGCATTAAAGACCTACAAAGTGGTGATAAATCACCAAGACCAGAGCAGAGAAAAGATGAAGATCTTGCCCAGCATGAAGGGCCACTTTGGCACTGGGGGCATTTGTTACTGGCAAAGAAGGATTGAGCAAATGAGCTGTGCTTTCTGAATGTCTCAAAAGGTCAGGGAACAAAATTGGAATCTAGGAGCTGCGTAGAGTGGAAATTCTATTAAAATACCCACACTTTGGGCTGAGACCCTTAAGACCTATACTCTAGGAGTAAAGATAAAGCAGAAGTAAACTAGGTGTTGCAGTCCTGATTTGTGTCATCTCATTAGCCTGGAAAACCTCAAAACCTCAACTTGGATTGAACTGGTCTCAGGTGGCAGAAGAAAATGAAAAACCTCTCCAGAGAAAGAAAAAAATAAACATCCTACCTTCAGATTATTTCTACAAATATTTTCAAATACTAAATCTAGCCCACAAAAATAATTAGGGGTATGAAAAGAGAATTGGCAGAAATAATAGACGAAAGAAATAGTAGTAAAGGTGATGAGGTTAGAGTACTGTCGTTAATTAACCTCTTTGGACAATTTTTAGTATAATATAAAAATGTGGTGGAAAAGAGCTACAGTGTATGGGAAAATGAGTGGTAGAGATTAGAGGAAGGAAAGAGCAGTGGAAGGGTTATTATACAAGAATAAGAATCGTTTGATATGGTGATCATTTCACTATACAGATACTGAATCATTATGTTGCATACCTGAAATTAGTATAATGTTGTACGTCAATTATACCCCAATTTTAAAAAAGAGTCATTTGATGATCACAGTGTTGGAGATAGCAAATATTTCCTAAAACCACTAGAGGTTATTGGTTGAGGAAATTCTCCCTTAGTTCTTTTCAAAGTAACTTCACAGTTCAATTATTGAATCACACGTAATGCTTCTTCCTGGTATAACAAAACCATAGTAGTTAATAACAAATGATATTCCAAACAGGAGCATATGTAAGGGAATAAAGGATCTAAATCAGGCATTCTCTGGTACATGCTCTTTTGGAAGTCTGTGAATCCCCTGAAATTGTATGTTTTAATACGGAGAGAGTAAGGAATATTTTCATTCTGCCATCCTCCGGTTCTTCTTTGCTACTTCCTAAAAAAGTTAACAACTCTCAGTAATCCATATGAGATTACAAACTCTAGTACCTTCAGATAGATACAAGCAGTTTTAATGTATCTGGCAAGGCTAGGGGTAGGTAGTAGGAAATGATAAAGTGTATGTTGAATTGCAGTGCATACAGCGAATATGAAGGTATTCTAATTTTTAAAAATGTGCTTGCCAAACAATTGTTTGCCTAGAAAAATTTGTCTACTGCTTTAAAGTCAAATATTAGTTGGAGGTTAAGATGATAGTCTGAGATATTTTCCATAGTTCTGAGAACAATCTCTCAATGTGGAGGGTACAGAAGCCTGAACTGTTTGAATCTCTCCTATTAACCCTTCTTTTCCCTTGCCTCCCTTCTAAATTATTGCCTTCTTTAACTCATCTAGGGCCTAAATTAAAGAATCCACTCTTAGGAAAAAATATCCAGTTGCAGAGGGAAGTATTTAGAAAACTAGCTTTAGGATATGGAATGGGAGTTATCAATAATGCAACTTTGTTAGAATACTCTAGTCTTTGAGTCATTAATTTTGATTTGTTGAGATTATTCTTCAGATAGGGAAACTATTACATAGGGAAAATAAACATAAATGTTTTATTTTTTTAAAACTAGACAACATGCAAAATTTTGTATGAAGGTGCAATTTTCTGGAGAGGTTGTTTATAAATTTCATCAGAAGTCATTTGCCAATATGTACACATATATCAAATTATCATGTACAATTTAAACTTAAGCAATGTTGCACATCAATTATATCTCAATAAAGCTGGGGAAGACAAAGAAAAAACTATATGTTCCCTAAAAACAATAAGTAAATTTATCTACTTAATCTTTAATAATCCTGTAGTATTTTTACTGATAATTTAGATATACACAAAGAAATGGCAAAAAAACATTCCTCCAAACACACACACAGGGTGGTTCTACATTTTGCTATTTAGGAATGAAAACACTGTAAGGTTAGGGACTCTGCATTTTAAAAAACTTATTAGTTTGGCACTTCTCTAAGAGAACAGGCTTTTAAATGCTTAAAATCTCCCACCACAACATCCCACTATTCTGTTTCTCTCTCACGGGAAGTGGTAATCACTGTAGAGACAGAGATAGAAAGTACTCATTGCTTGGCAACACTTACACTAGTGCTTCCTTGCCTACATAACTGCCCCCAATGTACAAGAAGTTCCACATCCCATCAATGTATGCTATTTGGCTGAAATGAAAAACAGCATTTGACAAGCTCAAGAACCATAAATACTTTACTGAAATCTCTAAGAATGATAGTTCTCATTGAATGTTCCTCTGGGTTTTACACTGAGGTTTCTGAAGTCTGCGTTGAATAGATACATGTCTGAGATACAAATTATGGTAAAGATGTGTTACTTCTGTAATATGGTATCTATATTATTCCCTTATTGGCCTGGGTTTCCTTACCTATAGCATAGTTTATTCTAATGTGGAAAGCAAGGCATTTATATACTGGTCAAAATAGAAAAAGAATTATCTTCAAAAGTCATGGTTGTCTAAATGGCAAATTTATTCTGTTGGCTTCCAAATCTGGAATTTATTTTCGAAATTGCACACTAAATAATGTAATGTAATTACTCAGGCTTAAAGAGAAAAGCATCATTCCAGGAAGAAGTATTTCACTGTACTGTAATAGTCAGCACAGATTAAGGGGAAAGACCTACAGATAAGGTATATGAAAATCAGCAGAGGAGTTTTGAATATAAAAAGGGTGAGATACCAGGAATTCTGGTGAGCCAGTAGCTAAAATCCTCAAAGAATGAATGGTACAACCTCAGAGTCTAGACAAACTGCAACAAGATATAGTGACTGGTACAGTTTGATGATATGAGATTTAAAGCTGAAGTGTTAGGGAAGAAAGTTGAATGACCTAGAACTGATTCTCCCGGGTCAGCTCTTATTATAATTTGAGTATGTTTCATATATTCTTGATTAATTTTTCTATCCTTATCTATCTATCTATCTATCTATCTATCTATCTATCTATCTATCTATCTACCTACCTACCTACCTACCTACCTACCTACCTACCTATCTGAGCGTTTCTCTCTACCTTTTATTGATATTTTCCTTGTTTGAAAAATGTTTCTATTTTTAGTAGCTGCTATTATTTCATAATTGAGAACACTTATTCATTTAAAATTTGTTGAGTACTATGTAGCAGACACTGGTCTGAAAGCTAGGGGATACAGTGACGAGAAAGCTAAGCAAGTCCCACGCTCACAGACCTTACAGTTTAGCACAGTTCATTGAGCATAAAATCACATCCCAGTTCCCCGGATCACAGTTTAGGAAATCGTGTTCTAAGTAAGAATATCTGTTCTAATATGGCAAAGATAGCCTAAGATGGTAATTGAATATAGTAATTTTCTATAATGTATACGGTTCATATAATTTTTTTAGCATGAGTATGTTTAAAGACTGACCACATCGGTAAGGGGAATGATGGTATATTTTTTTTAAAAATTTTGAATAGTGGTACGAGAGAAAAGTACAGTATAAAGGGCTGGTAAATTAGCTTTGCTCTTTATTCTCCCTGTCTATATTGATCAAGAAAAATCAGGACTGGGAGATAAATCAGCAAATGTTAGCTGCAGTATCAGAACCTTACTATGGCCCCATGAGACAGATTTTTCCAAGCCCTAACCTCATGAAAGTGGCATGAACTACTTTATATCACTTAGCTGTTTTTAGTGAATATATTTTTCTATGTAAGTCAAAATCCATTACAGTAAATTTAAATGTATGATAGCACTGAGTATAAATTGCTTAATAGTCAGTACAGATTAATCTAATAATTTGTAGCCTGTACATAATCTGTACAAACAAATCAAGGGGAAGGATACATACAGTCAGTTATAAGAAGGGCAGAGGGGAAGTTTTGAATATAAAAAGGGTGGGATACCAGGAATACTACAGAAATTTTCTATTAGAATGCAAGGATGAGAAGGATTCATGCTTCCAAGCCATGAAATGGCACATATTAAATATGTAGAAAAAGCAAGACAAATCTGTTGCTTCGTTTAAGCAACTTTCCTCAAAATTCCAATTTACTCCCTTGAGCGTGGGGTGGACCTAGTGAATTGCTTCTAACAAACAGAATTTGGTAAAAAGTGATAGGATGTCACTTTTGAGATTATGTCATACAGAAAGTGTCACTGTCATCTTGCTTGCATGCACTCTCTCTGCTTCATGCTTGCTTGCTCTCACAAAGCAAGTTTCCGTGTAGTAAGGTGCCCTATGGAGAGGCCAACATGGCAAGGAACCACATGGCCTCTGGCTAAAAGCCAGTGAGGAACTGAGACCCTCAGTTCAAAAACCCACAAGGAACTGAATCCTTCCAACAACCATGTGTATAAACTTGAAAGTGGATCCTTCCACAGTTGAGCCTTCAGATGACTACAGCCCAGGCTGTCTTCTTGATTGCAGCCTGTGAGACGCTGAGCCACATAATGCAGCTAAGCAGCATCTATATTCCTCACTCACAAAAACTGGGAGATAGTAATGTTAACTGTTTTAAGCTACTAAGTGTTATGGTAATTTGTTATATAGCAATAGATAACAAATACAAGGATTTGATAAATAAAATGTAATCAACACACCACACAAGTCTTATAAATTTAAATGTTATAATGAATAACTTCTAGATAAGGAAAAACAAAAAGACAAGGAGATTTTAAGTTTCTTAGAGATAAAGGATGGCAGTAGCGACATCAGATATGAACCAAAATTCATAAATCTTGTTTCTTTAGTGTCAAAACACAAGTCAAGAATACCGTTCTGTCCCTTGCTCCTATATAATTTTTCATGAACATTGGGCTACAGAAACATATATATTGCTTAGGAAAAACCCCACACAAAAATACACCTATTTAAAAAAATAAATCTATAATACATATATGTGAGAAATAAGTTATTAGTCATAATAACTGATGTTCTAGACATTGCACTAAGTAAATTATGTGTATTATTTATACATTACAAACACCCTATGGAGAAGGCAATATTACTATCTTCATTTTACAGACAAGGAGCCAGAGGATTAAAAAGATTAAGAAATAAAAGTTACACAGTTAGTAACTGGCACAATTAGAACTGAATTCAAGCCTGTTTGACCCCAGGGCCTGAGTTGTTCACCACTGTGAAAAACTCTCCATTGAAAAAACAAAAACCACACAACTTAGTATCTATACATATACTAACAAGACTGCTTGTAAAAACTGACCATCGACTACAGGTTATAGGTATAATTTTATTCTCTTTGTGAAGCACTCATAAAAAAGCCTTACATACAGCATTCCTAGATAAAAAGGCAGTCAAGTTTCTAAAACACTATAATAATTATAGCTAAGATTTATATAGCACTAACTATGGACCACATAATTGTTTTTACTATTTTATATATTTTAGTTTATCACATCTTTACAGAATTCCTATGGGCAGGTAATATAACCCCCACTTTATAGATAAGGAAATTAACCATTCTTATGGTTAAGTAATTTGCCCAAGGTCACACAAGTATTAAGTGGCAGAGCTAGTATTTGAACACAGGCAGTCTGGCTCCAGTGTCTGTAGTCTAAACTAGTGTATTTTACGCCAAACCAGTGCATTTTACGGCCTCAAAAACCAAAAGTTAAAATGGTTTTCAGAGTTAGTGGAAAACTGTCCATTTGGATTTTTAACTAAATAATAGATCTAAGCACCATATTTACAGGCTAAGTCTTTAGAATTTGTGATGCAAAACACCTTGAGAAAAGTTAAGCTAAAAGTTAGTATGATGAGACTGTTAATCTTTTAAACAATGATAAAATATAAATCAAGAAAACAACTAAAAATGTTCAAAGTGAAAAGTTTTATTCAACAAAGCATCTTTCCACTGAAAAACCGTTCCAAAATGTTAAGAACTTATTAATGGATAGGAAAGTGTGGGGAAGAAAAGCTATTCATATTCTAGTTCTTTTGTGTACTTATTTTTATAACCTATAGTCAGGCAGCATGCCTCATATTTAAAATATACTGAAATTATTTATTTCTTTCTCTGCTTCTGATCTCTATTTTCTATAATGACTTTCATATCCTGATTAAGGCAGCACTGCAGTTCAATTATTTCCTTCATTAGACTTTTAAGTCTTCCACTATCTAACTTTTAACCTTTTTTTTTTGTTGTTGTTCTAATAGTTGTCCCATTAACAGCTTTTGTTTCCTTTCAACCTTTACAATCTTTCTTTTCGCCCTTTTTTGGGCTAGGGAAAACGTGTGTCACAGACTGCTTTGAGAATCTGTTATAGAAAGAAGCACATATGTACATGGAGAACAGTTTGTGTATAATTTTGAGGAATTTAGAAGTCCTCTAAAGCTACCAAATTTAACTCAGGTTCAAAATCCCGTTTTACACTTATTGTGTTTACAACGTAGTAGATAAAAATCATACAAATACAGCATAACAGAAGATGTGAATCGCAAGTGAAAGGTTCCTGGTACCCATACAGCAATCAAAAAATATGTAGAGGTTTTTATTTATAAGTATAAAATTCATAGCAAAACAAACGAAGCACGCCTATTTAGGATAAAAACAACATGTGATAATGTTTTCAGGAAAAAAATGGAAGGAAGAAAAAACAAATCATCCTTTTCTTTTAAATAGAATGACCATGTTTATACAGGAGTTAGGAAAAGAGGGTTCAATGTACTACTCACTTCACATTTTTTAAATCTATAGTGGCTTATACTTGTGCTGTATATAGAATGGACAATGCTGATAAGAAATTCAAATGAAAAATCCTTTACAAATTCAAAAGATATATAAATATGAATGTGCACCAAATAACTATCATAAAACTCTCTTCTGTTCTTGAGTTTCAAATACATTCTAATTTTGTTGTCACCTTAAATAACACTGTCCTTTGCCAGATAGTGTCATTTTTAAAGAGATTTAAAAGATCTATTATAAAAAGATTAATCTCAAATTTCTCCGAAAATATTCGGTGTGAATAAAAGCCTATTTTCAGAACACTAGTCTGGACTTTGGTCCTTAACCTTGCACATGTAGTCAAAAGTCCTATAAAACTGTCAACTGGGCCTGCCTGCCATTTGTGTCAAGGTTCATTTCTACACTTGAAACTATTTTTTATTATAATGTGCCACATAAAAACGAAACAACAACAACAACAACAACAAAATAAGATATAAAGAATACTGCTATCCTTTAGTGGCATCTGATTACTGAAAATTTTCAACACAAATTCATTGCAGAAATTTCAGAAAACGAAGATGATGAACAGGAAGAGTGTTTATTCTGCCTGAGCTAAGCATTTGACATATACATTATTTTATTTAATTTTAAAAACCCTATGAGATAGACCTATCATTAAAAAAAGGACATATTTTTAATCACAATTTTACAGATAAAAAATTTCAGGCTATAAAATTTATGTGTTGTCACCCAGCTAGTAGGTGACAGAGTCAGAAATTAAACCCAGATCTAAGTCCAGAACCTGAGCTTTCATTCACTAATATATGCTGCCCAAGAAAGAAAATTCCCACCTGCCAGATACAGCCACTGCCAATTTGAGCATTATTCACCAATCCCACCAGCTCCCTGATTTCCCAACAATCCCAATTCTCTTCCTGTTTAGGTAACCAATGTTAGTTTGGTGAATTCTATAGATATTTTTCCCTATGAATGTATATTTATGTAACTATATAAATACACATTTAATTTGTTAAATTACAGAAATAATGTCATGCTATATATAATGCTGTGACAGGAAACTGAGGTACAGCGATGTTACATGACACGTTCAAGATCACTTGACTAGCAAGTGGAAAATCAGAACTGAAACACCCTAAGACACATTTAACAAAAAATGACTCTAAATCCTTACATCTTTTTTTCCCCTGATTTTTAGAAAACCCTTTAAAATGTTATGCCAGACCTCAGGATTATCACTATTCTAATAAAAGAGTTACCTAACATTTATGAGCATTTGCTATGAACTGACCGTTCTGCTAAGCACTTTATATTTATTAATCTCATTTAAGATTATGACCCCATTTTTACAGATGAGGAAACTGAGGCTTAAAAAGGTTACGTGACTTGCCTAAAATAATACAGCTAATAAATAATGCTGCAGGCAGAAAAGTTAAAGAGTGTAGGATGAATCTGCTCTTATTCTGAGAACTGTTTTACTGAAGTCACTGATATCAGCTGGTTACCCTAAAAATAGAATATAGCCCTGTCTCATACTTGTGCCATGCTTGTGACCTTACACAAGTCTCTTAACATCCCCTACGTTGGTAGTCAGGTTATGTAACATCATCAGTCATCTCCATGGTTTCAGTTCCCGAACCAAACCATACTGTTTACAGGTATTTTTCTCACATTTTCTGCATACAACAAATCTGATTTGAGGAAAAGTAAAACTTAAATTAGGTATTCTAGATTCTAATACTATATAGACTGACTCTCTCAATTAGACAAATATTACAGATCAACAGCTATGTCCCAGTGTAGCTTTCCCTAGATTTTGGAGACCAAATATCAGTGACTTGCTCTGGTTTCAACCATAATTTCCTTTTACATGTAGGACAATAGTGAAAACAAGACATGATACCATGTATAAAAAGACAAACCACGAAAAATATGAATGATGTCTCTCAGACACAAAAGCTTTATTCTTCCAACCTAAAATACAGGCACCAAAAGGTTCAAGTTTAGATTAATACAGAAACAACATCCCCAATCACTCCTCAGAAGTCAATAGCAGAATGAACGCTACAGACGTCCAGCAACGTTCACTGGACAAGCACTGGACAATGCTGTAAGCAGACTGCAGCAGCCCTGCAACCCAACTGGTTCTCCAAGTGTGGAACCCCAACCATCAGTTTCAGCATGACCTGGGAATTTGTTACAAAAACAAATTCTCAACTCACCCCAGGCTAACTGAATCAGAAATTCTGAGGGTGTGCCTAGCAATCTACATTTGAACAAGTCCTCCAGGTAACTGGGAAGCATGCTAAAATTTGAGACCCATGATCTAACCTGCGGCTTATAATGTTGCCTTTGTGAAATACACTATTTTCCTAAATTTGCATGTGATAATGAATAAAGCAGGTGGACCAGAATGTATCAGAATACAAGCTTTAAATGCATTATTATGTATAAGTACACAATAAAATTTGTTCTGTTACTACATCCTGTGTAAGAAAATTTTTTTTTAAAACGGATTGCTATTTTTCTTCAGTGTGTACTGAATTCATTTGTTTATTGTTAATTTTGGGTACTACGTAGAACATAATAGCTTCAACTCTCAGGTCACTACTCTTATCTCAGTAGAAACTTATTTCCAAACAGTTAAATAACTTTATTATAAAAGAGCAAATCACTAAGAAGTTTCTATGCTTTAAACCTGTTTCAGATAAGAAAAGGAGAGCCTGTAGAGCACGGCAATTAATATTCTGGCAACATGTTCAGTTTCTTCCTGGCTTTCTGAAAATCTTTACTAAGGTTTAGCTTGGTTCAATTCCAATTTAGAAAAAAAAAATTCCATGCCTATGGAAAATATATGTAAATAATAATGTGGATTTTTCATAGTGATTCAGCAATGGCATTCCAACAAACAGCAGCTACCTTGCTTCTTGACAATAACAACAGCTAGATTAGATTATGGGTGTCAGATGGGCAATCAGGAAGTGAAAGAGTTGTCTCCAGACAATCATTCTGACTTGCAAATCTGGAAAAGAAAAGGCCTCTGACAAGGTTTCTCTTCCAAAACTCAATGCAGGAATGGGAAATTAGTGCATTTATTTATTTTACTTTTTTACACTACAATTTGCATGAACAGATGCAAAGCACAATATTCCACTGCCCAAGAAGTGTGATAATACCTTTTCAGACATGAAAAAGATTCTTCTAACAAACGTGCTACAGTGCCATTTAAAGAGCTATTTTGTTCCTTTTAGAAAAAGAAAAGCTGGTTCCTAATACATAACTGTGACTGACTTAAAAATAAACAGTAGATGAAGCCCAAGGTTCTGCACCCTGAACATGAAATCCCCAAGTGTTTTAATATTCAAAACTGATTCATAAACTCAAATGTCTCTGATTAGGTTTGGCCCATGTCTTTACCTTTTTTTTTTTTTAAAGCATGTCTTGTCTGTGTTCAGAGGTATATTGTCCTACATTTCAGATGAGAGCTACTGACATTTTCGCTAGAACTAGAAATTGTTTTATTCTGCTGACCCCTAATGCTATAAGTATATAGTGGTTGCATTCACTGTGGTTTAAGATCAATTTTAATGAGCAGGAATAAACATAAGACCTAAAACCAAGTCTTCTAATGTCCTTTACTAAAGCTGTAATCTGTATACTCAGCTAGAGCTGTGAACATTTCTGACACAGCTCTATAGACTCACTGTAGAGTGAGTGTAAAGGATGTTGCCAGGCAACTCATCTAAGTTTGGAAGAATCTAAGCATTGATAATGAGTCTGTCTCAGTTTGGCTCCCACACAAGAAGGGTTTTAGCGAACTCCCACATGTGCTTACAGGCCATTCATGAGAAGAGATATTTCTAAAAGTGAGTGTCCAGGAGTCCAAATAAGGAATCTATAATGTTTCTTTTCTAATTCAAGTTTAATGTCTCCAACATCACAACTATTTTCTATAACTGTCCAGAAATACAATTAGGGATTAGGCAAAATAGGTCATATGTAGAGGGCTAGTGCTGAACGAACATTTTTATTCATATCTTTATTAACATTCCTGTTTGCTGTCTCAAATCATGAAAATCACTTGAAAACCATCTACCAAAATTATTTTAATTATTTTGAAAATTATCTTTGAAATTGTTTTCAATACTTTCATTATAATGATAGTCAAAAACAGTGTTCAGTAAAAACAATGCTCTAATAAGGAAAAGATGTCATCAACTGCAGAAGAGATAATAACAGGTATGTTTTTATGAATAGGATACATGCAAAATACTGCTCTGCGGGATGGGCCTGATCTGAACCTTCCTCTTTCGAAGCAGACACTTCGCATGCACGCTTACCAGGGCAGTACGCATCCACGTCCAGTTTCTGAGCTGAAGTGAGGGTTGGTGAGCCAAGCTCGGATTCTGGAATTCGTGGGCTCTCAACAAACTTTGCCTTCCTCAGAGGGGCTAAGGACAAAAAAAAAGAGACAGAGAGAGGGAGGAAAGGGGGTGGGAAAGAGAGGGGAACAGAAAGGAAGGAAGGAAGGAAGAAAAAGGAAAGAGAAACAGAGGGAAAGAGAAGGGAAAGAGAAACATAGAGGGGTCATGAGTAAGGGGAACAGCAGGCAACAGATGGAAGCACTTAAATGAACGACACACTCTGTCAGACTCAGATCAGGTTACCCTATTTTTTGTGCCAGAAAAAAAAAAAATTGCATTCTTCATAGAAGAGATGGGTCTTGTTAAAAAGTCACTGCAAACTGAAAAAGCTAATATCTAATATTCAAAACTATGAGCATGAGTTGTAATTGTCTATAACCTTTGGCTATTTTTCTCTCTATAAAGTAAAGAGCTTTCTTATTTTGCCTTCCTTTGCCATTAATTACAGGTATTAACTGAGGAAAGCATAGGACTAAATTTTAAGATTTTGTTTACGATAATTATAATCAAAGGTTGTCATTATCCAGAAACAACTATGACCCTCAGTTGTGATAAATACTGTAAGTAGGCGTCATCTACCTAGCTTAACAAGGAAACCAATCACCTGACTGTTCAGCTACTGAGGTAACATGTCAAAACTGCTAGGGGACTAAGACACTGACGAGGCCGTGCCAGTTTCACACTGGATGCTAAACAGATGTGATTTAGTTATAATCGTGAGGTCTATCACTAATAATAATCTATGCCAAGGAATCAATTCATTTTTGTAAGGAAGGATATATAATTCACAAATTGCAAGTTTTATTTATTGAAAGCTCACATAAATTGTATCAATGTCAAGATACTATTGATATACAGTGAAATATATTAGAAGTTAAAATTATGAAGACTGCTTTGTACTTTCCACCTGAGTTCTATTACATACACTGCAATAGAGTATTTACCACAGTATCAAAAGTATCAGTTGAATCTGAAATTGATTTGTATTAGTGTCATAACTGTAGGTGTCCAAGACATCGAGTCCTTAAGACGACGTTACTGTTTTCAAAAGTTTCTGCTATTCTCTAATATCCTCATCCATTACTGATCCACAAGGGATTCTAAGTTAATCCTAAAAGACCCTGTAAAAACTAATACAAGACTTAGTCCTTATAATGGCCAGAATTGTCCTCTACTTTCTTTGGAGGACAGAAGTAACAAAGTATTAAAAAATGCAGAAAAAACTTTTGAAATGTGCCAATATTCAAAACCTATAGACAACTAATTCACACTTTAAATCCTAAGATGTGTTTGTGTATTTTAAGTGTATGTTAAAAATACAAAATAAAGCCCATTACTATCTCCATGGCAACAAAGACTAAGGGTGCTAACAGCACTGTTTTTGGCCAAAAGTAAGTTTTGAAATAGCAGAACTCTCTCTCACCTCTGCTAAGAGTGTAATACTTGAGACTATTTTTAAAAATCACACCCACAAATGAAGATCTTGAGTATTTATATGTATATCTGCAGGCTACTAATAGCCAATATTAGAATCTCTTTCATCATAATCTCACCTATCAATTCAAAACTAATGAAACTATCCTGTACTGTTTAGTATAAGAGAAACTATTATAATTTAATTCTGAAAGCTCTTAGGTCCTTTACTAGAATTTTATTACTACATTATCATGGCAGCAGAATAATGATTTCACCTGCTGAGTTCTGACAAAGACAGCCCTGGTCCCTGCTCAAGGGACTCTATATATCTAAAAATCTTAACAATTTTCATAATGAAATTTGGGGCTAATAAGCAGAAATCAGCAACTTAGAGTAGACATGTAAGGAAGAAATTGAAGGATAGCAGGAGAAATTAGGGAGATCTGAGAAATGCACAAGAATTATGAAATTATGAAGTCAAGGGGAAAAATCAGGATCCTAGAGATCCGTGAAGCTCAATGCCATGTAGACTTTTCTATTTTCCCTTCTCAGGGAATTCCAACTGAGGTTATCTTATAGCTCATAGTGGACATTTAATTCTTTTTTCTATCTTCATCTCCCCTTTATCCATGGGATACTGTACATGTCTAATAATTAATTTGAATTATTTCATAAGGTAGATTATAATGTTGCTCTGATGCAAGTTATAGAAAACTAGTGTTATCTGCAAGTCAGTCAAACACAAAAGGTACAATCACAGACCTGATAGGTTGTCCAATAGTCTTAATACCGCTTGGTACAAAGCATAAAAGGTCAACTTGGAGATAGGACACAATATTTTGCTTGGAAGCCTAAAATTTTAATATAGTTCATTGTAAAAAAAAAAAAAGGTATATAAGATGGTTCAGATGGGTAAGAGAATTCTACGTCAATAGGGTTTACCAGATAGTGGGGAAAAAAAGGAAAAAGAGAAAAAGTGGTTGAAATGAGATGGGTAGGAGGGCTCTAAAACCAAAACAGGTATTTTATTGTGATGTAAGAATAAGAGGAAATTACTGTTCTGAGAAGTGATCTGAACCAACACTGAGAACATGATTAACATGATTATTATGCTTGTAAGAGACTTGCGTTTGGGAACCTGGCAGAGGTTGAGGGGAAGGATGCATATTAATACACAGTATGGGGCTTCCTGGAGACCGCGGGTGTAGAAGCGAGCGCCAGCCCCCTTAGCCGACGGGCTTCTGAAGCTGGCAGGCTATGTATGTCTTCCTACATACGGTGAAAGGTACACCCTTTGAGACCCCTGACCAAGGAAAGGCTCGGCTACTGACACACTGGGAACAGATGGACTATGGGCTCCAATTTACCTCTTCCCGCAAATTCCTCAGCATCTCTCCTATTGTACTCTACCTCCTAGCCAGCTTCTACACCAAGTATGATGCTGCTCACTTCCTTATCAACACAGCCTCACTGCTCAGCGTACTGCTGCCTAAGTTGCCCCAATTCCATGGGGTTCGTCTCTTTGGCATCAATAAATACTGAGGGATGGGGCCGGGGACGACTTTGGAACAAAAGGCTGTAACGTCCTTCCCTTCTCCATACTGTCTTCTTTATCTTGAAAGCCTGAGAACTATACAACTTTTCCCAAACACCCAAGAAGAGAACAGGTTGGGAAATGAGGCTCCCTGGGCCCAGGCCTGCTACGAGCAGGCTTCTTTGAATCAAGGAAGTCAGTGAGGTAAAGGACAAATCACTGTCCTCCACAGCAAGAAGCCATGTTTGGGAAGCTTATTTGGTGATTACGTTTTTCCGTATCTTCCATCCCCACCACCTTCCAGTTCTTTTTTGTTGTGTGTTTTCCTTATAATAAAGATTTTTTTTTTCAAAAAAAAAATACACAGTATGGGTTTAGTCAAATATTTAGGTCTTGGCTCTAGTACTTATTATTAGTAAGAAACTGAATAAGTTACTTAGCCTAACTAAGCCTCAGTTTTCTCACAAAGTCATAGGATTGTTATGAGGCTTGTAATTCCAAGCATGTAAAGTACTTAGCACAGTGCTTGGATATAATGATATAGTTCACCTATGACTTTATTAAGACACAGAGCAGGGAGGGTTATGCCTACGTAAAACAAAGTCAGCAAGTGGTTTAAAACATACTATGGAGAGCTAGTGTAATATAGCATAATAGTGAGGGGTTAGAAAGCTTAGGAATTAAGGGTCTGGGCTCTGAAACCAGAAAGCTTAACTCAGATTCCCATCTCTTACGCCTTTTCCTAGCTGTGAGAACCTTTCTGTGCCTGTTTCCTTATCAGCTATTTGGGGTTAATAACAGTACCTACACCATGAGGGATGACAGTAACAGTGATATCACCAATTATTTTTTTAAAAATTGAGAAGAGATAATGCGAAAGAATGAAGCTGGATCCTTATCTTACACCATATACAAAAATTAACTCAAAATGGATAAAGACCTAAATGTTAAGAGTTAGTTATAAAAATCTTAGGAGTAAACATAGAAGGAAAAGATTTGAATTATAGAATTGTTAAAAGTAGAGAGAAACTGAAAAATTTACCTGGAAAGAGAAAACTGTATTTTAAAAAGTTTTGAACAGCTTTCAGAGGCAGAATCTTACAATTTTGTAATATTTCAGTTTCTAAACATTTATTAGAAAATAAACCTTTGGGTACTATGAATTTTCTGGAATGGGGGTGGGAAAGAAGCATAAAAGGAGATATATAATTTGTGACATTCTTTATTTCCTCCTTCTTAAACCCCAATGTATGGTGGGTTTAAAATCTGGAAATTGAAAAGAATAGCATCCTTCCAATCTATCCAAAGTCAACTATGTTTACCATAACAATACAAATATCAGTTAGTGTGTGGCCACTAGTTATCCATGACTGGCTCTCATATGAACCTTCCCTGTCTCCACTGATCACAGTGAACAGCTTTAGAAAGGAGGAAATCAGAATTCATTTTATCTGAGCAGAAAAGCAACATTACGGAATTTTACCATTTCCAAGACTAACAGCAACTATATCCATTAAAAAAAAACCTGAAAGGTAGCTGATCATCAACTTATGGCATTGTGGTCCCACTGAGAAAAAGGGGCTCACTTGAACACACAAAGAATGCAGATGCTATCCAAGTGTAGAGAAATATTCTGACTTTCAGTCTGTTGAAAATTTAGCAATTTCAGTATCAAAGTAAGTTTTTTTAAAGAAAGTACTTACCACATATAGACTTTAATACTAACTTCCTAAAGTAACAAAACCCAAATAACTGAAATGTCATTAGTAATTTTAAATTCATAAATAACCCATTAAAGAAGGGAACAACTAACTGTTCACTAACAATGACACAGCAAATTGCTACAGAGACATAATAAACAAAAGGAATCTGAGAGGGTACATTGGGCATATTTACTTGCAAGTAACAGCTTCAAAGCAATGGGTTATCACAAATATATTCATAAAGTTATCTACTGACCAAAATCAAGAGATTAAGATATCTAGGGCTAAATGCTTCCTTTACTAGTATTTTCTTCATCAGAAATTATAGTTGGGAGGTATAAACTTATATATAAACACATAGTGCTGAAGACTCTCATTAATCTAGTTTCTTCCTATTTAATTTTTCATCTTTAAGGTATGCCTTTATTTAAATAATCTTGTAAAAAACCACAACGTAACAAAGTCCTCCCCTACCACCAGAGATGCTAATATGTAATAAGTAAAAAAGGCATCAGGGTACATGTGACGCATTATCATAATCATTCGACAGGATTAGGATACTTCACTAACAGGAAAATTCATATTTACTCAAAAATGTAAATTTAATGCTGAATGAAGACCGATACTTTAAAAAGTGAGAATTATTTTGTCAGAAAGTTGCATTTAGCCATTTGTAAACTAGTTCCATAGACTGTATGCAATGCGAGCTCTTCTATTCAATTCAGTAAATGCCATCGTGTTCCTGCCATGTGCAGAGCTAGTACTAGATGCTTCAGCAGATCCAAACACGATTGAGGCCGGCCTCGACCCGAGGGAACTCAGGGAGGGGGATGGGACAGAACAGGAACAGCTCTGATACAAAGCAGACACAGCTAAGTGCCATGAAAAAGGTACAAAACAGGGGCTATGAGGCTCAAAAGAGAAAAATATACTTCAGAATATCTCTCGACTCAGTATAAATTCAATAAATGTTAATTTTCTATTAAAACCACAATTACAAGGTTATTTTAAGAAGCTAGTTTCAAAAAAGACTTTTATTAAAATATAGCTAACATACAATTAAGCTAGTTTGGGAGAATTACTAATCTTGCTAATTTATCTTTTTTAAAAAAAATTTCAGTGAAGAATTTTATGGTTTTAACAGTCGAAAAGTTACTAGGGAAAAATATGCTCAGCTTATGCTTTTAAAAAGTTGAAAAAGAGTAAACTAAACATAAAATCAAGCAGAAAATAGAAATAAAGACTAGAGCAGAATGCAATAACAAATTAAATTTAAAAATTAAAGACAGCAATGAAAGCAGAATTTAATTCTTTAAAAAGATGAACAAAACTGAAAAATCTTAAACTAGACTGACAAAGAAAAACAGCAAAGACACAAATTACCAAAATTACTTATGAAAGAGGAGACATCATTATCAACTCTTCAGAACTGAAAAGCATTATAAGGGAATGTTATGAACAACTTTATGTCAACAAATTAAGACAGCTTAGATAAAAGAGACAAATTGCCAGAAAGATACAAATGATCAAAACTGATTCATTAAGAAATGGAAAATCTAAATAGACCCAGAACATGCAAGGAAATTGAATTAGGAATTAAACATCTTCCCATAAAGAAATGCCTAGTCCCAGGTGGCATCACTGGAGAATTCTATCAAATATTTAAAAAAGAAATAATAGCACTCCTTTACAAACTCTATCAGAAAATTAGGGGAGAATTTCAGACAACATACCAATATAAGTGCAGTTACCTAAATACTCTGCTCACGACTCAACACAGGACGCATAGGACACAGAATTAAATCAAGAGTTACCCTGGTGAGCTATAGTTTGGTGCATTGCACTGCTTCTCAAATTTCATTCATTGGTATAGCATCCTCATGATTTTTGCCACACTTTCTTAATATAAACATATTTTTCACCTAATATTTTCTTTAAATTTTGTTTTTATTTAAAGAAATTTACTTTAAAAGAAACTTTACTAGTAAAATTAGAAAATCAGTATCACGACTACATCAATTCTAAATACCTTCATATGATTCTGAAGATAAACTCTTCTTTGTTAAAAAGGAGGATTAGCTATGTAGTATAAGCACCACGTTAAAATTTTAACACATTCAGAAGGATTGAAAGAGAAAAGGGAGTAACACTGTAGTTACTCCATTAGTCAGAATACGCTAGACTATGCTGTCATAACAACCTTCAAAATCTCAATGGCTCAACACAACAAAGGTCTATTCTAGTTCACCCAGCAAGGCTGGGCAACTCTCCAGGACAGCTGTCCTACAAGCAGAAGCACGGCAATAAGGGCTGCTTCAATTTTGTATCTCTACTATCCCAACATGAGCCCTCTGTGATTTTTGTGCCAGAGGAAAACAGACTATAGAGTCACCTAGTTTCCTCCCCTATCCTTTCTTTCAGGGATCACATTACCAAGCTGTCAATTGTCCAGGTTCTGAAAACTGTTGTTTCTAGTGGGAGGGCAAGTCCAGCAATGGTTATTCCATCATAGTGGGAAGAAGAGGTATCGCATAGTGTCTTAATTTGCCTTTTCCAGATGTTTAATATTCACAACGTGGCTGACAAAAGACAGAACCTTTGTCTTATGTACTGCTGTAGCCTTAGTAATGCTTATAACAGTGTGGGGTACAGAGCAAGTACTATTATTTGTTAAATGAATTAATTAGCTATTTACATTTATCTATATATTTTTGGAGGTACAAATAATCTGTTTATGTTTTTCATACATTTAGTGATTAAGACTGAAGACAACTGGTGATTCTAACCATATCCAAGTTAACTCATGAGTAAATCTGTTCCTCCCACATAAGTTCTATTTTTAATGCAATTATGTTGTACTACACAAAAGGATATACTAGACAAACCAATATATAGATAGACCATACAAGCAATAAATATGAAGACATGGTACTCCAAAAAAGTTACTCCAAAAAATGATTGTAATAACTTATATGACATTCATATAAGACATTACTTGAATGGAATTTTGAATAAATTAAATAGAAATTCTCATTTAAAGAAGAAATTGAGATTAAAATCTTTCTTTACTCATACATGTTATTACAAAGATAAAGGAAAGTTATTGTAGTGTACAACTCACTGTAAATGTCATCTCTTTACAGCAGTGAATGGCAAAACTAAGAGTATATGAGATAAAATAAGGCAGTGTAGATTTCAATTACCTATTTTTATATCTTTGCAGATACAAATCAATAATTTGAGTTCAGAAAAGCCTTTTAAATATGTAAACGCAATACTCAAATGCCAGTTAGTTTAATGGCATTAGGTTTCATTTCCATACATCTGAAGAAGCACTAGGTTTTTGATAATATAAAAAGTTCAAATTTCAAAATTTTGGATACGTTGGCTTACATGTGATTACTGGTTTATTGATATAAATAATTCCTTATATTTGTCAGGCCAACTTCTGAGTTTTAAAGTAGCTATGTAATATAATTACATTTAAATTTAAAATATTGCCTAAACATACTTCATCACAGAAAAATTGGAAAATACAAGAAGCAACTATAACGCAATTAAAAGTGATCACAATCCTACCTGTTAAAATTTCAGAGCATATGGCCTTTCCCATTATTTTATGTAAAGTATTAATACCAACAAAAGCAGCTAAAAATGACTGATGACTTCTCTTTTTTAATATACAGCTTTTGAAAGGAATACATAAGAACCTAAAAGTGGCAGTGAATTCACTTTGTAACGTTTCACATGAAGCCGACGTATGATGCCTGAGAAAGGCTATATCACTAATATGAACCTGAATATTAGCCAGTTTTTTTCCTCCAAATGACCCTCACCTCCTCAAAATATAAAATGGCTCAAACAAATCTTATGTAACTTATGTACATACTTATATATGTAATTTATGAAATAATACAGAGCGGACATGCAGTATGATTATAAGGAATGAAGCTAGATGTACTTGTAAATGTTCTAAAAAATTAGTTAATGTCGAGTATAATATAACATAACATAACATAACATAACCCTGGATCTTATATTAATTTTTGCTCCAAAAGATGCATTAGAGCTGATTGTCCAGATCTTATTTTCAGGGAAACACGGTACATAACAAAGTAAAGAGGAATGGAAGCAAACAAAAATAAATCTCAAATTTAAAAGTTTATAAATTTTTCTTACGATTTCTATCATTTTAATAATGTACCTCACTGGATATATGGTAAAGAGAAAACATGTAAAGCATGGGAAAAAATCAATGGTAAGGAAAAGAACAGTGAAGTCAGAGTTTCTATAAAATTTATCGCTAAAGCTAAACGTAAGCTAACCAATGCCTAAATATTTCTAAGGGTAGAAACAAATAACTTCGGACAAAGTGTTAGTATTTATGAAAGACAAAAATCTCAAACTCCTACTGGGCAGAGTCTGCTTCTGTACAGCCAAGTATGTTTCTCTATCAGATGGCTCCTTACAGATAACAACTATAAACTTTAGACAGAATATAAAAAACAACTACCTCAAGGCCCTGGAGATGGAACGCAATGGAGTCTAGAGAGCTGACAATTGCAAGAAAAGACCAGATTGGGATGAGTTCCCTAACACCCCCCCCCCCTTTTTTTGGCTTTTGGCCTACAAGCAGATCAGTCAGCTCAACTTGGGGTCATTAAAATTATAAGAGAAAACCTGCAGTGTTTGTAGTCTGACGTAACAGAATGACAGAGGTGGTGTCAATAACAGTCACTGAAAAGTTAGAAGAGGATTTCCAAAAGAGAGAGAGAACTACAGGAGGTAGTCCAGATTCTGTGTATAAAAACTCTGCTCAAATTTCTGGCTGACTCCTGAACCATGCATAGGGAAGATTGGCAAACAATAAAACAAGTGAATTGAATTAATGCCTAAGAGACAGTTTTCCATTGAGTCAAACCAAGTTAATTGCCTGCTAACAGAAAAATATTAACATTCTTTGAAGGAATATGAGAAAATCCAAAGTATTCACCAAATAAAATGTCAGGGATATAATACAAATGACTTAATACACGAAGAAACAGGAAAATGGAACCCATTATCAAGAGAAAAGATGGAGAGCAACCCTGAAACACTCCAGATATTGTAATTAGCAGATGAGTAATTTAAAGCAGTTATTATAACTATTTTCAGTGAGGTAAAGGGATATGTTCTCTTAATTAAAAAATGGGAGGAAATCTCAACAGAGAAATAGAAGCTATAAAAAAGATTCAAAAGGAAATTCTAAAACTGAAAAACATAATTGCTGAAATTAAGTCAGTGAATGAATGCATTTAACAGCATATTTAAATGTTTAAACATGACAATTTAAATGACAGATATACATACATATATGCACATACATATATAGTATACAGTAAGTTGAAAATAGTTTAAAATGACAGACAAATCAGTGAATTTGAAAATAGATGAATGAAGACTACAGAGAACAAAGATTAAAGAAAAAACAAAAAACAAACCTTAGGAGCTGTGAGATGATATCCAAAGGTCTACAATACAGGGGGTGCAAAAGACTGTATACACATTTTAAGAAAGGAAGAAACTGTATTAAAATTGTAATAATATATACTGACAACAAAAGATGAATTCAAGTCATGTGTATACATTTTTTTGGTATCCCCAATATATACAATTGTAGTCTCAGAGGAAGAGAAAAGGGAAAGAAAAAAATACATATTTGAAAAAATAATGGCTAATTTCTAGAATCTGTAAAAGACAAATTTTCATAATCAAGAAGCCCAGAAATCCTATGAAGGATAAATATAAACAGGACCAAATTAGGCCTGTCATAGTCAAACTGCTAAAAATCAATGAAAAAGAGAAAATCTTGAAAGCAGCCAGAGAAAAACAATATACCGGGGGTGCCAAAAAAAAAAAAAAAGGCATACACATTTTAAGAGGTATCATCTAAACTGTATTACTTTTCAAAGTTGAATTGAATTATGGTAGCAATGTGTAGTATGACGTTCACTCAAAAGATGGCATTAATCAAATGAATGCTAGCCTCACCGTATGACAGGCAGGACAAATAAAATGGCGGAAGCATGGTTATCGTTGGAGGAGCGCAAGACCATTTGAAGTGGTATTTGAAATTTGAGAACGTTGTCGAAGTACAATGACAATGGAGGCGTGAGCATGCAACAGAACCTCCAACTTAACACCCCGTGACTTGTACCTATGGGGGACTTTAAAGGATCTGGTGTTATGTAGAAAACCAGCTACACTGGTGGTACTTCGCGAAGAAATTGAACCGGTATGCGCAGAGATACAAGTGGACACTTTGGTCAAGGTCGCTCAAGCAGTAGTTGGCCATAATCAGAAGTGTCTGGACGCTGATGGTAACCACTTTGAGCACCTCTTGTAATTGCAGAAGTCAAATGTGACTTGTAGTCATCTTTTGTTATCGGTATGTATTATTACAATTTTAATACAGTTTTCCTTCCTTAAAATGTGTATACATTTTTTTGGCACCCCCTGTTTTACATATAATTTGGATGATGTCTAACTTCTCATCTGAAACTATGTAGGGCAGGGGTGCTAACATCTTACTATGTGGACATCAAGAATACTGACTTATACCTGATGAAACAAAAAACAGAGAAATAGAAATTATAGTATTTATGGCTATAACCAATAAAACAAAAAACAGTGACATAATTATGTCAGGAAAAAAGGTGGGAGCAGTGCAAATAAGCTTAATGTTTCTTTACATATATTTAAATCAAGAAATTTCAGTAGAAGCATAATAATTTAGAGATATGGAGTTAACCAAAAGAAAAAATAGCTGGAAGTGATTGTCCGCCAAAGAAGTGGAATTAAGAATGAGAAAAGATGAGGCTGCAAATTGCAATTTTTAACTTCAAGCCTTTCTGTACAACTTGATTAAAAAAAAAATCACACACACCCTTCATTAAAACAAACATATACATAAAACTATTAGGAAACTAATGCTTCTCCCATTTTAAAATTCTGAAACCAATAAGTATTTATTAATTTTAACACGCAAGACATTATGATAGGCACCAAAACCTGCTTTTTCTCTTCCTCAATACCTAGGCCTTTACATGACCTATAAAGAGCTGTCAACAGGACAACTGGATTTACTAGTAATCGCTGGGAACTCTTCAGAGAGTTCTGAGTTCTTGATATCAGCATATGGATGTTATTTTAAAGTCATGGGAATGTATTAGGTCACCTAAAGACAGAATGAACACAGATCTTCTAATACTTTATACTTCTCAAGTAACTAGACTTCCTTTCACGACTTAGGGTGAGATCTAGCCCCTCCTTGCTATCCATGCATATTTTGTCCCTATCCAGTTCTGCTACAGTAAATGGGTCATGCTGGTTTTCACCCCAAAATATTATAAAGAATAGACCCCCAAATCGCTCTCCTATGCAATAAATTATTGTAGCTTAGGCTTTGAAATTCTAAATAGTCCATGATTCCAAACTGCTGAATTTTTCACATATTCATAAAACACAACTAGTTTCTCTTCAGATTATCATGTATTTTCTTTTATTTCCTCTTCTTTCACTAGCAAATTTCTTAAGTTTCTTATTCATTAATTGATATAAATTTTCATATCTCTGTCTATAATGCTTTCATAGTATTCAAAAGTTTATCTTGAAGAGCCTCCAAGAACCCATCTTCCAGATTCCCCATTAATGTAAAATATCATGAAATTAAACTCTATAATTTAAAAAATTGGTACTTTATTTGAGATGGCTAATGTTTATATTTTTAAAATATTTTGGAGAAAAAAACTTTTTGATCAAATTTATTGTCAACATTATGTGAAAACATAATTAAATACGAGTTTATTGTAATCATTGACTTACACCATCTCAAAATATGGACAGTAAATATCTAAGAATCCTCTCTATATCGTAAGTCAAGGTTGGTAAACTTCGCTTGCAGGCCAAATTTGGCCATCTGCCTGTATTTTTTATGAACTGTGAGCCAAGAATGGCTTTTACATTTTTAAATAGTTACATTTTAAATGGTTAAATACCTACCTAATATCTTTGTGAGTTTGCCTGTTAACCTGCAAATCCTGAAATTATACTATCTCATCATTTAGGATCCTGACCTTTCCCTTTTCCCAGACAGCTTTTATTTAATGTATCCTCAACCACTATAGCCATAGACTTTCTACATAGCAAATTTTTTAGTCTAGATTTCTATTATAATGAGTTTTACTTTAGTTTGCACATTGAAGTAGCAATAATTTCATTCCTCTTGCTTTTAAACACTTTATTTTATCAAACTGTGCTATGAGCTTTAAACAATATGGTGGAGAATCAGTGTTACATTCCTACTCTTATAACACAACATATTCCACAGCCATATGGTTAGAGCTATTTTCTATTTTGCTCTTAATAAAGGATACATAGAATTGTTTGTAATAATACCCATAACAAAACCTTTTACTATTGTACAGATTCAATTACAGTAGGTTAGACCATGTCCCTTGAAATGTAAAGACAATAAATTAACAGATTTATAAGTAACTGTCAATACTGATTCCTTTTAAGAAAGGAATTAACAAAAAGCTAACAAAAAATAGTAACTCTTTTATTGAGCTACCTAAATGAGAAAAATATTTAGTTAAGATGAGAGAAACAACTTAAATATTGAAGGAGAAATATAAATAGCTTTCCCAATTTTATTTCCTATTTTATAATTGTGTAGACATGTAAAAGAGGATTACTATAAGGGAAATAGAAGGACTACAATTTATTTTTCCAATTTAAATTGTTACTGTAACAACAGGTGGAATACTGTTGATAAAATGCTAACTCTCTGGCTCTTAGTTGTTGCTATGTTTTTGTGTACCAGGTATACTTTAGACTTAGTAGCTCTATCACATCTTTTTATACAAGTGTTCAAAATTATTTATACCCTTCGTAATAAAGACTCCTTTAAAGTTTTGTAGTCTGTGAGCATATACTATTGGTATAAGCGTAAATAATATACAGAATAATCATTGCTAAGTTAACAATGCTTGAGCACCAATGATCTGAAACTGTTCCAAGTTTCTTACTCATTTAATCCTCACAATAACTCTATGAAGTAGATACTATTATCACCTCTTTTTACAGATGAGAAAACTGAGAAAAAGAGATACAGTAATTATTCATTACTTGCCCAAAGACACAAAAATAGTATCAGTCAGGATTCAAACCCAGGCCATCTGGCTCCAGAGTTCACAAACTATGTCACGTAGCCTTTATGCTAAACCGTATTGCTAAATAATTTAATACTTATATTACTAACAAATGCTAAAATAGAAAAGTCCACAGTGCACACTGAATGTATAACTTTACTATATTTCTAAGCATCTTATCATATGATAATATGACAATATATTTATTATTACTTAATGGAAGGGAGTTCTTTAAATGAGACAAAGAAGGGGAAATTATACACTTATCAATTGTTTTAGTTTGAATATGAAACCAGTTTCCACTGGAATATAAATGCACACTGAAATACTCTTGAACATGAATAATTAGTGTATCAATGTTACAAGGGAAGTCAATACCACACCCACTTTGTTGACAGCAGGATGTTTTCTAAATCCAAGCATGCTTTAAGCCTCCTGATCAGAGCTTTAACCACTTTCTGCTCATGTTAAACACTCAACCTAATAAGTAAAGGTAAAAACAGTTTCCACCTCACCAAAGAAAAAACTGGAAAAGTAAAGAAAGATACAGAAAGAGATAAATAGGGTCTTGCATTTGCCAATGAGTGAAATCATCATCAATTATTACTGAATACTGACTAGCAGCTGTTGTAAGCATTTTACCTATAAAAACTCATTTAATCCTTATAAACCCAATGGGAGTTGTTATACCTATTTCATAGAAGAGGAAACAAACACAGAGAGGTTATATAACATAACCAATATCACAAAGTAAGAAGCAGGCTGTGAACAACTATACTATACCTTTATCACAGGTGTTAATGTAACAGGCATCTTGCCTAGCTTCAGCTGTGTTAAAATTATTAAAATTAAAATTTATTGGAGTAATGATGTTAAATGGAGAGAAACTTAATCTTCAAAAATCTTGAAGAGTCCTGTATGTGGCTATAAATTACAGACACCAAAAAGACAGCTAGAACTCTAAAAAGCATTATTTGGCTGTGAATTTCTCATACTTCCTTCTCCCACCTTCATTCCCATCTGTTTTATGACCCCGTCTCTCTTTCTCCTCTTTAAAGAAACAGAATACAATTATTTGCCTAATGTGGACCACTGCAGCTAAGAGTTTGGACTACGGTTCAGGAAAGCAAAAAGCAGAAAGAATCACATAAGAACAATAGATTCATGGTCCTGTGTGAATTTGTATTCATGATGTCTATGCAAACTTGAAATATTCAATGTGAATATTTGATTAAATATTCTTTAAATCCCTCTCAAATCTCAGGTTCTGTAATGGTTATCTACGTTGGTACTCCCAGTATCTGTCAGACTGCACCTTATTAATCTCATCTGTCTTCCTATGTATGGGTTTTTCTATTTCTAAAGGTTTACTTCTTGACCCCTGAGAGCAGTAGACACTGAAGTTAGAGAAAGACCAAAATTGGAATCCTCATCTCTTATGCCTAAATTGCTTAATGATTAACCTGATTAGAGCTTGTTTTCATCTACAAGACCAGGGCCATAATAATTCAAACTGCTACAGAAAAGATCAAATGAGTTCAACTCAAAATGCCTGGTAAATGCTCACGAATATTCATTCCCCACCTTTTCTGTTTATTTGTTCTATTCTCATTCTCAACAATTTTTACCTACTCTTCAAGTTTTAACTACTCTGTATGTATCTAACATCCAGTTTCATATTTTAAAATCTTACTTCCTTTTAAAGTGTTGAAACCACAATTCCACTGTAATATCCTCCTATCGTCTTGAACTCAATGTGCCTCATTTTCTCAAAACCATCTGTCCTAATCTCTGTTCCTATTAATGAGGCCATCAATTCCCATTCTAAAAACCTTGGAATCATCTTTGACAGATCTTCCACATTCCTGGATTCTGTGACTGGTTGGTCACCAATTTGCTTCTGCCTCAAAATCTTTTTCCTCCTGGTACCTTTTCCACTGCAACCATCTCAGCTGACCATTGGCCCAGAAGCCTCCTCAATTCAGTCCCTGTTTTCTCTTCCACAGCAGCCTTCATGCTCAGGACAAACTGATGTATTTACCATTGAATGCATCCTGTCCTCTTGCTGCAAGGTTTTACTCTGTCACCTTATTTACCATTTCACTTTCTGATCCACATAGTAAATATAATCTTTTCTCTCATTAAAAAAAAATACTATCCTTTAACATATTAAATCACAATTTATCTGGGGAGTTTGAGCAAAATATAACTTTTCCATTACCTTATGAAGTGCCAAAATGATTGCTATCATACTTTGTTTTGCATTTATCCATTCTTCTTTCCTTCTAAACGACATAGCTTCCTTTAGTCACTTATTTCCCTAAGTGTGCTCCTTGGAACACTTGTTGCACATGATTTTGTAAGAGTTGTGTAAGGAAAATAAGAGTCTGTTGTCAAACAAGTTTTAGATATGCTAGATTAAACAGTTAAATAGGTTCCTTTATTGTAGGACTTCTCACAGCTTTAAAAATGCTAACTTCCTAGTTCCTTCATCATCATTCTTTTTTATTTATGACATGAAAGCATTCCTTTCTCATCCCACTACAGCTTGACTCAGCTCCAGACTACGACACACTCTTTTGAACTGGGATCTCTACTTCCTAAAAATGATACCCAGACCAAGAGATCTAAGTACTATATCTTAAACTTGGGAATTCATACAGATAGGTAGTAATATATTGGGTTATGCAAATTTGTAAGAGAAAATGTGGCATATTTTCCTGAAGAGGTTTACTTAAAGATTTTCATTGGAAAACATTTTTTTATGATAAAAAATATAGAATGCAGACTATTTTAAAAGAAAAAATATAAGACTTTCAAAAAATTTCCAGGTTTGAGTTTGGATGCCTCTTGAGGCTATCTCCCACACCCCTCTGGTATGTATTCAAATTCCTCCGTCCTAAAGATACATACTCCCAAGGAAAGTCCAAGAACCACTGAAGTAGGCCAATGGAGAGGAAAAGTAGAGAATTATTACTTAGAGAATGTTTCCTTTGTGATAAGTATTATACTAGACCCTTTACTTATATTATCGTCTTAATGCCTACAATGACACTACAATAGGGCATTATTTCATTAATTTCACAGACAAGAAACTTCGGAGAGGTTAACAGGAACTGAGCTGCAAAGCTGCAAAGCTTACAAGTGGTTAAATGTTTACTACAGAATACTCGGTCAACAAATAAGACACATTTATCATAGAAATATTATGACTGATTCCCATGAGAAAAAAACAACTAGAAATCAGTTTTAAAGAATTTATCACCAGGTGAGGCTTTCAGTCTTAATATAGATCCTGATAGAAATGAGGCACCTATTTCCTAATAAAAGCTTATTAAGCAGTACCAACAATTTTTTAGATATGCAGAAGTGTTATCAGGATGACATGTTTTATTAATGGAAACGAGGGAAGAAACTAAAGCCTTTTACATTTGTAAATTTTATGTATTATTTATTCACTAGCACATTTCTTCCAAAATAAAAGCAATGCCTACTATGAACTAAGATTTTTACCCAGATGTCTATTATATGAATAATATTGAAAAGACTTCCAAGGATTTCAGAGAGTAAATCTGAAGATGTCGAAGCATTTTGAAATTGAGGGGTTAAATTATAAGTCCAAAACATGAAGCTTATTTTGTTCACAGAACACTACCAGTTAAATCTGCAACTTGAATCTTTACATGTGGAAATAAACCAGACGGTTCTTCCTTTAAGAAAACCTAGTACAGTATATGATATACAGATTCACCAAATCAACTTACTGCAGAATCTCTCAAAATGGGGATCTTCATTAGTGGATTTTAAAGTAGACAAATTACAAACAAACAAATATGTTTATATACAACATTTCAGGAATATATCCATTGGTCAAGGCTCCCAAAATAAAAAATATCACAGGATGTGCTCCAAGGACGATTACTTTAAAGTGAATAAACCTATTATTAAAAATATAACCTTTATTTAAAAGTGCTCAAACCTATCTTTGTTACCATTAATAAGAATTATGGTTTCAGAGGTAACGGAAAACAAAATCATTTGTATGTATACATTTGTGAGGATAGACTACTCATAAAAAAGTGTTAACTTACAATGGACAGTTATTAAATATACATAAATTTTAAAATTTATATTTTCTTGCATGGCAATGGTTAAAATGTGAATATTCAATTTATTTAATCTATTACATGCTTTCAAATAAAAGTAAAATATTTTCATTAATAGCAGATAATGGATAGCAGATAATGAAGTACTGATTAGTACTTCAGATATTGGGCAAAGTCATATGTACACATCAATAAGCAAAAATCTCAAGAACAGAAGGAATATAAGTCAAAATGCAATGATATCAAAATCTCCTCCCCAATTTTGTAAATTAAAGGAACCAGTTATGCCCCTAAAGTATATCTTCTCTGAAAAAAATGCATTTAAGGACAATTCAGTAAGATAAATAACTGTAAGAATGAGCCCAGATGAAATGCCTTTTTCTTTTGTGAGGTGGCTGAAGATGTCTAATATTCTAATTTTGAAAAACTAAGTTCCTACTTTTAGTACATTTCTAAGTTACCATGGTTAGCTGCAGAACTAAAAAAGAGAAATTAAAAGCCAGAAAATGGACACGTCTTTTGAGAAAATTCTATAACTTCTGTTTATCTTAAATTGATAATTACTAAATGATCTAAAAATACAAGAAAGTATTTCTAATTTATCTTTCTCAACTGGGAAAACACAATATAAATCAACATAACTAGCAAATAATGTCAAGTTAAAAAAAATCTATTAAAATTATGAAAGAACACTCACTTGTAAGGACTCCAGTTAACGAAATAAAGATCTGATGTATTAAAAAAGCATGCTTACAAAATTCTAGGTTTCCGTACAATTATCTTTTTAAAATGTACTTTACTTATAAGGATATTGCAGTAGGAAGCAGAAATCTATTCTGGAATCACAGTCTAACAAAAAAAGCAATCTGACCTTCACATTCATATTAAAAAACTGAGTTGACAGCTTTCTTCACATTGAAATATTTTTAAAAACATGAAACTATTTTAAAAGATTCATATATACACACACATAAAGTAAAAGAATACACAATTAAAAATTAAATAAATGTGCCTAAAGACATTCTTTAATGGCTTCCCTGAAAACTAAGTGTCAAATTCTCTTCGGTTGCATTTCTTTTTCTACAAAGCTCAAAGTAGGCCTTATAGCTCAGAAATCCATGTAACACACAAATACTCTACTCATCATACTCACAGGCTTTAGTTTTTCTTCCACATCAGTCAATATTATATAGTATTTTCTCCTGAAAATCTGAAAGGCTTCTTCTTATTCACTGATCCTGTTGTTATCAGATCTGACACATCAGTAATGATCCACACTTTATCTTCTTCAGCGGTCTCTTCACACTGCCCAGAACTTACTGTACGTTACAGGTGATACTTCTTACAGCAAATGCTGATTATGGTCCCAAAGCACAAGTGATGTTCCCAAAGGAGCTTAGAACCCCTAACAACAGCACCTGCTTCGTTTGTCTCCAGAGATGCAATGTGGTATTTGTTTTGAACAGCTAATGATTTCAAGTCAGATTACATGGATGAGTTCTTTTCCTTAGCTTGCCTGACATAAGCTTATTTATCCTTTCAGAATACTGCAGCAAACATAGACTGTATGAATCCCTCAGGAAAAGAAATATTTTTATATAATTTTTCTCTGTGGCGCAGTTTAGTTTACCCTTCGGTTAGAGCAAATTGCTGGAAGAACTGGTTCTGAGGTTTCCAATGGCGCAGCGTTAACATAGTGAATGATTCACGGATGTTCTTAACATTCAGGAGTTACACGGAAGGCTAGCAATGCAGCCCAGGTCCAGAGCTGATGAATGGTGCAGTGCTGCTGTTGTCATAGCAACCGAGAAGGGGTGGGGGAAGCAGCACCATATAAGGAGCTGTGACGAGGATTCTGGGAACGATTTATATTAAAAAACTGTAAGCTCCTCATGCCTTAAAGCTATAAACTTCTCTCTTACTGATTCCTCCCCAGATTTTTCTCTTCCAAATTCCTAAGTCAGAGCTGTGTGAATGAACACAGATTGCAAAATACAGTAAGTGAGTAGTTACTAACAAAAACCCTGCGTATTAAGGTAACTAAAAAGATTAATAATACTTTAGCAAGCTATTATGTGCCTGCATTATCATCATAATTTATTGGGTTAAATGGTAAAATTAAACAGTGATAAGTAAGGAACTGTCTAGAATGTAAGATAGCAGAAAATTTATTTTTAAATACTTAGAGATATTAAACACCTGATTAAATGCCTTTCATTCAGATGGTAGCTTCAGATACCAAAACTGCATGCAGAACCATCAATGATTGACTAATATAGTAGCAATGGTGTCCACTTCAAAAGGAGACATACTACCTCTTGTATTCCTTTTAGATGCAGACAAGTTGAAGACAGTAACTTCCCTGAAAATGAACATAGCCTTCACTCATGACTAACACTCATACCTTGTGTTATTCACTGGTGATACAGTTACCTTTCCATCCTAAGCTTCTGGGGGCCCTTCCCCACTGGGCTTGGAGAACCTTTCTGTTGTCATAGTTTCTCCTAACCTCCCAGGAATCCAGAAGAGTACCTTCACTTCCAGTGGACAGCAGGATAGCTTCAAAAAAGAATCATGGGAGAAAGGAATGCTAGGGAAAGTGTCAATGCATGGATTTAGCAGTGGTAGTGGTACTCTCTCTGCAGTATTCTAGACATGACTTTGAACTGTCTTGTACAGAAAAAAATTTTTCAATAGGCTTCTGAAGCATGATGAATACCACTGGTGCTATTTATCTATTTAGACAGGGCTTTTCTACATGAAACTGTTCAGTATCATATCAATGTATGTTTCTTTCCTCTCACCACGTATTTAATACAATTCTCCGATACAAAGTAAAGCAAAACAATTACGTAAATTTATCACATTGTTCTCTTAAGGGATAGCATTGTCACTATAATAATAATTCTGGCATAATTATGTATTTGTTAGTCATAGGTCTATGATATATTAATCTCCATATATGATGATAGCCTCTATAAAATGTGAATAAAAAGGACTGCAGTGCCATAGGAAGAATAAGCACTCGACTAGTCTTCTGACTGTATTTGTAACAATGGCTCACTTGCTTACTAGATGTAACCCTAGGTAAGTCATCTAATTCCAACCCTCAAAATTCATCATCAGTAAACTACGGGTAATAACATATTTTCTACTTTCTAAGGCAATTATGGAAATAGAATAATGTAAAGGCTTGAAATTCTAAAATTTTATGTTATTTAAAAATACCAACATAAGCAAAATAGCAAAGATTAAAAGGGGAAATGAATTTCAATGTAGCTCAACAGATGGAACATGGCTGGAAAGAGTAAATATTTTTTCAAGCTACTTTTTATGTTTGATTGAATATTTGGACTCATCACCCTGCACGTATTTGTTGCAAGGAGATATTTCATGTTCAAATTGTAGTAAACAGATGCTATGGACTAGTGTTAAAGACCTATTTAACACAATCATGTAAAAGTAATTCTACTTCACCATGACTTATAAATGTCTTTAAAAAATGGTAACTAGGAGACAAAAAAGAATAAGCAATTTCTAAAGCACATGCAAAGTGTGAAATTTGTTTCAAATGATCTTTTTATTTCCTCTAACTAGAAAACTGTCAGGCAAACCTAAAAATAAGCATTTATGTTAGATATGAAAATTCCATGGACAGCACAACTCAGTTCTCTATTTCCTTGACAGTGTAATCTCTTCTATCTAGTAAACTTTTTAAATCAAATATTGTCTTGCTCCAGTGGTTATTTCTGAGGGAAATTCTCTTTAGTTGTGACTTTTAGAATACCAATAACTCAATCCCTTAAAAAAAAAAGAAGGCAAGTTCATCTCTTTCCCGGGTCAAGTTCAGCTGATCCATGCATTAGATGGATTCTAGAAGAACTTTGTAAAAAATACAAACTTGGACATTTTTTCCACTGGCTTACATTTTCATGCTGCTTACGCTCTATACAAGCTGACTGGGATAACACATGGCCAAGGTACTTTAAAATACAAAGTACATAGGTTTTGTTTTGTTTTTGTTTTTAAAAATTTGGGTTGAACTTAAGATGTGGGAAGAGAGAGATGTAAGGCGCTAAAATATTCCCATGGCCACTAATTTTTAACTGACTTATGATTAACTTAGGTAAACCATTCTAAAACTTAGAGTTTTATATTATTTTTATTTTCATTCTTTTTCCAATCTTTCCCCTTTATAAGCTTTCTCTAAGGAATAATTATCAGTGCTAACCTCTACAGTGCTTAAAGGTAGGGTAATACTAAGGAGGAGGTGAATATATGAAATCACTGTTCTCACAGAAGTAAGAAAGTGTCGATTCAAGCTTTGGCCTGATTTCTAATGTGGGATTTTTCCTTTCCTAAGAATTGTGACTGCTCCAAATCAAGACTTCAATTTGCAACAATAATGAATAATAGAGAAGAGAAAAAATATATATATTCTTAAATAAGAATTCATCTTGTGGTCAATAAAAGAGTAGGATAAACTGGGAGGGTTGGACATACTGAGAAGTAGTATTTCTGTTTAATGAATGATATTTAAGGGATTTCTGAGGATAATTTTCATTACATATAGTTTTTACTTGATATGTTGACTTTATCACCTAACCCCTGAATAAAATTTCCCCAAATGTGTGACACCACCTCTAATTTATAATCTCAACATTTGAAAAAGATCATTTAGCTGGCAGGTGGCTCTTCAAGAATGTCTGTATTGCTAACATAAAAGGGCATATTTGAGCTACAAAATATACATATCAAATCTCCTTTCTCTCACTTAAATCATTAAACAAATCTGAATTTATGAAGTTCACTAAATGATACAGATGTATTTATAACTTAACTTTGTAAAATAATCACTTTCAGAAACCAGAATTATACACTTTCATTGAAAAGGAGGGAAAACATGGCTATTCAACCAACTCCGGTATATACCAGAACACTACTCATTACGTTGTCTAAACAAGAGCGATCATTCATATGCTTAGATGATTCCAAAATGGCCATATTTCTTTTTCTTTTTCAAATGCAGCCAATGACATGAAAGAATGAATGACAATGAAATGATGTGTTTAAAATAAAAATGTCCTATGGAACACTCTGCCCTCTGGTGTTTAAAATGTTCACCAGTGAGGGAGTATTCTGTCATGCCACATATTTATTACTTTTATGGGCTGAATGTGTCAATTAATTTGGGCACATAATTTTCTATAGAGAGGAAAAAATACGGTTTTACATTATAGTAAGTTCTGTTATCATAACAAGAATATCTATTCAGTGCTAAGCATTATATAATCCCATACTATAATTTACTTCCTGTTTAGAGTCACTCAGAGGATTTCTTCTGAATCATGGATACTTACTTATTTGCCTTTCATGATGCTTTGTGAGTGAGAAGTATTCCTTATAACCAATATTTAGTCTTTACATTCAACATCTGACACACTGAACTGCTCATATTCCATAGCAGGTGGGCAGATAAGCAAGTAGGGAAGACAGCGTCTAAAAATAAACTTCCTAGGAACTGTGGCATAAAAATCATGGTGAGTTTTCTGGGAAAGGTCAAAGAGGAAGCAAGGACAAAGAAGGATTTTTTTTTTTTTTGTAACCTTCATGGTATTTACCATGTTTAAAAGTAATACCTGACTCTTAGAACCACCACATACTAGCTAAAAGGGATTTAGGGGTCCAGAACAGGCCTCCCCAAAAGGTGCCACTTTGGCATGTGGATTATTTTAAGTGGAAGGCAACTGAGGCCCTGTGGGTTCAGAAGAAACTTCTGCCCCTCCCTTAACTACCTAGAAGAATCTAAATTGGGGGCCTTGCCCATAATGAGTTATTACCAGAAATAGCTTTTTATGACCTATCTATAGGGCAGGACAAACTTCTAATTACTGAACATCTACTCTTATCGTCCTGTGAATGATCTTCCTCCCCTCTGAAGCTCCAAAACTCTTACCTCAGGCTCAGGATGCCATATATACCCCATTATACCTTTCTGTCTCTAAACCTCTCATGTATGTGAGATCTCTGACTCATATGTGTGGGGTTCCCATACATAAGTATGTAATTAAATTTGGTTATTTTCTCTTGTTTATCTGTCTCATGTAGATTTAATTAGACCAGCCAAAAGAACCTAGAAGGGTAGATAAAAACTTCTTCTTCCCCCACAGAGTATCAGATTATTAACCAAGGGATTGCTAACTTTTTCACCTGTTAGGATTTGTTTTATTATTTTCCCCATATAGATTTTCAATTTGAAAGATTTTATCTATCAAAAATTTTATTTATTAAACAAAGAAATAATTATTAACAGGGGTTTCAAATAAATGAGTTGATCACAGTAAGGCAGTAAGGTGATATAATTTCATCTAAAGCAAAAAAGGTTAGCCTATGTAATTTTATGACAAGTAAATGTGTATTTTCTTTTAGTTTTTAAATATTGAAATCATATCCAGGGCATCGTACTAAATATTATAGAGGATAATGATATTTAAAAGGAAATTAACTGTGAAATGATATGTTTGATATAGTAAGTGCTAGGCACATACAGAAACTCTCTACAAACATTTCTGTATTCCTCTCAGCCCTGTATTCTTCCTTACGTATAAAGAACAAAAGGTCAAAAAGAGTTAATCTGTTCAGACATATGGCTTACAAATGGATGAGTGTGAAATTTTAACATGGTTCTTTGACCTACCGGAAAGCCTGGACTCTTGACCAGTATGGCACTATCTAAATCCAGTGTGTGTAAACATCACGAAAGGATTCTTTCTTTGATGATATATGTTGACATTTAGATGCTCAAAAATGTACATACTGAGAAAGACTTTCTCCTTGACTAAACTTTGTCAGGCTCCTTCTAGCCCTCTTTTCCACTATGCTTCATCCCTGGGCCTTATCTTCTGCAGCTAGCCTTGCTGTAGCAACAATCCTGCTAAGTCAGTTTAGCGAGACTTCTTGATATCTGATTGCCCTGGCCTTTCTTCAGCAAGAATTCTGTTCAATTGGTTTAGCAACAATCCCCCCTACCCTTGATGTCTCCTCTTAGTAATTTTCCATCCACTGCTGCCCTCCCCACCTGTCCCTTTGGCCATAAATCCTTAGCTGTCTTTACTATATTCAGAATTGAGACCAGTTCTATACTGAGGTCTCTTTTTCCCTAATAGTTCCTGAGTGAAATCCCTCTTTTACTACTTTAATTACAGTCTGGCTCTGGTTTTCTTTAACACTATTGACTCATGATAACTGAAATTATCTAAATTGAATTAAATATTATAATGTTCTCTACTTTTGGTTTGGAAGACTGCAGGGCCAGCAATGGGAGCCCCTCCTACCAATGAGTCAACCTTGGAGGTTACAAGAGCATACTCTTAGAAACAGTACAGGAATGAGGTCCAGATCTTGTTTAATTAGTACTATTATTCCAAAGAGCTGAAAAGTCTTCATACACATTTGCTCATTTAGGCTTAAAAAAAAATGTAAGATATTTTATCCTTATGGAAAGTAAAATGGAAATATATGACTCAGGACTGATGGGAGCTTAGACTACCACACATTTACTATGTGTTTTTATTTACTAAAATTCACTCTAATACATCTTGAATTCTAATATTTTTTCTAAAAATGCAAGATATTTACTCATGCTGCAATATCATAAGCACATTGAAATAAACCAGACTATGCGGACTGACAGTCTCTAGGATCTTTATATTTTCAAAGTGGTTTTTCAATAATTTTCTCAAGACTATGTTTCCATTTTATGCAAGATAAAAATGAGTTGCAAAGTAATATTCATTCAATATTTATTACATGCTAGGTTCTATGTTTTAAAAATCTTATTTAATCTTCACAGAAATCCTGTGTATTTTTTTCTAATAATATTCACTAAAGTATATCATGAATTCCACTGTTTCCAAAAATTGCAAGATAATTATTCTTATGTGAAGAACATACCATAAGTACACTAAAATATATCAGACTATGTAGACTAACATAATGTATAGGCTTTTTTTAAATGTCAAAATAGCTTTACATGATTTTCCTAAGATGTCTCAAAAACAAGGCAATTATTCCATTTTATCCATGATGAAAATAGTATTTTGGTTGTAGCTAGCATCTAAAATAACTAGGCTGCAGCATGATCAGATTGGTTATTGTGACTAATTTATCATCTAAATTGGCTTCCACATGGTCATTCCAATCTATTGGTAAACACTTCTTAAATCAAGCCAAAACTTTTTTCCCAAAGACTAGATAATAATACATGTGACATCAGCATTTGAAGGTTACTCCTCAGAAAAGTACCAAAACTTTTTTCTCGAAGACTAGATAATAATCCATGTGTCAACAGAATTTGAAGGTTACTCAGAAAAGTAGAGGGAGTTACTTAAGGCAATTAAAAAAATTACTAAAAGGTCATTCTCCAAAAGCTCAAAACTCGTATTTGACACAGCTAAAAGTCACACAAATCCCTTCTAAAATTATAATTGCAACTAACACTTATTGACTACTCTGTGTCAGACACTCTTATGAGTTTATACGTACCAACTCATCCACTTCTCTTAATAGTCTTATAAGGTATATATTATTATTACCCTTATTTTAGAAACAAGGAAACTAAAATGCAGGGACTTATAGCAAATTTGCACAAGTTTACACAATAAAGAAATGGCAGTCAGGGTCCATTTTGTTATATTGCCTCATGAGATTTTGGATTTTAATGTGGTAAAAAATACAAACACTATATAAAGGTATACAACAAAATTATCCTACTCCCACTTTTGAGTTAAAGTTACTGTATCTCCACACCACTACCAAATGTATGCATGTATGTTTGTATGTGTGTATTATTTTTAAATACAAAGGGATTACTATTACTGATAAACAGATTTTCATTTTTACTATATAAACAATACTATATACCAGGGGTGCCCCCCCAAAAAAATGTATACAAGTGGAGACTTTGGTCAACGTTGCTCAAGCAGTAGTTCTCCATAATCAGAAGTGTATGGACGCTGATGGTAACCACTTCGAGCACCTCTTGCAATTGCATAAGTCAAATGTGACTTGTATTCATCTTTTGTTATCATTATATATTGAGTATTACAATTTTAATAGTTTTTTCCTTTCTTAAAATGTGCATACTTTTTTTTGTACCCCTTTATACACACACATACATTTCAAACTTGTTCAAATTTATTTATAAAATAAACTCTCGGCAACAAAATCACTGTGTGTATCAAGGATTATGTACATTATTACACCAATTTATACTCCTACCAATAGTGAGAATACTCAAAATCTAACTTTTACAAAACTTACAGTGCACATAATAGCCAAACAGTATAAATTCAGTAAGTGTTGAATGGATGAACTATTGGCATTCCTAATTATCTATATTTTAAGAAGTATGCTGAAGGGCTTTACGATATTATGGACAAAAACATCTTGGAAAGAGCAGTGAATAAGAATCTGGAGAACTGTGGCAGTTCCATTCCCACAAATAACTGGGGCGACGATATGTTGTCTTTACACTCTCTCTTCTATGTCTTACTTAATGCATAGCAATGTCCAACTAAGCCAAGTTGACCTTGAGGCTTGCCCAACCTCTACGACTTCTAATTTCCCTTTATTGCTTGAACCATTTAGCTGTATCTTCTACTACTTGGAATAAAAAGGTTTTAGTCGATATATCAGAAGCCTTGGGTGAGTTAGCTAACTTCTCTAATCCTCAATTTTGGACAAATTGGACAAATTTGGAGTTTAAGGGCCTGGGTATTAACCTTGGCTCTGACAGTTTCCTAGTTACATTATTCTGAGCAAGACATTTTACCTCTCTAAGACTTAATTTACTCATCTGTAATATGGAGACACGGGTGAAGAATACGTGAGCTAATACGTGTATATTACAGTAGGCATTCAAATAAGAATTATAATCACTATTACTATCACTCATTAAAAAGTATGACTTTAAAACCTGTAAAGTTTTAAAGTTTCAAATTGGTATCTGATGTTAAAAATAATTTTAGTAACTTCACACCAAATCTGAACAAATTTTATTAACAATAACAGCTAACACATTCTGAGCACTTAATATTTGCCAGTTTTAAACAAGCATTAAACAATGAGATTATCATCAATAGGTAGGCGTGACTACTCGTGAGATAGGATGTATTTTTATCCCCATTTTACAGAAGAAAAAAACAGAACCACACAGTAGTGAAGTGACTTTCTCAGAGTTGGATTACAAACTCAAGCTGTACGACCACAGAGCCAGCTTCTCTCTTAACCACTTTCACAGCATTAACATGTTTTTGTATTGAATAGAGTAAGGTATGTATGTGTATGTGTGTGTATGTGTGCATATACATATATATATATATTTAAAATATATATTGATTTAAATATTGTGTATGTATCTATTTATTTAAAATACATTTATTTAAATATGTGCATATATGTATGTTAATTTTAAAATATATTTATTTATTTAAAAATTAGTTTTCAAGCTCCAAATTATATGTCTTCAGTCTTAAGCAGGCCCTTCCCCATTCTCATTCCTTGAAGACAGAAAATAAGTCAAAGTATTTGGAAATGGAATGAACCTATTTCTGCAAATGGGTCTTCATATATACGTGCGTGGAGGACTAAAATAAATATGCTAAAGAGTACAAAGGTTATATAATGATAGGAAAAAGTTAACCTTCATTATATATTTTACAAGATAAAACAAACAAAACAAGATTGTTTTTTCCACCACTCTTTAACTTGTTAGAAGTTAAAGATCTATTTAAAGATCAGGAAAACTTGTACAAGGTTAACAAACACAGGACACTCTAGTCCCTCCTACTCCATTCTCTCTATACACTTGCCAACAAGATCTGATCAAAAGGTAAATCAGATCATATTACTTCCCATTTCAGCCTAATCCTACAGAGCAGGCTCCTTACCAGGACCCTAAACACTGGCGTCTGCCTACCTCTTCAACTATTTTCTAGAACCCTCCCCTCTGACTTATTCTGCTGAAGCCACACTTGCTTTCTTTCAATTCCTTGAACATGCCAATACTGCTTTCTGCTTCAGGACTTTTGTACTGGGTGTTCCCTCTGCCTGGAAGGCTCTGATCCCAGATCTTCCCACGGATGGCTTCTTTTGTTTTTTTGACACTTTAGTTCAAACATCACCTCTGACTCTCTTTGACCATTCCATAGAAAGAAATCCTACCTCCACCCCAGTCTCTATCCCATTTCCTACTTTATTACCTTCATAGTACTGGTCAATCTCTAAAATAGAAGTATTTATTTATTGGTTATATATTTATTATCAGTCTCTCTCCTAACTAGACTATAAATACCTTGAAGTCAGGGGCCTTAAAATAATTGTCTTTTCCACTACTCTTTTAATTGTGTCTAGAGCAGTGCCTGACATAGTGTAGGCCCTAAACAAATTATCTGTTGAACGATGAAGTAAAAAGCTCAGAAGAATAACAAAGCAAAATACCTTGACTATAGCAGAGACAACAGACAAAATATTAGAATGTCAGAAAGAAAATAGAATGACTACTCTAGCTCTACTTATTTATTTGGCTGGTAATATAAATGCAAGACGTTTAGATGCATGGAAATAGCTAAATTAGTAAGTATAGCACTAATGGCCAGATTAAATTAATGCATTTTGTTAAGAACCACTCTCTGGAAGACATTTCCTTATGGTCAGCTAATCTTTCTCCATTCAACTTTCTTTTTGTTTATTCATAACAAAATATAATTAGGAAAGGAAAGATAACTGGTAAACAATCGAAGATTTTTACTTTAACTTTCAAAGTAATTTCATTCCATGTTAAATCAGAAAATTCTTATCTGCTTCAATTGGCAGAAAATAGGCCACAGAGAAATTTTCACAACATCCTTCCCTAGAACACAGATTTCTTTCATTCAGAAATTTAAAAATGCATTCTCAATTTCTAAATTCTTAGGCCCTTGACAGTCTCTTCAACAGAACTATTTGACAGGATACATATACTTCAAACACTGTAAAGTTAAAAATGAATAGTTCATACATGTAATTAACCAAGTATACCTCTTATTACTGCTTCCCTGTATCACCTCTGTGGTGTCTGACATGTTATTGACTTTGTTACTAAACTTATTTATCTTTTAATAAAGGTTCCCTATTTAAGTTGAAGATCAAACTGGGCAGGCAAATGGAATAGAAAAGTGGTACCGTGTTTCCCTGAAAATAAGACCGGGTCTTACATTAAGGTTTGCTCCGAAAGACGCATAAGGGCTTATGTTCTGGGGATGTCATCCTGAAAAATCATGCTAGGGCTTAGGTTTTATTTTCGGGGAAACATGGTACCTCCAAAACCTCAGGCAATCCAACTAACCTCTACAAGGAAAATGAACTTTCCTTGCTATTTCTTACAAAGAGTGTGGTAAAATGAGGCACACCACCTGATAGCCATCCGATTTGGTTATGCATTATTTTCAGTAATCAATAATACCTTAAACTGCAAGAAAAAGGGAAGATTTCTAAGCAATAAAATTTTATTCAAGTCCAATCACATGAAATTTATTCTATTTTTAGATATCAGAACGAAGTAAGTATTTCAGTAAAATGTTACTAAGCTATTTTACTGATTTTTATCTAATGACCCAACAATCAAAGTAGATTTTCACTCAGTTACTTGAAGATGCCTAAAAAAATAAGCAATATAAGAGGCATGACTTATGCTTTACAAAAGTACAGAATAAAGAAGTACTATTATTTTAATGAAAATTATAAATATTGTAAAAGTTTCATTTGAAATAGATGGAAGAGTAAAAATTCCATTTTCCCCTCTCTTCTCTTATTTTCTTTAAAATTGTCATATGACAATCAAACCTTCCCACTGTCTAGCTCAATCCTAGACACATAGGAAGTGGTCAATATATCCTTTGGGAATGACTTAATTTTTTGCCTCCATGCACTCATAACCCATCAATACGAGTCAACTTACTGACACAGGATATAGATTGATAATGTTAAAAGAAATCTAACAAAGTGACCCATATTTTCACACAATAGCATCATTCAACATTCTAAAATTTCTTCCCTGAAAAAGCGTAAAAGAATAAAAATTCATTTACTAAAGACACAGTTTGACACCTAACAACTTGATCTGAATGGGTAATACATATTCTGAGATCATATTAAAGGCAGTGCAATCCACAATTTATGAATGATAGTAAGTTATCCTAAGAAGTTTGAGGAATGTACAATGGAGAGAAAAATATCTAAATCATCTTTTAAAAATAGATATGAAATATACAAATCAGGATTTCAAGCAAAAATATGATTGATGCACCTTTGCTGAACTATGAAGCTCTTATTATCCTAAAATTATAATATCTCCATCTGTTAATCTGACGTGAGCAAGCTGATAAATGGAATCAGAACAACAGTGTATTCTGGCAAAACTTGAAATTTCTTGAAAGCCTAGTAAAATATGTCCACAACAGATGGATCATTTAGCAAATAAATATATCAATCTGTCAAACTGAGTACTGTTCTAATTCCCTAAATTAAAATCAGTAGGAGCTCCAAGAGTCTGTGACATTAGGAAGGCCAAAACGGAAAAATCTAAAGATGCACATAAACATATCTGATAACGACCTAAAGTGTCATACTGTTAGGTTTCCTGTTAAACATACTAAATTTAGGTAAAGTCCTTACCAGTTAACTTCTTCACAGGTTGGAGCCGAACACTGATAGACTGATGTGTGAGTAAGGGGGAGGATGGAAGAGAGCGAGACATGCCCTCCATAATCCGAATGTGCTGCATACCTTCACTCACTGGAAGTGGTGGGACGGCGTAGTCTGGCTCAAAAGCACAGTCGCTTTCTGTGGAGATGCCACCTGTTAGAAGAGGATGAAACAAAAGAGCTGGTGAGAAAAGATTCTTCCTTCTCTATTAAAACTTATCTTAACATACCACCTCACCCCAGTCAAAATGGCTATCATCAATAAATCAACAAACAACAAATGCTGGCGCGGATGTGGAGAAAAGGGAACGCTAGTGCACTGTTGGTGGGACTGCAGATTAGTGCAGCCACTATGGAAAACCTTATGGAGGTATCTCAGGAATCTGAAAATGGAACTACCCTATGATCCAGTAATTCCACTCCTAGGCATCTACCCGGAGAAATCCAAAACTCCAATTCAAAAATCAGTATGCACTCCTATGTTTATTGCAGCACTTTACACAATAGCCAAGATATGGAAACAACCGAAATGCCCATCAGTAGACGACTGGATTAAGAAGCTGTGGTACATTTATACAATGGAGTATTACGCAGCCATAAAGAAGAAAGAAATCTTATCATTTGCAACAACATGGATGGATCTAGAGAACATTATGTTAAGTGAAATAAGTCAGAAAGAGAAAGACAAGTACCATATGATCTCACTTATATGCGGAATCTAAAGAAAAGAACATGTGAATGAACTAATCAGAGACAGTTTTGAGGACACAAAGAAAAAACCAAGAGTTGTTAGATGGGTGGGGTGGGGGGTTTGGGGATAAGGGGAAAGGTGAAGGGATTAGGAAGCAGCTGGTAACCACAAGATGGCCTCAGAGTTTTTTGAAAATTAATTTGGGGAACTTATTCAATAATGTTGTAAAGATTTTGTTGGGTATCCGATGAACATGCGTCCTATTTGGGAGACCACCTCAGAGATAATGTGGATGCCTGATCATGGCATTGTACACCAGAAGCTAAACATCAAGGAATGCCAACTATAATTTTATATATATAATGTGATGGCTCGGTGTGAGGTCGGAGGGATAATGGATGGGGGGAGGGGGGTTCACAGTGTGAGGGATATAAATGATGAATGTTTAAGTATTACCTTGTCTTGTACACCTGAAACTAAAAAAAAAAAAAAAAAAAAAAAAAAACTTAACAGCCAAAAAGCGGAAACAATGTCATTAACTGGTGAATACATAAACAAAATGTGGTATATCTATACAATGGAATATTATTTAGCAATAAAAAGAATTATGGTCTGCTTCATGCTACAAAGATAGTTTTCAAGATAAATCTTGAAAACATCATGCTAGGTGAAAGACGCCAGACCCAAAGGTCACATGTTGTAAGATTCCATTTTTAGGAAATATTCAGAACAGGTAAATCCAGTGAGAAAGTAAACTGGTGGTTGCCAGGAACTACAAGGAGGGAGGAACGGGGAGAGACTGCTTGAAGGTACAGGGTTTCCTTTTGGGGTGAAGGATGCACAACATTGTAAATGTACTAAAAGCCACTGAATTGTACACTTTAAAATGTTTAAAATGGTGAACTTTAAAAAAATTTTATGTTGATATATACCATACATATTTATTCAAACCAGAAGCCTAGTAATCTTTGTTAATTTCTTCCCGACACATCCCTTTGCAACAAAAGCATTAGCAGTTCTGCAGATTATCAGCTTAAATTTCACATCTGCATGTTCTCTCCATTTCTCCTACCACTACCATAGTCGAGACCACTATTATTTATCCCCAAAACTTCTGTTGGTAGAAATCTAGATTACTACTTAATCCTTGGATTTTAGAAATTACCAGGATATGTCTTAACTTTTTCCTTCTCCTTAGACTCTGGATGCTTTTGTTTACTATGCTGACAAATCCTTCTCTTCCAACTGTTCTTTTTCCTCTCTCTGGTACTGTGATCAGATGGAGATTGTATATCCTAGACCTATTTTTCAAGTTTCTTTCTCTCATAAAGATTTCTAATCTTTGGGCTTTCATGAATAAACTTGAGACTGATTTATCTGGAATGATATTATTTTAGAGGTTTATAAACAAAAGGCATGCCATTAGTATAATTCACTGATTAATTTTTTTTGAGCAAAAATTTTTATTGAGCAAAATCAACATTAGATTTTTTAAAAGCAATATATCTAGAAGAATGCATTTGATTTAGTGAAGCTCCTCTTTTCACTTGAAGTGTTCCAATGTTAAAACTTAGCTGATAATTTTAGAATCTAATAACACTCCTTAAGGAATAATACTGCAATTAGTCCAGTCTGGATGGCCTAGTTTACTTTTCTGCTTAAAAATATTTTCCTACATCTTCTCTGTCCCATAAATTGTGCTTGAACTCATTGACACTAAGGAAAAAAACTAAAAATATATGTTTCAACTAAAGAAAAGTACTGGTAAGCGTTCACAGAATTTGACTGTGTTAGTCAATCTTTCTCGGGTAAATAGCAACCTCAAAATCTCAGTAGTCTACAACAACATTACCTTTATGCTCATGATGTCTGCAGGCTGACTATAATAGGTCAGCTGATCTAAGCTGGGCTATCAGGTTCAGAACTATTCTGAAGTGTCATTGATATTGAGCCTAGTCACCAAAGAGGCAGTGAGTACATGGGGAATGCTCTTTTCCTGGTAGATCACAGGAATGCAGAAGGCCAAGTCAAATCAGAGGAGCACACTAAGACATTCCAGTTGGCACCCTTTAGTGGAAACTACTGAAAAGTTGCATAACAAAAGGAATGAATGTATAATTTTATAATAGGAAGTGAAAAATTGGGAATCCAATTTACCAAGCATATCAGATAATATTTACTGGTGATCCAAATTACTTAATCTTTATTTTCTATCTTTTTTTCTCCCTAACATGCTTCCTGCTTCGATCAACCAAATACAAGTTACTGAAATAATGTGATAGAGATACGGCAGAATAAAATAAACTGCTAATTTGGCAGAAAAAAATTCAGTTATGCTGGACACCTAGTGATTAGATATTCAAAAGTTGAACTAAGAAAGGACAGAGATATCAAGTATATGAACATAAAAGGAATGTTAGGAGTAGTGATGATTCAATAAAAATTTCAGTCATCACTAGTCTTATATTTAATAGATGATTATTAATATTAAAGTTTAAGTTAATAAAAAATTCCATAGCCTAAGGCAATACCTAGATAACTGCCTTCTAATTTTTCATGTTATATAAATAACCACAAATAATACTTATAAATCAAAAACCACCAGCATGATAATTCACTGAACTATACATCTGATTTGCAAATTTTTCAGTTTACATGTTATAATTCAGTACAATTTTATTTTTTTTAAAGTACATAGAAAAATAAAACAAAACATAGCATGGTGATAAACTAGCCCCTAAAGTCAAAGAGCTCTTACATATTTCTGAAACAAAGGGGTTTTGCCTAAATTATTCCAAACGTCCTTTTAAATCAAGGCTTATACCAACCACTCTGTTACTTGGTAATAGTCTCATAACAAGTACATCCATTAGGCAGGAAACAGGCCAAGAGAAGTGTAAAAAGACAGCATGATGGCCTATAAAGAAAATTCTGAGGAATCTCCAAAAAAAATAAAAATAAAAAGCTTATACAAGAATCCAGTGTCTTCCTATATATTAGCAATGACCACTTGGAAAATAATAATGTAAAAAAACAGTATTATTAAACTAGTGCTATTAAAAACACGAAATAATTAGAAATAAATCTAACAAAATATGTATGATAGCATAATATTTGTAAGCCGAAAACTATAAAACATGATGAAAGAAATAAAAGACCTAAAAGGAGAGATATACTGTGTTTGTGGGTCTGAAGATTCCTTATCAAGATGTTAATTCTCCTCAATCTATGGGTTTGAAACAATCCCAATGCAAACCCAGTAGGCAGTATTTTTTGGTAGAAATCAACAAACCGATTTTAAAATTTGTATGTAAAGACAAAGGAACTTAAGATAGACAAAACAATTTTGAACAAAGAAAAAGCCTAGAGTCTCACAGTACTTAATTTCAAGACTAAATGTAAAAGACAGTAATCCAAAGAGTATATGGATTGACAAAAGAATAGACACCCAATCAATGGAACAGACTAGAGTCCAGAAAAAGACCCACATAGATATAGTCAACTAAATTTTGACAAAGGTGCAAGGGCAACTCAATGTCAAAAATACAATCTTTACAACAAACAGATTTGGAACAATTACATATACAACAAATCTTTACAACAAACAGATTTGGAACAATTACATATACACATGAAAAACATCAACCTATACCTTCACCACATATGACAAATTGAAATGGTTCACAGACCTTAATGTAAAGCCTAAAATCACAAAACTTCTAGAAGAAAACATAGGAGAAAAATCTGTGTGATTTTGTGTCAGGCAAAATTTTTTTTACAATGGACCCAAAAAAGATGACCCACATAAGAAAAACTGATAAGCTGGAATTCACAAAAATTTAAAATTCTAACTCTTTAAAACATACTATTACAAAATGAAAAACCAGTACCAACTGAGAGACATATTTGTAAACTACATATCTGATTAAGAACTGTTATTTAGAATATAAGAACTCTCTTAATTAAATAACAAGAAACTACCCCAATTTAAAAAATAGGCTAAAGATTTGAACAGACACTACACAACGTAAGAGATATGTATGTCAGATAAGCACGTGAAAAGATGCTCAACATCACTAATCATCAGGGAACTACAAATTAGAAGATGTCACTACACACCTAAGTGAAATGGCTAAAATTAAGCTAACAAAACCAAGTGCTAGAAAGGATGAACTAGAACACTTACATATTGCTGATGAAATACCAAACATTATGTACAACTTTGGGAAACAGTTTGACATTTTAAACATAAACTTACCATATGACCCAGCAATCCAATACTTGGACATTTATCCCCCAAAAATGAAGACACATTGCTCCCCCCAATTCAAACAGTAGACTTATTCATGATTTCCCCAAACTGAAAACTACCCAAAAGTCCATCAACTGTGAATGGGTAAACAAATTGTGGGATATACCGGGAGTGCCAAAAAAATGTATACAAGTGGACATTTTGGTCAATGTTGCTCAAGCAGTAGTTCGCTGAAATTACAAGTGTCTGTACACTGATGGTAACCACTTTGAGCACCTCTTGTAATTGCAGAAGTCAAACATGACTTGTATTCATCTTTTATTATCAGTATATATAGAGTATTATAATTTTAATACAGTTTCCCTTTCTTAAAATGTGTATATGTTTTTTGGCACCCTCTGTCCATACAATTGAATATTACTTGGCAATAAAATAAACCACTGACATATGCAAAAAGAAATTAAAAAAAAAAAGAATGAACCTCAAGAGCATTAAAGCATAAAGAGCCAGAATCAAAAGACTACATACTGTATGGTTTCATTTATAGAATATTGTAAAACATATTATAGTAACAGTTGACAAGGAGACAAGGGTTGGAGTTGGGGGGAAAGGGACTGACTACAAAAGGGCATGATGAAACTTTATATGATGATGAAAATAAACTATACTTGGTTTTACTGGTAATTACCTGACCATCTACGTTTGTAAAAATTCATGGTACTATATACTTAAGAGGGGCAAATCTGACTGTATATAAACTTCAATAAACCTGATTTTAAAAGTCCTAAAGAACTTTGTGATAATATGGTGACTGTATGTACATTTATGATTTGCAAACTTTTCTGATTGCATGTTTTATTTCAATGAAAGTCTACTTTTTAAAAGTACAGTGAAAAATAAAAAAGTATGGAGAAAAAAGTAGTATAGGTGATAAACTAGCCCCAGAAACAAGGGTAATCATGTCAGACATATTGTACATGGTAACAACGCATAATTCGTCAAAGTGCTCTCATAGGTTTCTGAAACACGGCGGTTTGGCCTAGATGATTTCTCACGTTGTTTCAAGGCAAGATTTATTCCACTCTGAGTCTGTACCATTCTCACAAGTTCATGTATTAATCACAAAATGAGGCACAGAAAGTTTAATAATTAACACAGAATCACAAAATTAGAAGCAGAAGATAATTAGAAACCAAAATCCTTACTACAGTCTATAAGGCTCTACACGATCTGGTCCCACCTACTTAATTCTCTGACTTCATCGCTTCCCACTTCCGTCGTCATTTCACAATGCTTCTGTCACACTGGCCTTTCAGTTCCTTGATCTGGCCAAATTTATTCCCAATTTATGACCTTTGCCTGTTTCTTCTACCTAAAACACTCAGTCCCAGGATCTTTGCAAAACTGGCTCACCTTTGTCTTTATAAGGTCCTAGCTCAAATGTCACCTCCTCAGAAAGGCCTACCCGGACTGATTTAACCTAAAGTTATCCCCCACTCTTTTCTCCACCTCTCATTCTCTATCACATAATCCTATTTTATTTTCTTGATAGCACTTACTACCTGAAATAACCTGCTTTCTTTATTTATCTCACTCCTCTAGAATGAAAGCATCATAACAATAGGGATTTTTTTCTCTGGCTTCTTTATTGCTCTTGCCCCTCAGCCTGATTAGAACCTGGTACTGGGGCAGCCTCTGGGTGGGCAAGAGTGGCACGGCTGACTCAGGCCTCTAGTCTTCTGCGGGGGCCCAGATCTGGCCCTTTCATCTGCCTGGGATGCTCTGCCCTAGCATATCCTGTCTGTGTTCTCTTCTCAAGCATGGTCTCAGAATAGAACATCTTTCCTTAAAGTCTTTAATGCACTGGCTAGGATCTCAAGACACAGTTGAAGAAAGCAGTGAGAGCGGGCATCAGAGAGGGAAAATTCAGCTTTTCCCTACCGTCTGCATCAAAGAGATGCAAATTGAAAGGAATCTTAGTGAGATGAATTCTATGTGAAAAAGCCTTTAGAAGGAGCACTGATCTTTTTTTGCAGGAGAGAAATCAGAGAGACAAATCATGAATGTAAGAATGGTAAGAAAGATTCAGTAACCATTATCCCCATTAGAGATATGGGAGATTTCAAAATGAAAAGAAACTCTTCAAATAATTTTAGAGCATGAGAGCATTTGGTCTACAGTCTACAGTCTACAAACTGTACATGAGATCTCACACTGCAGACAAACTTTATTAATGTAATCAATGCGGAAAGTTCTTTAGAAACACCTCTAGTCTTGTGGTGCTCAGAGAATATTGGGAAGAAACTCTATGAACACAAAGACTTACAGCAAAACCTTCAATGGGATCACTCATTTACTGCTCATCAGAGAATCCATCCACACTGGGGAGAAACTCCAAAAAGGAATGACTGAGAAAAAGCCTTCAGTAGGAACATTAAGCTCACAATGCCTATGTGAATACACACAAGAGAGAAACACTATGACTATAATGAAGTCAGAAAAGCTTTCAAAAGGGACTATATTTAATCTCACTGAACACATGAGTAAATCCTGGGAAGAAAGTCTGTGAATGCAATGACTGCGGATACGTTTTCAGAAGTTACTCATACCCTGGGAAAAAAGTGAGCACACACAGAGAAGAAAAACCATATACGTGTAACGAATGTGAGAAAGGCTTTAATGGTCCCTTTAGACTTTACAGACATGAGAATTCACACTGGAGAGGGAACACAAATATATACAATGTGGGAAAGGCTTCAGCCCCAAATTTTCCCTGTTCTACATAACAGAATTAATATAAAGACACAAATCATGAGTGTCTTACAAATACCAGCAAGGATATAGATATGAAAAACATGACTAGTTTGAGGAGAGGCAGGATAAGCCTATTCCAACTTCCCTTGCCCAGTGAATACAAATATAAACCCTTGAAAGAATACATAGAGCTCACTTCCAGTTTCCTAAAAGGGAGGGGAAAACCCCCAACTGAGAAGTACAGGTGAAGCGCACAGTACAGGAGCACAGGCTTACTGAAAGACTGAGACCCGACCTTAGACCTATAGAATGCTTCCCCTCCTGCATGCCTTACCATTCCATTACTATTTACCACATTTCTTTTTACCCAATTTAGCATGTGCACTTTTCAGCAGAAACTTACAAGGCGTACTAAAAAGCAAAAAACACAATTTGAAGAGACAAACATACATCAGAACCAGACCTAGATATGGCAGGGATGTTGGAATCATCAAACCGTGAATTTAAATACTTAGGTATAATTCTAATAAACTATGTACAAGATACATATGAGAAAAACTACAAAACTCTAATGAAAGAAATCTAAGCTCTAAATAGATGCAGAGAGAGTCCGTGTTCCTGGATAGGAAGAATTAATATTGTCAAAATGTTGGTTCTTCCCAACCTGATTTATTAGATTCAATGCAATCCCAATTAAATCCCAGGAAGTTATTTTGTTGATATCAACAAACTGATTCTAATGTTTACATGGAGAGGCAAAAGACACAGAATGGTCAACTCGACATCTGAAGGGGAAGAACAAAGACGGAGGGCTGACACTACTGAACTTCCAGACTTACTATAAAGCAACAGTAAGCAAGGCAGTGTGGTACTGTGAAGAAATGAACAAACAGATCCATGGAACAGAACAGAAAGCCCAGAAATAGACCCCCAGTCAACAGAACTTTGACAAAGGAGCGAAGTGGCAATACAATAGAGAAAAGATAGTCTTTTCAACAAATGGTGCTGGGACAATTGGACATCCACATTCAAAAAAAATGAATCTAGAAACAGACTTTCTACCCTTCACAAAACAATTATAACTCAATACATGTCACACACCTAAATATAACACGTAAAACTATAAAACTCCTGGAAGATAACATAGGAGAAAATCTGTATGACCTTGGATATGGCAGGCGCTTTTTAGCTACAACCCTACAGGCACAATCCCTGAAAGAAATAATTGATAAGCTAGACTGCATTAAAATTTAAAACTTCTCTGTGAAAGACACTGCCAAGAATATAAGAAAAGCCTCAGACTGGGAGAAAATATTTGCAAAAGACACATTTGATAAAGAGCTATTAGCCAAAATACACAAACTCAACAACAAGAAAATGTAAAGCACAGGCAAAAGATCTGAAGACATCTCACCAAAGAAAGTACATACATGGCAAATAAGTATATGAAAAGATATTCAATAGTACATGTCATTAAAGAATTGCAAATTAAAACAATGAGATACTACTACACACCTATAAGAATGGCCAAAATCCAAAACACTAACAACACCAAATGCTGGCAAGGATGTAGAACAAAAAGGAACTCATTCACTGCTGATGGAAATGCAAAGTGGTCAATTCACTTTGGAAGACAGTTTGGCAGTTTCTTAAAGAACTAAACACTCTTTTACCTTACAATCCAGCAATTAGAGCTTCTTGGTATTTACCCAAATGAGTTGAAACCTTACATTCACAGAAAAACCTGCACATGGATGTTGACAGCAGCTTTATTCATCATGGTCAAACTTGGATACAACCAGGATGCCCTTCAGTAGGCGGATGGATAAACTGTGAGGCATCCAGACAATGGAGTGCTAAAAAGAATGAGCTATCACACCATGAAAAGACAAGGAGGAACCTTAAATGTAATACTAAGTGAAAGAAGCCAATCAGAAAGAGTACTATATAATTCCAACTGTATTAACATTCTGGAAAATGCAAAGCTATGGAAACAGTAAAAAGATCAGTGGTTTCCAGGGACTGGGGCAGAGAGGGATGAATAGTCACGAGCACAGAGGATTTCCAGGGCAGTGAAACTATTCTGCAGGACACTAATGGTAGATACATGTCATACATTTGTCCAAACCCATATAACACCAAGAGTGAGCCCTAATGTAAAGTATGGACTTTGGGTGATGATGTGTCAATGTAGGTTCATCGATTATAACAAGTGTGCCACTCTGGTGGGGGATGTTGACAGTGGGGCAGGCTGTGCAAGTGTGGGTGCACGGGGCATATAGGTATTCTGTGTACTTTCCATTCCATCTTACTGTGAACCTAAACTACTTTAAAATATAAAATCTATTTTTTAATGTAAATACACAAACATAAAAACAAACAAAAAAGGATACACAGAGTAGCTAGCTGAGGACTGAAAATAAATAGTAACGGGCAGATTGGGAAAGAAGTACAGAATATATATAGTTCCACTGAAGTGGTGGTAAGTTTACCATATTTTTTCCCCTCGTATTGCCTAGCCTAGACTCAAAGGCAGCCCAAAACTAGTAAGTGTACACCAGGTAAGAAAAAGCTCCAAGAAAATCCCTCCCATTCTGGTGAGGAGCAAGAAAGTGGGCCCTTACTGGTCTCAGAAACTAGTGGAAATCCTCTTTTTTCCCCTTTTGCCTCTATCCCAGTCTCCAGGCAATTCTATGACAGCAGCAGCACAGAGATGGTAGTGGTGAATGGGCAAGTTCCTAAACTCTGAGAGAAGGCACTCTTTTTCTCTGACCCCAGGAACTGTGACTGTAATGGTGTGAAGCAAATCCTCATAGTCTTTTTTCTTCTTTCTCCTCTTATCACTTGATCAGGATACAGACATGGTTGCAGGAGGGGGAAAATGAGGCCTTTTTACTGAGAGCTCTACATGGTAACACACAGATAACAACAACACTACAGCCCCACTCTGGGGTAGGCATGGAGGACAGTGGCAAAGGGACACCCTTCCAGTGGCAGAAATCTGAGACAGGATACCTAGTTGTTCATTTTTCCTGGAAGGAGAGGTGACAGAGGTACGTTGTATACTGACTCGTGGACAGTGTTTAATGGTATGACTGGATATTCAGGAATTTTGGAGTGAATGATTAAAAAACGGATGACAAGTAAATTGGAGGATGAGGTATACGGATAGGCCTCTTTGAAAGAGCAGAGTATGACATAATTTATGTCCCATCTGAATGCTTACCAAAGAGCAAACTGTAGAGAAGATGCTATTAATAATAACCCACTAAATAGGATGACCTGTTTAGGGGATTCAGTCTCTTTACCCAGCTGCTCTATCCTTGCCCAATGGGCTCATTAACAAAGAGGCCATGGGAGCAGGGATGGATATACATGGGCTCGGCAATATGGATTCCACTCACCAAGGCCAATCTAACTATAGCCAAAGCTGGGGTCCCACCCGTCAACAGCCAAGCATGTTGCATGTACTGGGGAAGAGGTAGATGTATAACCCCAATATACGGTACCATTCATGGGGTGGTCAGCCAGTTCTCTCTCTACTCATTTCTAGCTCCTGGTAATTTATCCTTCCTTCTTAATAAATCAACTACGAATTTAAAATAAAAATTGTTCATAGTGTGATGGTTTTCAAGTAGTCTAAGTCTGCCCCCTTGTGGGAACCAGCTTCTCAATCTCTCACTAGGAATAAAACTTACTAAATCAATGTGTACCTCAAATGAAACAAAACAAAAAACGTATGTGCTCAATAACTTTACCCCAGGCTTTACTAACAGGTTCCTTCCTCATCCTTTGTTATCCAACTATTTATGACCCTTCATTAAAATATTTAAACTGATACACACATAACCTTGTGTATGTCAGTATGAGTTCAGTGACACACCCCTAGCACCCCAAGATAATAAGAAAAAGTTGGTTAGAGGGTCAATTTCAAGTTTAATTTTATGGAAAAAGAGTGCTACACAAAGAATAATCAACAAAAACTTAAGTATCTGAAGAAATATAGGACTAGAAATAAAGATACTTCAGAAGGATTTATCATTTAAGGGCAGATCTTTCTTCCAAGTCTTATCCAACCACCAACAAATTCGTATTTCAAATATCGGAATGGAAAGGCTCTAAATACATGCCGCTATCAATGCTGATTTGAATGAAACTTTGGGCGCAGATCACTATAAAACCTGAAACATTTTCCTACTAAAAATAGTACCTACTTCATGGTACAATTCTGAGAAATAAATGAACATTATGTGAAAGTACTTAGCCCAGAGTCCGGCATATATGTATTATTAAATGTTGTGATTTATTTTCTTTATTTCTAAAGCAATCTATGTTGAAAACTAATGATTTTTTATCATAATGATAAACTATTAATACAACAAAATAATGTTGTACATTAGTGATGCCACTATACCAGACATACTCTTACACTGAGATAAAGAAATACAATGGATGTTAAATAATTTTCCTTATCATTCTGTATAATAAAACACTGTTGGCTTAATAAAGAAATCTTTGTAACTTACCAGACTAAAGAAAAATCTGTGTATGTTTCAAGAGCATGAACATCTCATTTCTACTAAGTATTTTACATATTTACGAGGACAGAAAAAGAATCAGAAGATAGGGCCGGCCTGGTGGCTCAGGTGGTTAGAGTTCCGTGCTCCTAACTCTGAAGGCTGCCGGTTCGATTCCCACATGGGCCAGTGGGCTCTCAACCACAAGGTTGCCGGTTCAACTCCTCCAGTACAGCAAGGGATGGTGGGCAGCGCCCCTTGCAACTAAGATTGAACACGGCACCTTGAGCTGAGCTGCCACTGAGCTCCTGGATGGCTCAGTTGGTTGGAGCGCGTCCTCTCAACCACAAGGTTGCCAGTTCAATTCCTCGACTCCCGCAAGGGATGGTGGGCTGCGCCCCCTGCAACTAGAAACGGCAACTGGACCTGGAGCTGAGCTGTGCCCTCCACAACTAAGTGACTGAAAGGACAACAACTTGAAGCTGAACGGCACCCTCCACAACTAAGACTGAAAGGACAACAACTTGACTTGGAAAAAATTCCTGTAAAGTCCTGTTCCTCTTCCCCCCCCCAAAAAAAAGAATCAGAAGATAGCATATTTGACATTTTAGTACATTATTACTATAGACACACCAGCATATACTAATCAAATAAAACTGGCTATAAACAATGGGAGTCATGCAAAGCCAAACACTTTCCCAGTCTTCCAGAATGAGCTAGTCATGAGCATTATTATACCAATACACCTTGTATATCAGAGCCTAATGCCTGCATAATGTGATCTTTGTAAAAGTAAATCAAAATTGGGTTTCAACCATTACACTGGCTCATGCACTTCTTTAATATCTAGAATCAAATAAATTCAATTTATGTATAGATGACCTCTAATGAAAAAAATCATTTGATGCAAAAAATGGAGCTAGTACAACAAAAAACAATTCTGATGAAGTAACCCATGATTCCCAAAATATAGAACCAGAATTCTTAGAATTGATGAGCTTCTGTCATCAATTTGATGGCCTAAATGCAAGACACTGGCAATGTGCTAGATGCAAAGATGCTACTTTTTTTTTTTTTTACTTATTATTGGGGAATATTGGGGAACAGTGTGTTTTTCCAGGACCCATCAGCTCCAAGTCATGTCGTTGTCTTCAATCTATTTGTGGAGGGCTCAGCTCAGCTCCAAGTCAAGCCACTGTTTTCACTCTAGCTGTGGAGGGCACAGCTCACACTGGCCCATTTGGGAATTGAACCGGTGACCTGGGTGTTATGCACTCTAAACAACTGAGCCAACTGGCCGCCCTACTATCAATGACCTCCTAGGTTACTATGAAAAATACAAATCCAATAAGTAATACCAAATATAGCAAATAATATCTCAATTATATACAATATGCTATATTAGAAAGCAAAAAATAACCAGCCAACTTTAGAAGGCCATACTGGGGTTAAACTGGCACAGTTTTACAGTCGTATTTCAAGAGCCTCATTTCACAAATTCAATAGATAGTTAACAGTCTGACAAGTTATCTACATTCACGAAATTTCTCACACTATTTCCATGATGTAAGTAACATAACATAAGTGAATATTGGATCAATATGTGGCCAGGGCACAGCCATACACCTTCCCAAGCACACTAAGTGCTAGACATATGCTCATTCTTCCATTCAGTAAATACTGACAAATTTTTATATACAAGTGTTCTAGGGCTACAGTGGTGAACAAGATACAATCTCTGCTCAAATGAAACCTATTTTCTAGTAGCTGAGACAACATTAAACAAGTAAATAAATAATTGATTTCAGGCAGTGATAAATACTGTGAAGGTTAAGGCTGGATATTTAGGTAGGATGGTCTTTGACCTAAGCAGAAATCTACAGCCCTTTCTTCAAGAAAGACAAAGTGTACAAGCCTTGCAACGAAAATACTCTTAATATGTTAAAGCAAAAAGGCCAGCATAGATGAAACAGAATAAATAATGGAGTGGTTGGGAGGACGTGGGCTTAGAGTATTAGGAAAAGAGAAACTCAGGCAGGATCATGTAAGAAATGATAAAATACTGTGGAGTTTATTCTGAATGTGATAGGAAGCCACTGGAGAAATATTTTTCAAGTTTGGGGAAATGCATGATTTGTTTTAATAAGAGCACTATAGTTATCAAATGGACAATAGACTATGTGTTGGCAAGAACGGAAATAATAAGTTAGGACACTATTACAGTAGTAAAAAAAACTGATGGTAGTTCAGACTAAAATAACAACATAGGTGGTGTAGAAATAACAGCAAACGTATGTTTAAAAGAACAAATTCTTAAAGCATTATCAAACAAAACGAAAAAACATAATCGAGGAGATATGTTAAGAAACCCATGAGAGACAGAAACTAGATTTAAGTGGACTGAGGAAATTATAGCCCAGAGCATGTGTAGGATAACTGTGAAAGATGAGAGTGTTTCCAGGTCTGTTTTAAGCACAGAAACAAGAGATACAAGGAGAAAGAAGTGCCAAGGGGCAGTAATCTAAATAAGTGGGGTGGGATCTCATTCAGTACAAGTAGTCTGGCCATCACCCATCTCCTACATTTGATAAGCAGAAGACAAAAGAGGTCTCTGCCCCTAAACTAGAGCAGTGAGTGGGTTATGTTTGAATCAGAATTCACTGTACCTGAGTGATAGATCAGAGGCTGATCTAGCTAGTTAACACACAGGAGAGAGCACTCATGTGCAAAGGATAAGACAACTCACCAGACATCTTACCTTACATGTCTGCTTTTACTATTGGAGAAGAGACATTAAATAGAAACTGTGTCCACAGTCAGGTAGGGCAGTTTATCAGACATTATGCACCTATATATGCATATCAATTGTTTAAACTTAGTGTTTGTTCTGAACAGACTGGTGTCTGTTCTGGTTGGTTGATATTTATGGCATACTAATTATTAAATATTTTGAATATCATCTCTCCAGACAGGAAAATACAAAATATAATGAAATGAAAGGGCTCTGGTTCTGGGTTAAGATGGAATAAGCACACTCCACCTTAAATGATATAACTAAAGTCCCTGAATGTAACTGAAAACCCTAGAAATAATAATGGAGCAACAATCTGAAGACTCTGAAAAGTAAATAATAGCAGGCAAATTGTGGAAGGAAACCAGAACTCGAAGGACAACCTATTCGGTGGTACATTTCCTGTTGTTTTTTATTTCCCCAAACTCCCAACCTGAACTCAAAGGAAATCCAAATCATGGAACTGCACACCGGGACAAACTGGAAGACATACACGTAAGACAATCTTTTCTTTCTGGTTAGAGTATGAATGGGATGGGGAAGGGAGATTCCACATGGGATTGAGAGAATAGGGGAAATCCCCTGGCTTTTTTCTCTTTTTACCTTTCTCTTCCAGCTCTGCCCCCCAGGTAAGCCTATTTCACTACTGGTAGCTATAGCTGAAGGGATACATAAATTTCTGAGGAAAGGGAAATCCTTTCTGGACTAGAGGGCCAGTGATGTGAGGAATGTGACAGAACTGGAAGGAAAAATAGATAAATCCACACTTATAATCTGAGATTTCAATATTTCTCTAATAATTCACAGAACGAGCAGGGAGAAAATCAGCAAGAATACAGAAGACTTCAACACTATCAATAAATTGACCAGTTTGACATTTATAGAACCTTCCACCCCCAAACAGCATAACATACATTCATTTAAAGTGCACAAAGAACACTTAAGATAGATCGTTTGGTGGGCCATAAAACAGGTATCAATAACAAGTGATTCAACTCATAGAAAGAGCACTCTTTGACCACAATAAAATTAAATGAAAAATCAATATGACAAAGATATTTGGAAAATTCTCAAATGCTTGGAAACTGCATCAACATCTGAATAACACATGGATTAAAGAAGAAATCAAAAGGGAAATTAGACAGTATTTTGAACTAAATGAAAACACTATGCATCAAAGTATGTAAAAATGCAGCTAAAGCAGTCCATAAGAGGGAAATTTATAGCACTAAAATTCCTATATTAGGAAAGAAGGGATTAAATATATGGCAATGGAAAGAGAACTGACTCTGGGTGGTGAACACACGTGATATACAGATGATGTGTTACAGAATTGTACACCTGAAACCTATGTAACTTCACTAACAATTGTCACCCCAATAAAGTTTAATTTAAAAACAAATAAATAAATAAATAAATAAATAAATAGGAGAAAAATGAAAAGAAAGTCCCAGTGTCAATGACCTCAGCTTCTATATAATGAAACCAGAAAAAGATCAAATTAAATTCAAAGCAGGCAGAAGAAAGAAAATAATAAAGAACAAAGCAGAAATCAATGAAATAGAAAATAGGAAAGCAATGCAGAAAATGAATGAAAACTGAAACTGATTCTTTGAGATCAATAAAATTGATATATTGCTATCTAAAATGATCAGAACAAGAAAGAATACCCAGATTACAATATCAATAATGAGAGAAGTAACTCCACTACAGATTCTACAGATTTAAAAAGGTTACTCAAGAGGAAATAGATAATTCAAATAGTCCTATATTTACTAAATAAATTTAATCTGTATTTTAAAACTTTGCCACAAAGAAAATTCCAGGCCCAGATGGCTTCCTTGAGAAATTCTATCAAACATTTAAGGATGAAATAATAGCAATTCTACACAAAATATTCCAGGAAATTGAAGAGGAGGGAATACTTCTGAACTTTCAACTAATTTACAAGGCCAACATTACCCTGACACCGAAATCAGACAAAGACATTATAGGACAAGAAAACTAAAAGTCAATATCCCACATGAACATACATGCAAAAATAATTGTCTTAGGAAATCAAATCTATCAACTGTACAAAAACAGGCCTAACAGGCCAGATTTGCTCATCCTACTTTAGAGGACTGCTTCCAAACCATAATAGTCCAAATCAAATAATGAAAATATTACATCAAACTAGAGTAAACTGGTAAGGTTTACTATTAGAGGTGACTGGCACGGACATCAGCTACCCACACCCTGCCCCAAGGACTGAGGACTTATTTTAACATCTCCTTTCCTACACATTGTTTTCCCTTGAGTTTAGATTTTCTTTCACTTACTATATTTTTTTATTTATCACCAATTCAAACCTGAGCCTTTCGTCTAAAACTTCTCTAAAGATAATTAAATGCATCAGGTTTCTATCAATGTCATTTCCTGAAGACGGCTCTTCTAGAGGCTTCTAACCTCCTTTTTTTTTTATTAAATGTATTGGGGTGACAATTGTTAGTAAATTTACATAGATTTCAGGTGTACAATTCTGTATTACATCATCTATAAATCCCATTGTGTGTTCACCACCCAGAGTCAGTTATCCTTCCATCACCATATATTTGATCCCCCTTACCCTCATCACCCACCCCCCACCCCCTTACCCTCTGGTAACCACTAAATTATTGTCTCTAACCTCCTTTAATTTGGTCTGGTCGTCCTCTGTCCCTGTCTTTTCATTGTCATCCTGAAGATTTCTTCACCTTTCTTGTTTGTTTAATTTCCTATTTCCTGTAACCAATTTATTTATTTTAATTTGGCTGACTTTCTCATTTTGATAGATTGCATCCTCCCACAGATTTCTTAGAAAAAGAGTACAAGGCAGGCTAAAAAAAAAAAAACTTACATATCTTAAAACATCTTAATTTTATATCTGATTAATAGTTTCAATGCATAAGAAATACTAAGGTTCAAATTATTTCCTTTAGAATTTTGAAAGGGAAGCTCTATTTTTCATTCAGTTTCTAATGTTACCACTGAGAAATGCAAAGCCAATTGATTCCTGTTACATTTGTATATAACAAATTTTTTTTCCTCTCTGGAAGCATGACAGGTCTTCTGTTTGGCCCAGTGATTTGAAATTTCATTACCATGTGTCTGAGTTTGTATTTATATTTGTCCACTGTGCCAAGCACTCAGCAAGCCATTTAACCAGGAACCTCATGTTCTTTTGTTCAAGAAAATTATTTCTCTCTTATCTATTTATCTATCTACTTAATTCTTCAAAACTAATTTTTTAATTTTTCAATTACAGTTGACATTCAGTATTATTTTATAATAATTTCAGGTGTACAAAGTAGTAGTCAGATACTTATATAATTTATGAAATGATCCCCCCAATTAATCTGGTACCCACCTGGCACTATACTTACAATATTATTGGCTATATTTCCTATGCAGTACTTCACATCCCCTTGACTATAAGAATATTCTCTTGAACCATTTAGTTGATGATTTCTTTCCCATTTTATCTATTCTTTCTTTTGGGAACAACTATTATTTAAATATTGAAATTCCTGGACTGATCCTGTAAGTTTCTTAACACTCCTCACTTCTTTTCTATAATCTTTGCCTTTCTGCTCAACTTTTTTCAGAGGTTTCTTCAATATTAATTTTCTAATACTTCTACATAGCATTTTATCTCTGCTATCAAAATTTTAATGACTAAAACCTCTTTTAAAATCAAGAGTACTATTATTTTATTTTATCTCCTTGTTTCATGGCTGTATTATTTTCTCTTATTTCCCTGAGGATGTTAATAATGGTTCTATTATTTTCCTCTGCAAAATTTCTGTTCTCTCCAAGTCGTTTTATTCGGTTTAATTTAATGTCTATCTTTCATTATATTACAAGGTTTCTTTAAAGATCTAGTAATCTTTGATTAGCTAGCTGCTCATATTGAAGAAAAGAGGGCTAAGAAGTTGACTGGAAGCTTTGATACATGGAATGATTTAGCTGGGCTGTTTATTTAAGGAATCTCTGAGGACTACATTTGTATGCGTTTCTTTTTAGTCAGTTTCCTCAGCATGATTAAGTACTAGTATAAGTTAAGATTTCCAAATCAAGCTGCATAAATTATTCCTCTTTTTATTCTGCAACAAGCAATTTTATAAAAATAGTACAACTCTAAAACTTGGGAAGAGCAAAGTTGGAGAAAAAAGGGAACAGGTTTATGGAATAAATCAAACAGGAGCTTTTACAAGATTAAAACACTGCATATTTGTAAATCCAAGTTTTTCTTTTTTTTTAAAGTAAAGATTCTCTAAAAATGTAACTCAGTAATGACTGCCTGAAATTTTGTAATATATTCATTAGTTTGGGTTCTCAATTCTCATTCTCTTACATTTTTTTCAACAAAATTTTTTTCTAGAACAAAACTTTTTTCTACTATATATTAGTTATTCTTGGCACTGAAAATATAGCAACGAACAAATCAGACAAAAATCTCTGCAATCATGGAACATTCACACTAGTTTTGGAAAGAGAAAATAAAATAAATACAAAGGCGGTAAGTTACTATGAAGAAAAAGGAAAGTGGAGGTGCTAGTCATGCAATTTTAAATAAGTTATAATACATAGGGAAGGCTTTACTTGAAGATTTCACTGATATAGAATATTTTTACCTAGTTTGGAAGTTGTCACTTCAAAAAATCAGTTAAAAACAAATAATAATAAATTTTAAACAGAAAGGAAAATAAGAAGATCCTAATTTAAGGCAGCAATTATACACAAAAACCATTTCTTCTGAGAGCTGAAACACAAATAGTGCCTTGATGAAATTTTAAAAAGCCAGTGTGATGATACTCCAACAAACGTTACTGCTAAAAATTTACTTTTGGTTCTATTCCAAAAGTGGTATCCAGACATATACCTCAATGCTCCAAAATTATTTAAAACCTCAATATCATTTAAAAAAATGACATGAGATGATTTTTCATTTTCTTTTATCATAAAGTACTTTTAGACGGTAATATTTAAGCCATAAAGTATCTAAACTAGACCCAGCAAAAAACCCTAGTCCTCAGATTAAGTACTAGGAAAGTACTAGTTAAAGTTAGTACTAGTCCTCAAATTAAGTACTAGGAAAGTACTTACTTCTTGTAAGTACTAGGATGTCTGTTTTTCAAAATTTTATAATAAATTTAATGAAAATTTACCTTGCCCAGAGCGGCTTTGGCGAGAGTCTACACTTGACTGTCTTCGATCTGGTGGTTCCTCGCTCCCTCCATCTGTGTAAAATTAGAAAGAGCATAAGCAAAAAAATCATAAAATTAATGTAATATCTTCTCTGCTTCCACCTATATCTTAAAACTGCTACCTCTATCATTTGTTTTCATTTCTTGTAATTTCAATCATTAAAATACAATGATTTTACAATACAAATCCAATCAATTTGAGGATTTTTCCTATATAAAGCAAAGGTTCTTACCCCTACTTTTGTGGGGATGATTTACTTTCGCTTCGTAAACTCTAGAGAAAGTAAAGGTGTTTTTTCCGTACTCCTATACATAGTATGTACTCTACTTTGCATATAATGAAGCAATGTTATCAACTTTGAAGTTTATTCACAGAATTCCAGTTTAGAAGCCTTGATTTAAAGCAATGTCTAAATTAGTTAATGTTGCTTATTTGTCTAAAATACATCAAAGAATCCCTTGGGCTATATGTTTTACTGTAATAAAAATTACATTTACATATTTTATGAGCAATAAGAAAATTATATAATATATGAAAGAGCAATATAAAATCAGAATCAGAAAAACTCAGATATGAGATAGAAACCAAGAAAGAATAAGAAAACAAAAATCATTTCAGTATCAAAGACTAAACTATAAGAAACACAAGAGCTAATAAACATAACAAAATATCTTAAAAGAAATAGAAGGTAAAAGGATGAAAATCTTTAAGAAATTTTTTAAAAAGAAGATTAAAGAGGATTTGCAAGAAGGTAACAAGTATCAGAGACAGGCAAAGAAGATCCAGCATAAGGATAATAATAGGAGTCCCTAAAGCAGAAAATCCAAATTAGAGAACAGAATACTGAAAACTATAATTTAAAAAGGCTTTCCAGAAAAAACTGTGCATGTATGTATAATATGTACATACATATTATACGTATATGTCGACATTATATGTATATGTCAACATTATATGTATATGTCGGTGAAGTACATGTATACATACTCACTCACATATACTAGTGTATATATGTAGATATAGATATAGATACATAAAGGATATTTGAAACTACATATTATAAGAGCACCATGTGTATTTCAGATAATTAACTTAAATCAATGTACCAAGGCATTTTCTACTAAAATTACTATACTTTAAAGAAAGAGGAAAAAATAATCCCTTCCTAGCTCTAATACAGAACTAACTTTAGGCAACCAAAGTGACTAGAGAAACATCAAAATAAGGACTAGTGATGAGCATTAAATATACTATACAATTGTTTGTAAAATTAAGACTCCAAATGGTTGTTTTTTTTTTAATGGAGAGATCATAGTATATAATGGCTATAAATTCTGACAGTGTAATAGATACAGTACAACCATAAACAAATGAGGGAAGAAACGGAGAAAGCATAAATGAACGAAAAAAATTTAACTGATTTCAGTAATCAAAATTGGTAGCGGTAATGTTTATAAACAGGGATAAAGCAAATGAGTAATGGTATACTCTAATGCTATCATCTTCTCGAGAACCAGAGTTCTCAATGTAGAAGAAAGGAACTACAGAAATAATAACAGAAGAAGTTAAATAAAAACTCTGTAGCATGGACTCCATAATGGAAACACCAGTAGAATCATGTAAGTCACAGGTATGTTCTAGCTCTGTCCACTGAAAATGCCCAGACACAGTGCCTCACCGAGTTGCCATGACCATCCCTCGAACCCAAACTATGATTCTGAAATGCTATTCTCCATTAAAATAAACCAAGATTTCTTAGACAACTAACTGGTTTAGCAAAGGAAATGTACTAGATAAACCTAGAATATACTGACACATTAACAGTAAGGAAGCTATCAAAGATAATGTACAACTAGGCTCTCATCGAAAAGACTCAGTGAAGAAGCTCTCACTGCCGTGAGATCATAACACCAGCACCACACTAACTGGTTACCTTCTGAGATTAACAGGGACCCAGGTCATTATCTTCAAAACTGGAGAAATAAAAGAATTAAGCAATTCATCCTACATTTCCTATATAAACTATACTAGTAGCCAAAGAGTACATAAAAGAGATCTTATAAAATTATTTCAGATAATAAATGAGAAACAAGATAGAATCAGAATAGCACCATTTCACAACTTGTAATGAATTAATAGCTCTACAGGCCCCAAGCATCAGTAGCCAATAACATCAAACAAGAGTAAAAACCAGACACTATATGCCTCCTGAGGACAGGACCACAACAATTACAGTTTTGCCAAAGCAATCAAACATTAGTCTGGTCAAACCTCTGAATCTAGCTGTCAGTTTTCAGGAAAAACAAAGAGCAGACAAAAATGTTGAATTGTTCCTGAGTGCACAATCAACAAAATTCAAACTGGGAAATTCTGCAGGTCAAACAACACAGGCCTTTCAACAGATGAGAAAAAAAAGAAAAAGTATTATGAAGTCCGAAATTATTATGAAATACAGATTTAATGAATAAATTTATTAATAAATTTCTATTTATCAAAATAGAAAACAATACCAGAAATCTACGGCATCTTATATATCAGGTTATCAGGATGTGTAAACATCACCCTAGTCAATTTTAAATCCTAGTGATCACTTAATTTTTTCATGCAAGTATCCTCCTTTACATGGTAATCAATTGCAATGAGCAAAAGTGCTATTCAGGCATGCTTTAAATTTTCATTTTTCTGATAAAATAACTCATATATGTACCAAATTCTCTTTTTTAGCATCAAAACAAGCCCTTGGAGTATGTGAGAAGTAACACAAATTAAACAGACATCTCCCCTTACCAACACTGTCGTTCTAAACAATAAAAGGAGAAAAATAAAAACAAGCCTTAAAATAACATTAAATTTGTATGATCTTCGAAATGTCTGAGTATCAATAAAACAAGCCACAGGAAAAATACAGGCAGGAAATGGCTTAAGATGCAATGCAGTTTTGAGTCAGCAAGCCAATGACAACCAGAAATACGTTGCAGTAAATTTGAGCGATGCACTCCTCCAAGACTGAAACCTTAACTGTATTTTACCCCAATGGAGACTAATCATAAGAGTTGAGATTTACTCTCAGGTAAAAGTAAACACTTAAAGTTATTTAAAAAATAGTAAACTCACCAAGGCCCCAAGATGGTGTAGAAAAAAACTTTCAACCTCTTTAAAAGTTTGTAGTACGCTTATGGAACTAATGAATCCCATTATCCAAAATAGTAAGACAGCAATGATGTACAGTACTTTACATGTTTTTGCTTTGCTTAACACACAAGTCCTTCAGGACAGATAAGACCTCCCACATATAATACTTACATCCATAGACAAAACAGAAGACCTTCAGTCATCAAGCAAGTCAAGTTATTTGCATAATACTAATTACATCATCCCAGAGTAAAGAAGGTAGAACAGGGCTATCTATGTCTGTGAAGTTCAAATTTACTCTCCAAACTTGAGTTAAAGACCTACTTCAAATGTATTGTGAACTTTACAGAGGAAAACCCACTGATGTTAACAGGTACAGGAATAAAAAAGACCTGACTGTCCAACTCAAGTGCTAGCTTTTCAAATCAGAGTTGAGGTTTCCTGGATTTGAGATAATCATCAGAGAACATTTGTTTTTCATCAGCATATTGAGTTAAATCCAGCAAGTAATATAAAACAATATACCTTTAACTGAGAAACACTGTTAATAGATTTCCTATTCCCATTATTTCAAAGGTGAAAATGTCACAGGAGAATTTACCTCATAGAGTTTTCAACTCAGATGTATTAAAGCACTAAAACACTCCTAGTAAAGAAATACCAACCATATAAAGAATATTCAGTACTTAAGTGATTTCCTATGAAGGAATTTAAGTTAGGGAAAGTTAATAATAAAGTGCCTAAACAATTCCAAGAAAAATGTTCTCTTTCCTGCAAGTAGGAGATATGTTAAATGATTATTCTCCTCAACTCAGGCTCAAACTATTATAGTTGAAAAATAAACAACTTAAGTGACCCTGAATTTGGCAGTTCCCAAGCCCATCTTTAGTGTTCTCAGCTAAATAATGAGCTAGAATAAATATTAGATTCCATGAGTTAAAAATTTTAAGTGGGTTGTCTTCAATCCTCCTGTAGAAACTTAAAATATATAACCCTAATAGGAGAGGTGGAAGGTATTAAAACTGTATGGAATACAGTACACACAGACTAAAGTTTTACTATTCAGGTATGAGTTCTGGTCCTTTTTACTATTCAGTTACGAATAGTATACATTTAATGAAGCATATACAAGAACTGTATATGCTTAATGCCAACAAGGGCAGACATCAACTGGAGGACATGAATGGAATTGAAAGAAAATGCAAAAAGAAGACCAGGAACATAAGCCAGATTTATTCATTACCCAAGGACCATTTATGAAGAGGTACATACGTAAGATGTTCCCTGGCTACATACACACTCCGATAACCAGAAAAGATGAAAAGCAGCTCATCTGTTTGGGGTAGAAAAAAGAAAAGAAACCACAATTTGTTCAGTATCTATTCTCTGCTGGGTACAGTGTCAGTAAGGTCTTTACAAAATTATCTCATTTTATACTAATAATAATTCTATGAAACAAGTAGTATGCCCAGTTTAAATGTAAGACTGAGATTCAGAGGAGTGACTTTCTCCAAATCACACTGCTAGAAAGTAGCAATTCTAAAATTAAAATTTTCTGCTTTCAAAAATCTGCATGCTTTTCAAGACTCCACTGCTCCCTACTGTAACAAAAAAATCATTAAGGTGGTAGGGGTGGGGAGAGGGGCAGGTACTGAAAAGAGCTGAAGCAGACACAGACCAATTAAGAGGCTATTGTGACAATCCAGAAGAAGGATGGACACGCTGACTAAGTGAGTAGTAGTAGAGGTGGTCAGATTCTATATGTATTCTGAAGGTGCAATGGAGAGAATCTGCTACCAAAAGAGAAAGATAAAGAAGGAAGCCAAGAATAATTCCAATATTTTGGGCCCAAATAATGCATCTGCAATTTACTGAGATAGGAAAGGCTGTGGGAGAAGAGGTTTGAAGGTAAGAAGAATATTTGGAGCTCAGTTTTGGACATACTAAGTTTGGATGCCTATTAGACAAATAAGCAGAGATGGATATACATATGTCATAAGTACATAAATTACACTTAAACTGTATGACATCCCCAAGGAAGAGAGTACAAATAAGAGAGAAAAAGAGAGATAGACCACAGAAGTCAGAGGACTACATGTTGGGGCTGAATCCAACATGTAGAGGCTGAGGGTATGAGGAGAAACCAGCAGACAATAAGAAGTAGTGGCTGGAGAATAGGAAAAAAACTAAGTACAGAAGTCAAGAAAAAAAAGGGTTTTATAGAATGAAAAAGATCAGATGTTGATAGGTCAAGTAATACAAAGACTGAGACTTGATCATTCAACTTAGTCCATGTAGATGATTTAGCATGGCTCCTGTGGAACGGTAGGGGTGAAACCTGACGGGATGAAAATCAAGAGACATTAGAAAAAGCATTTGAAAAGGGTCTTGTCTTTCCTTAGACATGAAAAACAACCCATGAGGACCCAGGATATTCTGGCTGCCATCTTGTAAACACAAGGGGAATAACCCACAGGATAAAGTTAACTGTGAAAATTAGGGTAGAGAGATGGAAGATACCAAGGTCCTTGTTCACACTGAATTACTAAAAAAGACTACCTATCTCTGGACTACAGATACATAATACAATAAATCCTCTTCATCATATAAGCCAAAGATCCATGAATTTGTCCAAAGGCCAAATCTGGCCTACCAACTATTTCTGGACAGCCGGTAAGCTAGAATGGTGTTTACATTTTTAAATGACTTAAAAGAAATTAAAAGAACAATATTTTATGATACATAAAAATTATATGAAATTCAAATTTCAGTGTCCATAAGTAAAGTTTTATTAGCATACAGTCATAATCACTCCTTTACATATAGTCTATGGCTGCTTTTGCATTACAATGACAGAGTTCAGTAGTTGTGACTATACAGGCTACAAAGCCTAAAATATTTACTATCTGGCCCTTTACAGAAAAAGTTTGCTAACCCCTGATATAAGCAATTGTGAGTCAAATTTTCCGTTACCTGTAACCATAAAATCCTGAATAATGCATTCCCCTATACTAAGGCACCACCAACCTACTTGATATTCAAAGAGGAAATGCATTACAGTAATGCAAAAAGGAATTGCAATTTATTCATACTGTTTTCTCTACCTAAAATGCAGTTACTTCACTTGACAATATAATGAAATTGTATGCAATGTATATTAACAGTGCTGGGAGTTTAGCAGAGCTGAGTTGGATACAATCTTTGAACTATTATTATTTATATGACCTTAGGAAAATGCAATTCTCTGAACCTGTTTCCTTATCTGTGAAGTTGACATAGTAATACCCTATGGAGTTGGGGTGGGAAACACATGTAGTATTGTACATAAAACACAGCATGCCATATGACACTAAGTAAACACTTATTAAATGATAACTGGAATCTTCATCTATCATCATCATCAACAATATCGTTTCACCAAAAGATGACTTGAATGTCATTTCCTATCTTCTCTATAAAGACTTTCTGGATGCCAGCCAGAAAGAATTAATTGTTCCCTCTTCTGTGCTTCCATAGCACATTATACAAATCTGTTTTACAGCACTGTCACACTGTATAATAGTTAATTATTTATATGACTATCTCTGGACTGTAAAATGTTCAAAGTATGCCTTTGAAAGCTTTTTCATCGAGTATTTTCAGTGTCAACTTGAAATCTGGAATGAAGTGGGCAGTCTTAAAAAAAATTTTCAAATTCATTTTGCCAAGGGCCAGCTATAAAACTAATGCGTTTATCAAATCAAATCAAGTTCAAGGAAAAAATAGGCAGTGTTGATGTGGTTTGAGACACAGTTTAAAAACTTCAGTGTTTTCCTTTACTTATCCAAACTATTATTTAAGAAAAAGATGAGCAGCATTAATCCAAGGTACTATGACCTTATTCTTCACATCAATCTAATGATCTTTGTCATTAAGAATTTTCATAGGTAAGCCCAGACCCACCTAGAAGTGATTCAGTTCTTAAGAAAAATTTTACAATGTCTCTTCCTCTAGGGAGAAAGGAAGCATCCCTCACCAAATAAAATATGCTGATTAACATAATGCCATCAGTACTATAGCTAATACTTTTCAAAAGTATACTAGAGTATTTCAAAGCTTTCAGAATATAAAAGTGGCAAGTTCACAGGTTTTCATAGCTTGTATGCTCTAAGTCTAAAAAAGAAAAATAACTTCCCTACGATGAGTTGTTAATTTGTATTTGCCCAAGACATCCAAAAGTCCCAGAAAGTCTTATCTGTAGCTCAAGAAAAGTTCTGCTAAACAAAGAATGTTTTGATTCTCATGATACAGCTATGCATCAATAATGATGACTAATAACAGGGAAACGAGACAGACTTGCTAAATCAAAATGGAGCAATCAAAATGATGTCAGTATTTTAAAAGTGAATGACTGTGCCTTCAAAGTACACAATGAATGTACAAAATGCCAAGCCTAACAGTGCCTTGAATTAATAGACTGTTAAAAACAAATGTGTCTACAATTACACATTTTTGATTGTTTTTTTTTAAATAAACTTTTTATTTTAGAATAGTTTTAGAGTTACAGAAAAGTTGCTAAGATAGTACAGGGAGATCCCATAATCCCCAAACCTGGTTTCCCATCTTAGTCTAGTTATTTGTCAAAACTAATGAGTCAATATTGATACATTATTATTAACTGAAATCCACCCTTTATTTAGATTTCCTTAGTTTTTTTCTAATGTCTTTTTTTCATTCCACAATACCACATTACATTTAGCTATCATGTCTTTTGGGGGCTCTTTAAACTATGAGTTTCTCAGATTTCATTTTTGGTGACCTTGACAGTTTTAAGGAATTTTGTGGAATGTCCCTCAGTAGGGGTTTGATCTTTTTCTCATGTTTAGACTGGGGTTATAGGTGTTGGGGAGGAAGACCACATAGGCAAACTGCCATCCTCATCATATCATTTCAAGATACTGTCAGTAGCATGAAACTAAATATGTATACATATATACATATCCTACATAACTGCAAAGGAAAAGTGAAGGCTTTAACCTATAGTTAACTATTCTAACTTTACTCTTTTGCTCTAGCTTCTTAGACTGTGCCAACATTAATGAAAATAGCCATTACCTACTTGGTTCTTTACTATGTGTCAGGCACTACGCTAAATGTGTTACGAATTTATGTCATTCAGTCCTCAATAAAACCTTACGAAATAAATATTCTTTTTCTTCTTAATAGATCAAGAATCAGGAGTTGAGACTTTACGCAGACTTGGCCACAGTCGCAGAATTAGTGAGGGCAGGATCTAGGATCTGAAACTAGGCGGGATTCTAACGCCTCTTCTCTTTCCCACCATTTCAAGGCACCTCCTTGCAAAAGAGAATATAGTTTATTTTCACATCTAGACACAAACATATCACAATATGTTAGAGACATCTAACAGTACGGTTGTAGGAGAACAAAAAAAGATGAAAAATTCCAAGGCGAATTGGAAATAATCTGATTTCAAACTTCTTCCCTTCAAATTGGGTACTCAGAATAGCTCAAATTTTTGAACTTAATTTAACAGTTTCCTCTATGTGTTTCTCTGGAATTTCTTAGTACGCATAGATATCTCTACAGATAAGCAATTCCCAGATTCAAAGAATAATAGAGCTAGAAGGAATTTTAAGTTTGTTTGTCAATTTATGTTTTTAACGTTCTATGAAGCTGGAAATGTGAAAAAACGTCTACATAGCAACTTACAACAGTTAGAAATATAATTAAATATCAACATTAAATGTATATATACACATATACTTACTTCATTTATTTTTGGTATTCTTATCTGTTGAAACTGGATTCTGAGGAGAATACATATGGGCCTCAATCTTGGCTGCACATTACACTGATCTAGGAATCCAGGGATTTTTTAAAATCCTAATGCTGAAGCTATCCCCCAGATCAATTAAAAAAGAATCAATGCAAGTGAGACCCAGGCATGAATATTTCTTTAAAACTCCCTAAATGATTACAATATGCAGCCAAAGTTTAGAAATGTTAGTAAAGGTTAAACGGTGCTGTGATATAGTGATGAACCAGATCGATCTGAAATTTCCCATTGCTAATAGATGCTGTAGGTAAAAGATCCTCATGGCACAGAAGGATGTGATGTGTAAATTGAGGACAAAGGTTACACTCACACATTCACTCTCTGATCTTTTTTCTTCTGTTTATCACTGATTGTGCTTTATTTTGGTGACTTGGGGGGTTTGTAAACTAAACTGAGATAACATTGTGTAATGTGGAGAAGGGTTTAACCTATAGTTAACTATTCTAAATTTACTCTTTGAGCTAGGCTTGAGAAGTTACACCACCAAGATGACCGATGCCATCTAGATGTAGTTTCCTATGATTCTGAAAACTCGAATAACCTCTGCCTCTTTTCATTAACCTGGATGTCAGGGAAGCCACGCCTCCTAAAGTGTGAGAAGGGATGTTCAGGAACAGCACCAGGTGTTATCTGTACAGACAGACAGGAATAAAAGAACATGGCGCATTTAGAGAAATTCGAAGAGTTTGGTATGGATAGAGCACAGAAAGCATGGAGAAAAGGCAGGATATAAAGTAGAAAAGTTGGCAGAGGCATAATCACAAAAGGCACAATCAGTATTCATGATCAATTTGAGCTTTATTTTGTGAGTGTGGGGAGTTGCGTGATCTGGCTAGTGTTCTCAAAAGATGAATTTGGCAGAGTTGGCACTGTGGAGTCATAGGCTAAAGGCAGAGATCACTGCAATACACCCAAGAGGAACGGAAAGCCTGAATAAGTGCACTAACATTGAAAATAAAGGAGGGTAGATTCATGTACTACTTGGGACACAGAACTAACTACAAAGACTTTGTACCTATTTGAAAGAGTTGTTTCTAACCACTCCAAGAATGTACCCATATCAAGGTCTCTGCCTAGAATACTTTTCTATTAGATATCAGTAGAGCTTGTTCCTCGTCTTCTTCAGGTAGCTACCTAAATGTTTCCTCTATGATGCCTTCCCACTCTACCCTATCTAAAATTGTACCCCATCTTTACTTATAGACACAGTGTTTTCTCCCTTCCCTGCTTCATTTTTCTCCTTAGTAGCTATCACCAACATATTATATATTTTACTTATTTACTTTAATTTTGGCCATCTTCTCCACTAGAATGTAAGTTCCATGAGGGCAAAATATTTTGTATTCACTGCTCTACCTCTGTGCCTAGAACAGTATCTGATACATAGTAGGTGCTCAAAAAAAAAAAGCTGTTGAATTAATTAATTTGCATGAGTGAAATGATTCAAAGAAGGGAATTCTGGATGTCTTAGAAATACAGATTTGGGAATTTCACTGGACTGATTATAATGCCATTAACTAAGATAGAGAATAGAAAACGAAGGATTGGGAAGGAGAAAATAATATACCACTCTAACCAAGGATTCAATTTAAAATCTCATTTAATCTTACCCTCTGTTTAGCTTCTCATCAATTCTAGATCTAAAACTAGATGGACGGAAACATAAACAGCCAGAAGTGAAATTACTTAATAACTTGACTTTTTTCTGAAAACCAAATAAGTCATTCTCAAATAGGAGTTCTGTAATTATTCTCAATTCTCTACCCAAATATTTATGTTTTACTTTTAAATGCATTATTATACTAGGGAGCTCTTTATTCATCTGTGTGAAAATTGGAAAGGTCCATCTACATAACAACTGCCTTTTTGAAATCTCTGCTTGAATGTCTCAAATATACCTCAAACTTAAAATAACCAAACAAGAAATTTTAACTTTCCCCTCACCCCTTCAACGCTCATACTCTATCAGCACTCCCCATCTCAATGAATTCATCACCAATTACTGATTTCTCTTCAATCTATCCAACTCTCTCCATCTCCAACCTACATCCATTCCTATATCCATTGTCTTCTAAGTGTTTATCCACAAAGCAGCTGAGTAATTACTTAGAAATGCAAATCTAATAGCTTTCCCATTTGATGTTTAAAACGTTTAAATTGGGCGGCCTGTTAACTCAGTTGGTTAGAGCGAGTTGCTACTAACACCAAGGTTGCCGGTTCAGTCACTGCATGGGCCACTTTGAGCTGCGCCCTCCTTTAAAAAATAAGTAAATAAATAAAAATAAAATGTTTAAATGATCTCCCATTGAAATAGATAAAAATTCTTAACATGGTCTATAAGGTTCTATTTTTCCACCTCATTTCTAATTAGACCTCCCTTTGTTTTCTTAATATTGGCTTTCTTTCGGTTGCTGAGTTCTACCCTCAGAATGTCTAAACAGAAATCTGAAGTCTAAAAGTTCACATATGTGGGTAAGTTTCAAAAGTACTAGTAATAGAGAATTTTTTATGTCACATAGTTCACAATAAAATAAACCCTTATATTCATTCCTTTTACTCCCTGAAAAGACAGAATATATCCTATTGACAGACTAAAAATTAAATCTCCCTCTCCCCATTTCAGGCCCAAAAAAAGGCAGACATCTTTCTGCTGTGACTGATAAGTATGTTTAAATGTAACGACATTGAGAAACCTAAGTACTAAAAAGCCAAAAAAATCTTATTATCTAAATATGCCTGAAAAGTTTTCAAATAAATTATACTTTATGTGTATTCTATATGCCTAAATAATTTGTTGTTACTCGTTTATATTTACATATGAACATATATAAATGTGTTTTTTAAAGTACTTAGCATGATAACATTCACTTATTAGCATCTAATATTTACTGTATTATTTGATTGTGATAATGATGGCAATGAAAATAAAAATTCAAGATCAAAATGTTGTAAGGAAAAATGTTACTAAAGCTAACAACACGACCTTGGTATATGTAACATACAAAATTCAAAAACAATATTCCTTTCCTTAAACCAGTCATTAGTAAGATTCTTACTAGATTATTACCATTTTATATTTTTCTCCTAAGAAACTAGGAAATGTGAATACAACAATGACTAAGTGGTTGAATAATAGGAATCATTAAGACCAAGTAGAATATAGAAATCTCTAATCAAACAATAAGGAACGAACTGAATTAAGAACCCAGAAAACGGACTCTCATGTAAATAAAAAAACTTCGAATGTGAGAAAGTAGTATTATGAAACACCAGAGAAAGGAAGGCTATTCAACAAAAAATAAGGAAAATTGCCTTTCTTCATATTGGAAAAAAATAATTAGATCCCCTTCTCATACCATAATCCCACTACCAAAAAATTAAGGGAAAAAAGAAAAACAAAATATACTAAAAAGCTGAAAGTAAAAAATGAAACTTTAACCACTTTAAGAAAATATAGAATGCACTTGCAATCTCTAAGGAAGTATTTGTGAAACATGAGGAAAAAAGATGAATATGAATAAATTAAAATTTTAAACTTCTATTCAACAGGAGTTTATAGAGTTTTAGTCTGACAACCAAAAGCAAAGTTTTAAGGCAGGACCGAGACTGAAAGAAGATATCTGCAATAAATGTCACAGACTAAGGATCAATCTAGAACAGGATCTACTAACTTCTATAAGGAGAATAAATATTTTAGGCTCTGTATACCAGGCGTTCTCTGTTGTAACACTCTGTCACTGTAGTGCAAAAGCAGCCACAGACAATATGTAAATAAATGAGTGTGACAGTGTCCCAATAAAACTTTATTTACGGACAATGAAATTTGAATTTCACATGATTTTCACATGCTGTAAAATTTCATTCTTCTTTAAATCTTTTTTCTGAATCATTTAAATAAATGTAAATACTATCCTTAGCTCATAGGCCACACACACAAAAGGGAGGGATTTGACCTGGGCAGCAGTTTGCTGAACCCTGTCTAGAACCTGTAAAAGATATCCATAAACCAAAAAGAAAGAGATAAATAATCCAAGAGAAACAATGCAAAAAGGATATGAGGAGACTAGTAACAAAAGAGGAACTCTGAAAGGCCAATAAACAAAGAAAAGATATTCAGCCTCACTAGAAATTAGAGAAACAAATTAAATCAATAGAATATTACCTTTCACCTACTAGATTGGGGAAAATGAAGAAGTCTGACCATATAAATGTGGCAAGGATATGGAACGACAGGAACTCTCAACACTTCTAAGAAGTGTATAAACTGGTACAGTGTAAACTGGTAAGAGTTTTATCTAGTAAAAATGAAAATGCAAATAACCTACATCCTGGCAATTGCACTTCTAAGTACAGCCCCTAGAAAAACTCTTATTCTTATACGTGTGTAAAGATATTCAATGCAGCGTTATTTGTAATAAAACAAACATTGAAATAAACTCAAATTTCTATTAGGAAAGAAATGGATAGAAGAAATGTGCTCATAAAATTGAACACTGTACAATATATAAAAGAAATAAACCAAGTCCATATACACCAAGAGCAAAATAAGCAAGATGAAGAATGATACAGAGATAATGATACCACTTAGTAAATTTTAAACACACACACAATACTAAACTAAAAATTGTTCATGGATACATTTATATTGTGATTTTTCAATCTGATAAGATTGAAAAAAAGATTCAAACATCAATTTTTTTTTTTTTACCAAATTCTAAAATTTGTGAGTCTGTGTACTATCTATGTCTGTATGCATCTACATTAGGACATAATTATAGCAATGAGAACTAGTGAAAAGACATGCCACATTTTATTCTGAAAGTTATGGGGATCTACATTTATGAAAATTCATTCTTACAGTAAAATACAGAATGGACTAATGGGTACTGAGACTGAAGACATAGTCATTTAAATGACAAAAGAGGAAATCCTAAAATAAGGAAGCGAGAATAGAAGAGGAAAAGAGAAGAGAATGCTGAGAAATATTCAGGTTTTAATCAACTGGACTTGATGACTGATTAGATGCTAGCAGCCATTTTGGGGAGCATAGAAAGTTCCATGTGTTTTCCAACTGCTTCCTGAATACACTTGCTGTGGGATTTTAAATAGCTCTTAGAACTGACATCTACACCATAATGGATCATCAGTTATTGCTAAGTGATAGAAAAAGGATTTTAGAAAACAACATATCAATTAAAGCAATTCTGGAAGAGATGTAGCGGAAAGGTTTTCTCTGCTCTGAAGTTTCTACCAGATTATATATACACAATGTATGCTCCTGAGGGCTAATGATACTGTTAAATACTAACACATTTAATCTTTAGTAATTGACTGGAGGAAGAGATGATGAAAATGTTCCGAACCACACAAGTACAAATCCTGCTTCCAACACTTACTGTATGACTTTGGTCAAGTCATTAAACTTTTTTTTTCTATGCCCATTTCTTTATCTACTAAATGAATAAAGTAAAATAACTGAATTTATCCTATAAGGTTGTGAAAATTAAGTGGACATAATTATGTAGGTATCTAGGTGTGTATGTGTGTCTTTGACACACACATAAAGTGCTTGTTACTATTATCCATTCACCAGTTACTAGGTGCCCACTAAGTGCTGGGACGTCATACCAGGTGCTGGAGAAGAGGAGATGGCAATTTTACACTGTTTGCCCTCTTATACTACGTGCCGTGACACTGTGACAGGTAATGTGCTGTCTTCAATCTAAGGAATTAACAATTCCTGAGGCTATTTCTCAATCTATCCAAGCCTACCAACAATTTCAATGTCATTTACTCTTCCGACAATCGCTAAAACTCAGTGGAAAAGTTTATAGTTATACAGAGAAAAATCTTTACTAATACAAACCAACAGATGTCACTTTTCTAAACTATATTTTCATTCTTTTCTCTAAATTTTCCTATTATTGTATTTCTTCTATCCTTCTACAAGATTCTAATCTAAAAGATTCATAAATAATTTAATGCTAATCTGAAAGATTCTCCCAGAAACTTATCTCCAAATTTCCTCCCATTCTAATGCATTCATTTTTTAATTTCTTTTACTCTTAACCACACTGCTAATCTGAAAGACTCATAAATAATACTCTCAGAAACTGGATCTTAGAATTACAAAGACAATAATGGTTAAATGAATATTAACAAGAGGTTTTTATTGCTTAGTTGAAAACGAATTCCTCTCTATTTATAGCATAAAATCTCTTGATTTTATGCTGTAATAGAGTTATTTGTCATTTTCTTTAATAAAATAATGTTTCTTTATTGTCAAAAGCATCTCGAACAACAGTCATTCCCTCATCAACTTACTTGTAATATTCTCCTTCAACAAAAGATATCTTAATTGCATCCAGCTCTCTATCGCAAATTTACAGTATTAATCCTTGCCAGCCATTTTGTTTTCAGCTTGTAACACTAGCAGCCAGCTGCCTTCAGCCTGACTCTATTAGCATATTGGATAATTTAGGAAATAAGCACAGAAATGGAATCTAAAAGATATAGTTTGTTTTTATCATACTTTATATACATTATATATTACTCTTTAAATATGCTTTTTTTATGCTTCTCTACTTCCTTTCAATATAATTTATATTCTTTATTTAACTGTTCATTCCTGCTCACATTAACTTTCCCTCCCCCGATCCTACAAATGAGGTTGACCTATTACTGTTAAATATAAGAATTTTCTAATTTTAATAGAATAAACTACAAGCGTATTTTAAATATTTTCTGTCAAAGGATAAAAGGGTTGCATGCTGTAATTTACAACTATATTCCAGCAGACCATCTAGCCAAGAATAATAAATAAATAAAAGCTAACATATATTGTTCTCCCATCTCAAGGGTGTTTCTAATAGCTAGCAGACAGCAAACAATTCTCCACCTGTTTTGACCTGTAATAGGCTGCTGTTTGAATGTCAATAACAGTGTGCCCTCACCAAGCACCACTGAAGTCTTAGATGACAAATTATCTAATGCAATTTTAATATGATGGAGAAGGGTAGGGCCAAAGAGTTCCAATTACTGTCCTGTTCTTCAGAACTCTTTCCCATCACATCCTCCCCCTCCCTAACAAGTCCCACTTATCCATATTTAATAAATGTCCTGAAATCGTATTATTCATTAACTATTCTATCGTTAATATAAAACTCATTTTAGAGAGACTCTTGCAGTTCATTTAATAATACTATTTAGAAAGTTTGTTAACCTAATAGAATATAACAGTCCCTTGAAGTAACAATAAGCAAAAAGAAGAGAAAGAGGCTCAGGTGGAGAGTGGGTGGGAGAAACCTGCAAGAAAATAAACAGCTCAAAGATAAGGATTACTGAAGTGGTTTAACAACTTCATTTTCTGTTCCAAACCCCTCCCCGTCTCCAAGGCATTTTTATGTTTTTTACTACAATGCCAACTAACCATCCAGGCTGCTGTAGAAGCCTCTGGTTAGAATGGATTTCAAGGCTGCTGTGTCTTGTGAGGGACCAATCAGATTTCTTTGTTTCATCTGCAACATTCCATCAGGATTATATAACATTTTAGATACATGAAACATTCTAATAATATAGCATATTTCAAGCTATAGTTAGCTCTTTATTTTCACTAAACTTGGCATATGAAAATCCCATCATTCTTTTGTGTTATTCAATAAAAGTAAAGGAATCTAGTACAGAAGAGAAGGTTATGTTTTCTTTTGGGGGAGAAGAGAGAGTGAATTTGTTTTGTCTAAAAGAAATAGTTTTTGAAAATATAGACTACGAGCACTTTGCAGACTACTGAGACTAATGCCGATTATTATTTCTGTCTACAGTAAAGTGGGTGAGGTATCGTAACATAGGGGCAAACAGCCGTACAGTTGTTCATTCTTATCACACACAACATATCATTAGCATAGAATAAAACATTATAAATAGATTTTAAACTCAGGTTTAATCTTTTGCAAAACATTTTAAAGCACAGAAAAATTAAGTGAAGTATTAAAAATGCCTGGGCAAATATTTTCTCAAATGAGACAATCTGAACTCTAAATGTCACACTCCAGTTTAACACCCACAATACTAACCAAAAAATTATATACCAGCAGCATTGTTACCTATATGATCAGAATACTTGCAGTACATTTGTACTGAAATCATACAAATATATTCTCTCTCTCTCTCTCCTAGAAATAATGCTGCATAACTTAAATATTGCTCTTCTGGGCTATTAATACAGCAACTCAAAGATATTCAAAACACATTAAGCTGGAACCTGTACATCTAGTATTTTCTTTGTTTTTACAACTTAAAGGCATCCCACATAGGATGGTTACAAATCAGCACAGGATTAAAATGATGCCTGAATGCATTAAAAAGCTGAATCTGTTGGGTGTGGCTTAAGTAAATATATCTTGTCTCAAGTGGACAGTTCCCAGTAATATGCTGCCACACAAACCCAAAACACATGAGTACATAAGTAAAGTGCTTCCGGCAGGGGGTGGGAAACTGAACCTCCATGTTTTTATCTATACTGGATGTTCAATTGTTTCTTATACTGTAATTCTAAAATGACAATGCCTTGAGTCAATGCTGAGCATTCCTCAAGAAACCAAAAACAGAGAAATTTTACTTGTCCTACTTTCTCTCCTTATTTTATACTCACTGTCTACAACATGGCCGTTCTTAAAAATATTTTGCTTTCACAGAAGAGGCAATCATTTAAATCATGACTATGTGCAATGCGAACTCACACTGCATTATAGTCATCAATAAAATATGAAGTGCCAACTCCAGTGTTCATTCTACTTATTTTCCATCTCACCAGAGAATGCTCCACTTAATGCTCTCTTACTATTATAGAATAAACAATATAAAGAAAGAGACATTGGTAGGAGCTGCGACAAATTTGCAACAGAGAAAATATAAAATCTGTAATGACTTACTTTTTTAAAAATCTAGTATTAATAGGAAAAAAGCCTACGTGTATATGTATGTGTGTGTATATATACACATTATACATATTTAGCAGAAATATAAACCTGTTCATAAGCTACCATACATGCATTTATTAATGCTACACATGCAATATACCTGAAACCTCTAGATATAGAGCGCATGCAGATTTCAAAACTACACATTTTCATTCTTAAATGGCTATAATCAAATATTAACACAGCTAAAAATATCTGACATACTGAACTATATCTAAGCTTTTAATCTCGTTAAGCAATTTTCTCTGCATTCAGTACAGCAAACCCACCTTTGAGTCATATTGACGGTTATTCTTTCCCCATGCCCTGTACGTGCTGCACCATTTTGTTTGTCTTCTGGACAGTGGAGAAATCAGCAGAACAGCAGTGAAGGAGTGCACTGGAGTCAGCAGAGGCAGTGCCAGCCTCCTACTGCAGTCTGTATATTGAACGCACTCAAACCCACAGGTGCCTACGTAAAATCCTCCAGCTGCAGCCTGCAACTTAATATTTCCTTCAGCAGCAGATTTGTATGCTAGTTTCACTTTGCTTTAACCCAACAAATGGGCAAGATGCACGACAGTGTGCCACCTTTTAAAAAATAATTTTACATAAAATACTTATGTAGAAATTATTTCTATTAAGTAGCCCAAAATGAATGACTTTTAAATCACAAGAATAACCACCAAATTATGAAGATTCAGAAGGATAATTACCAGAAGAGAAATTCATTTCTAGCATTTTATAAATTCTAAACTGATAATTTAATTTTTTTCAAGAACATTAAAAACTAGCATATGTATGTCTTACATCTTCTTGCATAGCTTATGAAAGTAATATTTTTCAAATACCATAAATATATCATGTACATATGCATAAAGAGGCTTGTCTCTAACCACACCTTTTCATCAACAAATAATCCACTTATAAGAAGAAAATACAGACCTGATCTATTAAAAGGCAATGTGAATCTAAATAAACCAATGTTCAAAAACTGACAGGTGAAACAAGAAACAGAGGCTCACAATCCTTTCACATAAACTTCAAAAACATATGTACATGCTTATCCTACCAGAATTACAGAATTTAAAAACCGTGAGGAATTTTAAAGAAGACAAGTCTAACTAATTTTTCAGATGAACAAATTAAAGACCACAGAGGTTAAGGCTGAACTATCTTTCTCAAGGTCACATCGCTGGTCAGTAGCAAAACATCTTCTAAACACACCTTTTAATAAATAAATAATAATAAATAAATAAATAACAATTCACCCGAGATTAAAGAGTAATCTGAATATTCCTATAACTATTAAAAAATTAAGTTTTGGTTAAAAAAACCTTTACAAAAAAGAAATCTCCAGGCCCAAATGGTTTCATAGGTGAATTATACCACTACCAAATATTTAAAAAAAAAACACACCAATTCTACACAATCTCTTCCAGAAAAAGGAAGAGAGGGAAACACTCCCAACTTATTTTAAGAGGACAAAATTACTCTAATATCAAATTAGATAAAAATAATTACAAAAAACCAAAACTACAGACCAATGGGCTTCATGAACACAGAAACAAAAATCCTCAACAAAATACTGGCAAATCAAATCCAGTAGCATAAACACACATACACACACACACACACACACACACACACACACACACACTGACCAAGAGGAGTTTATCCTGGTAATGCTAAGCTAGTTTAATATTTGGAAATCACTCAGCATAATTCAACATATTAATAATTCGAAGAAGAAAAATCACATGATCATATCATTGATATGAAAAAGCATTTAACAAAATTCAATATCCATTCATGATAAAAACTAGAAAAACTAGGAATACAAGAAAAATACCTCAACTTGATCAATAACAGCTTCAAAAAATACCTACAGCCAATATCATATTTGGTGGTCCAAGACTGAATGATTCCCTCTTAAGTTCAGCAACAAGGGGCAAGAACACCCATTCTCAGGGCCGGCTGGGTGGCTCAGGTGGTTGGAGCTCCGTGCTCCTAACTCCAAAGGCTGCTGGTTCGATTCCCACATGGGACAGTGAGCTACACCCTCCACAACTAGTAGATTGAAGACAATGACTTGAGCTGAGCTGCCGCTGAGCTTCTGGTGCAGCGGCCAGACGGCTCAGTTGGTTAGAGCGTGAGCTCTTAACAATAAGGTTGTCTGTTCGATTCTTGCATGGGATGGTGGCCTGAGCCCCCTGCAACTAGACTGAAAACTAGCGACTGGACTTGGAGCTGAGCTGCACCCTCCACCGCCTACATTAAAGGACAAAGACTTGACTTGGAGCTGATGGGTCCTGGAAAAACACACTGTTCCCCAATATTCCTCAATAAATTTTTTTTTAAAAAATCAATCATATACACAATTAAAAACCAAAATTAAAAAAATACTATGAACAGTAGCTTTAAAAAGGAAATACCGTGTTTCCTCGAAAATAAGACCTAACCAGAAAATAAGCCCGAGCATGAATTTTCAGGATGACATCCCCTGAACATAAGCCCTAATGCGTCTTTTGGAGTAAAAATTAATATAAGACTCAGTCTTATTTTCGGGGAAACCCAGTAGGTATAAATTAGTAAAATACATTTGTATGCTGGAAACTACAAAATTTTGATGAAAGACAACAAATAAGATTTAAATAAATGGAAACACATGACATGTTCGTGCACTGGAAGATCCAACATGGTAAAAGATTTCAATTCTACTCCAACTGATCTACAATTCCAACCAATACCCCAGAAGTGTTGTTTTTTTTAATAGATATAGATTCTAAAATTTATATAGAAAGGCAAAGGATCTAAAATTGCTAAAACAACTTTGAAAATGTTGCAGGAATCACACTACTCTGTTTTAAGACTTACTATGAAGCTACAGTAATCAAGACAGTGTGGTATTGGCGAATAGACACAAACAGATCAGAGGAACAGAATAAACAGTAAAGAATAAACCCAAACAAATATGGCCAACTGATTTTTGACAATGGTGCAAAAACAATTTAAAGGAGAATCTTTTCAACAATGGTATTGGAATAACTATATCCATATGCAAAAAACAAACATCAACCTTTACCTCACACCATATATTAAAAAACTCAAAGTGGATCAGAAATCTAAATCTATAAAACACTCAGAAAAAAACCTGGGAGAACTCTTTATGACCTGGGTTAGGCAAAGAACTTTTATTTTATTTTATTAATTTTATTGGGGAACATTTGGGAACAGTGTGTTTCCCCAAGGCCCATCAGTTCCAAGTTGTTGTCCTTCAATCTAGCTGTGGAGGGCGCACCTCAGCTCCAAGTCCAGTCGCCGTTTTCAATCTAGTTTCAGGGGGCGCAGCCCACCATCCCATGTGGGAATTGAACCTGCAACCTTGTTGTTGAGAGCTCACGCTCTAATCAACTGAGCCATCTGGCCACCCCAAGGAAAGAGTTTTTAGATATGATACCAAAAGCATGATACATTAAAAAAAAGATAAACTGAACTTCATTAAAATTTAAAACTTTTGCTCTGCCAAAACCACTGTAATGAGAATAAGCAAAACAAGCAAATCACATTCCAACAATGGACCTGTATCTAGAATATACAATGGATTCTTAAAATTCAACAGTAAGAATACAACCTAATTTAAAAATGGGTAAAAGATCTGAACAGACACTTCACTATAGAGGATATATGAAAGGCAAATAAGCACATGAAAAGATGTTCAACATCATTAGCTATTAGAAAAAATGCAAATTAGAATCACAGTGAGAAACCACTACACATTTATTAGAATGACTAAAATTTAAAAATATATATACTGACAATATTAAGGGCTAGCAAGGATGTGGAACATTTGGAATTCATACTTTGTTGGTGGGAATGAAAATGGTACAGCCAATCTGCAAAATTGCTTGGCAGTTTCTTATAAAATTAAACATGCACCTACCATATAATCCAACAATCCCACTCCTAGACACTGACCCTAGATAAATGAGGAGTTACATTCACACAAAAACCTGTACATGATTGTTTATAGTACTCTATTCATAATTGCCAAAAACTGGAAACAACCCAAATGTTCTTTAGTAGATGAATGAATAAACAAACTGTAATACAACCATACAATGGCCCATCACACGGCAATAAAAAAGAACAAACTACTACTGCTGGATCCAACAACTTGGATGAATCTCAAAGACATTTAAGCAGAATAAAAGAAGCCAATCTTAAAAAGTCACATACTGCATTATTCCATTTATATGACATTAAAAAAAAAAACCACAGAGATAGAGAATTGGTTTCCAGGATTAGGGGTGGGAGACAGTTGTGACCAAAAAGTGGTATCAAAATGTAGCCTGTACCATCATGTACACTAATTGGGTGGCAGCTGCTACATCTACACGTGTTGAAATTCACAGAACTGTGTACATACACACACACACGCATACACACAGTAAATTTTACCTTAGAGTAAGTTTTTAAAACTTCAACCACCACTATGTGGTCATGACTTCCAATTCTAGATCTCTTACATACCCTCTCCTCCGGGCCCTTAACCCATATATCTAATTTCCCCTGGATTTCCTACCATCACCTCCAAATTAATATCACCAAAAGGGAATTCATTACATTTCCCTTCAAACCTCAAATGAATAGCACCAACCATTCACCTGTCTCCTACGCCAGAAACATGGGTGTAGTCACTGAGTCAGTTCTGTGAGTTACTACATGACTAGGACATGATCGATATAGCATTCTTGATCTACAGCACTGATCTAGAACAGTCCATATCTCCAGTAGCTATAACTGTATCTAGCACATAGTAAACACTCCCTAAATATTTTTGTTGAGTGAATGAATCAATGAGTAAATAGGACTATGACTCCGCCTTCATTTGACCCAAACCAAATCAATCCAGTTCAGTTGATTCTTTCTTGACATCTCTCCATCCCCCCTGCAACCCTTAGTTCAGACCCCTATTGTCTCTCACCTGCAGCAGCTCCTAATGATGACCTGTGTTGTTTTGCCTGCCCACCATCAGACTCACACCTTTCTGGGAACTGCCTTTTACCAACTTTCACCCCATCTACTAATTTACTCTCTCCCTCTGCCACAGTTGATTTCCAAGAGGGTAAACACCTCACCCACGCTGAAGTGATCACAAACCTTACTCAAACCCTAGTCCAAAGGATAACTGGTTTGTCCAAGGTGGATACCAGACCAAAGTTAAGCCAGAGTCAACCTACTCACGAGCACATGGATTTGAAAACAAAACAATTGTGTCAGTATCCCCCTCTTGTTGCCTGAACTGTTAAAATAGAAAAGTCATGTGTTGTTGGTAGATATGTTCCACTATTTATTTGAACTGAATAGCAGAAAAAACTAGTATGTATGGTCAGAAAATAAAATAGACATACAGAAAAAAGCAGATATTAGAAACAAGAGCCAACCAAAGTCCCAAACTGCCTATATGTAGTTCACTCCATGTGTGGCGCTCCCTCCCAACTCCATGCCTTTAGACTTGCTGCATCCTCTGCCAGAAACTTACTTTTCCTCATTCCTCACATTGGCTAACTACTATTTGGGCTCAATGATGGTCACTACCTCCTCCAAGAATTGTTCCACTCCTCCAATCTGAGATGAAGTCGCATGTGTGTGTGCGCGCGCATTGGAATATAGTATTAGAATTATATAGGTATACATACACACACATACACACACACTATTCCAATAGTATTCTGTGCAGAACTTAACATTTATCATCGTATATTTTATTTTATTTATTTTTTTTATCATCGTATATTTTAATAACATTGGTTTATTTATACCATAGTGTATAATCTGGGAGGGACTGTGTCTTACATCTCTAAGTAAACTGTATCCCTCAGTACTTTACTGCCCATAGCAGGTGACTGCTGTATCATCAGAAATGAAAATACAATACAGAGAGAAGAAAGATGTATCTAAATATTATCTAATAGTACTTTAGCTCAATGTATAAAGTGACTGGAAAGTTAACAGAGAGGCAATTTACTAGTAGTCTGGCCATCGATCTTTAAGATGGAAACAGAAGAACAACAAAATAATACAATATTTTGAGTAAAGAAATGATGGCACTAACCAATGAGCATGTGAATAATATCAGAAGTAATGGGATGAGGCATGAGATACATTTTTAGAGCAAAAAAGTACAGCAAAGTATAATTTAGAAAAAATTAAAATGTTTTCCTTCAGCATTGTCTTTCTCCCTCTGAACAGCCCCTTTTTCAAGCAGCCAAGTCTTTTGTGGTTAAGATGGGAAATGATAGCAAAAAAGTAGATAAAACCGTTACAAATATTTGAGTTTGAAAAACCTGTCCCCTTACTGACACAAAACGGATTCATATCATTAAAAATATATATTTAGGGGTAGCCGGTTGGCTCTGTTGGTTAGAGCGCAGCGCTCCTAACACCCAGGTCCCGGTTCGATTCCCACATGGGCCAGTGCGAGCTGTGCCCTCCACGACTAGATTGAAAACAACGACTTGACTTGGAGCTGATGGGTCCTGGAAAAACACACTGTTCCCCAATAAAAATAATAAAAACAACAACAAAAAACATATATATATTCAGGAGAAAGATTAAGTAAGAGCAAATCTCCCATCCCCTCCCACTCTAGACTAGAAAAGAAGCGCCCTGCTCAAGCATAATCACCCAAATCTGTCTTCTAGGATTACCTGCTGGTTTCTTTCCCAGACAAGGCCTTTCACACAGTAAAATTCTATGGTTCAAGACCCAGTCCTCAGTTTTGGAGGTCAGAAACCAAGTCTTTAAAGATTTCCAAAATGGGTAAGACTCAAAAGGATTGAGTCACACCATAACAGCTCCGTATCACCTGGAAACTTCATAGCAAAGTATTAGTTATTACTGACAAACATGAGGCAGTCCTGTCTTTCCTACTGGGAGACAAATGTGGCTCTAACTCTTCGTATGGGAAAGACTGCTAAGTTTAAAAATAAATAAACCAAACCTATAGCTAATTTAATAAAACAAAGTGGCAGACTCCACTGACTGCCTACCCAATCGTTTCTTTCATACTACAGTACCCTGATTTTATTTTAGGTATTTGCTTCAAGGGAAGCTGGTTCTCGCCCTAGTCTCAGGAGAGAAAACTTAATTAGTCAATGAATCTTCATAACAACATTTACAATTCCATTAATTGGCTTAAGAAAAATTATGTGCTATAATTTGGCCAGTGGGATTTGAGGTGAATGGGGAAGGGGGAAAACTTGCTTTCAGAAAAGTTTACCTTAATCTTAAAAATGTACCCAAGAAAGGGCTAGTTGGTTTAGCAGTCTTTGAACAATGCTGTGTGTGAATATAAAAGTTGAAGGTATGACAGTCCTTTTGCAACTATGTAAGGACAAGTCTGAGAACAATAACCAATATGCTGAAAGTGACAGAGCAGAAAGATGGAAAGAAATTGAGTCCTTGATGATGATGATGATGAGTTTCAGAATTAACTTATCTATAATCACCATACCTCAGGAATTCTTCATTATGTGAACTTATACGTAATTCCCTTTCATATCTCAGTCGTTTTCAATTGGGTCATTGGTAATTCTCACCATTCTAACTGCTACAACAGCAAATAAAATTGACAGGGAAAAGACCATATAAGACCTAATCAAATTTAAATTTTAACATAAAGTTCTTATTTCCTCTAGAAATTTCCAATTTAATAAATCTGAGGGCAAGGGTACTGAGTTTAGATGTTAAAATATTTCTTAAAACCCTGCTATAAAGGTTAACAATCCATTCTTTTCAGCAACTTTCTAATTCACCCTAGGTTCTAGGAATAGAAAATTTTTGCAGTTGCTAGAATGCAACATATAGTCTCCTATCTTCATCTACTGGCAAATACTATTTTCTCTATGTGGACCCCTAACGCATACTTATCCTTCAGACTTCAATTTGCATTCTTCTCTCCTCCCTGCCTTTCCTCCAATTGTATTATCCAGGTTGCTTTAGGAATCTCTCTCATCTATTAGACTTTGAGCTCCCTGAGACTAGGAACT